>NC_084896.1:21036250-22435000 GCF_958979055.1 Alnus glutinosa
TGAGTTTAACTTGGTATTTTTTTCTAGGTTTGGTGTTGTTTGAAGTTGCCAGGAGCATCCCGAGCATTTGGTCACTGCTTGGTGAATTTTTGGTAAGTTTTCCGTGTTTTATTAAAGTGATATTTATTGTGATTAACCCTAAGTAATGCTTATGGGTTAGCAATATTGGGTTTAATAAAGTGAATAGAAATTTTAGATAAATGTTTAAGAATTTTAGAGTTTGTGAGTAAAATTAGCTATGTGGCCTTTTGAGCGATTCAAAATGCCACCTAGTGTGAGTATTAGTTAGAATGCTAATTAACACAATACATTGTATTTTAGCAGCACATTGCGGTTGAGCTTAGAGTTGTCTGGATAATTGGGAGTGCAAGCGATCCAAGGTGGGTATTCCACTCACTGAGAAAATATATATTTTTATATGTATTGGATTGATAAAAATATATATACTGTTTATTAAACCGAACCGACCATATGATGAAATGTATATGCCTTGAGATGATTTGATTAGTTTCGATTATGTTTAAACTATATCAATGATGTTTAAGAGATAGTGCGAGAGTGAAAAGTATTGAATAGATTTAAAGTGTTAAGTTCTGCGGTTGAGATTTAAATTATGCAAATTGTTTGAGAACATGTCATGTTGAAACTGTGTAGATTTTATAAAGAAACTAAGTTTTGAATGATTTCAAAGTGTTGGATAAAATGCTGGATTTGTTTAGTTTTAAAAGGACGTGATTTAACAACTGCATGATTTCAACGTGACACAATAGTGAAATATATACTGGTCAAGCACGGAACATAGAGCATGTAGTATAGAGCATACATACCCCACCAGTAACAGTATCAGCAACGATAATAGTATCAGCAGGGCAACAGTATCAGTAGCATATCAGTTTCAGCAGCAGAACAGTATCAGCAGCACAATTAGTCATAATGAGCCATGGTCATGCATGTCATGTATAGCATTGTTTTGTGAGAGATGTTTTTATGCTATGAGTAGTTTTACTAGACGTATTGGTATTCATAAGAGTCCTCATGAAAAAGATCTTATCTATATTTCTATCGGATAGTCATGTGTTAAGATCATACATTGAACTTGAAAGTACATGGATACATGATTGCCCGGGTGCGAGTAATGGCATGTCTATGAGTAGAAAGGTTGACTGTTCTTGTGCTTCAGGAAAGACTTGTTAGCATGATTGAGTTTAACTCTAGTGCTCTCATGATCTACTGGCGTCAAGGCACGAAGCTGAAATACGATTAGAAATGGTGTTGCGAGTGTTTTGTTGACGGATGTTATCCTAGTACAGAAGAGTAAGGTGCCATGTTCTTTGCTTATGACCTGTGTGTATGTGTGATATCTGTGATGGAGTGATCGTATGCACATATGTCTGAGCGACCGATGAAAAGTATTATTATAGAGGGGTCTATATGTAGAAACTTCCAAGGAGGGATGACTGGAACTTCTACATATGTTCACAGCTATATAGTATGTTTTAAATGTTTTCTGAATAGTCGGTGTTTGCTGCATTAGCTATTGAGAAATTGTGGCTAATATAGTGCTCGCACGACTAAAAATAAAATAAGTGTTGGTTCTTTGTGAAAACTCAGTCAGTCTTATACCACTGAGGTCTTAGTGTGTTTCATGCTAAGGCGGTGAACTCATTCTTTCACCTATGCGGATGTGGATACCACCACAACCATGTAGATGATGTTTCTCTGGTTGCAGGTACTTCGGTATAGTTGAGGGGTTGGTAGCAGTGTACTTGGGATATTATGACTGAAGCTCGCCGCGACAGTTGTAATTGTCGGACCACGGGTTGTCCACTATTTCATAGGTTTGGTATGGCTTGTAACGTTTGTGTCACTTATTCTTTGTTAAGCCATTATTGTTATGTAATGATTGTGTTAATAAAGACTCAAACAGATAGACGTTAAATGGCTCAATGTTGTAATTAAGTTGTGTTAGATGTATAAGTTGTAAGTTCCGCTATTCAGATTTATGTTTTCCACTGCATAGATAGATATATGTTATACTCTGATTATCAGGTACATGTTATGGGGCATGTGCCATATGTTGGCTGAGCGACATGTAGTTGTGCCACTGCGATGACTCATTTTATGTTTGTATAAAAACAAAAAAAAAAAAAAAAATGGGTCATCACAATACTACCATTAGCTTTTCTCTTGATTTGAAATAACCACTTGGAGCAAAAAACATTCATTGAAGTAGATGATGGAACTAAGGACCACATATAATTTTTTAGAAGAGCATCAAACTCCTCATTCATAGCATGACGCCATTTGGGATCTCTAGCTGCTGTACTGAGCAAGTTGGTTCAGTGACTACAAAACAAAAGGCGGTAGTGAGTGCTCTCGGTGGATACCTGATCATGTCAGGAGGTAGGAGCTTCAGCCAGAAGATTTGATTCTTAGACTGATTTGTCATCCCATGCTTGCGTGGTAAAGGAGCTGTCATAGATGCATCATCAGATGCAATAGGTGAGGTAGACGGATCACTGGTTGTATATGTTGTAGGTGATGGGGCTTTGGCAATGGGGATTTCTGTCAACGATGTGGAGGAGTCTTGAGGTTCATTTGGTGCAGAAAGTCTGATGTTTGGGGCCGTAGTAGTGGGGGAAACTTGAGGTGTATAAGGAATTTCTGTAGAATTAGTGGGAAGTAATGCAAGGGATGAGATGATTGTGTATATGTAGGTTGGTAGTGTTTTAAGGGAATGAGGTTCAATTGAACACAACGTGGCATGTAAGGAAAATTTTGCTTGAGGGGATGTGAAGACATTTATACCTGTGATGATCTTTACATTAGCCAAGGAAGACACATGATTTGAATCGAGAATCTAATTTGTGTTGATTATATGGGCAAAGGATGGGCCAGCATTCACATCCAAAGACTATAAGAAATTTGTAGTCAAGGGTGAGTTTGAAGCGGATCTCATACGGGGACTTGTTCTTGGTGATTTTGGAGGGTAGTCCATAAGTGAAGAGGGATTATGGCAGCAACAAGAAGGGAGAGACCAGTTTCAACATGTGTATGTTTTCTTTCAACAGAGGCCATTTGATGATGAGTATGTGGGCAACTCAATTGGTAGGAGATTCCGAATGTGGGAGATGGGTTTGAAGAGGACAAAATTCTCCTCCATTTTAAGTTTGCACAGATTTTATGTGGTGGCCAAAGTAATTTTCAACAATAGTTTTGAAGCATAAAAAGATTGCATACGCTTTTGATTTTTCAAATAAAGGAAAGATCCAAGTATATTTAGAGAAGTCATCAATAATGCAAAGAAAGAATCTCTTTTTATTCATGGAAAGCATAGGGGTAGAGCCCCATACATTAAGAAAAAAGTAATTCTAAATGAGTGCTTGATACATAATTTGAAAGAGGAAAATGCAAACGATGGCTTTTGCCTTATTGACAGGATGATCAAATTAAGGAGTTTCTGTATGAGGTGATTGGCAGATGATGTGAGCGGAGGACTTGGTGAACCACAGGAAGAGCAGGGTGTCCCAACCTTTGGTACCATGTATCCATGGGCGCTTTCTCACCTTGATAAGCAGCAGGTCTAGTTGAACAACGTTGTGAGGAAGGTCATGGATATAGACCGGCTCTACTCGGGCCGTGGAGCAATGGTTTGTGAGTGGGGAGGTCCTTGACACATAAAGAATTAGGATAAAATTCAATGAAAAAATTGTTATCTTTGGTGAATTTATTTACAGAGAGAAGATTTTTCTTGATTTGAGGTACATTTAATAAGGAAGAGAGATGAAAAATGTGAGTAGGGGAGGATAAATTGGCAAGGCCAGAGTGAAGTATTCTCAAACCTTGTCCATTGCATGCTTGAAGATGATCTAGACTAGTGTATTCATCAGCACGCATGTTGAGATTGGACGGCTCATTTGTCACATGATGGGTGGATCCAATATCATGGAACCATTGATAGTCTGGAGCACAGAATGGTGTGGCCATGTATGCAGTTGCTTCAATTGGTTCTCCTTGGTATGACTGATCAAACCTATACCAGAAGGAAGCAGCAGAGTGCCTTGGTTTGTGGCGTACCTGACAAATGAGCTGTGGAGCAGGACGGTTGCTGGAGAAGGAAGCCGAAGAGGGAGGTCCTCTACCTCTCCTATGGCCCTTATTGCGACCAAAATTTTGATTGCAATGGCCATTGATATTGAAAGAGCCACAATTTTGTCGGGTCTAAGTGAAGGATTGGCATTGAGCAATATTTGCAATAGGTATGGAGACTTCAACCGATGTTTGAAGATGTTCAAGTCCCGGCTCATGAGATAAGAGATAGCCATAGAGATCATTTGAGCTAATAGAGTCAGATCTTGTGGTTACTGAGGTGACCAGAGGGTCACAGTCAGCACTAAGACCAGCCAAAAGATAGGAGACTAGTTCGGCATCCGAGATAGCTAGGTTGGCCAATTGCAACCAAAGTGTGGGCAAGACTCTGAGCTTTGCCGAAATAATCAGGAATAGTCTCATAGCTTTTCTTCAAGGTAGCACGTTGGCTCCTTGTTTGCACTATGTGGGCTTGGGAGTGCGCTGAAAATAGAGTCTCCTGTATGAGCCATACGTTGCGAGAAAAGGAGAGGGTAAGTATATGCGGTAGTACTTCTTCGAGGGTTGAGACGATTAAACTAAGCACCAATTGGTCCTGGGGATACCAAGTTTTGTATACAGGGTTATCTGCTAGTGATGCAGTAGCATCAAGTTGTTTGAAGGGTGGTCGTGGGTTGGTACCATCGACAAAGCCGAACAGGCTGTGTCCTTCCACGAAATTGGTGATTAAAAACCTCCACAGATAGTAGTTATCACGGTTGAGTTTAAGGATGATATGGTGGTTATGGGGTTGAAAGGTAAGGCAGGAGCGAAAGGAGTATCCATTGACGTTAGTCTAGAATAGCTCTGATACCATATAGGATGATTTGTTTCCATATGTTCTGCCTACTTCAAACGTAGGGCAGTATTAGTTTATAATGATCAAGTGATTGATATGTATTACAAGTATCACTTCATGACTATCTAACATAAGCCTATTGAGATATAATTGTCTTAGGATGTGTTTCACTACAACTCTTATTATTGGTTGCTATATGATGTGAAGAGTTTTGGTTCGACTCTTGTTCTTGATTGCTATCTAATATAATATTTTGCAATTAAATTTAAGTTTTTCAGAATTATTTCTCTGTTTGCTTATTTTGAGAAATTATGATTTTTCTCTTCCTTATTTGTTATTTTCTCTCTTTCTGAATTCCCTTTTCAATCTTCTATTAATTCTTAGTTTCTGTTGCTATCATACGTTGTGAGAACAATCTATGTTCTGCCTAGCGCCAAGGACAGAGTGGCACTTCGTTGGCATGGTTTGGTGGGTGAAGCGATTTTGGGACTTAAGGTAGAGTTACATAAATCAATTAAGATAGAAATTTCTTACAAGCTGAGTTGTAAGAGTCCCTATATCATGCATCTAAAAAGTAATATGTGTCCTTTAAGCATAGTAGAGCACTTGCTTTCTTATTAATGCTATTAAAAAATCATATGAGAAACACATACTATTGAAAAAACATGTGAGCGCTTATCGCATGCTAAGAGATACATATCACTTAAAAATGTCGTGATTCTGTTAGGTTGGAATAAATCGGATTAGGATCCTCAAATTTCTGGACCGTAGGATCTCTCCTCTTATAAAGATACCTATAAAGTATATTGCTATATATTTAATCAACATTAATTATTTGAAGTTGTTTATACCAATAATTTGATCATCCGATCTAGATTTTAGGTGAAATAGAGAAATGGAGAGGAGACATTTCATGCATGGTGTTGAGATTTTATTTTGTTTCATTTAATGGTGTACATGATCGAACATTATGAATATGTTGTCATATTACTTAAAAAATTTAAATGATGTGACTTCATATACATTGTTAAATAAAATAAAATAAAATCTTAACCATGTAATGGTGTCTGCATTTAACTTCCAATTTGTGGTTGAAAGTCTGATTTAATATATTTTTATAAGCTTTGATTTTGACATAATTAGATAAACTTTATGAGATTCCACAATATTAAAGCTGTCAACTAATATTAAATGTTTCCTTGTTTGGGATCGAGTTAATGTGTCTCTCATACATTGTATACCTTTCCCACTAAAGGTGTTATCTAATTATGTGATATTATTAATCTTATTAATTAGTATCGATCTTGAAACCATTTTATCACTTGGGGGTGGCCGGTTTGAGGGTGGCCGAACCACCCCCGTGACCCACGGGGGTGGTTCGGCCACCCCCAAAGGCCAAAACCCCCTCCTATAATTTTATATTTTTTTATTTTTATTTTTTCTCTAAAGACTATAGGGGTGGCTGAACCACCCTCATGGCAGGCCAAGGGGGTGGTTGAGCCTCCCCCTTGGCTAAAATGAGGTGGCTAACCACCCCCATTTTGCCCAAAGGAGCCACCCTTTTTTTAAAAATTTTTATTTTTAAGTTTTATTAATTTTTATTTTTTAATTAATTTTTAAAAATTTTTATTTTTTATTTTTTTATATTGTGCCACGTGTTAACTCTCGGTGGTTGACATGTAGCAGACCATTAAATATTGGATGAAAAAATAGACAAATGTACTAAGTCCGTGGGATATGTTAGAAGCTAAAAGAAAAGACCATAGATACGATTACTCAACTAAAGAAGCTATGGAATCTTAAGCATTTTTGGAGAATATATTTTTAATTTTTGGAGAATGTGGAGACTAGTTGGCGTGGTATGATATATATATATATAAGAGCTGTTAGAATCGTACGTATAGGGAAGACGAAGAGAAATACTTAATTTATAGCCTGGAAATGTAAATCTTTTTGTAAAAGTTCTGCGATGACGACCTAAAAGTACACTATAAATTCCCATGATCATGCAAAATATATAATATATATAAAGCATTGAATCATTCATGTCTTTGTATTTGTTTTGTGAGCAAATGGAGCGTGACAGGGGAAGACGGTGATAAGGCATGCAAATCAATTGGCTATATAACAAAAACTTTATTTTTTCCTAGCAGCTAACGAAAGCATTGAATCATGTGGACATTTATGTCTTAAAATATAAGAAAGTCTTCAGGTACTATTTGGTGAAAAACGCTAAGGAATATCAAAGTGGTCCTAAAGATCGGGAGAAATTAAGGTTGAACTCAAAAAGTCAAATCTGATCAAATCAACAAATAAAAGTTTTTCCCTTTCCAGAAATCTGGGACTAGCTTAATTCACTGCAATAAAAAGGGGAAAAGGAATAAAGATAAACCGCGTACGATCAACGACGTACCTATATACCTTTGGATTTGACTGTCCAAAAAAGCATTTTGGCTCACTAGCATGAAAGCATTTGAGCCTTGCATGTGTTGAATGGAAACTTCAGTATTCTAGCCTCCTACCCTTTTTAAAATTATCTTACTTACAGCATCGGAGAATCGGAGTATTCTTCGCCGGTATCTTTTGATGAGTTATCCGTGTCTTTTCATTTACCTTTGCAGGTTAGATTCGGGTGGTGCATTCAACTGTAGCAACAAATTAAATCCCATTCCGATCGCTCAGAAAATGAAAATCCTTTTTGAATGATTAATATTCTACAAACTTTCTTTAAGCCAAAGCCCCAAACATCGAAGGTCTATGATGCGAAAGAAAATCAGGTATAAGATTTAAAGATTATTACTTGAATAAGATCAGAACAAAAATAGAAAGAATAATACAAAATATTTGAAAATTATTTTTAGAATTGTTGGGTTTTTAATATTAACAAATTCGGTGTCAAAACTTAGTTGTTTTATTCAAGAAATAAAAGAGTCAAGTGAGAAGAATATTGTAGAATATTGTTCAAGAGAAGAAAGAGCCGAATGAAAAGAATATTGCAGAATATTAATCAAGAAAAGAAAGAGCCAAATAAAAAGAATATTGCAGAATATTGATCAAAAAAGAAAAGGACTGAAAAAGGAAAGTATTGCAAGAATATTTATTAAGAAGGAAAGTGTAGTATCTTGGAAAATATTCTACAGATTTTACAGGTCCTGAAAGTCCGATTTTCCAGATGAGTGTCCGGATAGCTAGAAGAAGTGTCCGGACACAACTGGCAGAATGTACCTGTTTTCAAGCATGTCCAGACCGCCCAGCGGATGCGAGTAACAATAAGGTCCTGTTCCCTCACATGTCCGGACACCCAGTGGACGCAAGTTCCAAAAAGTCCCTGTTCTGCATCATGTGCAAACGCAGAAATCTAGACTGCATACAAAGAAAAGTTTTCATGCAGATGTCCGGATACTAGGGCAACATGTTTGGACACACTTCACAGAAAGTTTACTTTCTAATACATGTCCGTACACGCAATGACATATTCAGACACTACTGCCTAGAAATCCGTTTCTGACTTGTTTTAGGGTTTCCAGAGTCTATTTAAATAGGCTTCTAGGTTGTATTTCTTTAAGAATTTCAATAGAGAATTCCAGTGTACTAAAATAAGATTACTTAGGCTTAAACATATTTATTTATTTCTCTTAGAGTGTTTCTTTTGTATTTGTTGTGTAACTATTCAACCATTGAAGTCTAACTGGAGATGAGCTCCAGTTAAGGGATCAATAGAAGAACTCTCCAGATAGGTCTGGGAGAGGAGCCGACAAGTAGGCGCTTGTTAGACTTCAAGAAAGTGACTACAGTAAAGGGTTGTTAGTATGAACTTCTTCTAATCAGCTATTTCTTCTGATAATTTATTTCCTAGGTTTGGCTACTCTGAAGTGATTTTTTTCTTTGGTGCAAAGAGTTTCCACTTCGTAACCAAATATTGTGTTATTTACTTTTATTGCTTTACATATTTGGTTAACTGTTTGGTTGTGTTTGCTTAGGAGTCTAAATTATTTTTCAATTAGTATCAGAGCAGGTTCACTTTTTTTGGATTAATTTCCTAAGTGTGATCCTAGACTCCTTATTATGTCTCTCTCCTTTAATTCTATTCCTCACTTTGATGGATATAATTATGGCTATTGGAAATTGCGCATGATATTTTTTCTAAAATCAATACACGTTTGGCATATTGTCGAATCTGGATGGACTCCACCAAAGATGGCAATAGTTGAATGGACTATTCCTAAAAAACAAACTCATGTTGAGAATGACAAAGCCATGAATGCTATATGCTAATTGCTTTCACGATCAGAATTCTCACGAATTTTTAATTGTGAAAGTGCTCAGGAAGCATGGGAGATCCTAGAAACTACATATGAAGGAATCAAACTGGTTAAATTTGTTAAACTTCAAATGTTTGTTTCTCAATTTGAAAGAATTAGGATGTTGGAAGATGAGACATTTAATTTATTTTATAACAAAATAAATGATATTCGTAATTCTATGATTAATCTTGGAAAGAAGGTTTCAGATGCTAAACTCATCAAGAAAATTTTGCGATCTCTTCTTTAAAGATTCAAGATGAAAGTTACCACTGTTGAAGAGAGCAAAGACCTTGACACTATGAAAATTGCAGAGCTTGTTGGCTCTCTGCAGACTTATGAATTTTCTTTGCCTCAACCTACGAAAAACAAGTCCATTGCTCTCAAGACTGTTAGAAAAGAGACAAATGACTCATCTGATGAGGAATCAATGGTTGAAGAAGACCTGGCCTTGATTGTTAGGAAGTTAAATAGGCTCTTAAAATGGGAAAAGAACTCTCGTGGCATCCAATGCAATGAGTGTAGGGGTTATGGTCACATTCGGGCTAAATGTGCAAATTTACAAGGTAATGCTTTCAATATTACATTGTGTGATAAATCTGACAGTGATAAAATTGATGAGACTTCTGGAAAAGACTTAAATTTCTTAGCTTTTACTGCATCATATGACAGTCCTCATGAGTCCAATAATTATTATTCTGAAAATAATGAGTCAGAAGATGAACAAAATGAGCTTCAGCATGTTTACAATAAATTATTTGTGAAATTTTATGAGTTAAGAGAGGTAAACAAACAACATGTTAAAAGGCTTAATGAATTTGAATAAATCACAGAGGCATTTGGAAAAAATTTCTAGTAATAAGCTTGTTCAAATGCTAAATGGTCAAAAGTGCTCTTATGGCAAATCTGGATTAGGCTTTGATAAATTTCTTGCTTCTTCTTTACATGATTCTTCTATTCCTAGAACTGCTTTTGTTAAGCCTGAAATTTCTGAGACTCATGTTACATGCTTGGATAAAGGTAAAAATATTATTGATCATGAGCATGATAAAATTTAATCTGAAATAACGGTTAAGAAGCAATCCAAATTTATTCCTGCTTGCTTTCGCAGTGGTATCACAGGTGATACTCGATCAAACTGTCTTAGATTCACTCTCAAAGACCTTGGACTAAGAAGAATAATCCAAAAAAAGATAAAGCTTGAAAAATTGAAATGACTTCTAATTTAAACAAGTGTATGTGTACAAAGTGTCAACAAAAATTAAGCACAGGGGAAAGTAAATGACACAGATATTTTTGTTGACGAAGTGGAAACTTAGTTAAGAGAAAAACCACTCCGGGGCAGCCAAACCTAGGAATTTTACTATTTAGAAGACAAAGCTAGATACAAGATAGTAACACTCACATGTACCGATGCAGTGGTCGTACCTTGATCTCTGACGTGTAACCCAACACGAACGCTTCCCAACCAGGTTCACCTACCTGAAGGAGTCTTCAATGGAACTCCTTACCTTAGAGCCGACCTCTAAGATAGATTTCGGTTTACAGCACAGCACACTTAATAAACGGCTTCAGAGGAGATATCACGTCTCTGAGCTCTAATGGAATTCACACCGAATTCTTGCAGCTCTAAGTGCCTAGAGGCCCTATTTATAGGTTGGGGGTCAGAATGGGCGTCAGGCAAAATAAGCCTGTGAGCCGTCCGGACGGTGGACCATGGCCGTCCAGACGGACAACTGTGTGATAGGATTTTCTGAAATTTTCGTGGAGAAATATTTCATGTATAAGAACATCGTCCGGACGGGATGGCTCGATCGTCCGGACGGACGCACGTCCGCTGCAAGTAATTTCCATAACAGGCTTCACGCTTCCGGACCAAGGCCAGGAGCGTCCGGACGGCTAAACTTCAACATGCAATTTCCATATCTGATATACGTGCGTCCGAACCATAAGGGGGAGACGTCCAGACGGTTGAAGTCGAATCGTCAGTTACCATATACGATGCACCAGCGTCCGGACCACAGCTGTCAGATGTCAGAACGGTTCATTTTGAACTGCGATTCTTGCCTTACGGAGATACGCATCCAGACGGGATACCACATCATCCGGACGGTTGATTGATCTTCCCTTTCTTGAACTTGGAAAGAATTAGTGAACCTTTCGAGAACTGATAGGCGTCCGGACGTGCTGCTGAAATGTCTGGACGGAGCAAGCTGGCACAGAAGCTTCTCGATACGATGTAGGTGTCCGGACAGAAGAAACACGTTGTCCGGACAGATGATGCTTGTTTGTCTGAAGTCCAAACGGAATGACACGTCGTCCGGACAGATTGAACTTGGTATGCACGTTCTTGCCTTATAGAGGACATCGTCCAGACGGGATCACACATCGTCTGGACGGTAGCAGCCGTCTTGTAATACCCGAGAAAGACACCTCACTTACGTTATCAAATTATGTGCATAAATATAAGATTTAAGAAATGCTCTTAGTCTAATAGAATTATGTAGTTATGCATGTAGAAAGTTGGATCAGTAAAGCGAAGTCGATCGAGCGACTTTCTGGTCGATCGAGCGATTATAGGTCGATGTCGATCGATCGACTTAGTTTCGATCGAGCGATTTTATCCAGTGCGACGCAGCTTACGGGTGAACAGCAGAAAAGTGATTTTTACCTTTGATTTTAAACCCATTGCTCATGGACGGTTCCAGATGATTGAAACTTATTTAGTTAGCCTAAGTTAGCTTAGTTTGGTTGAAATTGAACTAGATATGGTGGTACAATCTAATCATGACTCAAGATATGGAAGAAAATCTAATCTTGGATATTAGATGATCTTGCATGGATATTTCTCTCTCTTGCTGCCAAAGATCCGACCCTTGGAAGGATTTGTGCTGGATTGATCTCAGCCCTTCGTGACTATTATATATAGCTTGCATGGGATACCAAAAATCAGCCTAAACTCTCCCCATGCCACTCACGTAAGCTCCCCTCCCCTTCACTGTTTTGGTATTGAATCTCCCATGGAAAAATCTCTCTCATTCTTCTGTGGAAGCCAGCACCTAGTGCTAGAAATAAAGCCCTGAATCCCCTCTTGTTTCTCAACAAAACACCAATAACCAACATCAGAAACCTCTCTCAAATTCTAGCTCAAAAGCCAGCAGCTCCCAACTCATTTCAAGCACCTTGCTTTGAAGTTAGACCTCCTTCTTTCATCCAATCTGTTGGGTGCGAATCTTGGTAAGTAAATCTCCCTTTCTACTCTCTAAAATTCAGTATGTGTTCCTAAGAATCATGGGTAATTTCTCCTCTTGAAAGAATTACACTCATGAAGCTTTAAACAAGCAAGATAATAGCTTTGCTTTAATACTTTTGTGGAAGTGAGTTGTTGAAGTATGGGTGTACTGATTTATGAAAAGGAAGGTGTGTGTATATGTGTTTGTGTGTGTGTGTGTGTGTTGGAATTCCATGCATGAATCAGAATATTAAAGTATGAACTAGTAGGTAAGTGTAAATGGTATATGGCTAATGCTTGTGTGTGTGGAAAGTATTATTTTAACTACATTAGGGTATGAGAGAGAGTTGTATATATATATATATATATATATATCAACATACTAGTGGAGTTAATGGCTAGTAAAAAGGGATGTTCTAGTTTCATTATTCAATAACCTAAGATGGCATTCAATACCTTGATTAAGAGAACCAAAAACGGAAGTATTAGGACAACGGTTAAAATGGTACTTTAAGGATAAATATAGTAAACATATTTGTAGCATCATTTCACTAATCTAGTATTACTATATGATTGGAATTATGCAGTTAAAGAGAAAGACTTTTGGAGCAGAAACTAGTAAGTATCTCTATACTTACTGAGGACGAAGCTGGTTGATTTTCCTATAATATTATGTTTACTGTTTTATTTACTTGTTTGCGCATGTGATTTTGCATATTTTATTATTTCTAATAACCTGTCTAATAACAAGCTGTTGGATCAAGATCCACGGTGGGTATGCGAGGCTTCACATGAGTTCCAAGGTTCTCAGTGAATGAGGAGATACCTGAAAAGAATAATAAATACAAAACTGGTGTACCAAGGTCACCAGGGAAACCAAGGTTTCCAGGAGCCAAGGCTCCCAAAGATTATAATTAAAAGTTAAGTGAGGAAACCAAGGTTTCAAATAACACGTTAACCGTGCCAAGGCCAACAGAGTAGTGGAAAAAGGGAAATGCCCAAAACTCTATATTTAAGACTGTCATTGCTTTATGGTTACATTTATGTTCACTTTATGTCTATGACTCGCGATCATGGATTATATTTTGTATATACATGTGATTATTTGGCCATTGCATTATGTTGCATTTACTAAATAAATCAGCCCTCATATTATTATTGGAAACAGTGGACTTACTTTAGTCTTTATGTTGTTTTCTTCTCCTTGTATGGTACTTGTAATGGTTCAGGCTATGAAGAAGAAGAGGATTATCAGGACTATCCCGACACGTAGATGGTCCCTGGTTCAGTTTTGTAAGGCTGGAAAGCCTAAGTTTTGGGACTACCCTGTTATAGTCCATTAGCCTATCTTAAAACAATATTTATAATTCCCCAGTTATATATATATATACTTTGGCTTGTATAATTATTTAGCCCTGAGTGGCATGACTAGTATTGCTGTCTGTATAATTATGCTGACTGACTTATTTTATATATATTTGAGGTATTCTCAGTAGTAGCTCTGAAGTGTCAACCTATTTCCAATTTATATTATATTTATTCCGTTGCCAATAATTACCTCTGATAAATTAGTAATGTCTTGTGGAAATTCGAAAATTTTCACCTACGCTTTTTGCAAAAGCGGGGCGTTACATAGGCGTCCGGACGTGCTGCTGAAACGTCTGGACGGAGCAAGCTGGCATAGAAGCTTCTCGATACGATGTAGGTGTCCGGACAGAAGAAACACGTTGTCCGGACAGATGATGCTTGTTTGTCTGAAGTCCAAACGGAATGACACGTCGTCCGGACAGATTGAATTTGGTATGCACGTTCTTGCCTTATAGAGGACATCGTCCAGACGGGATCACACATCGTCTGGACGGTAGCAGCCGTCTTCCCATAACTGTGCCTTGAGGCAGAAACCCTAATGCTTGTCAAACCCTGAATGGCGTCCGGACGGTATAACCACGTCGTCCGGATGGATGCGCTGGAACACTGGGATTTTCTCGAACTCTGAAGAGCGTCTAGACGATTTTCCATTACGTCCGAACGGATGAAACCTTGAACTGTTCGAAGCTTCTAGACACTGATGGGCATCCGGACGGAAAGATCTCGTCGTCTGGACGGATGTTGCTGACTGATGAGCGTCCGGACGGAATACCACGTTATCCGGACAGCTGACAGGGAACCGAAATAAATCCTTGAAAACTTCACAGAATCTTCTCAAAGAACATAGCTGAAGAGTAGACTCTGGATAAAGCAGCATCCCTGTGAAAGCAGCAACATTACATAGAAGTGATTTTGTCCAACAGAATGTAGCCAACACAAAAACTAACAAAGCTCGTACGAAGCCTTCCATGTCTACATATGTCCTTTCGCATAGTAAACAACTTTCTCGAAGATTTGTCCCAACTTGCCATCATTGTGACAAAATTGTTCATACCCGACCTATCTGTTTCAAGTTGTAACCCCATGAGCATAAGAATGATAATCTTCATCTTAGGAATAATTATGAAAGGTTGTGCAATATGATGAGGGTTGCTTTGATTAGGTTAGATAAGTTGGACAAAAGTCACAAAATTGCATTTATTGTTAAGAAGGTTTGGGTAAGGAAGGTTGATACCATTCACTCTTTGAGGGGGAGTGGTAGTGGAGTCACCTAGATTTAGGTGGTCACATGGCATGCCAAGTATCATTGTTCTTGACTTTTTATATCCTAGAGCATGTCAGGTGTCATGCATTGCATCTTGCTAATCTTTTATTTTGCATATATATATATATATATATATATATATATTGGATTTTTTTTTTATCTCTTTGCATCTAATGTTTGATCATGGTTTAAGAGAACAAGAAGTAGGCCTAATTTTATTTCAAGGGTTATTCTAATGCTAACGATGCTGGTAATAAGGATGATAGAAAAAGCTCGTCGAGCGGCTGCTTTTCTGTTTGGGTTGTTTTTCAGGTGATATCAAACCTCTTAGGGGTAGCAGGTTTGAATTTCATAGACACACCTTTATTGCTTGTGGCATGTGGTAAACATGTCTTTTCACATGCTATGAATAATACTCCACTGTGTTCCTTAGTCTTAAAGCATGTCTTTTTGTTGGGTTTTTAATATTGGCAAATTCAATGCCAAAAGTTATTTGTTTTGTTCAAGAAAGGAAAAAGTCAAGTGAGAAGAATATTGCAAAATATTAATCAAGTAAAAGAAAGAGGCAAATAAAAAGAATTTTGCAGAATATTAATAAAGAAATGAAAGAGTTGAATAAGGAGTGTATTGCAGAATATCAATCAAGAAATGAAAGAGCTGTGATTCGGAAAATAGTCTACATAATTATTTGATCCTAAATTTCTGGATTTTCTTCAACATCTCTACACAGCCAAAAGTCGTGTCTGGACATGACTGGCAGTATGTTCATGTTCTCAAGCATATCCTGACACCGCCACCTAGAAATTCGTTCCTGACTTGTTTTAGGGTTTTCAGAGCCTATTTAAAACGGCTTCTAGGCAGTGTTTCTTTAAAAATTTATGTAGAGAATTCTATTTTGCTAAGAGAAGGTTTATTATGCATAAACGTTTATATGTATCTCTCTTAGAGTTGTTGTTTGTAATTGTTGTAACCGTTCAACCGTTGAAGTCTAACTGGAGAGGAGCTCTAGTTAAGGAAGTCAAAAAAAGAACCCTCTATAAGGGTTTGGGAGAGAGGTAGACAAGTAGGCGCTTGTTAGAATTCAAGAGAGTGACTACTGCAAAGGGTTGTGAGTACGAACTTCTTGTAGTTAGTTATTTCTTCTGATAATTGATTTCCTGAGTTTGGCTCCCCGGAATAGTTTTTCTCTTTGGTGCAAAGACTTTCCACTTCGTAACCAAATATCTATGTTAATTCTTTTTACTGCTTTACATATTTGCTTAATTGTTTGGTTGAGGTTATTAAGGAGTCTAAATTTATTTTCAATTGGTTTCAGAGGGGGTTCACTCCTTTTGGATTAGTTTCCTGAGTGTGATCCCAGACTCCTCTTATTATGTCTTTTCCACTAAATCATGTTCCCTTCTTTGATGGATCCAATTATGGCTATTGGAATATATGCACGCATGTGATTTTTTTTAAAATCAATAGACTCTTGACAAATTGTTGAAACTGGATGGACTCCACTAGAGACAACAATTGCTGAGTTGAATATTCCTCAAACACATGATCGTGTTGTGAATGACAAAGCCATGAATGCTATATGCCAAGCATTTTCACCATCAGAATTCTCAAGAATTTCTCATTGTGAAACTGCTAAGGAAGCACAAGAGATCCCAGAAACCACATATGAAGGTACTCAATTTGTAAAATTTGCAAAACTTTAAATGTTGGTTTCTCATTTTGAAGGAATTAAGATGTTGGAAGAAGAGTCTTTTAATGAGTTTTATACCAAGATAAGTTATTTGCAAAATTCTATGATTAATCTTGGAAAGAAAATTTCTGATGCAAAACTCATTAAAAATATTTTAAGATCTCTGCCTGAAAGATTTAGGATAAAAGTTACCACTATTAAGGAAAGTAAGGATCTTGATAATATGAGAATTGAAGAACTGGTTGGATCTCTCCAAACTTATGAATTTTCTTTGCCTCTCCTTAGGAAACATCATGGAGAAGGAAATATTCTAGAAACTTTACAGCTCAAAAAAGTCAGTTTTCCCTACAGACTATCCAGACGCTCAGTTGACACAATCTGAAAGCCCAAGTTAGAAACTCAGTGTCCGATAAGGGTCGAAACGCTACAGTGGACGGTGGAGTCAGTATCTCAAGGTCCGGATGGCCCAGCAGACGCTAAAGTCAGTAGCTCAAGATCCGGAAGAGGTTCGGACAGCCCAACAGACCTAAAGTCAGTAAGTTTCTGTTCACTTATGGTCTAGACAAATATGCAGTGACTGCAGACGGAGGAACTACTTTATGCAATCATCCGGACGCTACAATTTTTAGGTCCAGAGGCGCATCAGAGTTTTATGAAGTTTCAGTTATAGGTCCGGACGCCCAGAAGTAAGGTCCAGACGCTGCCTATGCAAATTCGAGTTTGAGTAGAATTAGGATTTCTGTAGCCTATTTAAAGAGGCTCATAGGCTGTGTTTTTGTAAGAATTCAGTATTGAATTCCAATGTGCTAAGAGATGGTGTTTATGCAGAGATTGTAATATTTGCTAGCTCTCTTAGAGTTATTGTATTTGATTTGATCAACTATTGAAGTCCTAAAAGAGTTCATTGAAGAACCCTTCAGGCATGCGATCTAGTTGGGAGGCGTTCACGTATAGGTACGTGTCAGAGTTAAAGGTACGACTACTGCATTGGGTTATATGAGTTCGACTGCTTTGTAACAAGCTATTTTTTTATGAATAGTAGATTTCCTGGGTTTGGCTGTCCCAGAGTGGTTTTTTTTCTTTGATACAAAGAGTTTCCACTTCGTCACGAAGATATCTGTGTTATTTATTTTCCTTATTTAATATGGTTGTTTACACACACACACATAGGAGTCTTTATTTTTCACATGTGTTTAATGAAAGTCTAAAAAGTGAAATATCTCAATGGGGTCTTCAGAAAATTAATTATGTTGATTTTCTTGGGATTGAAAATTTTCTGTCAAACTTTTCTAAAGAAAATCTTAACATTTGTTTTAGCATGTGGGAAGAAATTTTTATTTTTCATGGTCAAAAAAGAATTTTGATTTTATGGAGATTGAATTTATGACAAGCAATCAAGAGCTTGTGAAGAATATTTCATCTTAAGTCGGTGCAAGTAACTTCAGATCTTATATTCAGAGTCATGTTGTGATGGGTTGCAAGTTGTCTTTCTTCTGGTATCAGGTTAATTGCTTTGGTGTTGAGAAGTATAGAATGGAATGAATTAATTGGACATCTGAAAAGATCGAGGCAAAGATGATTCAAATTCGATGACGAATATTTTCCAACTTGATGAGACTGATGCAAGAGAAAATCAGGCATAAGATTTAAATATTTTTTCTTGAATAAGATCAGCCCAAAAATGGAAAGAATCATACAAAATATTTGAAAATTATTTTTAGAATAATATATTTTACTTTTTGTACAAGAATTTTACTTTATTTCCAAGTTTACGGTTATATTTTGTATTTTTATTTCTTTCATTTTCTCCAATTATTATGCTTGGAAAATACTCAAACTTTGCCTATATAAAGGCTTGTTTGTATTATTTTGGAATCAAGTTTTGAAGTATCAATTAAATTTTAAATCTTTCAAAATTATTTCTCTATTTGCTTATTTGTGGCAATTATGAGTTTTCTCTTTCCTATTTGTTATTTTCTCTCTTGAATTTCATTTTAGTTATGCCCTGCGTCAGTCTCTCTCTCAAACCAAAAAAGAAAAACGACTTCAACCTCTCTTGACTCGAAAGTAATAAATTTTAATATGATGATCAAATTGCATAAATAAAATTTGAAATCACTAGAATTAACGTATAAAACTTACGTACCATTGATCGGAAATTTATCTTTCAGACCCCAAAGTAGAGTATAAGGTTATAACATTGATTATGTAGATCGAGATTAGCCGCTGCATTGATTACCCTTATAAACAAGGGAAGTTTGTACACCCTTTGCGTGATGATTGAGATGCATGTTCCCAAGATCAAGAGAGGTCACCAATATTTTATATTCTATTCCCTACATGATTGTTTAGGTTGAGAACAAATCAAACGAACCATAAATTAATAATTGAAGTTTAATTTATTATCTCCACCCGAACCAATTAAGCATGGGCACGTGGCTAACGTATTGGCTGTCTTAGAGTGGATGCATTTGTGCCAATAATAGAAATGGTAGGATGTGATTCTCTCCCAAAATAAGGCACCGCCCGTCACCCACACGATGAGGAAAGAGAAAGTCTACTGTATAAGGTTCCGCTTAGGCCTTTGATTTAAAAATATGTAATTTTGAAATTACGGTTTGACCTTTAAAATTACGGTTTAACTTTTAAAATTGTACATTTCAAATCGCTTTTTTTTTTATTAAAAAAATACAATTCCAAACGATTGATATTCTGTGATTTAGTTAAAATTGTACTTTTTGTTTATGAAATTACAATTCAAAACGCACTCTAAACCCGCACGTGTCAACGTACACCTCATTATGAAGGTTTTTCTTGAAATTCTTCCCTTGCTTTCATTAATATATAATTCGAACAATTATTAACGAGCTAGCTCAGAAAGCAAATTAAGAGCTTTTTTACATTTTTGAAATCATCACAAAAATCCTTAGCGCTGGTAGGTTAGGAGACCATCGACCACGTACGGAATCCTTCAGGGCTTCCAATGTCGTTTCAATAACCCAGATCGATCCTACCAGTAGAATAAAATAGAATAGCCGCCCATTAAAGTTTTGAATTGGCCGACAATAGCGCGATCATGATCATTATAAGCTTTCAAAAAAAAAAAAAAATGTTGCATTGAGAAATAACATTGACACACGTCGTATGTTTCAACCATAAAGAGAACACGTAACTCTGTACTTGAAACATAGCAACCATAAAGAGAACACGTAACTCTAATACTACCTCTTTAACTTTGACCAACGCAGATGAATAAGAATTTCTAAAAGTAAATGTAAATTTTAATAAAATTGTACCAAAACAAACTATTTTCTTCTTTCCTGAATATATTTTAAAAAGAATAAAGGTTTCTAAGAGACTATGTAGTATTTGCATTTACATGTGTTGTCGAATGACTTTGTTACAAAAAAACAAAATTATTGCCTTGGACTGAGTAAAAATATCCTCCTTCAAAGTGATCGAAAAGCAAGATTATAAAATAAAAAAAGTATCTCTGGCTTAGTGAATTTTTAATTTAAGATGTGCCTCCATTCATATCACCAAATCCACAGTTCATAATTAGTTGTTTTAACATATAAATAATAAATATAAGTCGTAAGAATCTAATTATTTAATTAATTTGTTCTTGCTGATCATCTTCTACTCGGTGGTCCCTTTTTTATAAATTTAAACACCTATTTTTATTTTTATTTTGTTAAGTAAAAATCCTCCCTTAAAATAATAAAACCTATAGCCTATGCTAGGGTCTAGGTTGAGAACAAATCAAATCGACCAAAGGTAATAATTTAACTAAAATTTATCTGGTTTAATTAAACTAGCCCAAGCTGAATTGTGAACAAAGTATTTAAGACTTTCATTAATTCGACCAATTATTACGGAGCTCAAAAAGAAAAATAAAATAATTCGACCAGTAGATGTTCATTTCGTGCCAGAGACCCACCAAGTGGGGTTGGCAGTTGGGAAGCAGGCACAGAACCACTTGGTTACCATAAATAAGGATAATTTGAGGTTCCCATTTCCTTCCAAATCATAAAAACATCACTCAAAACAGAAAGAGCTTCTTCAGCTGGCCGGACACCCCCCCTCCACTTACATAACCCAAACAAGCTAGTAAGCTCTATAAAGGTCTATATAGTCTATATATCCATTAATTTCTATTTTCCAGACCTATTTTTGGATTATCTTGTGCTGATGCCATTTCGGCCTTTAATGTTGATTATATATATGTCTATCTATCTATTTATCTACACACAGAACATATATATATATATATATATATATATATATATATATATATATATATATATATATATATATATATATATATTATCCTCGATCTTCTTTTTCTCTCTTGACATCTTTGGGTGTTTAAGCAAATACGTGAGAAAAGTAAGGTTTTACACAGTTTTACTATAATTTTACGATCGAGTAACATGCGTTTGTGGATCTAGCTGAAAGGGATAATGGGGAGAGGAAAGATTGTCATAAAAAGCATGGGTCAATCGAGCTTTATGCGATCTAGGCCGTAGCTTAAAGCCGCAATTGAATAAGGTTCATAATTAATAATTATAAAACAAATATATAATTTTTTTTAAAAAAAAATTAAGGCTCAATTTTTATTTTATTGTTTTTTTTAAGGCTATAATACAGTAAAAAATAATAAAATACTTTTTAATTAAGGCCTCCACTATGGTGGCATGCGAACCACGCTAAAGGTGGCCGGGGGGTGGCTCGAAGTCCACCCCCACCTCTGGGATGGCTTGCGAACCACCCTAGATGGGGTCGGCGTGTTTGGCGCCATGTCTAGGGGGCACCCCCTTGATTTTTTTTTCCCTTTTTTTTAATAAAAAAAATATTTTTTTTTAAGTTATAATTTAAATTTTATATATTATATTTTTTAAATATTAAAATGTTTTTTATGAAGAGTGACACATGTCATCATTCTATTGATGATGATGTGGCACACTAACAGAATCCATCAAGTGTTTTGACAAAATTTGACTAGAGGGACAAAATTGTTATTTTTGCCTACTTCGAGGACATTTGAATTATTTTTTATACCACAAGAAGTGATTTGTAATTTAGGCCAACCAGAGAGACTAATTTTACATTTATCCCAAAAATTAATTTTTTAATTTTTATTAATTATTAATTTATTCATTTTAAAAAAAAAAAAGAGTGACGTGTGTCATCATTCTATAGGTGATAACACGTGGTACATTAATGGAATCCGCCAAGTGTTTTGACGAAATTTAACTGTAGAGACTTAACTGTTATTCTTTTATTTCACTACGAGCAATTTGTAATTATGGCCAATCACAAATAATGATTTTGTATTTGTCCATATATATATAATTTTTCTTTCTTTATTTTTTTTTTTAAACAAAAAAATAGTCATTTCTACTAATTAATAAATACAAAGGGTAATTTTGGTTTTTCAATCGCCAAAATAAGGGTATTTTCAAAATATTTTGGTCAAATCTAATGTCACATCCAAGATAACGGTCAAGATTGACGGAGGGAGCTAAATTAATAGATTGGCAGAATGAATGGTCAAATCATGACACTAAATGATTGTTAGTTGAGGGGCTTCAATAATATTTAACCCGAAAGAATATTTAAATAGGATAAAGAAAGAATAAAATATTGGATATAAGATATATTTTAAAAGTCATTATTTCAAATAGATCAAATAGCTTTTGATTAGCTGTTTTTTTATAAAAATATGACTAAGCCATTGAGGATGTTTCGGCTCAATAAAAAGGTGTTTCTAATCAATCAAGGATTCTCTAAATGTGATTTGTGCATTATACGGACAGCATAAAGAATTAAGAATAAGTTCCCATTTTTCCTCCCACATCTGGATCGATGTCCTTTTTTTTTTTTTTTTTTTTTGGGCTTAATAGCTAAAATAATATTTGTAGTCACTGTTTGTTTCAACGTAAAATATTTTATTTTTAAAATATTTTAGCTAAAATCATTTTTGAGGAAAATGATTTCAGTTGTAAACATTTTCTAGCGTTTCGCTCATACAAAAAAATCAACAAATATTTCTTATATTTTCATTCAATCATATTAGCGTATAAATCTCAACTTTTATTCACAACATAAAAATGTTAATATCAAACAACTAAAAAAATCAACCTAAAAATTATGTTTAATTATAGTATACACATATTGACTGAAAATGATGATTGTATATTTTCATATAATCTGAGGAATTGTGAGGAAGAGAGAGACGACAAAGAAGAGTAATAGAGGAAAAGAGTATGTGAGAATAGAAGGCCTTCGGTGGTGAGATTGAAATCCAATACAATTTCCTGCCCATATTGTTTGCACTTTGGGCATGCAATTGTGAGAGGGCCTTTGTGGGTTCCACTTGCCCAGGCAGGTACTCGAGCAGCCAGAGACCTACTCGGGTAGGTAGGCCTCATAAGGAGCCATCTCACAATTGCCTACCCGAGAATGTGGAGAGTGGCGGAAAATAATTTATGTAGATGAGAAGCATAAACCATTTTACGCCTCACGGAGGTTATCCTTGCTCAATTGAAATTATTCTTAGGTTGACCAATATTTTATGCATGGCCAAACTCTCAAAAATAGAAAAAACATTTTACGCCAAAACAAACAGGGCCTTAATGTAAGGTTTTCCTTTTGCTTGTCTATCATGGGATATGTCCCAATTATATTTGTATTTCTTGAGTTTTTTTTTTTTTTTTTTTTTTTTCAATCAATTCATTCTTATTATATATATATATAATAAGAAGAAATAGGACAATGATGCGAATATATGATGTTTATATATAGCTAGGTGATGACATATTAAGATTTGCTAGATCATGAAAAATATCATTATAATTGCCCTTTTGGTTGTTAAGGAAAAATTATTAAAATAAGATGGAAGTAAAGAAGTGGATATATATATCCCTTTGTAAAAGCTTGATTGGAAGCTTATTGTATATGATGGGTACAAGATTAGATATTATGTATGCTACAAGCTTGTTGTCTCGGTTTATACACAAGTCAAGCCAAACACCTTTTGCCCAGAGAATGTTGAGATATATTCAAGGTACTGTTGATTTTGGCATTTTGTACGAGAGGAATGTTGATGCAAATTAAATTGCTTGGATATTGTGATAGTGATTGGACCGGATGTGTTGATATGAAAAACACTTATGAATATGCTTTTTCCCTTGGTTCCAATGTATTTTCATGGGAATTTAAGAAGCAACAAACCGTGGCACAATCTTCCACCAAGGCCGAGTATATTTTTCGACATTATTGGCAACGTCACAAGCAATATGGCTAAGGAGAATTGTAGAATATGTTGGTGAGACCAAATAGTGGACATCTTCACCAAATCTCTTCCAAGAGATAAGTCTCAATAATTTAGAGAAATGTTGGGAGTCACACAACAAGGCATTCAGGAGATTGTTAAAACTGTAATGTCATGTAATGTTTTGTCTATATGGTAAAACTTATGTTCTTTTTGGCCTTTTTCTAGCATGTTATTTAGTTGGGTGTATGTTAGACAAGTGTAAGGTTGTGATATATGCTTAAGTGATATAAACATATAAAAGTAATTGGACAAGTCAAAAAATTAATTAGGAAGAGATTAATGTTCAACCCCCTTTTTTTATTCCTTATTTTACAAAAACTCAAATTAGTCCACAACTAAAAAATCAAATCTTGCATGAAAGTTTCAATCTCTTCTTCATAAACCAAAGATTAGTTGAATCTACAACTAACAAGCAGGTGAAACACATGACACTTTATTGTATAAATTAACATAGAAAGGATGATCTTAGACAAATTTTTAAGTTTTCCTCATAGAAAATTGCATATCAAATCCAAATTTTACTATGGTGAATGTATTTTACCAATAGCTGAAATATTAGACCTCATTGGTAGAAGCTTAATTTTCCATTGTAGCAAGTTGTTGATGGGATAATGATGGACAGTCATCCCCAGTTGTTGACCAACTTCATTATTGCAATTGTAGTCTGTTACAGAAGTTGATGAGATATTAATAGGATTAGTTTAAATGGATGAATCAGCACACAATAAAGTTGTATAGTATATCAATAATTTGAAAAAGATACCCCAATTTTGGTCCTTTTGCTTGTGCTTCATTATGTTGAGATTGAGGTTGGCTTAGCTGGAGATGGATGGCTGCATGAATGTCATATCCATTGTTGATAGTTTGTAGAGGATGTGAACTTCTTCTTGCTTCATTTACTTCTCTTTCTTTGTAGACCTGAGAGCCAAAGCTATTGTCCAGGCTTAGCCACAAGAAAACCTCTATCCTTCTCCAGTTGCAAGATGATTACAAGGGACTTATGACTCAAGTTCTTATATGAACATAAAAAAGGGAATGTTGACAAATGGAATAGATTTTTTTTTTCTTAACATATCCACAAGTTTATTTCAAATACCTTATTTTGCAGCTCTGCCTTTTCTTTATGAAATATGTCTACCTTTTTATGCAAATCAAGGTTTTCTTGATGGGTAAGGTTTCCCTGCAATGAAGTTCATGAAAGTTTTGTGATGAAGATCGAATGAGTCCCAAATGAAAAGCTAGAGAAATTGAGCCAATCCTCTAGCTATACCTTCTGGTTTAGTTCTTTTATTTCTTCAATGAAAATTTGTTCCTGCAAGAGAAAAAGGAAAAATTTAAGGGTTCATGCATGTGTTGTACATAGGTGGGATCTCGAAATTTGACTAGGTGTAAGGAGTTCATACCTTTCTCATACGGATACCCTTCAAACTCATTTCGAGTACGTTTTCAAAATATTGTAGATCTTTGATACTCAAACCAGAAAGTTCCTGGCCCATTAGATGTCTGCGTATATCACACCAGATAGATTTGTAGTACTTAAAGGATTTGATATGTTTCCTTAAAATTGATATCAAAATGCCATATTTGTGCATCATTATGCATCATCCATCATGCATTACAGTAAATGTGCCTTGTGGTGTAAAAATAAGTATTTTGGCAGTAATGCAACCAGTAAAAAGGCCTTATGAGAATTGAATGATATGTGGATTTAGCTGGACTATAGTGTCACAAGCCACTTTTAGTCTTGTAAGCTACCAAAACTATTTCAAGGTTCGATCTCTCTACGTGATCCAAAAGCTATTGCTAGCTGTAGACTTTTATCATGTCAAGTTTAGATCCATGGTTTTAAGTTATGGCCTCCCTTCATGTAAGAAAAAAGTTTCCAGGCACATAAAAGCATGCACACGACATATATCGACAATTCACTAATATCTATTGTTTTGGTCCATATATATTAAATGAATGTCTTTCACTAAGCTTTATTTTACGTTTGTACTCCTATTAGAAGACATTGTCACCAGTTTTATTTCTCAACTTAATGTATGTGCCAGTTATACTATTTGTATTAAACCATAACCACGCAGGAACTAGCTTTTTCTTTTTCCTCATTTGTTTTTTTGTTTTTTGTTTTTTGTTTTGTTTTTGTTTTTGTTTTTTGAGTGGGGGGTGGTTTCTCCTAAAAGGAAAGAGATATGACTGAAGTTGTAGACAACTAGGGGAGGGCAAAAGCAAATGCGGGGTTGAGATCCTTAAGGACATGAGATGATAGGTTGTTTATTTTCAGATGTGGTCCTCGATAGAACGAAATGAATGAGAAGGGTAGGTGCAATTGGTCTTTATGTAGTTGTCATAGTTGATGTCATTAGGCTTTCTAGGGTTGAATTGAATGAGCCATAGTTCTCGTGGTTGGATGTCAAAATGATATACATGATTACCTGACCAATAAGAAGGATGGTAGAATCATTGGCTTTTAAGTAAGGAATTCTTGAAATTTCAATTTCAGTCTTGTATGTATACATTATTTAAGATCATTATAAAGTATTCAATGATTATACCTGTTGCATTCTTGCACATATTGCAGTTGCTGCCTCAAGCTTGTTGCTTCCCTTTGCCAAAACTAGAAAGTATAAAAGATAAAAGACAAAAGGTTAGAACTATACACCATAATATAAGATAGGCAAGATTGATATGACTAAATTAAATTAGATCACTCATCAAGGTTGCAAAATAAAAACTAATTCAATTTGGATGGATGTATTTCCTGAACTGTGGTATTGTTACGGTCCACACTCCTATTGGAGAAGGAATTCCTAAGGAAATAGAAGATGTGGCTCAAAGTTCCTTTGGAGTTGGGATTGAAGAACAAAACACGAATTAAGGAAGTCATAGTGGAATCATGGTTGAAGATAAAAATGGCCGCTTAGAGTTGATGGGAATTAAAGAAGAGTCTTGCTCATAAAGAAAGAATGACTCTTAGTAGGAGGAGTCTTGCTTATAAAGCAGGCCCTTCATAGAAGAATAAGGGACTTCATGTCCCAGTAGACGTAGGACTATATTTATCGTGTGTTTCAATTCATTCTTAATTTTATAACGTATTCCATCTATAGAAGGAGGAAAGTGATTAATAAAATTATGAAAAGTTTATTATTTAGTTCTTGAAGTTGATTGGGAGGTTAGGAATCTTGAATACCCTATTTATCTGTCACCATAAGTAAATTCAAGAAACTAGACCTTGCAGCTTTGTCTGTTTCCAAACACAAAACAAGTTCTCAAACACAAGCCAATAACAAGTTGATATCGGAATTAACCACCACATCTAGTATGGAATCAAAGGGGCCGGCTTGCGGCTTTATGGTCGTGTCACATAAGGGGAGACCTATAAGCTGGATTAGAATGTCTTGGTACTATGTATGGGCATAGTTTTAAATCATTGAATACTGATAGATGAGTGAATCCGACAAAAGAGAAATGGCTACAATTGGGTTAGTGTCGATAGAATGGACTGCAGTGGACGTCAGCTATGGAGAGTGGTGGTATATTATGATACTAAGTGTCTCACATAACTTAAGTACAATCTTAATCATGTGTATATAAAATCTTGGGCACTCTCCCATTGGAAGTTGGTTTTAAAGGGTGAGTTATACCTGAAGTTTGCATTAGGTACAACAAAAAATTTATTGACATACGATCGATGTTATTTTCCAAATAGAATTTAAATTAAATCAATATATTTTCTTTTGTTCTCATTATACTTTTATAGTTGAATATCATGCTCCTTGTCCATAAGGTACTACTCAAAACTTGTTGTCCTTTTTTAATATTGTGAAGTGTTGAGACCATTAGATTTTATGTGCGTAATTAAAGACTTGTGATTGCAGTTCATATTTTCCATCCTACATTAAAATGCTCCATGAAGAATCCATACCAATAATCTTTTCACAAATCGGTTTGTTGTTATTCTTGGGCAACTTATACTTTAGCAACTTCATTCAGTTTCTACTTTAAACTTCTTTAAGTGTTGTCTATTGAAAATATTGGGTTTAATATTCGAATTGGTACATCCTAGTGTCAAAAAATGGGTAAATTGGATTGTAACCGATAGTAGTTGAGATAGAGTTGAGTTTGGTTGGTTTAAAATGTGATTCAGACATGCACTTTATGAAGACAACTCAACTCAACTCAACTCATATATGTTTGACCCACGCTTGAGCATACAAGTTTGGAGGTTAACCCATTCATAACCCAAAACTTTGCTTGACCCTTGCGTGATAGTCGCTCAAGCGAGTTTTCGATAATTTAATTTTTTTCAGCTCTGATTCTCTCTTTACACTACTTTTGAGATAAGGGAGAGGTAATCCTGAAAACCTTATAGAGAAAGCCTAGTTTCTTCTTGAGCCTAAACCTTTATTCTTACTTCTTTCATTGTTTCCAAACCATTATAAAATCCTAAATCCCTTTTAGATTGTTGGGGACTGGTTGGTGAGTTCATCTGAGCCAAATTTGAAGAGATCGAACAAGTGCATTCGTGGAAAGTCATTCTAGAAGAAGGTCAGAGTTTTGAAGCCGCTTTGGAGCCAAAAACAAGTGTGTGACTTATACAATTACAAGCCTAGCTTTGAGTCTACAAAGGTTTTGTAAGTTAAACAGGTTGCAAAATTTTCTTCTATATATAGTAGAATTTGTTGGTGGTCAACTATCCCTGGAGTGAGATTTTTGTTGACTAAGTGAAAAGCTTCTTCAATCTCTGCATGTGTCACTTATGGGATTACAAGCCTAGCTTTGAGTTTATAAAGGTTTTGTGAGTATTTAAAGAGTTTGCAAACTTTTCTTTTATAGTGGAATTTGTTGGTGGTGATTGCCCTCAAAGTGGTATTTTTTTTGAAGAATTTTTTTAAAAAATTTTCACTTCATCAACAAAAACCATATGTATTGTCATTTATTTACTGCAATTATTTTTGGACTTTTGTTGATTGATAACCCATGAAAAATAAATCACTCTTACTTTGGGTAGCATAATGCAATGTCAACGGACTATTGTAGATATTTCATTGGTTTTAAATTGGGGTGTACGTTGCGAATAATAATTGTAGCTATATAAAATTTTAGTATGATTGTGTGGTTGCGAAGAATAATTGTAGCTATATAAAATTTTAGTATGATTGTGTGGGGGCTATTGTGTCGTACAACTATGTTAAGAGTAGAATCTGTTAACATCCCCTACTCTATTACCATCTAGGCAATGAAATTGTAGGGGTATAGAAGTGTTGGAAAAATAATCAGCTCTGAAGCTACGTGGTCCCCATGCAGAGTCGGAGGTTCGACCCACAGGACCGACCTCGGCTTGGTCACCTCGGCCAGAACACCTCGAATGTTTGTCACAACCTTATACGAAGAAATCAACTCAGTGCTTGAGTACCTCGGACTATGACATATCTCGGTAGATTGATCACCTCAGACAAAAAGACTCCACAAGGCGCGGAATGTACCAAGATCTCCTAGTCTGGATGGAACGAACACGTCTCGGACATTTCCACCTCGGAGAATTGGTCGGGGTATGATGAAATCGCCTTGAAGCTATCTTCTCAGATTCAACAAGTAAGTGTTAGAAGGCCGTTAGAACTTTATATCCAAGATTCGTGGGCATAGAATCCTGTCTTGGGATTTCTGATAAGATTCCAATCCCAAGATTCTCGGAATTGACCCTTATCCCAACATTAATGGGATAAGGTACCTATCAATGTGGAATTCATATGAAGAGGTAGAGAATATTGTCCAACTTATACTCGATTCAAATTCTATAGAGATAAGGTTGAAATCTACACAATCCAGGACTCAGACTCCTAGTCCAACTGTGCTTGAAGAACTCCAGTAAGTCTTTAACTATGATCCTACAAATAAGAATACTATACCAGGTATTTAGATATATTGTCTAAGCTCTGAGATTTTGGATTCACTACAGAAAGTCACAAGTTTGAACTGACTTAGGCATCGGAGTGGTGTAGTCGACACCCCCTTCTAGCTAGTTGTTTATTGTTTTTGCAGGATTGAGGAAAGTAATCTGTGGAAGACAAAAGACGAATCACAGGTTGACACGTCACCATACCGGAAACTGTATCAACAAAAAGGTAATGAAAAAGGAAAATGATAGATTTACAACATCACCACAACAACTGCACAACACCCCCTCACATGGGGTGTGGCTCAGTGTGTGGGGTCCACTCCCATGTGAGGGGTGTTGTGCAGTTGTTGTGGTGGTGTTGTGTAGGAATCAAATCCCAATGAAAAATCCTTCAAATTGTCGAAAGGTGATCCGACTGAGGGGCAATACAGTTTCTAAAAGAGAGGTAGGATAAGTCATTTTGTGGAGAATGTTGTAGGCAAATTGATTCGAACTCGAATAATATATAGAAAGAAGAATAGTTGGAAAAGACTTTAAAAGCCTAAACACGTTGTTTAGTAAAACAAAAAACATAATCATTCAATCATTTATTTTTATAATACAAATTTTACTACACAGAGTTGACATATATATACCATATAGATTACTGGGGCCTTTGGATGGAGGTGGAATCCTAAAAGCATACCTTAGCTTGTTCGTTTGCACTTTAGTGGAGGTAATCCACACTCCTACCCTCCCTGATAAAACCAATGAATCTCATACAGATCAAGCTTTATCGTAAATCATGGGATCGGAGAAGATATGCTTTGGTTTAGGAAGATATTATCTCTAGAATATTTCCTCAAGTTACCGTTGTATGCCTTGAGTTAAGAAGTTACCGTTGTGGCATTTGGCTTATAGAAACTTACCATATGTTGGAGATGTTACCGTTGTGGCTCTTGACTTAGGAAAATGTTAAATTTACAACACCAACACAACAACCACACAACAACCCCTCACATGAGGGTGGACCCCACACATGAGGGTGTTGTGTATGAATCAAATCCCTATTGGAAATCTTGGCGGACCCACTGGTGCACTATTATGGACTTCATCCGTTGTAGTTTTGCCTTCTACAATATAGCATGTCATACAGGACATGCTTTCCTTTTGTGTGTTTTTTTATTCAATTTATGGATCAAGTAACGGCTGGAGTACCTTATGTTTTTTAGAAGCTCTTTCTCAATCCTAAACCAATTGCTCTTATTTTTTTAATGGTATCAGAACCACAGATTTCTTGCAATGATGGGTGATGATGGGTGTTTCCCTCCTATTGTTGTCTACATGTTTGGCAATTAGTTGTCACACATGAGAGAGCGTGTTAAAGTGTCCCACATCGTTAAGATTTCTTAATTTTACCTGGACACTTTATAAGTCATGGTGTCCCCTCCTTTCTCGATACGTCTTTTAAGAGTGTCAATGGGCCTATAGATGTATGAGATTCATTGGTTTTATCACTCCCAAATCCCGTTTGTTGGGAATGTGAATTCCCTTCTAGAGATCGAGGATGAAATCCATATTCAATTCCCTTGGCTTGGAAATGTAGTCTTTTTTTTTAAAAAAAAAAAAACAACAAGAATGCCCATTCCATACCTTTCTGACTTTATATGCATTTTTTATTGGATATGTACACAATCATTTTGTGGTTAAATAGTGTTTTTCACTTTTATAAAGGGTTTTTGGAATTTAATATACATGTGGAAAAATAGAGAGAGAAACTATTCTTGGCATGTGCTAACAAAAAAAATGCCTAGCTATGACAAGATCAGGAAGCAACTTTGTGAGAAGAACATTAATAACTAAACATATTTGATTTAAAATAAAATATTGTTATGCGAAGAATAATTGCGTTTAAATATCTGATACAAATATTTGAAGAAGGCCAGGTACTAACGGATAAGAAAACAAAAAGAAAAGGGGACAATACTTGAGCATTCAAAATACCGATGAAATATATCCAGACTTTCAATTTGATCCAGTATTTTATTGAAGCTATTCACCTGATCGATCAATTCATGTATGTGAGTTCATCACCACGGCTTTCTCATATCTTTTGTCAGAGATGAACAATAATAAAACGAATATTATATTGTGTATATTTTATAATTAACATTTGGCAAATAAGGAAGCAAGACCGATGTAAATGAAAAGATAATGCCAACAAAGGTTCTTGAATGTTTACCTTAACTTGCGAAGCAGGATCCAGCAGCCGATGGTGTTCCTCTTTTACGTTGTTGTATCGTTCAATAACAGATTTCATGCTGATAATACACGTAGTCATGAGATCATCAACATCAGTAACTTAGCACACGTAGTCATATATATATATATATAGAAGTAATTTAAAGAAAACATTAGCTGAAAAAGAGAAAGTAGTTGTAGATATAAATCAAGCATCAAAATGAATTTTAAAAGGAAAAAGTATCGCTCTTGTATTTGAGCAATGATGTTAATTTCATCTTCTTCGATCTTATTTTGAATTTAAAACCTAATAATACGCCCTGTCTTGTAAAAATTGTACACTAATCAAAAGCAAGAGTTTTTAAAAGTATCCTTCTTGTATTTGAACAATGATGTTAATGCTTTTTACTTGCTTGCTTTGTATATATGCATGGGACCGTACGCTTTTCTCAGATCAATCACGTACCCTTGTCCCTTGTAGTCAGTCAAACCTGGAGCTTGGTTAGAATTTCCTTAACAAGAAGAGTGAAGATGAAGCTTCTAACTAAATCTCCATATCCGATCGTCTATTCTCAATGAAGAGCATTTTAGTCACCACCCAAAATGCTTCTGGCGTGATTGATTCATGGCTATCTCTTCTTTGCTGGAGGCTCAAACTTTTATCTTCAGTTCTGTATATATAGCTTTCAAATCTATTGGTCTCAAATTTTCGTCTTACCTAACAAGGTGGTTAGATCAATATTGGAGCAAAAATTTAATTGTTTTTTATGGAATGGTACGTGTAGCAGTGATATCTGTTCTGAAAAAACTAAGGTATCATGGGATTTGATGTGTTTAGAAGAGGGAAGGTGGGTAGGGGTTAAAAAGGCTAGAGGATTAATTAGAATAATGCTACTGTCCATTTGGACTCTTGGCATCCAGATGGACCAGATGGTATTCTTTATGATGAGTATGCATGGTTATCGACAGGACGGAGGAATGGGTTATCGACAGGACGGAGGAATGGGGGGTTGGTATAAGTCATGGACCCCGTAAATTCTTTGAAAAAAGAAAAAAAGAAAAAAAGGGGAAAATATAATTTACATTCTTAAAGTTGGGCTACTTTTTCACTTTGTTTCAAATGTTTAAAAAATTTGCAATGTAGCCTAAAAAAGTTTCCAAAATTCTCAATATTGTAACCACTCCGTTAGTCATTTCCGTCTTCTATGACGGAAAATTACTCACGTACGCTACACATGCATTTTTTGGTACAAAAATCACAATTACCCCATATATACGTGTTAATTCTCAAAATGCCATTGTTTTTCTTTTTCTTTTTCTTTAAAAAAAAAAAAGAATAAAAAAAAGGAGGTGGCCGACTGGCCCATTTGGGGGTCGCCGATCCACCCCCATTTGGTAGGAATGGGGCTTGGGGGTTGCCTGAGCCATCCCCCATGTGGTTGCTGAAACCACTCCCATGCTCACCACCCTTATTTCGGCCAGATGGAGGTGGATCAACCACCCCCCATGCGTCGTGGTGGTGGCCGAGCGACCCTTTTTGGCCCATGGGGTGGTTACGACCACTTTTTTTTAAAAAAAAAAGAATTTAGGTCTTTTCAATAATTTCAATTAATAAAGATGAAAATCACTAATACATTGGTCACATTGAAATTTTTTGAAACTTTGTTGTGGCATATTGTAACTTTTTAAACATTTGAGGCAAAAGTGAAAAAGTGGTAAAACTTTGGAGGGTAAATCGTATTTTCCACCAAAAAAAAAAAATTAGTCTACTAGCTCCTAACAACAAAATGTTTTGGCCCTTGGCCCCTAACCATAATAATTTATGACTCCGTCCCTGGTTATCAAGTTATATATATATATATATAAGAATGGGATTGGTTGCCTTCTAGGTTCGAAAGTTTGGTTAATGTCCAAATTAATTAAGCTATCCATGATAAAGAAGGAAGTACTGATATTCCTATATATATATATATATATATATATAAAAAGGGTTAGCTTCAAAATCAAACAAGTATAGAAACTTGGGAAGCAATAAGGGTAAAGCAACCAAGGGTTGATTGGTGCCGGTAGCGGAACTAGGATTTGAGATAAGGGGACGAAACTAAAAAATAACGGTCTTTGAGGATAAAAAAATTTAATTTTAGGGGGTCGAATTCATAAAATATATATATATATATATAATTTAATAAATTTTTTTAAAAAAATTGGGGGGACTTCTATCCCCCAATCCCGTAGTTCCGCCCTTGGATTGGTCATTGGTGGAAGTTTATTTGGTTTTCAATGGCAATCCAAAAGCATGCAGTTACTATGGCTGGCAGTAAAGAACGGTATTTCTATTGATTGTTGAAATGCATGGGGTGCCAAAGGAAATGTCAAATGGTTTTTCTTTTGAATGCCATGACCACCTATTATTTTGTGGTGGTTTTAGTAGAAGGGTATGGAGGGCAGTAATGCAGACGTGCATTCAGGCAAGTATACCTACTGATTGGGAGGATATTTGAAGGAAAAGTATAAGAGAATGGCAAGGAAATAGCTTGAAAGATGTGGTGTGTAAATTGGCTTGGGGCTCTGCAGTATATAGTATATGGAGGCATAGAAATGATGTTAAATATGGAAATAAAATGAATGCAAAAGAAAAAATGTTGCAGAAAGTATGCTGGGAGGTTAGAACCAGAATTATTGGGGAAGGGTGAATTGAAGGAGAATGAAGAGAATGTGGCCATTTGTAATAGTTGGGGTATATCTTCAACTATTCTAGTTTAAAAAATGGCAGGTTGTGGAAGCAGAAGAGTTTCCTATAGTTTTGGAAATGCTGACGGATTCCCTGCTGGTGCTGGTTTTCTGGTGCATGATAGACTTCATATAGCAGTTGAAGGTTTGTTGTTTGACTTGAGTCTAGCATATTTACTGGAGATGATTGTAAGAGCCCTTTTTGCATTTGATGCCTGATAGTTTGATTGGTTCCTGTTTTGTTGCTGTTGGGGAGTTATGTAGCAGATGAAGGTTTGCAGGTCCACTTGAGTGTTCAACATATTTTGTTTGAGGTTTTTAGTTGATTGTAAGAGTCTCATTAATGGTTTTCTGGTTTTGGTTGCTGTAGTATGCTTCTTCTTCTTTTCTTTTTCCTTTTTTACTTCTTTTTTTCTTTTTCTTTTTTATTAGGACCGAAAATCTATTAAAGGCAGGGCATTTCGTATACCCACCCTTAAGAGGTAAACTTGAGGCCCATATTTTGCGCTCCTCTCTACATGGACCAAATTGAATAGTGGGCTTCGCCTGGAGGCTGACTCAAAAAGACGGATTTCAACTTATTGCTAACTCGAACTTGGGAATGAATAACCCCAAATAACCCTTTTAACCATTGAGCCAACCCCTAGGGCTTATGGTGTTTGTTATAGGTATAATAACATTTGAACAGCTATAATAAAAAAAGATAGTCTGCTTGTTATATCTGCTGCTGTTTTGAGTGTGTAGATAATTGGTAAGGGTTCTGTTGTAGAGTGGATTTGTTGTTTGTAAAGTGTTTTGAACATATAGCTGCTTTCTTGTAGGCAGTTGGTTGAGTCAGGATGCTTGTTGCATCTAGTGTTCTAGCTAATTTGCTGGAATGCGTTCTGATGGTTAAAAGAAATTCATTCATAATTGAAAATAATAATAAATAAAGGAAGCTTCTGACGCCATCCCTAACCCACTCCAACAACCCTCTATCTCTATCATTATTTGTCATTGCCAATAGTGAGGCGATGATAAAAACTGGCGGGGTACTCGATCATTGACTTACCATTAAGACGGCGGTTGACGATGTTAGAAGTGTCAACAATATTTTATATCACTATATATATAGTAGTGCTGCAATACGTACAGAATGTAACCTAGCTATATCCTATTTACAATAAATTTCACCAACGGAATCAGCTAAAAGCTGCGGGAAAAGCATGTAATATAGCAAACTAAAAAAATATAACCTATATCGATCCTATTTTTTTTCGATGAATAAGCTGCTTTTATTTCACCATATATATTAGTACTGCAATACAGAATGTAACCTAGATCCAATATACAATACAAACCTTAATATAACCGAGTAAAAAATGCATTCTTTTGGATGCAGGAGAGAGACAGAGAGACAGAGAGACAGAGAGTATACCTAGAGCTGGCAAAATCGTAGAGCCTGCCGGTGCTGGAGAAGACAATAAGTCCAACTTCTGCATCGCAAAGGATGGAAAGCTCACGGGCCTTCTTGAGCAACCCATTTCTTCGCTTGGAGAAAGTCACTTGCCTGCTAGTCGAGTTGTCAATCCTTTTGATGACAATCTTTCCTCTCCCCATTTTCTTTCTGCTAGATCCACAAATACTTGTTAGTCGTAAAATTATAGTAAAACTGTGGAACAACTTATTTGCTTAAACAAAGATGTCGAAAGAAAAAATGAGAGGATATATATATATATATATATATAGACCTAAAAACAGAAGAACAATAGCAATAGCAACGAAACGGTGCAACTAAAAGCAGAAGAACATTAAAGTATGAAATGGGATCAGCACAAGATAATCCAAAAATAGGTGTAGAAAATGGAAATTAATGCATGGGGATAGATATTCTATCTATAGAGCTTACTTGTTTGAGATATGTAAGAGGGGGGGACTAGGGGTGGGAACCAGAGAAGAAGCTGTTTCTGTTTTGAGTGATGTTTTTCAGGGACGCAAAGTCTTTCTGATTTGGAAGGAAATGGAAACCTCAAAGCATCCTTATTTAAGGTAATTAACATGGAGCACTTACAAAAAAAGAAAAAACCCAAGTGGTCCTGTGCTTCCCAACTCCCAACCCCACTTGGTGGGTCTCATGACGGAAGCCACTCTCTCCGGAACGAAATGAACGTCTGCTGTCGTTTTGTCGTTAATCTTCCTTCTTTATTTTATTTTGCTTTCTGACCTCCTTAATAATTGGTCGAATTAATGAAAGTTAGGGCCAGAATTTCAATAAAAAGTTCAAGTGGCAAACTTAAATAGTACTGATTTGTTCAATCACAATTCAGCTTGGGCTTATTTGATTGGACGAGATAAATTTGAGTTCAATTATTAATTTATGGTCGCTTTGATTTGTTCTCAACCTATACCCCCTAGCATAGGTTTTATATATCTAAAGAAGGATTTTTACTTAACCAAAAAGAAAATATGAATAGGTGTTTAAATTTATAAAAAAATGGGACCATGTTAGGAAGATAACGCAAGAAAAAATTTATTAAATATTTTAATTAGATTCTTACAACCTGTATTAATTTAATTATATGTTAAAACAGCTATTCATTAACTATTCGTTTGATGATACAAATAGAGATGCATCTTAAATTAAAAATTCACTAAGCCAGAGATATGTTCTATATTTACGAAAAAAGCTAGAGGAATAGATATTTCTCAATTGAAGCAATAGTTATTCCCTCATTACAATGGAAATAGCTATTTCAAGTACTTTTAGATTTTTATTATATAATCTAACACCAAAATTATTTCATTTTACATTTTTTCATTTATAATAAAAATTATTTATTTATTTTTAATAAAATAGTTATTTCGCATTCCAAACGTTAATATTTATTAATCGAATCCAAAATGATGGGTCCTAGTGTGCCTTTCCACCCATGTATGGTTGAATGTTTACCCTCTGATAATGTGACCCACACTTGGACCTTTCTGTCAAAACATATATGGAGCACAAAAGTAGATTCATTTGTGTGTCAAAACACCTAAACATATAAATTAACGGGTTAAATACCTCTTTACCCTTTGTGGTTTAAAAATTTTAATTTTTACCTTTTTTCAATTTTCATTTTTATTATAGGTGGTACCTATGTTATGAAAAAAGACGGAAATGATACCTCCGTCAATTTTTTCATTCAAAACTGACAAATTTTTACGTCAGCGACACGTGACTGCCATATTTATTTTTTTTTATTTTGAGGCTTTTTTTAAAAAAAATAAAAAATAAATAATGTAGAAGTGGTTCAACCATCCCTTTAGACCACATTGGGTGGTAAGGTATTTAACCCTAAATTAACACATCCACGCATATAGTTGAAAACTTCTTTTCACGGTATAAATATTTTCAGTTAGCTTTTTCCCTAATTTAAAGACATCAAGAAGATAGCTGAAATTTATTTTAAGGAAAAAAAAAAAAAAAAGAAAAAAAAAAAAAAACAAAACAAAAATACAAACAAAATTGTAGTGTCCGTATAGAATTTGTAACATATGTACATATATATGTTATAACATGTCAAAGAAACCTTCTTGATCGATATGAGGAGCGAGGAACTCTCCGCTTAGGGCATCCCCGTCCATTCCGAATTGCGGCTGCTTCTCTTAAAGTTGGGAGCTCTCCGTCTCCCACTGTCCTTGTCTGGGAGGTTTACAGAAACATCGATGACGAGAAGGAGAAGAATGACTGATGCAGGAGAAAATCAAGCATAAGATTTAAAAAATATTTTTTAAATAGGATTAGAACAAGAATAGAAAGAATTGTACAAAATACTTGAAGATTATTTTTAGAATAATATATTTTACTTTCTTTACAAATATTTTGCTTTGTCTTTCAAGTTTTGGGTTATATTTGTGTTTTTTATTTCTTTTTTTTTTTAATCCAATTAAGTATTCTGCTTGGAACATGAGACATCATTGGGAGAGAAGTCGGCTCTAGACTTCACCTCTCAGAAAACAGATCTGGGAGGAGGAGGCCTCCTCCTCTCCCTTTCCAATTCTACTCCTCGCTTCTACCCTCCCCCTCCCATTTTGGTTTTTTCTTTTGTTTGTAGGTGTTCTCCGACCAGATCAGCAATTTTGGTATCTCTGCTATGCATTCGTCCATCTACTTCCATGATATGCCATTCATCTCCTCCCTAGCAGCTGCTGTTATTTGCTGGTTGTGTTTTTGCTTCGAATAAGAGTTTTCTTCTCTTTAGATCTACCCTAATTGACGATATAAGGGATAAAGACAGGTGTGAGGGATTATCTCTCATGGCCTGGATAGTTCAGTGTAAGGGATTATCTCTCACAGCCGGTTTAAATAAATTTTACTAGGATATTTGGCTACCATTGTCTTAGATCTAGTATGCTCGAAGCAGATCTACTCTTTAACTATTTTTGTACATGGGTTAGCAGAAGATGAAAGTCACAGATAACACTTTATTGTAAGAATTTTGTTTGTATCTATAACTATGTAACCTCATAGCATGTGACTATGATTTTGTAGAACTTTATACTTTGTGATGTAAGAGATTTATGCTTGTGATCTTTGATCAATGAAATATTCAGATCCTTTGTTAAATAAATAAATAAAAAATTAAAAAAAAAAAGAAAAAGTATTCTACTTAGAAAGTACTCAAAACTTTTCCTATATAAAGATAGTCTGTATTATTTTGGAAGGAAAATGATACTTTTACAATAGGCGCACAACTTGTGCACTCCTCCCCCTCACATGAGGGTGGGGCCCAGACAAACTTTTTCTATAGGAAAATGATCGTTACACTTCACCTACACAACTTGTGCACTCACACCAGACACAAGGAAGTGGGACCTACACACTGGGCCCTACTTCCTTGTATCTGGTGTGAGTGCAGGAATTGTGCAGCATGAGTGTAACAATCACTCATCTTTCCTATATGAAGATAGTCTGTATTATTTTAGAAGGGAAATGATACTTTTACAACAAGTGCACAACTTGTGTACTCCTCCCCCTCAGATGAGGGTGGGGTCTCATGTGAAGGGGAGAGTGCACTTGTTGTGCACTCTTGTAGTGCAGCAATCAGGTTCCTATTTTGGAATCAAGTTTTGAAATATTAATTAAATTTAAGTCTTTCAGAGTTATATCTATATTTGCGTATTTGGAAAAATTAAGGTCTTTCTCTTCCCTATTAGTTATTTTTTCTCTTTCTGAATTATCTTTTTCAATCATCGATTCTTAGGCCTTGTTTGGTTTGGGGAATGGCTATTCCATTAGGAAAATGAATAGTCATTCCTAGGAATAGAAGATGTCGGAATGGAATGACTATTCCTAATCTTTAGTTTGGTAAGAATACATAGATTTTAATTGGAATTCAAAAAAAAATTACTAAAAAAACCTCACATTTAAAAAAAAAAAAATTGAAAAGAAAATCAAATTATTAAAAAAAAACAAAACAAAAAACAAAAAAAAAAAAAAAACAAAAAAAAACAAAAAAGAAGAAGAAGAAAACCCATGGGTGGCCGACCACCCATTGGGGTGGCCTGGCCACCCCCAAAATACTTATCGGGGGTGGCCATGAGAATCGAGGGTGGCATAGGCCACCCCCGGCTCCATATACTGGGTGGCCGGCCACCCAGTTAAGGGTTTGATTTTTTTTTAAAAAAAAAATAAAATATAAAATAAATAGTTTTTTTTGAAAAATATTGCATTTACCCCAAAGAATAGCTATTCCTCTCATTTTTTAGAGGAATAAGTATTCCTCTTCGTAAATGAATAGACCCCTACCAAACAAAAGAATGACTATTCCATAGAAATAGTCATTCCATTCCAAGGGCCTATTCCGCAAACCAAACGAGGCCTTAGTTTCTACTGCTATCATACGTTATCACAACAATCTTAGTTCTGTCTAGCGTCAGTTAGTATCAGAGCTTAGCGTCGTCCTCTAGAAAAAATTCATTAGTTTTTATGATTGGTGATCGTGGTTGGCCTAGACGTACAGGTTCTGAATGAGGAAGTCTCTTACGTACCATAAATATAGTATATATACAAGACGTGATGATTAAAGACTTGCAGAGGTAGGTTGCTGAGTTAACCCAACGTCTAGCAGTGCAAAACATGTAGATGTATTGCGATATTAACGATCGCGATTCAGAATCAAATTTCGAGAACTCATATCACAATCCTGTTCTGATTCGGGAACATCATGGTTTGGATGAACAGTTTGTTGATAAAGAATTTCAATATTATGAGGAAAACATTGAAGATCCTTCTCAATGTTTTGTAAATTGAAATTCTCTAACAACTTATGATACAATGTCAATGATGAAGATCTTGTAGAGATAAATTTTTTGTCATATGGTCAAGAGGTTGAATAAAAAGTGAATAATCGTGTGTTTGATGAAAGTCCAAATGGTAAAATATCTCAATGGAGTCTTGAGAAAATTAATTATGTTGATTTTCTTGGGATTGAAATTTTTCCTAAACAAAATCTTGATGTTAGTTTTGGCTTGTTGGAAGAAAATTTGATTTTTATTGGTCAAGAATTTTTTGAAATTTTTTATAGAGAGTGAATTTATGACAATCAATCAAAAGCTTGTGAAGATTACTTTATCTCAAGTTGGTTTCAGTAACTTCAAATCTAATATTCAGAGTCATGTTGTGATGGGTTGCAAGTTGTCTTTCTTTCGGTATTAAGTTGATTTGGTGTTGAGAAGTACAGGATGGAATGAATTGATGGACATCCAAAAGATTGAGACAAATACAATTTGAATTCGAGACGAATTCTTTCTAACCTAGTGAGACTAATGTAGGAGAAAATCAGCCATAAGATTTGAAGATTATTTTTTTAATAAGATCGCATCACAAAAATGGAAAGAATCATACAAAATATTTTAAGATTATTTTTAGAATAATATAGTTTACTTTCTCTACAAATATTTTTCTTTGTCTCCAAGTTTCGGCTTATTTTTTTATTTTTTCTTTCTTTCTTTTTATCCAAGTATTCTACTTGGAAAGTACTGAACTTTTTCTTATACAAAAGCATATTTGTATTATTTTGTATAAGATGATTTGTACGATGATTTGGTTCAATATGTTCTGTCTACTTCAAACATAGGACAATATTAGTTTATATAATGATCAAGTGATTGATATGTATTACAAGTATCCCTTCATGACTATCTAACATAAACCTATTGAGATATAATTGTCTTAGGATGTGTTTCACTACAACTCTTATTCTTGGTTGCTATTTGATCTGAAGAGTTTCGGTTTGACTATTGTTCTTTATTGATATCTCATCTAATATTTTGGAATCAAGTTTGGAAGTATTACTTAATTAATTTAAGCCTTTCAGGTTATTTCTCTGTTTGCTTATTTGGGGAAATTATGATCTTTCTCTTCCCTATTTGTTATTTTTTTTTTCTTGAATTACCTTTTTAATCTTCAATTAATTCTCAGTTTCTACTGCTATCATACACTGTGAGAATAATCTTAGTTCTATCCAGCATCAAGGCACTTCGTTGGTATGGTTTGGTGGGTGAAGCGATTTTGGGACTTAAGGTAGAGTTAAAAGGGATATAAATCAATTAGGACAGAAATGTCTTAATAACCATGCATCTAAAAAGTGACATATATGTGTCCTTTAAGTATATGATAGCATGTGCTTTCTTATCAATGCTATTTTTTTTTTTTTTTTTGAAACAAATAGCATGTGCTATTATAAAATCTGCAAAGCCATAAGTCATACATCATGAGAAATAGAGGGACAAGACCCCCTACACTCTAAGCCAGATGATCTAACTTAAAAACAGCTGCCTGAGCAAAAACATCAAACCTTACTAGAATTACATTTGAGCCTCCCTTACATTAATGCTCATTCACAAATAAAAGAGGACCGATCTAGCATCTAGCCAACAAAAATTCCAATAAAATCTGAGCAATACACATGCAGACTGTACAGGAGAAACAATGGAATACACAGCACAAAGCAAGAAAAAGAACCAATAAAACCAAGCTGCCAGCAGAGGAGGCAAGGACAGACTCCGCCAGAGATGGCGGCGCGTGGAGGCACGCACCGTCACCGGTACCACCCAGCCGTAGATCAGCCAAAGTAGTCCTCAACCCCACCATGCACGGCCCGAAAATGGCGGAGCGTGGCCATCACGAGCGCCAAAGAGCACAGGGCTCTCTGGCGCGTGTAGGCTATGCGCTGGACTCCGACTACCAGCAAGACCAGTACTTCTGGTAGCGAGAGCGAACAATGTCGGGGAACAAGGCTCAGGGGCGCGTGTCTTGAAAAAACAAACGTGGTTGTGTAGATCTGGCTTCGAAAAGTTGACGAAAACAGTTGAAAAAACTGGCCAAAACCATCGTTAAAGGACACGAACGGCCGCTACTTTCCCAAGCTGGACATCTTGATATTAGCTTTCCTGCCTGAGACAAAAGAAAGAAAGGAAAAAAAAAAAAAAACAACACAAAACAAGCCACCATAGCCTCAAAAGGCTAAGGGAAAGACAGCCACCACCAGATTTACCGGGGGGAACAAAAGCTCTACAGCCCTAAAGGCTGGGAGAGATCTAGCCACCATTGGGAAAACTCAAGGAGAAAAACAAAACACCTTAGTCCAAAAGGACTAAGGGACACGACGAGCCGGGAGGAGGGAGGCTGGCCTCCCTCCCCCGGCAACAACAGGCACTTTGGGGGTTATCTGGAGAAGGTCTTATCAATGCTATTAAAAAATCATATGAGAAACATATACTATTGAAAAAACATGTGCTTGTCACATGCTAAGAGATACATGTCAGACTGGGTTGTAGGAGCTCCTACAATCCAGTTTGTAGGAAATTCTTTTCCTTACATGCAGGACAAAAATTTCCTACAAACCGATTTGTAGGAAATTTCATACAACCCACATATAAGATTGACATGTATCCCTTAGCATGTGAAAATCACATATTGTTTTAATAGCATGTGCTTCTCACATGCTTTTTTTAATAACATTAATAAAAAACATGTGTTTCTCATATGTTTAAAGGACACATGTCACTCTTATATGTAGGTTGTATAAAATTTCCTACAAGCCGGTTTGTAGGAAATTTCTATCCTTACATTAATAGGAACTCCCACAGTGAGATTCAGTCTTTGTTTGTAATGATATAAACTTTGGCTTTGTTTGGCAATGAACTTGCCATGCCACCACAATGGGCTGCAATCATGTTCTCTCTTTTTCTTACTTTTTCACATTTTTCAATAACAATCAACATCAAAACATTCTCATTTTTTTTTTCATTTTTTATATCACATCAATAATTTTTTATTACTATTCAAATAAAAAAATTCATTACAATACAAAACATTTTGGGGTAATTACCTTTTCCCCCCATGAACTACCAAAAAATGTGTGTTGCCCCCATGAACTACCAACTCGACCAAAATAGAGCATTCAACTACCAAAGATAACCATTTCCCCCATTCCGTCAGTCACACGCCGTTTTACCCTCATTTTTTTCCTCTTTTCCCCTATGAACTACCACCATCTTCCTCTTTTCCCCCAATGAACTACCATCATCTTCCAACATGCCCCCATATAAAACGGCATATGACCCGTTGACCGTTTGTTTTAACCCCTTTGAATGCTCCTGCTTTAGGCGTGTGGAATGTGGAGACTAGTTGGCTCCATATATATAAATAAGAGCTTTCAGATCCTACAGGCTACAGGGTCTAGAGAAAGAAATACTTTATAGCCTGTCAATATTAAATAAATCTTATTCAAAGGACTGTGAGCACTACCCTAAAGTGCTCTATTCCCATGATAATGTAAAATAATCTATATATAACAAAAAAAGAAAATGTAAAATAATATAAAGTTCATTAAAGGTACAAGTCTTTGTAATTCTTTGTAAGCAAATGGAGCTTGAAAGAGAGATCCAGTGGTGACATGGCGAAATGATTTTATTTTATTTTATTTTATTTTATTTTATTTTTATTTTTTATTTTTAACAAAGTAACCGGAGCTACATATATTAATCTGAAAGGCCCGAAGGCAAATACAGTGAATAGAGGCACAACGATACCTTATACACTAAGCCAGAAGACTGACTTGGGTGCTGTCAACAAAATCACAAATATTACGGGGATAGATATTGGAGCCATTCTTTGACAATAACGCTCCTCTAACAAAGAAAATAGGGCTGATCCAAGCTAACAAGCCATAAACAGTCCAGTAATACAGAAAAATCACCGACAGACTTTCTAACAACTAAACAACAAAACGAAAGCAACACAACATGGAATATTCATGATGACATTTGCTAATTAAAATATCAAAACACAGAATATTCATAACCCGAGGTCTCTTTATGTAATTACTTGCTAGAATACCTTAATATTCGGACAAAAAAATTCAAAAACACTTAGTGTCCAAAACTATTTCAAATGATTCCGATCCAAGTGGTCTAAACCTCGGGAGAATGGTGGATGCATCCAGAAGACATTATTAATTTAGAGTAATGATTCACTACCACCTAAATATACAACTTTCCACCACCTTGTCTATGTGGCAAGGTGGTCCCCCACTTTAATTTATTTTTAAAAAATAAAAAAACTCAAAAAATAGTGGGGGACCACCTTACCACATAGGTAAGGTGGTGAAAAATTGTATATTTAGGTGGCATCGAATCATTATTCATTAATTTATTATAGCTATTCTCCCAAGATAAATGTCCTGAAAGTTGGAGATTCGGCTTAGGTACTAAAAACAAAAAATTCAGTATACGTAGTGTAGTTTTTTTAAAGGGTTTAAATTTATTTATTTATTTATTTTTACTTTTTACTTTTTATTTTAAATAAAAAAGAGAATAAAATTAAATATAAATTGTTAAAATAACTACAACAAATATGATGTAGTTTTTTTATAGCAACTAAGCTAAATTAGAAAGTTAAGACTAGCTAATAAAAAGAGGTTGAGGAAAAAAAAAAAATAGTTGACATTAATGAAATGATTGCGTGATTGAATTTTTTTTTTTAAGGAAGAAAAAAGAAGCAATTTGGCTAACTTGTATCTGACTCACAAGTGTCAAAATGTTTTTTAAACTAAATATTATAAGAAAATGTTTTGTTGGCACGTACTGTCATTAAATTTGAAATTAGCCAAAAAAACCCCTTAAGTGTAGGGCAACTTGAATTTTTTTGTTAAAAAAATAAAAGAAAAAAGTGACAAATGTGTGAAGTCACTTAAAATACATCACGGATGTAAAATTAGTGTAATAAATAAGTGTGAAGAGTAGCATTACTCCTATATTAAACGACTCCTAAATGCACAAGGATTCTTAATCATTATAAATCATAATTCTTAATTATTATTTCTAATTATTACAAATAAAAAATTCATAATCCTAACAAATAATGATTAATGAAAACATCTTTAAAGACTCTTAATAACGTATTAGAATAAAAATATGGGTTAAAAATTATTTACCCTTCTCAACTAACAGTCATTTTTTATAAAACACAATGAATTGACAAGTGTCATGATCTGGGTTTCTGGGCTTTCAAACTGCCAATTTGTTGCAACCTAACCCCATTTACTAGAGGTTGCCGTTTACTTGGATGGAAAATTGGTCATGTGCGTGGCACGTGACAACTTGGGCCAGATTCTCTCTATTGCCACCGGCCACCTCTGAGGTAGCTCGCAGGCCACCCCCTTCCTTTTTTCAATTTTTTTTTTCTTTTTCAATTTTTTTCTTTTTTAATTTTTTTTAAGTTTTAAAATTTTAGGTTTTATATATATATATATATATATATATATATATATATATATATATATATATATATATATATATATATTTAATATATTAATACACAAACACACATACATATATATATTTTTAGAGTGACACTTGTCATCATTCTATTAGTGATGATATGGCACACTAACGGAATCCATTAAATGTTTTGACCAAATTTGATTGCAGGGACTAAATTGTTATTTCGACATACTCCAAGGACATCTGAATTATTTTTTATACCACAAGAAGCGGTTTGTAATTTAGGTCAACCACTTGAACTGATTTTTCATTTATCCCAAAACTTAATTTGTTAAGTTTTTAATTTTTATATATTTCTATTCTTTTTTTTTTTAAAAAAAGTGATATGTGTCATTATTCTATTGGTGATGATATGTTGTACATTAATGGAATCTGTTAAGTGTTTTGATGAATTTGACTACAGAGAATAAAATGTTAGGGGTAATTACCTTTTTCCCCCATCAACTGCCAGTCATTGTCAACATGCCCCCATGAACTGACACATCGATCAAAAGAGAGCATCCAACTACCAACTTTACACACTTTGCCCCCTTCCGTCAGTTTAATTCGTAAAAAGACATAAATGCCCTCAACTTTTTTAAACATATTAATTTTAATATTTTTTTTTATTAATTACTGTTGGAGGGCATTTTGGTCTTTAAACCAAAATTAACACCCAAAAATGGAATATTCCGTCCAAGTTAACGGAATTCCTTGACGGAAGAGGGCAAAGTGTGTAAAGTTGGTAGTTGGATGCTCTCTTTTGGTCGAGGTGTCAGTTCATCGGGGCATGTTGACAATGGCTGGTAGTTGATGGGGGAAAAGGTAATTACCCCAAAATGTTATTTTGACCTACCTCGAGGACTTGTAATTATTTTTTATACCGCCGTGAGCGATTTGTAATTTTGACCAACTATAAAGACTGATTTTGCATTTATCCTTAGATTAAATTATATATTTTTCTTTCTTTTTTCTTCTATTTTTATAAAAAATAGTTTTTTTTCTATTAATTAATTAATACAACAGGTAATTTTGATTTTTCAATGATTAAAATAAGAGTAATTTTGGATGATTTTAATCAAACTTGATTTCCCGTCCAACATAATGGTCAAGTTTAACGGAAGGGGCTAAGTTGTAACAAATTGGTAGTTTGAATGGCTAATTAAAGCATGACACTTATCAGTTCGTGGTACTTTATAAAAAATGGTTGTTAGTTGAGGGGGCTAAATAATATTTAACCCTAAAAGATAGCTTTTAAACCCTGCAAAAACTTAACCAAGTTCATAAGAAAGGTTCTAGGCAATTGATCGGGTCACCTGTTTAACCAATTTCTTATTTTTTGTAATTATTTCAACACTATTGTAGTTTGTGTTGGGTCTGTTATTGAAAAACTCACCCCATTTTTACTTTTAGGATCATCCGCTCTTTCTTCTATTCGGATCAGAAGTGGATATCATCATCACATGTAACTATTTTCTTATACAATTTTTTTTTTTTTTTTTTAAAAAAAAAAGCGATCCCACGTTATTATTAGCTTTTCCTTAGTCAATATAGAACTAATCTTGAGAAATATTGAGTTTTTCTAAATTCAACTTAAAATCTGTTTCAACCTATTTCCAACTTGTGTATTCTATATATGCTATAATATATATATATATATATATATATATATATATATATATATATATATATATATATATATATATATATATATATATATATATATATATATATATATATATATATATGCAGTAAGTTGGTTTCAAACAGACATGGATAAAAATGTAAATCTAACCATCAAATTAAAAGTTATTATTTTAATATATTGAAAATATAAAAAATAAAGAAACAAGTTCTAAAAAAAAAAAAAAACACACTTACATGCATGATTAACTATATCTGTAAAAATGAAATACAATATCTTTTTCCGCATATCCAATTTGCATATGTCCAACTCAATTATATATATATTAGAGATATGATCTTTTGATCATATCTAAGATACAACTCTTGGTCACTTTGACCATATGGTAAGGTAGTCTTCTAACCAGCTTTAAGATTTTTTTTCTAAAAAAGAAAAACAAAATAATAAAAGGAAAAATTGTCACGTGGACAAAGATGATTAAAAATTATGTCTTGGAGTGACAATATATCATATATCTATATATTATTCACCGACTCATCTTATCTTTCAAATGGTTATATTTCTTGAGCATTCAAATTGGGCTAGCCCGGCCTGTAACAAAAATTAGCTAATTAAGAAATAACTTGCTGCCACATGGTAAAGTAGCTCAACAATGCACAAATAAAAGGAAAAAATAATAATAATAATAATAATAATAATAATAATAATAAATAAAAATAAAAATAAAAGAATACATGCTCCCTCCTCATATAACCGTTGGAGAAAGACTTACCATATCCATCTAGATCTCTTATGTGTAGTGTGGGCGTCAATGTCACCTCTTAATTAAAGAAGGGAAGAAGCATACAAAAACCAAAGAATTAATTTGGAGGGGGATGAAATCTAGCTAAAGAGGTCCACTTGGAAGTTGGCGGGTGAATTGATCATGTCACGTTTAGACCCTCATACATAATTAAAAATCTAAAAAGATAGAAATTACTTAGGAATAGAAAAGTAGAGAGGGAAAATTAATTATAAGCATAACACCTTCACTATTGGGTGTATATTTATTTTCTAATTTCTTTTTTTTTTTATTAAAAGAAAATAAAAAAAAATAATACCTTTGGTGTGACCTCATGAGTAGGTACTCGTTGGGAATAGAATCTCGTTTTCTTAATTTTTTTTTTCTAATTATTATTATTATTATTATTATTATTATTTATTTTTTATAAGACCATTGGTGTGAGTGACCTCATGAGCAGGTACTCGTTGGGAATAGAATCTTGTTTTCTTTTTCTTTTTTTGCTTTTATAATACCGCTAAAGAATGTGCGCAATAGCGGAATAATTAAATAAAATTTAACTATGTATGCCTACAACTTTGGTAAATTCAACTTGCTTCAATCATTGAAAAAAAAAAAAAAAAAAAAATCAACTTGCTTCAATCATTGAAAAAAAAAAAGAAAAAATGTAAAAAATTTGAAATTATATTTCTCATTATAAAAAAACCTTTCAAATATTTATACAAACTGTTGTACGATCTTAATTATACCTATAAAGTATATTGCTATTTAATCAACATTAATTATTTGAAGTTGTTTATACTTCTTTATGAACTCAGAAAAAATGTATTACCAATACTTTGATCATCTAGATTTCAAGTGAAATGGCCGGAGAAATGGAGAGGAGACACTTCATGATGGGGTTGAAATTTTATTTTGTTTCATTTAATGGTGTACATGATGCAACGTTATGAATATGTTGCTATATCACTCAAAAATTTTAAATAATGTGATATCATATACACTGTTAAATAAAATAAAATAAAATCTTAGTCATGTAATGTCCCTCTGCATTTCACTTTCAATTCGTGGTTGAAAGTCTAATTTTAAATGTTTCATTGATTGGGAGTCAATGTGTCTTTCATACATTATTGTATACCTTTCACACTCAAGGTGTTATCTAATGATGTGATATTGTTAATCTTATTAGTATTGATCTTGAAACCATTCTATCACTTAATTTTTCGGTGATTTATTTCATTAATTATCACTCTCTCAAAAAAGTTGATGTACAATTGGTCATCATAGATGATATAATTTAAAACTTTAATGTATTCAAATTATTCTCACTGAACTTATAAAATTTGAAAATGATATGGCCGGTCACAAAAACCTCAAAGGATTAAACCTTTATTATTATTTTTTTTCTGCGCAATATTTCCAAGAGAATACCACATCGGCCAAGGGCAGGTGATGAATGAGTTTATAAGAACTTGACGCCGGAACAGAATAGCGATTATTCTGCAGGCTAATCAACAAGTAGTTTGCAAGGAAGAAAACAGGAAAATTACCCCAAAAACAGAGACAAACTCTGAATTCGATAAAATTATCAATAATCAACAACGGTTGGAAAACGCCCACAAGCCGAGCTAATATAGTTGAAAATTTGGTCTTTAGTAGAATTTTACCAAAAATAGCAAAATCCCAAAAACCTTAATAAAACGAAATACAAAAAATAAAATATATTATTCTAAAAATGTTCTTCAAATATTTTATACGATTCTTCTCATGAAATATATTATTCTAAAAATATTCTTCAAATATTTTGTATGATCATTTCCATTCTCGGGCTGATCTTATTCAATAAATAATCTTCAAATATTGTGTCTGATTTTCTCCTGCATCAGTCTCACCGGGTTGGAAAGAATTCGTCCTCGAATTCAAATCTTCTTTTCCTCGATCTTTTGGATGGCCGATCAATTCATTCCATCCCGTATTTCTTAATACCAAAATAACTTGAAACCAGAAGATAATGCAACCCATCACAACAACTAGCCTCACACTAAATTGAAATAAATCAATCTTCTCACGTCTATTATTTATTTTCTCCAATTCACGCTCCATAAAAGTCTTCGAAGAATTATCAATTCTTTGTTTACCACAAAAATTAAAATTGTCAGCTAACACGCCGAAACCAACATCCAACTCATTACTGAGTAAATTTGATAGAAATTTTTCAATCCCAATGAAATCAACATAACTAATTTCCTCGTTACTCAACTGAAATCCCTCGTTATGTGGACTTTCATCCAGCACATGGTAATCATTATTTTCTTCAATAAATTTTATTGCATCAACCAGAAAACTTACCTCATTCAATAAATCCTCTTCGTCAGGATAGATGTCGTCATAAATTGTTGGAGAGACCCAATCTGAATCAACTACAGATTTTTTTTCTTGATCAAACGACAAAGAATCTCCCACAAAATCTTCATCCTTGATATCAATATCATAAATTGGTGGAGAATCCCAATTCAAGAATCCTTGTGAAGGATCTTCAACATCTTCATGTTCAACATCATTATGAACATCTCCATGTATGAACTCTTCATCAATGAACTCGTCTTTTTGGAACTCTTCATCAACAAATTCTTCATCCCGACCACGTTGTTCCCGGTATGGAGCAGGATTGTGATACGGGTTGTCGGAATCAGAGTTCTTCGTCTCACGATTGCCGACTTCCTACGCCGTTAGACGCTGGGTTAACTCTGCAACTTGCCTCTACAAATCCTCAATCATCACATCTTGAACGTTACGATCATGGTGCGGAGCTTCCTCATTCGGAACCTACCCACGACGACCACCACGACCACGACCACCAGCCATCGAAACTGATGAAGAACGCGTCTCAGGAAGGTGCTGAAGCTTTGATACCAATTGATGCCGGAACAGAATAGCGATTATTCTGCAGGCTAATCAGCAAGCAGTTTGCAAGGAAGAAAACAGGAAAATTACCCCAAAAACAGAGACAAACTCTGAATTCGATAAAATTATCAATAATCAACAACTGTTGGAAAACGCCCACAAGCCGGGCTAATATAGCTGAAAATTCGGTCTTTAGCAGAATTTTACCAAAAATAGCAAAATCCCAAAAACCCTAATAAAACGAAATACAAAAAATAAAATATATTATTCTAAAAATGTTCTTCAAATATTTTGTACGATTCTTCCCATGAAATATATTATTCTAAAAATATTCTTCAAATATTTTGTATGATCCTTTCTATTCTCGGGCTGATCTTATTCAATAAATAATCTTCAAATATTGTGTCTGATTTTCTCCTGCATCAGAACTGCGGGTGTTTCTTCAATCAGCAATTCCTTATTTTGGGGATTAGAAGCCAAAATTATTCTAGCATTTTTGCTACTACATGAATATGAGCTCCCACAGTGGATTTAATATTTCATTGTAATGATACAAACTTCATTTGTCGTGGGCTAAAAGGGAATTAATTAAGAAAGCAGAAAAGAAAAGAAAAAGCCAAAAAAGTTGTGAATGATTTAAGGTATGCTTTATAATACACCAAGTAGAACATAGTACTACATAGGAGATTAAAAAATCATCAATATATAGCATATTCAGATCACTTAAACTGAAAGCAAGGAAAAGGCCATAGTTCACTAGGCAAAAAGAAAAGGGAATTAAAGAATGGATATTTGTAAATCATTGCAAAAAATATATGCTTTTAGATTTTACTGGCCGAGGTTTCAAAAAAAGTATGGGGATAATGGGATATGTTAGAAGCTAAAAGAAAAGACCATAGATACGATTACTCAACTAAAGAAGCTATGGAATCTAAAGCATTTTTGGAGAATATATATATTTATAATTTTTCCTGCTTTAAGCGTACGTAGGGAATGTGGAGACTAGTTGGCGTGGTGTGATATATATATAAGAGCTGTTAGAATCGTACGTATAGGGAAGACGAAGAGAAATACTAATTAATTTATAGCCTGCAAATGTAATTAAAAAAATCTTTTTGTAAAAGTTCTGCGATGACGACCTATATAAAAGTACATTATAAATTCCCATGATCAAATAATATATATAAAGCATTGAATCATTCATGTCTTTGTATATATTTGTTTTGTGAGCAAATGGAGCGTGACAGGGAAGACGGTGATAAGGTATGCAAATCATTGGTTAACAAAAACTTTATTTTTTCTTAGCAGCTAACGAAAGCATTGAATCATGTGGACATTAATTTATCTCTTAAAATATAAGAAAGTCTTCTGGTACTATTTGGTGAAAAACGCTAAGGAATATCAAAGTGGTCCTGCAGATCGGAAGAAAGGTTGAACTCAAAGAGACAAAGCTGATCAAATCAACAAATAAAAGTTCTTTCCCTTCCAGAAATCTGGGACTAGCTAGCTAGCTTAATTCACTGCAATAAAAAGGGGAAAAATGAATAAAGATACACCGCGTAGGATCAACTACTATACCTTTGGATTTGACTGTCCAGATTAAAAAGCATTTTGGCTCACAAGGATGAAACCATTTGAGGCTTTAGCTTGCAGGTGTTGAATGGGAAACTTCAGTATCCTAGCCTCCTATATACCTTTTACAAAATTATTTTTCTTATTTAAGCATCGGAGTGTTCCTTGCCGGTATCTTTTGATGAGTTATCTGTGTCTTTTCATTTACCTTTGTAGGTTAGATTTGGGTGATGCGTTCAACTATATCAACAAATTATGTGTTGTAGAATAAGAAGTGATTGATGTGATATAAAATTTGAGAATGTTTTATAGAAAAGTGAAAAAGTTTTGTTTCGTAGTGGATTTTTTTATTTGAATAATAATAAAATATAGTTGATGTGATATAAAAAGTGTAAAAAAGTTAGAATGTTTTTAATTTAATATTTTTGAAAGAAGTGAAAAGAAATAGAGAGAGAATGACAATGGGTTACCAAACTAGCCCTATATCATTTATGGTTAAAGATGCTATGAATTGTCTATTTTATCTGAATCCCTTTCCAATGGCTCAGAAAATGAAAATCCTTTTTGAGTGATTAATATTCTACGAACTTTCTTTATGCCAAATTCCCAAACATCAAAGGTCTCTCTCGCTCAAACCAAAAAAGAAAAACGACTTCAACCTTGATCCCTTGACTCGAATTAAAGTAATAAATAATTTTAATATGAGGATCAAATTGCATAAACAAAATTTGATCGATATCATGCACTAGAATTAACGTATTAAACATATACACCATTGATCAGAAATTTATTTTTCAGACCCCAAAGTAGAGTATAAGGTTATAATATTGATCATGTAGAGATAATTAGCCGCTGCAATGATTACGTCCATAAGTCCATTATGAATATCACATGCGATCAACCCTAGATTATAATTACCTCCTCCTCCCTTTTTTTTTTTTTTTTTTTTTTTTTTTTTTTAATTTATTTATTTTTATTTGAAAAGACAGCAGGAGAGACCGATTGTAACTATTCTATCTGGGCGTGACCATAGTAGTATGACTTGTCTGCTAGGACATACACATGAAGGGTCTAGACAGTGGGAACCGCACTTTCTCAAGTCTGATTAAACCATAACCTGACCAAGCCCTATCATGTTATCAATGGGACTCAAGTCGACTAATACTAATTAATCAGGTTTGGAAATTTTCATTATAGGAGTCGAACCCTCACCCTAGTACTTACCCAACTATTTAGAGATTTTCTGGAAACTATTGAACCACCACCAATTATACATATATGGTCTAAAACATAACAAACGAACAATAACATTAGAAAGAAAAGTTAATTAATACCAGAAAATTTTGAAGTGTGTTCCAATTTTTTTTTCGATGAATTAACATATGTACGTAGCTTTAATTTCTCTGTAATTAACCTAATGGAGCTCTAGCCAGATTGACATAGTAAATTAAACTATACATAGCTTAGAGAAAAATAGAACATTAATTGCTAAATAGGTAATTAAGTTTAATTTAATTTGTACAAGCTTTGCTTGATGATTGAGATGTTCCCAATAGTTCACCAATTTATATTCTATTCACTACATGATTCTTTTGCGCATGGCTTCTTTTATATTATTAGCTGAAGTTTCTTGTTTTCCAACAATTACGTCAGGAAGCAGAAGATACCTCCGATCGATTGTCCAGTTCTACTTTTCCCTACACTAAATTAAGAAAACTACTAAGCACTTTTTGCCATCACATCTTTTTATCAAAGTTATTAACGTTAAGTACAAGGAACGAGCTAGATTTATTGTCATGCTCTTCTTTTCGATTCTTAATGAAACTAATTCTCCATATAATCAAGGATAAATAGCTTTCTTTCTTTTTTTTCCTCATCGACCTTTTCTCATAACTAATATTCTCTTTCAAAGAGATAAGTATGGTTATAATAATAAAATAAAATAAAATGTCTTTCGCTTAATAAATTTATAATTTAAGATGTATCTCGATTCGTATCACCAGACGAACAGTTCATGAATAGCTGTTTTAAAATATAAATTAATACAAGTAATAAGAATCTAATTATTTATTAAATTTGCTCTTGCTTTATTTTCATAGCCAGGTGGTCCCCTTTTTATAAATTTAAACACCTATATTTATTTTCTTTTTGGTTAATTAGTAAAAATCCTTCTTTAGATATTCAAAACATATGCACCTAAACCCTAAACCTAGCTAGCTAGCCTATGCTAGGGTTTAGGTTGATCGAGAACAAATCAAATGGACCATATATTAATAATTTAAATTTAATTAAACAAGCCCAAGCTGATCAATTGAAAACAAATTATTTAGAGACATATTACATGTTCATCTTTTATATATTTTTCATACATTTTTTTTTCTAAATCATTTATTGGATCTGTTGGACTCATATATGAGTCTTTATAAGTTCTATAGATTTAATGATTGATTTAGAAAAGAAATATACAGAAAACATACCAGAAATATAAAAAGATAATTTCTCAATTATTTAAGTAAAGTAACTTAATTGAACCAGCCACATCATAAATATTCTCTCCATCCAATCAAAGCCCAGGTATGTGGCTAACGTATTAGAAATGGTAGGATGTGAGTCTCTCCCAAAATAAGGCACTCGCCCCTCCCCTGCGAAGAGAAAAGAGAAAGCCTACTGTTTAAGTGTCTGTTTGGGTTTTTTTATTTAAAAATATGAATTTTAAAAAAATACAGTTAAATGTTTAGCAAAATCGTAACTTAACTTTTAAATTTATGCGTTTTCAAATCATAATTTGTTTTTTTAAAACGCAATCCCAAACGATTAATATACTATAATTTGAGTTAAAATTACATTTTTTATCTATAAATTAAATTGCAATCCAAAATACACCCTAAACTAGCACGTGTGGACACCTAATTATGGAGGCGTTTCTTGAAATTCTGGCCTTACTTTCATAATTAATTCGAGTTATTATATATTAACGAGCTCAGAGAGCAAATTAAGAGCTTTTTAATTTACTTTTCCGAAATCATCAAAAAAATCACTTCAAAAAAATAAAAAATAAAAAATTCATCGCAAAAATCCTTAGCGCTGGTATATAGCTAGCTAGGCTGGGGACCATCGACCACGGAATCCTTGGATTCAGGGCTTTAAATGTCGTTTCAATAACCCAGATCGATCCTACCAGTAGCATATAATAGAATAGCCATTAAAGTTTTGAATTGGCCGGCCAACAATAGCGCGATTATCATAGCTTTCAAATTGTTTTTATGTTGCTTTGAGAAATAACATTAATTGACACACTAGATGCCACGGCCCCATAAATTAATAACTTAGAAAAAGAGAAAAGATTCCCCCAGATTATTATTATTTATTTAATTTTTTTTAAAAAAAAAATGGTTACACTAATTAATTTTTACATCTAAACCCTATCATATTTGTCAATAATTATTCAATGTTGTATATACACGTGTGTGTTTAAAAACATTTGAATCGATCTCATATTGAAAAGATGTCACAAGTGTGAGTGAATATATAATACGACATTGTTGGGTCCAAACTAATAGGCTTAATTGCTTTTAGGTTGAATAGTGTCTTAACATGTTATATTATTGGCTCAATAAATTAAAGACAACACAAGGTGTCAAACTCCTTGCGAGGGGCCATGCAATGATGGCATGTGGTATTGCATATGAAGTGGCATAGACAATATGGACAAATTAAAAGTCCTTAGAGTAGGGAAAAATATGTTTGATCCGAGCATGGATGAGGGTCTCTTGAAGTATGGGGCCAAGGTATGAAAGTCCCTAAACTATGGACAAAGGTGCGTGGCACTGGCAAATCTATAGCTCACAAGTACTCTTGGAGAGGACTCATAAGATTGATTAAAAAAAAAAAAGGAAGCTTTCGTTTGAGGGGGAGTGAAGCAATACAGTGATGGTATCACATGTGAAAGGTGGGGGAGATTGTTTAATATATATACATGTGTGAGTGTAGAAAAGTTTGAGTCCTACCTACATGGAAAAGATGCCATAAACGTGAATGATTAATATAGTATTGTTGAATCCAAATTAATATGTATACTCAAACTTTTGGGCCGAGTGGTGTCTCAACATGATATATTATTATAGGCTCACTAAAGACTCCTAAAGTGTCATTCTCCTTAACATTTAACAATAATTACACAATATATGGCCCTTAATTTCCGCCAGATTTGGCTTATATAATTAGGTGCTGTAAGAAAATACTACAACCCATTTTTTGTAGTTTTTTTAACGGTCCAAATCAAATGCCAAGTTTATATTCATGAGAAAGAAAGAGAAATTAAATTTATACAGATGAAAAAAATATAAGAAATATACGTTCAGTAGTTTTTTTTCATATGTACGTGGCTTTTCTCTGTAACCTAATGGATCGGAGCTCGATCTAGTCATTTTTTCAGCTATCGATCGACCAGCATGCTTATCTCCAAGTTGTTTGGACAACTTGTAAACCTGATCTACTTAAAACCTACGTCTACTGCCCCAATTTATGGAAGATCTTTGACAACCTAGTACACTCTTCCAATCGTGAGTGTGCATGGTCGCTAGGAAGCCTAATTCTTGACTAATTGCTGCAACCATAAAGAGATCGAACACATCTAATACTACCTCTTTAACTTTGACCAACGTACGCAGATGGATAACAATTCCTAATATGTCACAAGCTAATTCATGTTAAGTACTAAATGTAAATTTTTATTAAAATTTAACCAAAAAGAAAAAAGAGGGTTACAAGTAAGAGACCACATTTATGTAGTATTTGCGTTTACATGTGTTCTCTAATAAATTTGTTAAAAATAATAATAGTAATAATTTCTTGTCTTGGATTGAGTAAAAATATTCACCTTCAAAGAGAAAAAGTAAGATTATAAAATAAACAATATCAATCTCTGACTTTTAGTGAATTTTTAATTAATTTAAGATGTATCTTTATTCGCATCATCAAATGAACGTACAGTTTCTGAATAGCTGTTTTAAAATATAAATTAATACAAGTGCATTATAAAGTTTTCCTTGCTTTATTTTTCTAGGTGGTCCCCTTTTTAATAAATTTAAGCCCATGATTTTGTTTTCTTTTTGGTTAAGAGAAAAAAATAATTCTTTAGATATAGAAAACCTAGCCTATGCTAGGGTTTAGGTTGAGAAAGAATCAAATGGACCATAAATTAATAATTGAACTCAAATTTATCTCGTTTAATTAAACATGCAAGCCCAAGCTGAATTGATAACAAATTAATTAAGTAGAGTAACTTGAACTAGCCACACCATATATAATTCGATCTCTCCAATCCCAACAAAGCCCAGGTACTTGGCTAACATATCGATTGGCTGTCTTAGAGTGGATGCATTTGTGCCAATTAATAATATAGTAGAAATGGTAGGAATTAATACTATATATTGATTGTATTATATTGTAAAAAAATATTCATGTGCGAGTTAAATTTGTAGAAAAGAGTGCTATATATGTACGTAGACTGTTATATGATACTATACTTACATTTTGGTGAGTAACGTGGTAAATGTCACGTGAACTGTCCCGTTAATTATAAACATGATAAGTGTCATGTACTGCCACATATATAACATTCTAATTAATTTTTATCAGCTGACGTAATATTAAGTATTATATAAACTACGGACCACGTACGTAGTAAGAGACTTGTAGTATACCTTAAAATAGCCCTAATTAACATCACTCTTCACGGTTTATCTTGATTAATCTTTGGACACATGCAACTTTCTCGTCTCACATACACAGGATAATTACAAGTTACAAGGGACACCTTATTAGACGATAGAATAGCCTGAAAAAAAATTATTATGTAAATAAGCGCGCTTTTAAATTCTTGACTTCAAATATGGAGGTGTTTCTTGAAATTGTGGCCTTACTTTGATTAGTTCGAACAATTATATATTATTAACCAGATCAAAAATCAAATTAATTAAGAACTTTTTTAATTTTCCCAAATGATCGTCACACAAATCCTTAGCTCGATCTAGTGGGTTGGGGACCATGGACCACGGAATCCTTCAGGCTGCTTCCTGTTGTTTCATGAATAACGTACCTAGATCTTACAGTTAAGTAGTATAATAGAAATTAGAATAGCCATTAAAGTTTTTGACCAAAAATATATAGCGCGATGGTCATTAGCTTTCAATATATATATATATAACTAAACCCTAGCATATTTGTCCATCATATATTCATATCTCCTTCACTGATTATTCGACAACAATGACACAATAACCTTTTTCGCCCATTTAGCTTAGGTGCCCAAAATAAAAAAAAAAAAAATAATAATAAAAAAAAAAAATCCAAGTTTTCTACTGTAAAGAAAGAGAGAGTGAAATTAGATTTGTATCGATATAGCTTTTGCAACAACACGTAAGCCAGCTTGGACTCATTTCTTCTAATGGATGACCTTCTCGATATAAATTACTAGCTAGCCACCATTAAATTAGGGGAAGAGATCGAAGTGATTGTTAGAGCGATCTCTCAATCTTTCATTCTTCATATGTACGTTTCTTTTCTCTGTAACCTAATGGATCTCTAGCCATTTTTTCAGTGAGCAGCATGCTTATCTGAAAGTTGTTTGGAAAACTTAATTGTAAACATGCATCACCTACTTAAAACCTACGACTACTGCCCCTATTTAAGGAAGATCTTTGACAACCTAGATAGTACACAGAACACATCTAATACTACCTCTTTAAACAGACCTTTTAGGATAACAATTCCTAATAGGTCACAAGCTAGCTTCTTCATGTTAAGCAAATGTAAATTTTTATTAAAATTGTAACCAAAACAAACTTTTTTCTCAATTCTTTCCTGAATATATTTTAAAAAGAATAAAGGTTTATATGTAGTATTTGCATTTACATGTGTTCTCCAATAACTTGGTTCCCCCCCCCCCCCCCCCCCCCCCCACCAAAAAAAAAAATAGTAAATTTGCTGCTTTGGATTCAGTAAAAATATTCTCCTTCAAAGAGAAAAGTAAGATTATAAAATAAAAAAAATATATCTGGCTTAGTGAATTTTTAAATTAAGATGCGTCTTCATTACGTATCACCAAACTCACAGTTCATGATTAATTGTTTTAACATATAAATAATTAATAAAGTCATAAGAATCTAATTTTTTTAATAAATTTATTCTTGCTTTATTTCCGTAGGTGGTCCCCTTTTTTATAAATTTAAACATCTAATTTTTATTCTTTTTGGTTAACTAAAATCCTTCTTCAAATTAATAAAGCTATGCATCTAAATAAAACCTAGCCTATGCTAGGACCGGTCTAGATTGATCGAGAACAAATCAAACTGACCATAAATTAATAATTGATCTTGTTTAACTAAACAAGCCCAAGCTGAATTGTGAACAAAGTATTTAAGTTTGCCACTTGAACTTTTTATTGAAATTCTGGCTTTACTTTCATTAATTCGACCAATTATTAGCGAGCTCAGAAAACAAAAATAAAATAAAGAGAACACAATGAGACCCAGCAAGTGGGGTTGGGAGTTGGGAAGCACAGGAAGTGCTCCCTGTTAATTACCCTAAACAAGGATGCTTTGAGGTTTCCATTTCCTTCCAAATCATAAAGACTTTGCGTCCCAGAAAAACATCACTCAAAACAGAAAGAGCTTCTTCTGGTTCCCACCCCTACTCCTCCCCTCTTACATATCTCAAACAAGCTAGTAAGCTCTCTCTATATATATATATAGACGATCTATCCCCATGCATTAGTTTCCATTTTCTACACCTATTTTTGGATTATCTTGTGCTGATCCCATTTCGTACTTGAATGTTCTTCAGCTATTGGTTGCACCGTTTTGTTGCTTTTGACAATATTGCTATTGTTGTTCTGTTTTTTAGGTCTATATATATATATGTACGTCCTCTTCTTTTTCTCTTTTGACATCTTTGTTTAAGCAAATAAGTGAGAAAAGTAAGGTTTTGCACAGTTTTACTATAATTTTACGATCGATTAACATGTTTTTGTGGATCTAGCAGAAAGAGATAATGGGGAGAGGAAAGATTGTCATAAAAAGGATTGACAATTCTACGAGCAGGCAAGTGACTTTCTCCAAGCGAAGAAATGGGTTGCTCAAGAAGGCCCGGGAGCTTTCCATCCTTTGCGATGCAGAGATTGGACTTATTGTCTTCTCCAGCACCGGCAGGATCTACGATTTTGCGAGCTCTAGGTATACTCTCTGTCTCTTTGCCTCTCTCTCTCATCCAAAAGAATGCATTTTTTACTCGGTTATAGGATCTGGGTTGCATTCTGTATTGCAGTACCACTGTACTACAATACAGTGGTACTACATGTACTATTCGTCGAAAAAAAAAAATATTGTTGACTTCTTATGGTGAAAAAAACGGGTTTCCTACTTGAATGATTCTACATGTACTATTTGTTTTGGAGAATGTGCAAGAACATATGTCCCGTACTCTTTCTATTGGAAAAACAGCCAGTTAATTTTTATCAGTACCCCACAGTCACAACCTAACCATTGGCAATGATAGAGGGAGTAGTTAATTTGTTGGACTGGACCAGAAGCATTTTGGGTGGGGTGTAACTAATTGTTCTTTTTTTTTTTTACTAATTAAAACAGACGGTCGGATAATTAAGGAGATTTTGTTAGAGGCTTCATCTTCACTCTTCTTGTTAAGGAAAGTCAAACCAAGCTCCAACCTATTTTTTGATGAAGAAACTCCTGGTTTGACTACAAGGGCGATTGATCTGAGAAAAAGGGTACGGTCAAGAGAAAAACCTTAATTTGGATCTAATTCAGCAATTGTCACAAAACAGAACTCCAGCTTTTAAACAAGCTGCAAAATACAGCCACAACAAACACTTCAAACAACAATGTATACAACTAAACTCAAAAAACCAATCAAATCTTCAGTACCTGATAATCTGCAATACAACAGACCAGACAAATGTGCATATACAAATTAGAAGTACCACGAAAACCAGATAATCCTGTGTATACAAATCTCAGTAACTAACCTGCATATACAAATCAAACAAACTAACCTCAAGCTCCTATACAAGTAATCTGAAAAACGGTAGTTTAGTTCACCCCAAATTGCTAAACAATGAATATCTCAATCTTAACAAAAATAAAGATTAATATGTTGGAAATTAAAAACCTCTCACACACACACACTAAAAGAGAGAGAGAATGAAAAGGAAAAGAGACAATAAATTGATAGAGAACTTTGTATTCTTTTATTCAACTTGATTAAAAGTAACTTGCTTACATGGGTATTTATAGAATACAAATGCTCATTCTAACTTCTTCACATTAACTCTATTAATCTACATTTTAAATAACTCTCATGTAAAATATCTCTTGAAAACCCAAAAGACGCAACCTCTTCAAGTCACTTACAGTAACTTACAAGAATAACAAAAGACTTAAATAAATATTATTAAAATTAAGTTTATTATTCAACACCCCCTTTAAACTTAATTTCTAGTGACTTCAAGTAATGCTTGTAGCTTGCTAAAAATCTCATTCTTTATGGGCTTTGTAAAAATATCCGCAACTTGATCATTAGTCTTCACAAACTTGAGTTGTACTTCTTTCTTGATAATACACTCTCTAATAAAATGATATCTTACGTCGATGTGTTTGCTCCAATCATGAAATACCAGATTTTTTGCCAATGCAATTGCCGACTTGTTGTCAAAAAAAAATTCCGTAGCATCCTCTTGTGGCATGTGTAGCTCTTTTAACAATTTTCTGAACTAAATTGTATGATAAACACATGATGTAATGGCAACATATTCAGCTTCACATATTAAAAGTGTCACAATTGGTTTCTTTTTAGAACTCCAAGCAAATGCCGAACTCCCCAAATAAAAAACAAATCCAGTTGTGCTCTTTGTTAGAGGCTTCATCTTCACTCTTCTTGTTAAGGAAAGTCAAACCAAGCTCCAACCTATTCTTTTGATGAAGAAACTCCTGCCGGTTTGACTACGTACAAGGGCAATTGATCTGAGAAAAAGGGTGCGGTCCAGAGAAAAACCTTAATTTGGATCTAATTCAGCAATTGTCACAAAACAGTACTCCAGCTTTTAAGCAAGCTGCAAAATACAGCCTACAACAAACACTTCAAACAACTATACAACTAAACTCAAAAAAGCAATCAAATCTTCAGTACCTAATAATCTGCAATACAACAGACCAGACAAATGTGCATATACAAATCAAACATACCAACCTCAAGCTCCTTCCAGATTCTCTTACTGAAACCACATTGAAAGAAGAGAAGGTCTCTATCTTCAATACAGCTTCAACTATAAGAACAAACAACTCACATTTATAACCCCATTTTAAAATCTTCACCCCTGTTAACAGAGAATCCCTTATAGCCAACCAAGAAACAAAAGCTTGCTTTGCGATGACCATGGGAAACCATTTAAGCTTCCACCAAGGGACTTGTGGGAACTTCCCTCGGAGTTCTTCCTAAGTTTCTGCACAAATCTAAACACCCTTCTTTGGGATATTCCACATAGGCTGATCCACCTGTGACCTGTCCAATAGGGCATAAGATGGAGTTTGCTCTGTATAAGAACTAGATTTTCTGACCTTGCCGCGGATGCCAACATCATCTATATATGTTCTTTCAAAACACTCGAAACCTTTGCTTCTAAACTACTACCAATATCATACACAACTCTAAATCCATATTTCTCATATATAATCTCATCCGGATGCTACTTATCAAGCCAAAAATGAATACTTTTCCTAGCTATCTCCACCCTTAAAGTGCATAAACCTCCTAGCAATATTCCTTAGTTTCAATAGCTTCCTCCAACTCCATGAACACAATTGAAGAATTTTTACTATCCAAAAGCACCTTCCTCTTAGCAAGTACTCCCTCACCCAAGCAACCCACAAAGATCAAGTTCTTGCATATAAATTCCATATGTGCCTTAAAATGGCAGACTTCTCAATAATTATATCATCTATCCCATATCAAAATCATTAATTCTCAAGCTAGCATCTCTAGATTTCTTTTACTGGGATTCTTGATAAGATCATAATCAATAAATTTTGTTCGAGCTCAGTTCATAGGCTAAAAAGCCTAAAATTTCTGAAGTCACCTTTTTTGCCAAGTCTTAATGTACAATCCTACGATCTACCATTATAGTTGGAACTTTGATGGATTTATTCTATGAGTTATCAATCTGATCGTTTAGCTCAAATAGACCTTTTAACCATTTTTATTTTTTTTAATTATATTCTTTTTGTTCTTATTCATTTTAAAAGTTATAGAAAAAATTTCATCCCTATCAAAAAAAGAAGAAAAAAGTTTAGTCCTTTATATATATGACATTGTAAGGAGTACTACAAATTTATGATAGTGCTGGTGGTGAAAAAATATAATGCACCATACTTTTTTTTCTGTCACATAAAAATAGTCCACATATCCCATTTTAATATCCCAGAATAATGTTTATGCGCAAAAAATCAAATGCCTTTTATTTATTTTCTTAAAAATATTTTTTATTTTTGCATTGATTACAAATGGTGTAATGCGTGCTCAAAAAAAAAAAACCCTACTTTTTCACCTTCAAGTAACAAATTAAAGATAAAATTGAAAAACTACTATATATAAGGGAAGCGAGTCAAAAGTATTTATTATTTTTTTCTTAAAACTTTTGCTTTTGATAAGTGGACTATTTGCAGGACACATTGAGTATTATATGTGCTTATTAATTGTAAGGTTGTTCACAATAAGAGGAAAACGAAATTAACCTCTTTGTTACGTTATATGTATGCAAAAACCAGTATATATAGTACTTTTTCCTTTTAGAATTTTTTTATTTTTTTTTAAAACAAAACTGAAAGTTATTTTGATGCTTAATTTATCAAACTTTCAGTTTATCTGCTTTAAATTATTTCTTTTTTTGTTTTGTTTTGTTTTGTTTTTACATCACCAAGGCTAGAATGCAACTTATTTTAGAATGAAAGAAACCCAAGAAAAAAAAAATTGTGTTTCTTTTCAGACAAGATTATATCCTTTTCCTTTTTACATTTGTAACCTTTCGCTAACGTTTTCTTTAGATTACTGCTATATTTCCTGTGCTTAGTTAATGAGAATACTTGTATTATCAGCATGAAATCTGTTATTGAACGATACAACAACCTAAAAGAAGAACACCATCGGCTGCTGGATCCTACTTCAGAAGTCAAGGTAATTAAACATTCAAGAACCACTCCACCAATACTTACCAATTGATGTTTGTTATGTTGATTCTAAAAATGATACTATATTTATGGATACCACCAAATTTACTACCATTACACAATAATATAATCATTTTTTTTTAGTATAAAATATTGTAAGTGGCGTTTGGATTGCGGTATTTAACACCCTGGCCTCCCCCCTTCCCCTCCTGGGGCATCCACATGATTCCTAAGAATGTGATACTTGAGAATCTAAATTCCTAAGAATTTGACTATTTTCATGTCTAGTAATGATTATGAATCGAATATGATTCATGGGAATATGATATTCTCATATTTCTTTAACTCATATGCATCCGGATTCTTTCCAAAATATCCTGATGTACATTTTGTCCAAATTTTCCTTATAATTTGTTTTACTACCAACAAAAGGAAACACGTCTAGACTTTTATCTTTGCTGGCATTATCTTCATTCTCATCGGCCTTGCTTCCTTATTTGCCAAATTCTCTATTACGTTACAAAATATACATAATATATGTTTTATTATTGGTCATCTCTGACAAAAGTTATGAGAAAGTCGTAGTGATGAACTAACAGGATATGAATTGATCAAGTGTATAACTTCAATAAAATAGATGATGTTGTTACTTTTTACATCCTATTTAAGTATTCAATAAACCTTAGTAGACTCAAAGTTAGACTTGTAATCCCACGAGTGACACACTCAATCTCCGCTCCAAAGTGGCTCCACAACTCTAGTCTTCTACTACAATGACTTTCTGCGAATGAACTGTTCACATTCATGGAAAAAATCGGTATATCATGTTTATTAAAAAGTAAATATTACACAGCCCTATGGGTTGTTATATACACACGGTAATCTTGGTCTGCACGGCTAGAATTAGGATTGTTCCTTGTATCAAGGGATTTATAATCAACTCCCTTGATACAGGGGATTTACAATTAAGGCTTCACCTAGAATAAGGGGATTTACGTTCTCCTACAATCACGGTGTTCGCAGCTCACGCCAACACTCCCCCTCAAGTTGGTGCATACAAGTCTCTCATGCCCAACTTGTCAAGTGAGTTGTAAAAGATTCTGCTGCAAACCGTCTTTGTGAGTACATCTGCCAGTTGGTCTTCAGACTTCACGAAAGGAAATCGAATTGTCTTGTTCTCAAGATTTTGCTTGATGAAATGTCAGTCCACCTCCACGTGTTTGGTTCGATCATGTTGGACAGGATTATGAGAGATATCAATCGCAGCCTTATTATCGCAGAACAGATTCATCTCACAGCTTGGGGCATAACCTATTTCCATTAGTAGTCTTTTAAGCCAAAGAAGCTCACAAAGACCTTTAGCCATTCCACGGAATTCAGCTTCAGCACTTGACAAAGCCATTACATTCTGTTTCTTACTTCTCCATGTCACAAGATTCCCGCCAACAAACATGAAGTACCCCGTGGTGGATTTTCGGTCAGATATATTTCTTGCCCAATGTGCATCTGTATATCCCTTGACGTTGAGGTGACCGTTTCTAGAAAACATAAGCCCTTTTCCCTGGGGATGACTTCAAGTATCGAAGAATTCTGAGCACTACATTCATGTGATCCTCACTCGGACAGTGCATAAATTGACTTACTACACTTACTGCATAGGCAATGTCAGGGCGAGTGTGTGATAGATAAATAAGCTTTCTGACTAATCTCTGGTACCTTTTTTTGTTTGCTGGCACGTGGTCTGGATATTCACCTAGTTTGTGGTTTTGGATGATTGGTGTGTCAACTGGTTTGCAGTCTAGTAGTCCCACCTCAGATAGAAGATCTAGGATATATTTCCGTTGGGACAGAAATATGCCTTGCTTCGATCTATCAACTTCAATTCCCTGGAAATATTTAAGCCCTCCCAGATTCTTCATTTCGAACTCAGTCGCCAAGTGTTCTTGGAGTCTTGATATTTCTTCCAGATCATCTCCTGTAACGATCATGTCGTCTACATAGATTATTAAAGCTGTGACCTTGTCCCGTTGATGCTTCAAGAATAGAGTATGATTTGAGTTACTTTGTTGAAAGCCATATTTCTTCATTGCCAAGCTGAATTGCCCAAACCATGCTCTCGGTGATTGTTTCAAACCATACAATGCTCGCTGTAATTTGCACACCACCTTGACTTCAGAGGTTGTTGTGTACCCTGGTGGAACATCCATGTAAACCTCTTCCTCCAGATCACCATGGAGAAAGGCGTTTTTCACATCAAACTAGTGCAATGGCCAATCAAGGTTAGCAGCAAGGGATAATAATTGTGACGTCCCACATTGCCTGAGAATGAGGATGTGCTTATATGTATAAATGCACCATTTATGACACAACGCGTTTTAAAGCCGTGATGGTCATGAACCTATCAGAACTCCGCAGTTAAGCGCGCTTCTACGAGAGCAATCCTAGGATGGGTGACCTCTTGGGAAGTCTGGTTTTGGGAGTCAAAAGCGGACAATATTGTGTCATTGGGGGTGGGTCGTTACAATAATACTCTAACTGAGTTCAATTTTGCTACCGGCGAGAAGGTCTCTTGGTAGTCTACACCATATGTTTGGGTGTAATCTTTTGCAACCAGCCTTGCTTTGTATCGATCAATCGAACCATCTGCTTTGTGCTTAATGGAGAACACCCATCTACACCCTACCGTCTTCTTTCCCTTGGGTAAGGGAACAAGAGTCCAGGTTCCATTTTTCTACAGTGCTTCCATTTCTTCCTTCATAGCCTAGGTCCACTTAGGATTTGTCAAGGCCTCATGAATATTGGTAGGAAGAATATCCGAGGAGAGTTCTTGCACGAATGTCTTCAGTGGTTCGAAAAGCCTTTTTGTAGACACATAGTTGGCAATTGGATACTTGGAGCTTTGTTTTCCAATCTCCGGAGAATATCTACTCGATGGTTTGCCACGATTATGCCTGAAAGGTAGTGTGTAGCCAACATGCATATCTATATCATTAGAGTTTGAAGATCTAGTAGGAGAGTTTACCTCAAGGATATTCTCAAGAGATGGGTCTTCGGGTACTGAGGAGTGAGGGGTTGTCTATTTCAACTTCAACTTCAGCTTCAGGTGGTGCAGACATCACTTGTGAACTTATATCTTCTTCTGAAATCATACCTCTTTCTGTATCGGGTTCAGGTTCCTTATTGTGTTTGTTCGGCCAGTCAAAGCTTAGCCAATTCAGCTTGTCATCATTGATCTCCCCTTGATGAGGAGAAGTGGATAAGGCGGAAGAGAAGAATGGCTCGGACTCCAGAAAAGTGACATCCATGGTCACATAGGTGCGTTTGGTGGTCGGATCATAGCATCGATACCCTTTTTGATGGACAGCATACCCCAAGAAGAGACATCGAATGGCACACGGATCAAGTTTCGTACGTTGATTTTTATGTAGGTGGACAATTGCGACACACCCGAAAATTCGAGGAGGAAGCATTAATATTGTCGATATGGAAACATACGTTGATAGGGCCTGTAACAGAGACTTGAAGGTCAAGACTTTGGAAGTCATCCGATTTAAGAGGTGTACAGCCGTAGCGACAGCGTCAGTCCAATGGTGACTAGGCATATGAGCCCCAAGTAAAAGAGCCCGAGCTGTTTCGAGGATATGGCAGTTCTTTCTCTCAACGACACCATTCTACTGAGGAGTCTGTGGGCAGGAGGTTTCATGGATAAGTCCATGATGCTGAAAATAAGTTTGAAACTGGTGGTTCACATACTCTCCGTCGTTATCTGAGGGAAGAATTTGAACCTTAGCTAAGAATTGGGTTTGAACCATCGTGTGGAAGGACTGAAATGTACTCAGTACTTCATTTTTTTGTTTCAGCAAGTAAAGCCAAGTCATGTGAGTACAGTCATCTACAAATATCACAGACCAGCGGAAACTAGATATGGTAGAAATTGGGGAAGGACCCCACACATCCGAGTGAATTAAAGCAAACGGGACCATAGCAGGATAAGTAGCTCTATGACTCTTAGCAAGAAAACAAGTCTCACATTTTAAATCAAATATCGAAATATTGGAAAATAAATCGGGAAACAAATGTTTCATATAACTGAAGGATGGATGCCCTAACCGACGATGCCAAAGCAAAATCTGTCGTTCTTTCTTGTCAACTGGAGGATGCATGTGATGTGCACGTCCCATACTAAAATCGTCAACATAATAGAGCCCCCCCTCTTAGTACCACGCCCAATGATCTCCTTGGTAATAATATCCTGAAGAAAACAAAAGGTTGAGTATATTAGTACAACACAATTCAAAGCTTCGGTGACTTGGCTCACAGAGAGCAGCTTATGGGAAAGAGAGGGAACAAGTAGAGTATGCTCTAATGATAAAGTGGGGGACAAGTCCACTGTTCCTGCCCCTGTAACTGGAGAGATGACCCCATTGGCGTTGGCAATGCAGGTGCGCCGGGGTTGAGAGGTTTTGGAGAAATCATTTTCATTGAACGTCATGTGGTCAGTTGCTCCCGAGTCAAGTATCCAGGAGCTTTTATCATCATCGCAAGACGAGCTACAAAGAGCTGTACCACAGTTACCTAGTTCTAAGATTGATGAATCACCCTGAGCAGTCTCCACGTGGGGCAGAAGAGAAAGGCTGGGCTCAGCTGTAGCTACGGCAACTTGGTCTGTTCCTCCATCAGCAGCATCTCGGTGTTTTCAGGCCTGAAGTTCATTCCACCAATCAGGGTATCCGTGCAGTTTGAAGCAATTATCTTGGGTATGTTTCAGATTTCCGCAATGGGAGCACTTGGTTCCATCCGAGGATGAGGCTCGCATTTTGGGAGAGGTTACGTTCTTATAAGTGCTCAGAGATAAAGGTCAGGTTGCAGTTGAGGTTGATTGTCCAATCTTGAAGCCCTTTGAGGCTAGAACGGCTCCTTGAGTGTCGGTAGAGCCACCGGTGACCATAACAGCTTGTCTAATAGCTTCTCGACGAACATGCGCATATGCTTGTTCAATTGTAGGGAATGGTTGCATCTGTAATATATCGTTGCAGATGTTATCAAGCCTATCATCCAGGCCATCCAAGAAGGCATACACCCGCTCTTCTTGAAGCAGGTCGTTAAAGTGCTGAATATTAACAGCGCATTCCATGGGATTCGGACGACGAAAATCGATTTCCCGCCATAACCCTTGAAGGTCAGTGAAATATTTCTCAAGAGAGCCTCCTACTTGTTTCAAACTGGCTACACGCCGTCTGAGATCATACACCTGAGATGTATCACTTTTGTCAAAAAAGGTAGTAGCAATCGAATCCCATGCCTATTTTGCACTCGGAAACCGGATGAAGTTGCCGATTAGAGATGGGTCCGTGGAATTGATTAACCATCCCTTAACAATGGCATTGTCTGTGTGCCACTTTCGAAAGGATGGGTCAGTCTGTGGAGGTTGGGTAATATCGCCGTTGATGAATCCCAACTTGTCTTTGCCGGGGATATACATCTCAACAACTTGGGACCAAAGAGCATAATTGTTTCCGTCCAATTTGATACCAATTGGAGCAGCAACACTTTCGGTGGTCTAGGTAGGGGCTGGAGTTTTATTCAAAACTTAAGTCATTTTGGTGATTAATTCGGTGATAATGGCCATGGAGTGAGAATCATTGGGCTGGATGGTTTCTGCCATGGGTGTGGCGGCAGGAGCAATAAGGTAGGGTTAGGAAAAAATTGAGTGAAGGCACAGAATCGAACGTTGCTCTGATACCATGTTCACATTCATGGAAAAAATCGGTATATCATGTATATTAAAAAGTAAATATTACACAGCCCCATGGGTTGTTATATACACACGGTAATCTTGGTCTGCACGGCTAGAATTAGGATTGTTCCTTGTATCAAGGGATTTATAATCAGCTCCCTTGATACAGGGGATTTACAATTAAGGCTTCACTTAGAATAAGGGGATTTACGTTCTCCTACAATCACGGTGTTAACAGCTCACGCCAACATGAACTTGCCAAGTCTGATGAACACATACACCAGCCAAACACAAACAATCAAAAGAGGATTTATAATTTCATAGTGGTTTGAAAACACTGAGAGAAGCAAGAATGAAGGTCTAGGCTCAAGAAGAAACTGGGATTCCTCTTTACAGTTTTCAGGATTACCTCTCCCTTTCCTCAAAATTCGTGTACTACCAATAAATATAGGTAGGAGAATTCTGAGAATATATGGTCATTAAATAGGGAATTCAAATTTAAAACTAATTAAATTGTGGTAGACTTGATCCAGTGACTATCACATGAGGGTTGTGCGAAGTTTCGGATTCTGCATGGGTGAACCATCGAACTTGTATGCTCGAGTGTAACAAAAAACTGATTTGGTAAAAATATTATTGGAATGGATTCTTAATGGATCATTTTAAAGTAGGAAAGAAAATATGACGTGCAATATCAAGTCTTTAATTACTCACATAAAATCTTATGGCCTGAACACTTTATAATATTCAAAAATACATCAGATTTGGAGTATTATCTTATTGACAAGGAGCATGGTAATCAAATATGAAAGTATAATAATGGTAAAAGAAAATATATATATATTTAATTTAAATTCTATTTGGAAAAGAACATTGGTTGTATGTCACTATATTTGTTGTTGTACTACGTACAGTTCAGGAAACACATGCATCCATATAAATTCAATTTCGAATTTATTTTGCAACCTTGATGGGCTACCTAATTGAATTTAGTCATGACAATCTTGCTTATATTATATTATGATGTAAACATTTTTTTCTTTTATCTTTTTATAATTGCTAGTTTTGGCAAAGGGAGGCAGCAAGCTTGAGGCAACAACTGCAGTACTTGCAAGAATGCAATAGGTAGAATCATTTAATACTTGATAATGATCTTAAATAATATATACATACAAGCCTCAAATTGCAATTTCAAGTATTCCTTACTTAAAAGCCAAAGATACTACCGTCCTAGCTTGTTATTGGTTAGGCAATCAAGTATATCATTTTGACATCCAACCATGATGACTATGGCTCATTCAATTCAACCCTAGAAAGCCTCATGATATCAACTACATAAGAATAATTGCACTGTCGACCCTTCTAATACATTTTGTTTTATCGAGGACCATATTTGAAAATAATTTCAAAGTAGACTATCATATCTTGTACATTAGGATCCCAACCCACATTTGCCTTCGCCTTTCACTAGTTGTCTGCACTTAAATCATAACTCGTCCCTTCTAGCTAGGAACAACCCCCACCCAAAAAAAAAAAAATAACAAATGAGGGGGGACAGAAAAGCTAGTTCTCAATGGTTATGGATTTATAAAAATTTTATCACCGACAAATATATTAAGTTGAGAAGTAAAACTGGTGACAATCTCTTTATATAAGAGTACAAAACTAAAATAAAACTTAGTGATAGACATACATTCAATATATATGGACCATAATAATAGATATTACTGAATTACTTATATCTGTCGTGGTCATTCTTTTATGTTCCTGTAAAAAAATTTCTTATATGGGCCATAACTTAAAGTCATGGATCCACAAAACTTGACATGATGATCTCTTGCACAATAATACTCCACGCACTGAGGAAGCATTCCTGGCTCGTATTAGGTGGGAAGCCCGGGCTAGGATCGTAGCTAAAGGGTATTTCAAGCACCTCCGGAATTCTACGAATCTTGTTTCTAAATGGAATCTGCAAAATCTTATCTAGTTGGTCTGTTTGGAATGGAGGGTTGCTGTATTTCTAATGTTGGTTTGCTGGGGTTTTTTCTATGATTCTGGATTATTCTATTCCTTGTCCTCCTCTAGATTGGGATATGGTTAAGTCCTGGAGTGTTCAAGTGATGAAAGGAAATAATTTCTCTACCTGTTTCAGAAAACTATTTCAAGGATTAGATGGGAAGTGAAGACTAGATTGTTTGCTAAGTTTCCTCTGAAGTGCTCTCGTAGAAGTTATTGACTTCTGTTCTTTGTGGTTGCTGCGGGTTTATTTTGCTTTTCTACTCCGTTGTTTTCTAGTTTGCTTGTAGCAGTAAGTTGTTATAAGGTTGAGGCTCTCTATGGAGCAGTAGTTCGTTGTTATTGTGCTGTTTTTGTTGATTTCCTAGCTAGGGGGTTTTGTCCCTATGCAGGAGTTGTTTCTAGTCTTCACTGGATTGTTTGGATTGTTGAGGTTGAGCTTTATAAAGTCTTTTATTCATCAAAAAAAAAAAAAAAAAACTTGACATGATAAAAGTCTATAGCTAGCATTAAAACTCGAGTAGTTTTTGGGGATCGCGTAGAGAGATCAGACCATGAAATAGTTTTTGTAGCTTACAAGACTTAAAGTGGCTTGTGACACTATAGTCCAGTTAAATCCACAAATCTTTTGGTTCTTATAAGGCCTATTTTCTCATTTCATTACTGCCAAAATACTTATTGTTACACCGCAAGGCACATTTAAGGTAGTGCATGATGGATGATTCATAATGATGCAAAAGATGGCATTCCGATATTATCTATCCAATATAATTTCAAGGAAACATACCAAACCCTCTAAGGTACCACAAATCTGGTGTGATATACGCAGACAACTAATGGGCCAAGATCTTTCTGGTTTGAGTATCAAAGATCTACAAAATTTTGAAAACACACTCGAAATGAGTTTGAAGGCTATCCGTATGAGAAAGGTCAGAACTCCTTACACCTAGTCAAATTTCCATTGAATTGTATTCGAAATCCCACCTATGTACAACACATGCATTAAAAACCCTTACATTTTTCTTTTTCTTTTTTTCTCTTGCAGGAACAGATTTTCATTGAAGATATAAAAGAACTAAACCAGAAGGTATAGCTAAAGGATTGGCTTAATTTTTCTAGATTTTCATTTGGGACTAATTCCATATTCGTCACTTAACTTTGATGAATTTCATTGCAGGGAAACCTTGTACATCAAGAAAACCTTGAACTGCATAAGAAGATAGACCACTTTTGTAAAGAAAAGGGAGGATTGCAAAAGAAGGTATTTGAAAGAAACTTGTACATATGTCAAGAAAAAAATATATATATATATCCATTGTAAACTTTTTTCTTTTTTTCTTTTTGATTTTATGTTCATATAAGAACTTAAGCAACAATAAGTCTAGTGTAATCATCTTGAAACTGGAGAAGCATAGCGGTTTTCTTGTGGCTAAGCCTGAACAGTAGCTTTGGCTCTTAGGTTTACGAAGAAAGAGAAGTAAATGAAAGAAGATCAAGTTCCCATCCTCTACGCACTATTAGTAATGGATATGACATTCATCCAGCCATCCATCTCCAACTAGGCCAACCTCATCCTTAAAACAATGGAGCACAAGTAAGAGCACCGAAAGTGGGGTATCTTTGTCAAACTATTGATATACTATGCAATTTTATTGAGTACTGATGCATCCTATTTATACTAATCCTATTAATATTGCATCAGCCTCTACAACAGACTACAATTTCCACAATGAAGCTGGTTGACAACTAGGGATTGATATCCATCATTATCTTATCAACAACTTGCCCCAATGGAAAATTAAGCTTCTACAAATGAGATCTCATATTTCAGCTACTGGTAAAATACATTCAGTAGAATGACATTCGGATTTGGTATGAAATGTTCTATGAAGAAGAAAACTTGAAAATTTCTCTAAGATGTTCCTTTCTATGTTAATTTATACAATAAAGCGTTAAATGTTCCAATTGCTTATTGGCTGCAGATGAAACGAACCTTTGGTTTATGAAGAAAATATTGAAACCTCCATTAAAGATTTGATTTTTTAGAGGTGGACAAAATTGACTTTTTGCAAAACTAGGAATAAAGACAATGGGATAAACATTAGTCTCTTCCTAATTAATTTTTTGACTTGTCCTATTAGTGCTTTTCATATCAACACATGATTGGGCCCATTCACTATCACAATATCCAAGCGACTTTGCATCAACATTCTTCTCCTACAAAATGCCAAAATCAAGAGTAACTTGAATATATTTCAACATTCTCATGGAAACCCCAAAATATATTTGACTTGGCTCGTGCATAAACCCCAAACTGAGAGTGTGGTCAAGCCACCTCTTGGCCAAATGAGGGGTGGTTGAAACACCCTAGGGCCATGGTCCAAGCAGTGGCCAAATGGAGGATGGCCTTACCCATGTCCATGGTTGAAGGTGTTTGTAGTTGTTACTATGCTCTACGAAAAAGAATATGCCATGAGCCATTTAACTAAATGGCCATATGAGTTTTCTTATCGCACCTGGTAATGGGCATTACATTGGGATTGGAGATGAGCCTTTATCTGAAGATTGCATGCTTGGAAATCCTATCTCAAATCATTTTAGACCCCAAGAATCGAATTTGGATCTTATGCATCATGTTTTTCCACAAAATTAATCTGATGGATAGTAGTACTGTTGTAGCTGCCATCCCTTTGATCATGGGTTCCAGCACCCAAGTGAGAAAAATTTTCATATCGAGCAAGATAATATACACAGAAATTCCTCATGTTTTTTAGAATCTACCTTTTACTAGGAATTGGGTCAATTAAAAAAGTTACCTGCACACAACCTGTTCAAATTGGTGATGGAGATATGATCTTCCTCTTGCAAGGGCGGGACTCGGGACTAATAATTAATTAATATAAAATAATATTTATATTTTAACAATAAATGCTTTTTTCTTTAAACACCCTAAAGAAAGTATTGCATGCCCAATTAATTGCTTCTAATATTTAATTATATATCAATGGTAGCATTTAATACCTTCTTTAATTTGCTTCCCCAAAGAAGGATAAAGTCATTTCCAAATTTTCTTTTTTTCTTTTTTGAATAAGGAAATAACATTCATTATAATCTGAGACCCAAAAGGCCAAAAGCTATAATTAAGGATACAAAGACTCCTAAAAACAAAGTACAAAACTAGTTCTTAACTTGGAGGACAATTGCTTTAGCAGAAGGACACAGAAAAACACCTCTCTTTTACAATAAGTTCTACTATGAGAAGATAAGAGAGCAAGATCTGATCTAAAAACTAGATCTAAAGTCTATCATGGCAGGCTGCAGAGATTAAACAACAGAACACAATTAAAAGAAGCCAAAAACATAAACTCAATAACATTGGCTGGCATAGAGCGTAGTGATAAGCTTTGAATGCAGCACATTCAAGCTCCTTAACTTATATATGGTAATTCCTTAGCATTGTTATTTGTTTGATTTTGTGTTGTTTTATTGTTTTCAGATTGTAAATAAAGATGCAATTAATTCTATTGATTTTGAGTTTAAAGCACACTTTAAGAAGACCTAGAAAATATGGTTAAGCTTTTCCAATCATAATAGAGGACCTATATGATGTGGTTAAGTTTAATCAAAACAAGGAAATGATTAAATCGAAATTTCTTCAATAATAGTCAAAATTGGATTGGATTCAAATCTGGATTCTGCACATGTTTCAATGTTTTGATCATAACTTTCAATTCATATCTCATATTGGAATGAAATTGGTGACGTTGGAAAGCTAATAACAAATAAAAAAAAATGTCAGAAATAGATTTTTCTCAATTCGGACGTTTACTATGTCAAATTTTTCCTCAATAAAAGACCGCAAATCTAAACGAATTTGTAATCATTTTCTTACTTGGATTGAATTTTCAATCTCCTACTTGGACTAAGAGTCTAAGTTTCGATTTTTCTTGGATTCCTAGGACTTTTAGACCTCTCCTAGTCCCTATAAATAGACCCCTAAGTTTCAAGAGAAGGGGTGCTAAGCTTTAAACAGAAAATTCTTCTTGGAGGCTAAACAAGTTGAAGAGGAGAAGAACATGGCAGGAGGCCGTCCCAGCACCATGATAAGCGGCTAAATTCGTACTATGATGTTGATATAGCCCTTTCCAAGTAACAATGGTTTAATTGTATCTTAGTTTGAGATTTTCTATATGCATGATGGTTGTATAACTGTGAGAATTGATCCTAATGTTTATATTAAATCATTATGAATTTCTTATCTTATCTTAGAAAGTCTTTTATATTGATTGAACTCAATCCTTCATATTTTTTGTAATTATGTAAATGATTGTCATACAATGGTTTTAATTGTCATATGATCAAGAGGGTTAGATAGGCCATGCCTAGGGAAGACGGATTGTACTGCACCCTAGTTTAGTGTAATTTAAGTAGACAGTTCGTACCAACCGAAAATGAGTTATATTATTCTATTAATTGTGTGTATCCTATTAAATACGTAGCTAATCCATACCTAAAGAAGACCGGTCGTACCGCATCTTAGTGGTTAGGTGGACGGTCTGTGCCAATCGAAGATAGATTATACTTATTTTTTAGAGGTAATTTCTTAACTACTCGAGTGAGACGAGCCCTATATCATGTATAGTATGAATTTTTCTTGTTAATTTATTATTGACCATTGTTATGCGGTGAGTGGTAAAATCAATCCCTTATTCTTTCTCTCATCACTACAATCTTTACATTTATGTCTTTTACTTTTATGTATTTATTCAGGTATTCCTATTGTAACAACCCACCCCAAACGACACAATAATGTCCGCTTTTGGCTCTCCCGAACCAGACTTCCTAGGAGGTCACCCATCCCAATACTACTCTTACAGTAGCACGCTTAACTGCGGAGTTCTGATAGATTCATTGCTATCACGGCTTTAAAACACATTGTGTCAAGAAGGGTGCGTTTATACATATAAGCACATCCCCTCCCAGGCGATGTGGGATGTCGCACCTATCCTCTTACCGTTATATTCAGTTCTATACACACATTGGGGACAATGCGTGATTCAAGTTTGGGGGCATGGAAGAGCGAAACATTGTCCAATATTTTACTATGTTATCTCTAAGAATTTGGTTGAACTTTAATTTTGATTCGTATTTCATTGGTAAGCTTAACATGATGAACACATGATCACTTGACTAGGGAATTAAGAAGTTTTGTTATTTTCTTTGGTAGCATGAGATATTACTTGTTTCAATTTGATTCTCACAAGCAAACTAGCACGTAAGTCTGTGGGGTATGAAATTTTAAATCAGTTTTGTTTGTTATCAATATCTTGGATGTAGCTAGGTAACTTATTGGATGAATAACCTTGACATAAAAAAAATAATTAAATTAAATTAAAATTAAAATAAAAAAATAGAAGAGAGAATAATTTTGATCACTTTAATTTTTTCACTGAGTAACCGGACCTTTTGCACATTAAGCATTGAGTATTCGCGTCAAAAGGTGGAAGTTTGTTTTGATTGATAAAATGACTAAGTTTAGCTTTGTAACATTTTTTACTCGAGTTAGTAAGTCTTTAGGGTGTTTTACACTTAGTGCCCTGAAACTATCTGGTTTGGGAGTCATTGACCTAACACTTGTTATATGGGTCAATTAGAAAGCTTAAGGAAGCTAAGCATTGCACAGCCATATATATATATATATATATATGCATGTCTTGATTGTTTTATCTAATGAGGAGTCCAACAAATTTTGAGTATTGAACTATTCAGGATTGAGATTAGTTTTTGAAACTTCATGACTATGTGTTAAGTTCACTTTATACTACTTGAATCTTGTGATATCTAATAATGCCATGTTAGTAGCTTAATTTTGAATTCTCTGAAATTTTGAAGATGGAGTTTATTTTGTTAAGCTTGCTAATGAATGAGAACCATGATTTTTATGATGCTGAATTCTTGGGGATAACATGATAGGAACAATTTTTGTGGGTATCATTCCTGTTAAACCCTCACGAGACTTCACTTGTCAACTAGGGAGTCCTAGGGGTTTAAAAGGCTTGTTGCATACGCTAAATGCAATCGTACATCCCTCGAAAGAATGATTTATCTTATTATTTTTCAGTTTTATTTCTTGTTTTATATTGCAAAGGGACTAGCAATATGTAAGTTTGGGGGTGTGATAAGCGTTAAATGTTGCACATTCAAACTCCTTAACTTATATATGTTAATTCCTTAACATTGTTATTTGTTTGATTTTGTGTTGTTTTATTGTTTTCAGATTGAAAATAAAGATGCAATTAATTTCATTGATTTTGGGCTTAAAGCACACTTTGAGAAGATCTAGAAGATATGGTTAAGCTTTTCCAATCATAATAGGGGACCTATATGATGTTGTTAAGTTTAACCAAATCAAGGAAATGATTAAATCGAAATTTCTCCAATAAGAGTGAAAATCGGATTGGATTCAAATTTGGATTCTGCAGACGTTTCAGTGTTTCGATCATAACTTTCGGCTCAGATCTCGAATTGCAATGAAATTGGTGGCGTTAGAAAGCTAATAACAAATGCAACAAAAAAAAAATGTCAAAAATAAAATTTTCCAAATTTGGACATTTACTATGCCAAAATCACCCCGCAATAAAAGACCGTAAATTTGAACGAATTTGTAATTATTTTCTTACTTGGATTGAATTTTCAATCTCCTACTTAGATTAAGAAACTAAGTTTTGATTTTTCTTGTATTCCTAGGGCTTTTAGGCCTCTCCTAGACTCTTAGTCTCTATAAATAGACCCCTAAGCTTCAAGAGAATTGGGGCTTAGCTTTAGACAGAAAATTCTTCTTGGAGGCTTGACAAGTTGAAGATGAGAAGAACATGGCAAGAGGCCATCCTAGCACCACGATGAGCGGCTAAATTCGTACTATGGTGTTGATGTAGCCCTTTCCACGTAACAATGGTTTAATTGTATTTTAGTTTGGGATTTTCTATATGCATGATAGTTATATAACTGTGAGAATTGATCTTAATGTTTATATTCAATCTTTATGAATTTCTTATATTATCTTAGAAAATCTTTTATATTGATTGAACTCAATCCTTCATATTTTCTGTGATTATGTGAATGATTGTTATACAACAGTTTTAATTGACTTATAATCAAGAAGGTTAGATAGGCCATGCCTAGGGAAGAAGAATTCTACTACACCCTAGTTTAGTGTAATTTAGGTAGACAGTTCGTACCAACCGAAGATGGGTTATACTATTCTATTGATTGTGTATATCCTATTAAAGACGTAGCTAATCTATACCTAGGAAAGACGGGTCGTACCGCATCTTAGTGGTTAGGTGGAAAGTCTATGCCAACCGAAGATGGATTATACTTATTCTTTAGAGGTAATTTCATGAATACTTGAGTGAGACGAGCCCTATATCATGCATAGTATGAATTTTCCTTGTTAATTTATGATTGACCATTGTTATGTAGTGAGTGGTAAAATCAATCCCCTATTCTTTCTCTCATCGCTACAATCTTTACATTTATGTCTTTTACGTTTATGTATTTATTTTTAGAAAACAAAGACAAACATCTTTTTAATTAAGTTATTTTAATCTTAAAAAACTTGATAGCAACTCCTACACAGTCTTTGAGGTTCGACATCCTCTCTATAGTCTTATCCTACAAGGATTTGCCCTATTGCGAGTGAATTTTTGTTATTGGTATATTTTGGTAAACAAAAGACCATGGTAGATCTATATTAGACTTCTTCTAAATGAAAAAAAAAAAAAAAAAAAAAAAAAAAAAAAAAAAAAAAACTTGCTCGGGGATATAAGCTTATCCACATACTAGAATAAAACCCCACCAAAACCTGCTCAAGAATAAGCCTATTCCCGTACTAAAATAGAAGTAACTTAATTGTGCACCCAAACATCAGTCTTCTTCTTAATCAAAACGCTGCCGATGCCGTGGAAAAGAAATACCTCAGGTTGTGCAACCCATCATTATTCCTTCCTCCTCAAACGTTGCCGACAACCCCTGAAATAGCACAGAAAGTGCATATCCGAGAAAGAAAACCCCTCTACATCCTCCACGCTCCCCGCACTAGTCCAAGCCTCGCCTCTTGGGTTTGCTGAGAGCCACCTAGAGGGAAGAAATCCAACAGCCCACAGCTCAGTGTCGGGTCGAAAACAAAACGGAAAAAGCAAAGAGTGGGGGGTTGGGGGCAACGCCCCCTCCCCCCTCAACCAAGATCTAAAGAGAAACCCAGCGGCTAGGGTTTTCTCTTCATGACTATTTATTTCATGGTATCTTTACTCCACATATATAAAACATATTTGTTGGTATCTTTACTTCACATATAGAAAACATATTATAAATTTTTCATCTTACGATGAAATCGATTAACATAACACTACTCTTCATCAAACCGCAGTATTCTTAGTTTCTCTTAAAATAATATTAGATCAAGAACATAAAGTGATCGTATACGTGGATTGGGTACAAGAGATTATTTTTAAGAGTGGCCAGTACTTGAACTAATTAAGTGGCTAAAATGACAAAAATCCATTGGTCACAAGGTGGGTCGACCCAAAAAAAGAAGAAGTAAAGTGGGCCTTTGAGAGAAAGAGTGAGATTTTGAGAGAAGGGAAATAAATAGTTGGGAAAAACTGAGAAAAGATAGGGAAAGAATGATGAGGACCTTTGGCCTACCGGTACTCTTAACCATCTTACGGTGAGGTTTGTGCGTCTTGTGCGACCTCTGAAACAACACCAGTGCCCCTCTGAGATACATAACTAGCCATCCCTAGTGGTCTGATCGGGTTCGACCCCAACTGATCCACACGACTAGTGATGCGGTAAAGTGTGACTGCCATCTATGGATGGTTGCGTCAGTCACTACTCTAGTCAATGGATCAAAGGCATCCCAAATCTACTAATTCTAGGTCATAAGGTCAAGTCTATACAATAATGTTTATGTACCCTAGATTCTACACCTCATTTTCCCACGATGGTAGGACACATAAGAATTTGTAAATAACCAATTGAGAAACATAGTTTAATTCATGGCAAGCAATAAATTACAATGCAGTAGTAAATCATTATTTTATAAAATGTTAGGCTTACGAGATAATTATGTAATGCATGAGTATCAAAATGCACAGTTTATAGATAAAATATCCATGTTTAATGACATGGCATTTTTTGCGTTTCCATGGACAATTACTTACCTCAAACGCTCAAATACAACCTCGAACATACCAAAAGTTTAAACTTCTTTTTCATGCAAGTCATATTTTAATATTAGTCAACACCCTAATCCTACACTTAAGACCCTAATCATGCACATTCTACTTAGAATGATCGATCGTTACTTGAGATCGTTCGATTATTTTTTCCTAGAATGTGTTTTTCCCTGTATCATCCTATTAGAACCTAATCTATCTCTTACCCAAGACCCCTAGAGGTTACAACACTTGGAGTGGGTGCCATACAACATTCATAAACATTTATAACAAAGGTTTGACAAAAGTGACCTAAGGTCTGATGATTGCCAAAAATGTGTAATAACAGCCCATCCTTATCTTTAGATGCCCCAAGCCCATAAATAGCCCCCCTCACCCTGGCCTCTTTCACCTCATTTTCACCCATTCCTTTAGTGTTATTCAAGAGTAAAAGTGTGAGAGTGTTTTGGAGAGAGAGAATGAGCTCTCTCGGTTCTTGTTTTTCTAAAGATGTAACATTCCTGGCCCATTTCTTTTCTTAAGTTGTTGTTATGTTGTTTATTTAGTTTTCATGCCCTAACTTATGATTTGTATCTCTATATGTTCTTGGTTTTAATACTATATTAGTGTTCGATTAGTAGGTTGATGAGATTTAACGTACCAAGTTTTGTATGAATGTGTTATTGTGGATTAGGCCCCTTTTAGAAATCATATGAAGACCTTAGGACTTGCTTAGAAGTTGTTTGTGGCTTTTCGGTTCGGAAATGAGATTCTGCCCCAACACCGAACGTTCGACCAATGGGAAAAAAAATCATATTTCAAATTTATTTACGATTTAGGGCTTGTTTAGCTCGGGATTAGGACTGATGATAGGCTTTTTGGCAGATTTCGAGGTTGTGGAGCCTAAATAGGACTCTCAATTGGAGTTTAATGATACAAATAAGTCAAAACTCACATGGATACTTGTTATTATTTTTTTTTCGCATAGCATGATTATTTTGTGTACCAAAACATGCATACTTACAACTCACATGAAATATACTTTATTATTATTATTATTATTATGAACTCTATTTTGTAAAAATTAGTGATTAATGACAAGATAAGGAAAATGGTGAATTTATGAAAAGCATGCATGTAAAAGATGGTGAATATTAAATTACATCGTATGACATGATACACTGGTACGTATAGGATAACGATCATAGGCTTACTATTATAGAGGTAATTATTCTTTATAGTGAAAGGTTTATTTTTATATTTAGCCTTGAATCCAATGGTTCTTGTGATCGGGGCAATCATGCTTGAATGGAGGTCCCTATAGACGGACGTCATTAGTGGCGTGGGCTACTCGAGGTCGGACTGCTATGATGGACAATAGCATAAAATATTTAGAGCATCGGTATTGTATTACAGATCACTCAGGACAAAGCCAACCCTGCCAGAAATGTGTTAAAATTCTGAGTAGACGTCAAGAAGGACCTCGAGGCAGTTGCGACCGTTTCGAGTAATGATAGCGATCTAGTCAATGCTCGAGGACTTATCACAGGATTTTGGAGGTCATTCTTGGTAATTTAGTATTCTTGAGAGATGTTGTAGACTTAGCATTTTGAGGTGTAAATGTGTATTAAGATTTAGTATGAGGATTTGTAAAGTGTGCTTTCAACTAATATGACGACTCTAAGTAGATTCTCTAGTTGTAATTAATGTTGGTAGAATATTTTATGTTTCACTCCATAATATTCTCTTTTTGAGGAATAGAGATCCCTAAGTCTTATTCCTGGTAGAATGGGACTAGAAAACGAACTGTGAAGTTAATTACTAGTTAATTAATTTCTTGTGGCATTATAGTTTCTGCCCCTATGTAAGGGTTAAGCTTATTTACTTAAAAAACTTAGCTTTTAACCATTATCAAATGAAAGACAATTAGTATGCAATTTGATACATAAAACACAGCTTAAACATGAGGAATAAACATAAGTTAGGGCATGCGTGTGTGTGTGTGTGTGTTTTTAAAGTAGCATGCACACAGCTCGTTTAAAGAACATACTATCATTACCAATTTAAACTGGTTACTTGTAAAATATCTACCATGTATTTGAGCGGAGTGTTACACTGGCAATTTTTTTTTTTTATTATAGGCTCATATTTTCATATAGAACCCACACATGTAAGTGCTAGAAATGTGTTAGTCGACACTATTGAGAGCATCGGTATATAGTAAATTAAAGGCCCATAATTTGGAGTCACTTAATAAGCGTCGACAAATATATTAGCGCATACTAAGCGTCGATATATTTGTTGGCGCTATATATGCACCAATATTGTTTTTAATTTTTTTACCATCACTTAGTAAGCGCCGGTAAATATTATTATTGTTTCTAAAAGGAAAGATAATGAAATGGAAAAATAAATATAAAGCAGAATAAATAAAGACACAAAAAATTATTGTTCGATCTATGACTACATCTAGAGGATAAAGTCCAAAAGGCTACATTTTGATCTTATTTCTTTGGTGATATTTACAATATAATATGCATCTATTTATAGGAGAATTAGGGTAGATGAGAATAATACAAATAGACTTCAACTAGAACCAGGTGAAAATCTTCAATTGTGACTAGGTGATAGACTTCAACTGTAGTTAGGTTACAGTCTTCAACTATGATTAGGCGATAGTCTTTAAGTATAGCTAAGGGAGAGACTTGAACTATAACTTAGATTATTGAACTGCATAATATATTCTAACAGTTTCCAACTTAGTTTGTATTTTAAGCTGTGTACACCAAAATCCCCCATTCATTCACAAATGACGTAATAACATTATGGCTAGTAAAAACGGATTTTCTATTACTAAACCCAACAATTACAAAGATAGTATCTTATACTAGTAAACCCCAACAATTACGAAGATAGTTTTTGTAGCACGACTAAACCCCACAAGGTCCACACAAGTGATGATGCTATGAATATGGCCCATAAGATTTGAAAAATAATAGCCAAGACTCCAAACTACACCTACAAGGAAAGTTGAATAAGTGTATGTCAATAAAAATACGGAATTTAAAAATAATCAAGCACACAAACAATCACCAAATATTTTGAAAACAATAAACCAATCAACACAATGAATTTGGCGACAAAGTAGAAACTTTTGGAACCTCAAAGAGAAAATCATTCCAGAATGCCAACCCATAAATCAATCCACTATAGAAAAATAAGTGTTACAAAAAGTTCACACTTACAAAACCTTTGTAGTTGAAAGTCTCTTGCATAAGACAAACGACCCACTTGACTTCTATTGCAGTAGCCCCCCGAACCTCTGAAAAATTCTTCTACTTTATCTCCTTTACTAGAACTCTAATAAGCTTCAGTTGTTGTGATAAACAGTTATGATTTACAACAAATACTCTAAGAGAGATGCACTTGAAAGCGTAAAATCCTGAACTTTCTATCTTAGCACATGGAGGTAAAAGCTCTATTTTTTCTGGAAACATTGCCCTTAAATAGACTTCAAGTAAACCTAGTTCTAGTTTGAATAGGATAAGAAAACCTAAAAGGAGAAGGAAACTTCGGACAGAAATCACCTAGATTTTTGAGCTTATATTGTGGGGCAATTCTAAAAAATCCTATTTCAAAGAGATTCGTTTCATTTTGAGTTAGCTTTTCAATGTCGCTGGTTTCATCTCAATCCAATATTTGAAATGAAAGTTATAGTAAAAATACTGAAACGTGCTCAATTTGAAATTGACAAATCCAATTTTAACTATAATTAATGAAATTCCGATTGGCTCATTTCTTTAATTGACTTAACCACATCATATAGATCTTCTAATTTAGATTGGATTCAACCCACTTGAATTTGAGTCCATCATCATACCGTTGATAAACTTTTTCACCAACTTAAGTACCCTTATTGTAACGCCCCCAAACCGCTAAGGGTTAGGTTCGTCCATTTCATACACCAAACTGCAAAGATTCGTAAGGTCTGCCAACAATCTAGCTAATATGCTGAATTTAATAACAAAAATAATAAAGATTTTAAAACTCTGAGCTTTAATAAATGCGGAAACAGTTATTTCGAAATGAATAATTATGTTTGATTCAATAATTGAAAATCTAAAGAAAAACTAAATTTATTGTGCAAGTGCACTTATTAAGGTAACTGAGATGCAATGTCCTAATGCTAGCCTAGATCCCATCCCGACCGCCTAGGTCTCTCTGCTCATAACCTGAAAACAAAACAAAATAAGGGGTGAGCGAAAAATGCTCAGTAAGGTAACCCTCAACCATAAAACGGTTGAGTTAACTTCATTTTCTTTAAAACAATTATTAAAATACACTTGAAATCTAAATTTATAGAATATAAATAAAAATTCAGCATTTTACTTAACACATAAAATTACTGGTTAATAAATAAATTTCTCATATGTAGGGCCCATGTGCACTATTACGCCCTATGTACTAAGGTTGCGCGGTCTACTGCGACCTCAGGCAGGTAAACTGTGGCCACAGGCCCTGCCCCGTCAGCTAATTAATTGAAGTGCACTTAGCATGACATAGGGATGGATCCGCTTTCTCTAAGTCCTTGAGCGGTTGCGCTTCCATCCAAGCAACTGTACCGAGCTTAATCTCTGCAAATCTCTGTGAATATATCTGGGGTCAAAATAATAGTCTCCTCCACACACGTGCCTCCTTTATAAAAATCTCATTCTCACAAATTATTCTTATTCCTTTGATAATTCTTGAGGCAACGTGTGGGAGGGATTTTACTCTCTTTTTCTCATTAATTTCAAAAAGCTGTAACTTCCCGTCTCGGGAACCAACTACACAATTTACGAATAATTAGAAAAATCCTTTATAACCAAAGCTTCTTTTAAAACAGTGATTTCAAGATTAACATTTATACCGACAAATTTTCATCTCAAAACTATTTTTAAAACAGTCCTTCATGCATCAATATAATTTGAAATATAGAACAAGAACAATTAATTGCAAATATGTTTAAAAAAAATGATAAAGTAATATGACATAAAACAATTTGAAAAGGGGTAGAGGATCCCTTACTTCTCTGATTGCAATAAGTCGCTGGACTATCTCGACTGCTAACTAGTCACCTGGTACAAGTTTAAATAAATCAATATCTCGTGCTAGGCACTAAACTACACACTAACACCACTAGGATTTGTCTTGCTAACCTACTGAGAATGGATTCCCTATGTATGTTTAACAACATTAATTATTCTAATAATAATTAAATCATTAAATAAGTAATAACACATTTTCTTTTATTGACATTAGAAATACGACTCCATAAAAGTAATTGTCATCAGAAATATTTTATTTTATAATTATAGAGTTTAATAAATTCCGATATCACAAACTATACCCTTAAGTAAAATAATTTATAAAAATGATCCATGATTTTTAAGGAATTTACAAGAAGATTTGAATGTTTACATTAAACTACTTTGTACCAAAAATATAATTTTTTTTAGGACTATACATCTCTTTGTGAAAGAATTTAGGGCAAACCCAAATCTGTACATAAAAATAAAAAGAAAAGAAACAAAACAAAATAGACAACAATTTATCGTTTCCCCAAAATAGCCACGGGTTGAATTGAAAAGTGAGAGGATTTCATAATCCAAAAATTCTGAATTGAGTTCGGCCAAGACAAAGAGAAGAGAAAAAAAAAAATACACATATATATATATATCTATATACCTCTCGGTGGTATTAGAAAAAGGAAAGAATATGGAAAAAAAAACAAAAGAAAAGGAAGACAATACACATATGACGTTGGGATTTGGAGAAGACAAAGGAGAGAGAAAAAAAAAAAAAAAAAAACAAAAGTCTTGGCTGTATATTAAGTAGAAAGGCAAAACAACAAGGCCATGAAAAGAATAGTCAACAATACATGCTGGTATGAAAGTCAGTCACTGTCGCCGAAAAAGAAAAGGAAGTAAAACACTAAGGACAAGAGGTGGGACTATTCGGCAACAACAAAAATAGAATGAAAGAATGGAAAGAATACATGCTATGCCCATGATCAGTTAAAAAAAATAAAGAGACAAAAAGGCAAGGAAGAGTTAAAGCAGATCGTCCATACCTTGGAAGGAGGTGGCTGGGAGGATTTCTGGGGTGGAAGGGGAGAGTGACAGCTAATGGGTATATATAAGGGTTAGGGTTTTATTCTTTGACTGCTAGGGTTTTATATAATAAAACAGATATTTTAATAAGAATAAAATTGCATAAAAATATAAAATCTGGTCCTCATATATATATATTTTTTTATAAATATAAAATATAAAAGTAGAACTTAAATTGATATAAATTTATTAAATTTAAAAGTAGGTGTTTTAATAAAATATATGAGTGGCTATTTAATATCAAGAAATATGAATTAATATCAAGAATTAAAAATTCATATGTAAAATCAGGTGTTTATTAATTCCGTCTAGTTATCTATTCTCATAGGTGGTAAAGACTATTCTACCCTTGAAAGGGGGTCGGGGTTATTACACTTATACTTTGCCAACACTAAAAACCTAACGAGATTGATAAAATATCTCTTTGAAAAAGAGTGTAGTCATGTGGTTGCATGGAGTGGGAATAGTGGGCATGTATCAATGGTGAATCCCTTTCATAGTTTGAGAATGAGCACATGCATGACTATAGCACCGATAAAGCCCACATAACTCAACCAATTAAGTGATACTATGAATGACACGAAAGATTGATAAAACTTCTGTTCGAGATAAAGTTTAATTAGTGATGTGGTGATGGACTCAACCGTAAGACGGAAATTGTTGAGTAGAAAAATTAATCTCATATTTGAAAGATATCACGAGTGTAGATAATTAAGATAGTATAATTGGACTGAAGTCATAAACTTATAATATTTTGAGTTATATTGGGTTAAGTATTGTACATCCCAATGATTTCACTAGAATACTCTCTAAAGTGTCCATCTGACTAACATCAATTAATAAATGCATGATACGCATTACTTATATTCAAAAGATGAAAACATTAATAAAATTTAATTGGCGATCGACCTGAACTTCGTACCAAGTGTGGAATACTTATAATAGAAGAGAAAAGCAATAGAAAGGATCCAACCCAAATAAACAAAGGAATCTTAGGCATGGGATGTGAAGGGAATTCTTTAGTAATATCCCTGCTTTAGCTAGGCATCTGGGATGCGGAGACTAGTCGAGATCAGCCCTTAGAGTACTCTAGAGCCCAGCTTAATTCAAAATGCAATTAATAAAGAAATCTTATGGAGTAATTAAAGAATTCAAAATAATTCGAACTCCAACATGCACCACTCCTTTGACATTTTATATTGCAACCCAAGTGTGAACTGTGTTGTTCCTTGATGCTTAAATTTAAATAATATATAAATAATGTTTTCTTTCATTTTCTTGGCAATAAAATGCTGGCTGACGATCCAAAATATTTAAGCCTGTAGACATCCGCCGTTAGCTGACCAAATTCTAATAGAAAAAACACTTGCCAAAGCCACGCCTTAAAAATAAGTAAATTTATTCACCAAACACCTATAGCCTATATATGACTTGATAGGGCTGTTTTCAATTCAGATTTTATGGCTCATCAGAAAAATAAAACAAATCTTTTTTTAAAAATAAAAAATAAAAATAAAAATAGATTTTATGGACCTATATAGCTACTCAAAGTTGCATTTTTTCTAGTGGGGGGAATTGGGTTTTGATAATTGTTAAACAACCTTTTAAGATTCCATATTTTGAGGTTAAAGGAGTAATTAAGATGGTATATTATATATATATATATATATATTTTGTAAGCCATACAAAGGGAAGGGGTGTCTGATGGTACAATATATAGAATATCTCTTTTGAAGATTCCTGTCATGGTATATATATATGATTCTACAGCATCTCTAGATCTCTTTCCATCTCTGACTTCTTTTTTATTCGTCGTCTCTAACCACTAGCTAATTTCATACTCGAAGGTTATCAAATTAGTAGAGAAACCATATAATGCATTTTATTTCTTTTCACAGCCATTACTTCGAACGAATAGCTGTTCTGGAAAAGATCTCGAACAAATAGCTGCCATGTTGAATACTTTGTTACTGGATTGAATCTCACCCAAGGCACTAAAATTTCTGATTTAATTATTTGTTATCTAGCCAATGTATTAAATCCTATTCTATGATCACCTCTCTCTCTCTCTCTCTCTCTCTCTCTCTCTCTCTATCTGTACTGTTCATCACATGTCAAACAATTTAAAGCTCTAACACAATTAAATTGCTCTCAGCAAATTCAACACAATATTAGAGATAACTTCAAATTGAATCAGAACTTTAGGCTAAAGTTTCAAACAGCTCGTAATATCTCTATCAACAATCCTGACATTTTATTGGATTCATTGTCCATATCATATGTTATTCCACAAGGGGTGCGAGTCAAAGTCGGGTTCAACCCGTAATTCATCTTCTCAACACAGGCTAGTCCAACAAGCTCAAGATGTCAAAGCATTCTTCATTCAGCATCCATACGGTAATGGGCCGGCCAGTACAGTACCATTGGAAGCATTTTTATTACCGTTGAACGTACACTTATGCATCAAAGTCATCTTCTACCTTGAAGAAGTCAAAACTGTATCAGTGCAGCTGCAAACACATGACAACAGGCAAAGATTCATGTGAGTTGCATAAAAACAAAAATTTCTTGCCATAATCCAGTTGCTCGTGGCTTATTTAAGAATTCAACTGACATTTATTAAACCATTAACCAAACTCACATGATTTGTCTAATAAGAGAATATTGAAGGAAAGTTGTGGTTTAGAAGGTATGAATGTGGTCCAACAGCTTTATCGTTAGATATTGGCTACATATTGGGTGCTTGGCACAATGAATGCAGGGCCATAGGAAATCTAACACGCAGGTGATATGCAAGAAGTCATTGATCGGGAATTTATCTTTTCAGACCCACAAATAAAGTATAAGCTACTTATAGCATTGATCCAGTAGATATATATATTAACCCTTTTTTTTCGTTTGGTAGGTTTAAAGAATTCTAGTATTCCATTCTGAATATCAAAGATGAACCCTTACGTACGTACCTTAAACAATTAGACAGTCTAAAACATACCAAATTAACCAGGATCAACAATTACATTAGAAAGTCAACAATTTTACTTGTCTCTGCAGGGAGCTTGGGGCATACCAGAAAATTGGAACACTTCAAATTTTCTTTCTCGAAAAACAGGGAAAAACTTTGGTCTTTTTTTTTTTTTTCCTCCTCTAAAGCAAGGACCTATGACCTATTGAATCCTTTTGTAGTTGTCTTTCAAGGATCTTAGAACTTAAGATCATCCAGCTTTAATTAAAATAGACATACGGCCACGCTATTCAAAAAAGCAAATTAATTATTAAGAGCTTAATTTTTTAAATTTCCGAAATCATCACAAAAATCCTTAGCTCTGGTGGGTACGTAGGGGACCATCGACCACGGAATCCTTCAGGCTTCTATGTTGTTTCAATAAACCAGATCTTACAAGTTGTTTAATAGAATAGCCATTAAAGTTTTTGGACCAACAGCACGATGATCATTAATTAGCTTTCAAAAAAAATTTATCTTGCTTTGAGAAATAACATGGGCACAGAAAAAAGAATAAAATTAACTAGCTAGCAAAATAACATAAACACAGAAAAGAATATAATTAACTAGCTAGCATATTTGTCGATCATATGATCTCCTTCACCGATTATTCAAGAACTATGACACAGTAGCCTTTTTCGTCCGATGTGGCTTAGGAGCCCTAAAAAAAATTACAAGTTTTCTTTAAAAAAACTTGAGAATGAAATTAAATTTGTACCGTTATAATTTTTTCAACCACACCTAAGCCAGCTTTGACCACGTTTAAATTAGGGGAAAGATCTAGAAGTGATGCTCAATCTTTGACTCTTCATATGTACGTAGCTTTTCTCAATAATCCAATGGAGCTCTAGCTATTTTTGTTTCAGCAAGCAGCATGCTTATCTGACAATTTGTAAGCCTCAGGTACTTAAGAACCTACGAGTGGCGCCTCCAAATTAACAAAAGCAAATCTTTTGCAGATTGATAAATTAAAGTAAATTACTACATAGCTTGGAGAAAAATAGAACATTATGCTAAATGGGTAACTTTGTACAACCTTGATTAGCGTGAGGATTGAGATGTTACCAAGAGAAAAGTAAGATTATAAAATAAAAAAAATATCTGTCTTAGAAAATTTTTAAATTGAGATGCGTCTCCATTCGCATCACCAAATGAACAGTTCACGAATACCTAATTTAACATATAAATTAATACAAGTAGTAAGAATCTAATTATTTAATAAATTTGTTCCCTGTTTTATTTTCCTAGGTGGTCCCTTCTTTATAAATTTAAACACCTCTTTTTTATTTTCTTTTTGGATAAATAAAAATCATTCTTTAGATAAAACCTAGCCTATGCTAGGGTTTAGGTTGACAAAAAATCAAATCAAAATCAAATTAATAATTAAACTCAAATTTATCTCGTTTGATTGAACAAGCCCAAGCAAGCTGAATTGAGAACAAATTATCCAACTAGAGTAACCTCAACCAACCGCACCATAATTTTCTCTGACGACAGAACAATTAAAGCCTAGATTAGTGGCTAAAGTGTTGGCTGACTTACAGTGGATGCATTTGTGCCAATAGTAGATAGGGTAGGATGTGATTCTCTCCCAAAAATAGGGCTCCTTGGAAAGAGAAAGCGCACTCTCTAGATCAGCACGTGTCAATTCCTTAGAAGCATTTTTATTACCGTTGAAGACTTATGCATCAAATTAAGTCATCTTCTACCTTGAGGAAGTCAAAACTGTATGATCAGTGCAGCTGCAAACACATGACAACATGCAAAGATTCATGTGAGTTGCATAAAAACAAAGATTTCTTGCCATAATCCAGTTGCTCGTGGCTTATTTAAGAATTCAACTGACATTTATTAAACCATTAACCAAACTCATATGATTTGTCTAATAAGAGAATATCGAAGGAAAGTTGTGGTTTAGAAGGTATGAATGTGGTCCAACAGCTTTACCGTTAGACATTGGCTACATATTGATCGAGTGCTTGGCACAATGAACTCAGGGTCATAGGAAATCTAACACGGAGGTGATATGCAGGAAGTTGAAATCACAGAAAATCTAGCACGGGTCTAATTGCATAAATAAAATTTGAAATCACAGGACACATATTCCATTGATCGGAAATTTATCTTTCCAGACCCACAAATAAAGTAAAAGGTTATAGCATTGATCCAGTAGATATTAACCCTTTTTTTTCGTTTGGTAGGTTTAAAGAAGTCTTGTAATTAATATTCCATTCTGAATATCAAAGATATGATGAACCCTTACGTACTTTAAACAATTAGACAGTCGAAAACATACCAAATCAAGATCAACAATTACATTAGAAGGAAAACTTGTTAGAGTCAACAATTTTACTTGTCTCTGCAGGGAGCTAGGGGCATACCAGAAAATTGGAACACTTCAAATTTTCTTTCTCGAAAAACAGGGAAAAACTTTGATCTTTTTTTTTTTTTTTTTTTTTTTTTTTTTTATTTTTTTTATTTTTTTATTTCCCTCCTCTAAAGCAAGGACCTATGACCTATTGAATCCTTTTGTAATTGTCTTTCAAGGATCTTAGAACTTAAGACCATCCAGCTTTAATTAAAATAGACATACGGCCACGCTATTCAAAAAAGCAAATTAATTATTAAGAGCTTAATTTTTTAAATTTCCGAAATCATCACAAAAATCCTTAGCTCTGGTGGGTACGTAGGGGACCATCAACCACGGAATCCTTCAGGCTTCTATGTTGTTTCAATAACCCAGATCTTACAAGTTGTTTAATAGAATAGCCATTAAAGTTTTTGGACCAACAGCACGATGATCATTAATTAGCTTTCAACATTTTTTTATCTTGCTTTGAGAAATAACATAGACACATGCAGAAAAAAATATAATTAACTAGCTAGCATATTTGTCGTTCATATGATCTCCTTCGCCGATTATTCAAGAACTATGACACAATAGCCTTTCTCGTCCGATTTGGCTTAGGTGCATGCCCTTTGAAAAAAACAAAAGAAAAATTACAAGTTTTCTTCAAGAAAGAAAGAGAATGAAATTAAATTTGTACCATTATAATTTTTTCAACCGTTCCTAAGCCAGCTTTGACCACCTTTAAATTAGGGGAAAGAGAAGTGATGCTCAATCTTTGATTCTTCATATGTACGTAGCTTTTCTCAGTAACCCAATGGAGCTCTAGCCATTTTTTTTCAGCAAGCAGCATGCTTATCTGAAAGTTGTTTAGACAATTTGTAAACCTCAGGTACTTAAGAACCTACGAGTGGCTCCAAATTAACAAAAGCAAATTAAATCTTTTGCAGATTGACAAAGTACATTATGCTAAATGGGTAACTTTAATTTGTACATTATGCTAAATGGGTAACTTTAATTTGTACAACCTTAATTGGCGTGAGGAATGAGGTGTTACCAAGAGAAAAGTAAGATTATAAAATAAAAAATATATCTGTCTTAGAAAATTTTTAAATTGAGATGCGTCTCCATTCGCATCACCAAATGAACGGTTCATGAATATTTAGTTTAACATATAAATTAATACAAATAGTAAGAATCTAATTATTTAATAAATTTGTTCCCTGCTTTATTTTTTTAGGTGGTCCTTTTTTTTATAAATTTAAACACCTCTTTTTTATTTTCTTTTTGGATAAATAAAAATCATTCTTTAGATAAAACCTAGCCTATGCTAGGGTTTAGGTTGACAACAAATCAAATCAAAATCAGAATCAAATTAATAATTAAACTCAAATTTATCTCGTTTGATTGAACAAGCCCAAGCTGAATGGAGAACAAATTATCCAACTAGAGTAACTTCAACCAACCGCACCATAATTTTCTCCGACGACAGAACAAAGCCTAGATTAGTGGCTAAAGTGTTGGCTGACTTACGGTGGATGCATTTGTGCCAATAGCACAAAGGATAGGATGTGATTCTCTCCCAAAAATAGGGCTCCTTGGAAAGATAAAGCACACTCTCTAGATCAGCACGTGTCAATTCCTTATTAGACACAAATCCGATCACCTATATTTTAATTAGTTTTGAAAAAGAATTAGAGTAATACAATTTTGTAATAACTTTTTTACAAATTTATGTGAAATACGTAGTTTATATTTTTGTGACTGAAATTATCACGTACTACTACACATTTTTGTAGTGCTAAGGGGGTAACTTTGATCCTTCTTTGTTCTTTATTCTTCCTCTTGGAAACTGCGTAGAACTGGAGCTTGGGTTTGACCAACTGACATATTTAATAGGTTACATAATAAATACCACATGAATTATCGCATTAATTTATAAAAATATTTATAGTAAAAGCTATTATTCTTCCAACATCACTTTTCAAATTTTATCTGAATTAATCATTGCACGCATGTATTTTTCGCATCCCGATCACATACACCGGATGATCACATACACCGGATAATTACAACTCCTTATTAGACGATAGAAGTACTGCCTCAAGATATTATTAGGCAAAATAAGCTTTTAAATTATTTTGGACTTAAATTATAAGAAAAATTATAATTTAGCCCTTCAAACTACCAGTTGTTTTGTAAGTAGCTTCACAAATTATCAATACTTTGACTCTGGCCTCCGAAACTATCAAAACGTTTCAAAAATTCTCATTTTGTCTAAATATGCCTATAATACATCTGTCACGTGCCATTTTTCAATTAAAAATAAAAAAATAAACTAAAAAATAAATAAAATATAAAAAACTAAAATTTTATTTTTTATTTTTTATTTTTTATTTAAAAAAAAAAAATGAGTGTTTGGGGGATGGCTGTGCTGCCACCTCTGGGGGTGGGTCGCAGGCCACCCCTCTCTCCAAGGTAGCAGCTACTTCCAAACATTCATTTATTTTAAAAATAAAAAATAGTTGTTTTTTAATTTTTATTATTTTTTAATTGAAAAATGACACGTGACAGGAATATTATAGGCATATTTCGACAAAATTAACATTTTTGAAATGTTTTAATAATTTGAGAGGTTAAAATTCAAGCGTTGATACTTTGTGGGGTTGCTTGCAAAATGACTTAGAGTTTAAAGACTAAACTATATATTTTCCTAAATTATACTTAGTAGGTGTTTTTTAAATTATTTATTAAGTTCCTACTTTGAACTTTTTCCTGAAATTCTGGCCTAACTTTCATTAATTCGAGTAATTAATAACGAGTGGTCAGAAAGCAAACTAAAATAAAGAACATTAATGGCCAAAAATAGCCAGTAGCTGTTCATTTCCTACTCGAGCGAGTGGCTTTCGTCATGAACGCCTGTGAGACCACCAAGTGAGCTTGGGAGTTGGGATGAACAGGACCACCGACCGCTTTCTTTTTTTTATTATTTATTTATTTTTTTTTAAAAAAAAAAAAGGTACACAGAACTGCTCCATGTTACCTTAAATAAGATGCTTTCCTTTCGTCCCAGAAAACCATCACTGATAACAGAAAGAGTTTCTCTTCTGGTTCCCACCCTAGCTAGTTCCCCCCTCTAGCATTTCTCAAACAAGTAAGCTCTATATATATAGTCTATCTATATACCCATGCATTAACTGCCATTTTCTACACTTGTACACCTATTTTTGGATTATCTTGTGCTGACATCTTTGTTTAAGCAAATAAGTAAGGTTTTCCACAGTTTTACTATAATTTTTTACGATCGAGTAACATGTGTTTGTGGATCTAGCAGAAAGAGATAATGGGGAGAGGAAAGATTGTCATAAAAAGGATTGACAATTCAACGAGCAGGCAAGTGACTTTCTCCAAGCGAAGAAATGGGTTGCTCAAGAAGGCCCGGGAGCTTTCCATCCTTTGCGAAGCAGAAGTTGGACTTATTGTCTTCTCCAGCTCCGGCAGGCTCTACGATTTTGCCAGCTCTAGGTATACTCTCTATCTCCCTGTCTCTCTCATGCATCCAAAACAATGCATTTTTTACTCGGCTATATTACATGCTTTTCCCGCAGCTTTTAGCTGATTCCGTTGGTGAAATTTATTGTAAATAGGATCTAGGTTACATCCTGTACGGTTTGCAGTACTACTGATATAAAATGATGTTTACTTCTTATGGCTTTCCTACTCAAATGATTCTACACTCTGCAGACTTTTTTTTCTGAAAAAAGAAATGGATCCTGCACTAAACTGAACATGATACTATTTAGAAAGGAACCAACAGTACTCTTTGTTTTGGAAAACGAGCTTAATCCTTCTTCCGTCTATATCGCCGGTTTGTTTATCACCCCCACAGATCGCCTCACTGTTGGCAAATGGCAATGATATATAATGATAGAGGGAGGTTTTCAACAGTACAAACATTACCAAAACCATATATACTACAATATTTGTTTTGTATGACCAATTAATAATTATGAGAATAATTTTTATAAGGCTACTTAGTAAATCTAGTACTGTGCACCCGCCTCTGTCATCTATGTATAATGACAACATTGTCAATTTTTCACCGGCAAGTGATCTAATAGACTCACTTCAAAACCAATTTCTAATATAGCCTCGTGAAAATTAAAGTATCATTGTCTTGATGATGGCTTGAGTCCATACAGAAATTGTTTCAACTTGTAAGCTGTTTTCCCATGTCCTTTTACTTGGAATCCTTATGGTTGGATTAATGGCTAACCAAAGGATAATTCCCCACTCAGGAATAGTGTACGTACTTCCAACTTTTCCAATACAGACATGATTGTCCTTACTAAGGCAAATTTTGTTACGGTCTTGTGTTTGGAAATGTGTTTGGGAACGTGTTTGGGGTCGATGAACGGGTAAGGCGGCTGGATCAATCTTCTTAAGTTTACCTATGGTGAAAATAGATTAGGGTTTTCAAGGGACCCTAGCCTCGATCAACAATTAATTTGAGAAATAATAATATTGGGATATCCTTTATTCATGAGCACAATTCTTATATGTAGAGTACATAACATATTTCCCCATACTTGGACATTATTAGCCAATATCCTTTTATTAATTATGGCCTTATTTAGCCAAGGGAAATCACCCCTTTGTTGGAAGATTACTTCCTTATTCCTCACGTTCTTCTTCCTTGCCAAATTCAGCCACTTGCTTTGGAGAAGACTTCTTGAATCTTACTAGCTCCAACTGGCACCCGATCAGCCCCTTGCATGCTCTTAGATTAGCCTTCCTTCAAGACGTCCAGACCATGTGCCACTTCCTTGGTTGGTCCCTCATGCAACCATAATACTCCCTTCCCCTTCAATTGTTCCTTGTCCTCAAGGTTAAAATCTGGAAATCTTTTACTCAATTCTGCCCGTAATTCCCAAGTTCCATCTGCTGGTGAGTGGCTGTGCCAGTGGATTAATACCTCGTCACTCTTTGGACTGGACCTACGCTCCAATACAGCTTGGGGGTTGAGGACGTTGGCTTCGTCTACTAAAGTGGGCAGCTCCTCTTGAATGGGAACTCTATTACGAATCCACTTCTTTAAAACCGAAACGTGAAGGACATTATGGAGTTTAGTCTTTGGTGGTAAAGCCAATCTATATGCCACAAGTCCTACCTTCTCTGTCGCACGGTAAGGGCCAAAAAACTTTGTAGATAATTTTTTATTAACCCTCCTGTGTAAGGACTGCTGCATGTACTCTTGAAGATGCAAGAAAACCAAATCTCCAACTTCAAAGTGTCTTTCTTGATGCCTTGAGTCATACATTTGCTTCATTCTATTCTGGGCCCCCATAAGCTGGTATCGCACCTCTCGAAGAATGGCGTCTCTCGCTAGCAACATCTCTTCTACAGCGGCATTTTTTTGTTGTATCAGGGACATATGAAAGTAGCGTAGGAGAGGCTCAACCATACATTATCTCAAATGGCGTCTTTTTGGCGGCTGAGTGAAACCCGATGTTGTAGTAGTACTCCACCGAAGGAAGCCATTTAACCCACTGCTTTGGTTAGAGCTAGTAAAACACCTTAGATACATCTCAACGGTGCGATTGACAACCTCAGTTTGTTCATCCGTCTGTGGGTGATAGGCTGAACTGAATCTAAATTTAATTCCATTTAGATGAAATAATTCCTTCCAAAAATGGCTAGTAAAGGTGGGATCCCGATCGCAAACAATGGATGTCAGTAAACCATGCAATTTAAAAATTTCAGCGAAAAATACCTGAGCCACTTGGGGGGCCGTAAATGGGTGTACAAGAGTAATGAAGTGCCCGTACTTGGAGAAACGGTCCACTACAACCATAATTGTGGTTTGCCAAAGGAGCAGGGCAAGCCATCAATGAAGTCCATGGAAATGTCAGAACAAACTTGAGAAGGAATGGGCAATGGTAGTAAAAGGCCCTCTGGTCTTGTGTTGTCTGTCTTATGTCTTTGGCAAACCTCACATTACTTGATGTAATCCTTTAGCTGCTATCGCATTCCTGCCCAAAAGAAAACTGACCCGATACGTTGCAACCCCTTCTGGTAACCTTCATGGGTATTTTTGTGAAACTCTTCAATGATGGTTTGGGTCAATTGAGAATTGGGCTTGAGGTAGATTCTGTTCTTGTAGAAGAAAAATCCTTCTTTGTAACTCCATGGCCCCACTGTGTCACCTCTTGATATGCTAGAAATTAAATCTAGCAGCTCATGGTCTCCTATAATTTCTTCTTGAATGAGAACAACCCAACGTGGTAGTGGTTGAGAAAAGGCAACAAGGGATCCCTCTATGCGTCGTGACAGTCCATCAGCTACGGAATTTCCTAGCCCCTTCTTATACTCAATTGCAAAGTCATCACCCACCAACTTAATTAGCCACTTTTGTTGTGCCTCCGTCACAATGGTTTGATCCCATAAATATTTAAGGCTACGGTGGTCAATCCTTACCACAAACCGCTGCCCCAACAAATAAGGTCGCCATTTTTTTATCGCTGTTACAAGGGCGAGCATCTCCTTTTCGTAGGTGGATAGTTGTAAATTGCGGCCATGCAACGCTTGGCTAAAAAATGCAATCGGCCTCTTTTCTTGCATGAGTACTGCACCAACACCCATTCTAGATGCATCGCATTCGATGACAAAGGTCTTTGAGAAATCTAGTAAAACCAAAACCGAAGCTTATGTCATGGCCAGTTGGAGTTGTTGAAAAGCCTTGTCTGCATCCCCGTCCCATTTAAAGGCGTCCTTCTTTAAAAGTTGGGTCAATGGCCAGGCAATGCTCCTGTAATGTTGAATGAACTTCCGATAAGGCCAAGGAACCCCCTTAGCATCTTGAGTGTATTGGGCTTGGGCCAATTTAGCATGGCAGTAATTTTTTTCGAAGTCCATGAAAACCCCCTCTTGGTCGATGATATGTCCCAAATAGCTGATTTGTTCCCCATGTTTGGCTATAAATTAAAATATCATCGAAAAAAAAACAAGAACTAACTTACGGATTAAATCCTGGAAGATTCCGTTCATCAAGGATTGGAATGTGGATGGGGCTTTTGTAAGTCCGAACGGCATCACTAAAATTCGTAATGGCCATGGTGAGTTCAAAAAGCTGTCTTTTCTACATCTTTGGAGTGCATCCGAATTTGGTGATGCCTGGAGCGAATGTCGAGTTTGGAGAAAAATTGAGCCCAATGTAATTCATCTAGTAGTTCGTCTATCACCGGGATAGGAAATTTGTCCTTGACGATGATACGGTTAAGTGCTCTATAATCGACACAAAGCCGCCATGACCCATCTTTCTTTTTGACAAGGAGGACCGGGGAAGAGTAGGGCTAGTACTTGTTCGTATGACCCCATTTTGCATGAGGCCCAGCACAATCTTCTCAATTGCATTTTTCATGTAGTGGGGGTAACGATAAGGACGAACATTGACTGGACCCGTTCCTTCCAGCAAGGGAATTTGGTGGTCATGTTGACGTGGTAGGGGTAGGCCTTGGGGTTCTTCAAACAACCATTTGAATTGTTGGAGCAGCTAGTCCACGCATGGGTCTTGCACCTCTTCTAGTTGCTGAGTCACGCCGAACTCTAGTGTGAAGATGTACAGGAGGATACCAACTTGTTTTGTGGTGAAGTTGCTCCCGTTAATGACACCTGCTTCCCCTTCCATTGAAAACTCATCACTAGTTTAGAGAAATTCCATAGTATGGGACCAAGGGTCCTCAACCATTGGGCACCCAAAACTAAATCATACCCCCTCAACGGTAATAAAAAAATTTCAAGAGTAAAGGAAGTTCGTTGCAACCAAACCTGCACACTGCGGCACTTTTCTTGGCTTACCAATTTCTCCCCATTAGCAACCAATACTTCAAACTTGAAGTCCTTGTCTGGTGTGAGTCCCAATTTCTGGGCTAGCTCTATGCTAAGGAAATTGTGTGTACTTCCGGTGTCTACCAGCATGGTAATTTGAATTTCATTGATGGATCCTTTCACCTTCATAGTTTGAAGGGCTTGCACTCTAGAGATAGCGTGGATTGAGATTTCTGAGACTTCTTGTTCTTCTTCATAATTATTTTATGCCACATCCTCCCTTCTACTAACCATTTCTTCCTCTTAAACACCCTCAATTAAGAAGAGTTTCTTGCAACAATGGCCAGGGGAGAACTTCTCGTCACAGTTTAAACATAGCCCCCCAATCTCTTATTTCCTTAAGCTCCGTTGGATTGAGTCGTTTCACCATGGGAGAACGACCATGTGACAGATTTGAGGATGGCATGGGTGGGAAATGGGAGGATCTGATCTTGCTTCAAATAGCCTAGCCAGTCCCATTGCTTCAGTTAAGGTACTGAGACGTGATGCTTGAACCTCAGCACGAATGTTTTCCTTCAAGCCACTCACAAATCCACCAATTTGTTGATTGGCAAATAACCTCCCAACCCTACTCATAAGCCTCTCATATTGGGCTATACTCTCTTACTGTTCTAGTCTATCTCAACTTGGTCAAATCTCCATAAAAATCATCAAACTGAGTTGGGCCATAACAAACATGCAAGCTATTTTTCATCAGTTCCCCATGTTGGCTCATCTTCACTTTCTTTGAAAAGTTGGTACCACAATTGAGCCTCTCCCTCCAAGTGGTAAGCTGCCAATTGTAACTTGTCATCCTCTTGGGTTCCTTGAAAATCAGAGAATTGTTCCGATCTACACACCCAACTTGTGGGGTCCTCAAAGCCATCAAATTTTGGGAAATCAAGCTTCCCGAGTTTGGGTGTCACCAACCCATTCTCTAATCTGCACGAACCATTCTCCCCCCCTTCGTTCTTGATGATCCTTCTCCTTAGTCATGCTTGGATTGTTGGTTTTGGAATTGATTCCACATCGCTGCCATTATCTCTTCCATACATTTGACAAGTCGTTTCTCCATTGAATTCAAGGAACTTAACTCCTTTTCCATACGTTCAAGCCCTTTGGACTGCCATATCAAAACGTGGCTCTGATACCAAATTGTTACGGTCTTGTGTTTAGGAGTGTGTTTGGGAACGTGTTTGGGGTCGTTGAACGGGTAAGGCGGCTGGATCAATCTTCCTAAGTTTACCTATGGTGAAAATAGATTAGGGTTTTTGAGGAACCCCAGCCTCCCAATCAATAATTAAGTTGAGAAATAATAATCTTGGCATATCCTTTATTCATGAGCACAATTCTTATATATAGAGTACATAGCATATTTCCCCATACTTGGAAAACACGCCCATATTATTACCCAAGATCCTTTTATTAATTATTGCCTTATTTAGCCAAGGGAAATCACCCATTTATTGGAAGATTACTTCCTTATTCCTCACGTTCTTCTTCCTTGCCAAATTCAACCACTTGCCTTGGAGAAGACTTCTTGAATCTTCCTAGCTCCAACTAGCACTTGATCAGCCCCTTGCATGCTCTTAGCTTGGCCTTCCTTCAACACATCCAACCATGTGCCACTTCCTTGGTTGGTCCCTCATGCAACCATAACAAATTTCACCAGGTTGCTAAGTAAACCTGGTGTGTCAATGAAGTCTACTCCACGTTGCTGAGTAAACCCTTTTGCTACCAACCTAGCTTTGTATATATGTTTTAAGGCTTTTGTCTGCTTTGACTTTCTTTTTGATAACCCAATTATATCCAATGGCTTTTCTTTGACTTGACAAGTCTGTGAGTTCTCAAACATCTATTTTCTTAATCAATTCATGTTCTTCATTCATGGATTCTAGCCATTGCTCAACACCATTACTACTCATAAGCTTCTTTGACGTTCACTAGAACATCTTAAAGATTTATTTCGTCTACACTTTGATCTTTGTGCAAAGTCGATGGTCGCCTTTTCCTTTTACTCCCACTTTTCTAAGCATTTGAATTCGAGTTCATTTGTTCATTAGACTTCCTCTTATTCCCATTGTCTTGGATATTTCTCTCTTATTATTCTTATGATGAAGTATCTACCAGTACTTGACATTAAGTATTTGGATCCTCTCCAATTCAAATGAACTAGAGAGTATCCAGTTCTTGTAAAAGTAAGGGCACAATTGTCCAACAAAATGTGAAAGGACAATTATGCCCTTACTTTTACAAGGACTGGATACTCTCCAATTCATTTGAATTGGAGAGGATCCATTTCAGGATCATCATCTCACAATAGTTTGATCTACATCACAGGAGTAACTTATTTGGTGTCTTCAAGAAAAGATAGTGTGCTTGCTGTCCATCAATTCCTTTATCACAATGGTAGAATCGATATCCGCTACCATTCTCTAACACCTTTACTGATACATCTCTCTTATTAGGACTAACACTAAATTCCTATGGATACTAAACACATACAAGACAATATTTAGCACAATAACTGGCCCATTGGCTGAAAACTTACACTACCTTCGCCCAATACATCACTATATGTATTATTTCTCATGTAGACTTCGTGCTCTCTGACTGCCTTCTCTTACAACTCTACAAATAGTTCTCGACTTCTAGCAATGTGTCTTGTTGCTGCTGAGTGTATCAGCCAAAAACCTATTGTTGATTCTGCCATCATTACTTAAGTAACAATCATTGAAATCTCCTTTTTACCTTTCGGGTCATTATTCCTTGTACAATTCACTTTGAAATGCTTTCTATTTCTGAACTTCAAGCATGCTCCTCCAATTTTCTTCCCACTTTCCAATTTCCTCTACAACATTTTCTTGAACATCTTAGGCTTGTTCTTGATTGGCAGTAGTTGTAAAGTCTGGGCCATCATTATATTACCAAATGTTCCTTCTCTCTTCTTCTAATACAAGAAATTTTGGAAGTGATGATATGGAAATTTCTTTCTCACTGGATGTTAAGGATGTTGCCACATGTTTGCATGACAAATGAAGGTTTTTGAGTGGTGTTGTGACTTGCATTTTGTCTTATATTGGGTGACCAGCCTTTGTAAGTTCCTTGGCAATAAGGCAATAAGTTTCATCTAGTTTACATGGTCTCCCACCTACTCGTTCTCACCCATGCAGGTGTTGTTCTATTTATCTAATAACAGTTGTATGTGTGTGTCAGGCTTCGGATCATACTTCTTTTTCAAAGCTTCCATCATTCTCTTTGATGTCTCATATCCCTCAAAGAGATGAATGAGACTGTCTTTCATGCAATGGAGAAAGGTGGCATTTGCCATTAGATTATCTTATTCCCATTTTTCATGTTTCCTAATGGATTCGTCGTTGTTCGTATCTATCACTTCTGGTTTGGATGTGCGAAATTTGTACATTTATTTTCATGTGTCAGTAAATATGATATGTGACATTTCCACATTCTAAAATTAATTCCATTGAGTCTCTCTATTTTTGAAGCGTCAATAACACCTTCGATAGCCATTTAAAATGTGTAGAAACAACATTACAAAGAAATAAATTGATATATATATATATATATATATATATATATATATATATATATATATATATATATATATATATATATATATGCATTTTGCAAAAATAAAATAAAAATGTGGTTACAATACACAGACTAAAAAAAAATTTAAAATATATATATATATATATATATATGTACTTACATTCACTTACAATATTTTGATGGAATATCTCTTTAGCCCAATAACTATTCAAATATGCCCTGTAATACTTCAAATTTGGATTTAGAAAACGAACCCGTTCACCTATCCTAGGAAAAGAGTAACGATAGATGCCTAAAGGCCACATGTCCCTTAGGCTCTGCTTCACGGTCCTTACAATCCTTAAACAATATGGATCCCTCAAGCATTTGCTGATAGAGATTTGAGATTGCGCAATAGTGAAGGAAACCTCCTTGTGGTGGCATGGAATTAGCCAAAATGGTGCAAAATTGGTGGAGCAATGATTTCCACGGGCTTGGTTAGATGATTACCATCTTTCCTAAACTAACTTTTTGATGGATGTAACACTAAAAATACTAGTCTGAAAATATTGTAGTGATGATCCCCTTTAAGTGAGCTTTGGCACAGTTTTTGAACAACTGAAATTGAAGTTGAAATATGTATGTACACTCAAAAACATTAAAATATGCCTGAACTGACTAGTTTAGGCGGTTCAGGAGGTTTGGTTCCTACCGGTTCAGACCGAATGGCATGACTAGAGCACGCGGGTAAAGTCTTGCATGCCGGATGGCGCAGGTTGACTCGCAGATCAATGACTAGGCTGGTGCTCGGGCTTCAACTTGGGCCTGAACCATGGTCTTGAGGTTGGCCAATCCAAGAAAGTTGAAACAAACTGGGCTTGGGCAAATGGGCTGAAATGGCGCTATTTTGGGCTTGAGTGGTTGGGCTCAAAATAACGTTGTGTGTGTTTATGAGCAACTTGAGGTGTGTGTAGAATGGTTCCATTTAGATCCTTGATCAAAATGTGTTGTTTTGCGCATTGAGGGGTGGGAAATTGAAGGGCAAAACGACTTCATCCAACTTAAGTGGAACACCATCATTTTGCATGCGGAGTGGCCTGACAGTTTTGTGACCGTTGGTCAAAATGATGTTTTTAAAAACAAGAGGGTCTCCGTCTTGGATACGATTGTTCACTCGAGCGGAAGAACTAGTCGCTCGACCAAAATCTCGGGGGTCTAAAACTCTCATACTTTTACCTCTTTTAAGTGGTTCTTTTAGCACTGTTCTTATTGGAGATGATTACCCAACACTTTCAAAGCCTGATGGAGGGTCTTATCTTCTTCTTTTTTTGTTCGCAGAAGAAGTCTTGAAGTAAAACTTTTCTTGTTTTAACAAGGGATAACATAGAAACTTCTTCAAATAGTTTTCTTCAATCTATTACTGCATTCGCAAGTTTGCAATGTTCCATGTTTATTAAAGGCCTTCCATTGTAATCTGTAATTGTTTTTACTTGGTTTTACGATAGATTGATGAAGATTATAAAGCAATAGTGGAGGCGAGACCAAGAATTTGGGTATTGATGGTTGATGGGTCTTGATTCCTTCTAATAATTTCTCTTTGATAGTGGTTGTAGGACCTTGGATAAATTCTACAAAGAATGGATACTCTAGTTAGGATGAAAATTCTGGAGGAAATTATTCCGAGAATGATAAGAGGATTGAATGAACTAACATTTGCCCTCATTGCTTATTTACAGGCTTTCATGCACCCTTTCATGAAGAGTTGCAACCCTGTGGAGAGTTATCTCTTTTTGGAAAGGTTGTACCTCCTCAAGCTAATCATAACCACTATGGAAATTATCACTATCCATTGTAATGCCTTCAGAGTTTATTAAAGGTAATGAACTCATAGAGTATCATCGTAACATCCCCGAGCTTATTTAATTAATAAATAACCCAAAGGTTAGCCTAACTAAATCATCAATCGTCAATCTCCTAGGCAAGCCCTGCTACACCTTCCTCTAAGAAAGTGTAATTTCACAACGCAGTGAGTAGTCTTACGTGAACATTGTCAATATGGAGTATACTCAATCTTTACAAAATAAATGAAAAACTACACGCAACATCATGGAATATGATTTTTGATAGGTACATAAGGCAAAAAAAATCATGCGGATCCATTATAATAATAACATATAATATCACATATATTTCAAGCCATAAATATCCTCGTTATAGCCTATGTGGGTCCCGTGGGACGTTAGGTACAATACTGGTGCCCAATGAGGTACAATAGCCAACCACCACTAGTTGTTTGACTCGGTCCGACCACGGGTGATCCACACAACTAATGATGTCGCAGAGTATGACTGTCATCCGTGGATAGTTGTCTCAGTTACAGTAGCCCTTGAATTCAAGGTAATTAACATTCTAAATTAACCAAAGGCCATGAGATCAAACCTATATAAATAGTATGCACATACTCCAGATTCTTCACCCATTTTTCCTATGGTAGCCATGCCATACAAAATTTTCATTTATTAACAAAAAATTACGAATCACACGGTCATCAATTTTACAGATATGTTCATTTTTACACAAAATGTAGAGTTCAAAACATCAATGGCAAAGCATTTCAAGACTATATAAAATATGCAAGTTTGATAATAAAATAAACGTGCTTGAAAATGTCGGTGTCCGTAATGCTTCGGTCCCCTTCTCTGTGAAACATACTATCATTAATAGGGTCTACTAGGCTAAGATCCTAACCCTAATCCTTAAAAACCCTATTTTAGCAATCTGAATTGAGGCTAATCGATCGCCTTTGAAGGGTTTAACGATCACTATGGATTAATAAATCGTTGCCCGATCAATCAGTACGGTTCAATCAGCACAATACACGACAACTTATCGATCAGTGTCGAATTGTAATCGATCAATTACACTTTTTAGCTCCGATGAGTCCTTTAGAGGCCTTAAGACTCAAAAAAATGTCCCATTTTTCACTCCAGCACTATGTAACACTTAAAGTCCAATACTTTTTGCATTGAAAACATAAATTTTCCAAATTTACACACTCACCATTAGTGTCTCTCTAAAAGCTTTGTTGGACAGTCCATATCTACTCCTCATTGAGCATAAAGCTCATCTTTAAACTCCTTTAATCCGTTTAAAACAATAACCATCATAAAAGTAGGGTTTTCTCAAAAAAAAAAAAAAAAACACTTAGACTTTACCTTGATTCCCATGCTTAGAACACCAAAACAAACCCAACATAAACACATATACACAACAACAACACTATGAGAAAGACAGAAACCAACACGAAAAGACAAGCTCAGATAATTATTTTTACCTCGTGGGGCTTTGATCTCCCACAACAAAATAATGATTCTCTCTCTCTCTCTCTCTCTCTCTAGGCCCTAGCTAACCAAATGGTCGCTAAGATTGTGATAAGGGGCCTCAAATAAGCTCATTATCGACTCTGTAAGTCTTGACACCGATCGATCACTCCAGGGTTTTGGCACCACATTGATCGATCACTAGGGTTGATCTATCAACCTCTGACACTAATTGACCACCCAAGGCCTAAAATTGCCCAAGTTTCATTTTGAGCCCATTTTTCGTAATTTTCACTTCAAACCTTGTTCCTTGTTAATCCCTGAGCCCTACTTAACGATTTTTTAACCCTAGTTTAGATCGGGGTATTATATCCATGGAGTTTATAGGGTGCAAGGGCATCCACCATTGTTAGGGTTTGATTATCCTATTATACTATGATCACTAAAAGCCAAAGGGGTTCAACACAAACAAGCGCCTAGAAGAATTAGGTAAACATAGACAAGTAAAACTAAAAGATTACATCAGAAAAACTCTAGGACCCAACTAGAAAATGATTAACGGGAAAATCTTGATTACCCTCGAAAAGTTAAATTTGAATCGAACTCAAAACAAAATCGTGAAGAAGAATGGTTTTAATCTATAAAAACACAAATGAGGTAGTGACTGTCAGCGAGGAGTAAAGAGGAAGGTCAAACTTCTATAAGAATAATTCAATTTACTAAATAGTTCAACCTAATCAATTACAACCATGCATAACAGCACTAAAGCAGATGTATTAGATATCATTACAGTAATCTTCACTCACGCATGGTTAGAAGTTCTCATTCAGCGTTATGATTGAGGAAGTCATCATTCGATTCATTCCTATCAAGCTAAAGTAACATATTTGGAACGTGACCCACTTTTTTTGTGAATTTTATAGGACAATTTTTGAACTTTGCGTGAAAAGTGTACAACACCTTTCTTCTTCTTCTTTTTCTAGATGAATGAATAAATCTTTACTAACAAAACTCAGCAAGTACAAACACTCCATTTAGGCAAAACACCATCTGGAACAAATCTGCGGATCACCTCACAACACCTAAGCTGTACAATCAAACTTTACAAGCCATAAACAACGAACTCCAAGATCAATCCCCCAATTCAAACATAATTGTTCATTCACTCCATCACTAATTTCCCATTTTATCTTCATCAAAACACGTTCTTCTAATATGAGAGGATTAGCATGATTGATATCATTTTCGAGCATGATTAGCATACTATAACTAACAACATCCCTCAAACACCTTTCTCTTACGAGATGGGGAAAGGAAAGAGTTCAATGGAGTTTGATTTTAACGTCAGTAATGCTGCAATAGAACTTGATTTGAGAATGAAAGAAACCTGAGAAGAAAACAAAAACCAATATATATATATATATATATATATATATATATATATATATATATATGTTGTTATATATTGTGTTTTTGCATTAAATATTGCAAGTGATTTACTATACCTTTCGACCTTTCGACCTTCAAATAAGAAATTAAGGACAAAATTGAAAGCCTACTATGCAAGCAAGTAAAAAGCATTCACTGTTTTCTAAAAAGTCTTGCTTTTGATAAGTATACTACCTTTATAAGACAAGATGTATTATTTAAAATAAAAGGAGTATGAAATTAAGGCCTTTGTTCAGCTAATAGGTGTTCAAAAACCATAATGGTCCTTTTTTCGGTGTTTCAGAATTAATTTAAAATAAAAGTTATTTTGATGCTTGATTACAATTACGTTTCTCTCTTTTTTTATTAATTTCCTTTTCCTATTTTACATTTGTATGATTTCGGCTGCTAATGTTTTCTTTAAATTACTGAATGCTATTTATATTAATCAGCAAAGAGATTCTCCTGTGCTAAGTTAATTGTGATGTTATGACTACGTGTTTTATCAGCATGAAATCTGTTATTGAACGATACAAGCAGCTAAAAGAAGAACATCATCAGCTACTGACTCCGGATTCAGAAGTCAAGGTAAACATTCAAGAACCACTCCAAATATCTCCCTAAGTTGTCCTGCATCAATATGGAATTAGAGGTGTAATTAGTCACAAGGTCCCAAGAGGGGAGATAATAGAATTTTAAACACTTAGGAGAAATTTAACCATAAAACATTTTGAGCAGTAGCCAATGGAAAAATAGGAAAGACATTTAATAACTGTATGAATGATCCAGGTTAGAGGTGAAATTTAAAAACTGTCATAACGGTTCAAGGTCTGTTTGAATGGTGACAGTCTGCATGTGAATCAAATGGAGCCAACTCTATACAGGTGCTAGAAAGGGCCTATACTTCATGCTACAATCATTCTTCGCAACCCCTCAATTTGCATTATGAAACCCAAAGCAAGAGCCGTTTATTTTTCAAAGCTATAAAAACACTGAATTTGTTGTAAAGGAATTTCTGCTTGATTTTGAATGAGAATAAGATCAAAGCATGACTTTGTTGCTACTGTATTTCACAACAACAAATTTTTTGATAGACAACACTTACAAAAGTTTTAAGAAGAAACTGAATGAAGTTGCTAAAGTATTTGAATAGAGCATTTTAATGAGAAACTTGCGTAATCGTTGACCTCTTACCAAATGATTCTGAGTAGCTTTATCGATTTCAGAAGTGAATTGTGCAAAGGCTTCTATTTCTGCGAATTATGCCAATTCCAATTTTTATTTGCCACCTACTTGTTTCATGGCTTTAATTTGAGCTGCAGATCAGGAAGGGAAAATATAACCTATAATTTCAAGTATTTAACTACTAACATAAAACCTTATGGCCAAAACACTGAACAATATTCAAAAAGTACATCATATTTGGAGTAATACCTTCTAGACAAGGAGCATAATAATCATCTATGAAAGCATAATAAGAAAAAAAAAAATTAGAAATAACTTAAAATCTGTTTGTATATATGTCACTATATATATTCATTGTTGTACAACGGTTCAAACAACACATCCATCCAAATTGAATTTAGAATATTTTATTTCACAAATTAACTTGATGAGCTATCTAATTGAATTTAGTCTTGTTAGTCCTCTCTATCTTATATTATAGTGCATCGCTCTAACCTTTTCTTTTTCTTTTTCTTTTTTATCCTTTATAATTGCTAGTTATGGCAAAGAGAGGTAGAAAGCTTAAGGCAACAATTGCAGTATGTGCAAGAATTAAATAGGTAGAATCATTTGATATTCAATACTAAATTTTAAATTATATATATTTATATAGGCCTGAAATTGGATTTTCAAGAATTCCTTACTTAAGGCCAATGATTCTACCATGTTGTTTATTAGTCAGGTAATCAAGTTTATCATTTTGACATCCAACCATGATGACTATGGCTCATTCAATTCAACCCCTAGAAAGCCTCATGAGTCATGACTTCAACTACACAAGACAGATGCACTAAACCTTCTGATACATTGTGTTCTATCTAAGACTATATCTGAAAAGAAGTAGACTATCATCTCTTGTCCTTTAAAATTTCAACCCACATTCGCTTTGGCCTTCCTCTAGAACTCATAGTTCGTCCCTTTTAAAGACAACCCCCACCCCACACCACCCCACACCACCCCCCCCCCCCCCCTGAAAAAAGAAAAAGTAAAGAAGAAAGTAAAATAAAGCTTAGTGATATAGATATACATTTAATATATATGGACAATAACATAGATATTAATGAACTGCCTGTATTTGTGGGCATGCTTTATGTAAGTACCTACAAACTTTTTCTCCTACATAAAACAAGGACAAATACTTGAAATACTCAATCCTCAAAAATTGACAAGCTAAAAGTCTACATCTAGTCCTAGAAAAATCTTTGACAAAGGCCTTCAAGCACATGAGTGCATTGATTTGGAGATTTAACATGAATATTCATTTGTGTGAAATTGAAACTTGGTCAATTAAATTTCCACTTGAATCAACCAACATGAGATTGCGGGCTTTCATGAAAAAATATTCATTACCTTTATCCCAAAGTTGTCACAAGCTTTGGATATTACTCTTTAACTTCGACTCATAATAGACATTTTGAATGATTCGTTGCTCTCCATTCTTCAAGCAAATTAAAATTTCACATTTCCCTTTAATTGAAATCATGGATGAATCTCTAAATGGGACATAGCCATTGACCTCCTGATCATCTATTTCCACAAAATTATCTTTGTCTTCACACATGATCACTCGTACAATTGTCAAGATATATACCACGAGCGTTTATCTTCCTTTTCTTTTTCTTTGATAGCTATCAACAAATCGGGTTCCATTTTCACTTCCTTATCTTCAACAAGATTGGCTTTCTTTTCATGGTCTTGAAATATACTTCAAAATTCAAAAGAATAACTTGAAATTCCCCCAGTGACCCGAAACAATACATAGAGTGGTGAATAGGCTTTTTTAGCAATCACATCCAATAAAAATATTGCAACCACACACGTTCTAAAGGGATCCTACAAGTTCCTCTACTTTCATGATATCCAAGTCTTTGCTTTCTTCAATTGCAATGACTTTAGGTCTAAACATCTCAGGCAAAAATGTCATGACTTTCCTGACAATTCTATTTTCATGAATCTTTTTCCTAGGTTGAAACAAGAGTTCAGAATGTCATTCAATTGAGCATAAAACTCATCTAATATTTCATCATCTTGCATCCTAATCTCTTCAAACTTAGAGGTCAACGTGTGAATTTTGGAGTTTTTCACAATCTTAATTGGTACCCTCATGTGTTACCTCTACAATATCTCATGCATCTTTAGCCATTTTACACAGACATTCTTTTAAATTCATATCATGAAACAACCATAAAGATGGCATATAATCTCTTATTGTTCCAACTACTGCCATTAAGTTCTTCCTTAGACCACGAGTCAATTTCGGTAGCAAGTTGAGTCCAACCATTCTCAATAGAAGTTCAGACTTGTTCATCTAAGGATTTAAGGAACGCACTCATGCAAACCTTCCAATAAGTATAGTTATTTCCATTAAAATAAGGGAGACATTTAGAGATTGTGATTGAGCCATGACAATGTGATCAAAGATATGATCACAATCAAGAAATTAATCCAAACAAGTGAACTAATGCTCTCATACCAATTGAAATTCGCCCAACAACCCCAAACAATACCTAAGGGGGTGAATAGGTGTTTTCCAACAATAACAACCAATAAAAATATTGCAACCATACACACGCACACCAGATTTTTTTTAAAAAAAAAAGAGTAAAGATATCAAATACAATAATTTTGGTGACAAAGTGCAAACCTTTTAATTAACTCTTTAAAAGTAAAATCATTCTGGGGGTAGCCAAACCCCAAAAATTTATTCATTATAGAAGATTAAAAAATTACAATCAATTACACTTACAAAACCTTTGAAGTAAACCTAAATTGTAGCCAATAAATGACATGTTTGCTTTCTACTGCAATAGTTCTAGAACTCTAGCTAATCTTCTATAAAGGTTCCTCTACAACCCATAATTTTTGTTGCAAAAGGTTTGATTTGTGTTTTTTAACAAAGTCTATGACATATTTAAGAATGAAGGCACAAGGATACTAAAGTTTTCTCCAAGAACTCAAAATAATAGCCTCAAGGTCTTATGAAAATCGTGGATAAGGATGCTTATATAGACCTAAAAAAACAAGGACTTTAGGTGCAAGTTAGTTTCCAAAGAAACGTAGTCTAAAGCATTGACGTTTGAACGGGTTAGTCCCACGTTCGAACGCGTGCTAGGGTTTCACAATCTTCTCACCAACCACATTCGAACGTTCTTTGACCATTGTTGCGACAGAACATCTCTGTGGCTCTTGTGAAACACTTAATTTCAAATATCATATGAATGCCTTTGCAACCGAGGCTCTCAAGGGTATCTTGTAAAGCTCAGTTATTCATCTTCGTTCGAACCATATTCGATTGCCCTTGGGACCGAGCCCCTCGGGAGCTCAGATCCTGAGATGCACTAAAACAGCATTTGAACTCCTTTCGACTAGGTTTTAGCCCAGCAGCTTTTGATCTTTAGTTTTGAACAAGATTTGGAATCCAACTTGACAACTCAAGCTAGACTTACAAACAAACTAGTTTTGACACTGAATTTACCAATATATATAAAACCTAACACAACTCAATCTATTTCTTGGCTTACTACAAGTGAATAGTTTACAAGGGTATTTATAGGCAAGAGTAGATACATCTAGCATTTACACAATTAATTGGGACATGAATCTCTCCCTAACAGTCATACATAAACTTCATTAATTACATACATGAATAATACTAAATGCATTTCTAGAAAGATGTATTCAATGTATCTAAATATCATGCTTATTCTCCAACATTGCTAGTTCTATGACTGCCAAAATAATTATTGTTACACAACAAGGCACATTTAATGTAATGCATGATGGAGGATGCATAATGATGCCAACTATGATATTCCAATATTATCTATCTAATATAATTTCAAGGGAACATATCAAACCTTCTAACTTACCACAAATCTAATGTGATATATGTAGACAACTAATGGGCCAAGAACTTTCTGGTTTGAGTATCAAAGATCTACAAAATTTGGAAAACACACTGGAAATGAGTTTGAAGGGTATCCGTATGAGAAAGGTCTAAACTCCTTATACCTAGTCAAAAGTATATCCAATTATACTCGAGATCCCACCTATCTGTAGAGCATGCACGAATCTTTACATTTCTATTTTTCTCTTGCAGGAACAAATTTTCACTGAAGAAATAAAAGAATTAAACCGGAAGGTTTAACTAGAGGATTGGTTCAATTTCTGCAAATTTTCATTTGGGGATAATTCCATATTCAAAACATGACTTTAATGAATTTAATTGCAGGGAAACCTTGTCCATCAAGAAAACCTTGAACTGCATAAGAAGGTAGACCTCTTACACAAGGAAAATGCACATTTGCAAAAGAATGTATTTGAAAGAAACTTGTGTATACGTTAAGAAATATATATATATATATATATATATATATATCATTAATTGTAAACTCTTTCCTTTTTTTTCTTTTATCTTCATATAAGAACTTAAGCAGCCATATTTTCATGGTAATCATATTGCAACTAGAGAAAGATAGAGGTTTTCCTGTAACTAAGCCTTAACAGTAACTTTGGCTCTCAGGTTTGCGAAGAAAGAGAAGTAAATGAAGCAAACAAACGTTCAAATTCTTTACACACAATCAGCAATGGATATGACATTCATAGAGCCATCCATCTCCAGATAAGCCTACATCAGCCTCAAAACAATGAAGCATAGGCAAAACAATGAAATTGGGGTATCTTTTTCAAACTGTTGACATACTATTAATTATAAAACTTTATTGAGTATTTATTCACCCTATTAATATCTTGACCATCAACCTTTGTAACAGATTACAATTGTAGCAATGAAGCTAGTCGACAACTGTGGATAGCTAACAATCATTATCCCATCAAAAACTTGTCATAGTGAAAAATTAAGCTTATCCTAGTTAGATCTCAAATTTCAGCCACTGATACATTTAGCTAAATGGCCATTGGCTTTGGTATGAAATGTGCTATGAGGAAAGCTTAATAATTTCTCTAAGATGATCATTTCTATGTAAATCTAAACAGTAAAGCATTACATGTGCCAACTATTATATTAGCTATCTTGTACTATTGTGATCACCCACATGACTAATGTTAGTATTCATGGTATTTATATTTGTTTCATGGAAATTAATCAGTATCTCTAACAAGAAAATCTTTAGATTGTGCAAAACTTTTTGCCATAGCAGCAAAATTTTGAATCTTTTTATGAAAAGTTCAAAAAGTAAAGAAAAAGTTCAAAAGAGAAGTAAACAACAAAGAAAAACAAAATAAAGACAATATTAAGAGAATGAAAAATAGTTACATTTCCAAAAAAAAAATAAAAAATTAAAGATACAGATCCTACTTAATTTGTAAAGTTGTAAACTGATTAATGTGGTAATAGAGTTGTGTAAGCACACAAGCATGCTGGGATTGTCATTCAAATTTAGAGAATCCAAACACCAATAACTTTATTGTGTCGAAACCTTGTTACTTTTACTTTCTCTTTTCGATCCACAAGACTATTGGTCTAAAAATGCAAGAGCTTAATGAAGTAAAAAAAAATAAACGCCTTTTGAGCAATCTCTTTTTAATTATATAAATGCAGAGGGGGCTTGATTCTCGTTATACGCGATGTGGCGAAAAAGACTGATTCAACAAGATATGCCTTGCCTGCATTAAGATTTAAAACTTGTCGTCTACTTTAAGGAAATGTTCGGAACAGAGACCTAAAAATAATACAACGCCACATTCTCCAAAGATTGAGAAACAAGAAGAGATCTATTAAGAGAAAGATTTATCCAAGAGAAAATCTTAATAGTTACATCCAATCACAAACTACACGAAAGTTGCCCCTAGGATAGATTATGGTACTTGGATATTCAATCAATTAATCCCCTAAACTGGGGAAGCTTAAGCGAAAATGAAAGAGTAGGGTGAGGGATAAAGGGGGAAGCCACTAAATGGAAGGCTTCGCGTTGCTAACGCGCATCGGCTTTCGTACTAGCGCGCTCATCCATTGCTTGAGTCATGATTTTAAGATCAAAGACTTAATACGAAAGTACTTTGATGGAAGTTTATTAAACATGAAATCCAAGTGCTAAAGCACGAACCCTCGTTACTGATGGACAAATCTATTTGGAAACATAGCTATTTTATCAAGGCGTACGAAGCTTGAGTCCTGTCTTCGTCCGTGAATGCAACAAGACGCGGTTGTCTAACTCGACTTCCATAGGAAGTTTGATTGCAGCTCTCTCCTGCAGTAGTGATGATGATTTCCCACATTAGACATCGCATCCCCTTGAAGTGGAACTTCAATTGCCATAACAAATCATTATGGCATTTCCTCCGTATAAGTGGTGACAGCTCTATAGCTCGACCACCACATTTCTGCACATTGAGTCTTTTGTCATCGGCAAGCAACGCAGTTCTTCACCGCATTCGTTGTAATAGCACTCTTTTCCGGTCTACCACGCTAAGTGTCCCAATGACATTCTCCCACTCAACTTTCCCTTCATCCGAAACAAACTTCAATACAAACAAACTGTGGCCCGAAAACCGGAATTTTACAATTGCCCTTGCTGACACCATAATTTACAACTCTTGATTTTAGTTTAATAAATTGTATATCATATTTGAGATTATAAAGTTATGCTATAAAATGAATAAATAAATTTTATGACAACTTGCAAATCCCACCATGAGTATTTGACTATTTTCTGTATGCTACTTTTTAAATATATGACAAATTAATTATTCTTCTATCCTTTACTTTAATACTGACAAATGGTCCACAGGGAAGTGAGAAAGAGAGAGGCAATTTGACAAACTATAGCATTTCAGACCCACAATATAGCATTTATTTTATTTTTGTTTTTATTTTTTTTTGCGGTTACAGCATTGTTCTAATAGTGTATTAAGTACCCCGTGTCATGAAGACATAAAGGGACTAGTTTTTTCTCTTCATCTATATATATATATATATATATATATATATATATATATATATATATATATATATAATGGCTCGTATTTCTATAGGGTTTTGGAACCTCAAAGTTGACCTTTAGAGTTTATTCATGGAAGCATACCTCGTTGGAGCTGGAGGAAACAAAAACCCCTCCATCCTCACAAGGGCCCACAGCGTCACAGTGAGGGTATATGGTATTTCAAATGGAAGTTCCTCAAATCATTCTCCCAAAAGAGGGAATGCCAATGCTCTCCCTCGAACACGGTGTCCTTGGGACTTTGTTAGAAGACATCTTTATTAGAGTCAATCAACATGATTTACACAAAACCCAAGAATTTTCTTAGTAATCCTAAGTTTTAAATTTCTATAAGCTATTGCTCTGGCATTCTTTCCTAGGCTCTATTCCTAGCAGGAAGTAATTGTCATGGTCCTCAAAGTCGATTGCTCTGATACTAACCTATAACGTCCCGATTTTTATAACAAATTATATAGTCAAATTATTTGAATTCTATGTGGCTCTACTCCTCAATAAAACACTTGCAGCGGAAGAAATCATGAATAAAATATTTCTTTTATTTTTAAAGCCACAAACTCACCTTTCAAAACAAAACACCAAAACTTTTAAATGAATTCACATCTTATAAATACAAACTTAATTACTATTGTTTTTACAACTACCAAAATATGCCACATGAGGCATATGTACATATCTATACCGAAAAACTAACATGACACAATGCAACCCTTCAAAACTTGAGACTTCCTGCCAACCTCATGGACACAAGTTCAGACTCAGGTACAAGTATTCTCCGACAGCATCCTCTGTGAAATCTGTAAAATTTAAACAATTTTACAAGTGGATGTGTGAGTCAACGGCTCAACAAGTACATAAGTTCTGACCTTAGTCATGTATGATGTGAGCTCAATTTTCCATTGAAAATTGCGCTTTCTAGTGTTTGTCAAACATCTATCACAATTAGGGTGTACAAAACCCGCAAACCCCGCCCCCGCCCCTCGGAACCATAGATTTTTGGTTTTTTTGCTGTTTAGGGTCCAAAATCAATATACTCATGCGGGACGGGTTGTGGGTTAGAGTTTTTAAAAAAATCGGGTTCCCGCCCCGCCCCGCACTGTACCGCAGCCCTGAAAAAAAATACAAAACCCTAAGGTCCCTAACGCCACTTAACCCTAGCCGCCGCACTACCCCTCTTCATTTTTTTGTCATTTTTTTCATTTTTTTCATTCTTTGCCTCTTTGCCTCTTCAATCTCTTCGCCGCTCAACCTCTTTGCCTCTCCATCTTCTTCAATCTTCACCAAAAGGTTAAACTGAATCACGGATCTTGCTTGGGTTTGCATTTGCAGGTATTCTATGCTTTTTTCTATTTCTGAGATGGGTTTTGAATGGGTTTTTGAGATGGGACTTTGGTGATTGATTAGAATATTTTTACTTGACTTTGATTTGTTTATGCTGATCTATCAATTTGGTTGGTAGTTTTTTCTTGTGTAGTTTTGTTTTTTAGATGGGTTTTATAGCTCAGGTTTCAAAATCTTGGTAACAATTGTTTTCTCGATGTAATTTAGAAGGTATGGTTACTTCAAGTATATGGGTTTCTCATATTTTGCTTAAGGTAGCTGAGAAAAATTGGAAAGAACAACAGAGACAGACAAAAATTGGGAAAAACCCGCCCCACCAAAACCGCACTCCCCGCACCGCACGAATTCTGCCTTTCTTGTGTGGTTCGCGGGTGCATTTTCCTCCACCAGCAGGGGTGCGGGGCCGGCCCAAAATGGGCAGAACCCCCCCCCCCCCCCCCGGCCCCATGCTCACCCCTAATCACAATGCATAGTTTTCACAAAAGAGTTTGTTTATAAACTGTCATTTTTTGTTTTGCAAATCACACGGATTTGAGAGAGGTTTTGATACATAATAATAAAATCAACCTTATTTTCCTTTTTCCTTTTCTTTACTACATATATAACTCCATATCCCATAATACAAAGTGAGTAAAATAGTTTATAATATTTTGTAATGTAAAACATGAGTTTAAACATCAACAGGTCTATATCATAGTTAATGCATATTCTTAAACATCACACTTATTCATTACATTCTTTACACATTTAGTTAGATGTATACTTCTGCCTAACTACCGAGTTTGCTAGTGTTTTCTCCCCCTTACTAGCATCAGGGTGCTAAGTGTATGATGAGTGTCAAATATTGCATATTTAAACCCCTTAATTTACATTAATTAATTCTTTATCTGTATCTTAATCTAATATTTTGTGTTAGATTTGTGTTTTTAGTGTTTTGTAGGTTGCTAAAGGAAAAATGCAGCTTTAAGGTGAAAAATGCAAAGTTTGGAAGAAAGCACACTTTGAGAAAACCTTGATGATGTAGTTATGTTTAACCAAATCATTGAAAGGATTAAATTGGAATTTCTTTAATAGGAGTCAAATTCGGATTGGAATAAATTTTAGATTTTGCACATGTTATAGCATTTTGGCCATAACTTTCCATTCAAATATTAGATTAAGGTGAAACTAGCGGTTTTGGAAAGCAAACTCAAAATAATACAAATCATTATGAAATATGATTTTCCTAATTCAAAAGTCTACTATGCCAAAAGTGTCCCGCAATATAAGAACGCAAATTTGGACGAATCCTATTCCGATTTGTACTAGGATTGCTTCCAAATTTGACTAGGAGATTAAAGTACGATTTTTCTGAGATTTCTAGGTCTTCTAGGGTTTGTTTTCTCCTTATAAATAGATTGCTAAGCCTCAAGAAAAGAGAGAGGGAAAGCTAGAGACCATAAATATTTTCTTTTTAGTTTAGTTTTTCTTTAGGTTAGGTTTTATTTTTCATAATCATGTGTAGTTAATTTCTCAACTAAGGTTGAGGATGAAGCCTCATCGATGAAGAAGAACAATACTTCCATGTAAGTCTTTATTATCCGATTTTATTTGGTTTAATTTTTTCAATGTTTTACTTCTTTTCAATGTGTCAAATGATTCTTGGATATCTTTTGTGATTCAATGATACATTTCATAATTTGAGATAATTTCACATAATTGATTGCTTGGTTTTTATTTATAAAACAATTGGATATCCCTTATGATTTATTCTACGGAAACAATTGATATTTTGATTTAAATTGGATATCTTGTTGTGATTTACGAATAGACTTGATGATTTAATTTAAATTGGATTTCTTTTGTGATTTATGTAAAGAATGGATACATGGGATGATTTTGATTAAATATTTGAAGCATTGTAAAACATACCTAGGATTTTGATTGTGAGAACTTCGAATTAATATTAATGAACATGGAGTATGTTGTTATGATTCGGTGGGTGTGGATTCTAAAACCTTAGTACCTTTTCTTTTCCTTTATTTTATTTTCTTTTATTTATGTTTTCTTTTATTTACAAAAATCAAACATTTTTTGGAACTAAGTTAAGATTTAATTAGTTTAGAAACAAATCGTTCTTCAAAAACATAATTCCCTGAGGGATCGACATCGCACTTGCAATCCATTAACTGCAAACGATTCATGCACTTGCGAGTACAATTAAAATTCACAACAAGTTTTTGGCGTCATTGCCGGGGAATTGTTTGATTTTTTAAAACAATTTATTTCTAAATTGATTTTATCTTTCTACTAGTTATAATTAGGATTTTTATTTTTATTTGTTTTTGTTATTCCTGTTTCTAAAAAGAAAGTTGATGTTTATTGTGGGATATTTGCATGTTAAAAAGTGAGAGTAAAGTATGGATTTTTCTTTTGATAATAATAGCAATTTTTCTACACAACATGTTTCACCTAATGGTAGGACACCCGCTCCAACCAACTACCTCACAATTTCTACCCACATGAACCATGTTCATATTGTTTCAATCATTATCATCATGTTAGTGATTGTCTAGCATTTAGACAATTTTCTAATTTATCTTGTGAACAAATGAACACAAATTTCTCCAACCTGGGGTTTGATTTAAATTCCAATTTTTACAATCCGGATTGGAGCAACCATTCTAATTTCTCGAGGCAAGCTCAAGCCACAGGAAATTATGCTCCTCAATACCATGATCTGCACCATCCTGAATATCCACAGTTCAATCACCAATCTTCTCATCCTTCATCCTACAATTATTCGGCACAAAAATTATCATTGGAAAACACACTCAAAGCATTTATACAAGAGCTTAGCCAGAATATACAAGAGCTCAAAAGTGTCAAAGCCAATTTCTCCAACCTAGGGTTTAATTCAAATTCTAATTTTTACAACCCGGACTGCAGCAACCATTTTGATTTCTCGAGGCAAGCTCAAGCCTCGGGAAATTATGCTCCCCAATATCATGATCAGCACCATCCTGAATATCCACAATTCAATAACTAATCTTCCCATCCTTCATCCTACAATTATCCGGTACAAGAATTATCATTGGAAGACACACTCAAAGCATTCATACAGCCAAGCAGCCAGATTATACAAGAGCTTAACCAGAGTACACAAGGGCTAAAGAATGCCACTATGAGCAATAGCCAGACTATACAAGATTGGGTGCAAGATGATTCCACTAGTACTGGTGGGGAGCATTATCCAACTGCTCACATCGATGACTTAGATGGGAGACTCAACCAACTCATGGTAGCTAGATACTGCACGAGCATGATTAATGGGGATGAGGCTAGCGATTCTTGTCATTTGCATGTCCCTACCACCACCATAATTGAGAGTGAGGAAATTGTGGATGCTAATGAGGAGGAAGATAAAGAGGAGCAAGTTGAGCACAAAAAGGACCAAGTTGAGCACACAGAGCCAGTTGAGCCCTCAGCAGATACAAGTTTTTCCAATGACAAGGAAATGAGTACTGAAGTTTTTTCCTTTACCATTGTCCCTCTTGAGACACATCATGAATCCAAAGCTTCAGTTCTTCAATGTCTCAAAGAGCCAGCTTATGCCACAATTCTCAAGGATTTATGCACGCAAGTGCGCACATGTAGGAATCATCGTCCTAAGAAAAAATTTCAAAGCAAGCAAGTTGGCCACCTAAGATGGCAAAACATCCTTCCGGAATACTACATAAGATTAAAGAAGAAAGGGAGGAAGGGATTGGACATCCAAAGGATCGGGGAAAGTATGGTAATTTTTCTTTTTTATTTTCCGCATTTAATTTTTGAGTTCTTTTTCCTTTTATTTCTTGTCATTTTATTTTTGTTTCTGACAGCAATTAACCTTTTGACATTTGTTTCTATGAGAAAATTTTGTTGTTAGTTTTGTAAACATGTGTTTTGGTGTTTAAATTTGGGGACGCTCTGGCCTTTTTCACACCATGATGTTTCCTTACTTCTGGTAATGTATTTCTATACTACACATTGAGGGCAATATGTAATTCAAGTTTGGGGTATGGAAAAACACTCTGTCTATTTGTTTGTTTGTTTATTTATCTTTTTGTTCTAGAAAATTTTCAAATAAAAAAAAAAAAATTGTGTTATGTTGTTGATTGAGCATGATTACATCACAACTATGGTTTGTATGTCATTGGTTTGTTTAAAATGTTGAACACTACATGTCATTAAAAATCTGAATCTTTTGACTCGTCTGTTGGATTTAAGAGATATCACTTGTTGAATTGATTATCACAAGCACATTAGCATTGGTTCTATGAGGTATGAAATTTGAATTGAGAAATGTGTGTCTTGAGATTTGTAGGATGATTTGTTGATGAAACCTTTGCTTAAATTAAAAAAAAAAAAAAAAAAAAAAAAAAAAAAAAAAAACAAAAGACAAAAAACAAAAAATATATATATAAAAAAATAATAATATCATCAGTTTGAGTTCTCATTGAGTAACTGGGCCTCTTGCCTCACTAAGCATTGAGTGTTCACGTAAAAAGATGAGAAATTTAATTTGGTTAATTGTATGGCTAGTTTGACTTCGTAACTTTTTTGACTTGAGTAATTAAGCCTTTATGGATGTTTCTACATCTAGTACCATAAAACCATCTAGTTTCAAAGTCACTGGCCCAACACTCGTTACATACGTCAATTAGAAAGTTTAAGGGAGTCAGGCATTGGACAGCCGACACACACCAAAAAAAAAAAAAAAATGCATATTTTGATATAAACCTTGGTTGTTTTCATCTTATAAAATTCCTATGATTTTTTGGGTACACAAGCTTTGAGAAAAACTGAAATCTCATAAGTCTATGTTAATCTCACGTTGCACTTATTTGAGCATGTGTTGTCTCAATTTTTCAGCTATGAGTTTAATGATTTTTAATGACCTAATGATGTGATTGTGATGTTCACTTTGTTAAACCAACTCATGATGTGTAAACCATGTGTTGGTGTGTGAAATTCTTGCTTGTCAGCAACATATTGCTTTAAAATGGTTGTGGGTATCATTCTTGGCAAACCCTCACGAGACTTCACTCATCCCCTAGGGAGTCCTAGTGGTTTAAAAGGCTTGTTGCATATGCTAAATGCAATCTTCTATCCCACGATAGAGGATTTATGTTTCTTACTTTGATTTTATTTTTCATTTTGTTTTGCTAAGGGACAAGCAAAATGTAAGTTTAAGGGTATTTGATGAGTGTCAAATATTGCATATTTAAACCCCTTAATCTACATTAGTTAATTCTTTAGCTGTATCTTAATCTAATGTTTTGTATTATATTTGTGTTTTTAGTGTTTTGTAGGTTGCTAAAGGGAAATAGTAGTTTTAAGGTGAAAAATGCAAAGTTTAGAAGAAAGCATACTTTGAAAATACCTAGTGATGTGGTTATGTTTAACCAAATCAATGAAAGGATTAAATCGAAATTTCTCTAATTTGAGTCAAAATCAGATTGGATTAAATTTCAAATTTTGCACATGTTATAGTATTTTGGCCATAACTTTCTATTCAAATATCAGAATAAGGTGAAATTAGTGACGTTAGAAAGCTAACTCAAAATAATACAAATAATTGTGAAATAGGATTTTCCTAATTCGAACATCTGCTATACAAAAAGTGTCTCGCAATATAAGAACGCAAATTTGGACGAATCTTATTCCGATTTGTACTAGGATTGCTTCCAAATTTGACTAGGAGATTGAAGTATCATTTTTCTGGGATTTCTAAGGCTTCTAGGGTTTGTTTTCTCCTTATAAATAGATTGCTAAGCCTCAAGAAAGAAGAGAGGGGAAGCTAGAGACCATAAATATTTTCTTTTTAGTTTAGTTTTTCTTTAGGTTAGGTTTTATTTTTCATAATCATGTGTAGCTAATTTCTCAACTAAGGTTGAGGATGAAGCCTCATCGATGAAGAACAACAATACTTTCATTTAAGTCTTTATTATCCGATTTTATTTGGTTTAATTTTTCCAATGTTTTACTTTTTTTCAATGTATGGAATGATTCTTGAATATCTTTTGTGATTCAAGGATACATTTGATGATTTGAGATAATTTCACATAATTGATTGCTTGGTTTTTATTTATAAAATAATTGGATATCCCTTGTAATTTATTCTACGGAAACAATCGATGTTTTGATTTAAATTGGATACCTTGTTGTGATTTACGGATACACTTAATGATTTAATTTAAATTGGATTTCTTTTGTGATTTATGTAAAGAATGGATACATGGGATAATTTTGATTAAATATTTGAAGCATAGTAACACATACCTAGGATTTTGATTGTGAGAACTTCGGATTAATATTGATGAACATGGAGTATGTTGTTATGATTCGGCGGGTGTGGATTCTAAAATCTTAGTACCTTCTCTTTTATTTTATTTTATTTATGTTTTCTTTTATTCACAAAAATCAAACCTTTTTTGGAACTAGATTAAGATTTAATTAGTTTAGAAACAAAATTGTTCTTCAAAAACACAATTCTCTGTGGGATCGACCACGCACTTGCAATCCATTAACTGTAAACGATTCGTACACTTGCGAGTACAATTAAAATTCACAACAGTGTATACTCCCACTTTTAACCGATGGAGTTTGTTAAGCATATACCTCCACTTGACTGCAAGGTTCACTAGTCTTTTCCCCCCTTTCTAGCATCAGGGTGCTAGAGTATACTCCCGTGTAATCGCTAGAGTCGTTAGGCTTTTCTCTCTCCCTCCCTAACTTCGAGGTGATTAGTTTATACCTTTAATTAACCGTTGGGTTACAAATTTCACATTTTTACCTTACTTTTCACCTTTATTTTTGTGACTTAAAAGAGTTTAAAATAAATAGGGTTCCGGATAGTCTTGATTTGAATTGCTGCATTTTCTTTGACTCTAACTCCTTTAGTTATCTGGGAGACTATCCAAAATAATCGCAAATCATTTTATTCAAATATAATAAATCTTAATTAACTAATCAGTTTAAGAATATATATTTACCTTCCATGTGGGTTTTTCGAATGAGTCACAAATCAAAGGTCATTGTTCCTAACAAAGCCTTTTAGGAAAAGTGGCCTTCGCCTTGGCTATTGCATTGGCCACCACAGTCGAATCTTCCAACTCAATGCCTTGAAATGCTTTTTGTAGTTATACAAGTGTAGGTTGGAGCGAATCCGTGAATAACTTTTACCCAAACCATATCTTAAGACATTCATGTGCGATTCATTATTTTCATCCAACTTGAAGGAACTTTGAGACATAGTAATTACACAAACAATGGTTAAAACTTTGTGACATTATTTGTAACAAGTGGCATAATACACTTAAATAATGAGAGTCGTACCTTCACATGGTTTTCTAACACCTACTTCACTTCAACTAGGACCTTGGTCCAACAATCATAATATAAGTCACAATGGTTGTTGATAATCTCACTAATTGACCTTGGAAAAAATGAAGCCTTGTCACCTACAGGTAGACGCATTTTATTGTTGATTTGGATATTGACGAGACCCTTTTCTATCATTTCCTTCAACTTCTTATTTTTGTTCTTACCTCTTCTGCATCTTACAAATGTGATAGTTGTTACTCAAAACATGAAAACATAGTCAGCCTTAACAAACCCAAGGGAAAAAGAAAATAAAAAAGACCATATGTTCACTTACATGCCACCGATGAGTGTACGTGATCAGACTACTCCTCGGAAAGATGGCCCCCCACCGGCGATAACATGTCTATATCACCAACTACATCATCCACAAGAGTTAGTCTATCATTGTCCTAAACATGACCCCAGCCTAGGCCTCGACTACCACTACTATCTACTCCTTCTATTTGTTTTCCTTTGTGCATTTGTAATTGCGTTGATGGCCGGATCTGTAACAAAATATATATATACATGATGAGTGTACGTGATCAGACTACCCCTCGGAAAGATGGCCCCCCACCAGCGATAACATGTCTGTATCGCCAACTACATCATCCACGAGAGTCAGTCTATCATTGTCCTAAACATGACCCCGGCCTAGGCCTCGACTACTACTACTACCTGCTCCTTCTATTTGTTTTCCTCTATGCATTTGTAATTACGTTGATGGCCAGATCTATAACAAATATATATATATATATATATATATATATATATATATATATATATATAAGTTGGCAATTTCTTTATATAAAAAAAATAAATAAATAAAAAAAAAAAAAAAAAGGAAAGAGAAGTGTTTGGATTGACAAAGATGGTTAACTATTTTACGCCTTTATGTTAAGGAGAGAGAAGTGTGATACATTATATTAACGCATTTCATCATCATAGTCTGTATCACTTTCGCTTGAAGATGAATTTTCATGATCAGAGTTGTCTGCGTGTTCAGGGTCTGTATCATTGTTGCAAGATAACTCCTCCTCATCATCGAAGTTTGTATTGTGTTCTTTAATCAACGGGTTTTTGTCAACGAACAAGTTTGAATCAAGTTGCACATATAATTAATCAATATCTATTGTCGCAAAATCTCTACGTAACATAGTAGAGTCTTCAATAAGGGCAATATTACCCCAAACACATACACGTTCCTGGTATACATCAACATTCATTCCTTGATTATTATCTCTCTCCACTATTGTTGGAACATCGTAGATGTTTCTATTGGTCAGCTTCTCCACCACTTTCCAACTATCACCTAATTTGGGATCATTCAAGTAAAACACTTGCGCAGCTTGAGTTGCTAAAATGAACGGGTCAGACTCATACCATTTATGATAAGTATTCACAATCATAAAGTCGTGGTCCATTTTTATTCCCCTCGTACTCCCAGTGTCCCACCAATCACACTCAAATAGATACACTCGATTTTGGTCAAGAGACGAAACTCAAGAATGTTCTTCAACTCACCATAGTACTCAATGATTGACGTGTCGTGCTCACCTCGAACAAAAACCCCACTATTCTGGGTAGTACAAATTGTGCACATTCTTTTGTGTAGAACCTAACCCCATTCACAATACAACCTCTATAAGATCTAACTTGACACTCAGACCCGCATGCATGATCATATAATAGTTTTGGGACATTTTCTACATTGTGCCCACCACTGTATATATGATCTCGAAACCAACGCTCAAAATTAGCCTCATGCTTCTTCTGAATGTCATGGCAGCCTTCTCGTTCGATCAACTGATAGTGTTCACTGCATATAAAAGTACAAATGTTAGTAGTCATCTTGTTTCACAAGTAAACATAACGTAATGATAAGAAATCCCTATTGCTACACTTACTCCAAGTATGAAGTTGTTTCCTTACAATTGCTAAGCACATACCATTTAGCCCTTGCAAAAAGATTCTCATCAAGTGTTACAAATTTCGCTGCATCCAACGATCAAACTTGTTGACTGAACACATCCAAGACTTTGTCCTTTTCTTCCCGGCAACCATCAGCACTTCTCTCTTCACAGTTCCATATTGTCTCAATATCACGAAGATACATGGAACAAAAGGTCAAACACTCATCAGCTAAGTAACACTTGGCAATTAAACCTTCCGGTCGCACTTTGTTCCGCACATACCTCTTATATTTACCAAGTGTCTTTTCAATTGGATACATCCAATGGTATTGCACGGTCTCGCATGCTCAACCTCTCGGGGTAAATGAACTGCTGCATGGACCATAGTATCAAAAAATGCAGGCGGAAATATTTGTTCCAACTTGCACAAAATTACGACAATATTGTCCTTCATTTACTTCAAGACATTTACTTCAAGACATCTACTTTCAATGTCTGTACACACAACTACTTAAAAAAAAAAGTATTCAACTCAGTCAACGCTGTTTGTATTTCAGGCTTTAAATATCCATGAATTACAACACAAAGTAAGGGTTGTAAGAAGACATGACAATCGTGGTTTTTCATTCCCAAAAGCTTACTAGGCAGCTTGTTCACACACCGACCAATGTTAGATGCATACCCGTTAGGAAACGTCACACCTTTCAACAAGTCACATAACATTTTTTTCTGATCTCTTGTCAATGTTTACTTCACAAGTGGCATCGTGGTGGTTGCACCATTTCTCTGCAAGTGCAATTCCTTACGTATACCCATCTCACGTAAATCTAGTCGTGCTTTGTATGTGTCCTTTGTCTTCCCATCAATATTCATCAATGTACCCAAAACACTATCACATATGTTCTTCTCAATGTGCATGACATCTAAATTGTGTCATAGTTTTAATGTTGACCAGTAAGGAAACTTAAAGAAAATACTCTTCTTTGTCCAATTTAACTCAACATCTGTGTGCTTTCCACGCTTTCTCTTTGTTCCACTTCCTTTCCCAAACTACACACCTGTAACATGTGTTAGTTGTTGCAACAGCTCATCCTTGGACAATTCTTCAGGTTCTAATCTATGATCCTCAGTACCATCGAACAATTCTCCTTTTTGGCGCCATACATGGCCCCTAGGAAGCCACTTGCAATGACACATGTAACACGTCTTATTCCCATACTTCAATCTCTTGAACGTTGTATTCTTGTTACATACCGGACATGCAAGACTTCCCTTGGTAGACCACTCAAACAAGTTTCCATACGCGGAAAAATCATTTATTGTCCATAGTAATGTCGCATGCAACTAAAATGTCCCTTTCGTCGCCGCATCGTAAGTCTTACGCCTTCATTCCACAATTCATGCAAATCATCAACCAACGGCCGCAAATACACATCAATCTTGTTTCCAGGTGCCGTGGGTCTAGGGAAAAGTAAAGACAATATTAGATTTGGAGCCTTCATACACCTCCACAGAGGTAAATTGTACGATGCTAATGCTACTGGCCACATACTATATGATGTACTCATATTATCAAATGGATTGAAACCATCACTTGCCAAACCAAGTCACACATTGCGGGAATCACGAGCAAACCGTTCTTTATCAAACTCTTTCCACACAATAGAATCGGCTGTGTGTCTTAGAGTGTTCTCGTCATCTTCTCGTCCATCTTTGTGCCACCTCATTTGTTTGGCTATATCTTTCGACGTAAACAACCGTTACAACCTCTGTTTTATTGGAAAATACCACAGGACTTTTTGAGGAATTTTCTTACCGCTACCTTTGACACTACTCCATCTTGAAGTGTCGCATTTTGGGCATTTATCTTTATCGGCATGTTCCTTCCAGAAAAGCACACAGCCATTCTTGCATGCGTGTATCAACTCATAACCAATATTGAGTAAACCGTGTTGCTTCTCTGTACAAGTGTGGCAATATCTCTCCATCTGGAAGGGCTCCCTTTATCAAGTCAATCATCATATCGAATGCCTTGTTAATCATGTTGCAAATCGCCTTTATATGAAGAATCTTCAAAATGAAAGAGATTTTTGAAATTTTCTTACAGCCTGGATAAAGTTCGCTCAGACCATCTACACATAATCGGTCAAAAGATGTTCTCTGCTCGTGATCGTCGATCGTGGAACCTTGAGCAGGAGAGGATTCGCCTATGTTAGCATCCAGAAATGTCTCCATACGCACATCACCTAACAATTTTTCAACCTCATCAATCTCATCTATCGTTGCATTCATACCCACAGATTGCCAATTACCAGTAACATTTACCCTACACGGATCTTCTTCCCCATTCATGAAATATCCATCGAGTGTATGTAAGGTCAATTCCATGTACATACAAGTGACGCTCCACCAAGTCAATATGATGAAAATATCAATTTCCACATGCACGACATATGCTCAATTAGGAAGAAACAAACAAAACAAACTAACTCTACAGCATTGATACCATGTTAACTACAATGAGAATATGCAAATGTAGGAGAAACGGGGTGAATCTTCTACAACATTGATTACATTCTTCCAAATATATAGGAAATGTGGTTACACAGTATAACTCATGAATTGACAGCAAGCGAGACACATCACCAGGGACAGCTGATGCCTCACCTAAAAGTTTTAGAAACTCCTATCATTTTAACAAACATGAAACCTTTTCGGATGAATATGAACATGAAACCTTACCTGAGAAGATAATTTAATTAACTTACTTGCAATTATGGGTAGCACCTTTTGCTATTCGAAAAATTTCAAAGGACTGTCTATTGTGTGTTGGTTTTTTCTCTCTTCTTTTCATAACATCTTATGGAGACAAAAGTGTGTATTCCACATAAACATGATTTTACTTGTATTTTGATTTGGTTCTTTCTCTTTGTCTTTACAAAGTATTAAACTATTAACACATAAATGTTGTTTAGGAGTTCAACTCAAGATTTGTTAGTGGTTATGGGAGCTCTTTATTCCGCATGCTTGTTTCTTGGAGTCAACAATGCCTCTTCAGTTCAACCAATTGTTTCAATTGAGAGGACGTACAGTATTCTATCGATCGAGAGAGAGCAGCTGGAATGTACTCTCCAATTGCCTATGCAGCAGAACAGGTTAGAGTCATTAAACAAAAAATTTGGCAAATTACACTTCTTTGAAGTGGTGATTGTTGATACATATCTCGATTGCAATTTAACAGGGTCTTGTGGATATTCCATATATACATTGTTGTACGTGCAGACAATGGCGTCATCACATATTTCATGATTAATTTTGAAAGGACAATTAGTAAGATTCTGTCTTTAGAGTCTGTTCTTAGCATATGTATTTGATGCCTGCTTTGTTTTTTATTTTTTATTTTTTTTTTATTTTTTTTATTTTTGTAGTGATCTTTTCGTTGATTTTCTCGGCAGGGCTTTTAGTTACTTATATTTTTTTTTTTTTCCTGTGGAGTATTTTTTGGGGATTTCCTATAGTATGTTAGCCGCTAATTAACTAACATCTTCTTTCCATCTTTGACAAAACTGCATGGACTTCTTTTAGAATTATTTCCTGGTACGTAGAAAATGATAGCCAGGGTGAAATTCTTAGATGTTGGTTATTCTGCATTTAAATTCTAATGATTTTTTCGTGGGTTCAGTTATGGAATATACACTCATCTAAATGATATTTATATTATATTAACTACTGGATAGAATTGTGTTTCTTGTTGTAAATGAAAAAAAATATGAATAGGCACCTGCTTCAGTATATTATTTTCTGCTGTTGTATGCATGTTCATAAAGTTTATGCAAATGCAGTTACTCAACTGGATGTTTCTCCTGTGTTGCAGGAAATTTTTTGCTCTATCTTCTGTTTGTGTTCCTCACGTTCACCTACTTTACCTTAACATCTCAGCACCTAGCAGCTGTCATTTCTTCTGCATTTTACTCTTCATGGAACCTAGCTCCTTTCAGGTTTTCTTGTCCCGAAACCTGTAAGTAAATATATTGTACATCTGAAACAAATTATTGCTTTATTTTTGGACTCGACCAATTAAATTAATCAACTGCTGGAGCTTCACTTTACAATAATAATCATCACGACTGGAACAAGAATCCATCAAGCAGTCAAGCTGCTAAGTCAACCTGAAATATATTATAACCACTTAATTATGTAGGTTGTTGGGGATAAATCCCACTCAACCCGATCCAAGGAGGAGATTCAAAAGTCTAATAAAGTCCAAACAGATATCAGATCAGAAGTCTAAGAAGATATCAGATCAGAAGTCTAAGAAGATATTAGATTGGAAGTCTAAGAAGATATCCAATTAGAAGTCTAGTAAAGGATTGAAGTCCAATTAGAACTCGGACAGCAGTTCTAGATCAACAAGGAGCAGGAGTCCTAATCCAGGTTTGACTCCACCTCTATGCCTATAAATAGGCCCATACCCCAGGTATAAACTAAGACTCAATTTTTATGCACAAAACATTATTTTCTCACAGAAGCTAATTTAGGCATCGGAGTGGGACCCCCGGAAGGGTCCCTAGGTTTTGTTGTTTTGCAGAGTTATTGAGAAGCGTGAAGAACATCAAAGGAACGTGCAGATTCACACCATACCGGAAACTGTACCAACAGTTTGGCGCCGTCTGTGGGAACCGATTATTCGTTCCTCATAAAAGAAAAAGAAGATCCAGCATGGTGATGAACACACGTTCCGGAAGCCAGACCAATCGACAGCCCGTGGCCCCACAGGAACCGGCTATTCAGAATAATTTGCAGCCTCCACCGAACCCTCCCCCGGGGGGTGGAGATCAAGATCGCATAGCAGCGTTGGAAGCCCAGATTGAAGACTTAAATGCAGAATTGTTACGAATGAGGACGAGACAGCCCAATCCCGAGATGAACAGGGATGAGCGTGAGGAAGAAGATCACAATAGCAACATTAATCCTCGGAGGGAGGATGACCGCCAAGGAGATCTGAGCAGAATTATTGCCGAGCTGGAGAGAAGGTGCACGTACATGGAGATGGAAAGAAAGGACAAAGGCAGATCTGTAATGGTGGACAAGCTCCTAATGGGTACAGACTCACCCTTCACCAGACGGGTGGCAGACTATCAGCTTCCCGATAAGTTTAAGGTACCCCAAATTCTAAGTTATGCAGGAGACAGAGATCCCTTGGATCACCTAGAGAATTTCAAAGCTCATCTAGACCTTCACGGGACACCCGATGAAGTAGCATGTCGGGCCTTCCCTCTTACTCTTGCGGGGAATGCCCGAGACTGGTTCAGGAAGCTGCCCCCGAATTCCGTTGATCAGTTCAAGGAATTGTCCAAGATATTCCTAACGGAGTTCTTGGCTTTCCGGACAAGGAAGAAGCCTTCGGGATATTTGCTATCATTGCACCAGCATGGCAATGAGAGTCTTAAAGAGTTTATGGCTCGGTTCAACCGAGAGAAGGCTGCGGTCGAAGATCCGACCGAGGATATGATCTTTGCTGCCATTTATCAGGGAATTTCACCCGAGGAGCCTTTGATGAAGAAGTTGATCCGGAAGCAACCGAGTACCTTGCAGGGCCTCATGGATAAGGTAGAAGAATTCATCAATCAGGAAGAGACGCTGAAGTCTATGGCCAGTTCTAGACTACCCCGAGAGACAGCCCCAGAAAAGAAAAGGAAAGAATTCAAGAAAGCTGATTGGGAAGAGCAGAGGCAGGTAAAGAAGTTCAAAGATTACAACTTTACACCTCTCAATGCCGAGATATCAGAAGTCCTCATGGAGATCAAGAGAGATCCGGCGTTTCGGGAACCGCAAAAGATACCAGGTAATCCTCCTTATAGGAATGCAGGGAAGTATTGTGATTTCCATAAACAAGCAGGTCATTACACCGAGGGGTGCGTAACCCTAAGGTTGTTAATAGAAGAATTCATAAAGAATGGCAAGCTAGTTCGGTTCTTGGGAGAGCGACGGAACCATCCAGGAAATAACAGGCCTCGGAATCATCAAGACTATCAGCCCCGAGATCAACAGCCAAGGGATTACTATCCCCGAGACCGTCCTCAGCTAGACGAAAGGCATCAAGAGAATGCTCCCCGAGATGACATAGAAAGAAGAGAGGACCGAGGAAGCAGAAGCCCTAGGCATAGAGAGCCGAGGCAACAGCGGTATCTGCCCGTGATCCCATAAAAAGGATTCTCGGGAATTTCAGGCTTGCTTTTATTTTTTAGCATTTATATTTGCAAAGAACTAGACTTTTATTTTTAATTCAGACTAGACAGAAAATTCCCCAGATTTTGGGAATAAGTATTTTCAGAATAAATGAATAAAGCTGATTTAAGCATCGGAGTGTTCCCGGTCTAGGGACCAGGAACCCGTTGATGTTGTTTCTTTTGCAGAAAAAAAACTTCTCGGATCAGTCCTAGCCGAGAAGGAGCCTCTCGGATCAGTCCTAGCCGAGAGCAAGAAAAAAAAACTTCTCGGATCAGTCCTAGCCGAGAAGGAGCCTCTCGGATCAGTCCTAGCCGAGAGCATGAAGAAACTTCTCGGATCAGTCCTAGCCGAGAAGGAGCCTCTCGGATCAGTCCTAGCCGAGAGCAAGAAAAAAAAACTTCTCGGATCAGTCCTAGCCGAGAAGGAGCCTCTCGGATCAGTCCTAGCCGAGAGCATGAAGAAACTTCTTGGATCAGTCCTAGCCGAGAAGGAGCCTCTCGGATCAGTCCTAGCCGAGAGCAAAAAAAAAACTTCTCGGATCAGTCCTAGCCGAGAAGGAGCCTCTCGGATCAGTCCTAGCCGAGAGCATGAAGAAACTTCTCGGATCGGTCCTAGCCGAGAAGGAGCCTCTCGGATCAGTCCTAGCCGAGAGCAAAAAAAAAACTTCTCGGATCAGTCCTAGCCGAGAAGGAGCCTCTCGGATCAGTCCTAGCCGAGAGCATGAAGAAACTTCTCGGATCAGTCCTAGCCGAGAAGGAGCCTCTCGGATCAGTCCTAGCCGAGAGCAAGAAAAAAACTTCTCGGATCAGTCCTAGCCGAGAAGGAGCCTCTCGGATCAGTCCTAGCCGAGAGCATGAAGAAACTTCTCGGATCAGTCCTAGCCAAGAGAAAGAAGGAGCCTCTCGGATCAGTCCTAGCCGAGAGCAAGAAGAAACTTCTCGGGGGGTCGGATTTAACCCCTCGGGTTTTGCAGATTTTTCAAGAGACAGGGAGAAAACCCTAAGGAAAAACAAGAAGGTAATGGGGGGTAAGATTTAACCCTCAGGTTTTGCAGGTTAGCAGGTTTTCAGAAGGAGACAAAGATCGGGTTTCCTTAGACATGGAATTCCCATTATTCAAGCAAGCTTTGGATAAGGGAATTGGGGGGTAACTGTTGGGGATAAATCCCACTCAACCCGATCCAAGGAGGAGATTCAAAAGTCTAATAAAGTCCAAACAGATATCAGATCAGAAGTCTAAGAAGATATCAGATCAGAAGTCTAAGAAGATATCAGATTGGAAGTCTAAGAAGATATCCAATTAGAAGTCTAGTAAAGGATTGAAGTCCAATTAGAACTCGGACAGCAGTTCTAGATCAACAAGGAGCAGGAGTCCTAATCCAGGTTTGACTCCACCTCTATGCCTATAAATAGGCCCATACCCCAGGTATAAACTAAGACTCAATTTTTATGCACAAAACATTATTTTCTCACAGAAGCTAATTTAGGCATCGGAGTGGGACCCCCGGAAGGGTCCCTAGGTTTTGTTGTTTTGCAGAGTTATTGAGAAGCGTGAAGAACATCAAAGGAACGTGCAGATTCACACCATACCGGAAACTGTACCAACATAGGTAAACATACCAAAACTCTGCTTCATCCTAATTCTGAAAGTATAATCGGCTTATGTAACTGGAACTCTAAATGACATTAAAATGCAATCTGGTAAGATTTTAACTTTTAGACTTATCTTGTCATGGAGAAAATCTGTACATTTTTTACCACTTGAGAGGAATATGTGGATTGCACTCAAGTAATACCTTTAATTTGTATGTTGATAACACCCTATACATGTTAGGTCGGGTCAGGATTAGAAAACCAACACTCGATCCGAAATGTGTTGAAAGTCAGAATCCTCTGCCGACCCCCACCCCATAGGCAACGGGTATCTGTCCCTAGATTTGTCGGGTCGAGTCGGCAGGTTTTGTCCTCCACTAGTAGGCTTAATTATCTCCCAAGCCTTACTAAGCATTGAGCTTAGATCATCATTTATATAAAGGATTTACAGAGGTTGAAGACAACCCAAAACTACAACAGCAGCTATTGTCTTATCTAGTATTTACCATAAGTAAACTACCTAATTAGCTACTGTACAACATGAGAGAGTCCTTGAGCAATGAAATACTGAAGCCCATGTTTCCTGCGATTGATGTGAGTTTCCCTTGAAATGAGCATGTCATTCAAGCTGTGAAAATCCCTCGAAGTCAGGTTGTTTCATACGTTAGTTTTCTGTCTTCTGCAGAGTTGTTACCCTGTTTCTTGGAGGCTTTTCCGGAGATAGGTTGGCTTGAGGAGCTGACGTGGATTCCTGCTCCATATCTGAAAGTTGTGCTTCAATATATTGCATTAACATCACAACTAATTGGTCCTGCACTGAACTCTATTGGAGCAGAGCTTCTACAACTTGCTAGATATTTACTCCATTTTTGATCTTCTGTTCACTATAGGAAGTTGAATTTTACACCCAATTTCTAACGTTACAACTTGCTACAACTTGCATGTTATGCTATTGTTCATCCTCTAAGGGGAGTTTGCATTGGTGCACTAAGTTTTTGGGACATAAATTAATAATCATTTCTACCTGTTCACAGGGGCGGAGGGAGAAACTCTGAACTCAACTGAATAATAAGTTGAAACCCATGTGTGCCAATTGTCATTGTCTCAAGTTCCGGCCACACTTATCATGCAGAAAATATAAGATGCTGGTGGCATGTATAAGCATATACATAGGAATTGCATCGGTTACAATACATTTTTTTTTCTTCTAATTAAAGGGACGATAAATGAAAAAAAAAGAAAAAAAAAGAAAAAAAAAAGGGGGTCATTGAGTGCGGAACTACCCCATAAAAGATAGTTCGCCCACCTTTGATAAGTCGTTTGTAGAGGTCGATGTACCTTTGTGGCAAAAGGGTATGATTCGGCCGCCCGTAATTATCGGTTTCGGGTGGTCACCCAAGAGTCCCCCCGTTTTTTAATCATTTGTTGTTAAATTGAACTGCCCAAATTAAAATTAAAAGTGCAAAAGAAAAAGAATAATGATTATCTTTACACACCAATTTATCACATCTAGTCTCATTTTTCAAATTCACGTCACATTGGCTGGCGCTACGTGTTTTATTTCTCTAAATCAATCCAAACGAAGTCAAATCTATCTCTTAAGGAATGAGTATCATATCCCAACTCTCATGAAATCAATGTCTTATACCTCACAGTAAAACCAAGCCCATCGATCAGCTTTCTCTCGTGTACCCAGCAGTTTAAACGGGCAACGAAACAGCACGTCCAAGAATTCCCATCGAAACAACAAATCTACCGCCTGGGATACAAAATGCAGCGGCCGAGTCAAAAATTGGCTGGAAGAAATTAAAATAAATAAAATATAATCATAGAATAATTTTATTTTTATTATAATATATAAGAGTATGTTAAACACAATTCAAAAGAGAAATTTTAATACAATATGTGTATCACAAAATGTATAACTATTATACTTCATAAAATATATGCCATATATAATTGATATATCAATAAATTAATATGTAGACACCGGTAAAAAAAAAAAAAAAATACAAAATATAAAGTGTCTAAGATTGGTAAAATATCTAAGATTAACAAAAATTTACTGAAACTTGTTAATACCAGATAAAAAATGCCAATGTTAACTAATCATGTCGGATTTAATTTGGCTTAAACGGGTTGAAGGATAAATTAAATTAATGCTCCGTTTGTTTCGGCGTAAAATGATTTCCAGAAAATGATTTCGGTATTTTACGGTGTTTGGTAGGGGCGAAAATAACGGTCAACGAAAATCATTTTCGGTTTGACCGTAAAACCTTCTTTAATTTTTGGAAAACGATTTACAGTTTCTAAAACCGTAAATCGTTTTCCAAAATTATATTCTTCGTCCTTATACGCACGTTTAATATTTGACTGTCCGAATCCGACAATAGTCGGTCGTTCGAAAATAGGCAGCACCGGAATCCGGCATCATCAAGTCACTAGAATAATGCCGGCGTCGGAATTCGACCACCGGAATACTGCCGGCCGCCGGAATCCGGCCGGCCGCCGGAATCCGGCGACATCCGGCAACTGCGCCGAATGCCGGCGGAATCTGGCCGGAATCCCGCCTGATCTGACCGGATCCGGCCACTGATCCGGCCGGATCTGGCCAAAATGGCCGGGATCCGGCCGGATATGACCGGATCCGGACACAGACCCGGCCGGATCTGGCCAAAATGGCCGGAATCCGGCCGGATATGACCGGATCCGGACACAGACCCGGACGGATCTGGCCAAATGGCCGGAATCCGGCCGGATATGACCGGATCCGGACACTGATTCGGTCGGATCTAGTCGGATCCGGCCACTGATCCTGCCGAGATCCGGCCGGATCTGACCGGGCCCGGTGGTTTCCTGCCGGAATCCGGTAATTTTGGCCGGATCCGGCCAAACATGTTCGCCGGATTCCGGCGACGGCGACCGGTCGTTGCCGGATTCCGGCGATAGTTGCATTTTCACTTTTCGTAATTTTTTTCGTGCGAACCAAACGCCGAAAAATATTTTCGAGAAAATAATTTCTTTTGAAATTGATTTCATCGAAAATATTTTACGACGGAAACCATTTTACGTCGAAACAAACGGAGCATAATTCGAACCCGTTTTTCCTATCGTATATTTGGCCATTTGCGTCGAACTGGCCGGGACAAATGGACCGACACCTGTCGTTCCCTGCCCGGAACACTCACCCCTTCCGTGCCAGACCTATCGAACATCGATGGCTCTCTCGCTGCTACGAAAATGGAGCTCTCTCTCAGCATTGAGAGCCGGAGCTCGGACCTTCCGATCAAACGCTGCGTTGGAGGCCCTCGTCAAAGCTTCGGAAGACAAAGTCCCCAACTTAGTGCTCTACAACTACCCGTCCTTCTCTGGAGCCTTCGCGGCTCTCTTCGCCCACCTCTTCCACTCTCGCCTCAATCTTCCTTGCCTCATTCTACCTTTCTCTTCCGTTGAGCCTCTCAGGTACAATCGCCATGAACATATTCCTCGTGTTTTAATTTCTTGGTTTAGTCTTTGTGCTTAATGGTGGGCTCTGTTTGGCTGTCGAGAAAGTGTGAGAAAAGCTCAGTCGGAGCATTGAGCTTAGTTGAGATCAAATTTTGAATTTTGAAACCGAGAGTTTAGAAAATACATAAATTTGTTACCGTTCTTTAGGTATTTCATGTTCTTCAAGGAATTATATTTTGCTATTGTAGGGTTGAAGATTTATACGTTGAAGGGCTTGAGAAGTGCTATCTGATTGACTTTCTTGGTCCAAAAGGATTTGCCATGAAACTTGCACGGCGTTCGTCATGCGAGTAAGCTAAATTTGATATGTCTGATCGTCAATTTATTTTCAACTATCCATCTTAACGTGCTAATTATTGTGTTTTATTTTTTCTGAAGTGGGTTTTCAATGCAAGGTATAACTTGTTTAGTATTTGTTGATTCAATTAGGGTAATAGGCTTTGATCACCGAAAATCAGTACTTGCACAGATTCCTTCCGCTGAAGATCATCCTGATAACCTCACATTTCATATCGATATTGAGAAGAGTAGTTCTAGTGCTGTATATGAATACTTTTCTGATAAGCTTGCAGATATCGGATGTCCTGATGTAAGTAGAAATTAAACTATTATCCTTCATGCTTTATTTTCTAGCACGTTACATTCAGATAACTGAAGCATGAATATATTTATTTATTTTTATATTTTAAAAAAAAACTTTTTGAAACAAGAGGGTGGTTGCAAGTTTGTTGGACCCAAAAGACCGAGATCGTGTTGAAACAATTCTTAGGTATATTGAGGATGTAGATCTTCGACGATGGAGCTTAGCAGAGATCAGAGCATTTAACATTGGACTTAGTGAATGGCGCTCAAAGTTGAACTGTATCACTAACCCATACGTGTATGAACAGGTTGGCAGTTTAAATTCCAATTCCCTTTTTTCTTTTTCTTTTTCCGTTAAACATATATAGTTCCATATTATTTTTGACTCTCATTGTTTTTGGTTAATTTTACCATTTGTATTTTCTATTAGCTGCCTGTTAAATGCTAATGTAGGCTTCTGCTTGAATCCAGAGAAAGCTGTGTATATATATATCTGTGTTGTGTGTCTCTGTGTATATAAATTGCCTTTCAGTGGGTGTACATTTCAGTTCAATTAAGTGCAGTAGCTATATTAGGCAAGTAGAAAATTCTGTGCTCCCATGTAATAAAAATTTAAAACATTTAGTATCAAATGCTTTACAATTTCCATTATAAAATCACAATCCCATGAAAAGACAAGTTCAGAGGTTTATGGTTTTACATTTTCAATTTTCTGGGACTGATTGAGATCATGCCAGCTTTTTCTCTTACTTGTGAGGGTTTCTTCTGCTTTAAATGATCATTTATCTGATAAATCGGTAAATAAACATCAAATTCAAATTGTATTCTGTCTTGATGCATCATCTCTAGAAACGTTATTGCAGTTATAGCCATTCCTATTTTTTTGATTCAGTATTTGTATAGATGTTAGGTTATGCGGAGAAGAAGCTAGATCAATTGTTGTGAGTTTCATGAGACACCAGCTAAAACACATTGGTTTTAAGTTTTAAAAATGTTTGCAGTTTAAAGTGATTTTTTTTTTTCTTTCTAAATTTGGACTTCGAGTAGCGTATTAATTTAGCCTATTTCATTAGCACAGGGTTTAATGTGTTTTGAAATTGGACTCTGTTCCCGTTTTGGCCCTACATTTCTATTATTTCATATCTTGTTTTTGTTTAGTAGATTAAGCTTCTTTAACCTGGTTTGGATCATCTCTGTTGCAGTTACTGGACTTAAGTTCTGTGGATTTAATTGCTAAGGGAAATTCATATATTTCCTCTCGCCAGAATGCTGCGAAACAATTGCTGGATAATGTTTTCAAAGTTCGATTGGGCAGGGGATTTTATGGGGAGTGTCTGGTAACGATAAGTCTCTACATTTTACATGCATGCATATATTTGATGCCTTCGTTAGATTTTCATCCTATAATACCGTTCCTACTTTTATTTGGTCAACTCATTATCTAATTTGGATGGATTCTTTTTTTATATGGGCTTTTTGAGACCACTTTCCCATCAATATTTTTTTTTTTGATAAGTAAGAATTCATTAAAGAGCGCAGAGGGGCGCAACCCTAGTACACAGAGAGTATACAAAGGAGCCCCTAATTAGAGGACCGAAACGAACAAGAAAGTAAAAAATCAGCGTACGACATACTACCCATGCCATTCGCCGACACCCAAAAAAACAACATATTAAGCATAATTCTACAAAGAGCCCCAGCCTGAACCTCCACATCCTCAAAAAGCCTAGAATTTCTCTCCCGCCACAAGCCCCACAAAACACAAAGAGGAACCTGCTTCCAAACACAGTGAAAAGAATCTTCTTTCCCATCAATATTACTCTGCCTAACGTGGGACTATTTGATGGCTTCGTTATGATTCAATATAAAATGCTTAGAATGTGGAACTTTTACCCATAGTTTTTTAAGCAAATTTTTATTCCCTTCATTGTGGTCTTAGGGAGCTAGAGTGGATGGAAATTCCGAGTTGAGTGATGAAATTGCCAAGCAACTTAGTGTAAAAAGTGCTGCAGCTGGTCTAAGGTATTTTGTCTAAGCAAAGGTGTAACATGGTTTATGTATTCTTGTAAAGTTGTATCTCTCATTTTAAAATAATTGTCCGCCGTTGCATGTGGTTGCCTACCCATTCTGGCTGTTGAAACATTAAATTAGTGTATTGTTTTTTAAAATATATATATATATACACATATATAAGAGTAATTGGTCCCAAAGGGAGAGGAGATTTGAACTTGTTATTTCCGCTTCATGAGGCCTGGTTTCTAGCCGATTGAACTACCCCTTGGGGTTAACAATAAATTAGTTTTTGAATCGACATTGGACCCAATGTTATATTCTAGGTTGCTATGGCTCTGTGTTCCACTGACAACTAATTGATGAGTGTTTGTTCATGACGACAATTACATGGCTAAGGGGCTAGCACCATCCAACCAGCTTGATTTTTAGTTTGTTGCGAAAAGATTATTTTCCTATGAATTATGAACTTTGAACTTATCCAAAAAAAAAAAAAAAAAAAGAATTATGAATTTTTTAAAAGATTTCTTTTTGATAGGTAATCGCAATTCATTACAAAGTGCAAAAGGCATAATCTAAGTACACAAGAAGTATACAAGAGAAACCCTTAACTAGAAAAGATTGTCAAAAAGGGCAAAAAAAAAAAAAAATCCAGTTCTCTAGTGCTTACTACGTATTTCCTTTCTGGTTTGGTAGTTTGTTTCTTTTAGGGTTATTTTTCTTTCCATTTCCATAGTCTTTCAATCAGACGTTACAAAGTCATTCAAGCAGTATGAATCATAGTTAGTCAATTATTTTCATCCACCAAAATTTTGGAGTTGTTTTGATGAACAAGGGTCTTAAAAGTTGAGGGCTTGTGGCCTTTGGGCCAAATGACAACTCACATCCCCCTAAAACATGGGGTGGTGGGTTATTAGATAAAGGGTTTGTGTCCCTTTCGGCTTGAGTAATTTTACCAAGCAAAAAAGAAAAAAAAGGTGTTAAATTTGAGAACACGGCTTGAATCAAGAACAACTCATGGATTGTTGACTGTAGAACCTCCAAGATCCATTTTGTTCTTTGGACACATTTTAGAAGAAATGTTGACCTTACAACTCATGGATTGTTGACTTTAGAAGGAATCCAACACATTTTATTCTCACCTTCTTGCCTTACTCTTTGGGAATACAATAACTCAAAGAAACCAGAGACTACTTCCACCTCCCAATCATTCACGGGTCTTGTAAAGGATATATTCCAGTGAATGTTTCTATTTCGGAATTGCATATGATTCGTCACCTACATATCTTTACAACAAGCAACAGTGAATAATTCCAGAAAGGAGAATTTCAAAGGTTGTTCCCCACACCATAAATCATGCCAAATTGCATTGTAGATCCACCTCCCACCTCAAACCTCACAAATTTAGAAAAACCTTCCCACTTCCTCCTTATACTTTTCCACACTGCCTGAAACCCCCTTAAAACACCAACCTCTCCTCCAAACTATCATATTTAGTGTCCACCACTGATCACCATAGAGCCTCCCTCTCTGTAGCATACCGCCACAACTACTTACCCCCAAAAGGGCTCGATTAAACTGAATAAGATTTTTCACCCCCAAACCCTCTTAAATGATTGTTGTACATATTTTCGACCGCTTCAGTAGATGAAACTTAAACTCTCGCCAATACCCCCCCCCCCCTAAAGAAAATCCCTCTAAAGTGTGCACAAGAAGGCGTATATATAAAGTAGATATAGAAACATATGTGAAGTAGAAAAGATTTGCGTGAGAAATATATTCTTAGAGTTCATATTTATTTGGAATGTTCTAGTTCACCCCCATAAATCGCCGTTATAAGGCTCAATTTCACCTAGTAAGTAACCAATGTGGGACTTAGCACCCATTGGTTTCTTTCTATAAATCACACACACTGTGTGGGCAACTCTTCTTCCCAATATTGGATTAGGGTGTTACAACAACGACAATTCTGGTTCACTCCTAGAACTTGTCAGAGATATCAGTGCAGCCCCGTCCAGGGGGCTCTGGTCCTCTCTCACCCTTCTATTGGTGTCGTGGTTGAAGCGGTTTCCCCTGGGCTTATCTTTGTGGTGAGGGCGGATGGGTTTGGCTATTGGCTTGAAAGTTTGCCTTGTCTAGGTAGGAGGTTAAATGAGGGGGAGAAATGCCTGAGGGTGAGGAACCTGCTTAGGGAATGGAAGGTGGATATTGTTTGTTTTCAAGAAACTGAGCTTGAAGTCATGTCTCGTAATGTTGTGCGAAGCTTGTGGGGGTGTCATCGCGTGGATTGGTGTTGCTTGGATTCTAGAGGGGCTTCAAGCGGTATTTTGATTATGTGGGACAAAAAGGTGTTGAGTGATAAAGTCTATTGAGCCTTACTCTTTCACAAAAGGCATCTTAAGGGAAAAGGTTTGCTCAAGGTTTATAAAGCCCACAACCTAGGTATACATTGGCAATGTGAGACTCTTAACATTGAGAAGATAGATGAGTGTGTGGGGGAATTCACCTTGGTTGTCACCTTCAAAAACATTGAAGATCATTTCACCTAGGCTTTTGTAGGTGTCTATAGCCTTAATTCTGATGGCGATAGAAGGCTTGTTTGGGATGAGTTGGCTGGTTTGCTTAGTTGGTGGAACTTGCCTTGGTGTGTTGGGGGCGATTTTAATGTTACTCGTTTCCCAATGAAAGGTCAGGAGAGGCTCGTTTATGCCTTGCTATGATGGAGTTCCTTGACTTCATTTTTTACTAGGGCTTGATGGACCTACCTCTTGTTGGCTATACTTTTACTTGGTCGAATAATCTAGACCTTCCCTCTTGGTCCAGAATTGATAGATTCATTGTCTCTTCGGCGTGAGAAGCCCAGTTTCCTGGTGTATCCTAGAGGAGGCTCTAGGCTTTGCTCGGATTATTTCCCAATTCTTCTAGATTGTGGTGACACTCTAAGGGGGAGTAGGTCTTTCAAATTCAAAAACATGTGGCTGAAGGTTTTGTGGACAAGGTGAAATAATGGTGAGATTCTTATCATTTTTAAGGCTCGCCAAGTTTGTCTTAGCTAGCAAGCTCAAGCTTTGAAAATTGATTTGAAGAGATGGAACGAGGAAGTGTTGGCAATGTAGAAAGGAGGAAGAAGATCCTTCTAGAAGAGTTACATGTTTTTTATGTCCTTGAAAAAGATAGGGCCTAAGGCATTGAGGAGAAATTGAAGAAGTTGTTAGCAAGTTAGAAAGATCTACCATGGAGGAGGTGAATTGGAGGCAGAAATCTGGGGCATTGTGGTTAGGGGAGGGTGATAAGTGTACTAAATTCTTTTACATAATGGCTAACTCCAACAGAAGGAAGAACTCCATTGTCTCCCTACTGATTGGTGGTACAATTTCTACCAATCGAGCGGAGGTCAACAAGAACATTGTCCAGTTTTAACAAAAGTTATACACCGAATAGGTTACTTGTAGGCCGTTGGTGGATGGCCTTTCCTTTGATTCCATTGAGGAGGCTGAGGCTAGTTGGTTGGGGAGAGATTTTGAGTAAGAGGAGGCGAGGAAGGTAGGGAAAGCCGTGAATGGTGACAAGGCGCCAGGCCCTGAGATTTCGCTATGGCATTCTTTCAAGCTTGCTGTGATGTTTTAAAAGTGGATATCATGAAGGTTTTTCGTGACTTCCATACTAGAGGTAAGTTTGAGAGGAGCCGTAATGCTTTGTTTATCGTTCTCATTTTGAAGATTCCAGGGGTTGTTGACCTCAAGAACTTTTTACCTATTAGTCTTGTGTGCAGCATTTGCAAAATTATTGCTAAGATTCTAGCAAACAGGCTAAAGTTGGTGTTGTCGCATAATGCTTTCATAAGAGGTATGGAAATCCTAAATCCTATTCTTATCGCCAATGAATGCCTTGATATTAGATTAGGATCTGGTGAGCCAGGTGTTATATACAAAATGGATATAGAGAAAGCTTATGATCATGTTAATTGGGACTTTTGTTGTATATGTTGAGGATGTGTGGTTTTAGGGGCAAATGATGTTCTTGGATAGCTCATTGTATTTCTTCGATGTGTTTCTCGATTTTGGTGATGGGCGACAAAGAGACCCCTTGTCCCCCTTGTTGTTTGTCCTTGTGATGGAGGCATTGGATAGAATGATTTCTACTGCTGTGAGTGGGGGGCTATTGTCTAGTTTCTCTGTGGGAAACGTTGGTAGGTTTGTTTTTTCTCAACTTCTGTTTACTGATGATACTTTGATTTTCTGTGATGCTAATCCAATTTATCTTTGTCATATGCGTTGCTTATTCCTTTGCTTTGAAGTTGCTTCGAGCTTGAACATTAACTTGGTTAGGTCAGAACTGGTTCCTATAGGAAATGTTGAGCATGTGGAAAGACTAGCTGGTATTCTAGGTTTTAGGGTTTCCTCTTTGCCGATGAAGTATCTCGGCCTACCGTTTGGGCCCTCCTATAAGTCCAAGCATATTTGGGATGGCGTTATTGAGAAGATTGAGTGTCAGTTGGCTAGTTGGAAAATAATGTACTTGTCCAAGGGTTGTAGGGTTACCCTTATCAAGAGCACCTTGTCAACTTGCCTATGTATTTCATGTCCCTCTTTCCGCTCTCGGCTAGTGTTGCAAACCGTATTGAGAAGCTCCAACGTGATTTCGTATGGGGTGAGTTAGGTGAAGAGTTCAAATATCACCTGGTTAGCTGATCCAAAGTTTGTTCACAACTCTCTGAGGGAGGGTTGAGAATTCTAAACTTGCTGGTGTTTAATCATGCTCTCTTAGGCGACTTTGGCACTGTGTGCATGAGAGAGAGGCTTGGTGGAGAGTGGCGGTGGACTCTAAGTTTGGCAGTTCATGGGGCGGGTGGTGTTCTCTTGAGCCTTCTGGAGCATTTGGCCGGGGTTATGGAAGAATGTTATGAAGGGTTGGGGGAAACTTTTGCGTCACACCAGATTTGAGGTCGGAGATAGTTCCAAGGTTAGAGATTCTGGCATGATCAGTGGTGTGGGATGTGGCCTTTAAGGAAGCCTTTCCAGATTTATTTGGGATTGTCTGCCCAAAGGATGCCTCCATTGCGGCTCATTTGGAGTTTTATGGTGGTTCCATTCAGTAGAATGTGAGGTTTGCTAGAGCGGCTCATGATTAGGAGGTGGATGCATTTTCCTCATTTTCCAGGGTGTTGTATTCATCTAGAGTAAGACGAGGAAGTGAAGATAAGCTATAGTGGATCCCCTCCAAAAGGGGGTTGTTTAAAGTTAAATCCTTCTATTGTTCCTTGGTTCGTAGTGAAGGTTGCTGCTTCCTTTGGAAGAGTGTTTGGTAAACTAAGGCTCCTTTGAAGGCGGCCTTTTACGCTCGGTCAGCGGCTCTAGGTAAGATTCTTACTGTGGATAAACCTCAAGAAGCAGCACATCATTGTGGTGGACCGATGCTGCATGTGTAAGAGGATTGGAGAGTCTATGGACCATCTTCTTCATTGTGATGTGGCTTATGCCTTTTGGATTGCCTTTTGCGTTTTGTAAAGCCCGTCTTCTTTTTGCTTCTTCTAGTTAGGTGTTTTCTTTTGTATATTTTATGTATACTTAGGGGCGCCTTACGCTTTTAAAGATATGTGTCGATTACTTGTCAAAAAAATTATTTGGAATGTTTCAGGAATTATGGAAATATTTCAGGATTTATTTGTTCTATCCTGGAATTACTTGAAACTATGGGAGATGCCCAATAAATTCTATTTTCTATATCATGCATGAATTTTTTTAAAAAAATATTGGATAAATTTTACAACCGTTTGAATTTACTGTGGCTTAGATCTATTTGGCAGGGTAGTCTGAGTTGTCTGGGTTTCAACTGAAGTGGGTAATCATATTCTCTGCATCTGCCCTTAGGTTACAGGTGGTTGGCAGAGTCAGAGAGCTGAATCTTTCTCGTGCTAGTATTTAAACTATTTATCAGGAATTTGAAAACTAGATAGAGTTCTGGTTTTCCATTTAGTGTTGGCAACGAAATCCATTGGGTAAAAAGCCATTGAAAAATCTTCCCCTACTAGTGTTTATGGTTGTTTCTTCTCATTTACCATTAATTAAATCCTATCTCATGTCTATAGTACAATGTTATTTCCATTGTGGTATTAGCATCATGAAGTCATTGGTATTTGATTATTAGTTGGCATTAACTTTCTCTATTGATGATGTCAGGCCTATAGGAGCTGTTGTATACATGCAACGATATAATCTTAAAATGTGCTTGAGGAGTACTGACAGTGCCACTGATACCTCTGAAGTTGCTAAGGTTTGCATCATTGTCCACTAAACCATGTGTTTTACCTTCTTATGATCAAATATTTTGGGCTAAATTAGTGAGTCCACATCTTGGGAACATGAAGGCATATGGTGGAGGAGGTTCTCCAAGTTCTAGCTCCTTCATTATAAGGATGGATGAGTATAACCAGTGGCTTTCAGTGAATTCAACGAGAGCATGTCAAGGTGTGAAACACTATCCTCCCAATATTTTATGCGACTGGATTTCATTGAATTACTAAACCATCTTCATTCTCAAATTTCTCTTTTTGACATTAAAACTACATATAACTTTCCTGACTAATCCAATTGTTAGTATTAGCTGTGAGATAACTGCCAAAAAATCATCAAATACATAAAATTATAACATTGAAAGCTAGCATTAGTGATAAACCCATGGTTCAATGGTATTTTTTCTGAGGTGTCACATTATTGAGGCTTCTAGTTCAGGACCAGTCAGGCAAATGAGTCCAATCTGATAGATTCTTAAAAGCGATCATGCAATGCTGTATATATAATTTATATCTGAATCTCAAGATTTTATTACTGATTAGTCTTATTTTGCCTTTCACCTTAGATGGACTTCAATACTTTCATGATTAGCTGTAAATAAATACTACTTATATGGAGTTCAATAGCAGTTATACTGAAAGTAATCATGAATAAATACTTTCACTTAACTCATCATGATCACTTTCCAAATTCTAATGCTTGTGTGAGAAATCTCTGTCCCGAAAGTTCCAAGTTACCAGAAAGTGGCCAATAGTGTCTCTCTAGCACAAACAAATGTACTAGCACCCCCGGCATGTTCAAGGCCAAAACTGGCACATGGTCCTCAAAATAGGAAGAGAAACAGAGACAAACATCAAAAACAGAAACAGAAACTAATAATTCTCAAAGAATCTTGACTCCACCAAAACAATGACGTGACATCTTGGGATAAAGGGAACTTTTGGCAGATTGTGAAACATTTTAAACATTTTCTGCAAAACAACTAATTTTCCGGTGTTTGGCTATCGCCATGAAATAATCCTAAAACCAATTCTTGATGTTTGGTGCGCACTAAAAATCACCAATTTTCGTTGTTCGGTGCGTACTAAAAATCACTGGTTCATTATTGTACGAACACCTTTCCTACAAAGAAACATATTATCAAAAACCTTATATACATAGAGACATGAATTAGAACTGAAAAAAAAAAAATTCAAGTAGGATTAAATCTATTAAATAAATTCAAATTCACATATATACCTATTTTTTAAAATCACATTGATCTTCCCTAGCTTGATGAGGCCCATCCCACTATGTAACCAAACTCATCACCTCGAGTGGCAGAGCTAGGATTTTGATTTAAAGGGATCGATATATATATATATATATATATATATTATGAATGAAAAAAAAAAATTGATTAAAAAGAATTATCTAAATATAAAAGCTTCATAAAAGTTTAATGATGGAACTTTTTGAGAAAGAGTAGGAAGAAATTAATTTGAAATGTTAAAGGCTTGTAGTAGGGGAAAATACTGTAAGACGAAATAGCAAATCACAAATTCTTCTGATTCTTTGATTTACAAATAAATAGCACTTAGTGTTACGACCTAGTTTCACAAATCAGGCGTAGAAAAAAATAACGGTTTCACAATTTGCAAATCAGAGCTAATTATTTAAAGCCGGTGCGGCTTTCAAGAGTTTGACAATTCAAAAAAAATACGGTTTCAGAGGGTGTGTTTGGTAAAGATTGTTGCGTCGATTTTTTTTTTTTTTTTTGAGTAATTGTAAGAAGTGATTGATGTGATATAAAGTATAAAGAATTTTTATGGAAAAGCAAAAAGGTTTTGTATTGTAGTGGATTTTTTTATTTGAATAGTAATAAAAAATTATTGATATGATATAAAAAGTGAAAAAAGTTGGAATGTTTTGAAGTTGATTGTTTTTGGAAAAAGTAAAAATAAAGGAGGGGAATGGTGTGTTGGTTACCGAACACCCCCAGAGTTTGGCAATTCGCAAATCAGAGTTAAAGTCGCAATTAAAAAAAAAAACGATTTCTTAAGTCGGCACATATTTCCAAAAAAAAAAAGGGGTTTAAAGTCGGTGCGGCTTTTAGAGTTGAGAAATGTTAGGGATACTATATCTTTTATTAAGAAATAGTTACTAAGATGATGTGGAGCTTATTCATTGGTAACATTTTTTTTTGGTAAGTTATTTGCAAATTTATTAAAAACAGCGTAAGGCACCCCTAGTACAGACGGAGTATACAAAAAGCAACAGCCTCACCACCGACCCGATCCAAGTACAACCCACAAAACAACCCAACCCCTAAGCCCCTAATGCTCACAACCCTCAATCTTATCCATCCGCCTATGCTCCTCATAAGGGTAGAGAGGAAAGCCACAGATTTATCCTCTTGCCCCTTAGTCTCGAACCCCATCGAAGAGCAAAACACAGACCATTCCAAAGGAGAGATAGGCTGGAGACCACCCGCAGAATTGAGAGAACAAGCTCGAGTAGCACAACCCCCGCCTGAGACACCATGATCTGCCAGAGGAAGAGAGGACGAGCTCGACTTGAGAAATCCCCACCTGAAGCCCACAACTTTGTGTTCTCCTTGACCCACCACCGACTTCGGCTTCCTCCCTTTGTGCTTATACTGAATCAGAGGCTTGGACGTAGGTTCTTCCCAGGATGAGATCGGAACCGGAAGGAATCGGAAGAGAATCATTGGCTTCCTCCGATGATGCCACAGAAGGAACCAGAAGACAAAAAGGAAGAGATTCGGTGCCCGAATCCGAACCCGGGTTTGAAAGCATATCTGGACATGTACCCGAATACGAATCCATACCCGGATCCGAACTTGAACCCGAACTGGACTCCACAACTGCTGAAGAGAGTCCACGCCCCGCCAAAACTGACCCACAAGCCTTCTTCAAAATGGGTTTAAACCCAACTCGAGCACACTTTACACCTAAGGAACGTTTCGCCCAATGAACTGGGCCATAGTCGAAGCAACTTGGTCCAAGTCTGACCTGAGGAGCCCGAGAAGATTCTTCCAAAATCTAGGGTTTACCAGCTTCATCTTCCTGCTCTTGCTACCTCCATGACTCCGGATCGTCGAAGACTTCTCCATCAACCCCAGTTTCTTCTCCTCCAGATCAAAGCAATTCACTGCCACTCTCGAATCCTCTTCGACTCTGAACAGCGACATTGGCAGCAAATCCAACTTGCTCATCTTCGCCATTGGCCGTGACGTAGCCGAGATCTTAATAGAGGAACCAACCATCCCACGCACCACATCCGCATAAGACGAAACCACCTCACCCTTCTCGGGTCTATCCCCTAAAGGATACCCATCGGAAGAAAGTTGCATATTCTTCCCATCAGAAGAAACCACAACACCCCCTATCGACCCAGTCGTTGACTCAAGAAACACTACCATCTTGCTCAGTTCCCCCGCAACTCGCCTCCAACCCTGCCCATCTCGAGCCTCAGGGAGCCAAATAGACCATTTCCGGCCACCAATTGCGAAAGAGGCCACCTTCAGAAACCTACCTACCTGTTTTCCACCTTTTTGAACAATCAGCACCTTTGAATCCTCCCGAAAAGACTTCACAAAGTCCTCAACCCCCAGCGACTTCAGCGCCTCCTTCACCGTGGCCACCTACCAAGCGGAACACAGTGAGCCCAAAACCACCACCCCTGAAAAAGACTTCATTTTTTCCTCCAAAAGAAGCTTTGAAGAACCAAACTTCGCCAAAAAAACGAAATCTTTAGCTTCCACGACAAATCTACGCTCCATGACTGGCCTCAATCGTCAAACTCCGAGAAACCGCATCACTGAGCACGAAGATAGAAGGACAAAACGGGAAGAAACAAGCCTAGCTAAACAAAGATAGAAAAAGAAGGGAGAAAGAGGCGATCTAACGTTGGAAGCTAGCGAGACACGCCTGCATGCGCCACCGCTAGCGGCGGGAGGGAGGGGGAAGGAGAAAAAGTGTTTTTTTTTTTTGTTTAAGTAGGGGAAGGAGAAAAAGTTTGAAAGACATCCCTTTAGTACCCCTAGCATTTCTCGATAGAGTTTGGCAATATTAGTTAAAGGTGCATTTGGAATTATTTAAACGATCGTTTTTGGTAAACAAAGCTCAGACGGTGCATTTTTGGAAAAAAGTAAAAGATTGCGTCGTCTTCAACCTTCGTCTTCTTTAACCATCATAATTTCGTTTGACCTAATTACCAGAAAGTCCGAAACAATGGCAGGAAGAAAATCACGGCGTCGTGAATCCCGGGCCTCTTGAAAAAGATTTGTCCCCTGATAAGTGGCTGACTGTGGCCAACTAGGGCATCCGGAGTAATTTTACCAGAAATAAGGAGAATTTTTGGGTGGTGAGGGGGGCATTTGACTCCTCTCAAGCCCCCTCCCTTTGCCCCTGATCGACTCGACCCCTAAGAACTCTCTCTCTCTCTCTCTCTAAAACAAATGGATGTGGAGGAAAAGTTAGAACCAATGATAGAGATAATCAGTTTGAAATGCACGTACTTTGGAATTGATGGTCAACCTCTGCTGGGCTCCACTTTTCTAATCGACGATATCTCTTTTGGTGTCGGAGACCTTGCCTGTATTCCAACCATTTGGCACCAGATTCCTGAAGACTTTGAAGTAGGACGTTATTTTGAAGTTTTAGACCAAGAATTGTACTTTTGGCAGATTGTGAAGGCTTATTCTTTTTTGGATTTTTTGATGTTATAGATCATTTGTTGTATATGGCACTCTCAATTCAATAGTACGAGTTCTTGTGGACATCACTGGCAAGGGGGAGGATGTCAGTAGAGATGTGGAGGTGAATGTTGCGAATGATTTTGGGGTGGGAAAGGGAAGGGGGGCGGGGGAGGCTTGGTGGTGGAATAATCTCTGGAGATGGGTCTTGGGAGGAGGGGGCTCGCAGAATATGTAAAGCATTTTATGAAAAAAATTGTTGGATATGTTTGTTAATTTTTTTTAATTGGTAAGTCGTGTACCCGATAAATCTTGAACCCATGACCTTACCCTTTACCTTGCTATAAACGAAGGAAGTACCATTTGAGCTAAAGCTCATTGGAAAATGTTTGTTAATATGTTTAAGGGAGGTTGTTCTTTTTTTTTTTTTTAGTTTGAAAAGTGTTATGATGCTATATAAAACTGAAAATAGTTTTGAGAAGTGTTTTTTGGTGGAGTCCACATTTGAGAAAATGTTTTCTATAGAGAATACCTATTTATGTTGAGAAATCCGAATAGATGTAAAGTCTTACTTGTAAAAAAATATTAAAAAATTACAAATTCAAAAAAAAAAAAAAAAAAAAAGGTGGGGATGGCCGCACGCCCATCCCGACACTTTGGCCACCATGCAGCCACCATAACCTTTTTTTTTTAAAAAAAAAAAAAAATTATAAATTATTTGATTTTTTAAATAATAAGTTAGCTCTTACCCCTTCAAAAGTTAAGCACTTGTTTTGTCAAAATATTCCTACAACAAAGAAAGAAGACGGAAAACAAAATTATTTTTTGTTTTGAGTTGTTTGTTAATGTATTTGTGCCGAGAACATAAAACAAAAACTGTAACAAACATGGCATTGTGTTTTAGATTAGTAGACAGAAAAACATTTTCAGCTAACCAAGTTTTCTTCCCTCATTATACGCCTGAAAATACTGAAAACATTTTACAGAAACAATTTTATGCCGAAACAAAGTCTTAATCAAATAAAAGAAAGAAAGAAAAAAAGGGTTTGCACAAGGTCAAGCTCCGTCTTTGCCTCTTTCAAACCATACCCTATATCTTTGAAGCGAAGTTTCATACTCCTTTCAAATTGATGCTTGCTTACATAGAATGAAAATTGAGAAGGTGCTTTGCTGTTCCTCGTCTTCCCTTTTTTTTTCTCTTTTAGTAAGGAAAAAGAAAGAAAGAGAGAGCGAGGAAGAGAAGAACTAAGGAAAAATAAAAATAGAAACAAAGAATAGAAATGTAAATTAAGAGCATCCCTAGTGAACTCTCGTTTCTTTAGGATAAATCTGGTTAAAATATTCACATTTTTTAGTTTAATTAGCAAATTTATAAAAACACCACACAATAAACGCTCTAAATCTCACTCTATTCTATTTAAATATAATTTTATCCTAGCTTTATTCTGCTTTTTTTTTTATTCTCCAAATCACCCCACAAACCGAGAGAGAGTGAGAATATGAATATAAAAATGTATGAAAATGAAATAGAGAGGAAGATTGTTTCTCCAAATATGGAATACAAATTTGACTAGTATTATAATAGAGAATGAAAAGAGAGCTTGATAAATGAAGGTTTTTGTGAATTTTAGCCAAAATTTGGCTAAACATCACTTTTGGAGAGCTCAATGGGGATGCTCGGGGTGTTTGGCAAACCATACAGTTGGTTCATTTATGATTAAACCAAACTTGAAAAAAGTCTGGTCCAATTTAAACTAGTTTTATTTTATACCCAGTTTGTCTGGATGTTAGAACTAGTATGAACTACAATGCAGTTTGTTTAGACTAGTTTGAAATTTATTTCAGTTTTTATTGAGCTTATCTATTCAAATGTCTATATAATTAGCCAATAATTAGTCATTAAAAATTGAAAAATAACAAGGATAATTAATATTTTGAAATCTAGACCATAAAAATAACATAAGTTGCCCCCCTCCCCCACCTCCCTCCTCCTCCCATACCATCCTACATCTTTTCTTGTTTTAGTCTCATATTTGATTTTTGTGAATCCTAACATATAAAAGAAAATAATTTTAATGAAACAGATGTGATTTTGTTGGAGGAGGGTGGGAAGGAATGAGCATTTATTAGGTAGAAAGTCCAAAAATATTGAGCCTTTTTTTTTTCTTCTAAAAAAGTTTGAAATAAATGAATCAAATGTTAAAACAAAAATTTGGACGGAATATGTGTGCGAAATGGATACATTTTAAGCTAGTTTTTATGAGAATATAATTACGAAAATCAAATTTAAGAAGTTTTTGGTAGAAATGTGCATTTGAAAGAATCAAAATTAAAATTAATTTTGGGTAGGAATATATCTATTCCAATTTTGAATGTAAAAGTATCAAATTTAGAATCACTTCTTGACAGGGTTGTATTTTCGGTTGAAATGGGATGGTGTTCAAACTCTTGAAATGCAGTCTAGGCAGCGGGCCTCCCCTTTCTGACTGGACTGACTTGTCGAAGGGTCAATCCCCTCTGGAGCATGCATAGAGTGGCGCTTGAAAACGGGCAAGTTTACAGGTTGCTGGTGTGAAATCGGAGGAGACTGGACTTGGATAAAAGTAGGTAATAAGGGAAGGGATTGCAGGAGTTGGCAGGCAAGGGAGAAGGTTGTTTGCCGTTTCTGGGGTCCCATACCAATGTTGCGTTGTTACAACCTTCCTTCCACAAGGAATCGTGTAGCCCTTGATATGCGACTACTTGCAACTCTGATATTATATACATTTCTGCTCTTAGTAGAAAAGAAAGGAAATTGTAATTCCTAGACGTGCCTAATTTTTATCAATCTCCAATTTTATAGGAAAAGTTAGGTCTAAAACAGATGCTTGATTTTTCCAATATTTTCCTTGAATGATCTTAATCCCACTATAATCTATACCATTTTCTACTAATACTCCACCTTCTACAGTCTTATTAATACCAATTGCATTCCACCACCCCCATCATTGCAATTATATTGTTTCTGCCTCCTTCGCTACCAATTCATTAGTGCCTGTATAATGTTGCATTTAAGCAACACAGATCATCATTCTTTCTTTTGGATAAGTAACCAAAAAGAAAAGAAAAGAAAAAAGAAAAAAAAGAATCATGAGCTATGTTGCTTGAATGCAATTTCAGTTGTCAGATTAATTTGTTGCTGTTAAGATTTAGACCAAAAGATCTTTACAACAATATATATGTACATGTAAACTTAAAAGCTAATTTGCATAAAACATTATAAATCCCTATAAAGCATGAAATTCCCTCCACTTTGGGTGTAGTATCATATTAATTGCTACTAATATGTTGTGCAACATTAGAGGGAAATGATCTATGACAGGAGCATACAAATATTAGGTTACTGGACAACCATCAACCACTATGCCCTTGGCTGTTGGACATGTTGCTAATGGACAATGTTCACCATCGGTACCCCACCAGGACAAACTTTTGTCTTCCAAGCCCACTGAAAAGTACAATAGCACACCCATGAAAGCCACCCCAGCATCCAGTGCTGCTGAAAGAACGTAATTGTACCTCTGCCACCATTGCTTTCGGTAACGGAAGATGTAAAAGTTGAAAATTGTTCCAACTATAATCCAGGCATTGTAGTTCACGGGTGTTGCCGGTGGCATCATTCCCGTTGATCCCAGGAGAACTGGAAGGTTAATCAGGGGAATCCATGATTGCTTAGGGAATGTCTTATGAAGCAGCCAAACAATAACCGGCCCTATTGCACCTCCAAGGAAGAACCAATTCATTGCTGCATAGTTTCCCAGAGTTCCAAAGATCCGTTTAGGTCCTACCAGACCCCAAATTACAGATGCATCAAAGAAGACCCGGTCCCCAGGACATGTCCAGGGACTGTTCGGGGGAAGGAGATCATCCTGGCATATGTTCTTAATAGAGTCGAGCAACCACACTGCCACTGCAAGGTTGATGGTTGCAGCCAGAATTGTTCCTATGAACTACGTATACACATGCACCAATGAACAGCAGAGCAAAATATCTCAGTAGTTTTGCAGAAAATGTGCCAAAATAGCTTGTATGTATTGGATAGTTAAGGATCATTTACATTGTCGTTCTAAGATCATTATACACATCTAGCATGCTTTGCTTCTTTCCAATATGAAATTACAATGAGTCATGCTCTCTGCTTTCATTGCATCTGTTTTAAAATAGGTAATTTATAGTTTTGGGCTGGTTTTTGCATTTACAAATACATAAGAGGTGTCTAGAAAGCAATTTTGATTCTTCCTAGCTTCTACTCTGGTGTTATAGTACTAGCCATTGATTTCCAAATTCTGGACAATGCTTTTCTTTAGTAATAAATATCAAGCAATTTGTCCCATCTACTCTGAGTAATATGAATGGGATTACTTGGAGGTTGAACAAAGGACATACATATTAAATACTTGGGCTTTGTTTGTTAATGTGTTTAGGAGGGTGTTTTTTGTTTTTGGTTTTGGCTTGAAAAAGTATTATAACGTGACATGAAGGTGAACACAGTTGAGTGTATTGTGTTTCAGGTTGTTTTTTGTTTTGAAACAGAAAACAAAAGAGAGAACAAAACCTTGATATTTTTATGTTCTCTATCAATCTTTTAGCTTTAAGACACCTTAAAAATATGTTTCTACTTGGGCGTTAAAAAGATCTAATATCTAAATAATAGTAAATAAATGTGTTTAACTTATTTTCATTTCTTTTGATTTGTTGATGGTAGAAAGGAAAAAAGTACCTGAACCAAAAACATTGATCTTGGAGGAATCTTCATGTAATGTCCTAGCTTGAAGTCACTGAGGAAGGAGACAGCCTGAGCCATGCTCATATAACCATAGGTTTTGAAGCACACATTGGCTATTGGTCTTCCAGGGTATATTAGACCCATTGCATACTCCGTGATAATGTTTAGCCCTGGTGTCTGTACGAACATCAATTCATTCATGGGAAAACAGTAAGTTTTTATGTAGATCATGGAATTGAAATCATTATACATTTATACTTAGTATGGTATCTTGAGTTTTAGCGGGCATGTTAAAGGTCTAATATAGCACAGCTTGCATGACCAGGGCCAACTAGTTGAATTATGATTCTCATTATTCCATACAAATTCAAGATAGGGAAAAAGGTGGAAAGAGTATGAACCCAGTAACCTGGTTTGTTGTGGCAGTTATGATGCTGATTGGAAGAGTGAAGATAAAGGCCATGGCTCCGGCAAAGAGGAGTCCCCACCATGGCATCTGAATTTGGTCATTTAAAAATATGCAGAGTACAAAGGAAACTGCAAGTGTCACACCAAGCAACAAGTAGAACCACCAGGAAGGTATGTCCTTGTATCTCCTCATCAATTTGGTATGGATATCGTCCTTACCCCGATTAGAAGCATGATACCGCTCATAAATTTCCCTGCCCATACAGTTGTGCATGAAATGAGACTTTACTAATATAAATTAGAAAATTTCAGAACCTTATAAAGACTTTAATGATATAGAGAAGCATGGTTTTGTTCTTTAGTTTGGAAGGTATCTTATGTATCTCTTATTTATATATAGACACACGCACGCATATAATATACTTTTAGGACACCAGGGAAACCTAGGATAAACAGGAATTGGGAATATATATACCTGCCATAGAAGAGAAACACATGCGTGAGGGTGGCTGCAATTGTGGCAAATCCAAAGCCATACGTGAAAGCGAAAAACATGCTCAAGTGAATCCGTCCTTGTTCTGTATACTTTGCTTGATCGAGTTCAAAGTTATCATTTACAATAGCTGATATGTCGTACTTTTGTCCTGCAGCTGTAAACAAGTGTGACGAGAAAATAGGAAATCTTCTTGCATTGTACAAGTCAAACCCCCAGTATGCTGTAGGGATTGCAATGTAGACTATCAATATGTAGCCTGCAAAAATGTTGACAATGGAAAAGAAAGGGCTGATGAGGGGGCTGAACAAGAAAGACGACACAGCAGACCAGTCAAGTGTCACAGCTCCAAGTCCAAGGCCTCTCATGCCCGAACCAATCTGCTGGGCTGTCACTGACTTGGAGAATGTCCAGCAGATCCATGATATGCTTGTAAGTGTTGAGAACAGGTACCCAGGGACCAGGTACCATGTGAAACTGCAAATTAGTGCAATTAGGAAGAACTTCGCCCGTGACATACGCTGCTGCTTTTCACGTTCATGCAAAGCCCTGCAAAAAGGTGAATCAAAATTTAACAAGATTTAGAGGAGTCTGTCACATTTTGAGACCATTGCACTTTGCACTTTACTACTCTTATAGAGATGTAACAGTGACCCTATCAAAATCTTTCCTTGGCCAGATCATTGTAGTAGTGATCTATTACACTGTTGTGACAGGGGTCTAGCAGAAACATCTTATAGGTATCAACGATTTCGGCTTGTTACTGATATTATTTTGGTGTAAGAATCCTAATCAGCATATCGGATTTCACATGCATGTATGGTGGCCTGATTATGTTAATGGAATCAAAGCATGCATGATAAAGGAGGCACATAAAGAAAACCATCATTTAGTATGCGTATATAGTCATGGTGGCATTACTCTTTTTACTGATCCAACTGCTTTTGCTTGCTGCTACTGTAGTCTACTACAGCACCATTATTATTAATTCTTATTATTGTTACTAGTTATCTATCTTCTCATTAATATCATCATCATCATTATAGACTTCAAACAGCACATGGCCCCCATGTAAGGGTCCCTTTCACTTGCCTTGACAATGAAAACAGGCTAAATTAAGTTCTACCCTCAATTAAGTCATGTCTTAGGTTCCCACACTTTTCGTCTTTATGTGCTGTGTAATGTATGAAGGGATGGATTAAATAATCCTTAATCTAATTAGTGTGACTGAAAACGAGTGAGGTCTTATCATTTAATGTGCATCACTTTCGTTTTGGCCTATCCCCAGCAACGAAAATGAAAGACACAGAGACAAGAGACCGGCCAAGTGTGAACAAGCTAGGAAAGGACGCCGGCCAAGTCTTTACCAACAATTATTTTCAATAAAAACTTTCCTCTAATCCTCTTTACAACATTGACATGAACACAATTTCTTCCAAAGTTGGAGACCTACCTTCATAATTGGGGGGTCTTTGGCAACCTATATTTTTTTTTTAAAAAAAAAAATCCTTATAAAAATATTATTTTCTACGCCCCGACTCCCCGACAATGACCTTTTCATTTACTATTCTTTTGTATCTATGAATTTATTTATTACGTGGGTTCGGACAAGCTCAAAAGGTCTTGATTCCACCCTGTATCCACGTGTCTTAATCCCAACTGGGTCCACAGTTTGCAAATGGTCCGCCAAACGGGGCCTAAAGTGTATTTGGATAATAAGTGGTCTAGATTTCGACGAAGGGGACAGTCTATTGATGAATTATACCCATGCCATGGCCTGCACATGGGCTCCTTGTCTCTCTCTCTCATAAAATCGGAGTCAATTTTAGGGTTCCAAATGTGAGGTGGTCCATTGATTAACTATACATAAATATAACAATTTTGCCCCATTTATGTGTATCAGGAAAAAAAAATAGTATCCGTTGACGTGAAGTTTTCGTTTTCCAAAGTCAAATAGGATGAGTGATTTATAGCCGGATCCAGCTGGAGTTGTCACTTCTTTTTTGTCTTCTTCTTTTCTTAATATTTATTATTATTATTATTATTATTATTATTATTATTATTATTATTGACATTGACATTATATACCAAATAAACATTTTATAAATATCCAATAAATTTGTAAGAAGTTTGTGTGAAATATTTTTTTATTTTTGAGAAAAGTATACATTCTTCTTTAAATTATCATTCGATTGTCTACCTTCAAATTACAAATTGTCTCAACGTCTCCTTTATGCTACCAAACAATGTCAATATGTCTTCCTACAATGACAAAAATGTTCTTCGTAAAATTATATAAAAATAAATAAAAACCAAGGTTTTCCATTTTCTTGATTTTTTTTTTATTATTAAGATTTTGTTTTATATAATTTTCAGTTTGGGAGGTAATTTTTTTTTTAAAAAAAAAAACTAAAAATAAATAAAACCAAGGTTTTCATTCTATTGTAAATTTTTATTTTTTATATATAATTTTCAAAATTTGAGCCACCCCTTGAATTTTCATTTTTCGCAGGTTTCTTTTTTTAAGAATTTATAATGATATATTTGTTTTATTGAAACTTTTTAGGGTTATTTTTATTTTTTTGTTAACTTTAAGGAAAATATTGACACAATTAATAATTTGAATAACATATTAACAATAAAGTGATAGTTTAAGATTTCAAACCCATCACTTTCAAGTAATTGCGACAAAAATGAGACCCAAAATTCAAAACACTATATATATATATATATATATATCACACCTCAATCAAACTCGACAATGATGCGGGGACATTGTTGTTAAGGATCTTTTTCTAAGGGTCAAGATTTGGGTCTTGTTTGCTAAGCACCGAAACGGTACAGGAAAGTGCTTGGCACTATTTACTATACTTTTTTTCACTTTTTCATTTTTTCCAACAACAATTCACATCAAAACATTCTCACTTTTTTCACTTTTTATATCACATCAATAATTTTTTTATTACTATTCAAATAAAAAATTCACTAAAATACAAAATTTTTTTCACTTTTCTATACAAATTCCTTTTACATTATATCACATCATCATTTTTTATTAATTTTAAAATTAATAACCCCACTACTCTGTTTTGTACCTGTCTTTACCAAACAACCCATTGAATCCATTGAGATACACAATTCAGAATTCTAGAACAAAAAAATTAAGCTCATTTTAATTAATTAATTGGGCAAAGAGATGTGAAAAGCCGTCCAAACAAAGGCAAAGGTTCCTTTCCATTCGGACACACCACCATTATTTATTTATTAAAATAATAGTCAATTAATTAATATAGGGATAAAAAAAAAGGTGCTGGTGGGAACACTAGCATATATAGCAGTATTATTGCTGCAGAAGAAGTTAAAGGTTGGGACACCTGATAAGACTAGCTGACTAGGCCTTTTAGAATCTTGGCAACATCGAAAATTAATAATAATAATAATAATAATAATAATATCTTACTAGTATAGAAATAAAAAAAATATTAAAAAAAAAAAAGATAACGTTACTTAAAAGAGTAATTTTATACCAACATTAAGTGTCTATCAAGTATCCATTAAAAAATAAAGTGACTTTTAAAATCACCATTACACGTATGATTAATCAAATGGTGATTTTAAAAGCCATCTTATTTTTTGATGAACCATTAATATACATGTAGAATTACGCTTTTGAAAGATACCTGAACTTCAAACCGTCTCAATTTAGGGTATTTATTTGTCGGAAAGTCTCAATTAGAGGCCCTCTATTAGGGGATTTTCCGTTAAATCCTATCCAAAATTTTAAAATATCCCTATTTTTATTTTTTTTAAAAAAACAATATATATATATACATATATATATATATATATATATATATATATATATATATATATAATTAATCAACACCTAAATCCTAACAATTTTTTTTTTCTTATAAAAAAAAGTTAAGCATTTTGAAAATTTTGATAAGATTTTTCGAAAAATTGATACCTTAAATTGAGACGTTTGAAGTTAAGGCATCTTCTTTCAAAAAGAATGAAAGTTTGGTACCCTTAAATAAAGTTCTCCCAAATATATATATTAAAAAAAAAAAAAAAAAAAAAAAAAAAAAAAAAAAAGAAAGAGAAATTTTTTTTGTTGAGTTAATAATGCATGTGTATCTAAAATCCAATGAAAACTATAAAGACGGCAAGTACGTACTACGTACCGGAACAATGAAACCTGCACGAGAGTGCCGGGCCACCACATATGCGCCGGCTCCACCACGTACTTCCTCAATAGCCCAGCCCAACCGTATCCTAATACCTGCAAATTAACCGGCCACCCCCATTCAATTTTCCGGAATTTCTTTCGATCTAGATTTTACAAGTGTCAAAAAAAAAAAAAAAAAAAAAAAAAAGGAAAAATGCTAGTTTTACAACACCCACACACTATGGGCACAACGTCCTCTCACATGAAGGTGAGCCCTAATGTGTGAGTTTCATCCTATGTAAGAAAGTGTTGTGTCCCTGTTGTGTAGATGTTGTGTAGCAATCAAATCTCAAAAAAAAATACACGTTTTTTTAATAACATGTTATGTGTTAAAAAAATATATACGAGCGACAATAAAATTAAATTAAATCATATAAAAATGCTATTTTAAAAACAGATGCGATTGGGACGAATTTTAAAAAAAAAAAAAAATCTGCCAGAAATCCAATAAACAACGGTTAAAATCATGAGATTCCTCTGCAACTTTTTTTGTTTGCAAGTAATAAATAATAAATAAATAAATAAAATATCATAAACAGACTGCTGCTGCGTACCTGCGTAGTGGTAATAAGAAGCCAACCAGCAATAAAAGAGATTTTCCGGTGGTAGAAGGCTTTGATTATGGTAACAATACCAACAGCATAAGCCGACCCAGATCCGAATGCGCTCCCAGCATTAGCGAAGATGGAAATGAGCACGTGCTCCTTCATGTTGAACGGACCCGGATTGAGCGAGAAACTCCGGGACCCGAGCCCGGGCAACCGGAACTTGGTCTCCGGGAGAACGGAGGCCATGAAGCGGCCGATGGGGAGGGTGGCCACTTGGACGGTGATTTGGGTTATTATGAGGGGCTCCGTCCGGTAGGCGAAGAACTGGTTGAGGAAGGAGAGGAGGGCGCATGAGATTAAGCCCAAGAACCACATCCTGAAGGTCCATATGGGGAGGGTAGGGTCGTCGGTGTTGGCCACGGTTAGCCTGACCTCCTCGACGGGAGAGAGCTCCTCTGCGTCCACATCTTCGTCAGCGGTGGGGATGTTTTTCTCTGGATCAGTAGGTGCGGAGGCGGCGGCGGTGGGGGGCGGTGTTTGTATATCCAGTGGTCCCATTGAATGCCTACAGCCTCTGCGTACAGGGAAACAGAATGTGAGGGTATGAAGGGGGATGGCCGTCTTTTATTGCATGGAGGCAGGATAGTACTGTTTTTGACTTTACTGCTTCCTGGTTGATAGTTGAGAGTCAAGACTTCATTGGATATTTTGCAAGTGGGGAATCATAGTTTGGATGAGATAACTGATCACCACTTATTGCCTCTAAAATGTTTGACAAATTTTTATCCAATAATTTCGAGACACAAATTCAATCTATTATTAACCGATTAGAGTTGAAGGATCTGATTCATTTAATTAAACGAGTCAGATTATAATTAATTTATATAGTCTTATACTGTAATGGATGGTCATACCACCTCTGGAACGCCTTGTATTGGACTCTTGAGGCGTTTCGGGAGTGATACGACCACCCCCAAAGTATTACACGGGGGTGGCCTGACCACCCACTATTTTTCAAGTTTATTTTAAGTAATTTTAATTGAATTCCAATTAAAGTATATGTATTGTCACCAAGCTAAGGAGTAGAAGTACATATTGCATTCCACTTTATTTTATTCTCAGTAACAATTATTTTATTTCTAAATAGAATATTCATTCCGCAAATCAAATTAAGTCTTATCGTGAATCTAAATTGTTTTATTAGAGAAATATAAGAATAAAAATATTTTATGATTAGATTGCCCTAAACTGAGAGATTTAACTGATTAGATTATCTTAAATTAAATAATTTAGTTTATATTTGAAAATTTTCAAATCTATATAAAACTCCATAAATAAAGATCATTGTACTCAAATCAATTATTAATAAAATACGTAACCTATAAGGCCTTAACATTAACATGCAGATGTAAATTATTAGCTGAATCACCTTAATCTTTATATTTTTTTTTAAAAAAAAAAACAATTATTATTAATTTTTATAATATCCTACAAAGGTTTTACCCAACGCATTGACACCCAAAAAAAGCAATATTTATAGGAATCACATGCCTTTTTACCATGAGATATTCCTCTTAAGTCATGATGTTGGTGTAGATTCATTTTTGTAAAGTATGGGGGGAGGTTGAAACTTATAATTATTAGTGTGGACCCAAATAAAAGAAAAAGAAAATATGCAATAACTAGTGACGAGTGGGCGGTCAAATTCCGGACGCCGTGCCCGTTTGGTTTCTCTTTCCAATGCCTTTTTGGTCAAATTCCGGCGCCGTGCCGCGAATGTTTGTTTACATTGCTCGTATACTTCCTTTCAGATTTTCTTTTTGTCATCTCCCAAGGAAAACAAACAAACAATATATATAAATATACAATAATAAGGGAATTCAACAAAAACAATAATAACAACAATAACAAGTAAATAAATAAATAACTATCCCTAGAGAGAATAGAAATTAGCTCTAAATTGATTTGTAGTAAATTTTTACAAAGTAGACTAATAAAATGACATGTATTTTTTAGCATGAGAGAATACATATTTTTTTTTAAAAGATAGGCTACGTTGACAACTCTTATATAACTCTAACAATTTTTTTTTAAAAAAAAAAAATTAACCATTGAATAATTTTACATGTCCATCAAGAATTTATAAAAAATTATATGACTTTTAAAATCACCATTGAACGTGTTCAATGGTGATTTTAAAAGCCACATCATTTTTTATGGACACTTAATATACATGTAAAATTACTTTTAACCATTGAATATGTAGAATTCACATATATGAAAACAGATCTAATTGTTAGTTTGAAAAAAAATTGTACAAGAGTTGTACAAAGATTATAAACATATTATATCTCATTTTTTTAATAGCACATGTTTTTCATATATATATTTTAATGGTATTAATAAGAAAACATGAGAGTTTGAAGCTAATTTATGTTCCTACAAATTGGGTTGTAAAAGCTCCTGCAATCCAATGGTTAAAAAATTACATTTGTCCTTTAAGAGTAATTATAGGAGTCCATCTTGTATCCTTTTTATGTCTCCTTAAAAATTAAAGTGACTTTTAAAATTATTATATAATCAAAATTCAATAGTGATCAATTAATCACAACGTTAATGATGATTTTAAAAGACACGTTATTATTGGAGGGATACAAGAGATACAAGAGAGACTTTTAACTTTATTCGTCTTTTAAATATGTAAGAAACACATGTTACTCATAAAGAGTATAGGGCCTAATAAAAGACACAAATGGCTAGTCATAGACCCCAATTAAGTGGACCGAGGGATTCAAATTGAATAAGGCCAAACTCTAAAAATATGATACATTTACAACTTTTATATAACTTTACCAACTCTTTTTAAAATTTACTATTAGATATGTAGGATCCACATATAAGAAAACAGATCCAATGATTAGTTTGAAAAACCCCCACATGAGCCGAGGCCAACCTCCACCACCTCATGAATGGGGTAGAGCTGTCGTGGGTGGTCTACACATTGGTTGGAGGTTGCCTCTTACGGGGTCAATAAGCCTTTTTTTGCTTTCATATTTTTTGCAAATAATTATTTTTTATGATATAATTGTAAATTTATAGGAGTGATTTGACAACTTGTTGATAATGTTTCTACCACACCAGCAATTTAGATGAAAAAAATGATTAGATGGGCTTATATTTAAGGTGGTCAAAACTTGGAGTGATTTTTTTTTTTTTTTTTTTTTGTGGGGAAAACGTAAGGATTAATTTTTAAATGCTTCAAAACCCAATAATTAATTTTCTATTTTTCCTTTTATTTTTTTGTAATACTCTGAAGGCACCTATTTCAGGCACAATATTTAATTTTCTTACTTGGAATGCATAGGGTAGGCAACATATTGAAAGAAGAATAATATTATTTTGTAAATTGTATAAGATTGCTATACAATTTAATTATATGGAGTAAAAATTAATTATTGAATCAATATTTATAAAAAAAAAAAAAAAAAAAAAAAAAAAAAAAAAAACAAGGGTTGGGTTTTACTATCATGTCAGTCTAGTTTTATATAATTTGTTGTATATCAGTATACTAAATAGCGTTTACTCTCGAAAGAAACACACCGCAATCTATTAAAAAGACAATTTGGTAGAGATAATTATTTTTACATAATGAAATCTACAAAATAAATAATGCTATATACTATACGTTTATCTTATATGCTCTTATTCTATTGAATTGACATGATATTGTCAATCAATTCTAAAAAGAAGAAAAAAAAAATTAAGAGATCTGAGTCACTATCATGTCGTTTAATGAGATAGAGATGGAATGAAAGGTAAACATTACTCCTACAAAATATAGTCAATGTCAACAACTTTAGGCGTTGTTTGGCAAGCCCCTCCCCTCATATTGGGTGAGGATTTTTTTTTTAGGTGATAGTAAAATGTGATTGATGAATATAAAGTTGAAATAATTTATATAAAAAAGTAAAAAAAAAAAAATTGTATTGTAGTGAGTTTTTTTATTTATTTAAATAGTAATAAAAAAAATGTTGTTGTGATATAAAAAGTGAAAAAAAAAAATAAAAATATTTTGAAGTTGATAATTTTTAGAGAAGTAAAAATAAGAGAAAAAAAAAAAAAAAAAAAAAAAAAAAAAAAAAAAAAAAAAAAAAAGAAGAAGAAGAAGAAGAGATTGCCAAACGGGCCTAACTCGGTCTTGGAAAGGCGACTTTCAGAGAAGCCGTTGGCCTCATGAATCTAATTGGAGATTCCTTATCTCGAATAATTCCCTTTTTGTGGTCTCTATACAAACACACATACCTCTACTTTAATAAAAGAAGATAATTGGTGATCTTTCTTAAGTCAATTGCATGCTTTGCTGTTACCTGCGGCATGACATTGGAAAATTATGCCGACTGTACTCGTCTTTATCTCTTTCTACCAAAAAAAAAAAAAAAAATCATAATTAGCATTTAAGTTTTGACTTTAGTCCTTAAGATTTTTATTTCAAAAATAACGACATTAGATTTTGCTCAATCACCCATCCAGGAGATTGTAGGACAAAAGTGAGCACCTCCACCGGAGAGGTCTTCAAAAGCTAAATTGGGATGCAGCTCTGAATAAAGCCACAAGGACTATGGGCGTGGAGCAATATTAACGAATGAGAAGGGTGAGGCGGTGGAAGCTGTGGCAAAAGTAGTTCCTCAAGTCATTGATCCTAGTGTGGCCGAGGCGGTTGACACTTTGGAGGGCGGTCAAGATGTGTGGTGATTTGGGATGTGCAAGTAATTTTTGAGGGTGATGCTTTGACTATTGTTAATGCAATTTGTTAAGATGTCCCGTGTTGGAGAAGTTATGGCCAGCTTATTGAGGATACATGTACCTTACTCCAAGGCTTTTGTCAAGACGTCCCGTGTTGGAGAAGTTATGGCCAGCCGATTGAGGATACATGTACCTTACTCTAGGGCTTTCATTATCATGTAGTAAGGCATATCTAATGAGTGGCTAACAATGCTGCTCATGTATTAGCAAAGATGGCCTTGAATCAGTCTTTAGACCATGTGTGAGTGGAGGAATGCCCTTCTTCTATCTGAAATATTGTCCTTGCTGAGCAAGTTTCCAATGATTGATTAATGATATCCATGATGTTCTTAAAAAAAAAAAAGAATAAAAAATAAAAAAAGTTTCAAATTGGTCCCTTATTACTTTACCATCATAGTTAATAGTTTTTCATTTGTCACATATGTCTCATTTGACACACTAGGGTTAATGCCAGCACCCAACATCAATGTTGATGTCCATGTCAACATCAAAGTTAACGGTTATCTCTCTAACGTTACAAATTCACTACAAAAAACCTTGCAATTGGACGCATGTCTACAGTAACCGGTACTGTAGACACGCGTCCAATTAGCCACGTGTCTTTTTGACATGTGGCTAACTGTATAAACACCCCAATTGGACGCGTGTATTTAGTACACGTGTCTAATTGTTATTTTTTTCCAAATATATATATATTAAAAAAAAAAAAATTGTGTTGTGTTATTTTTTTAAAAAAAAAAACAAAAAAAATTCCTTATCTTATTAACCATATAAATCTATGAAATTACGGTGTACGTAGCATATACACATAAAGTTAGGTTTTAAAGCTATATACTATATGTAAATTCTATACTTGGAGTTTATGTTTTTTAGGTTCCTTATTTATATATATATGGTATACTAATAAGTACGTAAACCCTAACCTAATTTACATATTGTACTATATATATAATTAAACCAAATAGTTCAAATTAGGGTTTAGTTTTGTACACCATCTACGTATAGAAACAAAAAAAATAATTTAAAACATAACAAAGTTAAAAAACCTATAATTAATACTATATATATAGATATGCATGCATGTAAACGGTTTAGAAACTATATACAATAACCTTGCTATTTATGGCTATATATAGTAAATGCAATTATTTTGAGGGTTCCGTACTACATAATAAATTAAATACTTATGGTTTAGTCCCTTATATAGTACCTACACTTAGGGTTTATTGTTATATATAGTACATACACGTGTCCAGTTTGACGCGTGTATAATTACACGTGTCCAGTTGGACACGTTTATTTTAATTGGACGCGTGTATAAATTTACACGTGTCCACCCGGACACGTGTATTATTACATGCGGCCATATGTTGCCACGTGTAATTTATACACGTGGCCAAATGTGAATTTTTTTTCTTCCAAATATATATTAAAAACGAAAAATATTTTATTTAGAATCTAAAAAAAAAAAAAAAAAAAAAACAAAACAAAACAAAAACTTACTTTCTTAACTATATATCATAATCTTAAATTTGTATCATATATGTAAATACTATACTTAGGATTTACATGTTGAGTTCCTTATAAGTACGTAAACCATATAGGGTTTACATATTGTACTATATGCATTTACATAAATGTATGTACTGTAAATAGTATACTTATTTATACATTGTACTAAATGCATAATTAAACCAAATTCGGTACTATATTTATATATATATAACACCAAATTAAGATTTGGTTTTATACACCATTTACATTAAGAAAATAAAAAAAAAATGCTTCGAACAAAGTTAAAAATCCTATCCATAATACTATATATATATATATATATATATAATATGCATGCATGTAAACAGTTTATAAACTATATACATTTATATACTTTATGGCTATAATACATAGTATACAATATATACACATAGAGTTAGGGTTTATAGCTATATATAGTGTATAGTGGGATGGTTTATAGATATATATAGTATATATATATATTTAGGGTTAGGGTTTTTCGCCATATATATATATATATATAGAACATACACTTAAGATTAGGGTTTATAGCTATATATAGTATATACACTTAGGGTTAGTGGGTTTAGGGTTTAATTTTAATTTAGCGTTTAGTATAGTGTGTATATATATACATACTTAGTGTCATGGTTTAAATTTAGGGTTGTAATTTAATTTTAATTTATAGTTTACGGTTTAGTTTTAGGGCTTAGGGTTTAGCAATGTGCATGTACATGCAGTACATACACTTAGGGTTGCATGGGTTTGTATTTGTATTTAGGTGAATAGATTATATATATATATATATATATATATATATATATATATATATATATATATAAAAACAACTACACTTGGAGACATGTATTTTCATACACGTCTCCAATTGGACACGTGTACGTAGTTTGGCCAGCGTACTGCGCGGGAGAACTCTCGCGCACCACCTGGCCAAACTACGGCCTTATTTTTTAAAAAATATAATAATTTTATTTTAATTAAATATATGCACGGTGAGACAAAGACTGGGTCCACTATTCGTGGTCAGTGTTCGAGTTATCACAGTGGCACAAATACCGCTGCCTGTAGCACTGAACATGGTGAAGTCACAGAACAGGGGGGTGTGGCCGTGGAACAGGATGATGACATGCACGCTATGTTGCGTGACGCCTTCGGCGTGCGCGATGTTGCTGAAGCCGTCAGTACGGATCCGCAACAAGTTGACGAAGAAACCTCTTGCGGGGACGCATTGAAGTACCAAAAGTTGTTAAAGACCGCCGAGAAGCCCCTTCACCCTGGTACCAAGCATAGTAAATTGAATGCTACTGTACACATGTACAATTTGAAGTGCGTTGGAGGTATTAGTAACAAGATTTTTTCAGACATTCTCGAATTTATCAATCAGCTGTTGCCTCCTTGCGATGAGACATTGCCAGATAATACGTATGAGGCGAAAAAGTTTCTAAGTGTCATGGGTCTAGGGTATGAGAAGATTCCGACGTGCAGTAATGACTGTATGTTATTCTGGAAAGACAATAAAGAATTAGATTCATGTACCGTATGTGGAGAATCTAAGTGGAGGGCTGATACACATATAGATGAGGATGGTGAAGTCATATCAGCGAGGAAAAAACGCCCGGTGAAGATCTTGAGGTGGTTTCCACTCATCCCACGGTTACAGAGGTTATTCATGTCTGAGCATACTGCGCCCCATATGAGATGTCATGCAGAAGGCCGCACTAGGTATGGCGTATTGAGGCACCCGGCCGACGGTGAGGCATGGAGATCGTTTGACATTTTACATACAGATTTTATGGCAGAGAGTAGGAACGTCCGACTTGGTTTGACAGCAGATGGATTTAATCCTTTTGGGAGCATGAGCACATCTCACAGCACATGGCACGTAATGCTTGTGCCGTACAATTTGCCACCTTGGATGTGCATGAAACAGACGTCGTTCATCCTGTCACTGGTTATTCCTGGATCGAGCTCACCTGGTATGGATATTGATGTTTACCTTCAGCCATTGATTGATGAGTTGCTGGAACTGTGGAATGTAGGGGTACGAACATTCGATGCTTCAAAGAAGGAAAATTTTATTATGCGATCCCAGTTGATGTGGACAATAAACGACTTGCCAGCGTATGCAGATTTATCTGGTTGGCCTAACAGGGGTGTGAAGGCATGTCCTTGCTGTATGCAATCGACACGTTCTAAACACTTAAAGAACAGATGTAAATTTTGCTATATGGGGCACAAAAGATACTTGCCAACTGAACATCTGTGGCGGCTGAACAGGAGAACATTTGACGGTACTGAAGAATTTGACAGCGCGCCGATTGTGCCATGCGGAGACGAGATCCTCCAACAGTTGGACGAAGTTGCGTTTGGGGATGAGATCGCGGGTAAGAAGAAGAAACGGAAGAAGCGGAAGAAGGGTGCAGGGAGTTCCGATGTTATATGGAAGAAGAAAAGTATCTTTTTCAAATTGCCGTATTGGAAAGACAATTTGCTTCGGCACAATCTTGATGTTATGCACATAGAGCAAAATGTCATCGACAATATACTTGGCACTATTTTGGATATTAAAGGGAAAACGAAGGACAACTTGGCAGCTCGACTGGACTTGCAGGAAATGGGGTTGAGACCTAAGTTGCATCCGTTCACGACCGCAAATGGTAAGACGTATATTCCCGCTGCCTATCACACCATGTCTAGGGAGGACAAAGAAAATTTTCTGAAGGTTCTTCGAAATGTGAGGGTCCCGGACGGATACGCCTCGAACATTTAACGATGTGTTCGGCTCAAGGACCGTACAATTTCCGGGTTGAAGAGCCATGATAGCCACTGATGCAACAGCTTCTCCCAATTGCATTGCGTAAGTCATTGCCAGATAAAGTTGTTAGACCTTTTGTGGAGATTTCAGCATTTTTTAGAGGCATATGCTCAACCAAGCTATCACAAGAAGATATGGACCGACTGCAGGGTGACGTCTGTATCACTTTGTGCAAGCTAGAACAGATATTTCCTCCAGGGTTTTTTACCAACATGGTCCACTTGGTCGTGCATCTTGTGCGCGAGTGTAGACTCGGCGGACCCGTGCAGTATAGGTGGATGTACCCGGCAAAGAGGTAAAATTCGGCGTAATATGTATATATATATATATATATATATATATATATATATATATATATATATATATATATATATATATATTTTGATTTAATTGTAACCCTAATTGATGATAATTCAAATATCGTGTATGTGTGTACACTAGGAGTCTTGGGAATTTCAAGTCTAATGTGCGCAATAAAGCGGCTCCTGAGGGGTGCATTGCGGAGGGGTACATAGAGACCGAGCTGGTAACGTTATGTTCAAGATATCTGAATAACGCACCAACATTCCACAACAGACCTCAGAGAAATCCTGATGGATCCAAGAGGGCGGGCACGCGTGTTACCCTGAACCGGTTGATAATGTACCAGATTCATCGTTATATTGTGTTCAACTCTGAAGAGTTTCACAATTTGCGGACGTAAGTAGTGTTTATATATTTAACAGAATTCGAATAAAAGTATTAATAACAATTATTACATAATTGTATACGCTGAATGTAGGATGCACAAAGACGCGCTTAGGCAATCATGCACTAGGGGTTGCATTACGGAGGCTCTTATTGAAGCACAACATCATGAGCAGTTCTGCGAATGGTACCGTGCATATGTAAGGAAATAGTGGTAATTTTGAAATTGGAAAAATTTATGCAGGTTCAATATAATTAACCAATGTGATGTTTAATATTTGTAATTATAACATAGGTCGATGGCCTGGACGATCAACGTAGGGAGGAATTGGACCACAACTTCGTTATGCGTTGTAGAGGGCTAAAGGAGACAGCAGTCAAGTACAACAGGTACGTGGTAAATGGGAAATTGTTTCGCACGCTTGCCCATGATGTGGGAAGGAGGACTCAGAACAGCGGCGTATGTGTTCCAACCGTTGAAGGCGAAACGTACTACAGGCAGTTAACCGATATAATTGAGGTCGAGTACTATGACAGGACTACGTACGTCCTATTTAAGTGCAATTGGGCAAACCCCACGATGGACAGAGGATTCACAATAGACGAGTATGGCCTAGTGTTTATCAACTTCAATCACCTCGTCCACAGGGGAGAACTGATTCAAGACGAGCCGTACGTGCTTACATCTCAGGTAGATCAAGTATTCTACGTCGAAGATGGAAGAAACCCAAATTGGATTCGTGCGGTTAGGACCAAACCGCGCAACGTGTACGACGTTGGCCAGGGGGAAGGGAGTAATGAGGATGGTACAACCTACCATGAGTGCGTACCACTCGTACTAGCCATTGATGACCTACACGATACGAATGATGAATTCGAGTACGACAGGCCCGACATTGATCCGATTGAAGCTCCCGTGATACAATGATTGATATATTTGTTGTGAGTATAATTCGCTTGAACTCAATACACTTGACGACATAAAAATAATAATAAATTCGAAACCCCTAAACCCGTAAGAAAAAACAGCATTCCAATCGAATGAACTCAATACAAATTTTTATTATTTGCATAAATTTCGTTGTATAATTTACATATTCATTAAAAATATATAAAATACAAATTCTAATTAATTTGTCTACATTTGTTCGCAGGTATTGATGGACCAGAGACCCCCTCCTTATGCATATCGGGCACCTCGCCCACCCGTTCCCCCCATGACCACGCCCACTGATTCGACGGCATTATATACTGCTGTGTGGCCACATCACCCAGATGGGGCTTATAGACCATTGTTGTCGGGTATGGTGGCCGTGCCCACGTCAGATTACGGGCATACCAGCACAGCTGGATGTTGCAGTTCTCCATTGTCGGACCCCCGACATTATCTTAGATAGGGTTCACCCAACCGGGTAACGTGGCTCGATGGTGGGTGCGAGAGGGGATGGGGCCACAGGGTTAGCGCCGTACTTTCTGTTTACATATAGTGTACCTATGACATGTAACCCTGATAGTGAGACGAAGGATGGTAGATTTCCACTGTCATAGACCGAGGAGATGCAGATGTCGGCTGTGGGGTTGGGACAGATACCGGCACAGGCGGCGATGCAGGGCCAGATTATGGGGCCGAGACAGATGCCAGCATCGGGGGCGAGTCAGGGCCCGGGCATGTAGAGAGCCAGATGCCTTTATCTGGTGAGAGCCAGGTGCCACTTTCCGGTGAGAGTCAGATGCCAGATCTGGGGGGGAGCCAGAGTACCCATGAGGAGGACGTTGCGAACTTGCAATGTTGCGTACCGATCAGTTGGCCCCCGATAGCCCCCAGGATATGGATTCAGATGATGATCAGCAGCCTCCACCAGCGAGAGGGGTTGGCGAGGAGGTTGCAAGCGACCCAGCACATACAGATTGACCATATTCGATTGATGAGTAAGTACATATTTAAACATCCTTAAAACTCATATTATGTTACCAAAAATTTAATTTTTTGTTTGAAAGAAAAATAACTTGAATTTACAATTTTTTTTTTATATATATGTTTTTTAGTGTTAACCAATTAAATGTTGAATATTTTTTTCATTAGGGTACAACCCAGACTGAACCATATATTATGAGGTGATTAAGGACCCAGAGAGAAACTGGGTGCTCCCGAGGGGGAAGAAGGTTGTATTGCAGTACAATGCTGCTCTACAACCTGTAGGACAAGCCTGCAATCGTTTTAGGCGGGCTGAGGGCAAGCTTATCAGGAGCGGGTCTTACATACATATGCGGGACAAATGAGCGAGGGTAAATAAGAAGATTAAGCAGGCTATGTGGGACGCCACGTACTTCCTCAATAGCCCAGCCCAACCGTATCCTAATACCTGCAAATTAACCGGCCACCATGCTTCAACCATTCAATTTTCTGGAATTTCTTTCAATTTAGATTTTACAAGTGTCAAAAAAAAAAATACACGTTTTTTTAATAACATGTTACGTGTTAAAAAAATATATACGAGCGATAATAAAATTAAAATAAATCATATAAAAATACTATTTTAAAAACAGATGCGATTGGGACGAATTTGAAAAGAAGAAAAAATCTGTCAGAAATTCAATAAACAACGGTTAAAATCATGAGATTCCTCTGCAACTTTTTTTGTTTGCAAGTAATAAATAAAATATCATAAACAGACTGCTGCTGCGTACCTGCGTAGTGGTAATAAGAAGCCAACCGGCAATAAAAGAGATTTTCCGGTGGTAGAAGGCTTTGATTATGGTAACAATACCAACAGCATTAGCTGACCCAGATCCGAATGCGCTCCCAGCATTAGCGAAGATGGAAATGAGCACGTGCTCCTTCATGTTGAACGGACCCGGATTGAGCGAGAAACTCCGGGACCCGAGCCCGGGCAACCGGAACTTGGTCTCCGGGAGAACGGAGGCCATGAAGCGGCCGATGGGAAGAGTGGCCACTTGGACGGTGATTTGGGTTATGATGAGGGGCTCCGTCCGGTAGGCGAAGAACTGGTTGAGGAAAGAGAGGAGGGCGCATGAGATTAAGCCCAAGAACCACATCCTGAAGGTCCATATGGGGAGGGTAGGGTCGTCGGTGTTGGCCACGGTTAGCCTGACCTCCTCGACGGGAGAGAGCTCCTCTGGGTCGACATCTTCGTCGGCGTTGGGGATGTTTTTCTCTGGGTCAGTAGGTGCGGCGGCGGTGGGGGGCGGTGTTTGTATATCCAGTGCTCCCATTGAATGCCTACAGCCTCTGCGTACAGGGAAACAGAATGTGAGGGTATGAAGGGGGGATGGCCGTCTTTTATTGCATGTGGGCAGGAGAGTGTTTTTGACTTACTGCTTTCTGTTTGATAGTTAAGAGTCAAAACTTCATTGGATATTTTGCAAGTGGGGAATCATATTTTGGATGGAGATAACTGATCACTACTTATTGCCTATAAAATAGTGACAATTTTTTATTCAATAAGTTTGAATAAATGAGTTGAACGGTCCAACTCAATGAGTTCAATCATAAATGATTTATAGAGTCTTATATTTACGTTTCAATACGACTCAAAAGAACTCATAATTTTTAACACAATTTACAGAACAAGAGGAATAGCTATTTGTAAATAAATAGACTACATTTTAAAGGAAAAACAATTTATTAATTTCTGTTTTTTCTCAATTCTTTTTAAAAAATAAAAAATAAAAAGAAACAAACCATGTAATGGGTGGTCTCCTGAGGCGTTCTAGAGGTGGTGTGACTACCCCCAGAGCATTAATCGAGGATGGCCTAGCCTCCCACCATTTTTCAAGTTTTTTTAAGTAATTTTAATTGTATTCCAATTAAAGTATATGTGTTATCAAGGAATAGAAGTACATATTCCATTCTACTCTATTTTATTCCCAGTAATAACTATTTCATTTCTTAATGGAATATTCATTCCGCAAACCAAATTAGGCCTTTTGGTTAATCTATATAGTTTTATTAAAGAAATATAAGAATAAAAATAGTTGACGATTATATTACCCTAAACTGAGGGATTTAACTGATTTGTCAAATCAAATATTAATGAAAGATATAACCTATAAGGCTTTAACATATAGACGTAAATCATCGGCTGAACTACCTTAATCTTTGTATTTTTTTTTTTTTTTTTAAAAATTATTATTAATTTTTATAATACCCTACAAAGCTTTTACCCGATGCATTGACACCCAAAAAGAAGCAACATTTATAGGAATCACCTGCCTTTTTACCTTGAGATATTCCTCATGAGTCATGATGTTGGTGTAGATTCTAAAAGCGTACCGACTGAATTTTTGTAAAGTATGGGGGGTTGCTTGAAATTTTCAAATATTAGTGTCGACCCAAATAAAAGAAAAAGAAAATATGCAATAATTAGTGACGAGTGATGACCTCACGATGGGTCGTCAAATTCTGGGCGCCGTGCCCGTTTGGTTTCTCTTTCCAATGCCCTTTTTGGTCAAATTCCGGGCGCCATGCTGCGAATGTTTGTTAACATTGCTTGTATGGATTGAGATCCACGGCAATTCGAGTTTTTTTTGATAATCTAGGCCGTTAGATACATGACGGCCTAGAACATACATATGTTGTTTTGTTTTTTTTTATACTTCTTTTTTATTAAAAAAAAATAAAAATTTGAAATTTGAAATTCATTAAGAGTAATTATAAGAATCCAATGGTTAAAAAATAACATTTGTCGTTTAAGAGTAATTATAGGAATCCATCTTGTATCTTTTTTATGTCCCTTAAAAATTGAGGTGGCTTTTAAAATTATTATATGATCAAAATTTAATAGTGATCAATAAATCACAAGGTTAATGATAATTTTAATTTTTTTTTCCCTCTTTTTCTTTATATTTTGTTTATTTGTTTTGCTTTTATATAATTTTAAGAATTTTTATAATTTGATGAATGATATTTTTGTCATTGGGAGACATTGACATTATTTGGTAGTTTAAGGGGATATTAACACAATTGGTAGTTTGAGGGTCACATTGACTATTGAGTGGTAGTTTAAGGTTGTGTTGTGTACTTTTCTATATATGTGTTTGTGTGTGTGTTTTTGGAGAAGTGATACATGTACATCATTTACATTTTTTACACATTTTCATATAATTAAATTTCAAATTCACCATTGAATTTGTAGGGCTAATGTGAGTCCCATAAATTTATTGATAAATTTGAAAATAAGATGTGTATGAAATGTGGTATTTCTATTATTTCTCTTTTTCTTTTTCTTTATTATTATTATTATTATTATAAGGGATATTGTATTATTATTAGCGTTGATGTGACACTCTGGTTTCCGTCAATATTTCAAACCAAAGTACAAGGTAGGAAATTATTTGTCATTTATACTTATCATTAGGAGTTTTTAGCTATTTTTTAAACCCTAAATAACTTATTGCATATCAGTGTAATTATATAGACTGATTTTGTATTTTTTTTTAAAAAATAATAATAATAAAAAAAAAAGCAATAAAAAAAAAAAAACATTCATTAGGTTTTCATCTCGTTAAAAATTAGTATATATTGATAAATATTTCGTCAACAAGTTGACAAGTCAACCTTGTAAAATTACAATTACGTCATAAAAAATAATAAAATTACAAAACGCAAAATAAAAACCAAAAGTAAACAAAAACCTCATGTGGGCCGAGGCCAACCTCCACCTTTACCTTTACCTTTACCTTTACCTCTACTTTCCCCTCCACCGCCTCATAAATCGGGCAGAACTCCCGTGGGTGGTCTATACCTTCCCTTAGGAATCTCTTTTTTTTTGGGGGGGGGGGGGGGGTCAATAAACCCTTGTTTGCTTTTATATTTTTTGCAAATAATTATTTTTTATGATATAATTGTAAATTTATAGGAGTGATTTGACAACTTGTTGATAATGTTTCTACCACACCAGCAATTTAGATGAAAAAAATGATTAGATGGGCTTATATTTAAGGTGTTCAAAACTTGAAGAGTGATTTTTTTTTTATTTTTTTTTATTTTTTTTAAGGAAAATGTAAGGATTAATTTTTAAATGCTTCAAAACCCAATAATTAATTTTCTATTTTTCCTTTTATTTGAAGGAATCTATTTCAGGCACAATATTTAATTTTCTTGCTTGGAATGCATAGGGTAGGCAACATATTGAAAGAAGAATAATATTATTTTGTAAATTGTATAAGATTACTATACAATTTAATTATATGAAAGTGAAAATTAGTCATTGAATCAACATTTATAAAATAATAATAATAATAATAATAATAATAATAAACAACCAGGGTTGGGTTTTACTATCATGTCAATCTAGTTTTATATTTGTTGTATATCAGTATACTAAATAGCATTTACTCTCGAAAGAAACACACCGCAATTTGTTAAAAGACAATTTGGTAAAGATAATTATTTTTACGGAATGAAATCTACAAAATAAGTAATGCTATATATTACACTATTATCTTATGTACTCTTATTCTACTAGGGTGTGTTTGGGATTGCGATTTCGTAGATAAAAAGTGCGATTTTAAACCAAATTGCAGAAAATGAACCGTTTGGAAACTGCGTTTTTAAAAAATTGCGATTTGAAAATGCAGAAAAGTGCTTATTCAAATTGCAAGCAATTGGATGCTTTTTTGAAAATGCAATATTTTAAAAAGCTAATCTGCGATTTTAAAGGCCAAAGTGCGATTTTACCAAACGCCTAACTGGGTTTTTAAAAATCATTTTTTTAAATCGCACATTTTAAAATTATTATTTTTAAATCGTACTTTTTGAAATTGTAAATCCAAACGGACCCTTAGAAGCTATCACGTCTATGTTTAATGAGATAGAGAAGGAATGAAAGGTAAACATTACTCCTACAAAATATTATATGCCGGATCAATTCACCCAATTTTGCATTATTTTTGCACGTCTTTCAATAAAAACCCGGAAAGGTCTTTAAATGTCCAGGAGAACGTAGAGAAGATGAATAAAACGCTTTTTATTGACCTTTTAAATGTCCGACTCTTCGGCCATTCATTCACTTTCGGGATGTGTGGTTTCTGGGAAGCATGTATGGGAACTAAGCCAGAACACTGATGAGTATTTTTTTTTTTTTTTTTTTTTTTTTTTTTTTTTTTTTTAAAAAAAAAAATCATTAACGAGGAAATAAGTTAGTTTTCACACTTATTTCATTATTTATAATGTCAATTACATGAAAATAAAATAAAAATATATAAATCACTTAAAATACGATGTTGTCCGCACATGCAGATAACGCTCAGTAAAAATTATTATCCATATATTCGAATGTGACTAACAATTTTAGGGTATGCAGATGTAGTTAATAACGGTATTCACTTACTTTTTATGTATAATATATATTTTATATATTTGGTATGTATATTATATTTAATAAATTCACAAAAATGATTTTTGATGTTTAATACCAAAATGACGTCAATTTGAAAAATGTATAAGTTATGTTATATACTTATATTAGTTTGGTTTGCGGTGTTGCTTTATTGTGTAAGAATTGTGCAAAAATGTAAAAATAATGTGAAAAAGATTTGGGCTTAAAAAAATTGAAACAAATTCAAAACACACCCAAAAAAAAATGTTCTAAATTATATTCAAAATCATTTAAAATATGGCATAATAAAGACATAAGAAAGACTCAAAAGAGTAAAAAATGCCTAAAAGACTATTACCTAATATGCGAATAGTAAATAATAACCGTAATAACTATAGAAATTCGGTTAGAAAAATTATAATGTAAATACATATATTTAAAATTAATATTCGGATTTTATAAATGTTACTGTGTATATATATTACAAAAAAATCGCTGTCAAATTCACATCGCCCGTACACCTTAGGAAGCTTATCTCGCTCTCTAGTAGGGTGCAATAATTTTCAAATATATTTCATGTTTTTTTTTTTTTTTTTTTTTTAAGTACAACGATAGGAAACAAAATAAAAAATAAAAAATAAAAATCAAGGAACAAAGAAAGATGCAGAAAACTTATTTCCTAAACAGGGTGGAAAGGAAATCGGAAAATAGGATGGAATGAAAATGGAACTATAAATAAATCAGACTTTGAACCCATAAATATACTAAGGCAGTAGGCATTATTAAATCTACCCATAATAATTAATATACCTACCTATAATATAATTATTACACTAGGCATTATTATTCGCTCTTGGTTTGATGAGTACGGTGTGGCCATACGGTCTCTACAAAGCATTAGACATGGGGAAATACGTCCCCCAACCGGCTTTTGTATTAAAGAAAAAGCTAATTTTAATGCAAAAAGTTATTTGATGTGACATCAAATGACTTTTTGCATTAAAATTTAATTTAATTAATTAAAAGAGACTGCTGAGAGATGATAAAACGTCCCCATGTATTTGTGCTCTTAGACATGCGATGGCTTTCCTACTCAGGGTAGTGATTGAGGGGATCCTTGACTGGCTCCCTCTTCCCCTTTTCAATATAAAATCCCATTTTATTCAAAAAGTAGAAATAAAATAATATAAAAAAAAATAAAAGCGTAATAAAATGAGGTTTTATATTGAAAAGTGGCGAGAGAGCCGGTCAAGGGTCCCCCCAAATCACTACATGGTCAATGTCAACAACTTTAGGCCTTATTTGGCAAGCCCCTCCCCTCATATTGCGTGAAAATTTTTTTTAGGTGATAGTAAAATGTGATTAATGGAATATAAAGTTGAAATAATTATATAAAAAAGTAAAAAAAAAAAAAATTGTATTGTACTAGTTTTTTTTATTTAAATAATAATAAAAAAATATTGAAGTGATATAAAAAGGAAAAAAAAAAAATTAAGAATGTTTTAAAGTGAGAATTTTTAGAGAGATGAACATAAAGGAAGAAGAGATTCCCAAACGGAGCCTAACTCGGTCTTGGAAAGGCAACTCTCAGAGAAGCCGTTGTCCTCATGACTCTAATTGGAGATTCCGTATCTCGAATAATTCCCTTTTTGTGGTCTCTATCTATACAAACAGACATACCTCTACTTTAATAAAAGAAGACAGTTGGTGAGAGAAGCTGCTTTGATCTTTCTTAAGTCAATTGCTTTGCCGTTACCTGCGGCTTGACATTGGAATGTTATGCCGATTGTACTCGCCTTTATCTCTTTCTACCAAATAAAAAAAAAAAAAAAAATTCATAATTAGCCTTTTAAGTTTTGACTTTAGTCCTTTAAAATGTTTCTTACAATTCTCACACAACTTTTGTACAACTCTAACTACTTTTTGTTATGATCAACTATTGGATTTGTTTTCCAACATGTGGGTCCTAAATATTCAATGACTGATTTTAAAAGAAAGTTGTTAGAGTTGTGTAAAAGTTGTACAAAAATTGTGTAAGAAACATTACTCTAAGATTTTTATTTCAAAAATAACGACATTAGATTTTGCTCAATCACCCATCCAGGAGATTGTAGGACAAAAGTGGGCACCTCCACTTGGGGGTCTTCTGATGTGGTTAACCTGTTTCAATAAAATTATATGGCTATAGACGCAATATAGCATTACTTTAAGCACATAGTACATACATATATTTAATCAAAACTTTTTAACTTTCAGGTCGTCAATGATATTGATGACGTAATTTCGCATATATATTCTATCGTTCTAGGAATTTCCGGAGCCACCCATACTTTGAAATGCCTTAATAAATAACAAAAGGCAAGCAATATGAATAGGACAATAGCATGATTAACATCCTAATCATATTTCTAATTTCGCTCGTGCTTATGCTGCTATCCCTCTATCCATTTTGGTCAGAGATGGTTTACAACTCACTATCAATTACTACATAATAACACACTAAACTTAATTCCCGTGTTAATCTGTTCTACGAACGATCACAATTACGATAAATAAGACAATAATATTGATAACATTTATTAAGCTTTACTCTTTTACAAAAGGCATCTTAAGGAAAGAGATTCACTCAATGCTTATAAAGCCCACCATCCTGGTATACCTTGACAATGTAGGACTCTTAACACGTCCACTCATGTGTGGTACTATTGTTCAAACACATGTACAATGTGAAGAGATGTCCAATATTGTCTAAGATCCTGAAGCTTTGATATTATAATAAAATTCATTGAACCTTACTTCTTTATAAAATGCACTTTAAAAAAGGAAGTTTTTTCAAAGCTTATAAAACTCACAACCTATACATACTTTTGACAAAATAAAACTCTTAACAAATATCAAAATTTATGTTATTCACCAAAAAAATTCACTACCAAATATACATGGAATACAAAATAGTAAATTCACCAGGCAAAACTCCTTTTTTTTTTCATTGTACTCCGCCCCAAACCGAAAACAACTCTGATCTTTTCTCTCCCGTGCGGCCTCAAAAGTCAAAACAAGAGAAAATAAAGGCTTTGCAGATTTTGTTTTTCTCTCATCTTTGTCTGATGTTATTTGTTTTATATTTAAGGGATAGTTGCACATGTGGTATGTCATAATTATTTTTCACTTCATATTGTTTAAAAAGTTTATAGTAAGTCCTTATAGTTAGCAATAATTACAAATCGATCCCTACAGTCAAATTCCGTTAAAAATTTTAACAGATTCCGTCAAATGTCACGTCAGCACCACGTGTCACCAATAAGATGGCGACACATGCCCATCTTAATAAAAAAATATAAATTTTTAAAAAAATAAATAAATATACTTATTTTTTTAAAAAAAAAAAAAGAAAAGAAAAGAGGGGGCAAGGGGTGGCCCCTTTCCAATGGGGGTGGCCGCGCGCCACCCCCGGCCACCCCTTGCCCCCATTTTTTTTTTTTTTAAAAAAAAGAATATTTATTTATTTTTTAATAATTTTTTTATTATTATTAAGATGGACACGTGTCGCCATCTTATTGACGACACGTGGCGCTGACGTAGCATTTGACGGAATCTATTAAAAATTCTAACGGAATTTGACGCCAAGGATCGATTTGTAATTATTGCTAACCACAAGGACCTCCCATGAACTTTTTAAACCATATGGAGTGAAAAATAATTCTGGCATACCACAGGGATCAACGGTGCAATTATCCGTATATTTAACAATGAGCAGTGATTCTTGTACAACAGTTATGCACAATATATGCATGACTGTAAATATATGAAGTGAAATTTATGTGGTAGAACCCACTTTATGGTTCCATCCCATGTGTATACACTCTTAACAACATGTGCACAATTGTTATATAAGAGTTATTTCTCTTTGACTAATGCTATGGAGTAATAGAGAAACGTTTCATGCACAATAATTGTACAAATTTTGTATAACAAATTAAGGGTGCATTTGAAATTGTGATTTCGTAGACAAAAAGTACGATTTTAAATTAATTCGCAGAAAATGGATCGCTTAAGAATTGCGTTTTAAAAAAATTGCGATTTGTAAAAGCAGAAATTGCTTTTTCAAATTACAGGCAACTTGGTGTTTTTTTGAAAACGCAAAGTTTTAAAAGGCTAACCTGCGATTTTGCCAAACGCTTAACTGCGTTTTTAAAAATCATTTTTTCAAATATCACATTTTAAAATCATTATTTTTAAATTACACTTTTTGAAATCTCAAACCCAAACGGAGCCTAAGCTGATGTGGAAATAATTTTTAATGTGAAAATCATTTTAGCTTTGTTGTACAAAGTGTGTACAATTATTGTGTAAGAAACATTACTTAATGATATATACCATATTGAGTAATAATTCACTACCACTTAAATATACAACTTTTCACCAGCTTGCCTATATGGCAAAATGATCCCTCACATTAATTTATTTTAAAAAAATATAAAAACTCAAAAAATAGTGGGGGACTACCTTGCCACATAGGCAAGGTGGTGAAAAGTTGTATCTTTGGGTGGCATTGAATCATTACTCGTACTATATTTTTATCTTACAATGTTGATGTGACAGTACTAATTAATCTTTAGAAATTTATTTTAATAATGACTTTATAAAAAATTTATTAAAACTGTCACGTTAATATTTTAAAATAATAATAATAAAAAATTATACAGCACTAATTATACATCTTCTTTCTCTCAACTTTGTCTGATGCTATATATTTCAAGGGAGACTAACATGTCATTTTATGAAGGACTTCAATATTATAGCCGGGTCCCATCGTGACTTTGTGAGAGTGAAAGTCATATGTCAACTGAATCATTTTGCAAGTATTTTAATAAAGAGAATTTAAATTCTTGATGGTCATTTAATCAAAGAGATAGAGGAAAGCAAATTCGGATCCTCCCACCTATCCCGAATCGGGCATTTTATTGAGAGCATCCAACAGGAATTGCAATGGTTTAGATCATCCAGTTTTATTTATGCTTCTAGAGAGTCAAACTTAATTGCTCATATACTAGCTAAAGAGATAGCTGCTTCTAAATTCTAATATAGATTCTGTTTGGTTGGAGAATATTCGTAGGAATATCTTTAGACCCTAATTTGGGGTCAGTTTTTCTTGAAATTTATGAAGATTGATATGTTTGTTAAATAAATAAATAATTTGGGTCTAACTTGAAAAATATAAAGTGACTCCTAATTTAAGTGTGTCTGAGATCAACAATTCATTAAAATATAAATGCGAAAAAGTAAATGAGACATATTTTGGTGACGAATTGTAAACTCATATCCAAGAGAAAAATTACTCCGGGACAGCCAAACCTAAGAAATTCACTAACAGAAGAAATAGCTAGTTACAAAGCAGTCGTACTCACATATCCTTGATGTAGTATTCATACCTTTAACTCTACCACGTACCTATACTTGAACGCATCTCAACCAGACCTCCTGTTTGAAGAGTTCTTTAATGGACTCATTTAACTTAGGGCTCCTCTTTAAGCTAGACTTTAACCAGTTGATCAAATCACACAAATAAAAACTTTAAGAGAGCTAGCAAATATTATAATCTCTTCTTAAACACCATCTCTTAGCACACAAGAACTCAATATTGAATTCTTACAAAATTACAAGCACAAAGCCCCTTGAAATAGGCTTTTAAAATCTTAATTCTAATCAAATTCGGATTTACATAGGTGGCGTCTGGACAGTATGCAGGGAAAACCGACTTTGACATCTGCAAAATTGCCAGAATCTTCCTTGTCTCATAATCTTTCCTTTCTTGATCAGTATATTACAGATTTTGCCTTGTACAGTTATTTCCATGTTGGAGAATTAATGCTGCAATAATATCTGAATATCTTCTGAAATACGGTATCCCTGATTAAGCAGTGCACATATAAGGAATCTTTTTGTCAGCAGAATAAAAATCAATTAGGAACAATTAATTATGCAAAATATTTTTCACATCACAGATATTTTCTTTCTTGATTAATATATTTTGCAATATTTTCACCATTCAGCTTTTTCATTTTCTTGAAGGATATTCTGCAGTATTCTTTCTTTCTTGGCTCTTTTCTTTTCTCGAAAAATGCTCTGCAATATTCTTCCTTACTTTGTTCTTTGCTTTCTTGAATAAAGTAATTAAGATTTTACACTGAATTTACTAATAATTAAAAACCCAACATAACTGTAATTAGAGTCTTTGATTAACCACTTCAATATATATATATATATATATTCTGATCAATCATTTCAGCTGTTGTTATCCAATTAGTGTTGTATTTTCTTGGCAAAGAATAGAGATCTTCTTAGGTTCTGTTGTCGCTATTCTTTGGGATCTCTTTCTGTCAATTGTGTTAGCCAGTTTTGTTGGCTCTGGTTTTAGGGGGTTTTTCACCTCCCTTTTCTGTATTGGCCGTTGGCCTCTTTTAGTTAATATCAGTAGCAGATGCTACATGTTCGAAAAAAAAAAAAAAAAAAAAAAAAAAAAAAAAAAAAAAAAAAAAAAAAAACTGTAACAAACATGGCATTGTGTTTTACGGTAGACAAAAACATTTTCAACTAACCAGGTTTTCTTCCATCGTTAAACACCCGAAAATACTAAAAACAATTTACAAAAACAATTTTATGCCGAAATAAATAGTCTTAATCAAATGAAAGAAAGAAAGAAAAAAAGGGTTTGCCCAAGGTCAAGCTCCGTCTCTGCCTCTTTCAAACTATGCCCTATGTCTTTGAAGCGAAGTTTCATACTCCTTTCAAATTGGTGCTTGCTGTTAAAGTATTTTCAAAATTAATATGTATATAAATATTTATTTTGTGCCTTAGGAGCATTTTCGTTTTTCTGCTTTCGATTTTATTTTCTAACAATCTTAAGAAATTATTTGCCCCCACCAGAAAGGTATGCAAAAAGGTTACAGCAAATATTTCTCCAGGATACAATGGAGCCCAGAAACCTCTGTTTGTTTAATCTCGTTTTGCACTAACGAAAAAAATTAAACCCGAACACTCTCAGATTTTTCTATTATATCAAGAGACAGACAGAGACTCTTTTTAATTTTAAAATACAGAAGGTATCAGAAAAAGCATTGAAGATAAAATAAATTTTATTATTTCTTTTATTAAACACTGTACAACGGTTATTTCTATATATTTCTGATAACTGGACAGCAGTTACTTCTGTATAATATTTAAATAACTGCTAATCTAACCGTCCATAACTGCTTCCATAACAGTCATAAACTGCTGTTTCAACAGACACTTTATTTTTGCTTCAATGGCACCGCAATCTCTGAAAGAACTTGCTGCTGATTTCATCAAACTCGAAAGGTTTGATGGTTCCTCATTCAAGCGATGGCAGAAGAAGATGCATTTCCTCCTTGCTGGACTGAGGGTGGCTTATGTGCTTACAACTCCCAAACCTGAAGCGCATGAGAACGAGACAATTGCTGATACTCGGACAAGGATGAAATGGGAGCAGGATGACTACATCTGCAAGGGACACATCTGCAATGCTATGGTGGATTCTCTGTTCGACATCTACCAAAGCAAATCAACAGCCAAAGATGTCTGGGATGCACTCGAGGCTAAGTATCTTTTAGAAGATGCTACAAGTAAGAAGTTCTTGGCCTCTAAATTTATGAATTACAGAATGGTTGATGCTAGACCTATTGTTGAACAATTTAACGAAATTCTGCATATTTTGAGTCAATTGCTGTCTCATCCATCATTGATAAACTTCCTCCCTCCTGGAAAGAACAGAGAAAGATTCTGAAACACAAAAAGGAGGAGATAACTGTTGATCAGTTAGGCCAACACTTTCAGATAGAGGAAGAATTGAAAATCAAAGAAAATGAAGAGCAAGGAATTCTGTCCTCGAAAGTGCATATGGTGGAGGAAGGAAAGGAAGGGAATTCTTCAAAGAAGCCCTCTCAATTCAAAAAGCTCAATCAGAAGAAGAGGAAGAACTTTAAGAATCAAAAGCCGGACCAGAACCATGAGAAGAAGATTAAGGGTGGTTGCTACTATTGTGGCAAGCCAGGCCATTTTAAGAGAGACTGCCGTTTTCTGAAAAAGAAACAGCAGGATTCTGACTCGAAAGAGTTTGTGGCAATGATTTCTGAGGTTTTTATGCTCGAGGAAAAGGGTTCGTGGTGGATTGATTCATGTGCAACCAGGCACATATGCAAGGAAAGGAGTTTTTTCAAGACCTTTGAAACGGTGGAAAATTGTGTTCTCTTTATGGGAAATTCTTCCACTGCTGTTGTCAAAGGCAAAGGAACAGTGAATCTTGAATTCACTTCTGGAAAAGTTCTGTCTTTAACTGATGTTTATTTCGTACCTGAAATTAGGAAAAACCTTGTGTCTGGAGGTCTTCTTAATAAATTTGGTTTTAAGGCTGTCTTTGAGTCAGATCAGTTTGTGCTGACCAAAGGAGGTGCTTTTGTTGGGAAGGGTTATCTGTTTGAAGGGATGTTTAAGTTGAACCTTATTAATAAAGTTAATAATTCTGCTTATTTGATTGACTCAATTTCTTTATGGCATAATAGATTAGGTCATGTTAGTACTAGAAGAATGCATGATATGGTTGTTTTAAATTTGATTCCTAAATCTGTAAATGATATGATTGATAAATGTAGAATTTGCATGCAAACAAACATTACCAGAAAACCTTTTCCAAAAATTGATCGATCTTCAATTTTGTTACAACTTGTACATAGTGATGTTTGTGATATGCATGGTAATCCTACAAGAGGAGGCAAAAAGTATTTTGTAACTTTCATTGATGATTTTTCAAAATACTGTTATGTTTATCTTATGTTTTCAAAAGATGAAGTTCTGGAAAATTTTAAAGTTTATAAAACAGAAGTGGAAAATCAATGTGATGTTAGAATTAAATGCCTCAGATCCGATAGAGGAGGAGAATATTATTTTCCTTCATATTGTGAATCTGTAGGCATTATTCATGAAACATCCATTGCATATACTCCACAACAAAATGGAGTTGCGGAAAGGAAAAACAGAACTTTAGTTGAAATGGTAAATTCCTTGCTTTGTAATTCTGGACTAAACAAAAGTTTTTGGGGAGAAGCTATTCTTTCTGCGTGTTATATTTTAAACAGAATACCTCAAAAGAAATCCAAGGTTACTCCATACGAATTATGGAAGAAAAGAAAACCCAACCTTAGTTATTTTAAGGTGTGGGGGTGTAGAGCTATTGTCAGATTACCTGAGCCAAAAATCAGGAAATTGGGACATAAAGCTATAGAGTGCATTTTCTTAGGTTATGCACAACATAGTAAATGTTATAGGTTTTTAGTAGTCGAACCTAATCTTTCTGTTGAGGTAAATACTGTTATAGAATCCAGAGATGCAGAATTTTATGAACATAGGTTCACATCAATTCCATCTATTAATGATAAGATGGTGGAACCTATAAGAAATAACATTGAATTTGGTGAACCAAGTGAACCTTCTGAAATAAGGAGGGGCAAAAGAATGAGAAAAGAAAAATCTTTTGGACCAGATTTCATTTTATATTTGGTTGAAGGATCTAGAGATTCATCTTGTAAGCAAAAGATGATATCACCTAATATAGAATCGGATCCTTTGACATATGAAGAGGCTATGAAGTCTCAAGATTCTGAATTTTGGAAGGAAGCCATTAATGATGAAATGGATTCTATAATAGGTAATAACACGTGGATTTTAGTAGACTTACCCCCTGGTTCCACTCCTATTGGTTGTAAATGGATTTTTAGAAGAAAATTGAAAGTAGATGGAACCATAGAAAAATTCAAAGCAAGGTTGGTTGCTAAAGGATTTAAACAAAAAGAAGGTTTGGATTATTTTGATACTTATGCTCCTGTTGCTAGGATTGCTACTATTAGAACGTTAATTGCTTTAGCATCTATTTATAAATTTGATATTCATCAAATGGATGTTAAAACTGCATTTTTAAATGGTGAGCTTGAAGAAGAAATTTATATGCATCAACCAGAGGGATTTGTTTTGCCTAATCAAGAACGTAAAGTTTGTAAATTAATTAAATCTCTCTATGGTCTTAAACAAGCTCCTAAACAATGGCATGAAAAATTTGATCAAGCTGCAATTGCAAATGGTTTTAAAATCCATGATTCTGATAAATGTGTTTATAGTAAGTTTTATAAAAATCAAGGAGTCATTATATGTTTATATGTTGATGATATGTTGATTTTTGGTACTGATTATGATAGCATTGTTAATACTAAGAATTTTTTGTCTTCTAATTTTGACATGAAAGATTTGAGTGTAGCTGATGTGATTCTTGGTATTAGAATTATTAGAAATAATGGAAATTTAATTCTTACTCAATCACATTATATTGAAAAAGTTCTCAAAAGGTTTAATCAGTTTGATAGTAAACCTGTGACTACACCTTTTGATACTAGCATGAAATTATATCCTAATACTGGTAGAGCTGTAGACCAATTACAATTTGCTAGAGTTATTGGTTGCTTGATGTATGCAATGACATGTACTAGACCTGATATTGCATATGCAGTAGGTAAAATGAGTAGATATACTAGTAACCCTAGTCATATTCATTGGATTGATGTACAAAGGATTCTTAAATATTTAAAGAAAACCATTAATTATGGAATTTTGTATAGCGGGTATCCTACAGTATTGGAAGGATATACGGATGCTAGTTGGATCACGGATAACGATGATCACAAATCAACCAGTGGGTGGATATTCACCCTTGGTGGAGGAGCTATTTCCTGGGGTTCTAAGAAACAGACCCTTATTACAGACTCTACCATGGCGGCAGAGTTTGTGGCATTAGCTTCTTGTAGCAAAGAAGCGGAATGGATAAGGAATTTATTAATGGAAATTCCTTTGTGGCCTAAACCTATGCCTCCTGTTTCTTTACATTGTGATAGTCAAGCAACACTGTCGCGGGCTTATAGTCATATTTATAATGGCAAATCGAGGCATATTGGTTTAAGGCATAGTTATGTAAGGCAATTACTCACTGATGGAGTAATTACAATTAATTTTGTGAGATCTGTTCAAAATTTAGCAGATCCATTAACTAAAGGACTTGCAAGGGATTTGGTGTGGAAAACATCAAAGGAGATGGGGTTAAAACCTTTAGATCACCAATAGTGGAAACTCAACTCAACACTTAAATTATTAAGATCTTGAGTTCAATGAGCTAAAGTACACTATATGATGTGATCGCAAGCACCCATATAATATTAGTTTTTAAACTAATAAACCATCTCAACGCTAAGGTGCTTGGAATCTGTAATGTTAAAATGGAGGTTGTGCCTTTTGCACTTAATAGGCTTATAACAGATTTATGTTGAAGTGTATCAGTTACAGGGCACTTTTGATAAGCTTACCTATATGAGTGTCGGAGGTGGTGCTGCCTTCTATGAGACTAAGGTTTTGTCTCTAGAGCGCTCATGAAACCAGGATATTGACACAAGGCCAATCCACGTGTCGGCTTCTAGAACTACTCAAAGAGAAGAAAAAGCATGTGTGAGATGTGCCCGGCTAGTCAAATAGGATAACTGGTTCAAAGCTTGTCTACCATAGTATTCTGATTAGCTCTGACATATTATCACTAAGTAAAGGTTCAAGTCCTCAAGACACCTTCATTTATGCATGCTTTTTCCTATTATAGTCAAGTTGTGTTTTGATTTTGAAAATGGTGGGGGATTGTTAAAGTATTTTCAAAATTAATATGTATATAAATATTTATTTTGTGCCTTAGGAGCATTTTCGTTTTTCTGCTTTCGATTTTATTTTCTAACACTTGCTTACATAGAATGAAAAATTGAGAAGGTGCTTCACTGTTCCTTGTCTTCCTTTTTTCATTAGATAAATTAAATAGGATGACTACAGAGGGGGATGCCACCAAAGGTTTTTTTTTTTTTTTTTTTCCCTCTCTCTCTCTCTCTCTCTCTTGATAAGGAAAAAAAAAAAAAAAAAAAAAACAAGAGGCGAGGAAGAGAAGAACCAAGGAAAAATAAAAATAGAAATGTAAACTAAGTGCATCCCTAGTGAACTCTATTATTTAGGATAAATCTGGTTAAAATATTCACATTTTTTAGTTTAACTAGCAACTTTACAAAAGCACCACACGATAAACACTCTAAATCTCACTCCATTTTATTTAAATATAATTTTATTCTAACTTTATTCTTTTCTTCTTTTTTTTTATTCTCAAAATCACCCCACAAACCAAGAAAGAGTGAGGAAATGAGTGAGAGTGAGAATATAATATAAAAATGTATGAAAATGAGATAGAGAGGAAGATTGTTTCTCCAAATATGAAGTACAAATCTGACAAGTATTATAATAGAGAAAGAAAAGAGAGCTTGATAGATGATGGATTTTGTGAATTTTAGCCAAAATTTGGCTAAACATCACTTTTGGAGAGCTTAATGGGGATGCTCGGGGGGTTTGGCAAGAGAAATGCTAAACATCCCAAATTTTTTTTCCAAAAGTTGGTTCTCAAATGATGTGTCACAATCCCATGAGATTGTGACACATTTTTCAAAATGATAGATCACATGAGGTGTTGACACATCATTTGGGAACAAACTTTTGAGAAAAAAATTTGGGATGCCTAGCATTCTCCGTTTGGCAAACCATAGAGGTGGTTCGTTTATGATTAAACCAAACTGGAAAAAAGTCTGGTCCAATTTGAACTAGTTTTATTTTATACCCAGTTTGTCTGGATGTTAGAACTAGTTTGAACTACAATGCAGTCTGTTTAGACTAGTTTGAAATTTATTTCAGTTTTTGTTGAGCTTATCTAGACAAATGTCTACACAATTAGCCAATAATTAGTCATTAAAAATTGAAAAATAATAATGATAATTAATATTTTGAAATCTAGACCATAAAAATAACAGAAGTTGCCCCCCCCCCCCTCTCCCCCAAATACCATCCTACATCTTTTCTTGTTTTAGTCTCATAGTTGATTTTGGTGAATCCTATAAAAGAATCAAATATTAAAACAAAAATTTGGACGGAATATGTGTGAAATGGATACATTTTTAGCTAGTTTTTGTGAGAATATATGTACGAAAATCAAATTTAAGAAGTTTGGGTAGAAATGTGCATTTGAAAGAATCAAAATTAAAATTAATTTTGGGTACGAATATATCTATTCCAATTTTGAATGTAAAAGTATCAAATTTAGAATCACTTCTTGACAGGGTTGTATTTTCGGTTGAAATGGGATGGTGTTCAAACTCCTGAAATGCAGTCTAGGCAGCGGGCCTCCCCTTTCTGACTGGACTGACTTGTCGAAGGGTCAATCCCCTCTGGAGCATGCATAGAGTGGCGCTTGAAAACGGGCAAGTTTACAGGTTGCTGGTGTGAAATCGGAGGAGACTGGACTTGGGTAAAAGTAGGTAATAAGGGAAGGGATTGCAGGAGTTGGCAGGCAAGGGAGAAGGTTGTTTGCCGTTTCTGGGGTCCCATACCGATGTTGCGTTGTTACAACCTTCCTTCCACAAAGAATCGTGTAGCCCTTGATATTATATACATTTCTGCTCTTAGTAGAAAAGAAAGGAAATTGTAATTCCTAGACGTGCCTAATTTTTATCAATCTCCAATTTTATAGGAAAAGTTGGGTCTAAAATGGATGCTTGATTTTTCCAATATTTTCCTTGAATGATCTTAATCCCACTATAATCTATACCATTTTCTACTAATACTCCACCTTCTACAGTCTTATTAATACCAATTGCATTCCACCACCCCCATCATTGCAATTATATTGTTTCTGCCTCCTTCGCTACCAATTCATTAGTGCCTGTATAATGTTGCATTTAAGCAACACAGATCATGATTCTTTCTTTTGGATAAGTAACCAAAAAGAAAAGAAAAGAAAAAAGAAAAAAAAAGAATCATGAGCTTTGTTGCTTGAATGCAATTTCAGTTGTGTCAGATTAATTTGTTGCTGTTAAGAGTTGGACCAAAAGATCTTTACAACAATATATATGTATATGTAAACTTAAAAGATAATTTGCATAAAACATTATAAATCCCTATAAAGCATGAAATTCCCTCCACTTTGGGTGTAGTATCATATTAATTGCTACTAATATGTTGTGCAACATTAGAGGGAAACGATCTATGACAGAAGCATATAAATATTAGGTTACTGGACAACCATCAACCACTATGCCCTTGGCTGTTGGACATGTTGCTAATGGACAATGTTCACCATCGGTACCCCACCAGGACAAACTTTTGTTTTCCAAGCCCACTGAAAAGTACAAGAGCACACCCATGAAAGCCACCCCAGCATCCAGTGCTGCTGAAAGAACGTAATTGTACCTCTGCCACCATTGCTTTCGGTAACGGAAGATGTAAAAGTTGAAAATTGTTCCAACTATAATCCAGGCATTGTAGTTCAGGGGTGTTGCCGGTGGCATCATTCCCGTTGATCCCAGGAGAACTGGAAGGTTAATCAGGGGAATCCATGATTGCTTAGGGAATGTCTTATGAAGCAGCCAAACAATAACCGGCCCTATTGCACCTCCAAGGAAGAACCAATTCATTGCTGCATAGTTTCCCAGAGTTCCAAAGATCCGTTTAGGTCCTACCAGACCCCAAATTACAGATGCATCAAAGAAGACCCGGTCCCCAGGACATGTCCAGGGACTGTTCGAGGGAAGGAGATCATCCTGGCATATGTTCTTAATTGAGTCGAGCAACCACACTGCCACTGCAAGGTTGATGGTTGCAGCCAGAATTGTTCCTATGAACTAGGTATACACATGCACCAATGAACAGCAGAGCAAAATATGTCAGTAGTTTTGCAGAAAATGTGCCAAAATAGCTTGTATATATTGGATAGTTAAGGATCATTTACATTGTCGTTCTAAGATCATTATACGCATCTAGCATGATTTGCTTCTTTTCAATATGAAATTACAATGAGTCATGCTTTCTGCTTTCATTGCATCTGTTTTAAAATAGGTAATTTATAGTTTTGGGCTGGTTTTTGCATTTACAAATACATAAGAGGTGTCTAGAAAGCAATTTTGATTCTTCCTAGCTTCTACTCTGGTGTTATAGTACTAGCCATTGATTTCCAAATTCTGGACAATGCTTTTCTTTAGTAATAAATATCAAGCAATTTGTCCTATCTACTCTGAGTAATATGAATGGGATTACTTGGAGGTTGAACAAAGGATATACATATTAAATACTTGGGCTTTGTTTGTTAATGTGTTTAGGAGGGTGTTTTTTGTTTTTGGTTTTGGCTTGAAAAAATATTATAACGTGACATAAAGGTGAACACAATTGAGTGTTTTGTGTTTCGGGTTTTTTTTGTTTTGAAACAGAAAACAAAAGAGAGAACAAAACCTTGATGTTTTTATGTTCTCTATCAATCTTTTAGCTTTAAGACACTTTAAAAATATGTTTCTACTTGGGCGTTAAAAAGATCTAATATCTAAATAATAGTAAATAAATGTGTTAACTTATTTTCATTTCTTTTGATTTGTTGATGGTAGAAAGGAAAAAAGTACCTGAACCAAAAACATTGATCTTGGAGGAATCTTCATGTAATGTCCTAGCTTGAAGTCACTAAGGAAGGAGACAGCCTGAGCCATGCTCATATAACCATAGGTTTTGAAGCACACATTGGCTATTGGTCTTCCTGGGTATATTAGACCCATTGCATACTCCGTGATAATGTTTAGCCCTGGTGTCTGTACGAACATCAAATCGTTCATGGGAAAACAGTAAGTTTTTATGTAGATCATGGAATTGAAATCATTATACATTTATACTTAGTATGGTATCTTGAGTTTTAGCGGGCATGTTAAAGGTCTAATATAGCACAAATTGCATGACCAGGGCCAACTAGTTGAATTATGATTCTCATTATTCCATACAAATTCAAGATAGGGAAAAAGGTGGAAAGAGTATGAATCCAGTAACCTGGTTTGTTGTGGCAGTTATGATGCTGATTGGAAGAGTGAAGATAAAGGCCATGGCTCCGGCAAAGAGGAGTCCCCACCATGGCATCTGAATTTGGTCATTTAAAAATATGCAGAGTACAAAGGAAACTGCGAGTGTCACACCAAGCAACAAGTAGAACCACCAGGAAGGTATGTCCTTGTATCTCCTCATCAATTTGGTATGGATATCGTCCTTGCCCCGATTAGAAGCATGATACCGCTCATAAATTTCCCTGCCCATACAGTTGTGCATGAAATGAGACTTTACTAATATAAATTAGAAAATTTCAGAACCTTATAAAGACTTTAATGATATAGAGAAGCATGGTTTTGTTCCGTACTTTGGAAGGTATCTTATGCATCTCTTATTTGTATATAGACACACACACACGCGCGCATATAATATACATTTAGGACACCAGGGAAACCTAGGATAAACAGGAATTGGGAATATTTATACCTGCCATAGAAGAGAAACACATGTGTGAGGGTGGCTGCGATTGTGGCAAATCCAAAGCCATACGTGAGAGCGAAAAACATGCTTAAGTGAATCCGTCCTTGTTCTGTATACTTTGCTTGATCGAGTTCAAAGTTATTATTTACAATAGCTGATATGTTGTACTTTTGTCCTGCAGCTGTAAACAAGTGCGACGAGAAAATAGGAAAGCTTCTTGCATTGTACAAGTCAAACCCCCAGTATGCTGTAGGGATTGCAATGTAGACTATCAATATGTAGCCTACAAAAACGTTGACAATGGAAAAGAAAGGGCTGACGAGGGGGCTGAACAAGAAAGAAGACACAGCAGACCAGTCAAGTGTCACAGCTCCAAGTCCAAGGCCTCTCATGCCCGAACCAATCTGCTGGGCTGTCACTGACTTGGAGAATGTCCAGCAGATCCATGATATGCTTGTAAGTGTTGAGAACAGGTACCCAGGGACCAGGTACCATGTGAAACTGCAAATTAGTGCAATTAGGAAGAACTTCGCCCGTGACATACGCTGCTGCTTTTCACGTTCATGCAAAGCCCTGCAAAAAGGTGAATCAAAATTTAACAAGATTTAGAGGAGTCTTTCACATTTTGAGACCTTTGCACTTTGCACTTTACTACTCTTATAGAGATGTAACAGTGACCTTATCAAAATCTTTCCTTGGCCAGATCATTGTAGTAGTGATCTATTACACTGTTGTGACAGGGATCTGGCAGAAACATCTTAGGTATCAACGATTTCGGCTTGTTACTGATATTATTTTGGTGTAAGAATTCTAATCAGCATATCGGATTTCACATGCATGTATGGTGGCCTGATTATGTTAATGGAATCAAAGCATGCATGATAAGGAGGAGGCACATAAAGAAAACCATTATTTAGTATGCGTATATAGTGATGGTGGCATTACTCTTTTTACTGATCCTACTGCTTTTGCTTGCTGCTACTGCAGTCTACTACAGCACCATTATTTTCAAGTCTTATTATTGTTACTAGTTATCTATCTTCTCATTAATATCATCATCATCATCATCATCATCATTATAGTCTTCAAACAGCACATGGTCCCCATTTAAGGGTCCCTTTCACTTGCCTTGACAATGAAAACAGGCTAAAGTTCTACCCTCAATTAAGTCATGTCTTAGGCTCCCACACTTTTCGTCTTTATGTGCTGTGTAGTGTATTAAGGGATGGATTAAATAATCCTTAATCTAAATAGTGTGACTGAAAACGAGTGAGGTCTTATCATTTAATGTGCATCACTTTTGTTTTGGCCTATCCCAGCAACGAAAATGAAAGAGACCAGAGACAAGAGACCGGCCAAGTGTGAACAAGCTAGGAAAGGAGGCCGGCCAAGTGTTTACTAACAATTATTTTCAATAAAAACTTTCCTCTTTACAACATTGACATGAACACAATTCTTCCAAAGTTGGAGGGTCTTTGGCAACCCAATTATTTCTTATAAAAATATTATTTTCTACGCCCCGACTCCTCGTCAATGACTTTTTCATTTATTATTCTTTTGTATTTATGAATTTATTTATTTACGTGGTTCGGACAAGCCCAAAAAGTCTTGATTCCGCGTTCCACATGTCTTAATCCCAACTGGGTCCACAGTTGTATATGGTCCACCAAACTTGGAAAGCCTTTTTGAGTGGTTAATCAGATTATACGTGTATTTGGATAATAAAGTGGTCTAGATTTCGACGAAGGGGACAGTCTACCGAAGAATTATACCCATGCCATGGCCTGCACACGGGCTCCTCGTCTCTCTCTCACAAAATCGGAGTCAATTTTAGGGTTCCAAATGTGAGGTGGTCCATTAATTAACTACACATAAATGTAGCTGTACGTAACAATTTTGCCCCATTAATGTGTCTCAGGAAAAAAAAGGATTCGGATCCACGGCAATTCTTAAAAATTGCTGTGGTAACAATAGCAAGAGTCTAGGCCGTTAGATCCATCTAACGGCCTAACACTAATGCCACCTCAGCGATCCGCGTGAGGACTGACTTTTTCAAAAACTTGAAAAACATCGAAATGTTTTGTTAGTCTGAATCGTCTTTCCCTTCTCCCCTCCAGCAACCTCATTCTCTTCTAAAATTAGTGTACAGTTTGCAGAACAACAAGCAACTGCTCCATCTTCAGACGCCCAGAGAGCTTCATTTTGAAAGAAAAAGAAAAAAGCAAGAGGAGAAGATTTGGGCTCATTTTCGCATCTCTCCAAAGACACCATTTTCGCATCAGACGCCCGAGCTCCATTTTCACATCTCCCCTCGTCCGATCATCTCTTTTTTAGAAATTTTTTTGCAGTTTTCGTTGATAAAATTAAGAGATTCTGAGGCTTTTATTTGTGAGGTGTTTGATTTTTGATTTTTTTAAATGACTTGATAAAAAAAAGAGTTCCAAAACACACAGTTCCATCCTACCGAATTTTTTCTCAAAAGATTGTCAGATCACAAGCACCAGATTGGGTTAAAAACCCATGTGTCCATGATTTTTTTTGTTTTCTTAGATGGTTGGTCCTCATATTCGGTGAAGTAGTAAGGGCAAGAGAATGGGGGAGAGAGAGAAAAGAAGAAGATGAAGAAGATAGAAAAAGAGAATTTCAGAACTTTCAGACCCCACGTAACCATCAGACGCAAGTACAAATATGGGTGACAAATTTCAATGAATCACTAAAACCCACAACCCATTGCAAAGGGGTTGTGGTGAGTACCGTAAGAGAGGGCAAAGGGGAGAGACTGCGCACAATCCATTGCAAATCTTATTCCGAGAGAAAGAAAAAAAAGAAAAAAAGTAAATCCCAAATGAACAGAGAGGGAGAGGGCTTTGGTGGTTGAAGGCGACAACCAGCATCGGCGGTTAGAGGTGGCGTTCGTGGCGGTTGGAGGCAGCCCTCAGCTTGAGATCCTGTGAGAGGAGGCGCTCAGCGGCCCTCGACGGAACGAAGCTTGGTTCTGGAGATAAAAGAGTGGTATTTCCGGAGAGGGAGAGAGGGGAGTGAAGAGATACACGTGTCATCTTCCAGGCTGTTGGATATGACGAACGGCTTGAAATGAAACTATTGCTACCACGACAAATTCTAGGAATTGCTGTGGATCTGAATCCGAAAAAAAATAGTATCCGTTGACGTGAAGTTTTCGCTTTCCTAAGTCAACTCGGATGAGTGATTTATAGCCGGATTCAGCTGGAGTTGTCACTTCTTTCTTGTCTTCTTCTTTCCTTATTTTATTATTATTATTAATATTAAGTAACATTATATACCAAATAAACATTTTATAAATATCTAATAAATTTGTTGGAAGTTAGTGTGAAATGTTTTTTATTTTTGAGAAAAGTATAACAAAACTCTTAAATTACCATCCAATTGTTAATGTATTATTAAACTACAAATTGTTTCAACGTCTTCCTTATACTACCAAACAATCTCAATATGCCTCCCAACAATGACAAAAATATTCCTCGTAAAATTATAAAAATTCTTAAAATTATATAAAAAATCAAAAATTAATTTTTTTTAAAAAAAAGTAAACAACTAAAAAATAAAAATCAAGGTTTTCCATTTTCTTGAAAATTTGCTTCTTTTTTTCTTATTATTAAGATTTTGTTTTATATAATTTTCAGTCGGGGTAATTTTTTTTAAAAAAAAAAAACCTAAAACTAAAAATAAATAAAACCAAGGTTTTTGGTTACGTGACACATTAACAATAAAGTCAATAAAGTGGTAGTTTAAAAAAAATACGCGTACTTTTTCAATTTCCTATAATTTGATGACAAAACAGTAAACGATAAAATTTCAAACCCATCACTTTCAAGGAATTGGCGACAAAAATGAGACCTACAATTCAGAACACTCAAAACTCCACAATGATGCGGGTCAAGATTTGAATCCAATGAGATCCACAATTCAGAATTCTAGAACAAAAATATTAAGCTTATTTTAATTAATTGGACAAAGAAATGTGAAAAGCCGTCCAAACAAAGGCTCGTTTCCATTCGGCCGCACCACCATTATTTATTTATAAAAATAATAGTCAATTAATTAATATAGGGATAAAAAAAAGGTTTAGAATCAGTGAATCACAATCACAATAAATAATAATGTAGCATTATTATTGCTGCAGAAGAAGATAAAAGGTTGGGACCCCTGATAAGACTAGCTGCCTAGGCCTTTTAGAATCTCCGCAACAATGAAATTTAATAATAATAAAAATACTAAATCTTACTAGAAAAGAAATAAAAAAATTTTGAAAAAAATTAGAGATAACTTTACTTGACTATTTTAAACTTTTGCCCTTTTTTAAAAGAGTAATTCTATACGTACATTAAGTATTTATCAAATGTTCATTAAAAGATGAGATGACGTTTAAAATCACCATTACACATGTGATTCATCAAATAATAATTTTGATCAAAGTAATTTTAAAAATCATCTCATTTTTTTATAAACACTTAATGTACATGTAAAATTACTCTTTTAGAAGATGCTTAAACTTCAAACCGTCTCAATTTAGGATATCCATTTGTCGAAAAGTCTCAATTAGAGGTCATTCATTGCCATTAAGGGATTTTAAGTTAAATCCTATCAAAATTCTCAAAATATCCCTGTGTTTATTTTTTTAAAAAATTATATATATATATATATATATATATATATATATATATATATATATATATATATATATATAAAATTTCAAAGATATTTCAAAGATTTAAGCATGAATATTTTTGTAAATTCTGTTAAATTCTAACCAACACCTAAATCCTAACAATTTTTCTTTTTCTTTTTTTTTTTTTCCCTTAAAAAAATAATAATATTTTGAAAATTTTGATAGGATTTAATAGAAAATCCTAAAAGATAACTCTAAATTGAGATTTTTCGAAAAATAAAAATTCTAAATTGAGACAATTTGAAGTTAAAGTAACTTCTTTTAAAAAGAATAAAAGCTGGTACCCTTAAATAAAGTTTTCCCATAATATATATATATATATATATATATTAAAAAAGAAAAAGAAAAAAAAAATTTGTTGAGTTAATTTGTTGAGTTTCCCTTTTGGAGGATTGAGTCTCCCAACCACTAGGGTTTGTGGAGTTTTTGTCCCCTCCGGTTTAGATCCGGTTGTGGGTTTTATTTTCTCATAGTCCGTTTGGGCTATGTTGTTTTCTTGTTTCTTTGTTATGATAGGAAAGCCTGCACGTGAGGTGCTTGATGGTGAAGGGCCGTCCCGGTGTGTCGACGGTGGGTTTGACTGTGTTCTTCAGTTTTCACAATTTTTGAAGGCCCGATCTGCGCCTTTCTACCGTCTTTTGCTTGACACGCGCCTTTCAGTTGTGTTTGTCGACGTCTTCTGGTCCGGGATCTGCTTGCTTTGGTGGTGCTGAGGTGCGGTGTTCGGCGCGTGGTCACCATGTGCCTGGGTGTTTTCTCATCTGGGACCGCGCGTGGTTGACCACGCTCTGTTCTTTTGGGTTGTGGCTGGTGGCGATCGGTGGATGTTGGTAAAAGCCTATTATAGGGCTGGTTGGAGGCGGCGCGTGAGTACACTCGCCGTCACAGGCAGTGGGCGGTTTTTTCCAGATGGCAGTTTCTGTGAGGTTTTTTTGTTTCTCTTTCGGTTGACAGGTTGCTTTGTGGTTATTAACCTAGACAGTGCTTTTAGCCCAGTTTGTATGACCGACTCCCTATTCAAGCAAAGTTATATGTTAACGCAGAGGCATTATTTTGGTTGTCTAGGTTTTATGTCTAGCAATCTGCCTGTATTATTTGTCTGATTTCTGTTTGAGTTAGGTACATACCTTTGTGGTGGTGTAATTTGTATACCCTTGAGGTAGTTATGTTCACCTTTATAGTGATTTATGTACCCTTTTCATATTCTAATGAAAGTTAAACTTTCCCTCAAAAAAAAAAAAAAAAATCCAATGAAAACTATAAAGATGGCGAGTACGTACCGGAACAATGAAACCTGAACGAGAGTGCCAGGCCACCACATATGCGCCGGCTCCACCACGTACTTCCTCAATAGCCCAGCCCAACCGTATCCTAATACCTGCAAATTAACCGGCCACCATGCTTCAACCATTCAATTTTCCGGAATTTCTTTCAATCTAGATTTTTACGAGTGTCAAAAAAAAAAAAAAATACACGCTTTTTTAATAACACGCTACGTGTTAAAAAAAAAATATATACGAGCCATAATAAAATTAAAATAAATCATATAAAAATACTATTTTAAAAACAGATGCGATTGGGACGAATTTGAAATCCAAAAAAATCTGTCAGAAATCCAATAAACAACGGTTAAAATCATGAGATTCCTCTGCAACTTTTGTTGTTTCCAAATAATAAATAATAAATAAATTAATAAAATATCATAAACAGACTGCTGCTGCGTACCTGCGTAGTGGTAATAAGAAGCCAACCGGCGACAAAAGAGATTTTCCGGTGGTAGAAGGCTTTGATTATGGTAACAATACCAACAGCATAAGCTGACCCAGATCCGAATGCGCTCCCAGCATTAGCGAAGATGGAAATGAGCACGTGCTCCTTCATGTTGAACGGACCCGGATTGAGCGAGAAACTCCGGGACCCGAGCCCGGGTAACCGGAACTTGGTCTCCGGGAGAACGGAGGCCATAAAGCGGCCGATGGGAAGGGTGGCCACTTGGACGGTGATTTGGGTTATGATGAGGGGCTCCGTCCGGTAGGCGAAGAACTGGTTGAGGAAAGAGAGGAGGGCGCATGAGATTAAGCCCAAGAACCACATCCTGAAGGTCCATATGGGGAGGGTAGGGTCGTCGGTGTTGGCCACGGTTAGCCTGACCTCCTCGACGGGAGAGAGCTCCTCTGGGTCGACATCTTCGTCGGCGTTGGGGATGTTTTTCTCTGGGTCAGTAGGTGCGGCGGCGGTGGGGGGCGGTGTTTGTATATCCAGTGCTCCCATTGAATGCCTACAGCCTCTGCGTACAGGGAAACAGAATGTGAGGGTATGAAGGGGGGATGGCCGTCTTTTATTGCATGTGGGCAGGAGAGTGTTTTTGACTTACTGTTTTCTGTTTGATAGTTAAGAGTCAAAACTTCATTGGATATTTTGCAAGTGGGGAATCATATTTTGGATGAGATAAAATAGTGACAATTTTTTGTTCAATAATTTTGACACGTGCGTAATCAGCAGATTATGATTTAAGGGTTCACACTATTTAATTAAATGAATTAAATTATAGTTGACCTATATAGTCTTATATCTATGTCTAAATACGACTCAAAAGAACTAACAATTTTTAACACGAATTACAGAATCAGATGAATAGATATTCTTAAAAAAAAATAGACTACATTTTTAAGGAAAACAATTTATTAATTTTTATTTTCTCTCAATTCTTTTTTTTTTTTAAAAAAATAAACAAATAAACCTGCAATATATTGTAATGGGTGGTCGCATTACCTCTAAAACGCCTCGTGGCAGACTGCTGAGGTATTTCGGAGGTGGTCGCATTAATTGGAATCCAATTAAAATTACTTAAAAAAAACTTAGGAGTAGAAGTATCTATTTTATTCCACTCTATTTTATTCACAATAATAACTATTTCATTTGCTAATGGAATATTAATTTCGCAAACCAAATTATACCTTATGGTTAATCTATATAGTTTTATCATAGAAATATAAGAATAAAAATATTTGACGATAATATTACCCTAAACCGAGAAATTTAGTTGATTTGATTATCCTAAATTAAGAAATTTAGTTTATATTTGAAAATTTTCAAATCTATATAAAACTCCATAAATAAAGATCATTGTATTCAAATCAAAAACCTTAATCTTTATATGTTTTTCTTTTTTAATTATTATTAGTTTTTATAAAATCCTGCGCAGCTTTAACCCAACCCATGAACACAAAACGACAACCAAGAGAAAGTAACATTTCTTGGAATCACATGCCTTTTTACCTTCGGGATATTCCACATGAGTCATGATGTCGCCTGTCGGTGTAGATTCTAAATGTGTACCTACTGAATTTTTGTAAAGTATGGGGATTGCTTGAAATTTTTAAATATTAGTGTGAACCCAAATAAAAGAAAAGAAAATATGAAATAATTAGTGACGAGTGATGACCTCACGATGGTTGGTCAAATTCCGGGCGCCGTGCCCGTTTGGTTTACATTGCTTTGTATACTGCCTTTCATCTTTTCTATTTGTCATCTCCCAAGGGAAAACAAACAATAATAGGAGAATTCAACAAAAACAATAATAACAACAATAACAAGTCAAAAAAAAAAAATATCTCTAGAGAGGATAGAAATTAGCTCTAAATTAGTTTGTAGTAAATTTTTACAAATTAATCTAATAAAATGACATATTTTTTAGCATGAGAGAATACATATATATTTTTTTTTTTAAAGATAGGCTACATTGACAATTTTTGCAAAACCTTAATAACTTTTTTTTTAAAAAAAAAATTAACCATGGAGTAATTCTATATGTACATTAAGTGTCTATAAAAAATGAGGTGACTTTTAAAATCATCATTTGATCAATCATACGCTCAATAGTGATTTTAAATGTCACTTCATTTTTTTATGAACACTTAATATACATGTAGAATTACTCTTAACCATTAAATATGTAAAACTCACATGTATGAAAACATATCCAATTGTTAATTTGAAAAAAAGTTGTACAAAGATTATAAACATATTATATATATTTCATTTTTTTAATAGCACGTGTTTTTTAAGTAATTTTAATAGTACATTAAAAAGTGTCTATCAAAAAATGAGGTGGCCTTTAAAATCACCATTTGATCAAAATCATCATTTGATCAATCACAGAACCAATAGTGATTTTAAAAGCCACCTCATTTTTTTATGGACACTTAATGCACTTGTAGAATTACTCGTGTTTTTCATATGTTTTTTTTTTTAATATTATTAATAAGAAAATATGTGAGTTTGACGCTAATTTCTGTTCCTACAAATTGGACATTGACATTGTTTGGTAGTTCAATGGAGTTTTTTTTTTTTTTTTTTTTTTTGACATGTCCACACAAGAGTGGGGAGCGGAGATTCAAACTAGTGATCTCTGTTTCATGAGACATGGTCTCCAGCCGATTGAACTACCCCTTGGGAATAGTTCAGTGGAAATATTGTCACAATTGATAGTTTGGGAGCACATTGATAATTAGATGGTAGTTTAAAGATGAGATGTGTACTTTTCCATATATATATATATATATGTTTTTGGAGAAGTGATACATGTACATCCTTTACATATTTCTTACACATTTCAATACAACTAAATTTCAAATTTACTATTAAATTTTTAAAACTATGTGGGTCCCATAAATTTATTAGTAAATTTAAAAATGAGATATGTAAGAATATTAGGAAATGTTGTATTTATATCATTTCTCATATATATATATATATATATATATATATATATATATATATATATATATATATATATATATATATATATATATATATATATATTTTTATTATTGTTATAAGGGACACGTATTGCATTATTATTAATGTTGATGTGACATTGCGGTTTTCGTCAATATTCCAAACCAAAGAACGGAGTAGAGAATTATTTGTCATTTATACTTATCACTAGGAGTTTTAAGCTATTTTTTAAATCCTAAAGAATTTATTGCAAATTGGTGCAACTATATGGACTGAATTTGTATTTTTTTTTTAAAACAATAAAAAAGAAAAGAAAAGCATTCATTATGTTTTCATCTCGTTAAAAATTAGTATATATTAAAAAAAAAAAAATTAAGAGCTCCTAGATACTATCACCTCTGTGTTTAATGAGATAAAGATGGAATGAACAGTGAACATTATTCCTACAAAATATATTCAATGTCAACAACTTTAGCATCGTTTGGCAACCATCTTTTCTCATATTGGGGGATAAATTTTTTCTTTTTTGAATGATAGTAAAATGTTATCAGTGAGATATAAAGTTGAAAGAATTTATAAAAAAAATAAAAATGTATTGTAAAAGGTTCTTGTTTATTTAAATAGTAATAAAAAAATATTGATGTAACATAAAAGGTGAAAAAGTTAAAAATGTTTTAAAGTTGTTATTTTTTTTTTAGAAAAATAAAAAAAAAAAAAAAAAAAAAAAAGAAAAAGAAAGAAAGAAGAAAATTGCCAAACGGAGCCTAAGTCAGTCTTCGGAATGCAACTTTCAGAGAAGCCGTCGGCCTCATGAATCTAATTGGAGATTCCGTATCTCGAATAATCCCCTTTTTGTGGTCTCTAGTCAAACACATATACCTCTACTTTAATAAAAGAAGATAAGCCTATTGCTTGCCGCTTTGGTGAGAGAAGCTGCTTCGATATATCTTTCTTAAGTCAATTGCTTTGCCGTTACCTGCAGCATGACATCGGAAAATTATTTCTTTTTACCAAAAAAAACTCATAATTAGCCTTTAAGTTTTGACTTTAGTCCTTAAGATTTTTATTTCAAAAATAACGACATTAGATTTTGCTCAATCACCCATCCAGGAGATTGTAGGACAAAAGTGGGCACCTCCACTTGGTGGTCCTTCTGAAGCTGAATTGGGACGCAGTTCTTGACAAAGCCACAAGGACTATGGGCGTGGGGGCCGGCTTAAGGGATGAGAAGGGTGAGGTGGTGGCAGTTGTGGCACAGGTAGTCCCTCAAGACATTGATCCTAGTGTGGCAGAGAGGCAATGGCACTTTGGAGGGCGGTCAAGATGTGTGGTGATATGGGCCATTACATGTGTCTCATTTAATATATTAAGGTCAATGTCAGCACCCAATATCAATGTTAATGTTCATGTCAACATCAAAGTTAATGTTTATGTCTCTAATGTTACAAATTTGAAAAATTAGGATGGCAAAGAAAATGATTTTTGTTTCTGGAGTTGATTTTTTATTTATTTTTAGATGACTTGGCGTTTAATGATATGACATTGATATTAAGTATTACTATGGACGTTGACGTGTCAATTAAGACACATGGCATATGACAAACCATTAATTTTTTTGACGAAAAAGTGACAAATGAACCTACTTAAAATTTGGGTAAAACTTAAGAACCATATTCTTAAAATTAGAAACTCAAAAACTAAATTCAAATAAGATAAAAATCTAAGGTCTAAATATGATTTTCCCAAATATTATAGAGATATGCTATTTAGCCTTCCCCCAATATTGTTTTAGCATTTTCAACTGGAATAGCATGTTCAATTAGGGTTAGCAATTTTTGACACGACCCGTGAACCCGACACGAACACGACACGAAAAAACCGGGTTTGAGTTTGTTATAATCGGGTTGACCCGATTATGACCCGATTGCACGGGTTGACCCGATAACACGATTATAACCCGATTACCCGGGTTGACCCGCCAACACGATTATAACCCGATTAAAAAAAAAAAATTGAAGGTAAAAAAAAAAAATTGAAGGTTGAAACATGTGAAAACAATGAAATTGATGCCGTGTCGGGTAAACGGGTGACACGTTTTTTAGTCGGGTTTGTCGGGTCGTGTTCGGGTTACTCGATTATTAATCGGGTCGTGTTCGGGTCACGTGTCACAACCCGATTAATAATCGGGTCGGGGTCGGGTTGACACGTTTATATACTCGGGTCAGTCGGGTTGACCCGAACCCGACACGTGAACCCGAATTGCCAACCAGTTCAATTCACACTTGAATCAATCTTAATTCAAATTTTTTTTTTTTTAAAAAAAAGAGAATCAAAGATGAATTGAGCATGCCACGTTAGCTGAAACTGTTAAATAAGATGCCATAATTGTAGGGATCCCAGATAGCTCAGGATCACTCCTCAGAATCAAAAAATTGGTTCCCATAATAGTTGAAGGAAATGGTTGAAGTCCCCACTATAAATATATGCAAGCCATCAGTTATTCTTCAGTTGATATTACTATTATTGAGATTGACATAAATTCTCTCTAAAAGATTGACTTAAGCATCGGAGTGCGACTAAGTGGCACTCCCAATAACCTCATTTACAAATTTTTATTGTTTTACAAGAAATAATGATTTTTTTAAAAAAAATTCGTGCCATCGTATCGAAAATTGTCTTAACCCGTATGAAAGTAATTAATTAAAATATCTCCACATTAATTTGATATAGTTAACCTGTTTCAATAGAATTATATAGCTATAGACTCAATATAGCATTACTTTAAGTACATAGTACATACATATATTTAATCAAAACTTTCAGGTCGTCAATGATTTGATGAGGTAATTTCGCATGTATATTCTATCGTTCTAGAAATTTCCGGAGCCGCCCAATACTTTGAAATGCCTTAACAAATTACAAATTAATCTTTCTCCACCATTTTCGGATGATCTAGAAAATTAATTACTCTAAGGCAAGCAATATGAATAGGACAATAGCATGATTAACATCCTAAATCATATTTCTAATGTCGCTCGTGCTTATTCTGCTATCCCTCTATCCATTTTGGTCAAAGATATATAGTTTACAACTCACTATCAATTACTACATAATAATACACTAAACATCCCGTGTTAAATTTGTTACAATTACGATATATAAGACAACAATATTGATAAAATTTATTAAGCTTTATTCTTCCACAAAAGGCATCTTAAGAAAAGAGATTTGTTCAATACTTATAAAGCTCACAACCTAAGTATACTTTGGCAATGTATGACTCTTAACAAGCCCACTCACGTGTAACACTATTATTCAAACAATTGTATAACGAGAGGGAATGCCTAACATTGTTCAAGATCCTAAAACTTTGATACTATGATAAAATTTATTGAGCCTTACTCTTTCACAAAATACACCTTTAATAAAGAAATTTATTCAAGACTTCTATATAAAATTCACGACCCCATGCATACTTTGACCATGTGAAAATCTTAACAAAATTTATGTTATTCCCGAAAATATTGACTATCAAATATACATGGAATACAAAATAGTAAATTGGAATCACTCAAGTCACACGGTTTGTCTTCACTAGGCAAAACTCCTTTTTCGTTGCCCTCCGCTACAAACCGAAGGCAACAACTCTTATCTTTTCTTTCCCGTGCGGCCCCTCAAAAGTCAAAACAAGAGAAAATTAAGGCTTTGGAGATTTTATTTTTCTCTCAACTTTGTCTGTTGTTATTTGTTTTATATTTGATTAAGGGAGTGCTTCTTGCATAACAATTATGCATAATATGTGCATAATTATATATATATATATATATATATATATATATATATATATATATATATATATGGAGTGAGATTCATGTAGTACGTAGAACCCGGCCACTTCATAGATCCTACTCCATGTGTTTACACTCTTGCACAACATATATATAATTGTTGTATAAGAGTCATTTCTTTTTGACTAATGCTATGGATCGGAGTGATAGAGAAACATTTCATGCACAACAATTGTACAAATTTTGTATAACAAATTAAGGGTGCATTTGAAATTGCGATTTTGTAGACAAAAAGTGTGATTTTAAACTAAATCGCAGAAAATGAACCGTTTTAGAATTGCGTTTTAAAAAAATTGCGACTTGAAAACGCAGAAAAATGATTTTTCAAATTGCAGGCAATTGGGTGTTTTTTTGAAAACGCAAAATTTTAAAAAGGTAACCTACGATTTTGCCAAACGCTTAACTGCGTTTTAAAAAATCATTCTTTCAAATCTCACATTTCAAAATTGCTATTTTTAATTCACACATTTTGAAATCTCAAACCCAAACGAGCCTTAAGCTGATGTGAAAATAATTTTTAATGTTAAAATCATTTTCACAATAACTTTGTTGTACAAAGTGTGTACAGTTGTTGTGCAAAAAATATTACTCAATGCTATATACTATATTTTCATCTTACAATGCTAATGTAGCAGTAGTAATCAACCTTTAAAAATTTATTTTAATAATGACTTATCCAAAAATTTATTGAGACTCTTACGTCAATATTTTAAAATTAAAAAAAAAAAAAAAAATTAGCATTAATTATACATCTTTCTCTCAACTTTGTCTGATGCTATATATTTCAAGGGACATTAACATGTCATTTTACGAAGGACTTCAAGTCAGTCTCCAATAGGAAAAAATTAAAGTTCTTAAGGGTAGCTTAATCTGCTGGAGATCACGCCTCGTGAAGCGGAGGTCATTAGTTCGAATCCCTCTTCCCCTCTTGTGGTCACTAGTTCGAATCCCTCTTCCCCTCTTGTGTGGACATATGAAAAAAAAAAAGAAAAAAAAAGAAGGAAAAACTAAAACATAATTAGCCGGGGCCTATCTTGACTTTATGAGAGTGAAAATCATATGTCAACTGAATCATTTACAAGTGTTTTAATAAAGAGACTTAAATTCTTGATGGTCATTTAATCGAGAGAAAGAGGGAAGGCAAATTCGGATCCTCCCACCTATCCAGTTTTATTTATGTTTCTAGAGAGTCAAACTTAGCTGCTTATATGCTAGCTAAAGAGGCAGCAGATTTTAATATAGATTCTGTCTGGTTAGAGAATATTCTTAAGAATATCTTTAGAATTGTAATTCGGAAACAAGTTATCCTAGACCCTAATTTGGGGTCAGTTTTTCTTAAAATTTATGAAGATTGATATGTTTGTTAAATAAATAAATAATTTGGGTCTAACTTGAAAAATATAAAGTGACTCCTAATTTAAGTGTGTGATATCAACAATTCATCAAAATATAAATACGGAAAAATAAATGAGACATATAATTTGGTGACGAAGTGTAAACTCTTATTCAAGAGAAAAATCACTTCGGGGCAGTCAAACCCAAGAAATATACTAACAGAAAAAATAACTAGTTATAAAGCAGTTGTACTCAAATATCTTTAATGCAATAGTTATACCTTTAATTCTAACACGTACTTATACATGAACATCTCCCAACTAGACCTCCTGTCTGAAGGGTTCTTTAATGGACTCCTTTAGCTTAGGCTCTTTCCTAATTAGCTAGACTTCAAAGAGTTGATTAAATCACATAAAAAAAAACTGTAAAAGAGCTAGCAAATATTATAATCTTTGTCTAAACACTCTCTCTTAGCACATGAAAATTCAATATTGAATTCTTACAAAATTACAAGCACAATGCCCATTTAAATAGGTTTTGAAAGCCTAATTCTAATCAAACTCGAATTTCCATAGGTGGCGTCCGGACGGTTTGTAGGAAAAACCGACTTTGACATCTGTAAAGTTGCCAGAATCTTCCTTGTCTCATAATCTTTCATTTCTTAATTAGTATATTGCAAATCTTGCCTTGTACAGTTGTTTTCATGTTGGAGAATTAATTCTAAAATAATATCTGAATATCTTCTGAAATAGTGTCCCTGATTAAACAGTACACATATAAGGAATCTTTTTGTTAGCAGAATAACAATCAATTAGGAACAATTAATTATGCATAATATTTTTCACATCACAGATCTTTCCTTTTTTGATGAATATATTCTGCAATATTTTTAACATTTAACTCTTTCATTTTCTTGAAGAATATTTTACAATATTATTTCTTTCTTGACTCTTTTTTTTTTCTTGAAAAATATTGCAATATTCTTCCTTACTTTACTTTTTCCTTTCTTAAATAAACCAATTAAGATTTTACACCAAATTTATCAATAATTAAAAACCCAACAAAACTGTAATTAGAGTCTTTGATAAACCACTTCAATATATATATATATATATATATATTCTAATCAATCTTTTGAGCTGTTTTGGCAAAGAGTAGAATACCGCATATGTAGACTATCTAGTCCATATCATGAGCTATCGCATGCGGGATAGCTACTAGCTAGCTCCACTACTTCAAACCTTCCTCTTTCAAATCGTTGAAATACTTTTTCTTTGTTTATCTTGAGTCAGCCTCCTTCTTCTTCTTCACTAGCTTGTTATTTTTTTAAATCACCCCTATATATATATATATATATATATATATATATATATATATATATATATGTAGAACTTTCAGGAAGTTGATTATCATTACGAAGTTTTTAATTTATTTGATTAAGATGTAGATGCTAATTTTTAAATTTGAATTATATGTTGAGAAATATTATATAATTATACGTAGGATTGAAGAATTATTCTTTTTCAAAAGTTACATATCACTAATAACGTGGTTTGCAGGTAATTGATCATACCGTGAAATACACACTATCATATATTGTTTTTAAATTTAATAAGGGTCAATTCAATGATTAGTTGTAAGTGTCACTTCAACATTGCTAAATAAAATGATAATATCTAGCATTTTTTTTTTTTTTTTAAAGTTTTTTTATGATCTATATCAAAACATTAGACAAGCAACATGAATAAGAATTAGAGAAATTTCCTTCAAATTTGGTTGTGGAAGCTTCTACAATTCAACTTTTAAAAAGTAATATATGTCATTTTTAAGCATGTGAGAAGTATAAGATAAGGGACACATGTCACTTTTTAAGCGTTGGGTGTTTGTAAAAAAATTATGTCCATAAAATTTTGATTTTGCCATTTTTTTTTTTAACAAAAATATTAACAAACAACACAAAATAATTTAAAAATAACTTGATGAGCTATATATCTAATTGAATTTTGTCTTCTTAATCCTGTCTATTTTATATTATAGTGCCTCGCTCTAACTTTTTTTTTTTTTTTTTTATCCTTTATAATTGCTAGTTATGGCAAAGGGGGGCAGCAAGCTTGAGGCAACAATTGCAGTACGTGCAAGAATTAAACATGTAGAATCATTTGATAGTCGATACTGAATTTTAAATTATATATATTTACATAGGCCTGAAATTGAAATTTCAAGAATTCCTTGCGTAAGGCCAATGATTTTACCATATTGTTTATTAGTCAGGTAATCAAGTTTATCATTTTGACATCTAGCCATGATGACTATGGCTCATTCAATTCAACCCCTAGAAAGCCTCATGAGTCATGACTTCAACTACGCAAGACAAATTGCACTAAACTTTCTGATACATTTTGTTCTATCTAGGACTATATCTAAAAATAAGTAGACTATCATCTCTTGTCCTTTTAAATCTCAACCCACGTTTACTTTGGCCATCCTAGCCTCTACAACTCATAGCCCATCCCTTCTAAGGACAACACCCCCCCCCCCCCCCCCCCCAAAAAAAAAAGGAAAAAAAAAAAAAAAAGAAGAAGAAGAAAGAGAAAGTTAGTTCTTGAGTGCTCATGGTTATATAAAAATATTATCACCAACACAAAATTAAGTTAAGAAGCAAAACTAGCGACAATGTCTTTAATAGGAGTACGAAAGTAAACTAAAGCTTAGTGATATAGATATACATTATTAATTGAAATCATGGATGAATCTCCAAATGGGACATAGCCATTGACCTCCTCGTCTATTTCTACAAAATTATCTTTGTCTCCACACATATGATCACTTGTACAATTGTCAAGATATATACTACGAGCGTTTATCTTCCTTTTTTTTTTCTTTGATAGCTATCAACAAATCGGGTTCCATTTTCACTTCCTTATCTTCAACAAGATTGGCTTTCTTTTTATGGTCTTGAAATATAATTCAAAATTCAGAAGAATAACTTGAAATTCCCCTAACGATCCGAAACAATGCATAGAGAGTGGTGAATAGGTTTTTTTAGCAATCACATCCAATAAAAATATTGCAACCCCGCACACATTCTAAAGGGATCTTACAAGTTCCTCTACTTTCATGACGTCCAAGTCTTTGCTTTCCTTAATTGCAGTGACTTTAGGTCTAAACAACTCAGACAAAACCTCATGACTTTCCTAACAATTCTATTTTCATTAATCTTTTTCCTAGGTTGAAACTAGTGTTCAGAATGTCATTCAATTGAGCATAAAACTCATCGAACATTTCATCATTTTTCATCCTAATCTCTTCAAACTTAGACGTCAACGTGTGAATTTTCAAGTTTTTCACAATCTTGGTACCCTCAAGTTTTACCTCTACAATATCTCATGCATCTTTAGCCATTTTAGACACAAATGTTCTTTTAAATCCATATTATGAAACAACCATAAAGATGGCATATAATCTCTTATTGTTCCAACTACTGCCATTAAGTTCTTCCTTAGACCACGAGTCAATTTTGGTAGCAAGTTGAGACCAACCATTCTCAATAGAAATTCAGACTTATTCATCTAAGGATTTAAGGAACACACTCATGCATACCTTCCAATAAGTACAGTTATTTCCACTAAAATGAGGGAGACATTTAGAGATTTTGAATGAGCCATGACAATGTGATCAAAGATTACAATTAACAAATTAATCCAAACAAGTGAACTAACGCTCTCATACCAATTGAAATTTGTCCAACGACCCCTAACAATACCTAAGGAGGTGAATAGGTGTTTTTCAACAATAACAACCAATAAAAATATTGCAACCACACACACATACACCAAAATTTTTAAAAAAGAGTAAAGATATCAAACACAAAAATTTTGGTGACGAAGTAGAAACCTTTTTATTAACTTTTCATAAGTAAAATCCCTCTGGGGGTAGCCAAACCCCAAAAAACTTATTCATTATAGAAGATTACAATCAATTACACTTACAAAGCAAACCTGAATTGTAGCCAATAAATGACATGTTTGTTTTTTACTGCAATAGTTCTAGAACTCTAGTTAATTTTCTATAAAGGTTCCTCTGTAACCCATAATTTTGGTTGCGGAAGGTTTGATTTGTGTTTTTTAACAAAGTCTATGACATATTTAAGAATGAAGGCACAAGGATACTAAAGTTTTCTCCAAGAACTCAAAATAATAGCCTCAAGGTCTTATGAAAATCATGGATAAGGATGCTTATATAGACCGGAAAAAACAAGGACTTTAAGTGGAAGTTAGTTTCCAAAAAAACATGGTCTAAAGCATCGACGTTTGAACGGGTTAGTCCCACGTTCGAATGCGTGATAGGGTTTCACAATCTTCTCACCAACTACATTCGAACGTTGGCCACCGTTGCGATTGAACATCTCTATGGATCTTGTGAAACACTTACTTTCAAATATCATATGATTGCTTTTGCAACCAAGGCTCTCCGAGGTATCTTGTAAAGCTCAGTTATTCATCCTCATTCGAACCATGTTCAACTGCACTTGCGACCGAGCCCCTTGGGAGCTCAGATGTTGAAATGCACTAAAACCGCATTTGAACTCCTTTCGACTAGGTTTTAGCCCAGCAGCTTTTGATCTTTAGTTTTCAACAAGATTTGGACTCCAACTTGACAACTCAAGCTAGACTTACAACCACACTAGTTTTGACACTAAATTTGTCGATATATATAAAACCTAACACAACTGATCAATCTATTTCTTGGCTTACTACAAGTGAATAGTTTATAAGGGTCGTATTTATAGGTAAGAGTAGAAATATCTAGCATTAATTTACACAGTTAATTGGGACATGAATCTCTCCCTAACACTCATACATAAACTTCATTAATTACATACATGAATAATACTAAATGCATTTCTAGAAAGATGTATTCAATGCATCTAAATATCATGTTTATTCTCCAACATTGCTAGTTCTATGACTGCCAAAATAATTATTGTTACACAACAAGGCACGTTTAATGTAGTGCATGATGGAGGATGCATAATGATGCAAACTATGATATTCCAATGTTATATATTTAATATAATTTCAAGGGAACATATCAAACCTTCTAACTTACCACAAATCTAATGTGATATATGCAGACAACTAATGGGCCAAAAACTTTCTGGCTTGAGTATCAAAGATCTGCAAAACTTGGAAAACACATTGGAAATGAGTTTGAAGGGTATCCGTATGAGAAAGTTCTGAACTCCTTATACCTAGTCAAAATTACATCCAATTATACTCGAGATCCCACCTATGTGCAGAGCATGCACAAATCTTTACATTTATATTTTTCTCTTGCAGGAACAAATTTTCACTGAAGAAATAAAAGAATTAAACTGGAAGGTTTAACTATAGGATTGGTTCCATTTCTACAAATTTTCATTTAGGGATAATTCCATATTCAAAACTTGACCTTAATGAATTTCATTACAGGGAAACCTTGTCCATCAAGAAAACCTTGAACTGAATAAGAAGGTTGACCTTTTACACAACGAAAACGCACATTTGCAAAAGAAGGTATTTAAAAGAAACTTGTGTATATGTTAAGAAAAAAAAAATCATTAATTATAAACTCTTTCCTTTTTTTTTTTCTTTTTTTTTTTCTTTTATCTTCATATAAGAACTTAAGCAGCCATAAGTTCATGGTAATCATCTTGCAACTAAAGAAGGATAGAGGTTTTCTTGAAACTAAGCCTTAACAGTAACTTTGGCTCTCAGGTTTGCGAAGAAAGAGAAGTAAATGAAGCAAACAAAAGTTCACATCCTTTACACACAATCAACAATTAATGGATGTGACATTCATAGAGCCACCCATCTCCAGATAAGCCTACCTCAGCCTCAAAACAATGAAGCATAGGCAAAACAATGAAATTGAGGTATCTTTTTCGAACTGTTGACATACTATTAATTATACAACTTTATTGAGTACTGACTCACCCTATTAATGTCTTGATCGTTAACCGTTGCAAACAGATTACAACTAAAGCAATGAAGCTAGTCGACAACTGTGGCTAGCTAACCATTATTATCCCATCAAAAACTTGTCATAGTGAAAAATTAAGCTTATCCCAGTTAGATCTCAAATTTCAGCCGCTAATACATTTAGCTAAATGGCTGTTGGCTTTGGTAAGAAATGTGCTATGAGGAAAGCTTAATAATTTCTCTAAGATGATCATTTCTACGTAAATCTAAATAGTAAAGCATTACATGTGCCAACTATTATACTAGCTATCTTGTACTATTGTTATCACCCACGTGCATGGCTAACGTTAGTATTCGTGGTATTTATATTTGTTTCATGGAAATTAATCAGTATCTCTAACAATAAAATCTTTAGATTGTGCAAAACTTTTTGCCATAGCAGCAAAATTTTGAATCTTTTTTATGAAAAGTTCCAAAAGTAAAGAAAAAGTTCAGAAGAGAAGTAAACAACAAAATAAAGACAATATTAAGAGAATAAAAAAAAGTTACATTTCAAAAAATAAATAAATAAATAAATAAAGATACAGACTCTACTTAATTTATAAAGTTGTAAACTAATTAAGGTGGTAATAGAGTTGTGTAAACACACAAGCATGCGGGGATTGTCATTCAAATTTAGGGAATCCGAACACCATCAACTTTATTGTGTCAAAACCTTGACACTTCTACTTTCTCTTTTTCGATCCACAAGACTATTGGTCTGAAAATGCAAGAGCTTAATGAAGTAAAAAAAATAAATTCCTTTTGAGCAATCTCTTTCTAATTATTTAAATGCAGAGGGGGCTCGATTCTCGTTATACACGATGTGGCAAAAAAGACTGATTCAACAAGATATGTCTTGCCTGCATTAAGATTTAAAACGTGTCTACTTTTAGGAAATGTTCGGAACAAAGAACTAAAAATAATACAACACCACATTCTCCAAAGATTGAGAAACAATAAGAGATCTATTAAGAGAAAGATTTATCCAAGAGAAAATCTTAACAGTTACATCCAATCACAAACTACACGTAAGTTGCCACTAGGATAGATAATGGTTCTTGGATATCCAATCAATTAATCCCCTAAACCAGGGAAGCTTAAGCAAAAATGAAAGAGTAGGGTGAGGAATAAGGGGAAAGCCACTAAATGGAAGGCTTTGTAATGCTATTGCGCATCGGCGTTCGTGCTAGTGTGCTCGTCCGTTGCTTGAATCATGATTTTAAGATCAAAAACTTAATACAAAGGTACTTTGACGGAAGTTTATTAAACGTGAAATCCAAGTGCTAAAGCACGAACCCCCTTTACTGATGGACAATATGTTTAGAAACAAAACTATTTTATCGAGCCGTACGAAGCTTGAGTCCTATCTTCGCCCGTGAACACAACAGGACGCGGTCGTCCAACTTAACTTCCATAGCAAGTCTGATTGCAGCTCTCTCTTGCAATAATGATGACGATTCACCACAGTTAGACATCACATCCCCTTGAAGTGGAACTTCAATTGCGATAACAAAGCATCATAGCATTTCCTCCGTATAAATGGTGACAGCTCTATAGCTCGACCAACACACTTATGCACATTGAGTCTTTTGTAACCGGCAGGCAATGCAGTTCTTCACCGCATTCGTTGTAACAGCACGCTTTCCCAGTCTACCATGCTACACTACAAAAAAACCGGCTTTCAAAGTCGTTTTTGTCGGAGCCGTTTTAACAAAGTGACTCCAATTAGAGCCGGTTTGATCTAAAACGGCTCCAATTGGAGCCATTTTAGCTAAAGCGGCTTCAATTGGAGCCGTTTTAACCTTAACGACTCAACATGGAGCCGCTTAAACAAAACGGCTCCATTTGGAGCCGCTTTAACTAAAACGGCTCCAATTTGAGCCGTTTGTCTAAAGCGACTCAAATTGAAGCCGTTTTTAAACGGCTTCAATTTGAGTCGCTTTATGATAAATGGATTTAATTGGAGCCGTTCTAACGAGACGGCTCCATTTGGAGCTGCATCAAATAAAATGGCTCCAAATTGGAGCCGTTTTCTAAGGTGGCTCCAATTTTAGACGTTTTAAAACGGTTCCAATTGAAGTTGATTTATAAGAAACGACTCCAATTGGAGCCGCTTTATTGAAAACAGCTCTAAATTGGAGCCGCTTTATTGAAAACGGCTCTAAATTGGAGCCGCTTTATTGCAAACGGCTCTAATTAGAGTCGCTTTGGTAAAACGGCTCCAATTTGAGCCGTTTTCAATAAAGCGGCTCCAATTGGAGCCGATTTATAGCGGCTTAAAATGACTCCAAGTGGAGCCGTTTTAGGAAAGTAGCTCCAATTGGAGCCGCATTCCTTAAAACGGCTCAAATTGGAGCCGATTTAAAATGCCTCCAATTGAGGCCTTTTTTGTTAAAAAACTTGTAATTGGAGCCGTTTTTGTTAAAATACCTCTAATTCAAGCCTTTTTGTTAAAACGACTCTACTTGGAGCTGTTTTGAAAGTGGAGTTGTTTCTAAAAATAAAAAGAACTCCATTTATAATAACCATAACCTTAGGATTTAAGATTTCAAGACTAATTCGTTTATGAGTTGAGCTTAATTGAATAGTTGATCTCGAATTAGAGCCGATCTATGAAATATACATGTGTTCAAGCTCGGCTCGTGTAAACTCAGGCAAGCTCGTTGAGAATGCCCCATTCGAGTCGATCTGAGTTACTTGACAAGCTCAGTTCAACTAAAGCTCGAGCTAGGTTATTAAATTTTTTAAGTTCAAGCCCGAATTTGAAAACAACACGTTTTTATATCATGTTAGCTAGAGTTCATTATATATATATATATATATATAATGTTAGAGTTCATTATATACATGGTATATGTATCATGTTAGAGTTCATTATACATATAAACTAATAGTATATATGTATAATTTTTCAATCTCGAACTAGTGCCGATCTATGAAATGTGTGTTTAAGCTTGACTTGATCGTTTAAAACTTGGGTGAGCCCAAGCTCAAGTTCGTTGAGATTGCTATTCAAGTTCATAAACTAACGATATATGTATAATATGAACAAGTAGTTATCTAATATATTTTATATAACTAAGTAACTATAATATATATATATATACACACACACTAATTATATACTAAGTGTATACAATATATGTTATATATATACTAAGTATTAATAACTTATTAATATGCTAGTTTAACATATATATAAATACTATTATTAATGTATTATAATTAATATATATATTAATAAGGGAAAATTTATAGATACTCATTTTTATTATGTAGCAGCCAGTATTAGTGAAATAAATAATTATCTTAAAAATTATAGTGATATAAATAAAATTTATAATGAAATAAATCATCCAAACTTTTCAAAAGACAGTATTGAAAAGCAAAACTAAAAATATTCTTTTATACATATAGGACTGGTCCAAATAGCCGTTAAACCTTTAACAAGACAATAATTAAATAATAGTGTCTTATTATTTTATTTTTTTTGAAGAATAATAGTGTCTTATTATGTTTAAGAGATGGTAGACATTTAAGATTTAAAGATTCATTATTAGGATCAATAGAATCATCTTTATATGAAGGCCCTGTATATTTTAATTGTCACTCGAATTTGAATAACATTCAAAAGAAAGCTGATGTATGTATATGTATGTATTTTATCAAAAAAAAGTTGATTAAAAAATAAAAATAAATTATTAAAATTCTGCAACCGTTTTTTAAAGGACGAATCCATTTGGAGCCGTTTTAGAAAAAAAGACTCCAAAAAACTGTTTTAACAGATCTTTTAGACGTGTGCGCGCGGGACCGGAAATTATCCCGCGCATATCAGAGCCCAAATCAGTGAAATCAGTGAAATTTCTTGTTTTTTTATTTATTTTTTATTTTTTTCTTTATAGAAGTCTATCGACTCTCTCTTGTTTACAATCTAGATCTCTCTCGTTATCGCCGCTCTCCGTCTCTTGCTCTCACAGAGACCCCCACCGGTATGTCCTCTCTCTAGCTCTCACACATGAACACACACTCTCTGTCTCTTTGTCTCTCTCACACACGAACACTCAAAAGTTGTTGATTTTTAAATTTGATGCTTGGGTTGTATTTTTGTTGGGGTTTGTCTTTCTGCCATGGCTGTGATGGTATTTATTTTGCTGGGTTGAGGCATATCTATGAGTCTTGCCTAGAAGTAGTGTGGGTATAATGTGTCATCCAGTTTCATCTCCCCTTTCCCAATTTTAGTGGCGTGGGTATTTGTTTTCCAGAAAAAAAGAGGTGGCTTTATGTGATTATATGCACTTTCTAGATGAAATAATGGTTGGGTTGTGTACGAAGAGGTGGCTTTATTTTAATTGTTGTCCTTGGAGACTTTTAGTTCACTTTGAATTTTAGAGTTAGTTGAAATTTGTCTTCTAGAGTTCTTGTTAATACATTTTGATTGGTTTTTTTTATGTTATGAGACAGTCGTATGGATACTGAGATTATGTGAACATTGGAATATGTGTTGCTGAATTTTAGTTGCTCTGGTTGTATTGTATTATTTCAAAGAATGTTATAGAGACAGCCATGACCGTTGGGAATTTGGTGCATGACACTAGGCACCTCAAAACTTGATTTTCTGTGATTTACCATATAATGAAAATTGACATGAATATTTCACATTGTAGTATACATTTTTGAATAAGATAAGAAAGGGAACAAACAGCTAGCAATTTGAAACAAATAAATTGATCTGTGAAAAGTCATAGTTTTAGCTTTCAACTTGATAACTCAAGCCTTAACCATTTGCAGTATCTCCTTTGAAATCTATACATTTGTAGGCGTTTGTTGTATATGAAGTGCTTTACATCTTTATTTTAGAATCTGTAAGGAACCTGGGTTGAAGAATGTTGGAGCCAGAGACAAGCTAACCATTAACAGGATGAATAGCCGCGGGGATCTTCACTGTCTTTGTGATTTGTGTCTTCAGAGCTGTATACAATAATTGAAAATTACTAGTGAGATAGCAGAACAATCTATGCTATATTGACAATTGCAAACTAGGTTTCATTTTATACCATCCACTATCTTGGATTGTTTTGCTATTAACCCTGACTTCCTCTGCCTCTTCCATTTGTGATGAAACCCCTGATTGTTCTTCTGTCAGCAGACTTGATAAAATTTTGCAGAATTGATAATTAACATGGGATTATCTCAGTATGTACACTCTAATCCAGAAATATAGCTAGCTTAGGAAATATATTCATCATACCTCTTCGTACACATGTAGCTCCCCTACAGAATTTGATTTGTGACCTTTTACTGGCTTTTATACAGTAATTTATCATTATCCTCTAATGTTCTAGTAGTTGATATAATTCAAGTAGTTGTTGGAGTTGGCTTTGGTTAATTTGAGTGTTTCCTCTTGTTTTTGTAATTGTTGTTGTTATTTTTGTTTTAATAAAAGCTATGAGGCATTTTTGCTGTCACCTTATTGAAATCAAACTTCTTGCACTCGTATGATGGAAAAAGGCATATTGAAGGATCAAGTGTGTGTCTCTGTCCATCCTTGTTCTCATGTCCTGTTCTTTTTTTATTTTTTTTCTTTCTTTTTTGATTAATTGAAGTTCAGCAAGATATATATATTCCTGTTCTTTTTTTTTTTTTTTTTTTTTTTTTCTTTCTTTTTTGATTAATGCTCTTACATCCATTTATGTGTTTTTGTTATATTCCTGTTATGTATAATTCTTGTTTTCCTTTCTATTTGGAAGCAAAAAAATGGTTAGCCAAATGTATAAAATTTACACGTGGTTGTCAATTACTACTAAAAAAATAAACTGGTGCAAGTTCTTTATCTGTTTTTATAGCTATGGCCTTGATTTCTGTAATTGGCTTCTTTTGGGTAAACATTTGTTCTTTTGGGCTATTAAGGCTTGGAAGGATTATGTATGACTGCCCTTTTTGATAGGGAGCTTATTTTACATCCCTGCTGGCTCCCAATGCCCAGCGTACACATTAAAGTTGAAGAAAACAATATGACATAGGTCCAAGTGTTTGGACATTCTTGTAGCAAAGAGTGTAGAAGTTCATTCTGGCTATTCGTGCATAACTGATGGGGGAAATTTAAAAAATGTTGTACATTTTTCTTGTTAGTATGCTTTACCTTTTTCAGAGTTATCTATATAACTAAGACTAGTGTAACATAAGAAATTTTTAATAAAGTAACATAATACATTCATAATATTCATTCATTTTTTTTTATATATTTTAATTTATTTGTTAAGTTTGACAGTCATTGTAAGTTATGCATGGGGAATATTGTGGTGACTTCATTACATAATACTTGACATAAGAAGGATAGAAGAGGAAGACCCAAAAGCCACGAGCTAGGGCTCTTTTTAGAACCCTATATTTGTTATATCTGTTTTTAGAACTTCATTCATTTGTTGGGTCATTTGTTTAAAATATGCTTATTGAATATGATTTCCAGTACTTTTTTTTTGGTAAGGTTATCAGCATATCGTTAATTCACATTTGATCCTCTCCATTTGTTGTTTTTTTTTTTTTTTTTTTTTTTTTTTTTTTTTTTTATATATATTTTATTTTATTATGGAAAAGTATCCTCTATATACAAGCTATTGGTAATTTTCTTTAATGTCGAAGGCGTAAAGTCTTTTTCTTCTCGACTTCATTGAGAAGTAGATATTGGGAACCTCAGAGGCAACATTTTCATGAGAAGCAATTCGTCAAAGAGGACACAAAAACAAACATAAGCAAAAAAAAAAACAACAAAATGAAACCTGCTTCTCTCTTTAGGTGAGTCTGCAAATTCTAAAACATTGCAAAGCAAAGGGTGTCAATTAATGACCGAGTGAGATAACACATGCTATTCAGTAAATATAAGAGAGGGTCAAAACTTTGATTTATATTTTCTTACAGCACATGTATAGGACAAAACCAGAGAAACCATTTAATCTTATTCTTGTCAGCTAGGTTGCAATAATATGTAATACAATTTCCCTATATAGAAAACAAAGTAACAGTGGTAGTTCACTTTTTAATGGTATGAAATGAATGAGACCACCTATCAAATACCCTCAGTGATAGTTCACTTTGCCATTCTCTTACTGTTACCCTTATTGCTATAATCAATTATTGCCTTTAAACTTGTCTGGTGTATTATATTTAAGATTGTGTTCATTTTATGTATTATAATGTAGTCACTCTAAATATGGATAAGAGTTGGATGACGAAGTTTAGAGGCTCGAGAGAGTATATGGAAGGGGCCGAAGCGTTTGTGAAGTATGCAGTTACGAACTCTAAAAATAAAAATTCAATTGTGTGCCCTTGCAAGAAGTGTGGATTGAAGAGGAGTTTACGGCCAAAAGAAGTATATGACCACTTGACCGCTGGAAGGGGAATGTTGCCTAATTATACTGAATGGATTTGGCATGGAGAAAAGATTAGGGCTCCTGTACCTAATAGAGTACCTAATGTTGTTGAATCTCTCAACCCGTCTCCGGTCGCAGATAATATTGAACCAATACCTAACGAGTCAAGAACGATGCATGCCATGTTGCAAGATGTTTTTGGCATGCATGATATTCGGGCAGACGATGGTGAGTGTCAAGTGGAAGTGCAAGCCGAAGATGTACCTGAGGCAGTTGAGGAAGAAATTGATGAAAATGCCAGGAAATTCTACAACTTGGTTAAGGATGCAGACAAGCCACTTCATGATAAAACAAAATATAGCAAACTGTCAGCTATTGTACATCTATACAACTTGAAGTGTATGGGTGGACTGAGTAATACGATTTTCACATATTTCCTGGAGTTCATTAATGAGTTAGTACCAACAGATGAGCCAGCTTTGCCTAATAATACGTATGAAGCCAAAAAATATTTGAGGGACTTGGGGCTTGGATATGAAAAGATTCCGGCTTGTCGAAATAATTGTATGCTATTCTGGAAGGAAAATGAGAAGTTAGATACATGTACAGTGTGTGGAAAATCAAAGTGGAAGGACGAAATTATTGAAGAAGATGGGTCATCCCGAACACCGAAGAGACGACCGATGAAGGTTTTGCGGTAGTTTCCATTGACATCAAGATTGCAAAGGTTGTACATGTCACAACATACTGCTTCCCACATGAGGTGGCACGCTAATGGACGCACAAAAGACGGTGTGCTCAGGCATCCGGCGGACGGTGAAGCTTGGAGGGCATTCGATACACTACACCCAGACTTTGCATCAAACCCACGAAATGTTAGGCTTGGGCTAGCGTCGGATGGTTTTAATCCTTTTGGGAACATGAGTACAAGCCACAGTACTTGGCCTGTCATACTTGTTCCATACAACTTGCCTCCTTGGATGTGCATGAAACAACCATATTTCATATTATCCATGATTATTCCAGGCCCAACTTCACCTGGAATGAATATAGATGTCTACTTACAACCTCTAATATCAGAGTTACAGGACTTGTGGAATGCAAGGGTACGAACATTTGATATATCGATGAAAAAATCGTTTGTTATGCGGACAGCATTGATGTGGACAATAAATGACTTCCCAGCGTACGCAGATTTATCTGGATGGAGTACTAAGGGCACACTGGCATGTCCATGTTGTATGCATTCAACGGGGTCTACATGGTTAACATACGGGCGTAAATTTTGTTATATGGGGCATAGGCGATGGTTGCCTACGAATCATAAATGGCGACAGAATGCAAGATCCTTTGACGGTAAACAAGAGTTGGGTGCTGCACCTGTTGTGCCGGATGGCGATGAAATCCTAAGACAATTGCAGAGACTTGATTGCGTGAATAGAGACACAAAAAGGGGCAAACGAAAAAGAACCGTGAATCAGGGTCATGGAGCAAATGAGGAAGTGGTATGGAAGAAGAAAAGTATTTTCTTTAAATTGCCCTATTGGAAAAATAATTTGTTACGACACAACCTTGATGTGATGCACATAGAGAAAAATGTGACGGATAATATCCTCGGGACGCTATTGGATATGAAAGAAAAAACAAAAGACAACCATGAAGCACGTTTGGACTTGTGTAAAATGAGTTTGAGAAAAGAACTTCATCCATTCACCAATGAGAGAGGCAAGACATATCTGCCCACGGCACGTCACACGATGTCTAATGAGGATAAATTAAATTTTTTGAAAGTGATCAGAGATGTCAAAGTACCCGACGGATATGCCTCCAATGTGTCCCATTGTGTGAATCTTAAATCCCGTACCATTGTTGGTTTGAAGAGTCATGACAACCATATACTCATGCAACAACTCCTGCCAATCGCTTTGCGTGGATCCTTGCCAAACAATGTTGTGAAACCTTTGATAGAGTTGTCTAAATTTTTCATGGGTATATGTTCGAAAACATTGACAGAAGAAGATCTAGCTCGACACGAAGCTGAAATCCCTATAATACTGTGCTAGCTTGAACAAATATTTCCCCCGGGTTTTTTAACAATCATGGTTCATGTTGTCATACATTTAGTTCGTGAATGTCGGCTTGGTGGACCGGTACATTATCGGTGGATGTATCCGATTGAGAGGTAACGTGAATATTCTATATATATATATATATATATATATATATATATATATATATATATATATATATATATACATATAAGGGTTTTTTTCCCCTTAATTGTCTCAATGAGGTGATACAAGAGATAATTTTATTTTCTGTATGTAGGTCACTTGGACGGTACAAATCCTTAGTGCGCAATAGAGCTACACCTGAGGGTTCTATAGCGGAAGGTTACTTAGTAGATGAAATGCTGACATTTGTTCAAGGTACTTAGAGTACGCACCCACAGTCCACAATAGGCCTCAAAGAAACCCTGATGAGGCTAGAGGGCGGTAACACGAGTAAACCTCGACCACCGCACGTTGATGCAAGTTCATCGATATATTATTTTTAACTCGGACGAGTTCCTTCAACTGCGCACGTGAGTTATATATATATATATATATATATTAAGACATCTTACTTTGGCTTAAACATACACTTATGATTTCTAAATGTGGACTGCAAACATATAGGATTCACCTGGATGAGCTGAGGCACAGCTCCAATAGGGGCCGACTATTGGACAAAGAATTGCATCGACAACATAGAGACACATTTTGTAATTGGTACCTTGACTACGTAAGAATTTCTTATGGTTTATAAAATCATGATGATCGTTTTAGTGTATATGTAATTTTTTACATCCCCCAACTATAAGCGATTTTATCTCAAATCACAGGTCAACCGAGTGGACCAGACACGCAGAGCTGAACTAGGGGATAAGCTTGTTTGGCATTCTAAAGGGCCACTCGAAACGGCCCTCGAATATAACCGATATGTGGTTAACGGCAATCTATTTCGCACTGTGGTCCAAGATGAAGGAAAAAAAACCCAAAACAGTGGTGTGTGTGTGCCAACAGTTGATGACGATACCTATTATGGAAAGCTAACTCGAATAATCGAAGTAGAGTATTATGACACGACGAGGTATGTGCTATTCAAGTGTGATTGGGCAGACATTAGAAATGATAGGGGATGGTCGGAGGATGAGTATGGTATAACACTTGTGAATTTCAAAAACCTGATACATACGAGAGAGAAGATTTCAGATGATCCATACGTATTATCTTCACAAGTATCACAGGTATACTATGTCCGTGACGACAGGAACCCAGACTGGTGTTACGTATTAAGAACTAAACCAAGAAACGTGTATGACATTGGTCAGGGGGAATGGAACAATGATGAAGGTCTCAACTATCATGAGAGTGAGCCTTTGAACTTGAACATTAATCAGGATCCAAATGATGTTGACTATCTAGATGTTCAATGTGCCCGTAACGACGTACCTGCAATCGAAGTAGTACTACCACAATAAAAGTAGCATGCATGTATACTATTTATTTTTCAATAAACATAAGACTGATTTCAAATTATATTAAACATGTTGAGCGGTTTTTATATTTCCATGTGATCTGATACTTTTATTTATTTGTGTATTTTGTAGACCGATATGGCATCACCACCTCCGAGGAAGAGACTTTATACGCGGATCCCAACACGACTTTTTACACCTGAGGCACAACCATCTCAGTTTGTAGATGAGATGACACATGACACTCGCCCACCTTCTCCGAGTGCATTTATTTAGGAGCCCGTACTTGACAGCCCACATACGCCGTCGGATACGGCCAACACTGGATTTGCAGAGTCTCCTTGTGATCTTGATACTCCAATAGTACCACACTTGGATGACACGACACAAGGTCCCAATTCTGGCGTATTATTGGACAGTCGACAAGTCCGTACGATAGGTAGGTGTATATGTGTGTATATATATATACATATATAATTTTTCTAATATACACATGTAATATTGTTTCTAATATTTGGCATCTGTTTAATTTAAATACAGATACAGATGGCAATTTTCACATAAGAGATGTAGGCTCTCCAAATGCCCTTTGGACAATACCCATCGGAGAGAAGGTTATAGTCGAATTTAATAGAATGTTGCAGCCAATTTGCACGAGTGGGTTGAAATTTCGCGGGCTAGGAGCGACATATGTCCGAAGTGGGAAGTTTGTAGGGCTAAGCGCTCCAAACTGGAGGACGGTAAATCCTCAAGCTAAGGAAGACCTGTGGGCCGCCCTGATGGTATGTAAAACAAGTTAGTTATAGATTTATTACGTTGAATATATATTACATGTACATACTATCTAATTGGTTTTTTTTTTTTATTAATTTATCGAAAAAATTTTACATCATGCCTGATGCACCGATTGATGCGATCAAACGGATCGCAATGATGGACTTCGGGCATAAGCGAAAAAATTTCAAGTACAGGGTGAAGAAAGGTTTTAATATACAAAACAGTGATACTCGCGAATCAATTATTGACGCGACGCCCAACATCACAGAGTTTGATGCAGAGGACATCGAGATTACCATCGACACATGGTTGACTCCGGGAGATAAGGCAATTATAACAACAAATGTCACTAATTATTAATATCATATGTCTTTCAACTTTCAAAAATGCATGTTACCGTATTTGTTTATAACAAAAATTTTGTAGGTAAGAGCTGAAAATAATAGACAAATTTCCAAAAGCAACAATAAGATATTTCATACATCTGGCTCGAAAAGCTACGCTAGAGTCGCAAAAGAGCTAGTATGTTTACTGATAGAATTTGGGGTTGATTTCACGTTCTCACATTCATGATTAACTTTGGTTAATTTATAATTTTTGTTTTCATAGGAGATATCAAAGCAAACGCCACCAACCCGAGCTGAAGTTTATGTAGTAACCCACACAAAAAGGGATGGGGCGCCTAGTACTCAAGCAGCTTCGGAGACGATTGTACGTGCTTAACGTAGTGATTTAATTTGTGTTTTTTTGAATTTATCATATATATTGAAATAGTATAAGTATTTACCGAGGCAATTAAGTGTTTACTAATTAAAACATTTAATATATATATATATATATATATATATATATATGTTAGGACAAGCTTAAGGAGCTGATAGCCGATGACACTGCAAGAACGAACCCTGTATATCCGCAGGGTTCAATACTGTGGGCCGAAGATGATGCGCTTGCAATGGCAATGGGAACAGCAGAATACTCGGGTCGTGTTCGTGGAATGGGGCTTGGGCCACTACCGGTTAGACCCACCTTTCGCTCACCTGCATCATCAGCATCACGCTTGTCCCAAGTAGCTGCATTCAATAATTGAATGAATGAAATGATGAAAAAATGGGAGGAAGAAAGGAGAAAAATGAATGAACGATTGGAGGAAGATAAGAGAAGAGCGAATGAAGAGAAGAGAAAAGCAGATGAAGAGAGGAGAAGAGCGGATGAAGATAGGAGAAAAACAGATGAACAGATTGCAGTACAGAGTCGAGTGATAGAGAATATGCAAAAGATGATTGAAAGTTTTGCGTCCGACAATGCAGCACTAGTGGGCAACACTTCCATTACGCAAGACACTGAGTCACCTAATGTTGTGAGGGTGAAACCTTCAATAGCCAGTCAACCAGGTTAGCTCCCAACATGATTAACTAATTAACAAAGTGTAATTTTTTTTAATCTATACGGTTAAAAATGTTATGTGTATCGTTACTAGTTTCCTATATATATATATATATATATATATATATATATATAGTTGCGTAATGTACATTTTATCTGAATCACTAATGTAGGTGTCGTGCCCTCGACCCCGAATGATGATTCGCATGAGAGACCGTCATCACATACATTATCTTGATATAGTAAGTGACGATACTGTTAAGACTGTTTTGTCATTTAAAGCGTATTTCTTATTCTATAGACGTATAAACTTTTGATTTGTTTAATGTATTTACTTATATCTTTTAAAAAAATTTGTTTGAGGCTTCTAGGCGGTTTGGGCATGGTTGTGTAATAGTATGGTAGACTTATATAGCAGCTCTAGTAGTTGTTGGGACCATGTTACAAGTATTTAGCAATGCGATTGTTTTTATGCTCATGACATTCTAGGTGCTTCGGCCAATGGTGAAGAAGTTGTATGGTAATTATTGCAATAGCAACTGTGGGTACTCTTTGGGTCGTGTAATATCTTTTGAAATTCTGAAGGAGATGCATGTTGTAGTTGTTGAAATTCTAAAGGAAGTGGAGTTCAATACTATAAGTAGCGCTTTTATGCAGCATCACAGATTGATTTGTTTAAGTTTTGTCATGTCATTCTAAAATATACTGTGTCACATGCAGGCAACTTTATTTGATATTCTCAGGCTACTTGGTATGGTTAGCCTTTGTTTATTTGTGGTGATGAAGATGGATGTGGAATGGACTGAGTTCGATTTGATTCCGAGGTTGTTTTGAGACCGGGGCGATTTGTTTGATCGACAAGATATTTCTAGAGTGTCTTTACAATAGGTGGCAGAGATGCTGCCCTAGTGAGAAGAGTTCCAAGTATGAAAAAACTTATGGCCAATGCTTGGAGCTTTTCACTTCCTTGAGGCAAAGTGAGAGTTTTTGTTTATCAGTGGTGACAATAGCAACTGTGTGTGCATTCTCTTATGACATCTTTTTTCTTTGTTTTTTACTATTGAAATGTTGTAGTTTTCTTGTTTTTTCAGATTTTGATGTCAAGGGTTGTAGTTGAAAATGAAATTTTATTTGTAGGTGAACACAATTTGAAAGTGCTTTCTTCTTTAATTAAGATTTAGATTTCCTTATAACATCCATTTTGTTCAGGTTATAAGAACGCTTTTTTCTGCATTATATTACACCTTACCGTCTAGAAATTGGGGTTGAAGTACCAGGTATTAACAAAAATGAAAAAAATAATGATTTAATTTTTTTTTTAAATTTTTTTAATTGTTTCGAGTCGTTTTAAGTCCTAAACGAATCCAATCATTTTGAGTCGTTTTGGACCTAAAGCGTTTCAAAACGATTTGAGCCGTTTTGAGTCCTAAACGGGTCCAATCATTTCGAGTCGTTTTGGACCTAAAGTGTTTCAAAACGATTTGAGTCGTTTTGAGCTGTTTTAGACGCAAAACGGCTCTAAACAGTTTGAACCGTTTTAATAAAACCGTTTCAAATAGCTTTGAACCATTTTAGCCAAAACGTCATAAAACAATTGGAGCCGTTTTGATTAAAACGGCTAAAAACGTTTTGTGCCGTTTTAAACAAGAATGACTCTAACCGTTTGGAGCCGTTTTGGATCTAAAACGGCTCAAAACCGTTTGAGCCGTTTCTGTTTAAAACGGCTCCAAACGGTTAGAAAAATGGCTCTAATTAGAGTCGTTTTAGTTAAAAACGGCTCAAAACCTTGATTTCCATACCCCATGTTCTAAGCCGTTTTCAAAAGGCTAAAAAAAAAGGGCTCAAAATAGTTTGAGCCATTTTTAGGCCTTAAACAGGCTAAAAAAAAAAGGGCTCAAAATGCCATTTTTTTTGTAGTGCTAAGTGTACGTCCCAATGAAATTCTCCTACTCAACTTTCCCTTCATCCGAAACAAACTTCAATACAAACAAACTATGGTCCGAAAACCAGAATTTTACAATTGCCCTTACTGATTATAATTTACAACTCTCTCTAATGATTTCACAATTCTTTTTTAAATCTTCCTAAATGGTTCAACCCTCTCTCTCTCTCTCTTATATGACAACATCATTTACTCTTGGTCGAATTTAATAAGTTCTATATATAGCATCTCTTTGTCTCTCTCACTCACGTACACATAGCCTCAACGACTCGGTCCACTCTTGATTTTAGTTTAATAAATTGTATATCATATTTGAGATTACAAAGTTATGCTACGAAATGAAAAAATAATCATTTTTCTACACAGAAACTATTAACATTTTCATTAAAAGTTGATTTATATAAAATTTATTACAAAGTAGGAAATTTACATCCCTCTCGAGAAGTTTCATAAAATTGCTACGCAATTTGGACATAAATTTTAAGATAGTGTCATCTATGAGATTTGTCGGATTGACAATTTTTAATACGATTTGTAAATTTGACATGAACATAATACGAAATCATAGGATTAGAATTTAGGTAAACGAGTTGACAGGTTAATCTATTTATAAACCCGTATATGATACAATAATTTATTTGTGACACGTTTATGGCTCATTCATGACACAATGAGCTAAAGGGGTTTACTCATCAACTCATTTAGTTAATTGTGTCGAGTTTAGGGTCCGTTTGAGTTTGCAATTTCAAAAAGTGCGATTTAAAATAACGATTTTAAAATGTGCGATTTGAAAAAAGTGATTTTTAAAAACGCAGTTAAGCGTTTGGCAAAATCGCAGTTTAACCTTTAAAATCGCGAATTTACCTTTAAATTTCTGCGTTTTCAAAAAAGCATCATCTTATCTGCGATTTGAAAAAGCAGATTTTCTGCGTTTTCAAATCGCAATTTTTAAAAACGCAGTTCCCAAACGATCTATGTTCAGCGATTTGGTTTAAAATCGCACTTATTATCTATGAAATCGCAATCTCAAACACACCCTTAGTTTCGCTTAAACGGATTAATGGGTAAATCGAATTGGCTCCAAACTGACACAATTGGACCAACCCCATATTTGGCCATTTGGGTCGAACTGGCTGGGACAAATGGACCGACACCTGTCGTTCCCTGCCCGGAACACTCACCCCTTCCGTGCCAGACCTATCGAACATCGATGGCTCTCTCGCTGCTACGAAAATGGAGCTCTGTCTCAGCATTGAAAGCCGGAGCTCGGAACTTCCGATCAAACGCTGCGTTGGAGGCCCTCGTCAAAGCTTCGGAAGACAAAGTCCCCAACGTAGTGCTCTACAACTATCCGTCCTTCTCTGGAGCCTTCGCGGCTCTCTTCACCCACCTCTTCCACTCTCGCCTCAATCTTCCTCGCCTCATTCTGCCTTTCTCTTCCGTTGAGCCTCTCAGGTACAATCGCCATGAACATATTCCTCGTGTTTTAATTTCTTGGTTTAGTCTTTGTGCTTAATGGTGGGCTCTGTTTGGCTGTCGAGAAAGTGTGAGAAAAGCTCAGTTGGAGCATTGAGCTTTGTTGATATCAAATTTTCAATTTTGAAACCGAGAGTTTAGAAAATACATAAATTTGTTACTGTTCTTTAGGTATTTCGTGTTCTTCAAGGAATTATATTTTGCTATTGTAGGGTTGAAGATTTATACGTTGAAGGGCTTGAGAAGTGCTATCTGATTGACTTTCTTGGTCCAAAAGGATTTGCCATGAAACTTGCACGGCGTTCGTCATGCGAGTAAGCTAAATTTGATATGTCTGATCGTCAATTTATTTTCAACTATCCATCTTAACGTGCTAATTATTGTGTTTTATTTTTTCTGAAGTGGGTTTTCAATGCAAGGTATAACTTGTTCAGCATTTGTTGATTCAATTAGGGTAATAGGCTTTGATCACCGAAAATCAGTACTTGCACAGATTCCTTCCGCTGAAGATCATCCTGATAACCTCACATTTCATATCGATATTGAGAAGAGTAGTTCTAGTGCTGTATATGAATACTTTTCTGATAAGCTTGCAGATATCAGATGTCCTGATGTAATTAGAAATTAAACTATTATCCTTCATGCTTTATTTTCTAGCACGTTACATTCAGATAACTGAAGCATGAATATATATATATATATATATATATATATTTTTTTTTTTCAAAAAAAAAAAAAAAAAACACTTTTTGAAACAAGAGGGTGGTTGCAAGTTTGTTGGACCCAAAAGACCGAGATCGTGTTGAAACAATTCTTAGGTATATTGAGGATGTAGATCTTCGACGATGGAGCTTAGCAGAGATCAGAGCATTTAACATTGGACTTAGTGAATGGCGCTCAAAGTTGAACTGTATCACTAATCCATACATGTATGAACAGGTTTGCAGTTTAAATTCCAATGCCTTTTTTTTTTCTCCTGTTAAACATATATAGTTCCATATTATTTTTGACTCTCATTGTTTTTGGTTAATTTTACCATTCGTATTTTCTATTAGCTGCCTGATAAATGCTAATGTAGGCTTCTGCTTGAATCCAGAGAAAGCTGTGTATATATATATCTGTGTTGTGTGTCTCTATGTAGATAAATTGCCTTTCAGTGGGTGTACATTTCAGTTCAATTAAGTGCAGTAGCTATATTAGGCAAGTGGCAAATTCTGTGCTTCCATAATAAAAATTTAAAACATTTAGTATCAAATGCTTTACGATTTCCATTATAAAATCACAATCCCATAAAAAAAAAAAGTTCAGAGGTTTATGGTTTTACGTTTTCAATTTTCAATTTTCTGGGACTGATTGAGATCATGCCAGCTTTTTCTCTTACTTGTAAGGGTTTCTTCTGCTTTAAATGATCATTTATCTGATATATAGGTAAATAAACATCAAATTCAAATTGCCTTCTGTCTTGATGCATCATTTCTAGAAACGTTATTGCAGTTATAGCCATTCCTATTTTTTTGATTCAGTATTTGTATAGACGTTAGGTTATGCGGAGAAGAAGCTAAATCAATTGTTGTGAGTTTCATGAGACACCAGCTAAAACACATTGGTTTTAAGTTTTAAAAATGTTCGTAGTTTAAAGTGATTATTTTATTTTATTTTTTATTTTTTCTAAATTTGGACTTCGAATAGTGTATTAATTTAGCCTATTTCATTAGCACAGGGTTTAATGTGTTTTGAAATTGGACTCTGTTCCCGTTTTGGCCCTACATTTCTATTATTTCATATCTTGTTTTTGTTTAGTAGATTAAGCCTCTTTAACCTGGTTTGGATCATCTTTGTTGCAGTTACTGGACTTAAATTCTGTGGATTTAATTGCTAAGGGAAATTCTTATATTTCCTCTCGCCAGAATACTGCGAAACAATTGCTGGATAATGTTTTCAAAGCTCGATTGGGCAGGGGATTTTATGGGGAGTGTCTGGTAACGACAAGTGTCTACATTTTACATGCATGCACATAATTGATGCCTTCGTTAGATTTTCATCCTATAATACCGTTCATACTTTTATTTGGTCAACTCATTATCTAATTTGGATGGATTCATTTTTTATATGGGCTTTTTGAGACCACTTTCCCATCAATATTACTCTGCCTAACGTGGAACTATTTGATGCCTTCGTTATGATTGAATATTAAATGCTTAGAATGTGGAACTTTTACCAAAAGTTTTTTAAGCAAATTTTTATTCCCTTCATTGTGGTCTTAGGGAGCTAGAGTGGATGGAAATTCCGAGTTGAGTGATGAAATTGCCAAGCAACTTAGTGTAAAAAGTGCTGCAGCTGGTCTAAGGTATTTTGTCTACGCATGTTGTAACATGATTTATGTCTTCTTGTAGAGTTGTATCTCTCATTTTAAAATAATTGTCTTCCGTTGCATGTGGTTGCCTACCCATTCTGACTGTTAAAACATTAAACTTATATGTATATATATAAGTAATTAGTCCCAAGGGGAGAGGAGATTTGAACTTATTATTTCCGCTTCATGAGGCGTGGTCCCCAGCCGATTGAACTACTCCTTGGGGTTAACAATAAATTAGTTTTTGAATCGACATTGGACCCAATGTTATATTCTAGGTTACTATGGCTCTGTGCTCCACTGACAACTAATTGATGAGTGCTTGTTCATGATGACAATTACATGGCTAAGGGGCTAGTACCATCCAACCAGCTTGATTTTTAGTTGTTGTGAAAAGATTATTTTCCTATGAATTATGAACTTTGAACTTATCCAAAAAAAAAAAAAGAATTATGAACTTTTTAAAAGATTTCTTTTTGATAGGTAATCGCAATTCATTACAAAGCGCAAAAGGCATAATTTAAGTACACATTAAGTATACAAGAGAAACCCTTAGCTAGAAAAAGATTGTCAAAAAGGGCAAAAAAAAAAAAAAAATCCAGTTCTCTAGTGCTTACTACATATTTCCTTTCTGGTTTGGTAGTTTGTTGCTTTTAGGGTTATTTTTCTTTCTATTTCCATAGTCTTTCAATCAGACATTACAAAGTCATTCAAGCAGTATGAATCATAGTTAGTCAATTATTTTCATCCACCAAAATTTTAGAGTTGGTTTGATGAACAAGGGTCTTAAAAGTTGAGGGCCTGTGGCCTTTGGGCCAAATGACAACTCACATCCCCCTAAAACATGGGGTGGTGGGTTAGATCAAGGGTTTGTGTCCCTTTCGGCGTGAGTAATTTTACCAAGCAAAAAAGAAAAAAAAGGTGTTAAATTTTGAGAACACGACTTGAATTAAGAACAACTCATGGATTGTTGACTTCAGAAGGAATCCAACACATTTTATTCTCACCTTCTTGCCTTACTCTTTGGGAATACAATAACTCAAAGAAATTAGAGACTACTTCCACCTCCCAATCATGCACGGGTCTTGTAAAGGATATATTCCAATGAATGTTTCTATTTCGGAATTGCATGTGATTCGCCACCTTCGTATCTTTACAACAAGCAATAGTGAATAATTCCAGAAAGGAGAATTTCAAAGGCTGCTCCCCACACCATAAATCATGCCAAACTGCATTGTCGATCCACCTCCCACCTCATACCTCACAAATTTAGAAAAACCTTCCCACTTCCTCCTTATTCTTTTCCACACTGCCTGTAACCTCCTTAGAACACCAACCTCCCCTCCAAACTATCATATTTAGTGTCCACCACTGATCACCATAGAGCCTCCCTCTCTGTAGCATATCACCACAACTACTTACCTAAAAGGGCTCGATTAAACTGAATAAGATTTTTCACCCCCAAACCCCCTGAAATGATTGGAGTACATATTTTCGACTGCTTCAGTAGATGAAACTTAAACTCTCGCCAATACCCCTCTAAAGAAATCCCTCTAAAGTGTGCACAAGAAGGCGTATATATAAAGTATATATAGGAACATATGTGAAGTAGAAAAGATTTGCGTGAGAAATATATTCTTAGAGTTCATATTTATTTGGAATGTTCTAGTTTAACCCCATAACTCGCCATTATAAAGCTCAGTTTCACCTAGTAAGTAACCAATATGAGACTTTGCACCCATTGTTTTCTTTCTATAAATCACACACTATGTGGGTAACTCTTCTTCCCAATATTAGATTAGGGTGTTACATCAACGACAGTTCTGGTTCACTCCTAGAACTCGTTGGAGATATCAATGCAGCCCCGTCCGGGGGGCTCTGGCCCTCTCTCACCCTTCCATTGGTATTGTTGTTGAAGCGGTTTCCCCTGGGCTTATCTTTGTGGTGAGGGCGGATGAGTTTGGCTATTGACTTGAAGGTTTGCCTTGTGTATGGAGGAGGTTAAATGAGGGGGAGAAATGCCTGAGGGTGAGGAACTTTCTTAGGGAATGGAAGGTGGATATTGTTTGTTTTCAAGAAACTGAGCTTGAAGTCATGTCTCGTAGTATTGTGCGAAGCTTGAGGGGGTGTCATCACATGGATTGGTGTTGCTTGGATTCCAGAGGGGCTTCAAGCAGTATTTTGATTATGTGGGACAAAAAGGTGTTAAGTGATAAAGTCCATTGAGCCATACCTTTTCACAAAAAGCACCTTAAGGAAAAAGATTTGCTCAAGCTTTATAAAGCCCACAACCCAAACATACCTTGGCAATGTGGGACTCTTAACACGCCCCCTCACGTGTGACATTAATGTCCAAACATGTGTACAACGAGAGGGAAGACCCAACATTGTCCAAGGCCCTGAAGCTCTGATACCGTGATAAAGTCCATTGAGTCTTATTTTTCTACAAAAAGCACCTTAAGGGAAAATGATTGCTCAAGGTTTATAAAGCCCACAACCCAAACATACTTTGGCAATGTGGGACTCTTAACATTGAGAAAATAAATGAGTGTGTGGAAGAATTCACCTTGGTTGTCACCTTCAAAAACATTGAAGATCATTTCACCTAGGCTTTCGCAGGTGTCTATGGCCCTAATTCTAATAGTGATAGAAGGCTTGTTTGGGATGAGTGGGCTGGTTTGCTTAGTTGGTGGAACTTGCCTTGATGTGTTGAGGGCGATTTTAATGTTACTCGTTTACCAATGAAAGGTCAGGAGAGGCTTGTTTATGCCTTGCTATGATAGAGTTGATTTCATTTTTTATTAGGGCTTGATGGACCTACCTCTTGTTGGCTAAACTTTTACTTGGTCGAATAATTGAGACCTTCCCTCTTGGTCCAAAATTGATAGATTCGTTGTCTCTTCGGTGTGGGAAGCCCAATTTCCTGGTGTATCCTAGAGGATGCTCTAGACTTTGCTCGGATCATTTCCCAATCCTTCTGGATTGTGGTGACGCTCTAAGGGGGAGCAGGTCCTTCAAATTTGTTACATGTTTTTTATGTCCTTGAAAAAGATAGGGCCTAAGGCGTTGAGTAGAAATTGAAGAAGTTGTTAGCGAGTTAGAAAGATCTACTCTATGGAGGAGGTGAATTGGAGGCAGAAATCTAGGGCATTGTGGTTAAGGGATGTTGATAAGTGTATTAAATTCTTTTACATAATGGCTAACTCCAACAGAAGGAAGAACTCCATTGTCTCCCTACTGATTGGTAGTACAATTTCTACCAACCGAGCGAAGGTCAACAAGAACATTGTCCAATTTTAGCAAAAGTTAAACACCGAACAGGTTACTTGGAGGCCGTTGGTGGATGGCCTTTCCTTTGATTCCATTGAGGAGGCCGAGGCTAGTTGGTTGGAGAGAGATTTTGAGTAAGAGGAGGTGAGGAAGGTAGGGAAAGCCGTGAATGGTGACAAGGCGCCAAGCCCTGAGATTTCTCTATGGCATTCTTTCAAGCTTGTTGTGATGTTTTAAAAGTGGATATCATGAAGGTTTTTCGTGACTTCCATACTAGAGGTAAGTTTGAGAGGAACCTTAATGCTTCATTTATCGCTCTCATTCTGAAGATTCTAGGGGTTGTTGACCTCAAGAACTTTTTACCTTTTAGTCTTGTGTGCAGCATTTGCAAAATTATTGCTAAGATTCTAGCTAATAGGCTTAAGTTGGTGTTGTCGCATAATGCTTTCATAAGGGGTAGGCAAATCCTAAATCCTGTTCTTATCGCCAATGAATTCCTTGATATTAGATTAGGATCTAGAGAGCCGGGTATTATATACAAAATGGATATAGAGAAAGCTTATGATCATGTTAACTTGGACTTTTGTTGTATATGTTGAGGATGTGTGGTTTTAGGGGCAAAGGATGTTCTTGGATAGCTCATTGCATTTCTTCGATGCGTTTCTCGGTTTTGGTGAATGGCACTCCAACGGGTTTTTTTAGTAGCTCCCGTGGATCGCGACAAGGGGACCCCTTGTTGTTTGTCCTTGTGATGGAGGCATTGGGTAGAATGATTTTTGCTACTGTGAGTGGGGGGCTGTTGTCTGGTTTCTCTGTGGGAAACGTTGGTGGGTTTGTTTTTTCTTTCCTTTTGTTTGCTGATGATACTTTGATGTTTTGTGATGCTAATCCAATTCATCTTTGTCATATGCGTTGCTTATTCCTTTGCTTTGAAGTTGCTTCGAGCTTGAAGATTAACTTGGTTAGATCAGAATTGGTTCCTATAGGAAATGTTGAGCATGTGGAAAGACTGGTTGGTATTCTAGGTTGTAGGGTTTCCTCTTTGCCGGTGAAGTATCTCGGCCTACTGTTTGGGCCCTCCTATAATTCCAAGCATATATGGGACGGTGTTATTGAGAAGATTGAGCATCAGTTGGCTAGTTGGAAAATAATGTACTTGTCTAAGGGTTGTAGGGTTACTCTTATCAAGAGCACCTTGCCAACTTGCCTATGTATTTCATGTCCCTTTCTCTGCTCCCGGCGAGTGTTGCAAACCGTATTAAGAAGCTCCAACGTGATTTCTTATGGGGTGGGCTAGGTGAAGAGTTCAAATATCACCTGGTTAGTTGGTCAAAAGTTTGTTCACCGCTCTCTAAGGGAGGGTTGAGAATTCAAAACTTGCTGGTGTTTAATCATGCTCTCTTAGGCGACTTTGGCACTATGTGCATGAGAGAGAGGCTTGGTGGAGAGTGGCGGTGGACTCTAAGTTTGGCAGTTCATGGGGCATGTGGTGTTCTCTTAAGCCCTCTTGAGCATTGTGGCGGGGTTATGGAAAAATATTAGAAAGGGTTGGGGGTAACTTTCACGTCACACCAGATTTGAGGTCGGAGATAGTTCCAATATTAGAGATTCTGGCATGATCAGTGGTATGGGATGTGGCCTTTTAAGGAATCCTTTCTAGATTTATTTGGGATTTTCTTCCCAAAGGATGTCTCTATTGCGACTCATTTGGAGTTTTGTGGTGGTTCCATTCAGTAGAATGTGAGGTTTGCTAGAGCAGCTCATGATTGGGGGGTCGGATGCCTTTGCCTCATTCTTCAGGGTGTTGTATTCAGCTAGAGTGAGACGAGGAAATGAAGATAAGTTATAGTGGATCCCCTCCGAAAGAGGGTTGTTTAAATCTAAATCTTTCTATTGTTCCTTGGTTTGTAGTGAAGGTTGCTGCTTCTTTTGGAAGAGTGTTTGATAAACTAAAGCTCCTTTGAAGGCGGCCTTTTTCGCTCGGTCGGCGGCTCTAGGTAAGATTCTTACTATGGATAACCTCAAGAAGCAGCATGTCATTGTGGTGGACAGATGCTGCATGTATAAAAGGATTGGAGAGTCTATGGACCATCTTCTTCATTGTGATGTGGCTTATGCCATTTGGATTGCCTTTTGCGTTTTGTAAAGCCCATCTTCTTTTTGCTTCTTCTAGTTCGGTGCTTCATTTTGTATATTTTATGTGTACTTAGGGGCGCCTTACGCTTTTAAAGATATTTGTCGATTACTTGTCAAAAAAATTATTTGGAATGTTTCAGGAATAATGGAAATACTTCAGGATTTATTTGTTCTATCCTGGAATTACTATAAATTCTATTTTCTAATATCATGCATGAATTTTTTTAAAAAATATTGGATAAATTTTACAACCATTTGAATTTACTGTGGCTTAGATCTATTTGGCAGGGTAGTCTGAGTTGTCTGGGTTTTAACTGAAGTGGTTAATCATATTCTCTGCATCTGCCCTTAGGTTACAAGTGGTTGGCAGGGTCAGAGAGGTGAAACTTTCTCGTGCTAGTATTTAAACTATTTATCAGGAATTTGAAAACTAGATAGAGTTCTGGTTTTCCATTTAGTGTTGGCAACAAAATCCATTGGGTGAAAAGCCATTGACAAATCTTCCCCTACCAGTGTTTATGGTTGTTTCTTCTCATTTACCATTAATTAAATCCAATCTCATTTCTATAGTACAATGTTATTTCCATTGTGGTATTAGCATCATGAAGTCATTGGTATTTGATTATTAGTTGGCATTAACTTCCTCTATTGATGATGTCAGGCCTATAGGAGCTGTTGTATACATGCAACGATATAATCTTAAAATGTGCTTGAGGAGTACTGACAGTGCCACTGATACCTCTGAAGTTGCTAAGGTTTGCATCATTATCCACTAAACCATGTGTTTTACCTTCTTACGATCAAATATTTTGGGCTAAATTAGTGAGTCCACATCTTGGAAACATGAAGGCATATGGTGGAGGAGGTTTCCCCAAGTTCTAGCTCCTTCATTATTAGGATGGATGAGTATAACCAGTGGCTTTCAGTGAATTCAACGTGACCATTTCAAGGTGTGAAACACTATCCTTCCAATATTTTATGCTACTGGACTTCGTTGAATTACTAGACCATCTTCGTTCTCAAATTTCTCTTTTTGACATTAAAACTACATATAAGTCTCCTGACTAATCCAATTGTTAGTATTAGCTGTCAGATAACTGCCAAAAAATCATCAAATACATAAAATTATAACATTGAAAGCAAGCATTAGTGATGAACCCATGTTTCAATGGTATTTTTTCTGAGGTGCCACATTATTGAGGCTACTAGTTGAGGACCAGTCTGGCAAATGAGTCCAATCTGATAGATTCTTAAAAGCGATCATGCAATGCTGTATATATAATTTATATATATACCGATTTGGTAAACCGATTTTTTATTTTTGTGTTTGAGAATTGTTTTGAGAACAAAAACAAAAAAACCGTTTTTGTTGTTTTTTCGTTAAAAAAGTGTTTGGCAAATTGTTTTCGAAAACAGTTTTATAAAACAGAAAACAGTGGTTAATGCATTTGGACAATTGTTTGCAAAACAGTTTTCATTTAAGAAGAAAATAGAAAACTGTTTGGCATTTCTTAATATATTTTTTGTTTTCACCATTTATTTAGTGATTTCCAAATAAAATTTTGTCAAATTTATGTCATTAGACTTGATAGCCTAAATGAGAATAGTATATTGTCAAAACTCTTTTACACTATTTTTGTTAAAAATTATTTATGATGTATGCTCTATTTAGGTGGCCAACAAGAGGTCATTTTTAATAACCAAACTTATCACTTTCGTGGATGAAGATAGTAATGAACTAAGAACTTAACATTTAAAATATGATCGACGGGCCACAGCCATTCATACTATCATGTGTGTCCCATATTTTTGGATTAACCTGCCTATTAAAATTAAATTGATAAACCATAACCCATTGTCCCACCTGCTTCTAATAATAACAGTAGGAATTCCTCATACAGTCACGAAAGATACAAGATTATAAAAGAATTGGAACAAAAATCTCCAAACAAATATCTCAAACCAGGTTTGAGATGGACACTCATGTGTCTTTCAATAATCGAAATAATCCATTTACCTAAATACTAAAGAAGTTGAGGGAATAAAGATTACAAATAACATAAAATATTAGCTTCAATACTTAGTACTAATAATTTCAAGTAGTGTCGTTCCTATTATATAAGCTGCATAAACGTGATAGATATTAAACTAGTTAAACATAATTGACTCCAAAAGTCATGCACATCTAATCATTTCGATGCTGCCACATAAGTTGTGCAATGCTCTCCCTCAAGACGGCCATCTCATGCCCGGCTGAATCTGATAGGTTCTGAAGGTTTCTTCCATGCCTCGAACTGGACCCACCAACACTTTCATAATCGTCCGTACGCACATCTTCATTCTCCCAATGGGTAAATAAATGATCATCATCCGCATCCATTCAAATGAAGTTATGCATGGCACAACAAGCTGTAACAATTGTCGGTTGCTTGCTTGTTTTATATGATGCCATAACTATCAATATTTTAAAACGAGCTTTCAATACACCGAAACATCGCTCTATAACATTCCGCAGAGATGAGTGCCTGTGATTGAATAGCTCCTTATAACCTCTAGGGGTGCCTGTTGCTCGGAACTCTTCCAAGTGATATTGTTCTCCACGAAATGGTCTCATAAAACCTTTGGCTTGCGGGTAGCCCGAGTCCATCAAATAGTAATGACCTACATGATGGTAAATTATATATAAGCGTTTGTGACCATCTAAGTATGTGGATAAATATCTAAAAAATTAATGCAAATTTAGCATTTTAAATACCTTCCGGTGCCCAAGAGAATTTGTTCTTCACATTACCAAGCGCATTCAAAAACACACGTGAGTCATTCGCGGTCCCTTCCCACCCAGCATACACAAAGGTGAATTTCATGTCAAAGTCACAGCAACACATTACATTCTGTGTTATAATCGACTTCCTTCCCCTAAAAGCGGTTTGCCTCGATGTAGGAGCATGCGCTTTGATGTGTGTCCCATCGATCGCACCGATAGCATGCTACAATCACAACACAACAAGTATATAGGATCTTTAAATAACGGGTACAACAATCGAGTTAATATGGAAACGGGTAAATATACAATTACCTTGAACCACGGGTAATATTTACTTGAGTTACTAACAAATGGATGCACTCCAATAGTCTGTGTCGGTCGTATGATATGTTTTCCTAGCTTGCTAAAGGCTCGAATAGTCTGCCTAAATTTACGTTGAACTGTCTCCAAGGAGTGCTGGAAACGATCAGCTGCAACTCTCATTCCCACACCATGACCAAGTATAAACAATGTGATACCAACGGCCTCTTCAACAGTGACTAATTTAGTATCTTCAGCGTAGTTCAATTACCTTAAACGGGCACACAAGCTTCTAAATGCACCCTTATACATTCGAAACATGTCATGACAGTTTGCAGGGTTGCCTTCCAGTTGTTCATTGATATAGGCTGCTCCAATTAATATGGATGTGCGCTGAGGCTCCCTAGGCCTGTAGTTCATAACAATCACTATCAGATCAAGCATTTCACGCATTTCGGTCTCCTCATCGGAGGAATCACTATCGGTATCCAAAATGTTATCTAAATCCATAAGAATATTGGCCCGAAAGTTGCCTCCACCTACAAACCATACACTCAATAAATTAGTATAGAGATTACTTTATACTGCATATCTCCATGTTATTTGATGCACTCAAAGAAACTATACTATGGAAAAAAAAATTTACATAATAGTGTAAAAGCATGTCATGCATATAAAGCAACAACATTATTCATGGAAAACTCACAACTAAATATTATATAATAAAGTAGAAGCATAAGTTACCCTTACTTCATATAGTAAAAGCACAACAAGCTTCATAAGTTACAAAAGTGATATCATAAGTCAATGCGTTTTACATCATTAAGTAATAGCATTTTTCATGGAAAAGAAAAACTTAATACTAAATAATATCCTGTCACATTGCACCTTAACCACACCACAAAACAACTCCATAAGATGACAACAATCTACAGTGAGGCTAACCACTCAACACGATGCTCATGTGGCATCGTAGCAAACACAATCCTCCACCAATCTTCCTTGAAGGTTTGCACCGCCTTCAAATAAGTGGTGCTCGAGACAGGTGGATCCAATTCTGACATAATAGCCATGCAACCTTTTATCGAGCAAGGGTCAGGTGCAACGTTGCTGCTCCCCATTTGTTGTTCCTCAATATTCTTAAGTCTTTCTTGCTTTTTATTATTGATATAGGACCGACTCTGGCACGACTCCTCCATAGCGGCCAAGGTTGCGTGAAGCTGTTCTGACACATTTTGCCTTTTTTTCCTCCCAGATCTTGGTGGTGCAGTACTTCCAGAACGCTTTCCAGAGTGGTTTCTTCTATTGTCATTCGCAGAGGGTGGGGTGTCAACATCAACAAGCTCTTCATCAGCATCCAAATCCACGTGGACACCACCGTTTAGCAACACTTCATCTAGATGTCTCTCCTCCTCAGAGTTGGGTGGGTCTTGTGTAGATGCATGTTGCAACACGCCAGTTGCTGTGGTCTTATTGAATATAGATTGTAGTTTGCACATCCTTTGGTCTTAAACTGCGTCGCAATAGGGTTAACCTAAAATAAGAAAATAAATAATCAAGCGCCTGAATGCACATATCATAAGCTTCCCATATTACCGCAGGGTTAAGAATTTACCAAGAGATGCCTTGCCCAAGCATCTTCATCAGCAGTGACCGTGCCTTTTTCAGGATCCCAACCGAATCCAGTCGGTTCATTCAAAAGGGTCGAGAAGCTATGGTGTTTCATGCGAAGCCTATTAATTCCCTTTATCTGTTTGTGCGTCATACGTGGATTTACTTTTGCTCTTTTGTTGAATTCATCCATAATCTTACGCCATTGGATTTTGGAAAATCCCTACTGTCAGATGTTCCCTTGTTAACCTCCTCAACTAAGATGTCAACTAAAATCTTTTCAACATGGGGTGGCCACTTGGTAGTATCTTCAACTTGTTCTTGGGTAGTCATCTAGTTAACATAAAAAGTCTAAGAAATCCGTATATCTTTCCTAATAGTTGGGTTCAACATCCGAATATCAATAATGAGGAGTTTTTATACCTTTTGACGCGTGGGCTTGGGCTTGTACTTCACAAAAGAGTTTCTTAGCGATTCATGACTCTCACGTGGCCTCAATAAGTACGCCTATAATGTACTCTTGTAGAAGTTTATTAGCAACAAAAGAAAATTGCTATTTTTTTAAAAAAGTAGTAATAGTATTTTTCATGTCTTTTAATTTTACTATGGGTACTAGCCTATAACCTAGTTTTTTTCATTGTATTATTAGTATATTAGTACCTAATGTGCTATTCTATATTCGATATCCACATAAAAGCACATATGTGTACTAAATTATCTAAAATGTTTCTATTCTATCTACACAATTGAGTAATGATATTAACAAATAGAATTACAAGAAGCAAATGAGATCTACATTTGCATATAGGAATTTCACAAGTGTAAAACATTTAAAACACTAAACCTAGTGTCAAACAGGGTCAATTACTTGAAATTACAGCATGCAAATAAACAATTGTAGATAAGGAAGATTATTTTCACAGCAATTGCAAATAAGCACCAACCATCCATCCAATTCAAACTGAAAAACAGAGACTTATCTTGAACTATTTAAACTGAAATACTCACATGCTACAAACCACAGTGCTCACAAAAGGAACTGGAGGTTTGTATACACATAACCACCAGCTTTAAAAAAATAAATAAATATTACTATATAACTAACTATTACACATACAACAATATGTATTTAGATAGACTTCTTGGGCACTACTTGGTTGAAACAATCAGGTCTGAAATTATAATGCACAAAAAATAGATTATCTCTAGGGCACTACTTGTCCTCTTTTCCCTCGTCTCTAGATTTTTGTCCCAAGTTTCAATTACCCTTTTTTGTGCTTTTCAACTACAATGTCCGTTTGCCTGGAACTAGTACATGATATGAGCATGCATGCAAAAAAACAGAGCATCAGCTCCGACAACATCAATCCAAGACATTGAGTGGAAGTAACCCCCAGTGCAAGTTATCATTCATTATAAATTTGCAGCAAGTTTTTTCGTAAAAATACCAAACAAATTCTACCCAAACAGATTGTAAGCCCATTAAATATGGAAAACTGGACGTAAAAAACATTCAGTAACATACTTGTGAGCTAGAAGCTAACAAAGGTGATTTATTAAATATATAATAAATAATCACCTATTATGGAACCATATCCTATATTCTAACAAAAACCCCTCACTTGTTAAGCTTTGGTAAAGAAGCAGATTAATTAGAAAAAGAAAAGAAAATTAAAAAAGGAGGCAGATTGAAAGCTTAAGAGAATTTTTTTCAAAAAGTGTTATCAAATGAAGATATATATATATATATATATATAGAGAGAGAGAGAGAGAAAATGATATAACGAGGTCAAATAGACACCAATTTAAAGAAAAATGAAATTGCCGAATCAGATGCATGGAAAGTAGCTTTACATGTGTCTATGAATGAAAGCAATCAGATTGGCATATATTCCTAATCCTGCTCAAACGATGGGCGGCAATCCCTGTAGTTTGGTTGAATTTAATTCTCTTGAATGCCTCTTGCAATATTCCCTCAAAATCAGCATAGATTGCACTTTAGTTTTTATCCAAAAGTAAAAGGTTTGTATCTTTCAAAATCACTCTGCTATGTTAGCTCTCTACTTTGTCGACCAGAGCTGAGTTATGTGCCCACCAACCATGCACGATGCTTACACCTTAGATGATTTTGAAAAAAACATTCTAACAAAGGTGATTTATTAAATATATTTATGAGCTAGAAGCTACAAAACCATCAAGGCTATTCAAGGAGTCAGTGGCACCAACCCCTCAAAGAATACAAAAAAGCTAATATTTTGGAGCAAAATGAACTTGATGCTCATCAATACTTAACCAGAAAGACCAAGTATAAAGATGGAAAGGCACAGTCCAGATACACACAGCATCACACAACGAATACAGCTATACATGCAGTGTTGAAACTTGAACTAATACCGAAAAAAACAATTAACATTGACTGTGCCAAAGGAGTGTTAACACTTGAACATAAAGTGTTAATGCTTAACATTGACTGTGCTGAAGAAGGAGACCGATCGAGCAGGCTCCCAACAATGTTAAATACATCGACATGTTGTAGTGTACTGGCTCAAGGTCAAGGCATGTCACCAAAATCGACGGAGCGGAATATAGACTGGGCTTGCTAATAGTCGTTGTAATAACATATGTTCTCTGTTTTTCTAGCTACACAATATTTGAATGATTGCAATATTGTGTTACTAATTTATAGAACGCCATCCTAGCTCTTATCTCCTAAGGATTGAAATACGTTTGTTCAAAGTGATGATTAATTTAGCAATCCATTTAAAAAATAAAATGTTTTCTAAGAAGTGTTAGAATATACTAACATATATTCCGTTTATTCTAACATATGCATGAATGGTAGCCCCCTTTTTTTTTTTGGTTTTGTTTGGATGAATAAATGGGAGCTTATTTACCAAATTAAATTTTTTAGATTCAGTGAATTATTATTTTATTACTTTGTGAACAACAAAAAATATATTTATCAAACTTGGCAAATGTATATATAGACAATTATGTTGGATATCTTTTCCATACATATATCTTTGATCATTATATGCAAGTGTTCAGAAATCACAAACAAAACCCACAAATCCAAGAATGCTCAAACATAATATACTTTAGAAATCACACAAAGAGAAGAGGATAAAGGGAAAAAAATTACTTTCTTTGATCTTGTGATTGGAGCCGTTTTGATAGATGAGGCGCAGATATCTCTTCTGTAATCAGATCTTCTTCTCCAACACATTAAGTGTGACGACCCAAATATATATATATATATATATATATATATATATATATATATATATATATTTTTTTTGAAAACATAAAATGAGTCATCACAATGGCACGACCACATGTCACTCAGCCAACGTACAGTGCACATTCTATAACATGTACCTGATAATCAGAGTTTCATTTACGCAGCGGATAACACATAATAACATTATTAACATAGCGGAAGGTCCATCTATAAACAATAGTTAATTACAACAAAAGAGCCATTAATGTTTATCTATTTAAGACTTCTACATAACTATTAAATACATACCAAAAGATTAGCTCATAAATACAAGTGTCACAGGCGACACGAGCCATAAACTAAGTCTACTAAAAGGTGAACAACCCATAGTCCAACTATTATAACTGTCGCGTCGGGCTTCAGTCATAACATCCCAATTACTATGCTATGACGTCATTCACTAGATCCACTGAACCTGCAGTCAAAGCATCAGAGTCTGTATGGTTGTTGGTTTAAGCTAGGGGTGGGCAAATTATCCGCCTACCGCCTACCGACCGCATACCGAACCGACATTAACCGCCTACCGACTCTACCGACAAAATTCAGTTCGGTAGTCGGTAGAGATTTTTTAACCGAAAGTCGGTTCGGTTCGGTAGGCGGTTCGGTTGCACTGTTAACCGACTTACCGAACCGAACCGAAAATTAACCAACCGTTTTAACCGAACCGTTGAAACGAAACGACGTCGTTTTGTTGATAACAAACGACGTCGTTTCATTACATCTTTTTTTTTTTTTTTTTTTTTATTTTATTATTATTAAAAAATCAAAACGGTGTCGTTTTATCACACTTGAAACGACGCCGTTTTCTGAGACTATATATTCATCGCTATTCCACCTATTCGCTTCAACGTGAAGCCTTCAAGACCTAGGTTATTCGGCAAAGTGCAAACGGCAATCGGCAATTGCCGCAACCCGCAAAATTCCAGCCTCCAGAGTCCAGGCTCCAGGCCTCCAGTTCTAGCCGGACCAGCCCATTGCGGCACTGCCCACCCCACCCGGCCACCCCAACCGCCTCCCCACCTACGGACCTACCCATCCTCTGATTCCCCTCCTCTTTCCGAACCCTAACCGGCCGACTCCACTGACGGCCGACGCAGCGGAGGTCCGCTGTTGCCTCCCGGCCTCCCCTACGGTCCTACCTCTCTGGGCCCTCTCCTCAATCCTTAGCTAACCAAACCCTAAGGCCTGGAAGTCCGGACTCCGGAAGAGTCGACGTTTGCCGTGGCCCGTGGACCGCTGCCGTCCCCTCCCAGGCTCATACTCGGAAACTGTCCGTCTGTCCCCTTCTGTCCGCCTGTCCGGTATCTCTCTCTCTCTCTCTCTCTCTCTCTCTCTCTCTCTCTCTCTCTCTCTTTTAGTCTTAGTTACTAAGTACTAACTTACTGTCTTGGCCAATTGCATTTACTCATTTAGTCTCAGGCCTTCATGGCTTCATGCTAATTGCTAAATCAGTAAATCATGCGGCATTAATGATTAATGAACTATTTTTTAATTTTTTTTTTGAAACAGCCATTCATACTTTAACAAGAAGCACTGAAGCAGAACAAAAATGTCAACAAGCAGAACAACTGAAGAAGAAGCTAGAAGGCCAACGATCCAACCTCAGCCTCAGGTATATTATTTCTGAACTCTTATGTGTATGTGTTTTGTGTAATTGAATACTTGTGTAATTGTGTTGAGTGTTCTTTGTTGATTTTGGGTTTAACTGTTTAAGGGCTTTGGTTTTAAGGGCTGTGGACTGTGCTGCTGTGCAGAACAATAGAACATATTGGATAATTCATAATTTGGATTGTTGTTTGTATTGACAATTTGACATGCAAGTTTTTGGAATTTTTCTCTGTAGTAACCAGTTTGTACCTTAAAATCTGGTCTTGATTATCATACCTTTAATGTGCAATCATAACACATGTCACATGAAGACCATCCGTCCATCACTTTAGATTGCTCTAGGTTTGATCATATTTGTGTTAATTTTTTTTTCGGAGGGGGGGGGGGGGGGTTTGCTTAATTGCTTTGCCTTTCATTATGAAAAAAAATATTAGTTTACTAATGATTAGGGATACAAAACTTTTTACATCAAATTCATAAAAAAGAGATTTGTTAGGGGTACCTAATATACCATTTATAAATTATTTACAAACTTCTTGGAAATTTACCATATTAATTTCATAATCTAGATGGATGCACCAGCACCTACATCATCAGTAGCTGCTTCTTGTTATCCATCTTCTCCTGTTGATAATTCAATAGATATTGAAGAAAGCATTGATGTTGATGATGATTCTGATGAGTTGGGGACGGATACCCAAGATATTAGAAGTGCTGGTGGTGGTGGACGACCACCACTCCCTAGGAACAAAAGAAGAAGAAATGTTAGGAAAACATCTGTAGTGTGGAATCATTTTACTAGGGATCCAAATTGTCCTCAAGATAAACCTGTGGCACATTGTAATTATTGTGGGCTTGAGTATAAATGTCATGGAAAGAACAATGGCACCTCTAACATGTTGTACCATGTCAAAGCATGCCATCAGTACAAGAACATACTAGCTAATCAAGATATATCTCAATCTAAGTTCACTTTTGAGTGTGTGCAAAATCAGGGTGATGGTGGTAGTTGTAAGAATCTAATGATTACGAAGTACTCTGAAAAAATCATTAGGGAGACTCTTTGTGAGATGATTATTGTGGATGAAATGCCATTTTCAACTGTGGATAGGATGGGGTTTAAGAAATTGTGCAAGGTTCTTGAGCCTCGATTTAAGCTTCCTTCTCGCTATACATTGATGAAGGACTGTGTCAAGTTGTATATGCAGACTAAGGACACAATGAAGATCAAGTTTTCGAAAACTGGTCAAAGGGTTTGTTTGACCACTGACACATGGACTTCGGTTCAAAATATGAATTACATGTGCATCACTGGACACTTCATTGATCCTAGTTGGAAATATTAGAAAAGAATATTGGCATTTCGCCAAGTGTCAGATCACAAGGGGCTAACGATTGCAAGGGAATTGGAGCAATGCTTGGAGGAATGGGGTATTAGAGGGATATTGACAATATCACTTGACAATGCAAGTGCTAATGAGACTGCAGTTGATTGTTTCAAAAAGCGAACTATGGCCAATAAAGATGTTATTTGTCGCAATCTGTTTATTCATGTAAGGTGTTGTGCACATATTATCAATCTAATTGTGCATGAGGGATTGAAGGATGTAGATGATTCAATCGTAAGGGTTCGGAATATGGTGAAATATATAAAGGGGTCCCCTCAAAGATTGGCCATCTTTAAGTCTTGTGCGGAAAGGAAAACAAGTGGGTATCATGCTTCATTGACTCTTGATGTTCCCACTCGATGGAATTCTACTTATATGATGTTGGATGTGGCAGAGAAATATGAAATGGCATTTGAACTAATGTTAGATGAAGATTTGAATTTTGCAAACTACTTGTGTGAGGATGGTGGAGGGAGAAAGGGGTTGGGGCCTCCGCTTGAAGATGATTGGAAAAATATTAGAAACTTTTCTAAATTTCTGCAAGTGTTTTATGAGGTGACAGTTGAGATATCGGGTTCATTATACTCGACTTCTAACATTTATTTCAACATACTCCAAAAAGTTTATAATTGGTTGATGGAGTATTGTGATAGTGATGATTATTTGTTGAGCTCCATGGCGATCAAGATGAAAATAAAATATGACAAGTATTGGGGAGACTTTGAAAAAATTAACCCCCTGTTGTTTGTTGCTTCTGTGCTTGATCCACGTTACAAGATGGTCATTTTAGAATTTTGGTTCACGAGTAATCTAGGTGAAGAAAAAGCAAAGAAGATTACCACCAGATTGAAGAATGCCTTGGAGCAGTTGTATGATCACTATGATAAAAATGTTGGAGTAGGAGGAAGTAGAGAGGGGTTGTCAAATGAAGAGCAGAGTTGTGGAAGTTCAGCCTCAATGCCACTGGATGCAGCCCGTGCGGCCCATGCGGGTAGAAATAGGAAAGATGCTTTAAAAGACTTCCATTCATTTCGGGCGTCCAAAAATTTGTTGTTGTGTCAAACAGAGATAGAACGATATTTTGCAGAAGATGTTGAGCCACCTTGTGAAACTTTTGATGCTTTGATGTGGTGGAAGATAAATTCAGGAAAGTTTCCGGTTCTATCTGAGGTAGCACGAGATGTCTTGGCAATTTCGATTACCACTGTTGCTTCTGAGTCAGCATTTAGCACTGGAGGTCGCGTCATTGATCCTTTTCGGAGTTCTTTAGCTCCGAAAACAGTGGAGGCTCTTATATGCACTCAAAATTGGTTGAGATCTTCTTGGGTCAGTGAGCATGATGAGTTACATCAAACTACTCTTGAAGATGAAGATAGCTACAAGCTTGACTTAGGTAATGTTAAATTGTTAATCATATTTGTTCATTGTTCCAATTATTTGATTCAATTGATTTTTTACTAATTCTTTTAAAATTTCATTGTTTAGAAATTATGTCTGACTCCATCACATTTGACAATTGACAATGATTAAGGCTTGAGGGAAGTACTTTGTTGCGTTGAAACTTGAAAGTAAGTGGTAGGGTTTTTCATCAATTCATCTTAATAATCTTATTATTTTCTAATTTTCCTTACTTGACATATGCTCATTTACTTGTTTGTGGTCTTTTACTCTTTTTTATTGATCAATTTATAACTTGTGTTTTTTGATTTTATCATTGAAGCCTTGAAGGAAGCAAATTGAAGGTCGTCCCACGTACGAAAGAATCAATTCTGGCCGATATAAAATGGGAAGTCTTGGCTAAAGGGCATTTCAATAGCCTTGATGTAATGTGTTTTGTGTTGCTGTTTTTAAGTTGTTGAGTACTTGAGTTGCTGTTTGCAGTAGGTGTTGAGTGTTCTAGTGCTTTGTTTTTCTGCAGAGACTTGGGCTCTTGGTTGTGTGTTGGTTTTTGGCCTGTTTGGCTTTGTTTTTGGCTCCTTTTTATAGGTTGCAGTTTGTTTGTTGGTGACTTGGTGTTTAGGCTTGTAACTTGTTTGTGGCCTAAGGACTGGACCGACTGGTTGGTGTGTTTGATTCACAGATTCAGTTGTGGACTTGTGGTTATGTTTCATTTAGGTGTAGCCGTGTAGTTTCTTTTATTATTTTTTACATTTTTCTTTTATTATTTGTTATTTGCTAATTGCTAGTTGCTACTGAGTACTGGCCTACTGCCAGCAATCACAGCATGGTCTCAAGGATTTTTTACATAGCAATTATCCACAAATATTTTGCACATGATATTTTGCACATGATATCATTTTGCCAAATGATATGGATACATCAAGGAACACTATTTTGCACATGGCAGCAATGCTGGAACCTACTGATTTTTTTTTTAATTTTTTAATTTTTTTTTATTGTTATTGGTATCCTACAGGCTACAATCAATTGAAATTAACATCAAATTTGCTATTTAAGAGATCTAATTATCTCATTTAAAAAATTAAATATTTAAATGTATGAAAATTCGATTAAAGATTGTAAATATGTAAAAAAGAGAATAATCAAATATTATTCTTTATAATTGATTTATTTGATTTGAATGGGCCAATGACTTGTGTTGGTGTTGGGCCTGCTGGCAAAATGCAAATGTTGAAAAATAAGACCAATTGTTTTTGAAAGTATTTAATTTTACCAATTTAAAAAATTAGGCCCAAATTATGAAGGCCCAAGCCGCCCTGGCCCGCCCAATCTGGCAATCCATTTGAAGAGTGTTACTGTTAACCGAATTAACCGACCGTTACCGACCGCTTTAACCGAACCGCCTTTCGACTGCCTACCGACCAACTTAACCGCCTATGCCGACTTAACCGAAGTTTTCGAAAATATTTTTAGTCGGTTAGATGTCGGTGAATTAACCGACTTAACCGACCCGGTCGGTTAACCGAACCGACTTAACCGCCTACCGAACTGCTGCCCACCCCTAGTTTAAGCACATCCGTATATGTGAAGGTATGAGTTCACCACCTCAGCAGTATAAAACTCACTAAGTATACAATATACACAAACATAATTGCTTGTAGAGTACAACAACGTTATTCACAAATTATTAAGTTCCCGTAACAACACATTATCAAGTACAAGTCTCACTGTTCATCACACATTATATTATCACGGTTTCAACTAACAATATTCCACGCATACCATGAACATTATTCCACACATCTCACCAGTGCTAGCACTTCAATGCTAGGCTTACCGTCAATACCGCCCGTAAAGCTACGACCCGCATGGCACACATCTCACGTGTACTAGCACTTCAATGCTATGCTTATCACACATCTCATAAGTGCTAGCACTTCAATGCTAGGCTTACTATCAACATCGCCCGTAAAGCTACGATCCGTAGGGCACACATCTCACATGAACTAGCATTTCAATGCTAGGCTTACCACACATCTCACAAGTGCTAGCACTTCAATGCTAGGCTTACTATCAACACCGCCCGTAAAGCTACGATTCGTAGGGCACACATCTCACGTGAACTAGCACTTCAATGCTAGGCTTACCACATATCTCACTAGTGCTAGCACTTCAATGCTAGGCTTACCATCAACACCGCCCGTAAAGCTACGACCCGCAGGGCACACATCTCACGTGAACTAGCACTTCAATGCTAGACTTACCACATATCTCACTAGTGCTAGCACTTCAATGTTAGGCTTACCATCAACACCGCCCGTAAAGCTACGACCCGCAGGGCACACATCTCACGTGAACTACCACTCAATGCTAGACTTACCACATATCTCACTAGTGCTAGCACTTCAATGCTAGGCTTACCACACATCTCAGCTAAGAGCTGCTACCCTCTGGCCTACCACACATCTCAGCCAAGAGCTGCTACACTATGGCCTACCACTGTGCTAGATACTACAACACTGGACTTACTATCTATCAACTACCGAGTTCTCATAATACCAAAGCATCCACACTATATACATATCATCACATGTGTATTCCCAAACATATTTCTTTCAACACATACCACATTCATTTTTTATCAACAATTCCATAACCATCAATAATTTCCAATTTCAACAACATCCATTTATCATCACAATTCTCAATCCAAATATATCATAACCCATTCACATATATTTTTACCAACACTTCCATAACTATAAATACATTACAATTTCAACATCCATTTATCCATACAATTACAAACCAATATATCCCATCTCAATTATAAACAATTTTCCCAATAAATTCCATAATCATAAACAATCAAGATTCCTCAACATCCATTTATCCACACAATTACAAACCAATATATCCCAACTCAATTATAAACAATTTTCTCAATAAATTCCATCATCATAAACAATCAAGATTCCTCAACATCCATTTATCCACACAATTACAAACCAATATATCCCAACTCAATCATAAACAATTTCCTCAACAAATTCCATAATCATAAATACAACCAATCATTATCAATATCAACTTATCATTACAATTCCCAATCCAATAACTCACAATTCAATTACATGCATCTTCACCAACAAATTCTATAATCATAAATGCAACCAAATGCAACAATACGTAAATCTAAGTTCCTAGGATTCCTCAGTGAGTAGAATACTCACCTAGCTGCATTGGACTCATGACTCGAATATCCCCCACGTTCTAGTTACCTTGAACTCACCGTTGGGGAATGATTGAAGTCTCCACCTTCTGTGCCTGCATACATATATGATATTAGACTAAGCTATTGACGTATAAACTACCCGCGTGCTCCTGCGTCGTATTACCCGCATCTAAAGCTAGTTAGGTACCCTTGGCTACAATTGGATTAAGCCTTGATTTGAGGTTCGTGTTTATTTCGTTTCTTAACCTTTAAATACATCTACTATTATATTTAATACTTTATCTTTTAGTTAACTAAACATCCAAGTAATTAGTTTATAGAACCTTAATGATTTGCACACTAAAATATTGGTTTAGTAATTCCTTTACATTAAACTATGATTTCCATGTTATAATCTTTATGTTTTCCATTTATTTGTTATACTCTTATATTTACTTTATTTACTTATTCCCCTACTTAAATTATAGTTAGGTAAATATTTTTATAATTAACTTATAGAACCTAACATTTGACACTTTACTTTCACTCATTCTTTCTTTAACTATTTCATATTTGTTTTACTCTATTAGACCCCATACTAACCTATTCTCTATCTCAACAAACCACGGCCTACCAAATAAACCAATCCACTTGGAATAGCGCACCCGAAATAATCCTAATTCCTAGTACAATACCCACACGGCTAGCACATAAAGTCAACCGGCCATAATCACTGAGAGCTACTAAAACTGAACATAAAAATGCAAACCAGCCAACAAAAGCCATCAAAACCCTCTGAAACTCCACACAGCCATAGCCATTAAGGTTCACCAAATCAATAACAAAATGCCAACCGTTCAACCACAAACATTAACCTCTATCCTTAACAAATAATCATTACATTTATTATTAAAATATCAATCAAATCATATTCGCATTCCCTTGAAACACCCATCATAATTTCAACAATCATCAAAACAGAAAATCTACATCAAAGCCCCACAATCCATTTTAGAACATTGAACACAATCAAGCCTTACAAAACCAAAACCCGAATGATACCATTTGGCCTACACCAAGAGCCCAACCAAAATTTTCCACAACAAACATTACCCATAAAATCAATCTTTATAAAAATGGACTTCAATCATCCCCACAAAAACCCATTCAGCTACCCCTACCAAAAATCACCAAATTTCCAGAAATTACCCATTCAAACCCTAGAATACCCATATGGTTACACCAAAAATAAAGGGGAATAAACTGAAATCAAAGAGAAGATGAAATGGGAAATCTCACCTTAATTTCTTAGCATCTACGGCCAACACCAATTTTATGCAGAAATCCCACTCTCAGCAGCAGCTCTTACTCAGCCAGCAGGTGGAAACTGAAGGGAAGAGAGGGGGCGTCGGTGCTGCTGTGGCGGAAGAAGAAGAGAAGAGGGAAAGAGAGGGGTTCGGGCGAGGGGAGAAACCGAGAGAGGGGGGGGGGGGCGTGGGTCTGCTGTGGGTAGAAGAAGGAAGGAGGAAGGGAGAAGGGAAGAGGAGATGCAGCGTTCGGGAGGAAGGGGAAGAGAAGAGAAAGAAGAAAGAAGAGAAGAATGGGTGTCGGTGGGGGAGAAAGAAAAAGAAAGAAAAGAGAGGAATGGGAGGGGCTGGAACCGAGAGAATACAGGGAAGGAAAAAGAGAAAAGAAAAGGAAGAAAGAGAAATGGGAGTGGTCGTGTGAGAGGGAAAAATGGAGAGAAAAAGAAAGAGAAATGAAAGAGAGAGGGTGAGTGGGACACTTGTCCCATTGTGGGTGGTTGGGAGAAAATGATGTTATCTTCTCCTAACCAATCCCATGGTGACATGTGACAAGTGAGATTACCCTTTTTATTTAAATGTCTAGACTTTCATAAATTACACTAGGACCCCACAATATTAAAATCCTATATTTTTAATAACCAATATATAACCCCACATTCTATCCAATTGTATTTTATCATTACAATTAATTTATTTATTCAACTAGGACTCATTATTATTATTATTATTATTATTATTATTATTATTTCCTGAAGACCCATTAGTAGTATTTTATTATTCCACTTTTCATTATTTTATCTTAAATTCATTTCATTTTCATAATATGAATATTATCACGTAGAATATAATTATTAGTCTCATCTATTTAATAGATATAATTTATAAATTACTAAATTTCCTATTTATTTTCTTGATCTTTACATTAAGGCCTTTTTATAACACAAAACTGATGAGGGAAATTACTGAAGAACAAAGGTTGGTAGGGTTAGTTGGGATGGAAGGAAACACAAATTCAAAGCCAAAATTGAAGATGATGCGATGGCCGAGTTATGGGGTAGATGCAAGAATTGAAGAGCTTGGTGAAAGAGTGATGTGAAGAGAAAGGTGCAGTGAAGGCAGGGGAGAATATGGAGAGTAAAGGAAGGCGTGAAAAGATGGAGAGTAAAGGCAGAAAAGAGAGAGAGTAAAGGCAGGCGTGAAGGCAGAAAAGAGAGAGTAAAGGCAGAAAAGATGGAGAGTAAAGGCAGGCAGGCGTGAAGAATGAAGATGCAGAAAATTAAAATAGAGAAAATTCATGTGGTGGTTCGAACGGTGGCCTGGGCACTGTACACTTAAAATGAGAACTGTTTCGTTAAGTTGTTCCGCGCGCCTTTTCTGAAAAAATGAGAACAGTTTTGTCAAAACATCTTGAGCTTGTTTCCTAATTTCGTGTTTTTTATTGTTTTTTGTTTTTTGTTTTGCTTGTTTCTGTTTTAAAAACAACAAACCAAACGCACATGGTATGTACCGAAACATGTTTTACTGTTTTGGAAACAGAAAACTGTTTCCAAAACAGCTAACCAAACAGGCTCTATCCTTTCAATATTTTATGCTACTGGACTTCGTTGAATTACTAGACCATCTTCGTTCTCAAATTTCTCTTTTTAACATTAAAACTACATATAAGTCTCTTGACTAATCCAATTGTTAGTTTTAGCTGTCAGATAACTGCCAAAAAATCATCAAATACATAAAATTATAACATTGAAAGCAAGCATTAGTGATGAACCCATGGTTCAATGGTATTTTTTCCGAAGTGCCACATTATTGAGGCTACTAGTTGAGGACCAGTCAGGCAAATGAGTCCAATCTGCTAGATTCTTAAAAGCGATCATGCAATGCTGTATATATAATTTATATCTGAAATTATCCACGATGTGGCGATTTACCCCCCAATGTATGAAAATTGGTACATGACCCCCCCGAACTTGCCAGCGTGTAACGAAATGGACCTTCCGTCCAGTCGCCCGTTCGTTTGGACGGCAAGTCGGTCACGTGCAAGTCACGTGACCGTTTTAGACAGAAATTCTACCCAAAATACCCCCGCCTCACCTCATCGTTTGGATTCAGACATTTCGTGCGTGAGGTCCCCACTTCCACTTAGCACAGACGGCTACTTTCGAAGGTTCTACACGAACTGACCCACCCACAACCTGTCGCCGAAATCCATACCGCTCAACTCGTTCATAATCGTTGTTAAATAAAGGTTAGTGGTTTTTTAATGGAAAAAGGTTTTTTTTTGGTAGGCGATTTGGGGGATTTTTGTTAATCTAGGGTTTCGGATTTGGGGGGTTTTTGTTAATTTAGGGTTGTCGGCTTTGGGGTTTTTGTTAATGCTGTTTGTTTAGTCTCATTTTTAATGTAGAAATTGATTGCAATTTGGGTATAAAAAAATGTTAAAGTTTGTCGGGATTTGGGGGTTTCGCTTACAGTATGTGTTTTATAATCATTTGTGGTCCCGATTTGTATCCTTTTTTGCTTTGTTTGTTGTCTGCCGAAAACGTAATTGGTTTGTTAAAGTGCATTGGGTTTGATTTGTTAAAGTGCATTGGGTTTGGTTTGTTAACTTTATATGCATTGGGTCCCGATTTGTATCCTTTTTGTTTTGTTTACTAATTTATATGCAGTGGGGTCCCGATTTGTATCATTTTTTGCTTTGTTTGTTGTCTGTCGAGAACCTAATTGGTTTGTTTTGTTTATATGCATTGGGTCCCATGTGGTTTGTTTTGTTTACACCTTATATATGCAGTGGGGTCCCAATGCACTATTTTTTTGCAATTGATTTTGGAGCATTATTGGGTCCTTATTTAATATGTCTCTGCATTGGTTAATATGTATGTGTACCTATCAAATATATTTTTTTGCATATTAGTTGCACTATTTTTTTGGAGCACTATTCGTTTTGCATATTACTACTTTATATGCAGTGGGGTCCCGATTGCAGTTGTGCTTTGCATATTAGTTGCAATGCCTTATTATTGTGGTCCCCTTGTCCTATGCATAATATATTTTTTTGTTTGCATGTGTAGAATGAAGCTGGTCTTTGAGATAAACTATGGGGGTAGGTTTGACAGAAAATATGGATGTATTTATGTGGGGGTTCACGTGGATGTCCATCCGGATAACATTGATCCTGATGATGTGTCATTTGTCCTGATAGAGTCTATAGTGGGACAATATGGGTATAGTCCAGGTGATTTGATTTACTTTAGGGACCCTACCAAAGATCTAGTGGATGGTCTACAACTAGTATCCTCGGATTATGATGTAGCTTATATGGTTGCCAAACATGTGGATACTCCTAATGTAGTCCTTTATATTGTTTCTTTCCAAAATGATAGAGGTGGGGATGGGGAAGATTTGGAAAATAATGAAGAGGAAGATGATGGAGGTAGGGTTGATTTAAATGATCCATGGTGGGATGATAAAATCAGTGATGATGACGATGTTTTTGAAGATTATCTGGTGGATAGTGCTGGCCCCTCAACAATGCCAGAAACTGATGAGGGCGTGGAGGGTGATGGGGAGGATGGGGATGGGGATGGAGATGGTGGTGATGGTACTGAGGTTGAGGGCGGGGGTGATGGTGGGGGTGAGAGTGGGGGTGAGAGTGGGGGTACTTTGGGTGATGATGATGGCCAAAGTGGGCCATCTAGTATAAAAATGTCATCGTTTGAAGATGTTGAGGTGGATGAGAATGACTCTGAGATTGGTAGAAGTGACATCCTATTGTCACCAGTACCTGTCAGTGATGAAGAGAATGGTGGGACTTCATCTCACCCTGATGTGGAGTTCCATGAAGTTGACATTGTCAATCCAAACCTGAAGCTTAGAATGAAGTTCGCTAACATTCAACTATTTAGAGAAGCTGTTAAGCAATACAATGTGAGAAGGGGAAAGGACATAAGGTTTGAGAAAAATGAAAGAGCCACGTGTATAGCTATGTGTAGAGATCCAGGTTGTGGTTATAGAGTGTATGGTAGACAGATGGCGACTGAGGCCTCATTTGAAATAAGGTCCTTAAGACCTACACATTCTTGTACTCGAGTATACAAGAGCTCAATTGTCAATTCGAGGTGGATAGCAGATAAACTTTATGATAAGTTTAAGGTTCAACCAGACATGCCACTGCGAGTGATACAGATGAAGTCAAGAGGAAATGGAATGTTGAAGTCAGCAGGAGTCAAATGTATAGGGGTAGGAAGAAGGCAGAAAAGAAGATATACGGTGGTCTGGGTGAACAGTATGGCAGGCTGTGGGATTACTGTGAGACTTTAAGGCGTACTAACCCGGGTAGCTGTGTAGTGATGAAGGTTGAAAGACCAAACTCTAATTTGCCTGCTAAGTTTCAGAGACTCTACTTGTCCCTTGCAGCCATGAAGAATGGGTTCTTGGAATGTTGTAGGCCTGTCATAGGTCTAGACGGGTGCTTTCTAAAAGGACCTTACAAGGGAATGCTACTGGCTGCGATTGGTCGAGATGCCAACAACAACATGTACCCAATTGCAATCGCCGTTGTAGAATCTGAGACAAAAGGCAGTTGGACCTGGTTCCTGGAGTGCCTTGTTTCAGATCTTGGTCATCATGAGAGGCACACTGCTCCTACATTCATTTCTGATCGGTAAAAGGTTAATTATATTACTTGCATAATTTTACATATTACTTTTAGCTATTTTTTTTTCTACATATAAACTTACCCATTTTGCACATTAGATTGATGTAGGGTCTTGTGCCAAGTTTTGATGTTGTTATGCCAATGGCGGATCACCGAATCTGTGTAAGGCATTTATATGCCAACTTTCGAGACAAAGGATTTCGGGGGGTGGCCTTGAAGGAATTGTTGTGGAAGGCAGCATCGTCATATACTGAGGTCGAGTTCAGATTTCAGATGGAAGAGATGAAGAAAGTCAGTCCTGATGCCTTTGACTACCTAGACAAGATTGACCCCAGCGGATGGTCGAGAGCATGGTTCAGTGACTATCCTAAATGTGACCTCCTTGTCAACAATATATGCGAGTGTTTCAACTCATACATCCTGAAGGCACGTGACAAGCCAATTCTGACGATGCTTGAGATGATTAGGAAGTAGCTCATGAGAAGGTACCAACTTAAAAGAGATGGCATCAACAAATTGAATGGCAAGTTGTGCCCTAGAATTGTTGAGAAGCTTGAGGCCATTGGTGAGGCTACATCGGACTGCCTATCCCGTTTTGCTGGTGATGGCATATTTGAAGTAGAGCAGGGAAGAAGGCAATATGCTGTGGATTTGAGGAGGAGGACATATGGTTGTAGACAGTGGAAGGTGACTGGGATCCCATGTGCACATGCACATTCTGCCATAACATTTCATGGGCATAAACCGGAGGATTATGTAGATTCATGTTATAGCATTGAGATGTACAAGAAGTCTTATGCTCCCATCATATATCCAATGCGTAGTGAGGAACAGTGGGTAAAGACTGCGCATGATGTATTGGATCTGCCTAGATCAAGAAAGATGCCAGGCAGACCTCGAAAGGCCAGGGTAAGAGGTCCTGATGAGTAGAGAGTTCCTCAGAATCCTTATAGAATGAGAAAGTTTGGATTGAAGGGTAGATGTGGGATTTGCAAGCTGGTTGGACACAACAGCAGGACCTGTCCAAGGAAGAAGGACCAGCCCTCGACAGAAGTTGATTTGCCTACTCCACCCCCAACAAGTGTAAGTCTCACTAACCAATATAGTTGTATAGTAGTTGATGTGCTATTAATGTATTATTTGATGTGTTATTAATGTTGGCCTTCAGACCCAAAGCGTTGGATGTAGCAGTAGTACAAGGGGAGGTGCACAACCAGCCTCCAACAGTCGAAGGGGGGGTGCACAACCAGCCCCCAACAGTCGAAGGGGGGGTGCACAACTAGCCCCCAACAATTGAAGGGGGGTGCACAACCAACCCTCAAAAGGACAATTACTGGTGCTACACAGCAACCCACTGCCACTGCCCCACCTATTGCAACAGCTGAGAGAAATTTGGTACTTACTTTAGTTTAGTCTTTAAAATGCATCCTACTGTTTATTTATCAATATCTCATATTTGAAACTTATGGTAGGAAAATCATGTTGGACTTAGAGTGCCCAGCTGGAACAGGCACCCGCTAGCACCTAGACCACCTCCACCTACTACAACGGTTGAGAGAGATTTGGTACTTATCTTACTTTAAGTTTGGTTGTTAAAATGCATCCTATTGTTTATTTATGAATCTCTCATATTTGAAATTTATGGCAGCAAAATCCTGTTGGACTTAGAGTGCCCAGCTGGAACAGGAAACCGCCACCACCCAAACCATGCATACCAGTTAGAAGAGTGTCTAATCGAATTAGGGCCATGGTGCGGAGTGTTCCAATTCAAAAGGGTCCACCTATTTTGATTGACCTCACAGCTAGGACTAGTACTGATGGAGGAGGGAGAGTATTTGGGTTGACCCCAAGAAAAGTTGCAGAACACGGTGCGGCGACAACATCCTCAACACCGGCGAAAGGAAAAAGGATCGCCCATACCATTGAAAAAAGATTACAGATTATGGAGTCAAAGCCGAAAAGGAAAAGACCAGAATGGAAGCATTGAAGTTTTTGTTTTCTGAAATATAATGGCATTTTGTATATAGGAAAGGGTTGGACATGTAGTTTATGTAAGTAGTTTGAATTGCATGCTGATTTCTTTTAGACAGATTTCAGTGTCTTTAAAAAACCTATGGTGTAGTGAATGCATGGTTTTGGTATGTTTGAATAAATTTGGTAAATGCATGGTTTTAGTATGTTTGGACAGAATTGGTAAATGCATGGTTTTGGTATGTTTGGACAGAATTGGTAAATGCATGGTTTTGGTATGTTTGGACAGGTTTTGTTAAATGGGTTTGGATAGGTTTGGTTTAGTGAATGCATGGTATGTGCATGGTATTGGTGAATGCATGCTTTAACACAAAATTAGAGTGGACATGCATGCTTTAACACAACCGGACTCAAATAAGTTCAGGTTCAACACACATACATTTTTCATTTCCAAAACATCATCCATTACGTACCAATAATGGTCTACATAAAGTAACATTTAACACCACTCTAAACAACAGCACCATAAACACATACAAAAAATGGATGATGTGTACAAAATAAAATCACCATAAACATCACCATAAACCCTGCCCAAAACATCACCCTAAACCCTAAACATCATCACCCTAAATTTTCATGGTAACAACATACGATCATGTTTGGAATCGAATACACCCTTTGATTCTGATCCAGCCATAAGCAGATACACAATCATCAATATCCATGTACATACAATTATTGTCTTATAAATCTTCTTCATTGTTTGGTAATTGATCCCCTGAATCTCAATTTCTTTGCGAAGGGCAGCATTTTCAATCTCCATATTTGCCCTTGACTTTGTAACTTCAGCTTCAACTATAAGTCGGCATCGTTCGGCTTCCTCTATCCCCATATTCGCCCTTCAACTTTGCAACTTCAGTTTCAACCATTGTACGACATTGTTCAGCTTCTTGAATCAAACTTTCATGCCACTCACGCAAACGACCTACCACCCTCTCTCCATGTGAACACATTTTGGGATCAACCCATTGCCAGAAACCACAAGCTCGATTTATTTGAAAAACGATAACAAAAATAAATCAAAAAATAAAAAAAATAAAACAGACAAAAACAAAGGTTATTTCTGGCTTATGTTATTTGAAAATTAATCGTCGTAGGCTATTTATGCACTTTTCCATATCATTTCAAAACTCATTAATCTTCAGAAAATTAATGAGTTTAATACATGTATTGAATTTGATGTTGAATGATTATGTAAAGCAGGAACAAGCTGTGAATATGAAACTGAACAAGAGGTTTGAGAGAAAAATGATTCTCTGATTTAGTATTGAATAGCATAATCAATTGTACATGACTCGCAGTATATATATACCGAGTTACATGACTTGCTTTGCAAGTTATAATCTAACAGTCTAACTAACTAACAAAACAAAAGTCACGTGTCTATACAGAATTAATCACATGTGTAAAAATGTAATCTAATAACATGCTCCAAAAAAAAAAACTACTAAATAAAAATCAACCCAGTCCATTTTTTTAAAAAAAATATTTATATAAGTACAGTAAGAGGTAAGCAACATTGCTCGTCATAAAAATTGCTGAAGATTTTCGGTTAAATTACCTTGTAATTTTGGCATTTTACAAACCTTCTACCGAAATTTTTTTCGGTGTAGGAGGTTAACATACAAGCCGGACGCTCACAATAACAAATCGGCATTACTGCAGATGTTGCCCCACTCGTTGACTCCGACTTCGTAGAAGTAGTGCCTGATGGTTGCATCTTCGGGAAATGGTGCGAAACTGGTCAGAGATGTCGAAAATCGGAAGCCCACTTTGAAAACCCTAGTTCCTAGTTCTTGCAGAGAGCCGTTGGTGAAGGAGATGAGAAATATGTGCGAGCACGGGGGTGTATAAAGATGAGGTGAGGCAGGGGTATTTTGGGTAGAATTTCTGTTTGAAACGGTCACGTGACTTGCACGTGACCGACTTGCTGTCCAAACAAATGGGGGACTGGACGGAAGATCCATTTCGTTACACGCTGGCAAGTTCCGGGAGGTCATGTACCAATTTTCGTACATTGGGAGGTAAATCGCCACACCGTGGATAAATCAGGAGGTGAAGTGTAGTTATCCCTTTTATTAATGATTAGTCTTATTTTGCCTTTCACCTTAGATGGACTTCAATACTTTGATGATTAGCTGTGAATAAATACTACTTATATGGAGTTCAATAGCAGTTACATTGAAAGCAATCGTGAATAAATACTTTCACTTAACTCATCATAATCACTTTCCAAATTCTAATGCTTGTGTGAGAAATCTCTCAGTCCCGAAAGTTCCAAGTTACCAGAAAGTGGCCAATAGTGTCTCTCTAGCACAAACAAATGTACTAGGACCCCCGGCATGTTCAAGGCCAAAACTGGCACATGGTCCTCAAAATAGGAAGAGAAACAGAGACAAACATCAAACACAGAAACAGAAACTAATAGTGCTCATAGAATCTCGGCTCCACCAAAACAATGACGTGACATGTTGGGACAAAGGGAACTTTTGGCAGATTGTGAAACATTTTAAACATTTCCTGCAAAACAACTAATTTTCAGGTGTTGGGCTATCACCATGAAATAATCCTAAAACCAATTCTCGTTGTTTGGTGCACATACACTAAAAATCACCAATTTTCGTTGTTTGGTGCATACTAAAAATCACTGTTACAAAGAAAATATTATCAAAAACGTTATATACATAGTGACATGAATCAGAACTGAAAAATAAATAAATAAATAAATAAAAATAAAAATAAGAATTCAAATAGGATTAAATCTATTAAATAAATTCAAATTCACATATATACCCATTTTTAAAAATCACCTTGATCTTCCCTAGCTTGACGAGGCCCATCCCACTCTGTGACCAAACTCATCAACTCCAGTGGCAAAACTAGGATTTTGGTTTATATGGATCAATATTTTATATATATATATATATATGAATGAAAAAAAAAATGATTAAAAACAATTATCTAAATATAAAAGCTTAATAAAAGTTTAATGATAGAACTTTTTGAGAAAGAGTAGGAAGAAATTAATTTGAAATGTTAAAGGCTTGAAGTCGGAAAAAATACTTGAAGACGAAATAACAAATTGTAAATTCTTCTGATTCTCTGATTTGTAGACAAATAGCATTTAGGCCTTATTTGGTTTGCAGAATAGGTATTCCATTGAGAAATGAAATAGTTATTACCAGGAATAAAAGAGAGTGGAATGGAATAATTATTCCTAATATTTAGTTTGGTAACAACATATATGCTTTAATTGGAATCCAATCAAAATTACTAAAAAAACTTCACATTAATAATTTTCTTTAAAAAAAAAAAGTAAACAATTTTTTTTTTTTGAAAACTAGTAGGTGGCCGAGGCCGCCCCCAAAGCCCCTATGCCACCCCCAAAATGCTACGGGGTGGTGCGACCACCACCGGCGCCATATGTTAAAAAAAAAAATAGAAGTAAATAAAAAATTGTTTTTCTTAAAAAATAATAGTCTATTTTCATTGGAATATGTATTTCTCTTCGTAAGAGAATAGTTAGTCTAATAGGAATAATTATTCAAAGGAATAAACCCCTATCAAACAATGGAAGGAATAATCATTTTATTTTAGAGGTCTATTTCGCGAACCAAACGAGGTTAGTTTTACGACCTATAGCTTCACAAATCAGGCGTAGAAAAAAATAACAGTTTCGCAATTTGCAAAACAGTTTAATTTGTTAAAGTCGGTGCGGCTTTCAAGTGTTTGAAAATTCAAAAAAAAAATACAGTTTCCTAAGTCGGCGCATATTTCCCCCCCCCCAAAAAAAAAAAGGTTTAAAGATAGTGCGGCTTTTAGAGTTTGGCAATTTTAGTTAAAGGTGCGTTTGGAATTATGATATTTTTTGGTAAACAAAGTTCAGATGGTGCGTTTTTGGCCCCCTCTCTTTGCCCCTGATCGACTCGACCCCTAAGAACTCTCTCTGAAAAACTGTCTCTAAAACAAATGGATGTGGAGGAAAAGTCAGAGCCAATGATAGAGATCATCGGTTTGAAACAAAGAGAGTCCTAGTCAAATAAAAGAAAGAAAGAAAAAAAGGGTTTGCACAAGGTCAAGCTCCGTCTCTGCCTCTTTCAAACTATATCCTATGTCTCTGAAGCCAAGTTTCATACTCCTTTCAAATTGGTGCTTGCTTACATAGAATGAAAAATTGAGAAGGTGCTTCACTGTTCCTCGCCTTCCTTTTTTTTTTTTTTTTTTTTGTTCGTTAGATAAATTAAATAGGATGACTAAAGAGGGAAATGACATTGAAAATTGAAAAATAATAATGATAATTAATATTTTGAAATCTAGACCATAAAAATAACATAAAAGTTGCCCCCCCGCCCCCCTCCCTCTCCCATACCATCCTATATCTTTTCTTGTTTTAGTCTCATAGTTGATTTTGGTGAATCATAAAATATAAAAGAAAATAAAATAATCTTAATGAAACAGATGTGATTTTGTTGGAGGAGGGTGGGTAGGAATGAGCATTTATTAGGTAGAAACTCCAAAAAAATTGAGCCTTTTTTTTTTTTCTAAAAAAGTTTGAAATAAAAGAATCAAATATTAAAACAAAAATTTGGACGGAATATGTGTGCGAAATGGCATTTTAAGCTAGTTTTTGTGAGAATATATGTACGGAAATCAAATTTAATTTTTTTTTTGGTAGAAATGTGCATTTGAAAGAATCAAAATTAAAATTAATTTTGGGTAGGAATATATCTATTCCAATTTTGAATGTGAAAGTATCAAATTTAGAATCACTTCTTGACAGGGTTGTATTTTCGGTTGAAATGGGATGGTGTTCAAACTCCTGAAATGCAGTCTAGGCAGCGGGCCTTCCCTTTCTGACTGGATTGACTTGCCGAAGGGTCAATCCCCTCTGGAGCATGCATAGAGTGGCGCTTGAAAACGGGCAAGTTTACAGGTTGCTGGTGTGAAATCGGAGGAGACTGGACTTGGATAAAAGTAGGGATTGCAGGAGTTGGCAGGCAAGGGAGAAGGTTGTTTGCCCTTGCTGGGGTCCCATACCGATGTTGCGTTGTTAAAACCTTCCTTCCACAAGGAATCATGTAGCCCTTGATATGCCACTACTTGCAACTCTGATATTATATACAGACATACAGTAGCTCATAACCCGCGCAATTCACGGGATTATTAATTATAATTTAATTTTGAAAATTTTAAAAAAAAAAAAAAAAAAAAAATCTCCATTGCACATAGAACATTGCATGAATATATAAATCACAGAAAATTTTACAATCAAAAGAACCATAATTTTATTTTTAATCCATATAAATTAAAACATTTAAAATATTTCCAAATGTGTAGTTTAAAATGAAAAGAAGTATAAAGAGAAAAAAGTAGCAAGAGAAAAATCAGGATTCTAATTATCAAAGCATTAAAACATACCACGTAGGACTTTGTGTACAAAATGTGTGCAAGAAATATTTCTTTAAATTAAAACATGTTAAAATCTTTGTTCCCATAAGTGTAATTTAGAATAAAAATGAGTATGAAAAAGAAATGGCAAGAAGAAAACCGGTTCAACCTTTAAAATTCACTAGCTTTTTATTTAAAAGACTGGTTCAGTGTTTAAAAATGATGAGTTCACGCCACGTGTCACAATTGTAGGCCAACTCTACATTAGAACTCGGAAAAGTTTTTAATTTTTAGTTTTTTTAAAAAAATGCTCACTACTTAATGCTATAATGCGGGAAAAAAAATTAAAAAAAAAAAAAAAAATCTTTATTTTGGTCTCATGAAAATTCACATCTATGATCTTTTCATTAAAGCACAATAAATTTATTAAAAACATGATAAAACTGATTCAACATTTAAAATTCATCGGTTTTTTAAAAATGATAGGTTCACGCCATGTGTCATAATTATAAGTCAACTCTAAGTTAAAACTCTGCTTTTTTTTATATATATATATATATATATATATATGATTTCTGCTCTTAGCAGAAAAGAAAGGAAATTGTAATTCTTGGACGTGCCTAATTTTTCATCTATCTCCAATTTTATAGGAAAGTTGGGCCTAAAACGGATGCTTGATTTTTCCATGTATGATCCTAATCCCACTATAATCTATGCCATTTTCTACTAATACTCCACCTTCTACATTCTAGTTAATACCAATTGCATTCAACCACCCCCATCGTTGCAATTATATTGTTTCTGCCTCCTTTGCTACCAATTCATTAGTGCCTGTATAATGTTGAATTTAAGCAACACAGATCATGATTCTTTCTTTTGGATAAATAACCAAAAAAAAAAGAAAGAAAAGAATCATGAGCTATGTTGCTTGAATGCAATTTCAGTTGTGTCAGATTAATTTGTTGCTGTTAAGAGTCGGACCAAAAGATCTTTACAACAATATATATTTATATGTAAACTTAAAAGATAATTTGCATAAAACATTACAAATCCCTATAAAGCATGAAATTCCCTCCACTTTGGGTGTAGTATCATATTAATTGCTACTAATATGTTGTGCAACATTAGAGGGAAATGACCTATGACAGGAGCACACAAATATTAGGTTACTGGACAACCATCAACCACTATGCCCTTGGCTGTTGGACATGTTGCTAATGGACAATGTTCACCATCGTTACCCCACCAGGACAAACTTTTGTTTTCCAAGCCCACTGAAAAGTACAATAGCACACCCATGAAAGCCACCCCAGCATCCAGTGCTGCTGAAAGAACGTAATTGTACCTCTGCCACCATTGCTTTCGGTAACGGAAGATGTAAAAGTTGAAAATTGTTCCAACTATAATCCAGGCATTGTAGTTCATGGGTGTTGCCGGTGGCATCATTCCCGTTGATCCCAGGAGAACTGGAAGGTTAATCAGGGGAATCCATGATTGCTTAGGGAATGTCTTATGAAGCAGCCAAACAATAACTGGCCCTATTGCACCTCCAAGGAAGAACCAATTCATCGCTGCATAGTTTCCCAGAGTTCCAAAGATCCGTTTAGGTCCTACCAGACCCCAAATTACAGATGCACCAAAGAAGACCCGGTCCCCAGGACATGTCCAGGGACTGTTCGGGGGAAGGAGATCATCCTGGCATATGTTCTTAATTGAGTCGAGCAACCACACTGCCACTGCAAGGTTGATGGTTGCAGCCAGAATTGTTCCTATGAACTAGGTATACACATGCACCAATGAACAGCAGAGCAAAATATGTCAGTAGTTTTGCAGAAAATGTGCCAAAATAGCTTGTATATATTGGATAGTTAAGGATCATTTACATTGTCGTTCTAAGATCATTATACGCATCTAGCATGATTTGCTTCTTTTCAATATGAAATTACAATGAGTCATGCTTTCTGCTTTCATTGCATCTGTTTTAAAATAGGTAATTTATAGTTTTGGGCTGGTTTTTGCATTTACAAATACATAAGAGGTGTCTAGAAAGCAATTTTGATTCTTCCTAGCTTCTACTCTGGTGTTATAGTACTAGCCATTGATTTCCAAATTCTGGACAATGCTTTTCTTTAGTAATAAATATCAAGCAATTTGTCCCATCTACTCGATCTTGAGTAATATGAATAGGATTACTTGGAGGTTGAACAAAGGATATACATATTAAATACTTGGGCTTTGTTTGTTAATGTGTTTAGGAGGGTGTTTTTTGTTTTTTGTTTTTGGTTTTGGCTTGAAAAAGTAATATAACGTGACGTAAAGGTGAACACAGTTGAGTGTTTTGTGTTTCGGGTTGTTTTTTGTTTTGAAACAGAAAACAAAAGAGAGAACAAAACCTTGATATTTTTATGTTCTCTATCAATCTTTTAGCGTCAAGACACCTTAAAAATATGTTTCTACTTGGGCGTTAAAAAGATCTAATATCTAAATAATATTAAATAAATGTGTTAACTTATTTTCATTTCTTTTGATTTGTTGATGGTAGAAAGGAAAAAAGTACCTGAACCAAAAACATTGATCTTGGAGGAATCTTCATGTAATGTCCTAGCTTGAAGTCACTGAGGAAGGAGACAGCCTGAGCCATGCTCATATAACCATAGGTTTTGAAGCACACATTGGCTATTGGTCTTCCTGGGTATATTAGACCCATTGCATACTCCGTGATAACGTTTAGCCCTGGTGTCTGTACGAACATCAAATCGTTCATGGGAAAACAGTAAGTTTTTATGTAGATTATGAAATTGAAATCATTATACATTTATACTTAGTATGGTCTCTTGAGTTTTAGCGGGCATGTTAAAGGTCTAATATAGCAGAGCTTGTATGACCAGGGCCAACTAGTTGAATTATGATTCTCATTATTCCATGCAAATTCAAGATAGGGAAAAAGGTGGAAAGAGTATGAACCCAGTAACCTGGTTTGTTGTGGCAGTTATGATGCTGATTGGAAGAGTGAAGATAAAGGCCATGGCTCCGGCAAAGAGGAGTCCCCACCATGGCATCTGAATTTGGTCATTTAAAAATATGCAGAGTACAAAGGAAACTGCGAGTGTCACACCAAGCAACAAGTAGAACCACCAGGAAGGTATGTCCTTGTATCTCCTCATCAATTTGGTATGGATATCGTCCTTACCCCGATAAGAAGCATGATACCGCTCATAAATTTCCCTGCCCATACAGTTGTGTATGAAATGAGACTTTACTAATATAAATTAGAAAATTTCAGAACCTTATAAAGACTTAATGATATAGAGAAGCATGGTTTTGTTCTTTAGTTTGGAAGGGATCTTATGTATCTCTTATTTATATATAGATACACACGCGCGCGCATATAATATACATTTAGGACACCAGGGAAACCTAGGATAAACAGGAATTGGGAATATATATACCTGCCATAGAAGAGAAACACATGTGTGAGGGTGGCTGCGATTGTGGCAAATCCAAAGCCATACGAGAGAGCGAAAAACATGCTTAAGTGAATCCGTCCTTGTTCTGTATACTTTGCTTGATCGAGTTCAAAGTTATTATTTACAATAGCTGATATGTCGTACTTTTGTCCTGCAGCTGTAAACAAGTGTGACGAGAAAATAGGAAATCTTCTTGCATTGTACAAGTCAAACCCCCAGTATGCTGCAGGGATTGCAATGTAGACTATCAATATGTAGCCTACAAAAACGTTGACAATGGAAAAGAAAGGGCTGATGAGGGGGCTGAGCAAGAAAGAAGACACAGCAGACCAGTCAAGTGTCACAGCTCCAAGTCCAAGGCCTCTCATGCCCGAACCAATCTGCTGGGCTGTCACTGACTTGGAGAATGTCCAGCAGATCCATGATATGCTTGTAAGTGTTGAGAACAGGTACCCAGGGACCAGGTACCATGTGAAACTGCAAATTAGTGCAATTAGGAAGAACTTCGCCCGTGACATACGCTGCTGCTTTTCACGTTCATGCAAAGCCCTGCAAAAAGGTGAATCAAAATTTTACAAGATTTAGAGGAGTCTTTCACATTTTGAGACCTTTGCACTTTACTACTCTTATAGGGATGTAACAGGGACCTTATCAAAATCTTTCCTTGGCCAGATCATTGTAGTAGTGATCTATTACACTGTTGTGACAGGGATCTGGCAGAAACATCTTAGGTATCAACGATTTCGGCTTGTTACTGATATTATTTTGGTGTAAGAATTCTAATCAGCATATCGGATTTCACATGCATGTATGGTGGCCTGATTAAGAAAACCATCATTTAGTATGTGTATATAGTGATGGTGGCATTACTCTTTTTACTGATCCTACTGCTTTTGCTTGCTGCTACTGTAGTCTACTACAGCACCATTATTATTAAGTCTTATTATTGTTATTAGTTATCTATCTTCTCATTAATATCATCATCATCATCATAATAGACTTCAAACATCACATGGCCCATGTAAGGGTCCCTTTCACTTGCCTTGACAATGAAAACAGGCTAAAGTTCTACCCTCAATTAAGTCATGTCTTAGGCTCCCACACTTTTCGTCTTTATGTGCTGTGTAGTGTATGAAGGGATGGATTAAATAATCCTTAATCTAAATAGTGTGACTGAAAACGAGTGAGGTCTTATCATTTAATGTGCATCACTTTCGTTTTGGCCTATCCCCAGCAACGAAAATGAAAGACACAGAGACAAAGAGACCGGCCAAGTGTGAAGAGACCGGCCAAGGTTTTAACAATTTTGCCCCATTTTAATGTGTCTCAGGAAAAAAAATAGTATCCGTTGACGTGAAGTTTTCGCTTTCCTAAGTCAACTCGGATGAGTGATTTATAGCCGGATCCAGCTGGAGTTGTCACTTCTTTCTTGTCTTCTTCTTTCCTTATTTTATTATTATTATTAATATTAAGTAACATTATATACCAAAAAAACATTTTATAAATATCTAATAAATTTGTTAGAAGTTTGTGTGAAATGTTTTTTATTTTTGGAAAAAGTATAACGAAACTTTTAAATTATCATCCAATTATTAACGTATTATCAAACTACAAATTGTTTCTACGTCTCCTTTATACTACCAAACAATCTTAATATGCCTCCTTACAATGACACATAAAATTATAAAAATTCTCAAAATTATATAAAAAATTAAAAATTAATTTTTTTAAAAAAAGAGTAAACAACTAAAAAATAAAAACCAAGGTTTTCCATTTTCTTGAAAATTTGCTTTTTTTTTTTTATTATTAAGATTTTATTTTATATAATTTTCAGTCAGGATAATTTTTTTAAAAATAAAAAACTTAAAACTAAAAATAAATAAAACCAAGGTTTTTCGTTCTGTGACACATTAACAATAAAGTTAATAAAGTCGTAGATTAAAAAAAATACGTGTACTTTTTCATTTTTCTATAATTTGATGACAAAACAGTAAATGATAAGATTTCAAACCCATCACTTTCAAGTAATTGGCGACAAAAATGAGACCTACAATGATGCGGGACATTGTCGTTAAGGATCTTTTTCTAAGGGTCAAGATTTGAATCCAATGAGATCCACAATTCAGAATTCTAGAACAAAAATATTAAGCTCATTTTAATTAATTGGACAAAGAAATGTGGAAAGCCGTCCAAACAAAGGCTCCTTTCCATTCGGACGCACCACCATTATTTATTTATTAAAATAATAGTCAATTAATTAATATAGGGATAAAAAAAAAAAGGTTTAGAATCACAATCACAATAAATAATAATATAGCATTATTATTGCTGCAGAAGAAGATCAAAGGTTGGGACCCCTTATAAGACTAGCTGACTAGGCCTTTTAGAATCTCGGCAACATCGAAATTTAATAATAATAACAATAATAATATCTTACTAGAAAAGAAATAAAAAATATTAAAAAAAATAGAGAATTAGAGATAACTTTGCTTAACGATATTAAACTTTTACCTTTTTTTAAAAGAGTAAGTGTTCATCAAATGTTCATTAAAAGATGAGATGACGTTTAAAATCACCATTACATATGTGATTCATCAAATAATGATTTTGATCAAAGTAATTTTAAAAATCATCTTATTTTTTTATAAACACTTAATGTACATGTAAAATTACTCTTTTAGAAGATGCTTGAACTTCAAACCGTCTCAATTTAGAGTATCCATTTGTCGAAAAGTCTCAATTAGAAATTCTTCATTGCCATTAAGGGATTTTAAGTTAAATCCTATATATATAATTTCAAAGATTTAAACATGGATATTTTTACAAATTCTGTTAAATTCTAACTAACACTTAAATCTTAATAATTTTTATTTTTATTTTCATTTTCCTAAAAATATAATAATATTTTGAAAATTTTGATATGATTTAATAGAAAATCCTAAAGAAAGACCCTAAATTGAGATTTTTCGAAAAATAAAAATTTTAAATTGAGACGATTTAAAGTTAAAGTAACTTCTTTTAAAAAGAATAAAAGTTAGTACCCTTAAATAAAGTTTTCTCATATATATATATATTATAAAAAAATAAAAAAAATAAAAATAAATAAAAAAAATTTGTTGAGTTAATAATGCATGTGTATCTAAAATCCAATGAAAACTATAGAGACGGCGAGTACGTACCGGAACAATGAAACCTGAACGAGAGTGCTGGGCCACCACATATGCGCCGGCTCCACCACGTACTTCCTCAATAGCCCAGCCCAACCGTATCCTAATACCTGCAAATTAACCGGCCACCATGCTTCAACCATTCAATTTTTCGGAATTTCTTTCAATCTAGTTTTTACAAGTGTCAAAAAAAAAAAAAAAATACACACTACGTGTTAAAAAAATATATACGAGCCATAATAAAATTAAAATAAATCATATAAAAATACTATTTTAAAAACAGATGCGATTGGGACGAATTTGAAATCCAACAAAATCTGTCAAAAATCCAATAAACAACGGTTAAAATTAGGGGTGGGCGTTGGTTCGGTGAGCGGTTAAGTCGGTTAATTCGGTTGGTTAACCGACTTTTGTCAGAATGTAGTCGGTGAATTTATTTCGGTTAAGTCGATTAAGTGGTTAATAGGCGGTCGGTTAAGCGGTTAATAGGCAGTCGGTTTAGTCGGTAAAGCGGTTAATAGGCGGTCGGTTAAGCCGGTTAACATTCGGTTAAAATGGATAATGAAACGATGTCGTTTTGATTTTTTTAAGGGAAAAAAATGATCATACGTTTCGTTCTTACTAATACGACGTCGTTTCGTTTTATGTCGGTTCGGTTAATCGGTTGGAATAGAATTCGATTCGGTTCGGTTTGGTTACCACTTAAAAGGCGGTTCAGTTTGGTTCGGTTGCCGCTTAAAATGCGGTTCGGTTCGGTTCGGCTGCCGATCCGGCTTTCGAAATAAAATTTTATACTAACTACCGAACCGAAATTAGTCGGTTAAAGTCGGTAGGCGGTCGATGGCGGTTCGGTTCGGTAAGTGGTCGGTAGGCGGATAATTTGCCCCCTAGTTAAAATCATGAGATTCCTCTGCAACTTTTGTTGTTTCCAAATAATAAATAAATAAATAAAATATCATAAACAGACTGCTGCCGAGTACCTGCGTAGTGGTAATAAGAAGCCAACCGGCAATAAAAGAGATTTTCCGGTGGTAGAAGGCTTTGATTATGGTAACAATATTAACAGCATAAGCCGACCCAGCTCCGAATGCGCTCCCAGCATTAGCGAAGATGGAAATGAGCACGTGCTCCTTAATGTTGAACGGACCCGGATTGAGCGAGAAACTCCGGGACCCGAGCCCGGGCAACCGGAACTTGGTCTCCGGGAGAACGGAGGCCATGAAGCGGCCGATGGGGAGGGCGGCCACTTGGACGGTGATTTGGGATATTATGAGGGGCTCCGTCCGGTAGGCGAAGAACTGGTTGAGGAAGGAGAGGAGGGCGCATGAGATTAAGCCCAAGAACCACATCCTGAAGGTCCATATGGGGAGGGTAGGGTCGTCGGTGTTGGCCACGGTTAGCCTGACCTCCTCGACGGGAGAGAGCTCCTCTGCGTCCACATCTTCGTCAGCGGTGGGGATGTTTTTCTCTGGATCAGTAGGTGCGTAGGCGGCGGCGGTGGGGGGCGGTGTTTGTATATCCAGTGGTCCCATTGAATGCCTACAGCCTCTGCGTACAGGGAAACAGAATGTGAGGGTATGAAGGGGGATGGCCGCCTTTTATTGCATGCAGGCAGGATAGTACTGTTTTTGGACTTTACTGCTTCCTGGTTGATATCTGAGAGTCAAGACTTCATTGGATATTTTGCAAGTGGGGAATCATATTTTGGATGAGACAACTGATCACCACTTATTGCCTCTAAAATGTTGACAAATTTTTATCCAATAATTTCAAGACGCAAATTTAACGCATTATTACCGGATTAGAGTTGAAGGAGCTGATTCATTTAATTAAACGAGTCAGATTATAATTAATTTATATAGTTTTATACTGTAATGGGTGGTCGTACCACCTCTGAAACGCCTTGTAATGGACTCTTGAGGCGTTTCGGGAGTGGTCTAATCATGCAAATTAGAGTTGAAGAATCTGATTCATTTAATTAAATGAGTCGGATTACAATTGACTTATATAGTCTTATATTGTAATGGGTGGTCGTACCACCTCTGGAACGCCTTGTGGTGGACTCTTGAGGCGTTTCGGGAGTGGTACGACCACCCCCAAAGTATTACTGGGGGTGGCCTGATCACCCACTATTTTTCAAGTTTATTTTAAGTAATTTTAATTGAATTCCAATTAAAATATATGTGTTGTCGCCAAGCTAAGGAGTAGAAGTACATATTTCATTCCACTTTATTTTATTCTCAGTAATAATTATTTTATTTCTAAATGGAATATTCATTCCGCAAATCAAATTAAGCCTTATCGTGAATCTAAATTGTTTTATTAGAGAAATATAAGAATAAAAATATTTGATGATTAGATTACCCTAAACCGAGAGATTTAACTGATTTGATTATCCTAAATTAAATAATTTAGTTTATATTTGAAAATTTTCAAATCTATATAAAACTCCATAAATAAAGATCATTGTACTCAAATCAATTATTAATAAAATACGTAACCTATAAGACCTTAACATACAGATGTAAATTATTAGCTGAATCACCTTAATCTTTATATTTTTTTTTAAAAAAAAATTATTATTAATTTTTATAATATCCTACAAAGGTTTTACCCAACGCATTGACACCCAAAAAAAGCAATATTTATAGGAATCACCTGCCTTTTTACCTTGAGATATTCCTCTTAAGTCATGATGTTGGTGTAGATTCATTTTTGTAAAGTATGGGGGGAGGTTGAAACTTATAATTATTAGTGTGGACCCAAATAAAAGAAAAAGAAAATATGCAATAATTAGTGACGAGTGATGACCTCACGATGGGTCGTCAAATTCCGGGCGCCGTGCCCGTTTGGTTTCTCTTTCCAATGCCATTTTTGGTCAAATTCCGGGCGCCGTGCCGCGAATGTTTGTTTACATTGCTCGTATACTTTCTTTCATATTTTCTATTTGTCATCTCCCAAGGAAAACAAACAAACAATATATATAAATATACAATAATAAGGGAATTCAACAAAAACAATAATAACAATAACAACAACAAGAAGTAAATAAATAAATAACTACCCCTAGAGAGAATATAAATTAGCTCTAAATTGATTTGTAGTAAATTTTTACAAATTAGTCTAATAAAATGACATGTATTTTTTAGCATGAGAGAATACATATTTTTTTAAAAAAAGATAGGCTACGTTGACAACTTTTGTATAACTCTAACAATTTTTTTTTTTTTTTTAAAAAAAATTAACCATTGAGTAATTTTACATGTCCATCAAGAACCTATAAAAAATGAAGTGACTTTTAAAATCATCATTTGATCAAATTACACGTTCAATGGTGATTTTAAAAGCCATATCATTTTTTATGGACACTTAATATACATGTAGAATTACTTTTAACCATTGGATATGTAGAATTCACATGTATGAAAACAGATCTAATTGTTAGTTTAAAAAAAGTTGTACAAAGATTATAAACGTATTATATTTCATTTTTTTAAAGGCATGTGTTTTTCATATATATATTTTAATAGTATTAATAAGAAAACATGAGAGTTAGAAGCTAATTTATGTTCCTACAAATTAGGTTGTAAAAGCTCTTGCAATCCGATGGTTAAAAAATTACATTTGTCCTCTAAGAGTAATTATAGGAGTCCATCTTGTATCCTTTTTATGTCCCCTTAAAAATTGATGTGATTTTTTAAATTATTATATGATCAAAATTCAATAGTGATTAATTAATCACAAGGTTAATGATGATTTTAAAAGTCACACTATTATTGGAGGGATACAAAAGATACAAGAGAGACTTTTAACTTTACTCGTCTTTTAAATATGTAAGAAGCACATATTACTCGTAAAGAGTATAAGGCTTAATAAAAGACACAAATAGCTAGTCATAGAGCCAAATTAAGTGGACCGAGGGATTCAAATTGAATAAGGCCAAACTCTAAAAATATGATACATTTACAACTTTTATATAACTTCAACTACTTTTTTTAAAATTAACCATTGGATATGTAAGATTCACATATAAGAAAACAAATCCATTGATTAATCTGAAAAAAAAAAAAAAAAAAAAGTTATTCGAGTTGTACAACAATTATTTCTTAAAATTCTATGCGTCTGTTGTAGCTATTATTATTAAAGTAATTAGAAATTATAGTCTCGATTTGATTTTTTTGTAATATTGATTTATTTTGTAATCATTTTTATTATAACTCTTTCCTTTGCTGAAATTTATATGTATATATATATGTATGGGAAAAGTATACATACTGCCACTGAAACTATTACTTCATTGTCAATATGCCCCCTAAATTACCAAAAGATGTTAATATCGCCACTAAAGCGAACAAAACTACAAAAATAACCTTAAAAAAGTTTCAATGAGACAAATATATTCTAATACATTCGAAAAATTAAAACTAAAAAAAAAAAAAAAAAATTAAAAAAACAATCTTTTTCTTTCTTTTTTTTTTTTTTAAAAAAAAAATGAGAAACATGAACATCCAAGAGGTGGCCCAAACTAAAAATTATATAAAACAAAATATATATAAAAAACAAAAACAAAAAACAAAAAATTGAAAAACCTTTGTTTTTATTTTTTCCCCTCTTTTTCTTTATATTTTGTTTATTTGTTTTGTTTTTATATAATTTTAAGAATTTTTATAATTTGATGAATGGCATTTTTGTTATCAAGAGGACATCGACATTATTTAGTAGTTTAAGGGGGATATTGATATAATTGGTAGTTTGGAGGTCCATTGACTATTGAGTGATGGTTCAAGGGTGTGTTGTGTACTTATATATATATATATATATATATATATATATATATATATATAGACAGAAATTTCCTACAAATTGGTTTGTAGGAAATTTCCTACAACCCACATATAAGATTGACACATGTCTTTTAATCATGCGAGAAGCATATTTTTTTTATTAATACTATTAAAAAAATATGTAAGAAGCATATGCTATTTAAATAACATGTGCTTCTTACATGTTAAGGAATACATATCAATCCTATATGTGGATTGTAGGAAATTTTTGTCTTATATATATGTTTTTGAAAAAGTGATACATGTACATCATTTTAATTTTTTATACATTTTCATACAACTAAGTTTTAAATTTACTATTAAATTTGTAGGACCAATGTGAGTCCCATAAATTCATTGGTAAATTTAAAAATAAGATGTGTAAGAAATTTGGTATTTATATCCTTTTTTTATTATTATTATTAGTGTTGATGTAACACTGTAATTTTTGTCAATTTTTCAAACCAAAGTACGGAGTAAGGAATTATTTGTCATTTATACTTATCATTAGGAGTTTTAAGCTATTTTTTAAACCCTAAACAACTTATTGTAGATTAGTGCAATTATATGGGCTGATTTTATATTTTTTTAAAAAAAATAATAAAAAAAAGAAAAGAAAAGAAAAAAAGAAGAAGCATTCATTAGGTTTTCATCTCGTTAAAAATTAGTACATATTGATAGATATTTCGTCAACAAGTTGACAAGTCAACCTTGTAAAATTACAATTACGTCATAAAAAATAATAAAATTACAAAACGCAAAATAAAAACCAAAAGTAAACAAAAACCTCATGTGGGCGGAGGCCAGCCTCCACCACCTCATAAATGGGGTAGAGCTGCCGTGGGTGGTCTATACATTGGTTGGAGGTTGCCTCTTACGGGGTCAATAAGCCTTTTTTTGCTTTCATATTTTTTGCAAATAATTATTTTTTATGATATAATTGTAAATTTATAGGAGTGATTTGACAACTTGTTGATAATGTTTCTACCACACCAGCAATTTAGATGAAAAAAATGATTAGATGGGCTTATATTTAAGGTGTTCAAAACTTGAAGAATGATTTTATTTTATTTTTTATTTTTTTTATTTTTTGGGGGGGGGGGGGGGGGGGGGAACGTAAGGATTAATTTTTAAATGCTTCAAAACCCAATAATAATTTTTTTTATTTTTCCTTTTATTTTTTTGTAATACTCTGAAGGCTCCTATTTCAGGCACAATATTTAATTTTCTTACTTGGAATGCATAGGGTAGGCAACATATTGAAAGAAGAATAATATTATTTTGTAAATTGTATAAGATTGCTATACAATTTAATTATATGGCAGTAAAAATTAATTATTGAATCAATATTTATAAAATTTTTTTTTTTAAAAAAAAAAACAAGGATTAGGTTTTACTATTATGTCAATCTAATTTTATATTTGTTGTATATCCGTATACTAAATAGCGTTCACTCTCGAAAGAAACACACCACAATCTTAAAAAGACAATTTGGTAGAGATAATTATTTTTACGTAATGAAATCTACAAAATAAATAATACTATATACTACATGTTTATCTTATATACTCTTATTATATTGAATTGACATGACATTGTCGATCAATTTTAAAAAGAAGGAAAAAAAATTAAGAGCTCTTAGTCACTATCATGCCGTTTAATGAGATAGAGATAGAACGAAAGGTTAAACATTACTCCTACAAAATATAGTCAATGTCAACAACTTTAGGCGTTGTTTGGCAACCCCTCACCTCATATTGGGTGAGGATTTTTTTTTTTTTTTTTTAGGTGATAGTAAAATGTGATTGGTAAATATAAAGTTAAAATAATTTATATTAAAAAGTAAAAAAAAAAAAATTGTATTGTAGTGAGTTTTTCTTTATTTAAATAGTAATAAAAAAATATTGATGTGATATAAAAAATGAAAAAAAAAAAAATTAAAAATATTTTGAAGTTGAGAATTTTTGGAGAAGTAAAAATAAGAGTAACAGAAAAGAAGAAATTGCCAAACGGGCGTAACTCGGTCTTGGAAAGGCAACTTTCAGAGAAGCCGTTGACCTCATGAATCTAGTTGGAGATTCCGTATCTCGAATAGTCCCTTTATGTGGTCTCTATACAAACACACATACCTCTACTTTAATAAAAGAAGATAATTGGTCAGAGAAACTGCTTGGATCTTTCTTAGTCAATTGCTTTGCCGTCACCTGTGGCATGACATTAGAAAATACCGAAAATTATGCCGATTGTACTTGTCTCTATCTCTTTCTACCAAAAAAAAAAAAAAAAAAATCATAATTAGCCTTTAAGTTTTAACTTTAGTCCTTAAGGATTTTTATTTCAAAAATAACGACATTAGATTTTGCTCAATCACCCATCCAGGGGATTGTATGACAAAAGTGAGCACCTCCACTGGAGGGGTCTTCTACAGCTAAATTGGGACGCAGCTCTTAATAAGGCCACAAGGACTATGGGCGTGGAGCAATATTAACGGATGAGAAGGGTGAGGCGGTGGAAGCTGTGGCAAAAGTAGTTCCTCAAGTCATTGATCCTAGTGTGGCCGAGGCGGTTGACACTTTGGAGGGTGGTCAAGATGTGTGGTGATTTGGGATGTGTAAGTAATTTTTGAGGGTGATGCTTTGACCATTGTTAATGTAATTTGTCAAGACGTCCCGTGTTGAAGAAGTTATGGCCAGCTGATTGAGGATACATGTACCTTACTCTAGGGCTTTCATTATCATGTAGTAAGGCATATCTAATGAGTGGCTAACAATGCTGCTCATGTATTAGCAAAGATGGCCTTGAATCAGTCTTTAGACCATGTGTGAGTGGAGGAATGCCCTTCTTCTATCTGAAATATTGTCCTTGCTGAGCAAGTTTCCAATGATTGATTAATGATATCCATGATGTTCTTAAAAAATAAAAAAAAATAAAAAAAAAAGTTTCAAATTGGTTTCTTATTACTTTACCATCATAGTTAATAGTTTTTCATTTGTCACATATATCTCATTTGACACACTAGGATCAATGCCAGCACCCAACATCAATGTTGATGTCCATGTCAACATCAAAGTTAACGGTTATCTCTCTAACGTTACAAATTTGAAAGATTAGGATGACAAAAAAAATTAATTTTGTTTCTGGAGTTGGAATTTTTTATTTTATTTTATTTTTTCTTATGGATGACTTGGCGTTTAATGATATGACATTAATATTAAGTGTTAATATGGACATTGACGTGTCAATTGAGACACATGGCATATGACATCTTTCTTAAGTCAATTGCATGCTTTGCAGTTACCTGCGGCATGACATTGGAAAATTATGCCGACTGTACTCGTCTTTATCTCTTTCTACCAAAAAAAAAAAGAAATCATAATTAGCATTTAAGTTTTGACTTTAGTCCTTAAGATTTTTATTTAAAAAATGACGACATTAGATTTTGCTCAATCACCCATCCAGGAGATTGTAGGACAAAACTGAGCACCTCCACCGGAGAGGTCTTCAAAAGCTAAATTGGGATGCAGCTCTGAATAAAGCCACAAGGACTATGGGCGTGGAGCAATATTAATGGATGAGAAGGGTGAGGCGGTGGAAGCTGTGGCAAAAGTAGTTCCTCAAGTCATTGATCCTAGTGTGGCCGAGGCGGTTGACACTTTGGAGGGCGGTCAAGATGTGTGGTGATTTGGGATGTGCAATTAATTTTTGAGGGTGATGCTTTGACTATTGTTAATGCAATTTGTCAAGATGTCCCGTGTTGGAGAAGTTATGGCCAGCTGATTGAGGATACATGTACCTTACTCCAAGGCTTTTGTCAAGACGTCCTGTGTTGGAGAAGTTATGGCCAGCTGATTGAGGATACATGTACCTTACTTTAGGGCTTTCATTATCATGTAGTAAGGCATATCTAATGAGTGGCTAACAATGTTGCTCATGTATTAGCAAAGATGGCCTTGAATCAGTCTTTAGACCATGTGTGAGTGGAGGAATGCCCTTCTTCTATCTGAAATATTGTCCTTGCTGAGCAAGTTTCCAATGATTGATTAATGATATCCATGATGTTCTTAAAAAAAAAAAAAGTTTCAAATTGGTCCCTTATTACTTTACCATCATAGTTAATAGTTTTTCATTTGTCACATATGTCTCATTTGACACACTAGGGTTAATGCCAGCACCCAACATCAATGTTGATGTCCATGTCAACATCAATGTTGATGTCCATGTCAACATCAAATTCACTACAAAAAACCTTGCAATTGGACGCGTGTCTACAGTAACCGGTACTGTAGACACGCGTCCAATTAGCCACGTGTCTTTTTGACATGTGGCTAACTGTATAAACACCCCAATTGGACGCGTGTATTTAATACACGTGTCCAATTGAGCGCGTGTAATAATACACGTGTCCAATTGGGCACGTGTATTTATTACACGTGTCCAATTGGACGTGTGTGCAAAATACACGCGCTCAATTGGATGCGTGTATTTAATACACGTGTCTAGATAGACGCGTGTAAAAATACACGTGTTTAATTGTTATTTTTTCCCATATATATATATATATATATTAAAAAAAAAAATTTGTGTTGTGTTATTTTTGAAAAAAAAAAACAAAAAAAAATTCCTTATCTTATTAACCATATAAATCTATGAAATTACGGTGTACGTAGCATATATACATAAAGTTAGGTTTTAAAGCTATATACTATATGTAAATTCTATACTTGGAGTTTATGTTTTATAGGTTCCTTATTTATATATATATAGTATACTAATAAGTACGTAAACCCTAACCTAATTTACATATTGTACTATATATATAATTAAACCAAATAGTTCAAATTAAGGTTTAGTTTTGTACACCATCTACGTATAGAAACAAAAAAAATAATTTAAAACATAACAAAGTTTAAAAACCTATAATTAATACTATATATATAGATATGCATGCATGTAAACGGTTTAGAAACTATATACAGTAACCTTGCTATTTATGGCTATATATAGTAAATGCAATTATTTTGAGGGTTTCGTACTATATAATAAATTAAATACTTATGGTTTAGTCCCTTATATAGTACATACACTTAGGGTTTATGGTTATATATAGTACATACACGTGTCCGGTTGGACACGTTTATTTTAATTGAACGCGTGTATAAATTTACACGTGTCCACCTGGACACGTGTATTATTACACGCGGCCATATGTTGCCACGTGTAATTTATACACGTGGCCAAATGTGAATTTTTTTTCTTCCAAATATATATTAAAAACGAAAAATATTTTATTTAGAATCTAAAAAAAAAAAAAAAAAAACAAAAACTTACTTTCTTAACTATATATCATAATCTTAAATTTGTATCATATATGTAAATACTATACTTAGGGTTTACATGTTGAGTTCCTTATAAGTACGTAAACCCTATAGGGTTTACATATTGTACTATATGCATTTACATAAATGTATGTACTGTAAATAGTATACTTATTTATACATTGTACTAAATGCATAATTAAACCAAATTCGGTACTATATTTATATATATATAACACCAAATTAAGATTTGGTTTTATACACCATTTACATTAAGAAAATAAAAAAAAAATGCTTCGAACAAAGTTAAAAATTCTATCCATAATACTATATATATATATAATATATGCATGCATGTAAACAGTTTATAAACTATATACATTTATATACTTTATGGCTATAATACATAGTATACAATATATACACATAGAGTTAGGGTTTATAACTATATATAGTGTATAGTGAGATGGTTTATAGATATATATAGTATATAGGGTTAGGGTTTATAGATATATATAGTATATACATTTAGGGTTAGGGTTTTTCGCTATATATATATATATATATAGAACATACACTTAAAATTAGGGTTTATGGCTATATATAGTATATACACTTAGGGTTAGTGGGTTTAGGGTTTAATTTTATGGTTAGGGTTTAATTTTAATTTAGGGTTTAGTATAGTGTATATATATATATACTTAGTGTCATGGTTTAAATTTAGGGTTGGGATTTAATTTTAATTTATAGTTTACGGTTTAGTTTTAGGGCTTAGGGTTTAGCAATGTGCATGTACATGCAGTACATACACTTAGGGTTGCATGGGTTTGTATTTGTATTTAGGTGAATAGATTATATATATATATATAATATTATAAAAACAACTACACTTGGAGACGTGTATTTTCATACACGTCTCCAATTGGACACGTGTACTACGTACACGTGTCCAATTGTTTGGCCAGCGTACTGTGCGGGAGTTCCCCCGCGTGCCACCTGGCCAAACTACGGCCTTATTTTTTTAAAAATATAATAATTTTATTTTAATTATATATATATATATACACGTGTCCAATTGTTTGGCCAGCGTACTGTGCGGGAGTTCCCCTGCGTGCCACCTGGCCAAACTACGGCCTTATTTTTTAAAAAATATAATAATTTTATTTTAATTATATATATATATATATATATATATATTATAGAAATGGGTAGCTTCCTCCTGAAGTTACCCATTTCCTCTTACGATATCTCTCTCTCTCTCTCTCTCTCTCTCCGTCGAGCTCAGCCGGCTGGCGACAGCCCGTCCCAGTGCCTCTCGGCCTTGTCTCCGGCGTGGTGACCTCTCTCTCTCACCGACTGTCTCTCTCTCACTGACCCTCTCTCTCTCTCTCTCTCTCTCTCTCTCTCTCTCACGTGTATATACACCGGATCTCTCTCTCTCTCTCTCTCTCTCTCTCTACTGGGACTACTCTCCGGCAGCTGGGCACGGCCGTCACCCTTGATTTGCTTCGGTTGGGCTCTCTGTTTACTGGTTGAAAACATATATATATACATGTAATATTTTGCTAACTTTTTTTTTTCTTCTTTGTTCCTCCAAATATGCAGGTATATATATAAGCAACCCTGAATTAATCCATAAACCCAATTTGGCAGTGAGTATTTTGTCCCTATTTTTTGTATTTAATTTTTTCTTCCACATGTATATATATCCGGTCTAAATTTTGTCCCTGGTCTAAATTTGTTCTAACTATAAACCAACACAAAAAACAGATTTATTGTAATAATTTTTGGACTTTGTTCTATTTTTTTATTGCAATGTTGCTGATTTATTGTAATTTGTATACATATAATTTGGTTTTTTTTTTAATTTTTTTTTTTAATTTTTTATGGACTAGGTATTTCAGTTTTGCTATATTTTGTGTTTTTGTTTTGTTATTTTTTTTTTGTTTTTTTTTGGTTTTTGTTTTTAACAATGCTGCATGTATTTTTGTGTTAGTACACATTTGATGAATTTTTTGTGTAGACGTTTGTATTTTTGTGTCATTTAGGGTTATATTTATTTTTATTTTTTTGGAAGCCATGTACTTTTTCACTATGTTGTTGCGTTTTTATTGTTTTTAATTTTTTTTGTTCTAATTTTTTGCTTTGAGAGGTTTTATATATATATTTTAATGTGTTATTATGGATTAAGGAGTTTTTTTGTTAGTGGAAAAAAATCAAACAATATCCGATATTAGTTTAGCGTTATAAACCAACGATGACACTTTTGAAAATGATAAATGAAAAAAAAAAAATTGGTTTGAATAAAAAAGAAAAACATTAAAATTGCACCGTCTACTTTTAAAGAAATACCTAAACTCTAACCCTAAACTTTATATCCTAAAATCATAAGCATAAAACCAACACAAACCCTTAAAAAGAAAAGCCAACACAAACCCTAAAAAAAATTCAAAAACTCTAAACCCTAAATTCACAACCCTAACCCTAAACCCTTCAAAACAAACAAAAACCCTAACCATAAACCCTACACCCTTAAAACCCTAACCCTAAACCCTACACCCTTAAAAAAAACAAAAACAAAAACCCTAAACCCTAAACCCTAAACACTAACAAACCTTAAACCCTAAACCCTTTAAAAAAAATATCCTACACCCTTAAAAAAAAAAATCTAAAACCCTAACCCTAAACCCTAAACCCTTAAAAAAAAAAAAAAAAAAAAATCCTACACTTTCTACAAAAAATCTAAAACCCTAAACCCTAAAAAAATAAAAAAACCAACACTCTCTAAAAACAAAACTAAAACCCTAAACCCTAAACCAACACAAACCCTAAACCCTAAACCCTAAACCATTAAAAAAAATAAATATCTAAAACCCTAACCCTAACCCTAAACCCTTAAAAAAAAAAAAAAAATCCTACACTTTCTAAAAAAAAACCCCTAACCCTAAACCCTAACAAACCCTAACCCTAAACCCTTTAAAAAAAAAAAAAAAAAAAAAACCCTAACCCTAAACCCTAAACCCTTATAAAAATAAAAAAAAATAAAACCCTAAACCCTTAAAAAAAAAAAAAAAAAAAAACTAAAACCCTAACCCTAAACCCTTATAAAAATAAAAATAAATAAAACCCTAAAACCTAACCCTAAACCCTTTAAAAATAAAAAATAAAAACTAAAACCCTAACCCTAAACCCTAAAAAACCCTAACCCTAAACTCTAAACCCTGACAAACCCTAAACCCTAAATGTGACGTCCCACATCGCCTGGGAATGAGGATGTGCTTATATGTATAAATGCACCATTTATGACACAACGCGTTTTAAAGCCGTGATGGCAAAGAACCTATCAGAACTCCGCAGTTAAGCAAGCCGCTGTGAGAGCAATCCCAGGATGGGTGACCTCATGCGAAGTCTGATATGGGGAGCCAAAAGCGGACAGTATTGTGTCATTGGGGGTGGGTCGTTACAAATGGTATCAGAGCCATTGCCCAGCCTGAGATGGTGGGAGCGTGCACAAGCCCAAGAGAGTTGCCGGCGGGCACTCGCTGGGATGCCAAGAATGGGGTGATCCTATGAGGGTCGCCAGCGAGGACGCTGGGTCCAAAGAGGGGGTGATTGTGACGTCCCACATCGCCTGGGAATGAGGATGTGCTTATATGTATAAATGTACCCTTTATGACACAACGCGTTTTAAAGCCGTGATGGTAATGAACCTATCAGAACTCCGCAGTTAAGCGAGCCGCTGCGAGAGCAATCCCAGGATGGGTGACCTCCTGGGAAGTCTGATATGGGGAGCCAAAAGCGGACAGTATTGTGTCATTGGGGGTGGGTCGTTACACTAAATCCCGATAAAAATAAAAAAAATAAAACCCTAAACCCTTAAAGAAAAAAAAAAACTAAAACCCTAACCCTAAACCCTTATAAAAATAAAAAGAATAAAACCCTAAACCCTAACCCTAAACCCTTAAAGAAAGAATAAAACCCTAAACCCTAACCCTAAACCCTTAAAGAAAAAAAAAAACTAAAACCCTAACCCTAAACCCTAACAAACCCTAAACCCTTATAAAAATAAAAAAAATAAAACCCTAAACCCTTAAAAAAAAAAAAAAAATCCTACACTTTCTAAAAAAAAAACCCTAACCCTAAACCCTAACAAACCCTAACCCTAAACCCTTTAAAAAAAAAAAAAAAAATTCCTACACTTTCTAAAAAAAAAATTAAAACCCTAAACCCTTTAAAAGAAAAAAAATTCCTACACGCCATGTTGCGTGACATGCACAATTTTTTTACAAGTTTATACTATAAGACGTATAATTTGTCTCGGTCTCTTAACCCTATACAGGGAAATATGGACAAGTCTTAGATGTCAGCACGTAGGGGTACGACACGGTATAACGACGGGTGTAGGGCGTTTGTGGCATTTGCCGTTAGTAACTGTACGGCCGTCGATGGCAAAATTTACTGCCCATGCAAGTATTGTCGAAATAACCAGCGTCACACTCCAGATTACGTTCTTGCCCACCTGACTGGAGGTAGGGGGATGAATCCGGGATACAATTTGTGGTATATGCACAGTGAGACAAAGACTGGGTCCACTATTCGTGGTCAGTGTTCGAGTTATCACAGTGGCACAGATACCGCTGCCTGTAGCACTGAACATGGTGAAGTCACAGAACAGGGGGGTGTTGTCGTGGAACAGGATGATGACATGCACGCCATGTTGCGTGACGCCTTCGGCGTGCACGATGTTGCTGAAGCCGTCAGTACGGATCCGCAACAAGTTGACGAAGAAACCTCTTGCGGGGACGCATTGAAGTACCAAGAGTTGTTAAAGACTGCCGAGAATCCCCTTCACCCTGGTACCAAGCATAGTAAATTGAATGTTACTGTACACATGTACAATTTGAAGTGCGTTGGAGGTATTAGTAACAAGATTTTTTCAGACATTCTCGAATTTATCAATCAACTGTTGCCTCCTTGTGACGAGACATTGCCAGATAATACGTATGAGGCGAAAAAGTTTCTAAGTGTCATGGGTCTAGGGTATGAGAAGATTCCGACATGCCGTAATGACTGTATGTTATTCTGGAAAGACAATAAAGAATTAGATTCATGTACCGTATGTGGAGAATCTAAGTGGAGGGCTGATACACATATAGATGAAGATGGTGAGGTCATATCAGCGAGGAAAAAAGGCCCGGTGAAGATCTTAAGGTGGTTTCCACTCATCCCACGGTTACAGAGGTTATTCATGTCTGAGCATACTGCGCCCCATATGAGATGGCATGCAGAAGGCCGCACTAGGGATGGCGTATTGAGGCACCCGGCCGACGGTGAGGCATGGAGATCGTTTGACATTTTACATACAGATTTTATGGCAGAGAGTAGGAATGTCCGGCTTGGTTTGACAGCAGATGGATTTAATCCTTTTGGGAGCATGAGCACATCTCACAGCACATGGCCCGTAATGTTTGTGCCGTACAATTTGCCACCTTGGATGTGCATGAAACAGACTTCGTTCATCCTGTCACTGGTTATTCCTGGACCGAGCTCACCAGGTATGGATATTGATGTTTACCTTCAGCCATTGATTGATGAGTTGCTGGAACTGTGGAATGTAGGGGTACGAACATTCGATGCTTCAAAGAAGGAAAATTTTATTATGTGATCCCAGTTGATGTGGACAATAAACGACTTGCCAGCGTATGCAGATTTATCTGGTTGGCCTAACAGGGGTGTGAAGGCATGTCCTTGCTGTATGCAATCGACACGTTCTAAACACTTAAAGAACAGATGTAAATTTTGCTATATGGGGCACAAAAGATACTTGCCAACTGAACATCTGTGGCGGATGAACAGGAGAACATTTGACGGTACTGAAGAATTTGACAGCGCGCCGATTGTGCCATGCGGAGACGAGGTCCTCCAACAGTTGGACGGAGTTGCGTTTGGGGATGAGATCGCGAGTAAGAAGAAGAAGCGGAAGAAGCGGAAGAAGGGTGCAGGGAGTTCCGATGTTATATGGAAGAAGAAAAGTATCTTTTTCAGATTGCCGTATTGGAAAGACAATTTGCTTCGGCACAATCTTGATGTTATGCACATAGAGAAAAATGTCATGGACAACATACTTGGCATTATTTTGGATATCAAAGGGAAAACGAAGGACAACTTGACAGCTCGGCTGGACTTGCAGGAAATGGGGTTGAGACCTAAGTTGCATCCGTTCACGGCCGCAAATGGTAAGACGTATATTCCCGCTGCCTGTCACACCATGTCTAGGGAGGACAAAGAAAATTTTCTGAAGGTTCTTCGAAATGTGAGGGTCCCGGACGGATAGGCCTCGAACATTTCATGATGTGTTCGGCTCAAGGACCGTACAATTTTCGGGTTGAAGAGCCATGAAGCCACATACTGATGCAACAGCTTCTCCCAATTGCATTGCGTAAGTCATTGCCAGATAAAGTTGTTAGACCTCTTGTGGAGATTTCAGCATTTTTTAGAGGCATATGCTCAACCAAGCTATCACAAGAAGATATGGACCGACTGCAGGGTGACGTCTGTATCACTTTGTGCAAGCTAGAACAGATATTTCCTCCAGGGTTTTTTACCAACATGGTCCACTTGGTCATGCATCTTGTGCGCGATTGTAGACTCGGCGGACTCGTGCAGTATAGGTGGATGTACCCGGAAGAGAGGTAAAATTCGGCGTAATATGTATATATATATATATATATATATATATATATTGATTTAATTGTAACCCTAATTGACGATAATTCAAATATCGTGTATGTGTGTACACCAGGAGTCTTGGGAATTTCAAGTCTAATGTGCGCAATAAAGCAGCTCCCGAGGGGTGCATTGCGGAGGGGTACATAGCGACCGAGCTGGTAACGTTCTGTTCAAGGTATCTGAATAACACACCAACATTCCACAACAGACCTCAGAGAAATCCTGATGGATCCAAGGGGGAGGGCACGCGTGTTACCCTGAACCGGTTGATAATGTACCAGATTCATCGTTATATTATGTTCAACTCTGAAGAGTTTCACAATTTGCGGACGTAAGTAGTGTTTATATATTTAACAGAATTCGAATAAAAGTATTAATAACAATTATTGCATAATTGTATACGCTGAATGTAGGATGCACAAAGACGCGCTTAGGCGATCATGCACTAGGGGTCGCATTATGGAGGCTCTTATTGAAGCACAACATCATGAGCAGTTCTGCGAATGGTACCGTGCATATGTAAGGAAATAGTGGTAATTTTGAAATTGGAAAAATTTATGCGGGTTTAATATAATTAACCAATGTGATGTTTAATATTTGTAATTATAACATAGGTCGATGGCCTGGACGATCAATGTAGGGAGGAATTGGGCCACAACTTGGTTATGCGTTGTAGAGGGCTAAAGGAGACAGTGGTCAAGTACAACATGTACGTGGTAAATGGGAAATTATTTCGCACGCTTGCCCATGATGTGGGAAGGAGGACTCAGAATAGCGGCGTATGTGTTCCAACCGTTGAAGGCGAAACGTACTACGGACAGTTAACTGATATAGTTGAGGTCGAGTACTATGACAGGACTACGTACGTCCTATTTAAGTGCAATTGGATAGACCTCACGATGGACAGAGGATTCACAATAGACGAGTATGGCCTAGTGTTTGTCAACTTCAATCACCTCGTCCACAAGGGAGAACTGATTCAAGACGAGCCGTACGTGCTTACATCTCAGGTAGATCAAGTATTCTACGTCAAAGATGGAAGGAACCCAAATTGGGTTTGTGCGGTTAGGACCAAACTGCGCAACGTGTACGACGTTGGTCAGGGGGAAGGGAGTAATGAAGATGGTACAACCTACCATGAGTGTGTACCGCTCGTACTAGCCACTGATGACCTACCCGATACGAATGATGAATTCGAGTACGACAGGCCCGACATTGATCCGATTGAAGCTCCCGTGATACAATGATTGATATATTTGTTGTGAGTATAATTCGCTTGAACTCAATACACTTGACGACATAAAAATAATAATAAATTCGAAACCCCTAAACCCGTAAGAAAAAACAACATTCCAATCGAATGAACTCAATACAAATTTTTATTATTTGCATAAATTTCGTTGTATAATTTGCATATTCATTAAAAATATATAAAATACAAATTCTAATTAATTTGTCTACATTTGTTCGCAGGTATTGATGGACCAGAGACCCCCTCCTTATGCATATCGGGCACCTCGCCCACCCGTGCCCCCCATGACCCCGCCCACTAATTCGACGGCATTATATACTACGGCGTGGCCACACCACCCAGATGGGGCTTATAGACCATTGTTGCCGGATACGGTGGCCGTGCCCACGTCAGATCACGGGCAGACCAGCACAGCTGGATGTTGCAGTTCTCCATTGTCGGAGCCCCTGACATTATCTCAGATAGGGTTCATCCAACAGGGTAACGTGGCTCGATGGTGGGTACGAGAGGGGATGGGGCCACAGGGTTATGTGCCGTACTTTCCGTTTACATATAGTGTACCTATGACATGTAACCTTGATAGTGAGACGCAGGATGGTAGATTTCCACTGTCACAGACCGGGGAGATGCATATGCCGGCTGTGGGGTTGGGACAGATACTGGCACAGGCGGCGATGCAGGGCCAGATTATGGGGGCGAGACAGATGCAAGCATCGGGGGCGAGTCAGGGCCCGGGGCATGTAGAGAGCCAGATGCCTTTATCTGGTGAGAGCCAGGTGCCTTTCCAGAGTACCCATGAGGAGGACGTTGCGATTAGTGGTGGGCAAATTATCCGCCTACCGCCTACTGACCGCTTAACGAACCGAACCGAACTGCCATCGACTGCCTACCGACTTTAACCGACTAATTTCGGTTCGGTAGTCGGTATAAAATTTTATTTCGAAAGCCGGATCGGCAGCCGAACCGAACCGAACCGTCTTTTAAGCGACAACCGAACCGAATTGAACCAAATGCTATTTCGACCGATTAACCGAACCGACATAAAACGAAACGACGTCGTTTTAGTAAGAACGAAATGTATGATCATTTTTTTTCCTTTAAAAAAATCAAAACGATGTCGTTTCAGTACCCATTTTAACCGAATGTTAACCGATTTAACCGACTTAACCGACCGCCTATTAACCGCCTTACCGACTTAACCGACTGCCTATTAACCGCTTAACCGACTTAACCGAAATAAATTCACCGACTACATTCCGACAAAAGTCGGTTAACCGACCGAATTAATCGACTTAACCGCCTACCGAACCGACGCCCACCCCTAGTTGCGATGTTGGGTACCGATCAGTTGGCTCCCGATAGCCCCTAAGATATGGATTCAGATGATGATCAGCAGCCTCCACCAGCGAGAGGGGTTGGCGAGGAGGTTGCAGGCGACCCAGTGACCCAGCACATACAGATTGACCATATTCGGTTGATGGGTAAGTACATATTTAAACATCCTTAAAACTCATATTATGTTACCAAAAATTTAATTTTTTGTTTGAAAGAAAAATAACTTGAATTTACAATTTTTTATATATATATATATATGTTTTTTAGTGTTAACCAATTAAATGTTGAATATTTTTTTCATTAGGGTACAACCCAGACAGAACCATATATTATGAGGTGATTAAGGACCCAGAGAGAAACTGGGTGCTCCCGAGGGGGAAGAAGGTTGTATTGCAGTACAATGCTGCTCTACAACCTGTAGGACGAGCCTGCAATCGTTTTAGGCGGGCTGAGGGCAAGCTTATCAGGAGCAGGTCCTACAGACATATGCGGGACGAATGGGCGAGGGTAAATAAGCAGATTAAGCAGGCTATGTGGGACGCGCTGATGATATGTTTATGAATATAATTTATTTATTTATTTGAATTAAACTTAAGATTAATGTTTTTCTTGAAGTTTTTAAACCTATAATGCTTTGATTGAATGTGCAGGAGGAGTTCTATCTACCTATATCAGTAGACAAGCGCAAGGCACAACAGGAAGCGTGGAATGATATTGGCCGTAAGCACCGCTCGTGGAAGTCGAGGTTCAAAACCAAACTATGTATTGGAGACGGTGACACGCCCGAGATTATCCGTGCGAGAATGCCGGACAATTTTTTTGCGAAGTATGACGCAGCAGATCTAGAGTTCCTGCTGAGCGATTGGTGCACTGAGTATAAAAGGGTATGTAGGTCTTTAATTGTATGCCAAAAAAATGTTGTGGTTTTTTAATAACAGTTCATTTAATTTTAGTTTTAATTTAAGTATGTCAATGCTTACATTTTTATTTTCATGTTCAATGCGTAGGCAACCTCTGAACGGATGAAGAGGCCGCGGGAGCAGAATGACCTTCCCCATTGTACGGGATCTAAAAGTTATGCCAGATTTAATCACGAGGAGGTATGAAAAAATATATGTTTATGTTTTTAATATTTGTTGCTAATTGTTTTTCTTTTTCTTTATACTATTTTTATCGCTATCTGTTTGTTATATATTTCAACTGCATGACGACAGACATGTACATCTGGCACGCCCCCCACTCGCGCCGCGTCGTTCGTGAAGACCCACACAAGGAAGGACGGCACTTACGTGAACGAACATACACGGGTCCTATGCGTATGCTACTGATTTAATTTACTAATATTTTTAAATTATGTGTGATATGTCATTATTCAATATATGAGTTTTTCATGTTGACGACGTACAGGAGAGGATGACGCAGAGTTTATCCAGTGATCCAACCGCCACGCAAAACGTCTCAGCAAATACGGTACGTTGGGCACCGAACGATGCATACGAACAGGCGGTTGGGAGGCTTGAGTACGCAGGGAGGGTTCGGCAGGTTGGGCCGAACGTTACACTTGTTCGGGGGACATGTTTCTCATACAGGCCTCGCTCACAGGGGGGACCATCTCAGGGCACGTCTCGGGATTGGGCCGAACATACTCGGAAGATGGAAGAGATCCAAGCGGAGCTACGGGCTGAGCGAGTGAGGAATGACCTGTTGGAGTAGTGCATGCAACAGTTCGACGCTATGGAGCAGCGCATGCGACAGTTTGAGGTCTTCATGTCCTCCATGGAAATATCAGCACCATGTGTTGGTACTCAGTCTTCACCTGCACACGTAGGTAGTACATCGTCTGTTAGTAGTGCATCTGCAGGTATGATTTATATTGTGTATAGGACAAAATTAATTTCAATTTGTTTTCATTACCCCTTTAATTTTGCAAGTAATGTTATATACTTTAATTGTCTATATTATTTGTAGGTAATTTGACAACGGTTGGTACGTTGTCGCCTGTTGGACGACGGCTGAGCCAGCATTCCACTGTCGCTACACCTTCGCCGGCTACACCATTCCTTGCGCAGCAATCGCCGGTTGGCGAGAACACGCCTGGGACGGTACCTCGTGCTTTGCAGGGACGCCCTTCAGATTTGTAGATATTTTGTGTAATTATTTTTTGTTCGTAAATATTTGCGTAGTTAACGAATATGTTATTAATTATTGGTTTGTGTAATATGATTTTGTGCTGTTTTTGGGTAAAATAAATATTGCGTTATTTGTGGTCGGAAATAATAAAATTTGAAAAAAAAAAAATTAATTAATTAACCCAAATAAATTTAAAAAGACAATAACAAAATTAAATTGAAAAAAATTCCAAATTGAATTTTTTATTTAATTATTTAATTGTATTTTTAATTTAATTTAAAAATACAATTAAATAATTAAATAAAAAAATTATTTAAATAAAAAATTCAATTTGGAATTTTTTTTTAAAAAAAATTTGGTTTGACACGTGTATTTCAATACACGTGTCTGTCAGTTTGACACGTGTATCTCAATACATGTGTCAAACCGTTTGACACGTGTATTTGCATACACATGTCAAATCTGACACGTGTATGCCAATACACGTGTCAAAATGTGAAGTTAGTGACTTCCACATCTGACACGCGGCGCACGAGTATCAAAATGCACGTGGCAACCTGTTTGACACGTATACTGTGTCGTACACGTGTCAAAATGCATGTGACAATTTGTACCTATTTTTGTAGTGATTTGAAAGATTAGGATGACAAAGAAAATTAATTTTGTTTCTGGAGTTGGAATTTTTTTTTATTTTATTTTTTCTTATGGATGATTTGGCGTTTAATGATATGACATTGATATTAAGTGTTAATATGGACATTGATGTGTCAATTGAGACACATGGCATACGACAAACCATTAATTTTTTTGACGAAAAAGTGAAAAATGTATCTATTTAAAATTTGGACAAAACTTAATGACCATATTCTTAAAATTAGAAACTCAAAGACTAAATTTAAATGAGATAAAAATCTAAGGTCTAAATATGATTTTTCCAAAATATTATAGAGACATACTATTTAGCCTTCTCCCAATATTGTATTAGCATTTTCAACTGAAGTAACATGTTCAATTTACCCTTAAATCAATCTTAATTAAAAATAAAAAATAAAAAAATCAAGGATGAATTGAGCATGCCACATTAGCTGAGACTGTTAAATTAGATTCCAGAATTGTAGGGATCCCAGATAGCCCAAGATCACTCATCAGAATCAGAAAATTGGTTCCCACCATAGTTAGAGGAAACGGTTGAAGTTCCCACTATAAATATGTGCAAACCATCAGTTATTCTTCCGTTGATATTATTATTATTGAGATTGACATAAATTCTCTCCAAAAGACTGACTTAAACATTGAAGTGGGACTAGCTGACACTCCCAGCAAACTCATTTACAGATCTTCATTGTTTTACAAGAAAGAATGAAAATTTTTCTAAAAGTTCGTGCCAACGTATCGAAAACTGTTGAACACATATGAAAGTAATTAATTAAAATATCTCCACATGATTTGATGTGGTTAACTTGTTTCAATAGAATTATACAGCTATAGACGCAATATAGCATTACTTTAAGTACATAGTACATACATATATTTAATCAAAACTTTCAGGTCGTCAATGATATTGATGAGGTTATTTCGCATATATATATATTCTATCGTCACTACAAAAAATTTGCTCATTAGCGGCCAAGCGGCCAACAAATTTGGCCGCTAATGATGTTATTTTGGCCGCTATTTAGCCAAATTTGGCCGCTAAAAAGTGGCCGCTAATAGTCCGACGCTAAAGACTATTAGCAGCCACTTTTTTTGCTCGCCGCTAATAATTGTTTTATAGCGGCCACCAAGTTTGCCGCTAAAAATAATTTTATCCGCCGCTAATAATTGTTAACTGAGTCTAAAGTCGCCGCTAATACTAGACTATTAGCGGCCACACGTATGTGGCCGCTAATAATTAAAACAGTCGGGTATTATTAGCGGCCACATGTATGGCCGCTAATAGTCTAGTATTAGCGGCCACAATACCCGTCTGTTTTAACTATTAGCGGCCACATTCATCTTCACTGCATTAATTAAATCTCTATATGCAACTAATATTATTAAAAAATGAATATATATATATATATATATATATATATATATATATATATATATATATATATATATATATATATATATATATATATATATATATATATATATATATATATGTATTTTTTTAAAAAAAAAATATCAGATACACCCATCCTCACTGCATTAATTAAATTTCTAAAACAAATATTCAGAGATTCAGGAACTTTATCGAGATTGATTAAGAAAATAATCCCACGAAAGCAATGTACAAGTGCCAAGCATAGACTCTTCTTTTCCTTTTCCTTTTTTCCTAATCAAATTCCATTAAAGAAAATACAAAACACTAGAACTCAACAGCAGCCTCAGCTACAGCCCTTCATTCACCAAAGAAAGGAAGAATAGAGCAGAGGAATGGGACAAAAAGATTACAGTCAAAAGCCCATGTTACTACACATAACTACATAACTTGATAACATCAAGTCATGCAATCAACTTTGCCATAAAATTGATAGTTTGGCTTGGATGAGTCAAATCCTAGCTGGAAGTGGCACTGCACCACACCCTAGCAGCAAGAACTAATTCACAGCAAATAGAATAAGAAAATAATGTTCTAAATTTCTAGATTATAAGTATTTTGTCCAATTATCAAACAACAACCTGATGATCAACATATGCATGACCTCTTCGTATGAGCTCCACTGCTAAATCATACAAATCTTGGAAGTAATCACTGGTGTAAGTGATCTGCAAAATTCAGCAAATCCAACAGTTGCCAAAACTAAGGGCAACACAATAGAGGATACACCATCAATGGAGAGAAACCACTATACCTTTAAGGGCTCCCAACCCATCCACTGGACAATTTCTTCAATATGATCAATGTACTCTTTCTTTTCGGCTTGGGGATTTGTGTCATCATACCTAGTGCGACGAATCAAGGGATCAAACTCAGATGCAAGAGAAGCTGGAAATTTATTTTTATCTCTTTTCAATTCTTAAAGAGCATATGGAAAATTCAAAGGGAGATTATAACATTCGAAACAAACAATAAACCAAAAAAATCACCTTCTTGTAGCAAACTAACAAAGCATGAACATATTACAAAAAAAAAAAGAAGCTATGAACAGCATTCTTTTAGTTTCTTAAGGGAGTAAATTGAAGTTCTTTTAATTACAGAGTATAGGTTTTCGGCCATCTGACACTATAATGCTCTGCATGAACCATATTTCTGAGTCCTACTTTACCATGCCCATGGAGACCAACCAGATTATAATATATCAACAAATAGAAGCTTTGACTAATGCCAGCATATGTACCACAGAACCTTGATAGGAGAAATAGAACAAATTTACAAACTTTGATGCATGAAAACATTACCAACTATAATCTACATAACCAAAACATGCCAGTTAGGAGTACAGCAGAACAATATCTTATGAAAATTGGCTTCTATATGCAAACCAATTCATGTACCATACATTTAAAGATTCAAAAACACATAAATGTTGGAAACCAAGATTGTTGTCATTTTTATAATCTGAATCTATATTACAGATAGTGCACTTGAAACATCAAGCCATTAAACTAGATTAAAAGCACTCAAGACAGTTGACTGAACATTAAATATTCATTACATCTTTTCCCAAAAACAAACAAAAAGAAGGATATATATTGTTAGCACCAAAAAAATCCTTCCTCTGTCCCATACAGGTAGACCACATTTCCTTTCTTAGACGTCCCAAAATCTTTGTCCATGCTTCCAAAGTCAAAGATATGTTTCATATATTTCCTAAATTAAACTTTTGCTTTCACATTAATTACAAATGCCTAAATGTGCTTTTCCACTTCTAATTTTTTTTTTTTTTTTAAAAAAAAGATAAATTTGGAAAACATTATAAAGCAAGTAGGTGAAAAGCATTTTATTAATTTTTCAATATCACGACAATAATTAGAAAAGGATGTTTCCGCATAGATAACTAATGAAGCTCATAAAAATATAATGTGGCCAACCTTTTCACTTATTTCTTATCTTACTCTTCCTGGTAATTCACAAATTATAATCATCATACCAAATGACACAAGCTTGCAAAGAAATATTACACTTTTTTTAACATTTTATAAACGTATGTAAGTGCTAAGTGGTAGAAAAGCTTCACAGTCAATGGTAGGATATTCGGCTAAGCATGGGGTATTTGATCTAAGTTCTTCAAGACCACACACACACCCCTGAACAGAGGATGAACAAGGCCAAAATAAGAACAATACCCATCATCAAATCTTCATAGTAACCGGCTAAGAACAACCCACACCATAAACCAATTGTCCAACAAGGAACCCAAGCATAAAGAGAGGATCACATGGCCAAACACAGTTTTTAACAACCAGAAAAATACCCATAAAAATCCCTCAACACATCACAAACAAGCCACGGCTCCACTGGGCCGAACACACACGTACTCACTGCACGGGTTCTACCCATTCAAACACCCAGCAGAAATCCATAGTAAACCCAATAGAAATTACAAGAAATTGTCTAGAATTTACCCTAAGAATTTTCTGTTTAATCACAGAAAATTCCACCTAAAATCATCTCTCAAACTGCCAGACCCACAGCCATCCCGCCGGAAATCACCTCTGGAACGGCCGGAAATCGCTCCCTGGCTCGCCGGATCTCTGTTCTGGCCACCAGAAATCGTACCTCCATCGACCCACCGGAAAATCCAGCGTCTCTGGCCCCCGACCGACGACCCAGCACCGAGCGTCGAGCCTCATGCTCCTCCGGCATCAACCCCGCTCCACAGGAACCGCCGGACCGTCCTGCATCGCTGGAAGTCGGGCCCCAGGTCGCCGGATCGCCCCTGGTTCTCTCCTCTCCCGTCGATCTCTCTCTGTCTCCCGATCTCTCACTCTCCCTCTCTTAGCATCTCTCTCTCTTCCAATCTCTCACTCTCTCGATCCCTCTCATTCTCTGTTTCACTCTCTCTCTCAAACCCACTCTATGTGAAGCCGGGAGAAAGAAAAATGAAGAAGAAAAGAAAAGAAGAACAAGAAAGAATTGAAGAAAGAAAGGGCAGGCCAGGGAGAAAGGAAGAGAAAAGAGGAAAAAAAAAAAAAAAAAGGAGTTTGAAATTTTTATCCAAAAAACAGGGGGTGCACGGGACGCGAAAAATTTTGTGTCCGTGCGCAATGAAAAAAAAAAATATTATTAGCGGCCTAATAATATTTTTACTTTTTTTAAAAATCAAAATTTTCAGTTTTTTTTTTGGTTTTTTTTTTTTAAAAAAAAAAAAAAATCTTTTTCATTTTTATTTTTATTTTTGTTTTTATTTAATTTTTTTAAATTGTTTGTAAAAAATATATTTTTTTTTCTTCGAAAAATTAGTCTATCAAGATCGATCGAATGATCTATCGATCCTATTGATCGATTACGATCGATGATGATCTATCGGTCCTATTGATCGATCACGATCAATCGGATGATCTATCGGTCCTATTGATCGATCACGATCGATCGGATGATCAATCGGTCCTATTGGTCTATCAAGATCGATCGGATGATCTATCAATTCTATTGATCGATAAGACTGATAGATCATCCAATCGATCATAATCAATCAATAGGATCAATAGATCATAGGATCGATAGATCATCCGATCGATCTTGATAGACCAATAGGATCGATAGATCATCTGATCAATCGTAATCAATCGATAGATCATCTGATCGATTTTGAGAGACCTATAGGATCGTTAAATCATCCAAGATCGATCGATCCTATAGGTCTATCAAGATCGATCGGATGATCTATTGATCCTATGGATCAATCGCAATCGATCAATAGGATCAATAGATCATCCGATCGATCTTGATAGACCTATATGATCGATAGATCATCCGATCGATCTTGATAGACCTATATGATCGATAGATCATCCGATCGATCTTGATAGACCAATAGGATTGATAGATCATCCGATCGATCGTGATCAATCAATAGGTCCTATTGATTCATCCGATCGATCGTGATCGATCAATAGGACCGATAGATCATCCGATCGATCGTGATCAATCAATAGGATTGATAGATCATTTGATTGATATTGACAGACCAATAGGATCGATAGATCATCCAATCGATCGATAAGACTGATAGATCATCCGATAGATCATAATCAATCAATAGGATCAATAGATCATAGGACCGATAGATCATCCGATCGATCGTGATCGATCAATAGGATCGATGGATCATCCGATCGATCGTGATCGATCAATAGGATTGATAGATCATTCGATTGATCTTGATAGACCAATAGGATCGATAGATCATCCAATCGATCGATAAGACCGATAGATCATCCGATCGATCGTGACTGATCAATAGGACCGATAGATCATCCGATCGATCGTGATCGATCAATAGGATCGATAGATCATTCGATCGATCGTGACCGATCAAAAGGATCGATAAATTATCCGATCGATCGTGACCGATCAATAGGACCGATAGATCAGCCGATCAATCGTGATCAATCAATAGGATTGATAGATCATTTGATTGATATTGATAGACCAATAGGATCGATAGATCATCCAATCGATCGATAAGACTGATAGATCATCCGATCGATCATAATCAATCAATAGGATCAATAGATCATAGGACCAATAGATCATCTAATCGATCGTGATCGATCAATAGGATCGATGGATCATCCGATCGATCGTGATTGATCAATAGGATGGATAGATCATTCGATTGATCTTGATAGACCAATAGGATCGATAGATCATCCAATTGATCGATAAGACCGATAGATCATCCGATTGATCGTGATCGATTAATAGGACCGATAGATCATCCGATCGATCGTGATTGATCAATAGGACCGATAGATCATCCGATCGATCGTGATCGATCAATAGGATCGATAGATCATCCGATTGATCGTGACCGATCAAAAGGATCGATAAATTATCTGATCGATCGTGACCGATCAATAGGACCGATAGATCGTGACCGATCAATAGGACCGATAGATCATCCGATCGATCGTGATCAATCAATAGGATTGATAGATCATTTGATTGATATTGACAGACCAATAGGATCGATAGATCATCCAATCGATCGATAAGACTGATAGATCATCCGATCGATCATAATCAATCAATAGGATCAATAGATCATAGGACCGATAGATCATCTGATCGATCGTGATCGATCAATAGGATCGATGGATCATCCGATCGATCAATAGGATTGATAGATCATTCGATTGATCTTGATAGACCAATAGGATCGATAGATCATCCAATCGATCGATAAGACCGATAGATCATCCGATCGATCGTGATCGATTAATAGGACCGATAGATCATCCGATCGATCATGATTGATCAATAGGACCGATAGATCATCCGATCGATCGTAACTGATAGATCATCCGATCGATCCTAATCAATCAATAGGATCAATAGATCATTCGATCGATCTTGATAAACCAATAGGATCGATAGATCATTTGATCGATCGTGATAAAGTTCGACTGATCAGACTTCACACAATAAAGGTTTGATCGATTAACATGATTGATAAATCATCTGATCGACCATAGTGCATTAATTATGAAAACAATTTTTTTTTTTTTTTAAAAAAAAAAAACGAAAAATAAAAAAGAAAAACTAGTTTTCTATTATTTTTTTTTTAAAAAAAAGAACGATTTTTTTTTTTGTTTGTTGAAAGAAAAACCAAAAATTAACTTAAAAAAAAACCAATTTTTCGAAAAAAAAAAAAAACTACACCAAAAAAAAAAAAAACAAAAGATTTTTTTTAAAAAAAAAAAACTGAAAATTTTGAAAACATTAAAAAAAAAAATTATTATTATTAATTTTTTTTTGAAATTAAAAGTGGCCGCTAATAATTTTATTAGTAGCTAAACCTTCCCGAAATTTACCGCAACTCCCGCCAAGTTATTAGTGGCCACAAATAAAGTGGCCGCTAATAATCAACTATTAGCGGCTACAAATAAAGTGGCCACTAATAGTTCTGGAAAACAATTTTTTTTTAATAAAAAAAAAAAATGAAAAAATAAAAAGAAAAACTAGCTTTCTATTAATCTTTTTTTTTTTTTTTTAAAAAAAAAAGGAAGGAAAGAGAACGATTTTTTTTTTGTTGATAGAAAAACCAAAAATTAACTTTTCTTTTTATTATTTTAAAAAAACCAATTTTTTTTAAAAAAATATTTTTTACAAACAAATTAAAAAAATTAAGAATGAAAAATATATATTTAAAATAAAAACAAACAAAAAAAATGAAAATTTTGAAAACATTAAAAAAAACAAAAAAAAAAGGAAAAAAGTTAGCACATATTATTTTGAAAACATAAAAAAAGGGTAAATATTATTGGCGGCCACATAAAAAAGTGGCCGCTAATAGTTCTGGAAAACAATTTTTTTTTTTTAAAAAAAAAACAAACAAAAAAATAAAAAGAAAAACTAACTTTCTATTAATCTTTTTTTTTTAAAAAAAAAAAAAAAGGAAAAAGAACGACTTTTTTTGTTGATAGAAAAACCAAAAATTAACTTTTCTTTTTATTATTTTAAAAAAAACCAATTTTTTTTTTAAAAAACATATTTTTTACAAACAAATTAAAAAAATTAAAGAAAAAAAAAATTAAGAATGAAAAATATATATTTAAAATAAAAACAAAAAAAAATGAAAATTTTGAAAAAATTAAAAAAAAAAAAAGGAAAAAAGTTTGCACATTATTTTGAAAACATAAAAAAAAGGCTAAATATTATTAGCGGCCATATAAAAAAGTGGCCGCTAATAACTTGGCGGGGAATGGATTATTAGCGGCCACTTTTTTATATGGCCGCTAATAATCAATTATTAGCGGCCACTCTTTTGGCCGTTAATAGTTTCCCGGAATTTTCCGCACCTCCCCCGCCAAATTATTAGCGGCCATTTTTAGCGGCCACAATTAGGTGGCCGCTAATAATTTACAAATAACAACGACTATTAGCGGCCAATTGTGTTTGGCTGCTAATAGTACACTATTAGCGGCCACTTTTAAAAGTGGCCGCTAATGATCAAATTTCTTGTAGTGCGTTCTAGGAATTTCCGGAGCCACCCATACTTTGAAATGCCTTAATAAATAACAAATTAATCTTTCTCCACCATTTTCAGATGATCTAGAAGAAAACATTAATTACTCTAAGGCAAGCAATATGAATAGGACAATAGCATGATTAACATCCTAGTCATATTTCTAATTTCGCTCGTGCTTATTCTGCTATCCCTCTATCCATTTTGGTCAAAGATATATAGTTTACAACTCACTATCAATTACTACATAATAATACACTAAACATCCCGTGTTAAATTTGTTACAATTACGATATATAAGACAACAATATTGATAAAATTTATTAAGCTTTATTCTTCCACAAAAGGCATCTTAAGAAAAGAGATTTGTTCAATACTTATAAAGCTCACAACCTAAGTATACTTTGGCAATGTATGACTCTTAACAAGCCCACTCACGTGTAACACTATTATTCAAACAATTGTATAACGAGAGGGAATGCCTAACATTGTTCAAGATCCTAAAACTTTGATACTATGATAAAATTTATTGAGCCTTACTCTTTCACAAAATACACCTTTAATAAAGAAATTTATTCAAGACTTCTATATAAAATTCACGACCCCATGCATACTTTGACCATGTGAAAATCTTAACAAAATTTATGTTATTCCCGAAAATATTGACTATCAAATATACACGGAATACAAAATAGTAAATTGGAATCACTCAAGTCACACGGTTTGTCTTCACTAGGCAAAACTCCTCCTTTTTCGTTGTACTCCGCTACAAACCGAAGGCAACAACTCTTTATCTTTTCTCTCCCGTGCGGCCCCTCAAAAGTCAAAACAAGAGAAAATAAAGGCTTTGCAGATTTTATTTTTCTCTCAACTTTGTCTGATGCTATTTGTTTTATATTTGATTAACAGCCGTGATTCTTGCATAACAATTATGCATAATATGTGCATAATTATAGATATATGGAGTAGAATTCATGTGGTAGAATTGACTTCATGGATCTCACTCTATGTGTTTACACCTATGCACAACATGTATACAATTGTTGTACAAGAGTCATTTCTCTTTGACTAATGCTATGGAGTAATAGAAAAACGTTTCATGCACAATAATTGTATAAATTTTTTATAACAAATTAAGGGTGCATTTAAAATTGCAATTTCGTAGACAAAAAGTACGATTTTAGAATAAATTACAGAAAATGAATCGTTTAGAAATTGAAATTTGAAAACACAGAAAACTGTTTTTTCAAATCGCAAATAATTGAGTGTTTTTTTTTAAAATGCAGAATTTTAAAAGGTTAACCTGCGGTTTTGCCAAACGTTTAACTGCGTTTTTAAAAATCATTTTTTCAAATCTGACATTTTAAAATAACTATTTTTAAATCACACTTTTTGAAATCTCAAACTCAAACGGGCCCTAAGCTGATGTGAAAATAAATTTTAATGTGAAAATCATTTTCACATTAATTTTGTTGTACAAAGTGTGTACAGTCGTTATACAAAAAACATTATAAAATGCTATATATCATATTTTTATCTTACAATACTAATGTGACAGTACTAATCAACCTTTAGAAATTTATTTTTGTAATGACTAATGCAAAAATTTATTGTGATTGTCACATCAATATTTTAAAATAAAATTAAAAAAAAATAAATTAGCATTAATTATACATCTTCTTTCTCTGAACTTTTTCTGATGCTATATATTTCAAGGGAGACTAACATGTCATTTTATGAAGGACTTCAAGTCATTTACAAGTGTTTTAATAAAGAGACTTAAATTCTTGATGGTCATTTAATCAAGAGACCGAGAGAAGCAAAATTCGGATCCTCCCACCTATCCTGAATTGGGCATTTTATGGAGATCGAGCATCCACCGGGAATTGCAATGGTCTAGATCTTTCGGTTTTATTTATGTTTCAAGAGAGTCAAACTTAGCTGCTCATATACTAGTTAAAGAGGTAGGTGCTTCTAATACAGATTCTATTTGGTTGGAAAATATTCTTAAGAATATCCTTAGAATTGTAATTAAGGGGTCAGTTTTTCAGGAAATTTATGAAGATTGATATGTTTGTTAAAAAAATAAATAATTTGGGTCCAACTTGAAAAAATATAAAATGACTCCTAATTTAAGTGTGTGCGATCAACAATTCATCAAAATATAAATGAGAAAAAATAAATGAGACATTTTGGTGACGGAGTGTAAACTCTTATCCAAGAGAAAAACCACTTCGGGACAGTCAAACCTAAGAAATCCACTAACATAAGAAATAGCAAGTTATAAAGCAATCGTACTCATATAATCCTGATGCAGTAGTTGTGACAACCCTTTTTTTTTTCCAAAACAATTACATAAATACTAGTCCTTTAAAATATAAACGGATCTTCACAGTGGCACGACGATATGTCGCAAAGCCAACATATGGTAAATTTCTCATAATATGAACCTGGTATATCAGAGTATAACATCTATTCATCAATGCAGCGGAAATCATAACATAAACTTCTATTACAAATAATCATAAACAAAGAGCCATATTACATCTATCTGTTTAAGTCTTTTCTCAATATAATTACATAACAGAAATAGCTTTACTAGAACAAGTGACACAAACGTCACAAGCCATAAACTAAACCTATAAGCAGGTGGACAACCCGTGGTCCACCCATTACGACCGTTGCGACGTGCTTCAGTCATAACATCCAAAGTACCATTCTACAATGCTATCAACTACGATCGGAATACCTGCAGCCAAGGGAACATCTATACGGTTGTGGAGGTTTGCCACATCCGTATAGGTGGAATTATGAGCCCACCGTCTTAACATAAATAAATACACTAAGACCTCAGAGGTATACTATTCACTGAGTTTTCGCAAAGAACCAACTTTTCATTTTTAGTCTCGTGTACACTATAACAGCTACCAATTTATAAACTTTTGTTTAAAAATCTCCATAGCTGATTTAGCAAACACCGACTAATAGAAAACATTTAAAGCATACTATGTAGCTGGGAACACATATAGAAGTTCCAGTCATCCCACATTGGAAACAACTACATATCTTCTCACCTACTATAAAACTATTGTATTTTGTGGCTCAAATGTACAAAGAAACAACATTGCCAGATGTGATAACTTCATGTCAAAAGACACTTACATTACCCAATCCAGTAGCGTACAGTCTAGGTAGATCAAGCATAAAAAAATGGTGGCTCAAATGTACAAAAAAACAGCATTGCCAGATGTGATAACTTCATGTCAAAAGACACTTACATTACCCAATCCAGTAGCGTACAGTCTAGGTACATCAAGCATAAAATAATGGTGGCTCAAATGTACAAAGAAACAGCATTGCCAGATGTGATAACTTCATGTCAAAAGACACTTACATTACCCAATCCAGTAGCGTACAGTCTATGTACATCAAGCATAAAACAATGGCATCTTACTCAGTAATACAAAGAAACAACATTGCCAGTTATAGGTAACTTCATGTCAAGAGACATTTGCATTACCCAATCCAGTAGCGTACAATCTAAGTATACTAAAGCTCGATGCCTTTAAATCATGCAAATAGAAATATACATATCATAAAAACAATACTCACTGACACACTATACTATATGTATGCACATGCTTGTATCATGAGCCGAGGCTCGGGTAATATAGAGTCGAAACTCACATTAACATTGAATCATCACTTCCTTTAACATAGGGTCGTCACCCACATTATCATAGAATCTTCATCTCCATTAACATAGAGTCGTAACTCAAGACTGTGCAATTAAGCACGCAATGCATTATGTCCCCCCTTTATAACTCACACTAAAAACTCAATCATTTACAATGCAATCCTAGTCTACAAAAATCCCCCTCCATATCCTAGAGTCATACCATTTATTCAAACTCCATATATCATATACATACTTCAACATCATCATAATTTCAAGATATTCAAAAGTACTCAAATCATCCAAAACAGTTATATTCAACATACAATTGGTTCATATTTATAAAACAATATATATTTTGCAATTCATCATATATAAAAATAATACTTCTCAGTGAGTAGAATACTCACCTGGGCTGCATTGGACTCTGGACTCGAACATTCCACTGGGTTCTCATCACTTGGACACAACATTGGAGAACCAATTAAAGTCTCCAATGATGACACAAGCCTGTAAATATTTATGACGTTAGACTATGCTATTGAACTCTAGACCTAATGACACACAAGCTACCCGCGTGCTCACGGATCGCATTACCCACTTCTAAGTCTAGCCAAGTATCTTAACTATTATTAAATTAATGCTTAGGTTTAGGTTCCTATTATGTCATGTTTATTAACACTAAGGTGGGTTTATTATTTTATTAGGTTACCAATTGTTGTTGCATTACATTATCATTGCTAACCCCCCTTTTATAACATTTTATTTATTTACTAAGTTAGTAATATACATCTAACTTACATACTTGTATATGTACATGTATATACATGTGTGTGTATATACACGTATAAAATGCTCACCAATCTAAAACCTAATCCAAATACGAATAAAGATGCCGCTTAGTGATTCCTTGTATATAGGCTATGGCTCCTACGCTATATAATCCTTACGTATTCCATTTATTTATTATACCCATTTCACCTACACTATTTACTCGCTCCTTAATTTATTTCTAGTTAAGTATATGTTCTATCAATCGGCTCATAGAACCCAACGCCCAACACTTACCTATTTATCATATTGTCTTGGCGTCCTTATGCATTAATTCTTCTCATACCTTACCTAAAATCCAAACCATCCAAAGCTCATAAACATAACCAAATACATCTATTAGTACACAAAACCACATAACCATACGTACATAACATTTTTCATTCCTTATTTCAACCACATTTGCCATTTACACCAAATGATCTAAAACATTAACTCCAAGCTCTTCTCAACAAACCAACCTAACCAATTTCCTTATCTTATTTCTCATTCCCCATTTAGTACCAAGATGAGGACTTTAATTACTAATTGACAATCCATTGTCCTTAAAGCATCCAATTAAACCAAAATAAATAATCTAACTTAATTGAATCAACCTTATCCAACATATCATCAAAATCCTCATTTACATACCAAAACCAATTCTCAATAACTTACATGAAGACTAGAATTGTATTACAAAATCTAACATAATTCATTAAGATAAATTGCCACCAAGAGCTAAGCTTTCATCAAAGAATCACAACTTAACTAGAAAAGACACACCAATCAAAGCTTCAACTCCCTTCCATTTATGCATAATACTCAATTTACAATTCCCAAATTCAGATTTGGATCACCATCAATATACCCTTCCATATCACCAATAATTCCAAAACTTTTCCAATCCAAATAACTCAAACGTTAATGGAAAATCAAAGGACTAAAATAACTTTAATAAATACTATTACAGCTGAGATCTATAGCACCTAATTCCAACTTCAATTATCATCAACACTAATTTACATATCGCAACTACCAAAAATCATTTAATTACGTACCCATTCAAAACTAAATTTCTAGGCAACCAAAACCCATCATTAAGTTCAAGCTTCAAACTCAACCAATGACAACCTAGAATTCATACTAAAAATCAATCCAAAACCTCAATACCCATTCGGTCATCAATAAAGAAAATCAAAACCCCCAACCGGTATCAACTTCCAACTCATCAAAATCACAATCAATCAACCCCCAAATCATAAAATCATCCCTAAAACAGCATGGATAATTTATCAATAATCTAATCAAGACTAACCCACTTTTTAATCAACCCATAATCAACAAAATAGTAACTAGAAATTAACAAGAAATTACTTAGAGGATTTTCCTAGAAAATCCGCCGGAAATTGCCTTACTAGCCCGCCGGAAAACTCGCCGGAGAACGCCCATGGAGGATCGGGTCTCTGGGCCTTTCGGGTTACGGGTCTCCTTGGGTTGCTCGGGTTACGGGTTCTCTCTCCCGGGTCATCTCTAGTTCACGGCCTCACCGGAGATCACGTCGCCGGCGTTCTCTGGTCTCGTCGGCGTCACCCACCGGAGGATCGGGCTCCAGAATCCGTCTCTCTCTGATCTCCCTCTCAATCTCTCGATCTCGATCCCTCACTCTCCGTCTTACTCTCTCGATCTCATCTCCCTCTCACTCAGTCTGTTGTCTTCTTTCAGGCGTTAGTGTGTGGAATAGAGAGAAGAAAGGAAGAAGAAAAGAGAGAGAGAGAAGGGGAAAGGGAGCTGCAACTGGGAGGGAAAAAGAAGAAAGAAAAGAAGAAAAGAAAAGAGGAAGGGGTTGGGGGGGGTGGGGGGCTTTCGGTCAAAGGGCTTTGACCCTTTTGTTCTTTTTCTTTTCTTTTCTTTTCTTTTTTTCTTTTCTAAGATGAGGGTAGAGATAAGGATATCTCTTTAGGCCAATCATAGGCTGACATGTGGCTCAAGGGATCTCCATTTTTATTTTAAACCCTACACTTTCTACAAATTACTGCAGTACCCCATGTTATTTTATTTTATCATTTAATAATTAACATCCAATCCCACATTTAATTTAATTACACTTACTATACAATTAGCTATTTAGTATTTTCTAAAGGCCTGTTAGTAGTATTTTATTATTCAAATTTTCGTTATTTTATCTTAAACTCATTTTTATTCCAATCATTTAAATTTATCTACTTAGAACTTATTATTTGTCACATATATTTAATAAATATAATTTATTAATTGCTAAATGTCCTATTTATTTTTCTTGGTCTTTACAGTAGTCGTACATTTAACTCTAACACTTACTTATATGTGAACGCCTCCCATCCAGACCTTCTGTCTAAAGGATTCTTTAATGGACTCCTTTAACTTATGACTCATCTCTAAGCTAGACTTTAACGGATTGATTAAATCACACAAATAAAAACTTTAAGAAAGCTAACAAATATTATAATCTCTGTCTAAACACCCTCTCTTAGCACACAGAAATTCAATATTGAATTCTTACAAAATTACAAGCACAAAACCCCAGTGAATAGGCTTTTGAAATCTTAATTCTAATCAAACTCGAATTTCCATAGGTGGCGTCCGAATTGTATGCAAAGAAAATCGACTTTGACATCTGTAAAGTTGCCAGAATCTTCCTTGTCTCATAATCTTTTCTTTCTTGACCAGTATACAGCAGATCTTGCCTTGTACAGTTCTTTCCATGTTGGAGAATTAATTCTGCAATAATATCTAAATATTTTTTGAAATACAGTGTCCATGATTAAGCAATGCACATATAATGAATCTTTTTGTTAGCAAAATAAGAATCAATTAGGAACAATTAATTATGCAGAGTATTTTTCACATCACAGATCTTTCATTTCTTGATTAATATATTCTGCAATATTTTTACCATTCAGCCTTTTCGTTTTCTTGAAGAATATTTTGTAATATTCTTTCTTTCTTGGCCTTTTCTTTTTCTCGAGGAATATTCTACAATATTCTTCCTTACTTTACCCTTTCCTTTCTGGAATAAACCAATTAAAATTTTATACCGAATTTGCTGATAACTAAAAACCCAACATAACTGTAATTAGAGTCTTTGGTTAACCACTTCAATATATATATATATATATATATATATATATATATATATATATATATATATATATATATATATATATATATATATATATATATATTATTCTAATCAATCTTTTCAGCTGTTGTTATCAAATTAGTGTTGTATTTTCTTAGCAAAGAATAGAATGCCGCATATGTAGACTATCTAGTCCATATCATGAGCTATTGCATGCGGGATAGCTACTAGCTAGCTCCACTACTTCAAGCCTTCCCCTTTCAAATCCTTGAATTACTTTATGGGGTAATTACATTTTCCTCCATGAACTACCAAAAAATGCGCAATACCCCCATGAACTACCAACTCGACCAAAATAGAGTATTCAACTACCAAAGACAACCATTTTCCCCCCTTCCGTCAATCAAAGAGGTTAAAACAAACGGTCAACGGGTCACGTGACCGTCACACGCCGTTTTACCCTCATTTTCTTCCTCTTTTCCCCCCATGAACTACCACCATCTTCCTCTTTCCCCCCATGAACTACCACTATCTTCCAACATGCCCCCATGTAAAACGGCACATGACCCGTTGACTGTTTCTTTTAACCCTTCTAACTGACGGAAGGGGGAAAAATGGTTGTCTTTGGTAGTTGAATATTCTATTTTGGTCGAGTTGGTAGTTCATGGGGGCATTGCACATTTTTTAGTAGTTCATGAGGGAAAAGGTAATTACCCCTTACTTTCTCTTTATTTAACTTGAGTCAACCTTCTCCTTCAAAACTAGCTTGTTATTTTTTTTTAAATCACCACTATATATATATAGAACTTTAATTTTTTGTTATCATTATGAAGTTTTTAATTTTTTTGATTAAGATGTAGATGCTAATTCACAAATTTGAATTATATATTGAGAAATATCATATAATTATACGTAGGATTGAAGAATTATTCTTTTTCAAAAGTCACATATCACTAATATCGTGGCTTGCTGGTAATTGATCACATCGTGAAATGCACACCATCATATATTGTTTTTAAATTTAATAAGGGTCCATTCAATGATTAGTTGTGGGTGTCACTTCAATATTGCTAGATAAAATGACAGTATCTAACATTGCTTTTTTTTTTTTTTTTTTTTTTTTTTTTTTTTTTTTGTGATCTACATCGAAACATCAGACATCATGAATACAAATTAGAGAAATTTTCTTCAAATTCGGTTGTGGAAGCTTTTACGATTCAACTTCTAAAAAGTAATAAATGACCTTTAAGCATGTGAGAAGTATGAGATAAGGGACACATGTCACTTTTTTAAAGGTTGGATGTTTGTAAAAAATTTACGTCCATAAATTTTTGATTTTGCCTTTTTTTTTTTTTTTTAAAAAAAAACAAAAATATTAACAAACAACATAAAACAATTTAATATAAAAGTAATTTTTATCTTTATACAGGGCCGAGCATACATATTTCTACGAGGAAGGATTCGAAGGAAAAAAGAGGTTAGAGGATGGCCAGTAATGAACTCGACAAAGCCCTTTCGGCGCTCAAGTTAGTAGATAATGGAGAGGATAAACTTGAACAGTGTAAGGGTAGTGTAGGGGTAGGGTGAAAAAGACATACATGAGGGGGTACCCCCTGGTCCTATAGGCCGCCGGCTCCCTGGGTAGTTTTTGACGGGCGCCACCTTTGAAGGGGCATTGGAAGTTGGGCCCTCAAGTAGTTGTAATGTCCAAGACATTTCGTAATAATTTAAAATACGAAATTTGAGAAAATAATTAATTAAAATTAATTTAGTATCATTAAAAATGTAAAGGAATATTTTTAGGTCCAAAGAAATAGAAAAGAAAAAGATATTATAAAAGAAAATAGAATAAAAATAAAATTATAAAAGAAATTAGAAAAGAAAATTGAAAAGAAAAGAAATTAGAAAATAAAATAATATATATATATATATATATATATATATATATATATATATATATATATATATATATATATAGAAAAGAGGCCTGATGGCCTTTAAATCAAAAGGCCATACGGCCAATAAGAAAAGCAATGGCCAAATGGCCATTTAAATAATAATAATAATAATAATAATAATAATAAGAGAATGATATGGGGCTCGCCCACATCATTAAAGGAGACAATAAAAAAAAAAAAATAAAAAAAAAATAAGGGCAAAGTGGCCCTTATCTTTTCTTTTTATCCAAAGAGGCAGTGCCTCTTGTTCTCATTTTCCTCTTAAAGATTTTTATAGAAAATTCTTGATCTACGAAGATCTAACGGTCCGATCTTCAATTCGACTTTGGTAACGTGATCTACAAAGCTCAATCTACGTTGCTACTGATTGGTTTGAGGTATTTTCACAAACTCTTGGTCTTTGAGATTTTAGATTAAATCTAAAGATATATGAGTTTGATTTTATGTGTTCTTAGGATTTGTTGTGTGGAGCTTGCTAAACACTCTCCAAGTGTTGGATTTACATTTGGTGAAATTTTTGGTGAGTTTCCTTAAACCTTAACTTTTGGATATTTAATTTTAATTGAGTTTTTATGTGATTAATCCTTAGTAAAAGCTATTGGGTTAATAATATTGTGTTTGGAGTAGTATTTTATAAATTATGATTTAAAGTTAGAAACCTTAATTTGATGGGTTAAATTAATTTGGAGGTTTTGAAGTGATTAAAATTTAGATCGTTAAATTATGTTAATAAATTGGTAATTATTGTAAAAAAATTAGTAAACGTAATTTTAGAGTTAATGTTATTTTAATACGGTAATGTTTTATGTAAAAGTTTAATGAATATAATTTAAGGGTTAATATTATTGAGAAAATGTTAGTGAGAAATAATTTAGAGATTAGTGAATATAATTTTAGGGCTAATATTATTATAAGTATTAATGAAAATAACTTATGGGTTAATGAAATTAATTGCGGGTTAGTAATTAATATTATGAGTAAATAGTTAAATAGTGATTTTTATATCTAACCCTTAGTAAATACTTTGGATTAGTATTGTTTGAGTTTTAGTTAGTGTCTAGGACTTATGGGTAGATATTTGGAACCTTTAAAAATATTATAGGATTTCCAATGGTTTAGTCTTGAGCGATTCAAGTGCTAATTAGGGTGTTAATTATTTAAAGTGCTAAATAGTGCAATGTGTTATTCCATAATGATACATTGTAAGGTGGTGTCTAAGAGACTTAGTACTTAATATTCACGCAGCCAATGTGAGTATTCTACTCATTGAGAAGTATTATTTTCATATATGATGAATTGCAAAATATATATTGTTTTACAAACCTAAACCAACTGTATGTTGATTATGATCTGTTTTGGATGATTTGAGTACTTTTAAGTATATTGAAATTATGATGATGTTTTGAAATATGAATATGATATGTGATTTTAGAGCGAGTATAAGTTGGAGATTTAAGTTATGCAAATTGTCTAAGAAATGACATGTTGGACTGTTTATGTTTTATAAAGAAAACATGTCTTAAAGACATGATTATTAAATTAAATGTATAGTATTTAAGCATGAGTATTGAGCATGAAACATGAATGCATAAACGAATTATTGGGGGACCTACGCCCCATATGAACATATGCATGAACTTATTAGGGGACCTACGCCCCATATGTACGTACGCATGAACTAGTATTGAGGGACCTACACCCTAGGAGGACCTACACCCCATTGGAATACAACAGAAACTTACATGAGCATGTATAACATTATTTTCATGAGTGTGATGTTTTTATACTATGAGTAGTTTTGCTAGACGTATTAGTATGCATAAGAGTCTTAATGAAAAAGAACTTATGTATATTTCTATCGAATGGTTGGAAGATTTAAATATCATTGTTTTCTAAGTCTCACTGAATCAAAAGTAATATAGTAGGTGGAGATATATGTAGTTGTTTCCAATAATGAAACTTCTATGTATAAGTCTTAGTTGCATAGTATGCTTAAAATATTTTTTATTAGTCGGTTTTTGCTGTATCAGGTATGGGGTTTTTTAAACAAAGTTTATAAAATTGGTAGCTATTATAGTGTACGCATGACTAAAAAGGAAAAGTTGGTTCTTTGCGAAAACTCAGTGAATAGTATACCTTTGAGGTCTTAGTATATTTAGTTATGCTAAGATGGTGTGCTCATAATCCCACCTGTGCGGATGCGGCAACTCCTGCAACCATGCAGACATTGATGCTTTGATTGTAGGTTCTATGGATATAGATATGGACTCGTCCACCTAGAGTATGTGATGCTATAATTGGACCACATCGCGATAGTCATTAGTCACGGAATCATGGGTAGTCCGCATTTGGGTATTTTATTTATGGCTCGTGTCCTACGTGGCATATGTATTTGTTGAGCCTGTATTTTAGTATGTAGTTAGTGTAATGTGTTTTATAAACCTTAAATAGATAGACTTGAAAATGGTTCTTGTTGTAATTAACTGTTATGTATTATATGTATTTTTGCTTATGATAAGTGTTCCACTGTACATTGAGTATTATATTCCACTGTTAGATGTAACTCTGATTATCAGGTATATGTTATGGGACGTGTACCGTATATTGGCTGAGCAACATGTAGTCGCGCTACTATGAAGATCCGTTTGTATGTTTTCAAAAAAGAAAAGAAAAAAAAAAGGGTCGTCAAAGTAGTCCTTCGATTCTCTAATTAATTAGTACACTAATCAAACTATGACAATCTGAAGTTGCTTCATGGGTCTTCCATTTCTGATCGTGGGCTGTGCCTTCACTTGTCCTAATCCTATTAGCCACCAGCTCCTGGGGTGGTTTTTGACCACTACTTCCTTTAAAGAGGGCGTCAGTAGTAGATAGGGTTGACAAAACGGGTTAACGTGTTGGGTTCGGGTCGATCCGGTTGACCCGCTAACCCGTTTAAGCCAACGCGAACCCAACACGATTAGCTAAACGGGTTGAGACACGAAACCCAAACACGACACGTTTATAATCCGGGTTACACGATACAACATGATTGATCCGTTTAGTTAACGGGTCATGTTGGGTTGACACAACCCAACACAACCTGAATGACTTGATTATTTTGAATAATATCAGCAACAATAACTATTTTTTCTTTCATCTTGAAACTCTGCAATAATGTCTAGATCTAGCCTTTTTTTGGCCCTCCTCAGCAACCTAATCACAGCTGAATCATAGTTTTTCAGTTTTGCAACATTCAAAGTGGCACTAAGGCCTAGAGAACAAATAACTCAAAAATCAATTTTATAAAATTTTTAATTAACAAAAAATCTACAAGTCTCTCATGGTTCTTACCTGTGGAGATTCCACAACTGAGATTCAAGAGAGTGACATTGACGAGTGAAGCGACGACGACGGCGTGTTAGAAGAGATGAGAGGCGATTTCGAATGAGTAGCGTTGGAGAGGAGAGTGGACACTAGACAATCGATTGGTTGAGTGGCGCCTAGAGGCTGGAGTGAAAGAAAAGTGAGAAATGAAAATGAGTTTGTATGACGACTACGGTTTCAACTTTTCGGTTTTTCACTTTTGTTTTTTAAACCTAAACCCTATAACTTCGTGTTGTGTTCGTGTCAGATTCGCAGGTCGTGTAAAAAATTGCCAAAATGGGATTCCAAGTACTAACACATTCATCTAGGTAATAATATTCTAAAAGCTGCTATTTATTATTTATAAGTGTTTTTTTTTTTTGAACAATAAACTGAGGGCTCCTTGTATTAATAACCAACATTCCCGAGGGCACATTACAGTGAGTAGAAATACAAACGTACGCTACCCACTAAGTTAGAAAATCTTACTTGGGTGCTGCTTACAAATAAACAAATAATACAATATCAGACATTTGAGTCATTCTCTACATTTAATCATCATTCCTAAAGATGAGAAGGCTGATCCGGGTAAAACAAGCTCTAAAACAGACCAGTAATATCTGAAAACTTATAGACAGACTTAAAGAAGATAAAAACAGTACAAGGAGCACTATAACAAACAAAAACGCAACAGAAACATCAAACAAGCCGTTGTCTGAAAATCCTCGCCGATGTCAGCACGTGAACAACACGCACTGTACACAAAACCACCCCAGTGACAACCGACTGTCGGAAACCATCCCCACCAACGGCCAAGACCAAGAACAGAAACCTGTGTCCCACACGCATAGAAACAAAAAAAGAGAACTTAGGCGCATGCAGGTCACGCGCCGACCACCGGAGACAGACATGGCGGTGGCTAAAGGCGGTAGGACCAAAGAGCGACGACGAACTCTACTGAGAGGTGTGTGTCCCAAAAAGCCCTGCGGATGGGCACAGATCTAGCGTTGAAAACGAAGAAGACAATGAAGCACGGTCAGAAAAAATCTCTCCCCAAACGAACGTCTCTTGCTTGCCATTTCTACCAGAAACACAACCAAAACACAAAACAAAAACACTCTTTATTAGTTCTACAAACCAGAGAAGACAACCACTTCATAACCCTAAATGTTAAGAACCAAAACACCTCTGAATCTAACTATGGGGAAAAACAAAAGACCTTTTAGAAGATTACAAAAAACGCCGTGGGGAGGAGAGAGGCGTGAAACCTCCCTCCCCCCACGCCACAAAGACTCTCTCTACGCTCTCTCTCTCTAGAAACTATCAGAAGTTTTTCTTTCTAGAAACCCCGTACACTCTTAAGCAATTTATTTATTAATTATAAGTGTTTTAATCGTGCAACTCAATTTTGTAGGTGGACTAATTATAATAATTTGGTAGGACCAGGAATCAGTACTTTTTCTTAGATACAATGGTGCACACTTCTTCAGTTATATTTACTTTGGCGATTACGTGTTTTCTTTGTTCTTCTTTTTGGTATGAATAAAACAATAATCTAATCCTATAAAGGAATTCATGAAATCATCCATGAGAATCAATCATTTGGATAATTCTGTCTCCTCGCATTAAAATAAATTACTTCAAATATCACATGCGCTTTTCAAAGGGCATATTGGCATTGAAACTACCCCAATTATTGGTGTTGTCTCTTGTTTTTGCAGCCTTCCTCCCCCGTAGGAATACGCTTCCTTCCTGAATATGCCATGTTTTATTATTATTATTATTATTATTTTAAGTAATTATATTATTGATTTTTGGGGTATGCCATAATTACAAATTATTTTATATAATTTAAAAAGTTCATAGGAGGTTCTTGTGGTAAACTATAATTACAAATCGATCCCTGGAGTCAAATTTTGTTAAAAATTTTGACAGATTATGTTAAATGCCACATCAGCGCTACATCAAACCAATAAGATGGCGATACGTGTCCATTTGAATAAAAAAAATAAATTTGTTAAAAAATAAATAAATAAACTTATTTTTTAAAGAAAAAACAAAAATGAGGAGGGGTGGCCGCGCCACCCCTAGAGGCCGCTTGGGGTGGCACGCGGCCACCCCCATTGGCTGGGGGTGGCCAGGCCACCTCTCTTTTTTTCTTTTTTCTTTTTTTAAAATAAGTTTATTTATTTATTTTTTAATAAATTTATATTTTTTTTATTCAGATGAACACATGTCGCCATCTTATTGGTTTGACGTGGCGCTAATGTGGCATTTAACAGAATCTGCAAAAAAAATTAACGAAATTTGACTCCAAGGATCGATTTGTAATTATAGTTTACCACATAAACCTTCCATGAACTTTTTAAACTATAGGGAGTGATTTGTAATTATGGCATACTTCAGGGACCAATAATGCAATTATTTCTTATTTTTTACTTCATTCTTTTAAACCTTATTTTAAAAGAAGAAGAAGAAGAAGGAGAATTTAACAATCTAATTCATCTAGGCTATCTAAACATACTCACCCCAAACACTACCTACCTTAAGAAACCATTTTATTTTGCTTTCCATATATATATATTCCTCACATCCTCCAATTGCATCATAGGAATTTCGGAATTTTCTCTCCCATGCCACTTTCCAACTTTTCTTTCTCTCTCAGCCTGTCTCCTTTTCTTTTCTATGTAATTTAGAGAGAAAGGCCGTGGTCTATCTGGATAAATTTAGCTGTCTAGTTCTCAACCTCACAAGTCAGACTTTTTTTTTATTTTTTTAATTTATTCTTTTATATGAATGATTTTCTTTGTTTTATAACAACACAAAGATTACAAAGTCCCTCAATTACAACAACGTACATAACCTTGCTTATAGCACGGCATAAAGTGCTAGCCAAGTTCTCATATTAAAACCAACACTCCCATTACATCCTCTTTGCTCCCCTCACTCATGGCCACCTTAGAAATACAAGCATCCTGATACCATCACTGCCGCCGCCTGTGATGTCGTGGATGAGGATGAGCTCTCTCCGGTCGAGCAAGTCTGGCTAACTGTGTCCAACACCGACGATCCGACCCTACCCGTATGGACCTTCCGAATGTGGACCTTGGGCCTACTCTCATGTGCCCTCCTCTCCTTCCTTAACCAGTTCTTCGCATACCGGACTGAGCCCCTCATCATAACCCAAATCACCGTCTTGGTGGCGACCCTCCCCGTCGGCCGCTTCATGGCAGCCACCCTCCCCAGAACCCAGTTCAGAATACCAGGGTTTGGATCGATGTTATTCTCTGTTAACCCGGGTCCCTTTAACATGAAGGAGCACGTACTCATTTCCATCTTTTGCCAATGCTGGTGCTGCATTCGGAAATGGTCCAGCTTATGCTGTTTATATTGTTGATATTGTCAAAGCCTTTTATCACAGGAATATATCCTTTTTCGCTGGTTGGCTTCTTATTGTCACTACTCAGGTAATATTGTACTCCTTATCAATGGTTTTTCTTCCATTTTTCACTTTGAAAAGTGTAAAATCATTTTCCTTATTATCAATGGTTTTGGCCAGGAAATCAGAAACAGTTGTTTCTTTTTCTTCTTTTCAAATGCAAACGATTGTTTTTGGAAGCAAGAAAAGCACTACTGAGAAATTGTCACAAAATTAAGACAATTTAGAATAAAAATTGATGCTTACCTCTAGCCTCTAGGTCTCTTATGTGATCTCCCATCTTTATTATTAATCTTTTACTAAATTTAATAAATAATAATTAAATCAGCTCTCATCTCTTGACAACTAGACAGAATAATAATTGATTAGGGATATATGTGCATGGAGCTACACATAAACAATATGTACACACGAAAAGGAATAGTATCCTCTCTATTTCAAATCATGATTAATTAGGATTTAAAGTATGTGTATCTAACAGTATATATAAAGTTAATAGTAGCAAGCCTTTGAAAAACTTTAAATATGAAATCATATACACCGTTAAATATACCGACTTTAAATTATGACCATGATATGGATAATATCTATTTCATTTCATTTCAAAACATGGACAATACCTCCTCAAAAACCCCTCTTTTTCATTTTTTTTTAAATAAAAAATAAAATTTTAAGTAATAAAATTTATAATATAATAAAAAAAATATTTTAAGATGATGCTGCGAAAAGGTTGACGTGACACCGACGGAAGTTGCAAAAATGGACGAAAAAATCACAGAATGATTGATTTCAAATCCGTGAAAAACTCAAGTAGCAAAAGTTAATTTTTTAAAAGTGAAGGATTAATTTCAAATCGCACGTTGACTCAGAGATTTATTAGACATTTACCATTTTATTTAAATCTACAAATTAAGTATAAATTTGAACACTTAAAGTGACTTTTGTAGCGTAGAAATTAAAATTCATTAATATATATATATATTATGCGATCAACGTTATCCTAAGGTTTAATTTTCTTGCGAATATTCATTGGGTTTGGTTGGATTTATAGGTGCTAGGATATGGTTGGGCTGGGCTATTGAGGAAGTACGTGGTGGAGCCAGCCCACATTTGGTGGCCTGCCACTCTCGTTCAGGTCTCACTTTCCGGTATGTAAACTTTTCCTTGCCACCGGCCAAAATAAACTATTTTTACTTTTGTTGCCGAACTCACCGAATCATTAATTTTAGGGAAAAATGAAAAATCGGTCTATAGGGTTGATCTAATTTATAAATTGCTCTATATGGTATAAAAAATTAACTCATTGGCCTCTTCAGTTCAAAAATTTCACCAAATTTTGGTGAAAGTTCTCAAAAACACCCATGCATCAAGCAATTCAAAGTTTCCCTAAACTAATTATTGTTAGAAACTCTCACCAAATTTAACCCTCATTTTTCTCACGCTATTCATTATAATATTGTTTTCTTTTCACTTCCCGCCCGTTTCTCTCTCTGCCTCTGCCTCTGTCTCTCCTTCTTCGTCGGTGAAGACGTTCACTTCTGCTACCTTCTCCAGAAACCCAACAAAAAAAATATTGATATTTTGCAATCCTATCAACAATCCAACAAGAGGAATAACGTAAATTACATTTTGCCGCTTCAACCTTCATCAATCTTCCTGTTCCCTAAGCTAGAGTCAACACCCCCCAAGGACCCAGACAAGAAGAAGAAGAACACGGAGAGCAATTTCAAGGTCAAAAAGGCAGAATCCAAAGCACCCAATGACCCAAGCAAACCAATTAAAAAGGGGTAATCAATAACTTTTTTCTAAAAGTAATCAAGCACTTGAATACATATGTGTATATATATATATATATATAAGCAGAGAGAGATACATCGATCTTTTGCTGTTCGAGATGGGCAGCGAGGAGCTCTTCCTGGGATTGAGCAATCATGGCTGAAATTTGCAGAAAAAGAGAGAAAGTGGGGACTGTGTGTGCAAGAGAGAGAGAGTTTACGGAAAAACTCTAAAACCCCAAAAATGGATGTCCAAAGAGACTCTTGATAAATGGGGCTTTTACAGTCACGCCATGGCAGAGGATCCTTATCAATTCGTTTCTGGTAATAGCTCACTAGGAAGATCAATCAAAGACCCACGAATTGATGAATTTGCTGTATCATGACAACAATTTTTTTTTTCCATGAAATTGGGGGCCATGGCAGCAGTCTTGCAAAACTTTAAACATTGTTGAGTGGTAGTTAAAGTAGTTGCTTTCAAAATTATTAAAAAAATAATATTTAGTTGAAATAGAGAAATTTTTAGAGAGTTTGATGTAGGAAACTTTTTAAAAGTGATAGTTAAACTCAAAAAAGTAGATTTTTTCACTAAAATTTAGTGAAATTTTGAAGAGGCCAATGAGGATGCTCTTAGGTAGGCGAAATAACTGTTAGAGACAACCCAGCAGCCCAACGGCTACTAGCCGTTGGAGACAACATAGGCTCCAAACTTGCTGCACATCATGTCCATTCAGCAGCTTCTCGAATCCCTTCTTTCCAAATCAGTTCCCCAAATCATGCAATCCCTCCAATCATGGGATTCAACCAGCGTGCTACGCAAGGAGTATCTCCTCCACATTCTGTCACTCCTCAAATCCTGGAACCAGCCGAGACTATCAACTATATTAAGGAAGTTCCACCTCAGTCCAGTAAATCTCGTGCCTTAACTTACCATACTCTACCTATGTCAGATTTGAGTACGCAGCAAGGCTGCTCTCTCTCAAGGAAATTTACATCAGCAAATGTCAACATTTCCTAAATGCATATCACCTAGAATTCTCTGTAATTAATCACTATTATTTTTTCTATACTTAGTCTAGCGTATGTATATAAAAGGAGCATTGCTGTCCTTGTAAAGTTAAGTTGACAAAATACAATAAACCTTCATTATTTTCATGGTATCAAAGCCTCAGGCACACGCCAATCCAACATCCTCTATGGCCTCCTCAACCTCGTCTGGTTCCTCCTCATCATCCTCATCCTCATCCTCCACCACCACCACCACCACCATCACTGCACCATTCATTCCCAACTTCACTCAATTTATCTCGCTGAAACTCGATAGCAGCAACTATCTGATGTGGCAGTCTCAAGTTCTGCCAGTTCTACGCAGCAATGACCTCTTAGGCATTGTTGATGAGACAGAGCCAAGTCCTCCAAGGTTTCTAACCAACGAGCAAGGCGAGTCCATTGTTAATCCAGAATATACACTCTGGAACAAAAAGGACCAGTTCATATTGAGCTGGATCAATGCCACTCTATCTGAAGCAGTCTTGGCCACAGTATATGGTCTAAATACTTCCAGGCAGGTTTGGTCTGCCTTGGCAAGCCGCTTTGCTTCCCAATCCCGTTCCAGGATTTCCCATATCAAAAGACAACTACAGAATCTGAAACAAGGTTCCATGACCTGTTCAGATTTTCTCAGAGCTGCAAAGGTTTGGGCTGATCAACTTGCAGCAGTAGGGCGGCCAATTGATGATGAAGATCTCATATCTTATATCATCAGTGGTCTCAACCCCACATTCAACTCATTCATTACTTCTTACATATTTATCACTCGTGACAATCCTCTGACTTTTGAAGAATTTAGGGATGAGCTTCTAAATCACGAAATGCTGCTTAACCAGCAAAATGATGCTGCTCCTGATCCTGCTACTTTTGCTTTGTTTACCCAAAGAACAAGTACCAAACCACACCAACTCAATCTGAAGGGCAAGATGTCTCAGCATTTCAATCCCAGAATGCCTCAACAGTTCAATTCCAGGTTCCCCTCTTGTCGACAGAATCCAAGGTTTCCTGCAAACAACTTTTCTGGAACTCAACATTCAGCAACAAACTTTACTGGAAATGGTCCCTCTGGCTACAGACAGCGTACTGACAACCCCAATTTTCACATTGGTGAGAGCTCCACTCAAGGTGCCACCTCCAACTTCAACAATCCTGCTGAATCAAACTTCAACAAACCTCCTCGACCTCCATGCCAAATCTGTGGCAAAACCAGTCATCAAGCATTAGATTGCTTTCACCGGATGGACTTCACCTACCAAGGAAGACATCCCCCTTCGCAGCTGGCTGCAATGGTTGCACAAACCAATGCCATTAGTGAAGATCCCGAATGGTTTGCTGACAGTGGTGCCAATGCCCACATCACCAACAATCTGAACAACTTGACCATCCAGCAGCCCTTTGAAGGAACTGATACAGTTGAAGTAGGAAATGGATCGGGCCTAAACATAGACAATGCTGGTTCAACTCTTATACACACCCCCAACTCTGTTTTCCACCTTAATAAGCTTCTTCATTGTCCAAATGCATCTGCCAATTTAATTTCCATTCAGCGGTTTTGTGTTGATAATCATTGCTACTTTGTACTAACTGCCTCTCATTTCTTTGTGGAGGACATGATCACCAAGGCCATCCTCCTGGCCGACAAGACTGAAAATGGCCTCTATCCTATGCGGTTCAAGGAGAGTTCATTCAAGGCTCGACGGGCTTTGGTAGCTTTGTTAGATATAAAGACCTCCTCTCTTATTTGGCATTTCCGATTGGGACATCCCTCTAGTGATGTAGTTTCTAGAATTGTCAAGTCTTTCAATCTTCCTGTTTCAAATTCTGTTTCCAATTTTAATAAAATAAGCCTTTGTGATTCATGTAAACTTGGAAAGAGCAAAAGATTACCATCTTCTGCATCTCACAGACAAACTCTCATTCCTTTGAGCTTAATTCACACTGATATTTGGACCTCCCCAATTATCTCAATATCTGGCTACAAATATTATGTAATTTTCATAGATGACTACTCAAGATACACATGGCTATATCCACTTAAAACCAAATCCGAAGTTTTTGAATGTTTTGTTAAGTTCAAATTACTTGGGGAAAAGCAATTTTCATCCCCCATTCAGCAGCTCCAATCCGATGGAGGTGGTGAATACACCTCCTCATTCTTCCAATCATTTCTCATTCAAAATGGGATCATCCATCGCAAATCTTGCCCATATACATCTCAGCAGAATGGACTTGCCGAAAGAAATTAAGGCATATCCTAGAAACTGGTCTCACACTTTTAGCTCATTCTCACCTGTCAAATAAATATTGGGTGGATGCATTTCTCACTAGTGTTCATCTCATCAATCGGTTGCCAACACCCACTCTCAATAATGAAAGTCCATTTTTTAAATTGCACCACAAGGAACCTAATTATCAACAGCTAAAGGTCTTTGGTTGCAAATGCTATCCTTTGCTCCGCCCTCTTGGCCTCCACAAGCTAGAATTCAGGTCCAAGCCTTGCATATTCCTTAGATATTGTCATGCTGGCTACAAATGCCTTGATCCCATCACTAACAAAGTTTACCTCTCCCGACATATGGTCTTTGATGAGCTCTCCTTCCCTGCAAAGGACGAGGTACCTTCTCAGCTGCCCTCTCAGGTATGTGCTACTAGTGATCTGCCCTTTACATTCCCGGTAAGCCCCTCTTTGTCTACTTTGCCTGAATTACCATCACCCTCACCCACACACTCTGCAGATGTGCATAACCATAGCCCCGACTCCACTCCACCTTCTACCAATGCTACTTCTCCAACCCCTGCCTTATCCATACCTACAGACAATAACATGTTTGATTCCTCTCCAGATATATCTTCCTCACACATACCTCCAGCAGACGCACCTCCAGCATATCCTGCTTCCCCAACCCTCACCTTATCCATACCTACAGAAAATGCTGACTCTCCACTCCTTTCACACTCAAATCCCACTACCTTATCCCCAGTTACAGCATCGGCTCCTCCTCTCCCAGAACCACTTCCATCTTCCTCATCCGTGGCTATTCCAGCAATACACCCCATGACTACAAGATCTAGAACAGGTTCCCTCAAACCAAAATCCTTTCCTGGTTTTCACCTTTATCATACCACCCGCCATCCTTTTTTATCCCATCACACCATACTTCAGGAATCTGAACCAACTTGTTTCAAGAAGGCAGCGAGTGATCCACGATGGCAGCAAGCCATGGCAGAAGAACATCAGGCCCTTATCTCCAATGGTACCTGGACACTTTGTCCTCCTCCTCCAAATCAGCATATTATCAGTAACAAATGGGTGTACCGGATTAAGCAAAAACCAGATGGGTCCATTGAACATTTCAAAGCAAGATTAGTTGCCAAAGGTTATGAGCAGCAGTGCGGAATTGACTACACGGAGACTTTCAGTCCAGTGATCAAGGCTTCCACTATTCGTGTTCTACTGTCCTTAGAAGTCCATTTTGACTGGACCATTAGGCAATTGGATGTCTCCAATGCCTTCCTTCACGGCTCTCTCACTGAGACAGTGTTTATGCATCAGCCTAAAGGGTTTGTTGACACTGACAATCCTCACTTTGTGTGCAAATTGCACAAGGCTCTCTATGGATTGAAACAAGCCCCACGGGCTTGGTTCAATCGGCTCTCTAGCTTCCTCTTGGAACTTGGCTTTATTGCCTCCCTGGTGGACTCATCTCTCTTTATTCTGAAGAATGATTTTGTTCTCATTTTCATGCTAATATACGTTGATGATATTATTATCACAGGATCGGATTCAGTCACCATTCAGACACTGATCTCCAAGCTGCAACATGAGTTTCCTCTCAAAGACCTTGGCCCTCTTCATTTTTTTCTTGGCATTCAAGCTTCTCGGACTCCCACTGGACTGCATCTTTGCCAAGCCAAATACATTCACAGTATACTCACTCGCACCAACATGTTAGAAGCCAAGTCTGCCAAGTCTCCTTATTCATCTGGAAGCAAACTCTCCAAATTTGATGGCACTCCATTACCTGATCCTACTGAGTATCGTCAGATTGTTGGGGCTCTTCAGTACTGTACTCTCACGCGCCCAGATATCTCCTTCTCAGTTAACCAACTCTGTCAACATATGCATGCTCCCACTTCTACTCACTGGTCTGCCTCCAAAAGGGTTCTACGCTACTCAAATCTTCTGTTGATCACAGATTACACTACACAAAAGGTCCTCTACATCTCTCTGCCTACTGTGATAGTGACTGGGTAGGGGACCCTGATGACAGTCGCTCCACATCAGGCTTTGCAGTTTTCCTTGGCCGTAATTTGGTTTCTTGGAGTGCTAAGAAACAACCTATCGTCTCTCGCAGCAGCACCGAAGCTGAGTATCGGGCTCTAGCCATCACCACTGCTGAAATGTTCTGGTTACGTATGCTTCTCAAAGACATTCATGTTTTCTTATCTACTACACCCACCATCTGGTGTGATAATGTTAGTGCCCTTGCATTGGCATCCAATCCTATCTATCACGCCCGCACCAAGCATATCGAGTTGATTATCATTTTGTGTAAGAAAAGGTCCTAAATCAGGATGTTCTTCTCAGATTTATCTCCACAGATGATCAGGTGGCTGATGTTTTTACCAAAGGTTTAGGTTCTACTCGGTTTGTTTATCTTCGACTCAAGCTCATAGTGATTCCATCCCCCATTAGCTTGCGGGGGGGGTGTTAGAGACAACTCAGCAGCCCAACGGCTACTAGCCGTTGGAGACAACACAGGCTCCAAACTTGTTGCACATCATGTCCATTCAGCAGCTTCTCGAATCCCTTCTTTCCAAATCAGTTCCCCAAATCATGCAATCCCTCCAATCATGGGATTCAACCAGTGTGCTACGCAAGGAGTATCTCCTCCACATTCTGTCACTCCTCAAATCCTGGAACCAGCCGAGACTATCAACTATATTAAGGAAGTTCCACCTCAGTCCAGTAAATCTCGTGCCTTAACTTACCATACTCTACCTATGTCAGATTTGAGTACGCAGCAAGGCTGCTCTCTCTCAAGGAAATTTACATCAGCAAATGTCAACATTTCCTGAATGCATATCACCTAGAATTCTCTGTAATTAATCACTATTATTTTTTCTATACTTAGTCTAGCGTATGAATATAAAAGGAGCACTGCTGTCCTTGTAAAGTTAAGTTGACAAAATACAATAAACCTTCATTATTTTCAATAACAACTTACACCCTGAAATCAATTTTCATCCACTAACTTAATAGGTTCTGTTTGATTGTCACCTTAGACCCAATAAAAGCACGACACGTGTCACTCTATAATTAAAAAAATAAATATATAAAACTTAAGAACTTTTTTTTAAAATATATATATATTTATATATATGGGGTGCTTGGCTACTGGCCATCCCTGGTTAATTGGCGGCCAACCCTTTGGGGCAGGCCTCCCCCAAAGGTGTCGAGGGGTGGCTCGCCGCCACTCCTGGCAACCCCAAATTTAACTGGGAGTGGTTGCTCAGGTCACCTTCAAATTTGGGCAGCAACCCACCCCAAAGGTTACAGGGGTAGCCGTGCGCCACCTCCAAATCTGGGCCGAGGTGGCTGTTCAATATAATAAAGATATAACTCACAAGTCTCTCCGCTTTCTTTCCCTTTCTCTTCTCTCTTTCTCGCATCATATCTTTCTTCATGGTTTTCCACATACATATTTTGATGTGAAATATGCATGTAGGGCTTTGCATGAGAAAGAAGAAAAGCGCATGTCACGGGGAAAGTTCTGCCTAATTGCACTAATTTGCAATTTTACGTGGTACACGGTGCCAGGCTACTTCTTCTCAACACTGACAAACATCTCATGGGTCTGCTGGGCATTCTCCAAGTCAGTCACTGCCCAACAGATTGGCTCAGGCATGCAAGGGCTTGGAGTAGGAGCAGTGACGCTCGACTGGGCGGCCGTGGCATCCTTCTTGTTCAACCCCTTCTTCTCCATTGTGAACATATTTGTAGGCTATATATTGATAGTCTATGTCGCAATCCCTATTGCATACGGGGGACTTGACTTGTACAGTGCAAGTAGATTTCCCATTTTCTCTTCACACTTGTTTACATCCCAAGGTCAGCAATACAACATATCAGCCATTGTCAATGACAAGTTTGAGTTAGATCTTGCAAAGTATGAGGAGCAAGGGCCAATTCATTTAAGCATGTTTTTCGCTCTCACTTATGGATTTGGCTTTGCCACCGTTGCTGCCACCCTTACCCATGTGGCCTTCTTCTATGGAAGGTACGTAATGTATTCGTTACTAAGTTTGAAACGCTTCTTATTAACAAGAGCAAAATTCCTGCAAGTGAAAAATGTGACACAGAAAAGTTTAGTTCATTTAGGGTAACATTTTATAATGCTTTGAGCTCTTTTAAACTTTTGAGAAACTTCACTTCTTCCTTTGACGTTTAGTCACTTTTCTAATCGCATCCTTAAATTTTAAAAATTGTCAATATCGGGTTGTCATGTTTGAAAAGTTTGCAATATCACCTATCTGTTAAGATTTTCCGTTATATTCTATCGGAAAATGTCAAAATCCAGAAAAACAAAAGAAAAAAAAACCCGTTCTAAAAATAGATTATTGAACCCATACACCTTTCTTCTCTTTTCTTTTATGTTTATTCTACTTTTTTTGTTTAATTTTTTAATTAATGGTAGTTTTGTATTTCTATTAGTTTTGTAGGGGTATAAGGCTATTTCACTTGTTTACCGTTTAATTTAACCCTAAACTCTAACGAATGGGCCAATGACATTGCAAAATTTTGAAACATCAAGACTCGAGATTACAACTTTTTAAACTTTAAGATTATAAGTATAAAAGTGTTGACGCTTAAGGTAGAAGCGAAATTTTCCCCTTTAAACTTTTTTCCTTAAGTCTTAACCAATCAATTAATTATTATGCTGAAGTTTGAACCTAAAATGTTAACATTTTGATAACAACTTATTGGACATGCAGAGAAATTTATGTGCGATTTCGAGCTTCTTACAAGGGGAAGGAGGATATTCATACAAGATTGATGAGGAGATACAAAGACATACCTTCCTGATTGATGAGGAGCTTGTTGCTTGCTGTGACACTTGCAGTCTCTCTTGTACTCTGCACCGTTTTGAATGATCAGGTCCAGATGCCATGGTGGGGGCTCCTCTTTGCTAGTGCCATAGCCTTTACTTTCACCCTTCCAATCAGTATCATTACTGCCACGACAAACCAGGTTTTTGGGTTAAAACTTTGCTCATTTTCCTTTTTTTGCAGTAAAAGATTGATATTATAATATAAACTTGAAGTACTTATTTATTCATCTCCTCAATTATAATATCTTATCTTCTTAACTAGTTACTTTTCCACTAATACAGACACCAAGGCTAAACATAATAACGGAGTACATGATGGGTCTCATATATCCAGGAAGACCAATAGCCAATGTAAGCTTCAAAGTTTATGGCTATATGAGCATGGCTCAAGCAGTCTCCTTCCTCAATGATTTCAAGCTTGGACATTACATGAAGATTCCTCCAAGATCAATGTTCTTAGTTCAGGTAATTTCTTCTTTAATTACTACTATATCAGTATAACAACTAAATCAAAACCAAGTCAACTCATCAATTTAAGTCATAGGGCTGACAATTTTTGACACGACTGTTGAATACGGCACGAACCCAACACGAAATTAAAAGAGTTAAAGTTGAGAAGTCTGACCCGTTTAATTGAATGGGTCAGGTTAGAGTTGACTTATATAGTCTTATACACATGTTTCGATACAATCCGAACACAACACGAGACATAATGGGTTGCAATTTTTGACATGACCCGCAAACCCGACACGAACCTAATACAAAATTAAAGGGATAGGGTTGAAGAGTTTGACCCGTTTAATTAAATGGGTCGGGTTATGATTGACCTATATAGTCTTATTCCTATGTCTTGACAGATTCGAACTCAACACGAGAACACAAATTGGCCTTAGTTTATGATCATTTAGATAAGGGTTATATATATATAGTATACTGCAGCCTTTATATATACAAGCTAATTATATGCTAAACTCTCCTACATTTGCATGTGTATGTCGGTCTACTAGTTCATAGGAACAATTGTTGCTGGAACTGTCAACATTGGAGTAGCATGGTGGTTGCTAACTTCCATTCTTAACATATGCCAACCAGAACTCCTTCCTGTCAACAGTCCCTAGACATGCCCCAGCGACCGAGTTTTGTTTGATGCATCTGTTATATGGGGTTTGGTCGGACCTAAGCGAATCTTTGGAACTCTTGGAAGCTATGAGGCCATGAACTGGTTTTTCCTTATAGGTGCAATAGGGCCAGTTCTTATTTGGCTACTGCACAAAGCATTCCCCAAGCAATCTTGGATTCCACTCATTAACCTTCCAGTCCTCCTGGGAGCAACAGGAATGATGCCGCTGGCAACACCCTTGAACTAATGCTTGGGTTATAGTTGGAACAATCTTTAATTATTACGTATTCCGGTACCGAAAGCAGTGGTGGCAAAGGTACAATTACATTCTTTCAGCAGCAGCTAGGGTGGCTTTCATGGGAGTACTGCTATACTTTTCATTGGGTATGGAGGGAAAATGTGTGACTTGGTGGGGCACAGGTGGTGAACACTGTAACTTGGCATCTTGTCCAACAACAAAGGGTATAGTTGTTGATAATTGTCCGGTGACTTAAAATGCTTGTATTTTTTTTATTTTATTCTTTTAGATTGTGTTTTTTGCTTTTTGGTTGGAAAAAAACAAATTATGATTTTACGTAAAGGCTGAAGTAATTTTAAGTGATTTGTGAGTATTTTGTGTTTGAAGTTATTTATTAATGCTTTTATCTTTCTTCCTTTTCTCTTTGTTTTTTTTTTGGATAAATATACTTTTACTTTTTTCACTAAAAATAAAAAACCTCCCCAAAAGGTATTGTAAAACAAGGTTATGTCTCATATGGATTTTATTGTTTTACATTAATTCAACTTCCTATTTTATTTATTTTTCTAATTGATTAAGGAAAAGGTTACAAGAGATGATCATTCTCACTCTTTTTTCGAAAGGATGTGAAAGTGAGTGATCCTAAAGCTGGAAAAGGGATGGGCACTCCAATAATAATCCTATAAAGAAATACAACAATGTAGAAATATAAACAAATGTTAGGAAATTGGTCAAATAAATGATCTAGTCCTCTCAAGGGGCCGTACAAGGCGGTTATAGAAGCAAAAAATGTATAGATTAAGGCGAACATATATGAACCCTCACTTGGAAACAACAACAACAAACAATAGGAGGCTGAAGTTGAGGACCGGTCGAACATATCCGCCTTGTCCGGTCCTCTCAAGAGGCCGTACAAGGCGGTTATAGAAGTAAAAAATGTATAGATTAAGGCGAACATATTTGAACCCTCACTTGGAAACGACAACAACAAACAAAACGAAGCTAAAGTTGAGGATGCATTGTTATAGTCCAAAATAGGAACTAAATAGTAGAAAGGTACCAACACAAATCCAAATACAAAGGTACCCAAGAACCTAAAAGACACAAAAAAAAAAGGAGAGAGAGAGAGAGAGAGAGAGAGAGAGCAAAAAACCCGAAAAAAAAAACACTAGCTTCAACAGCAGGCACGACGGAGCCGTGCAGGTGCGTGAAGTCCACGCACCGACACGTGGGTGTCGGAATCAATAGCGGCCGGTGGCAGAGGAAAGATGGAACGTCGATGGATGGAGTGATGGTGCGTTGGCGTCTGGGCCTGACGGAGGAGAGTAGATCTAGATTTTTTTTTTAAAAAAAAATCCAATCTCAAACCTTTGACAAATTTGGCTACCAACACGATGGAGAAGGTGGAGAAGGAGACCAGCGCAAAGGTGGAGCTGTGATGCCGAGCTTGTGATTTAGGGTGGGATGAGTCGTACAAAACGACGGATAGAGCCTCAAAAGAGGTAAAAATGCTAGAAAAACCACTAGCCAAACAACAACAAAATGAAAAGACTGCATAAATAGGAGGGGAAGGAGGAGAGGAGGGAAGAGACTCCTCCCAACAGTGGCGAATATGGGTAAGGAACAGAGCAAGGCTGAGAAGAGAGAGAAGAGTGTGGTTTTTATAAAAGTATTCCTTCTAATTCAACTTCCTATTGAATTGCAAGTTGCTATACAAATTATGATTTAACTTTTAAGAGCAACAACTATGGTTTATCTTCAAATTTCAGTCCACTACAAGAATTTTCGTATTTAGAGCCGACCAAAAGCCATCATCAATAACATTTAGTCATAGTTGCTCCATTGAGAATGATTATCAGCGATGGTATCAATGTTGTCGCTGATAAAGAGTTTTCAACGATGACACTCGACAATAACATATATACTATAAAATGAGTAGGTCAACTATTGCAGTAAGAACCTTGTAAGGCTAGCAATTTTTAACATGATCCGTAAACCTGACGCAAAATTAAAGTGTTAGGGTTTAGTATAAACAGGTTCGTGTCACAAACGGGTCAACCCACTCGAACGCATTTATAAAATTATATGTATTTTTATATAATAAAAATACACGTTAAAACGGATCAAATGTGTCCAATAGGCTAAAGGGAAATGCTAGAATTACAACAAGTTCACAACTCCAAGGTATATTGGAGGGGACCCACATGTGTGGGCCCCACCCCAATGTGCCTTGGAGTTGTGCACTTGTAGTACACTTATAGTGTATGTATCACTTCCCTAGGCTAAATGGGTCGACCCGTTTGTGACATGTTTATTAAATGGGTTAAGTAGGTTGTGACAAGTCACTTGTAGATTGTGTCAGAGTTGAAGGGTTTGACCCGTTTAACTAAACGGGTCTTGTTCGGACTAACCCTTAATTGCTTGGTGGGTCAACCAATTCAACCCAAACCCAAATCGCTAGCCCTTCATGGCTCGATATTATTATTTGCAACATCCACAGTACATGATATCTAACAAGATAAAAACACATTTAGAAAACAAAATCAACAGTATATATTTTCTCTATTTTTTAGGAAAAAAATTGATCCTTTTCTACTTTGTCACTTAAGCACTACATATGTTAAACACATAAACTGAAAATCCATACCACATAATTACATACTGAGGGCCTAGAGCCTTAGTGTAATGACCAAGTTTCAGTTGCTTCAAGGTTTCGTTAGTCTTTGGTGTAGGGTCCACATTGTTTATTGAGAGCGTCATATCTCTGCAACCTAGAAATGAGGTAGCAGGAAGGTTTGTGTTATTACCTTCTACCCTCTTTTGCTTTTTTTCTTTTTATTTTTTATTTATTTTTATATATATATAAATTATTAATCCACGTTCCTTTACTTTGGAAATGTTTACTTTTTTGTTCAATAACAAAAATGTCCAAGATTGAGCTGTCTCGTCACGCTAAAACCTTTTTCGCGTGCTAATCTCTCCCTCTCCTGTTGACATGGTCTCTTCCTCTCCCTTGAGCGGATGAATCTCTGAGCATTTGTGTGGTTTGATTCCAGTAATTAATTTCCTTCCTCCCATTTTTTTTTTTTTTTGGGTTCTAATCTCTCATCAGAATCCATTGTCATGTCTCTTCACGGACTCAAATCCATTGTCTCCAACAAATTATCCAATGCTGGAATAGATAGCAAAACCATTCAAAATAATGAAGTTTGAATCAAGGAAGAGATGGTAAGAGGACATAATTTAGGAAATAGATGAGAACAAGAAAGAGAGATAGAGAGAATTAAGGTGGTTCGGCCTATTGCCTACATCCACACATTAAAGCATTTTCTTTGGCTATGTTAGAAATACAATAGCGGAATGAATTATTCGATACCTTTTGTGTATTGAAATAAATTTGATCTTATGTAGTTGTTCCACATGCTTTGTTCTTGAATTCTTCTCTCGGTGGTAGAGCATACTACTGAAGCAATATCAATATAATGCACAATCTAAATGCCTTCCATAGATTCATAAAACGAGAGAGATGTACAAACAAATACACATGTTGTCACATATTTTTACCACATAGACATTTTTCTGTCTCTTCTATTTATTTAAAGCAACTGGCGCATTGTATCTTTTATACACACCATTTAGCATGTAACCGTTATATCTATGTGGAGTAATGCCAAGCATTTCTCTCTTAGGCATTACAACACACCTATTGGGAAGTAGTGTATTACTCCCTAACACACATGTAGGGAAACGACATTGGGTTGCCCACTTTGAGCACCAATATTTTCTACATCTCCCACTCGCACACAATGGGCACAATGATACAACCATGCATGCATCTCTCTATCTGTTTTCAATAGTGTTCATATTGGCAAATAGACCGTGCGACAACCGAGCATACTTGCAAGAAAGGTTGGGAGCACTATACCAAATAATCTTGTAAGGACCAACATAGAACATTCCTATTAGTGTCTCATTATGTCTCGACTCAATTGATCACATCAGATTAAACATCTCTAATCCCTTGCAAGTCCAGTATCTCAAACCAATGCTTAACCATCACAAAACATTATGTACCCATAGTTATGTCACAACATCCAAGAAACAACATAACTTGCTAGCAGTGAATACAAACATAATACTAATGTGTTACCAAATAGTCTTCCCTTTTCCCTTATGTCAAACAATTTCAGTCCAACCGTTTTTTCAACAATACCCCTTTAGACCGCATCATTCATGGTCATAGGCAACATACCAAAGTATTAAAAACTAAAACCTCAACATTCTGACATTGTCAAAAGGTCTCATAGGGCATGAATAAGGTAATTAACAATGACCTATGTGACTCAAACAGTGAGGAAACAAGGATTGATTCACTCACCTCAACCATCGGTCGCATAAGCACATGTAGTATGAAATACATGCTATGATGGAGTTCTCTTTCCAAAAAGAGCGTATGTCTAAACTCCATACACCATACAGATTTTTGTCTAGTCGCTACCCAAGCGCCTAACCTGAATCCTCCATTTGCTCACTACCTCAAGCGCCAAATTAAGGTTCCGCATTTGGCTAATCTCAGGCTACATGGATTGTGGGATATCCATGCGCGGTCCTGACTCATTATGGACATCATCTTAGCACCAACTAAGGTGGCAAAGCGGAATGAATTATTCGATACCTTTTGTGCATCAAAATAAATTTGATCTTATGTAGTTGTTGCACATGCTTTGTTCTTGAATTCTTCTCTCTGTGGTAGAGCATACTACTGGAGAAATACCCATATAATCCACAATCTAAATGCCTTTTACAGATTAATAAAACAAGAGAGATGTACAAACAAATACACATGTTGTCACACATTTTTACCACACAAACATTTTCTGTCTCTTCTCTCTATTTAAAGCAATTGGCGCATTGTATCTTTTATACACACCATTTGGCATATAACTGTTATATCTATGTGGAGTAATGCCAAGCATTTCTCTCTTAGGCGTTACAACATGCATGTTGGGAAGTAGTGCATTACTCCGTAACACACATGTAGGGAAACGACAATAGGTTGCCCATTTTGGGCGCCAATATTTTCTATATGGCTACATCTTTCCTTCATTTTTATTTGATTATATGGAAGAAACTATTTATAGAGAAATAATCTAAACGTTACAAGTCTCTTCTACTTCTACATTAACAACAATAAATCTAATTTATCATTTTGTAACTCTTGTAACTATTGTCTCTTGAGTGCTTGTAACTCTTGTCTCTTGAGTTCTTGTAACTCTTGTCTCAATACGCCCCCGCAAACCCAACAGTAGATCATGGACATTGAGCTTTGATCTTGAACATCAAAGGGCTAGAAAAAAAAAATGGCTACTATAGATTGAATTGGAACATCGATTTCTATGACCGAAACTTGAATTGCGGTGACTTTGGCCAGCATCGACTACTATGACCGGGACTTGGACATTGACAACTTTGGTTTGAAGCAGCTACTATGGCCGAAATTATGCCAATTGTGGGCATGAAACCTTTTTTCTTTTTTCAACAAGAAATGATTGAGTTGGTGATATTTGCAGGTAGAGGAAACAATGGTTGTGCAGCATGTCATCTTGATAAAGAGAGAAAGATTCACATGGGTGTGAAAAGAGAAATAGTTTGGGCACATGATGAGAAAATGTGGAAGGATGAGAAAACCCAAAAGAAAAAGGAAAAAAGAACTGGCATAGGATCGAATACCAGCGTTAGCCTATAGCTCTGATACCATGTTAAATCGCCACTTATCATAAAAGCTTAAGTTGATAGGAAGAAGTAAATTTAGTAATTTAATCAATACTTTAACATTCCTCCTTCCATGTGGGCTCAAATTCCCTTTTAATATGTGAGACTCAACACGTGAAATATTTAATTGAATGAGAAGTAAATGAATGAGACAGGCTAGGGCTCGAACTCAGGACCTCTGCTCTGATACCCAGTGAGGTCACATAATTTACGAAAGAGATGAGAACAAGAAAGAGAGATAAAGAGAATTAAGGTGGTTCGGCCTACAACCTACATCCACATATTAAAGCATTTTCTATGGCTACATCTTTCCTTCATTTTTATTTGATTGTATGCAAAATACTATTTATAGAGAAATAGTCTAAATGTTACAAGTCTCTTTTACTTCTACATTAACAATAAATCTAATTTATCATCTTGTAACTCTTGTCTCAATAGTGAGAAACAGGAAAGAAAGAAGAAGAAAACAGAGAGGGATGAAGAAGATGTATCTCTATAAAGTTGTGTAGAGAAAAAATAAATTTTGTTATTCAACTTACAATCTGAAGTAACATATTTATACAAGAGTAACCATCTACTTGGATCAAACTAAAGGAAATAGAAAATTGTCAACTCAAATTAACTAACTAACAAGCTTAACAATTTTATCTTCGACTGCTCATCCATCTCAAGTTGGTAAAACTCCCCCTCAAGATGAATTATAGATATTCAAAGCATTCATCTTGAAAAGTAAGCAAACAAAAGAAGCTTGTCAAAGCAGCTTAGTAAAAAATCTGCCAGCTAATGTTAGGAAGTGATAAGGTTAAATACAATTCACCCCCCTAAAGTTGTCACTCATTTTCAATTTGGCTACTAAAGTTTAAAAATTTGCAATGTGCCCCCCTCAAGTTTCCAAAATTTTCAATTCAGGCATTCTATCTGGTTTGACGGTCAAACCAGATGGAATTTTGACCACATGCATGTCACGTGACTTTTTTTTATGCAAATTTGTCTATTTTACCCTCACTCGAAAACGACGTTGCTTTGCCCTTTAGGAATGCCACGTCACACCCAATAGGAAGCCGACACGTGTCAATTAAAAATAAAAAATTATAAAATCTAATAAAAATAAATAAAACAAAAATACTTGTCTTTTTTTAAAAAAAAAAAAAAAAAAAAAAGGAAAGAAAATACTAAGGGGTGGCTGCACGCCACTCCCAACAACCTTTGGGTTGACCGCGGCCTCCCCCAGGGGCTGGGGGTGGCCAATCCACCCGCAAAGGGGTGGTTGCCGGTGGGCAGCCATCCCTAAAGGTATTTTCTTTTTGAAAAAAAAAAACCAACAAATAACTTTAAAAATTTGTAAATTAGCTCCACAAAGTTTCTAGAATTTTCAATTCACCCCCTAAAGGCAAAACGACGTCGTTTTGTAATGAGGGTAAAACAGACAAATTTGCCTAAAAAAAGTCACGTGAAACGCACGTGGTCAAAATTCTGTTTGGTTTGACGATCAAACTAGACAGAATGGCTAAATTGAAAATTTTTGAAACTTAAGGGGGACACATTGCAAATTTTTAAACTTTGGTAGCCGAATTGAAAATGGGTGACAACTTTGGGGGGGTGAATTGTATTTAACCCGAAATGATATACATGGTGCACATGAGACCTTTTTGGATTTTTTTCCTAGATAACATGACAATCTATTTCTAAGTATTTTGTTCTCTCATGAAAAACGAGATTAGCAGCAATGTAGAAGGATACTTTACTATCACAAAAAAAAGAGTCAGTTGAGGATGAAGAACATGAAAATCTCTAAGAAGGGAGAAAAGACAAGTGAGCTCTCAAGAAGTAGAGGTCATGGAGCGATACTTAGCCTCCGCAGACAAGCGAGATACAATAGGATGCTTCTTAGATGTCTATGAAATAAGAGAATCACCAATAAAAACCAGTATTAGATCTTCGACTATTCACACATCTTGTGTAGTCATTAATTATCATGAAAAGCTTTGAGCTGAAAATCAGAAGTAGAAGGATTAAAATATCCTTGGCCAAGAGCAAACTTGAGATAACGAAGTATCGGCTTGCATTTATGTTAGGTTGACAAGGATGGTCCATATACTGACTTAAAATCTCACACTAAGCACCAAAGTCTTCTCGGATTAAACTTCGTCATGACGGCTACATGACAGCTTTTGACGAAACCTTACAGAAACTTCAAAATCCCTACCAGACCAATTAAGTTCATCATGATGGCTTTGCGACAAAAATGGACAAAACCCTCAAAAACTAACTTTTTCCACACCAAACTTTTAAGTGTGATTTTACGACACTAATCCATCTTATTTTATTTAAATCTTTGTTTTTCCTGCTCATTACACTTATGCACCCATAACCACAGCCGCTTAGTTAAGCAATATAATTGTCAATGCTTACTTAAGTACTCGAACTTTCACTCGATTTAATATTTGTTGCTAATTAGGCGTTCATAATTATTGGCGCTTACTTAGGGTGTGTTTAGGATTGCGATTTTGTAAATAAAAAGTAGAATTTTAAACCAAATCATAGAAAATGAACTGTTTGGGAATTGTGTTTTTAAAAAATTGTGATTTGAAAACACAGAAAACTGCTTTTTCAAATCGCAGGTAAGGGGGTGTTTTTTTGAAAAAATGGAAAAAAGCTAACTTGCAATTTTTCCAAACGCTTAACTGCGTTTTTAAAAATCACTTTTTCAAATCACACATTTTAATCTCTATTTTTAAAACGCACTTTTAAAATCGTAAACCCAAATGAACCCTTAAGCGTCAAGGATTATACGCTTACCAATTAAGTGTTGGTAAATAAGTTCCCAAAACACAATCGGTTTCGGGCACACTAGAGAGAAGAAGCTAGGGAGAAAGAGAGAAGAGCGAATAAGAGAAAGAGAATGAAAGAAAATCGCTTTCTCATAATTTTATTCTATCCAAGCTTACCTCCATTAGAATAAAAACTACAAAGCACATATAAATAAACTCACGACTAAATCATAAGGCAATGCCTATTTATTGACTTACCTAACATAGGCAACTCCATTTATTGAATTACATTACATAATCTAAGCCAACATCCATTTATTGAGTTACAAAGATATCGTTGACTTTGGAAGTTTAAATAAAACATAAATTAAAACTAATAACCTAGTTAACTAATTAATAAAACCTAAATAAAATTACAGACCAATTAACTCTTGCATGCACTACTTCACTGGACAATTATCAGCATCAGAAATGGTGTATGACAGAAAATACAAGCATTACTTCACTACTGGACAATTATCAACAACTATGCCCTTTGCTGTTGGACAAGATGCTAAGTCACAGTATTCACCACCTGTGCCCCACCAAGTCACACTTTTTCCCTCCATGCCTAATGAAAAGTAGAGCAGTACTCCCATGAAAGCCACCCCAGCATCCAATGCTGCTGAAAGAATGTAATTGTACCTTTGCCACCACTGCTTCCGATATCGGAATACATAATAATTAAATATTGTTCCAACTATAACCCAGGCATTATAGTTCAAGGGTGTTGCCGGCGGCATCATTCCTGCTCCCAAGAGGACTGGAAGGTTAATGAGTGGAATCCAAGATTGCTTGGGGAATGCTTTGTGTAGTAGCCAAACAAGAACTGGCCCTATTCCACCTATAAGGAAAAACCAATTCATGGCCTCATAGCTTCCAAGAGTTCCAAAGATCCGTTTAGGTCCAACCAAACCCCATATAACAGATGCATCAAAGAAAACTCGGTCGTTGGGGCATTTCCAGGGACTGTTGATAGGAAGGAGTTCTGGTTGGCATATGTTCTGAATAGAAGTTAGCAACCACCATGCTACTCCAATGTTGATAGTTCCAGCAACAATTGTTCCTATGAACTAGTAGGCATACACATGCAAATGCAACAGAGTTTAGTATATAATTAGCTTGTATATATAAAGGCTACAGAATACACACACACACACACACACACATCATAGGGGTGTAAATGAGTTGGGCTACTCGTACTCCAGATCGGTTCGAATAAATTACTCAACTCGTGCTCGAATCGATTATTAAATGAGCTACTCGTGAACACGAAATTAGGCTCGATTATTAAACGATATAAACTCGTATAAACTTGGCTCGACTCGATTAAAGTTCATGAACCTGCTCATATAAGGATCGACTCGTTTATTAAAGCTTGACTCGTGTATGTGTGTGTCTATGTGTGTATATATATTAATTTGTTAATATATAACTTGTTTTTATAATATAGTATAGTAATAAACAATATACTATATGTAGGCATAAATTAAATAACAAATAACTATTGATCAATATATATTAATTGGTTATATGTATATAAAATAGTAAAAGTAAATAATATCAATACTTAATTATTAGTAATATGATATAAGGACAATCCAGATACGTAATCATATTATTCATGTAATATAATAGGACTATATGATCATATAATAATATAACATTGTAACATATGACATGCAATTGCTTTATTATGTGTTATAAGTATTATCATTAGATATTTTGTAATCATTACATCACGTGATCCAAGATTAAGATCATACGGATTGTTAGATCATGTTAATATGTTATCAAATTATAATACTTAGATATGATCATATGATATTAGTATTATTAGTAGATAGTTTATGAATTATGATAATTATGATTTATGACTCATAATGATAAATGATAATACTTATCATAGATTCATAGATAATCTCATAAATCAAGTAATATGATATAATTTATAATTCATAGTCATAAATATATATATACATATATAATTATAGATTAAGTTATAAGTATAAATTATAGCTTCATAATGCCATATAATTATACAAATTTATACTAATATGATGGTTAAGTATTTATACTTAGATACATAGACTCATACACTAATACACTAATTAAGTTTGATTTAAGATTTTAAGTATTTAATAATTATTAGTAATATTTAGATACAATGACTAGGCATATAGATTACATACGTAAGTTAGTAAGTATGAATTCACATTAATCATATGATATAATGACACTTTTGAAACTTATTCATGTTATTCATATTTTAAGTATTCTCATTAGAGTAAAAAAAAAAAAGGATAACAAAAATTATCATTAGATCACATGATTTAAGATCCAATATCAAATGATAATATTTTTTTGCTCAAGATCGTTATATCTATATTAAGTATGTAAGTATATAGAATAAGTATCAAAATATCTATATTATGATTAGATATCTAGATTACGAATTTTTATATCAAAATTCGTAAATATAAAATTAAAAAATAAGCTGTAAGTATGAGTTCAGATACTCACATTATTATAAGTATGAATTCACATAATTACAAATTAAGTTATAAATATTAAACAATTAAGCTATAAGTATAATTGCATAATTATATTTATATTTATTGATTGATTAATATTTCACACAAGCACAAGCACATAATTTTGATTAATATTTATAACTTAGTTAGCTGATAATATATAGACAAATTAATATTATTATTATTTTCCGACTCAATAACTTGATTATGTTAATAAGTTAAATTCATAATTTAAGTATAATTTATAGCCAATTAATATTTTTATCTTTTCTTGGTTCAATAAGTTAATTTTGTTTTTGTTTTTTTTTGTTAAGCCAATAAGTTAATTATTATTATTATTATTATTATAGCTTAAATTCATATTTTATAAGCTAGCTATATATGATCCTATGATTAAGTATAATTATTAATAATTATCTAATTATATAAACAAAGGTGATTTTTTTTTTATACATGATTAAGTATAATAATACACATGATTAACAATTTTTTATTTTTATTTTTTGGAAAAAAGAAAAAAAAAAATTACTAACTTTTATTGTCCTTGACTCCTTGCTGTAACACGCCATTTTTATTGTCTTTGCTGTAAATGTAGTCTTGTTGTACACAATTATATACAAAATAAGAGTGTTGATCTTATCCGTTGAAGATAAGATCCAACTGGAACAATTGGCTATAAATTATACACTTGTCCTTGCTAGTTGTAACACACCCAGCTTTTAATACATTTACTATTCAAACTCCAAAACGTATCAAATTTCCTTCATTTACATTTCAATTTTTCCATTCGGGCTAAGCTCGAGCAAAGTACTTGAGCTCGGGATCGACCAAAATGATAAAGCTCAAGCTCGATCAATAATTTTTCCATAGCGAGCCGAGGTCGCACACCAAATTTAGGCTCATGTAGAACTCGAGCTTCAAACTAACAAAAACGATTCAATCCCGAACAATTAATATCCTATCAGGATCGGCTCGTTTATACTCTTAAATTCTGTAACCCTTATCTAAATGAACATAAACTGATGCGTTGACTTGGATACGTAATTCGTTTTAGTTGTTATACTGATATAGTAGTAACAAATTATGAAGTGATTACCTGAACTAAGAACATTGATTTTGGAGGAATCTTCATGTAATGTCCAAGCTTGAAATCACTGAGGAAGGAGACTGCTTGAGCCATGCTCATATAGCCATAAACTTTGAAGCTTACATTGGCTATTGGTCTTCCTGGATATATGAGACCCATCATGTACTCCGTTATTATGTTTAGCCCTGGTGTCTGTATTAGTGGAAAAGTAACTAGTTAAGTCGATAAGATATTATAATTAAGGAGATGAAAAAATAAGTTCAAGTTTATTACATCAATCTTTTACTGCAAACAAGGGGAAATGAGCAAAATTTTAACCCTACAACCTGGTTTGTCGTGGCAGTTATGATACTGATTGGCAGGGTGAAAATAAAGGCCATGGCACAAGCAAAGAGGAGCCCCCACCATGGCATCTGGATCTGATCATTCAAAACGGTGCAGAGTATAAGCGAAACTACAAGTGTCACAGCAAGCAACAAGTAAAACCACCAGGAAGGTATGTCTTTGTATCTCCTCATCAATTTTGTATGAATATCCTCCTTCCCCTTGTAAGAAGCTCGAAATCGCTCATAAATTTCCCTGTCCATTAAGTTGTTATCGAAATGTGAACATTATTTTAGGTATAAACTTCAGCATAACAGTAGTTGGTTAAGACTAAAGGAAAAAAAAAATTAAAAAAAGGTTTAAAAGAGCTCGAAGCATTATTAAATGCTACCTCAAATCAATCTTGACATTCATCAACTAAACTTTTCTGTCACATTTTTTACTTGTATAATATTACCTTCCATTGAAGAAGGCCACATGGGTAAGGGTGGCAGCAATGGTGGCAAAGCCAAAGCCATAAGTGAAAGCGAAAAACATGCTTAAATGAATTGGTCCTTGCTCCTCGTACTTTGCAAGATCTAACTCAAACTTGTCATTGACAATGGCTGATATGTTGTATTGCTGACCTTGGGATGTAAACAAGTTTGAAGATAAAATGGGAAATCTAGTTGCACTGTACATGTCAAATCCCCAGTATGCTAAAGGGATTGCGATGTAGATTATTAATACGTAGCCTACAAATATGTTCACAATGGAGAAGAAGGGGCTGATGAGGGGGCTGAACAAGAAGGATGCCACGGCCGCCCAGTCGAGCGTCAATGATCCTACTCCAAGTCCTTGCATGCCTGAGCCAATCTGTTGGGCAGTGACTGACTTGGAGAATGCCCAGCAGACCCATGAGATGTTTGTCAGTGTTGAGAAGAAGTAGCCTGGCACCGTGTACCATGTAAAACTGCAAATTAGTGCAATTAGGAAGAACTTTCCCCGTGACATGCGCTTCTCTTCCTTCTCATGCAAAGCCCTGCATGCATATTTCATATATCGATCAAAATATGTCGATAGTACTACTTCAACTCAAAATACTATTTAATTTTCATAAATCAAGCTAGTTTGAGAAAAAGATGTAAAATAAATCTCCATAACATTCAATAAATTTCAAGATATTAACTATCATGATTTCACAATAAACTAATAAAAGAACATACCAGAATTCATAGCAACAAAACCTTCTTAAATCTTGATCTAAAAGCATAAACACCATAAAACGGTTTCTCTCACTTGACTCTCTTAAGTCACGCTAAGCTAATGGAAATTGTGTATATTTATAGCTAGCGAGAGAGAGTGCCGGTTTCCTTATTCATTTATAACTCCACTTCCTATCAAAGTAAGAGTTCATTCACTAATAGGAAACCACTTCTCTTAATTAACTAACAATTTAATAGGATAAGAATTAAATGACCCTATAATATTAATAGTCTAATAAATTTTCATATGTGTCATATCATGGGGACATTAAATTAATTCTTACAATCTCCTACTTGACCCTTATGCCTAATACTATTTTAGACTCAATAAGGTTAACATTAGGTGCGCAAAAAATATAATCCATCCTTACTTTAATTTGATCAACATAAATACCATAATCAAACAACTAGCTAGTGTGAGTCATTGCTATTGTACATCAAAAAGGTGACATAGTCTTTTCCATGTACCACAACACTAGCTAGCTAGCAACCTATTCAATCATGGTTCATAAATGAGAAGTGTCTAAAAAAATGGTTCAACAAAAATGTCTTCTGTCAAATATTATTTCTTTTATCATTCATTCAATCTTATATGTGCATACAAAATGGAAAACAGGAAAAATTATAAACATATTTAATGAGATCTCAAAAGTATCTAATAACATAAGCAAACATACACAATCCATAAACATTAAGGGCACTATGGGTTACAATTGAGACCCATTCAGATAAGGTTTTCCTTAAATGTCTTTGGTGGTAAACCTTTTGTTAATGGATATACAATCATGAGCTCCGTATTAATATGTTCTATAAACACTCGTTGATTCTAAACTTCCTACTCAACAACAAAATATTTAAGCCCCATATGCTTAGCATCATTAGAATATTTGTTGTTTTTTGAGAAAAACACTGCTACATGATTATCACAATAAATTCTCAACGGCTTGGCAATAGTGTCAACAATTCCAAATCCTGAGATAAAGTTCTACAACCATAATAAAATGAACTGTAGCCTCAAAGCATGCCACATATTAAATAAAGTCTAAATCAGAGTAGTCAATCACCTCTAAATGATCAAACTTCTTAAAAGTGAGCATATAATCTTTTGTTCCTCACAAGTATCTCATCACTTTCTTTGCAGCTTTCCAAAGATCTATTCCAGGATTACTTTGGTATCGGCCCAAATTACCAACTGCAAAACTAATGTCCGGCCAAGTACGAGTATGTGCATACATCAAGTTTCCTACAAAAGAAGTATAAGGAATTCTTTTCATATGTTTACGTCCCCATTCTTTTTGTAGGCATTGCATGAGATTAAATTTATCCCATTTTTGAATTGAAGTAACAATAGCTTAACAGATCTCCTTGCCAACTCTCTCTAAAACTCTTTCAATATATTGTTTTTAAGACAACCCTAACAAACAACATGATCAATCTTGGAATATTTCTATTCCTAATCACATAGGTTGCCTCATCTGTTCTTGCATTTCAAAGTTTTTAGATAGAAATTTTTTGGTTTTGTGCAACAAACCAAGATCACTACTTGCAAGTAATATATCGTCAATACATAGAATCATAAACAGTAACTTACTCTCACTAACGTTCAAGTATATACATCAATCAATAATATTTTCCTTAAAACTAAAGTAAGTATAAAGTATCATTAAACTTAAGACACGATTTTCTAAAAGCTTGTTTAAGTCCATATATTGACTTATTTAATTTACAAATCATGCATTATATTTTTCCCTTTATTGAGAAGCCTTCAGGTTGATCCCTATAGACTTCCTACTCTAAACTCTTATTTAGAAAAGCAGTTATCACATCCATTTGGTGTAACTCTAAATCATAATGAGCAACCAAAGCCATAATGATTCTAAGTGAATCCTTCTTGGATATAGGATAGAAGATCTTCTTATAATCAATGCCTCATTTCTGAGTAAAACCTTTAGTCACAAGTCTGGTTTTATCTTGTTCGATATTGCAATGAGAGTTGCGCGACCCATTTACACCTGATATCTTATATCCTTCAGGCAATTCAACGAGATCCCAGACTTTATTTGGTTCATTAATTTCAACTCATCATTCATGGCATCAATCCATTTAAACGAATCATTACTTTCAATGGCTTGTGAAAATGAAATCGGGTCCTTAATTGGCCCTATATCAAATCAGATTCCTATAAATAAACCACATAATTATCTGAAATAGTAGATCTTTGTTCTCTTTGAGACATCCTTAATGCTATTTCTTGTGATTCTTTTATAATTGGTTTATTTGTGATAATCTCATTATGGAGCAATTGATCATTAACTTGTTTTTTGACATTGTCAAACAATTCTAAAATTTTAGGAACAACTTCTTTAGAAGTTATAGGTAGTGAGACTTATACCTTAACTTCTTGAATCGCATTTCATGGTTTATCACTCACTAATTTCTCCATTCTCAAGAAATTTGGTGTTACTTGTTTCAACAATTTCGGTACTATATGTAGGACAATAAAGTTTATACCCTTTTGATTTTTCTGGATAACTAAGAAAGTAACAACTAATGGTTATGGAATCCAATTTCTTTTCATGTGGATTATAAATTCTAATCTCCGTTGGACAACCCCAAATATGCAGGTGTCTCAAACTTGGTTTACTTTCAATTCAAAGTTCAAAATGAGACTTTGGAACTACTTAGATGGAACGTTTTTCAATAAATATATAGCAATCTTAAGGGCTTCCATCCACAATGAAATGGGTAAAGAGAAATTACTTAAAATACTCCTAACCATATCTATTAGAGTAGGATTATGCCTTTCAGCTACTCTATTTTGCTGGGGCATACCTGGCATGGTGTATTGTGCCCAAATGCCATGCTTTTCCTGGCGTTTAACAAATGGGCTAGGGCATTGACTTGATCCATTATACCTTCCAAAATTATATCTAATTATCTCTCAACCTCACTAAAGTATACCTCCAAGGCATTCACTAGCTGAGATTTTTTCACGCAACAAGTAGATATAAGACTGACGTGAAAAGTCATCAATAAAAGTAGTAAAATACTTTTCTCTACCAAAATATGGTGAGTCAAAATTTGCACAAACATTTGTATGGACAATTTCAAGAAGTCCTCCACTTGTAGCACATTTCTTCGTGTGATTGTTTTGTTTTTCCTTAATAAAATCCACACACACCAAAATCAATAAGTATAGGTTCGGAAGAACCTGAGTTAATCCACCAAGCATTGGAACGAACTTTAATAAGAGTTGATTCGAAACATACACAAGCTGAAGGCTTAGCTTTCTTTTTGAACCATGCCTCACATTTGTAACAATCTTTTTTAATATGCCCAAACTTTCTACAGAAACAACACTTGTCGTTGTTTTGTCCATTCTCATGAACCTCAATTACTTGAGGAGGCCCACTAACCTTATGTGGCTTTACCTTTTTGTCTATTTTAGGCTTCTTCCATTTCTTTTTGGCCCCTTGACTTACAAGGTGAACTGAATAATATCCTTGTTGCTTAAGTATTTCCTCTTCTTGAAAAAGCGTATTGGCCAATTCATTTGCATTCCAGTACTTATCATTAATAGTGTTGTTATGAATTTAAAATGGCCCATACTGAGAAGCAACAGAGTTCAAAATGAATTGCACGACAAAGAACTCTACCAAATTCATCCCAAGAGCATTTAATTTAACAACTAGATTTGTCATTTCAAGGATATGCTCATGCATCCCACGTGTACCATCAAATTTCATGGTGGTATTTTCAACCATCAATGTCCCAACAAGAGATTTTTTAGTTGATGAAAACGTTCTTCCACAATTTTAAAGAATTCTTTAGTACTGTCACATTTAGGAAGCGTTGACTTAATATTGTTCGCTATGTAGATTCGCGCTCAATCTATCAAGACTTGTACATAGTATTTTCTGTCGTACTGCTTGAATTAGTAATAGCATGCGGTATTGCGGTTCCTTGGTTCGAAGTGCCAAATCAAGATCCAAAACACCAAAGTAAAATTGAAATTGTTCAGACAAGTTTTAGAAATGTGCTCCATTAAGAATCAAAATAGATTAGGCATACGAATGTAGTGAAATAAAATTAACACTATAATTAAATAAATGCTCACTAAGTTAATGCTTTGAGTTATCAAACATAAAATACTATTCTAACAAACAATAGTAGTACTACCTGAATTCACATTTGGGTGAAAATTGCGATATGCTAAAAATTTAATTGTTATGGTAATTCCCTTTCACTTATTAGGAATAATTAATAATGAATCCATAATTCGATAGGTTTGTTACATTTGGTTATTCGATTCTAACTCTTAATTAAGGATACACATTACTTATCCTATCTCAGTTTATCAATCACTTGAAATGTGGTGCACCTATGGGCCAATCCAAAATATTTTTGTGATTAGAAAAACTGTTAAAAAAAATTTCCAATGTTATTGTCTTAATACCTAGGATATGGGTTTTAAATTTCAAACATACTACTTGAAATCTACTAATCTTTCTAGTTTGGTCACTTTGGTGATCACCAAACTATTTCATAATATAAATCTCAATTCGAAACAAATAACAATGCAAAGCAAAGAGTCATAATGTACCATTAACATTAATTGACATAAATATTCATGTATATAATCAACAAGAAAATAACACAAATAAAACAATCAATGTTTTAAAGACAAAACATTCACTATCGTAACATTGATCTCAATTATTTTAACCAGTAGTTAATTTTACGAGTAGCAAGTTATAAGAAGCTCAGTGAGTGAGGGAAGTAACGGGAAGAAGATAAATTGTTGATGGGAAGAATAACTAGTGGCAATAGAGGCAAAAGTAAATTAGAGTTGGAAGCAATAAGGATTCTAGAAGGCCTGCATTTTATGAAGAAACAATTGCGTTTTGGGCATCTTGCGTTTTATGTAGTAAAGCGTGCATTTTGTTAGTTAAGCTTGTAACTGATTCAGCTAGCAATTGAGTGAGAAAGGTATAAGTGAGATGAACATAGGAGAGAAGAGTATTGAATTTGTGTAATGTTCATGATGAACTTTGGAGGGAAAGGCTCCTCGAGTTGCCTAGTTTGTTAATAAAGACACATACATTCCATTCATTTCCCATTTACATACCTCCATTTCCTTTGTAACTCAGAAATAGATAGTTGTTCTATTACAAGTGGTATGACTCGGTCCAATTGATGAGAACAAGGTCAATAATGACGAAAATCACACAAGTTGATCAAGTTCGTGAGTTGCAAGTTGGCTTCTCGAAAATACAGTTGGAGATGGCTACTGTGCAAGAAGACATCAGAACAAATCAGGAAGAGTTGTTGAAAAAGCAAGAAGATCACTTACGGAAAATACAAGCAATGTTGACAGCAGACAACGAGAATAAGGCCATTCAAACTAGAATAAAGGATCACTTATGTTAAATCCCTTGTTTGGTTTCAAAAATTATGTAGTAATAATGGCCTTACAACTTGGAGTGAGTTTCATAAGGCTGTTCAAACTAGATTTGGTAAAGGGCCTTATGATGATCCTATAAAAACATTGACCAAATTAAAGGGTCTTATGCTAGAGGACTATAAATCCCAATTTGAGGTTTTAGCCAATAGGGTATATGGATTGCTAGAGAATCATAAACTTAGTTTTTATTTAGGAGGACTTGAGGATGCATGATATTTGATTGCCTGTTAGGATATTTCATCCTAAGAATTTGACAGATGCATACTCTCAAGCAAAAATTCAAGAAGAACTCATTTTAACCACTAGAAGTGTTAGGCCTATGCGAAATGCAAATCAATTCCACATTCCAAGTAATGGAGTAGCTGCTGAGATATGATCTAATAAAGGCAATTTTTTAGCACAAAAATGACATTACAAGGACAATCAAAACCTTTCCATACTGCTCCTATGGCGAGTGGACATTATAAGGGTGGAGAAGGGAATCTTCATGTGATGCTAAGTGGAACAAAGGACATATGTGTGAGGTCCCAAAACTCTTCATCATTGAAAGGGTTGAAGAGGAGGATGAGCATCAGCTAGCTCATTTCTTCAGAGGAGGATGATCTAAGAGACAAGTTACTAGAAGAAGGTCCTGAAATATCCCTAAATGCTATCATCAGAACCCCAACCCCTAAAACTATGAGAATTGTATGATTTTTAATGAATCATTAAGCGATAATCCTTATTGATTTAGGTAGCACCCTCAATTTTTTGGATGCTAAACTTGCTGTTATTATTGGCCCTCAATCTAAGGGGCAAGATGCTATTAAGGTTCGTGTAGCCAATAGTTAAGAAATAGTTAGTCTTGGAAAGAGTAGAGATGTGAACATCAAGATGCAAGGTTCTATTTTTCAAGTGGACATCTACATTCTACCTTCGGCTAGTTGTGATGTGGTGCTTGGAATTCAGTGGTTATGCATTTTAGGACCAATTCTATGGAATTTTGTGAGTCTAACAATGGAGTTTGCATATGATTGTGGCAAGTATCTATTGAAGGGTTTACAACAGGGGCCTAATCTGAGTATGGAAGATGCATAATATTTCAGATTATCCAGGAGGGAAAGCAAAGGAGTAATATTACAATTAATGGGTGAGTTTCTATTACTTTAATTAGTTAGGAAATACAAAATAGGTCAAATTACTTATAATTGACTAGAGTAACGCCACAAGTCCGCTTTGGCGTAAAGTAAACTAACACACAACCATGAGGCTTCAAAGTATTCCTATATACATGATTTAATACCCCAAAATTTATTGGAATTCACATTAGATGAAACATCTAAAGCAATAGACAACAACAAAAATAAAGACTTTTTTTTCTTTTCTTTTTTTTTATCAAACGTGCGGACTGTGCAATGCCTAGTTTCCTTAAGCTTTCTAATTGACCCATGCATTGAACTTTAGACTAATGACTTCCAAACCAGATGGATTTAGGACATTAGGTGTAGAAACACCTATAGAGACTTAACAACTTGAATAAAAAATACTATGAAGCTAAACTAGTCACAACACAATAGCAACCGTTCCAAACTACTCGCTTTTGAAGCAAACACTCACTTCTTACTGAAGCAAGAGGTTCAGTTCCTGAGTAACAAGATCGAAATGGTCAATAAGTCACTTTAATAGACACACTTGCCTGAGTATTGAGCTTTATTAATATATTAGTTAAATTATTAAATTTATCATTTCCTTTCAGATTAAGTTTTTAAGATAAGTGATAATTTAATATGGTATGAGAGCTAATGTTTCAAATTCGAATATTGTCTCATAATTTATCGCATATTTCAATTAAAATAGTCAACATGTTATCTAGTAATTTAACAAGTTTGAACCCTCATTCCTACATTGACCACCAATACAAAGCTGGAGGCTGCTGAACTGGAAGAAGTTATTGATTAATAATTATAAAGAGTAAATTTACCAATTGATTTTTCAATGGTCAAAGTAAGAGTATTTTCATAATTTGTTTTTTCAAATTTGGTTTCTCAATCCATTCTAACGTTCAACGCTAACAGGTGGAATTTTTGCCACAAAAATGGTAGTTTTGATATATTCAAGTGTCACACCTGTCAATTTATAAAGCTTTACTTTTTTCTTTTTTTTTTTAAAAAAAAAAAATGTCTGGTAGATAGTTTATTTTGGTCAGGGGCAAGAAAAATTTTACATACCGAAAAAGTGAGACCTGAACAAGACTGGCAGGCCACCACATATGGGCAGGGTCCACCACGTAGTTCCTCAATAGCCCAGCCCAACCATATCCTAACACCTGTAAAATCAACCATACCCAATAAATAATATTAATTTGTATGTCCTTCGTAAGGCATAGAGATTTTACAGTAAAAGCTTAGGAAAAAAAAATGAATATTCTTCAAAAAAAAAAAAAAAGTTAGAATGGTTTGAAGTTGAATTGTTTTTAGAGAAAAGTGGGGGTGGGGAAAGGGTTTACCAAACAGAACTATTGTAACTCTTGTCTCTTAAATTCATGTAACTCTTGTCTCAATAGTGAGAATGATCCTAGTAACCAACTATTACAATTACAAGTTACCGCTCCTACACTTTTCAAAGTGAAAAATGAAAGAAAAAAAGATAGAATAAAAACCATTTATAAGGAAATTATTACCTTCTTCTTTTTTACTAAGTCAAGACACCATTACCTGAGTAGTGATAATAAGAAGCCAACCAGCCAAAAAGGAAATATTTCGATGATAAAAGGCTTTGACTATATCAACAATATAAACAGCATAAGCTGGCCCATTTCCAAATGCAGAACCAGCATTGGCAAAGATGGAAATGAGTACGTGCTCTTTCATGTTAAAGGGACCCGGGTTAACAGAGAATAACATTGATCCAAATCCTGGTATTTTGAATTGGGTTATGGGGAGGGTGGCTGCCATGAAGCGGCCGATGGGGAGGGTCGCCACCACGACGGTGATTTGGGTTATGATGATGGGCTCAGTCCGGTATGCAAAAAACTGGTTAAGGAAGGAGAGGAGGGCACATGAGAGTAAGCCCAAGGTCCACATTCGGAAGGTCCATACCGGTTGGGTTGGATCGTCGGTGTTGGACACAGTTAGCCGAACTTCCTCGATGGGAGATAGCTCGTCCTCATCGACAAAACCATTGATGATGGTGGTGGTGGTATCAGGATTCCGTGTTTGTTTTTCTAGGGTGGCCATGGGTGAAGGAAGTAAAGAGGATGGATTAATGGGAGTGTTGATTTTAGTAGGAGAACTCGGCTGCTACCTATTTATGGCATGCTATAAGAGTTGGATGTCCTACTTGTGAGGCTGAGACCTAGGTACAGTTAAGCCCAAACCGTTTTTTTTTTTTTTCTCTTAATTACATAGAAAAGAAAAGGAGATATGCTGAGAAGGGAAGGATGGCAATGAGTTGACTGCAAGAAAAGTGGTTGTTAGGGATAATATTAGCATGAGATATGTTTAGTAAATTTCAACTCATTATAATTATGTTATTTAACATAAAGATTAAGTTATTTAAAAAATATGATTATGATTAATTAGGAGTTCTTATCAATTTAGGTGGCATTCTATTGTATTCTGTTCAAATGCTATAATATTTTTAACGTATCTAGCATGTTTTAACTATGAAAGATGATGAAAAGATAGAGAAAACTTCACTAACCCCCTTGAATTGTTACTGCTTTTGCAATTAGTCCCTTAAACTTCAAAAACTCTCGATCAATTTAATGTATCAATCTTTTAATTTTTATTTTTTTTTAAATTTCATCAATCTGTTTGGATTTTATATAAAATCCTGTCAAAATTTCAAAAATATTCCTCTTTTTTTAAAAAAAATAAAAAATAAATATATGTAAAGTTTTTCAAAGATTTCGGCGTGGCTATTTTTGCCAATTTCATTAAATCCTGACCAACACCTAAACCTTAGCTTTTTCTTTTTTTCTAAAAAAAATTGATAGGTATTTTGAGAATTTTGACAACCTTCCATTAGGATTTAATGAAAAATCCTAACAGATGTGTGAAATTGAAAAAAAATATTGAAAGATTGATAAACTAAATACAGAGTTTTTGAGGTTTAAGAGAGTAATTGCAAATGTGATGAAAGTTCAAAGGGCTTAAGCGAAGCTTTTCTTGAAAAGATATGGATATTTTATTAGATATGAAATGAGTTACGGCTACACTAAAAAGGGTGTGGGTATGCATTACGGATAGCTTGGTGATAGATTTTCGATATGAATACAGCTACCTTGCAATGGAGTTTTGGTATGCGTTACGGACTACTCGTTAACGAGTCTCCAGTATAAGTTACTGTTACCTTATAATGTGGTGCCAGTACGATGACCTAGCCAGTATGCTTACAGTGCCCTGTGACAAGGGCATAGGTACAATGCAGATTACCTATATGGAATCATGTATACTATGCCAAACTCTATAGTACGACAGTAAATATACTAGCTAGTATGTTATGATGCCTCGTGTCTTAGTATGGAAATGTATGATAAGGAAATGGTAAGATGACCTCAACTGAATGAGGGTAAGATGCGGGTATGATGATGTGATGAAATGAGGTTACAGTTTTAAAGTTAATGAAATGTGCAAAAATATAGTGTTAAACTCAATTATTTTTAAACACCTTAAAGTGAAATTGTCATGAAACCATACCTTGTTTTATGAACTTATTACTTTACATGAAAACTAATTTTGAGTCTATCAATAGCTTATTTCGATCATGGTTTACGTATTAAATTGTGGACTTAAGTAATTGATATTTTTTTCCACCTCTAAAACCGATAAGTGAGATTTCAAGTAAGTGTTTACATAATTTTCTTCTGTCCGAAGAAATGATTTATCCAAATAATGAGTCACCATTGATATCGACACATCTGAGATCACCAAATGTTTGGAATTTCCTCTATTCAATCATTTTCCTTCTTCTTGTTGTTGGATATCTCGTTCCCTACAGTTTCTCTTTGTTTCTCAAGCCTATAGTGAGTTACAAACAGAGTAGATTTGGGTATCATAATGGCAATATGGTAATTAAATAGAATTATATAAACACATAACTTGCACAAAGTAAAAACTAAAGTATAAAATCAAAATTTAAACATGAAAATCACATTATCTATGCTTAGAAACTCACCAAACAAAGCTTTAGAGCATTTCTTGGGATGGTAACATATGGCATATGATCAAAGGAATGAGATTAAGCCATCTCTCCATCACACATGATGGTTGACCAACTGGGAGAGCTTCCCACAAAATATCTTAAAATCTAATCATCACAAAAATCAAATAATATTATAATCCAATCCTTTCTAGATAGACTATCTTAGAGGTGAAATTAGGTTATATTTAAGATGAAATATTCTGCAAATAGTCATGGACTAGTCAGCACAATAAGGCTAACGTGTTGTGCTGACATAGCAGTATCTTGGGCTACCACACATACACATTGTCTAATATATCCAGGGGCATTATGTTCACGGCCACTTTTGGTCAACCTACAAAAATCTGATACTATAAATTTTACAATTAGATAGAGGATTTTGAGCATACTGGCCTTTGAATAGACCCATTTTTTGACCTGCTCAAAATTTCAAGTCCATTAAGCTTATTCAATCAAATTGGAGAGCTAAGCGTGCCCCATTTGGCTCCAAATTTTTATTACTTGTTCTTCACACATAAAATGTCTTGTTGAAATTTTTTTCATTGAGAATATCTTCCAAATTGATTTTCAATTTTTGAGTCACACCCTTATTACGTATAATGAGTAATAGAATAGATAATATTCCTTATTATCCTTTTATTCATTTTTTAATATTCTGTATAACCCTCAATAATACCTTAACTCCTTATTACCTTAAACATACCGAAAATGAAATCTATGACCTCAAACATCAATGAATATTTAATTCTAGAAATATTAATATAGTTCTTATATTCTTTTCAGATTTACTATTGTGTTATTATTTGGTCTTAAATTTCATTTTAAGACTGTCATATTCCAGAATTTAAAGTCGGGGGTGCTACAGCCTCTTTGAGCTTGACCATCATGATAGTCTTTTGACGAGCCTCTGACAACATTAAACCAAGACATTTCTAATCTCAATCGTCATTAGGGGTGAAAATGTAGATGCGAATGCGGTTTAGCAATATCTTTATCTACAAAATGTGGTTATCACTTTTAGATATCCGCATATATTATATGATTACTATCCGCATCCCCGTGATTAATGCGGTTATTATCTGTTATCTGCATATGAGGTAATGAACGTTTTGGATTATTAGCTAAATCTATAAGCAAGATTAAATAATGCAACTATTACTATATGCAAGTTTAAATAAATTAATATTTAACTTGTTACACAATTCGCGATTATTTGTCATAGAAGGTTATTGTCTCATAGAGTAATTGAGATTTAGATTACCAAAGAAAATAAATAAATAAATAAATGCAATGAGGTATGACTTTGAGATGATAGTGGAAAAAAAAACGACGTCATTTTAATGACTTTATATGGAAACGCAGATTAACCGCATCCGCATTTCCTTAAAACCGCTATCCGCATCCGTATATGCATATGTTGGTTTTTGCTAACCGCATCCGCATGTGCTGATAGAAAATAGTGGTTAGGTGCGGATAGCGGATGTAAGCAATTATTATTCACCCGCATTTTCACTCCTAATCATCATGACGTGCTTCTGATGACATCAGGCAGAAAACTTTCTAGGCTTCATCATCATGATAGCTATCTAGCGAAAACACGTTATTTTTGTACTTCCAAACGAGAGATGTAACGCCCCGAATTTGAGCCAGCAAATTCATAAGCAGAAACCTCCAGTTTTCACGTGACATTACTACATCAGGGATAACTTACGCAGCAGAATATATTTATTTTCTTTAAAAAGACACATCAGAGTTTACTGAAAGACAAATGTAATTAAAATATTACATTCCAAACTGATACAAAGAAATCACTGTAATCATTAGCTACATTAATAAACAGTTCTAACTCTTCAGTGCTAACAAAATCCAATCCTTGAGCTTTATACTCTTTCGTACCTGCATAATGGGCTATACTGCCCATATATAAATATATATGTCAGTCAACTGCTTTCAACAATGATAAGATTACTGATTTAATTAAAAATATGCGATGCAACAATATGTAAGGCAACAATATGATGACAGTTATAAACACTTATGCCAAGGACTCAGACTCAAGAATCTCTATTAATTTGCCAAGGGCCTCTAACCCAGGGACCTCTATCCTTTTGCCTTGGGCCTCTAACCCAAGGACCTCTAACCCAAGGACCTCTATTCTTTTGCCTTGGGCCTCTAATTCAAGGACCTCTATTCTTTTCTCAGGGCCTCAGATATCTTAGGTTGTCTATCCCTCCCAAGGCCTCAAACCCAGGGATGTCTTGTCCTTTCCTCAGGGCCTCAATCGTGGGCTGTCTATCCCTCCCAGGGCCTCAAACCCGGGGATGTCTATCCCTTTGCCTTGCTTCTAACTTATAACCAATACATGCAATGTTCCAAACAACATGCTTCAAACAAGTTGCATACTATTAAATAAAGCAGAAATCAAAACATTAAAGAAGCTCCACGTGTATCACTCTGAGTGAGTAAGAAATACTCACAGTTATTCTCCGCAGTCTCTTAGTTCATTATCTGCAATAAATCCATCCACACAATAATATGTATATCAATTATCTATTAAACAAAACATTGTTTATAGACCCTTATCTCTTTATATTTATTATATCCATCACTTCATTATGTTTGAGACGATCACTTATAACAATCTTAAAACCTTGGTTCATGATTTGATGACGAGGCTATATGACCAATACCACCAAATATGAACTTAAAGGATTAAAATATATCATAAAGACAATAAGAATAAATACGATCAACTCATAAAAGTCATGAGGACATGAAATGTAAAAGTAAGTATAAATACGATCAACTCATGAAAGTTATGAGGGCAATGAAATGTAAAAGAAAATATAAATACGATCAACTCATGAAAGTCATGAGGACAATGAAATATAAAAGGAAATATAAATACAATCAACTCATAAAAGTCATGAGGACATAAAATGTAAAAGAAAATATAAATACGATCAACTCATGAAAGTCATGAGGACATAGAATGTAAAAGAAAATATAAATACGATCAACTCATGAAAATCATGAGGACATTGAAATATAAAAGTGGTTTATATTACTTTTTATTTTAATTCTTTTTATCTCATAAGCTTATTGGGTCTTTACATAACTCATAAAACAAGTAACATGGAAATTATATAAAATAAATTAAAGTCTTATTTAACAACTTACCAAAAAGTCCTTTCATTATCTATTTGAATTCAAGATTTCCGTCCAAATGGAGGGCAGCTTACTCCGACCTATTTTTCGATGGTCAAACCTACTTCGATTGACGTGAAATTTTGAAAGTAGATAGAAGACTTCAAGAGAAACACTTTCTCTTTTTGGTTCGACTCAATCTGAGTTCGTTATGATTCAATTCTGGTCAGTCAAAGTTTCTGGTTTTTTTTTTATTTTCTGGGTACTAGCCAAGCAAGAAGAGTAGAGAGGGGGAGCTGTTTTGGTTTCTGATCTTTATTCTATAAAGCTAGGCCATGAAAGAGCAAGGTAAGAGGTATATCTAGCTCTCCTAAGGATGCTGGACAGAAATACAAAAGGGAGAAACAGAAAAGTTTCACTCAATCCTCACCTAGGCCAAGTAGTGTAAAAAAGAAAGACTAGATTGTTTTTGCATGAAATTTTCACTTGTCATAAGGTAGAATGGAAGGCAAGGCTTACCTCATATTTATAGGAGTCTTAGAACATCAAGGAAATGAAAGAAATTCGTACATAAGTGTTGGAGGGTTGCTGAAAAATTCAGATATCAAGGGAAGATTCCTATCACATGGATTATCAAGGCTTTCCATGCCTTTACACTTAAATAATCAAATTGCCAACCACATGGACTATGCTTTCACTAAAATTCCAACACTAGTTGGTGGGTAATGATTTCAGTATATGGGAGGTTGTACTAGGTGTTGAATCATCATATCTTTCACTATCCTATTTAATCATATCTAACTATGATGATTTATTAAATGACATTCTTAAAGCATAAAAATAGGTTTTTCACATGTTGAGTTGGGTGATAGCTCATGTAGTAATCATGACTATGGGAAGATGACATGTGGTAGGTGAGTTGGGTTTGTGGATAGCAACTGAAATGGGTTGGGTTAAGTTCAAAGATGGGCCTATTAATGATTAATGTGAATTTTCGTCCAAAACAGAGGTAGTATGTTTCACGGATGTTTTCATGCCCTAAATGGAGTCCAAAACTCATGAAATTCGGAGGGTAACTAGAGGGCTTCGAAATGAGCGTCCCAGTTTTTGAATCGACTAAAACAGAGTTTGTTTGACCCTGTTTCCGTCGTTCCAAAATTTAAGGTCCGTTTGAACTTTTATTGAATCGAAACTATAAACGTTTTTTAATCAATGAATATTTATTTACACAAGTATTCATATTTATTATTTTGCCTTATTAATAGGTTTTAAATCTAATTTAAGACATTAATCTTATGTCTTAAAATTTGGGGCGCTACAAGAGATGTCATGACAGCCTTATGACAAAAATACACATAAGACTATAAAAACTATCCTCTTTAGAGAGAGAGAGAGAGAGAGAGAGAGAGAGAGAGAGAGAGAGAGAGAGAGAGAGAGAGCATTCTTGAGGAGTTTTGTTCGGGGGAGGGGGGGGGGGCTCCACGCCTTCCCCCTCTTAATGGTGGTTCTCTCCTAGCTCTTCTTGGGTTAGGGGTTTTTTTGTTTCCTCCATGTTTTGTTCTTTTGGAGGTTAGTTGTCTCCTTGCCATTAGGGCTGTGGAGTTATTGCCCCCTCGGTTTTCTGGTGGTGGTTGTTGTCCCTTGACAGAAGACTTCACGGGAGTTTTGGTGTTGGGAAGCGGCTTCTTGGTGTGTCTCCGGCAAAGTGTCTGACCATGCTTCCTTGGTGTTTTCTTTGGAGTTAGATCTACTTACTTCAGTTGGGTTTCTTAAGACACGCACCTCTCCACGATGGTCGCCGGCCTCTTCCAGTTCAGCAGCCTCCAGCTTCGGCCGTGCCGCATGTGGCCAGCACCCACTAGGGAGGTCACTCCCTGGACTGGCAGGTGAGGGCCACGGCATGACTTCCAGGGTGCAACTGGTGGTGTTTGGTGGTTCGGGTGTCTCCGACAGTCGTCTACTGAAGAGGGAGGTCCCCGTTGGTGGCGCATGTGGTCCATGCGCCGCTGCTGGTGACGGCATTTCCTGACGCCAGTTTTCCGTGTTGGTTTTCTGTCGTTGGGTTGTTTTGTATTTCTTCTAACAATTTGCTTTGTGTTTGTATTAATCTAGTCATTGGTTTTCGCTTAGAATGTGTGACTAATTCCTTGTTCAAGTAAAGGTTTATATCAATGCATAGATACCATTATGTTGGCTAGATTTTTTAGTAACAATTGTCTGTATTTGTGTGAGTCTTTTAGACTCATGTTGGATGTATACTCTTGGGGTGGTTGCTTGTGTTCACCTATATGGTGTTTGCTGTTATAATGTTGATTTTAGTAATGAAAGTTTCAACTTTTCCTAAAAATAAAAAATAAAAACCATCATCTTCACACCTAACACTTAAGAGACGAAAAAATTTACTAGCATGGTTTCAAATATAGAATAAGGTCAATTTTTAAAACCTAACAAATTTAATAATGGGTATAAGAAAAGTGTACTTTATATCGGAGATATACTTATACAGTTAAAACTAAATAATAATAATAATAATAATAATAAATAATAATAATGAATGTTGTTTAAAAAAACGCTTTGACTAAAAAATTTCTCATAAAATTTAACCTATCTTATATAAAGTAAAATATTATTTATAACTTACAAAAAAAAAAATATTATTTATAAAAGAAAATTATTTTATAATTACATTTTCCCGTCAAACCGCATTTAAACCGCCAAAACACCGTCACGATGACTACATGGTTGTGTAATACCCATGGGAGTAATGCTACATATCACCCTTGTGTCCCACATAATTGATGTGACTCTTAAAATCACCATTGAATTTATGATAAACTACTATTGAACTTTGATCCAATGATAATTTTAAGAGTCACATCAATTATGGGAGGATAATGAATGAACATAAGGGTGATATGTAGCATTCATTTACCTAAGTAGGGGTGAGCAAAAACCCGCAAACCCACCCCAACCCGCACTCCCCGCCCCAAATATAGAGGTTTTGGAGGGTTTTTATGCGGGTACGGGTTGGATTTTGTCCAACCCGTGCGGGGCAGGGCGGGTTGCGAGTTCCTCGGGGACCCGCACCTCCCCGCTGAAAGAAAAAAAAAAAAAAAAAAAAAAAAATTAAAAAACCCCTAACCTTGTAACCCTAAGCACACGCCGCACATCTCTTCATTTTTTTTTCTTTACTCTTCAGTGCCTCAGTCCCTCATAGTCACACACCTCACGCCTCACTTTCATCTTTTCTAACCCTAGTGCCGCTCGGAGGCTTCACAAGTGTTCGTCGACCATGGCGATCCGGCTCGCGAGAACAACCACGACATCTCCGAGTTCACGGTCTCTGATCCGGAGATCGACGGCAGGGGTGGCCTTTGGTGGGTCCAGACCTTGGTAGGCCTCCTCCTCCTCTTCTTCTTCATCAACCTCAATTGTTACAGCGTTAAAATTTAGGCTTGGTGAATGTTTACAGGGTTTGATCAATGGCGGAGGAAAAATTGAATACGGAAGTTTCTGTTGAAGAAAATGGGACTGCGGTGCCTGTGAATGACAAGGAAAAGGCCTCCGAGCCTTCTTCGACCTTGGAAAAAGATGAAGAGGACTAGATGAGGGGAAAAAAGAGGAAGACGAGGGAAAAGGTGAACTGGGTGAGGAATCCCCGCGGATCTCCGCTAACCCCCGCCCCGTGCAGCCCCTCCCCATCCCCAACCGCCCCGCATGGATGCAGGAAAATTTTAGAGGGGTGCGGGGCCAAAAAAGGGGCATCCCCGCCCATGCTCAACCCTTGGGTAGAATCGAAAATGATTTGTGGAGGATGAAGAACGTATCCATAACCTTTTTTTATTTTTTGGTTTTTTAATCTAAAAAAATCAAAATTTGTACTTTGATGGATCAAAGGACAAATTGGAATGTATCAGCTCTCGTCTCAAATTGACCATAGTCAAGCGGAACCATTCCATTAACTGAAACCCACTCTCATTTCAATTTCCAAAACCAAAAGAAAAAACCAGCGATTCAGAAAATGAAGGCCCTTCTCACAAACTCCCCGCCACTGCCCACTACCATGGCCTCCGATCCCCACCCCTCTCCCACCACCACCGTCATCACAAACACAAAAACGAACCCACCACCGTCCCCGCCACTGCCCACCACCACCGTCATAAAAAACACGAACCCACCACCGTCCCCGCCACTGCCCACTGCCGTGGCCTCGGATCCCCATCCCTCTCCCACCACCGCCGTCACCACAAACACAAACACGAACCCACCACCGTCCCCGCCCCTGCCCACCACCATGGCCTCGGATCCCCACCCCTCTCCCACCACCACCACCGACACCACAAACACACGCCCCTTCCCCTTCCCCTTCCCAATCCCAATCCCAAACACAAACACAAACACGAACCGACCACCACAATCAACAAGACCCAACAATATGTCTCCACTCCTATGCCCACACCGCGACCACCTCTACCCAGCCCCCCATCTCATCAGACCAACCCCACAACAACCTTCTCACTATCAGCAAGCTCTCTACCCACGCGCCTCCTTCGGCCGCGGCTTCATCCCCAAACCCATTCAACCTGTCACCGTCTCCGCCCACCCTTCTACTGCTGCTGCGTACCCACCTCGCCCTCTCGTCTACTACCCCCAACCCCACGTTCGCAGCCATCCTGTCCAACCCATGAGGCCTCCCCACCACCACTACTTGCATCCTGCTCAGCTTGGAGGTCCGGGTCCGGGCTCGATTCCGGGTCCGGGTCCCGGTCCGGGCATTCCTATTTCTTCTCCGCAACCCAAGGTTTGGGTTAGTTGATGCTTTTAAAATTTTTGGTTAACGTGACATTGTCACTGTCAATTTACTAATATATATATATTTTTTTTCTCCTTTCAATTGATTGATAATGTCATGTAAAATATATATATATATATATATATATATATATATATAAATTAAAAAAAAAAAATGAAGTAACATATCTCTAAAGGAAATCGGAGCTTGTTAGCTCATTTTATGAGGCACACGGGATTGATTATTTGATTGAAAAAATGATAGTCAATATTTGGAATTGAGAATAGAATAAATTAGAATACAATAGTTATTTTTATTTATAATACTGGAATAGAATAATGAATATTTATTTTATTGTTTGGTACAGAACTATACAATGGTTAATTGTATTGTTTCATAAATGTAACAGGGTACGATGTTGCCATGTACCGTAACAGGGGAGAAGAGGCGCAGAGCACCGAAGGCGGACGCTTCGTCCTCTCGTACCAAGCCAAGGATTGAGGATTCAGACGCCACAGCATCGGAGTCGGGATCTACATCGATTGAGGTCTCCCCGACTACCTTACCGATTACTTCACCGACCGGGAATCAGGGAGTAGTACCACCCGCTGCAGGGACGTTTAATTCCTCCAAGTTCATTGACGCGGATGCTTCGGATAGGTACGACAGCATCTTTGTATCGAGATCCGTACAAATTGAGCAGCATATGTTTTTTGCTGATTTCGAGAAGCGATATCCGAGAGTGATGCAACTCTTCGATCACCAGGTATGGACGGATATGCTCTCCTCAACAGTCTCTATATCACTGAACTTGGTTCGGGAGTTCTACGCGAACATGCACGACTTTAGCGATGGCGCCTTTAAGTCGAGGTTGCGGGGTAAAACTTTCACGGTCAGCCCAGATTTGATTAGAGAGCTCATTGGCACACCCTTAGTCAACAAGTCTCCATATCCCTGTTCCGCGGATAGGCTTCCAACACGAAGCGATCTCATTCGGTGCTTTGTCGACGGCAAGCCTACTACAATGAATGAGGTAGGTGTAGGTTTTGGCCTTGTTGATTTGCCAGTGGATTACCGCCTCATCTACCGTATTGTTGCGAAGAGCCTGCATCTGATTGACAGCACCGACCCCATGGGATACTTCCTATACACGTTGTTGGAGCAAAATCCCATAGACTTCAGCTCGCACGCCATCGACCTGATATGGAATTTTCCACGAACAAGCAAGGATGCAATGTTACCTTTTGGAGGTCTCATCATGCACATTGTCATGAGCTTTGGCATAGATCCTGTCATAGGAGGGGACATCAAGACCCCCCCGAGGCCTTTCAAGAAGAACTTCATCTGGACAACCGAGGATCGCCTACTCAAAAAGGCAGTACCCCTGCCAGATGAGCCCGAGCAGCCAGCCAAGCCAGTACATCCATCAAATGGAGCGCCGACCTCCAAGCCTACTCTAACAACCCAAGACTTGCCGACACTAGTAGCTCAACTTGTCCAGGAGGTGAGCCAACTACGTGAAGTGGTGGCTAAGCAGGAGACGACAATCACCTTGCTGCAGGAGACGCTTGATGATCACATCACCGCTTTTGCCGAGGAGCGGGGCATGTTGGCGAACGATCGACAGATTCAAGGTCACACGCTTGCAGTCGTTGATGAGATCCGGGAGCAGAAGAAGTAGGGTGGAGGTTCACTTGAGGAGTTCTTTGATGGAATAGGTCGTTTTGAAGAGACCGTTTAGTTATGTTTTTATGTATTTCTCAAATTTTTATTTTATTTATGTTGTGATGTTTTGGATACATTCTTGGGAGTTTTTAGGTTGTGTTGCCTACAATAGTTTTTGGGGATTGTATATTGGATACTGTCTTTTGTGTTTATTATGGTTGTGCTTGGACAATTTCCACCATGGAGGTGGTAATCCTTTGGGTATTATGCACACTATGATTTTAGGTACTTTAATCAATTATTAAAACCCTAATAATCCATTCTTAGTCACTATCGAATGTTAAGCTTCGAAGTCGAGCATTCAACCAATAAGGGTTGAAATTCAGTCAAGTGCAGTGAACATTCAATGAAGGCTAGATGCATAAATGAAACAAAACTTCTAGCTTAACCAAAGTTCATAATAAGTATATCAAAACATATAAAACCATAGCAATGTTATAAAACATGAGAAATATGAACAAGTTCGATTTTTCTTTTGGAAAATCTAATTACCCTATGTGATAAATTACAAACTCAACATGTCAAGCTAGGACTTCACAAAATGCTTGATATACAACAAGTTCAATATATAATCATTATGAAAAACGGACTTGAAGTTCAAGGATTGCCTTATGGAAATGGAACTAGTGTTGTCCAGCAAATTCAAGCTCTTAAGAAATCATCGATGTTGTTAAGGAGACAATATTCATAAGTTTTTATAAGCAAACCTAAAGTTGTTTTGAAAACTTAAAGATCAAACCTTAAAACCTTTAAGACCAAAAAATAACATTTAAGCTTTAAACTTTGACTGAACTGAAAATAGGTCAAACGAAATCAGATTTAATTTATTCAAAGACCACATTGTGCTCACAAAAGAAAGATCTATTGTAACGCCCCGCCTTTTACAAAAAGGCGTAAGTGAAAATTTCGATTTTCACGTGACATTACTACAACATCAGAGTTATAAATTGGTAGCGGAATATAATTTATCCAACAGACTTGGATTAATTAACACATCAGAGCTTTTAAATTAAATACCTCTAGACATTCATTAAAAAATACTTAGAACAAATACATGGAAACATGTGTCCATAGTGACACAAGAGAATACAAGGAAATTATTAGCAACCTTGTCAACATAAAATGCTATAAACACAGAAGGCTACAAACAAAATACAAACTATGTATCTTTAACTTGAAGACCACTCGAGCTCTAATCTTTGTCTATAAACCTGCACCAATGTATATATATATATAGAGAAATAAAAACACAAAACAACCTAAGTGAGTCCACTGTTTCCCATAATAATATGAATGCTGATTTACTAATAAATGCCACACAATGCAAATATGGTTTTATAGTCACATATATATGCAATATATAATCCGTGGTAGCTAATCACAGTCATATATTAAATGTATACCTAACCATAAAACAGTAATATGACAGTTTTAAATGCAAGGCTTAATTATCAATTTTATGCACTCCTCTCGTGAAAGAACCAACGGTCCAGATTAGCGTGTCACGGGAGCCAACGGTCCCAGTTGGCAATACCATCAACACCCCAGCTATATTAGCCAACTCTCACATTTATTAGTTTGTTACTGGAATCCAAAGGTCCCAGCAGACTATGAGCCAAAGGTCATAACCCGTTTATTTATTAAGTTTCACGGAAGCCAAAGGTTCCACTGGCAGCCATCACCCCCCCGCTGCATACCAGCTTTGTTATTAACCATTTTAGTTAAAAATAGAAAACATGTAAGAACACATGCGCAAACAAATAAATAAAGCAGTAAACACAATATCATGGAAAAATCCACAAGCTTCGTCCTCAGTAAGTATAGAGATACTTACAGCCTTTTGGTGCAGTTCTCATAATAGCTCATATTCTGCAATAAATATATGTTTATATATAGAGAGTGTTAATATTATTATTCAAGGATCATAATTGTGTACACATAGATACAATTACCCTTTTTACTTGGAAATCATTTATCATTATGAATTTATGAACTCAACCTGATAGTTATATTCTAAACTTAGTAAATAATAATAATAACATCAAAATCATGTTTCTATAAAAATATCACAACTTATTTAGCACTTTTAAAAATCCTCTTCTCTCAAAAGAACCACTTAAAAATATATTAATAAGGATTCCTTAATCCATAATCATTTCCACTAAGATAATAGAATCCAAAGCATTTCAAAATAATTAACCCATCAAAACTCATAAACCCATTCACACCATCAAACACTCTACAACTATCTTGAACCAAGAACATAATAATCCCAAATCAGCCCACTCGGCTGAGGTGACCAAAACTCCTAAAATCACCCACAGCCAACACATACCCATAACAGAAAACACAAGGATCTCACACCTACACCACCGAAATACACCCACCCAAAACACAATCAATCCAAAATTCACCAAGTGATCACAGCAACCTTCAACACTCAACTCACGGCTCAACCAAAACAGGGAGGAAAAACACCACATACACAAACATCACAGTATTCGGCCGATCAAAGGGAAAACAGGGGAATTAGTTCAACTTGGCAAAAGTCCATAAAACATCAACTTCCAACTCAAACAAAACCACCCACATACGGCCAAATTCATAACAGAGCACATGGCCAAAGACCACTATAGCTCAAAATCATCAATAAATCCAACAAGAAACCCAATCGGTTGAACCCACAAAAATACCCATTCTAAATCAGTCCTTCCAGAAAATACCCAACATCAAACCTATCTAGGAATCACCCATCTATGGGTACAGGGGATCACACGGCCGAACACCCACACAAAACACACACACGGCTAACCCAGAAAAATACACACAATCGGGTCAACCCAAAAACTCAATAAATCCAAATACATAACAGAAAACCACAATAATCAAACAGAAATTACAAGAAATCATTAGGAATTTAAGGCTGGGGAAATTCACCAGAAAATCACCCATGGAAGTCGCCGGATTTCCGGCCAGAACCGCCGGAAATCGCCACTGGGTTCGTCACCTACGATGACCCACGGAGGATCGGGTCTGGGTCTCGCCGGAGAGTCGGGTTCCAGCTCCGGTTCTTCTGGGTCCTCTCCTCCGTCGGTTTCCCTCTCTCGGTTCTCCCTCTCTGATTCACTCTCTCCCTCTCGGCTGTCTCTCTCTCTCTCGGCCTCTCAATTTCTCTTGTTCTCCTGATCTCTCTCTCCCTCTGTTTCGGGTTCCCTGTGTTTCTCCCTCAGCTCTCATCTCTCTTTCTCTCTGTTCTCACTCGGATTCAGCTGAGAAGAAGGAGAAAAGAAATGAGACCAAAAGAAGAGAAAAGGATTGGGTCTCTTCTCTCCATTTCGGCCAGACAAGGAGGAAAGAAGAAGAATCACGGAAAGGGAAAGAAGGGGCTCGGGTCATGGGTTCTCTGGGCTCGTCGGGTCACGGGTCATCTCCGATTCTCTCCCTCTCAGTGTTTCGGTCTCTCTTTCTATCTCTCTCGGGTCTCTCGGTTTCAGAAAAGAGAAGAAGAAAGGAGAACAGAAAAGAATGAGAAAGGAAGAAGAAAGAGCGAATAAAGAAGAAGGAAGAGCTTCAGTTAATTCTCACTGAAGAGGTGCGATTTTCTGATGAAGAAGGGAGTTCGGATTTATAGAAGAGAAACCGTGGGCAGCAAGGGTGATGCACAGAGATTACGCAATAGATTCCTTCACCCAAATTCAATTAACCCGCAGATTCGACTAATCTACAGATTCAATTAATCTGTATATAAAATATTTTTTTGAATATTTTTATATCGGGTCTTTACCATTTAATAAATCATTAGAATATAATTTTAAACTCGTTTTGAGTCCAGTTCATTTTATAAATAATGTTAATTTTTGAATAACATTATTACACTGATAATATTATTATACAAAATAATATTAGATCAAAATAATATCTTGTACAATAAATATTTCAAAATAATATTATATATTAATAATATTATTCTACAAAATATTCTCGTATAATAATATTAGAGATATTATTATTCCAATCAATTTACTAAATATTTAGGTTTTGGAACAGATAGCACATAAAGATGCAATTTATCAGAATAATGTCGATCAAGCAATTAAAAGTGTGAATTGATCGCCATAGATCTTAAATTCTATTTAAAATACCTTGTCTTAAAATCTGGGGTATTACATCTATCATATGGCAAAAGTTAATAAAAAGTCCACCAGTAGACTTTTTTACCCGAAACCGGAGCTTAAATGACTCAACTATCGAATTAACCAAAAAATTGTCAAAGAAAAATATCACCATGTTTCTAGAGCATTTTTGTGTAGAAGTCAAGAATAATAATGAAGGAATAAAAGATCTCAAGAATATCACAAAAGTAATCATGAAAATAAAGAAAAATCAGTAAAGTAAGTGTGAATGCAAAAAGTAGTTTAAAGATATTTTGGCTTAATAGACAGAAACTTTGACTGGATCGGAACTAAGTTAAAACAAACTCGAAATGAGTCAAACCAAAAAAAGAAAGTTTTTGTCTTAAAGTCTTCTATCTACCCTCAAAATTTCACGTCAATCGGAGTAGGTTTGACTATCGAAAAATTGCTCGGAGTAGGCTGCCATCTATTTGGACGAAAATCCTAAATTCAAATAGATAATAATAAAATGACTAGTTTGCACGAACTTATCTAATAAGTTAATACTTTTATTACATTTTTCACCTTATACCCCTACTTATCTTCTATAAATAAGCATACAAGGGTCTTTGTTTTTCCACACAAATCATAGGCAACTTTCATGAAAGCTTTTGCTTTGGTTTTCTCTTCCTTTTTCCCTCCTTCTACCACACAGCCACTTTGGTGTTCTTGAAGGTTTTTCTCTCCAAATCAACTTGGTAAGCGATCTTGATGCATTGAGTGACTTCTTCGATATTCCTAAGAAAGTGTTTAATTCACTTCCACTATATCGAGTCTGAAAACTCAATAGATATAGTTTGAACATGAAACTTTCAAAGGAATATCTTATGAACCACTAGGCATCTCTTTCTTACTATTTGATTTCATTACTTGTTTTATGAGTTGTTTAAAGACCCAATAAGCTTAAGAGATAAAATAATTAAAGTAAAAAGTTATATAAACTGCTTTTACATTTCATTGTACTCATGATTGATCTTATGGCTTTCATGAGTTGATCGTATTGATATTTCATATTTACATTTCATGTTTCCTCATGACTGATCTTATGACTTTCATGTGTTAATTGTATTTATATTTCGTATTTACATTCCATTGCCCTCATGACTGGTCTTATGACTTTCATGAGTTGATCGTATTTATATTTAATATTTACAGTTCATTATCCTCATGACTGATCTTATGACTTTTATAAGATGATTGTATTTATATTTCGTATTTTATATTTCATTGTCCTCATGACTAATCTTATGACAGTTCATTGTCCTCATGACTGATCTTATGACTTTTATGAGATGATTGTATTTATATTTCGTATTTACATTCCATTGTCCTCATGACTAATCTTATGACTTTCATGAGTTGATCGTATTTTATATTTCATTGTCCTCATGACTGATCTTATGACTTTCATGAGTTGATCGTATTTACTCTTATTGTCCTTATGATATATTTTAATCCTTCAAGTTCATTGAAAAATAAAGTAACTTCTAAATTACAGTGTGTGTGTGTGTGTGTGTGTGTGTGTGTGTGTGTGTGTGTGTGTGTGTGTAATGTGTAACAAAATATCAGAAGTGCGGAATTTAAAAGAGACAAATATTATGTTAACGAAGTGGAAACTCAATTAAGAGAAAAACCACTTCAAGACAGCCAAACCCAGGAAATCCACTATTCAGAAGACAAAGCTAGTACAAAGACAGTAACACTCACATACCCGATGCAGCGATCGCATCTTGCACTTCGACACATAACCCAACATGAACGCCTCCCAACCAAGTCACCTACTTGAAGGGGTATTCAATGGATTCATTTACCTTAGGGCTCCTCTCTAAGATAGACTTCACACGAACACAATAACAGCACATTGGCAATAGCTAAAGAACTAGAAGATCTTTACAATATCTCCCTAAACACCCTCTCTAAGCTATAGAGAATTCAATACCGAATTCTGTAAAGAATACATGCATGCCTAGAGGCCTCTATTTATAGGCTGAGAAGACCTAAATCGAGTCTGTCTCTGATTTCTCTAGGTGGCGTCCGGACGGTCAACTGTGCAACTGTCTTTCCATAACGCGCTTTACGCGTTTCCATATTAAGGTCGCATCCAGACGGTGTTGCCCTAGAACCTGGACAGCTGCAACTTGTCTACACGTAATTGCCTTATCAAAGGACTGCGTCCGGCCGATGTTTCCCTGGAGTCCAGACAGATGCAGATTGTATGCACACAATTTCCTTATCAAGGATCTCGTCAAGACGGTGTTGCCTTGTCATTTGGATGGGTGCAAGCTGTCTTCCCACTCCGTGTCTGCAAAGAAAAACTGAAATCTTCTCAAACTCTGAAGAGAGTCCAGACGTGTTGCCATGACTTCCGGACGAATGCAACCTGGATCTGTTCAGAAGCTTCTCGACACTGATGGCCATCCGGACGGAAACAAAGGATCCGACTTTTCTGAGTTGGAATCTACACAGAATCTTCCTTGAACACTAAGGTAGTCTTCTCTAATTACTTTAAAGATTCTGAAATATACGGCATCCCTGTTTAAAACAACAACATTACATAATAGTGATTTTGTCAACAGAATGTAACCAACAAAACTAACAAACTCCCTCTTTGGCTATTCTGGGACAAAATTCACTTGATCGATTTAAAAATCACGTACAATTATTTACCTATTTATTTAGGTAGATATTGCACAACAGCGTACAATATCTATGGCACCGGTGTTATTAGGGCTGGTAAAACGGATATGCGAGTCGACCCATTTAAGCTAGACCCAAACACGACCCGTTTATGTTAACGAGTCGGGGCTCCAGACACAGCACGACACGGCAATTTCATGGATCACCCAACACGACCCGTGTAACCCGTTTAGAATAATGGGTCATATCGGGTCAACACGACCCGTTTGACCCATTTAGCTTAAAAGGGATTACAATTTACCATTACTCAATATCAATTATATACACAGCTCAGAGCCTCAGATAAAAATGACTCTACCACTAAAATTTACATTTTCTTTTAATGATAGAAAAAGGAAATTACTCTCTCTCTCTCTCTCTCAAAGAGATTTTCCTCATAACACTTTCCACCGAAAAAAAGATCCAAGAAAAACTAAGTTTCAATATATCACCGTATGTTGTTTGGCTTCATTCACTAAGCGATCTAACTATACCACCTTTAAGAACTTACATTTCCACAAAATTTTGAACATTCAAAGCTAAGAAAGTATGGCAACCCATTATCTCAAAACCAAATCAAAATTCACAATCAGCACCTCAAATTTCAACTAAATGTTTTACTCTCAACAGTCAAAATAAAACCAAATTGACAATCAGATCGCAAAATCCATCAGAAACGTCACTTGCTTGTTGTAGATATTGAAGTAGATGTTGAAGAGGTACCAGAGCCCAAACAACACCCCGAGCTCCAACATCTTGAACAAGCTGCTAGATTCTGCGCTCTTGCCGATGCTCTCGAGCATCGAGGTGGCCCTGACCTCCAAGCTCTTCGTGTTGCGATCGGACTCAGGGACGGGGATCGAAGACCGGGGCTTGAGCTTGAACGAGTTCGACGAGGACAGAGACCACGACTGGCGAGGGGAGTTAGCAGAGACAGACACATTGGGGAGACCATGGGGCTTCAAGGACGACGGTGCAGTAGAGAGACAGGGAGAAGAAGAAGAAAATGGAAGAAGAAGAAGAGGGGGCGACGTTGAAGGAAAAATAAAATGAGTTAGAGTTTTTTTTTTTTTTCCCAGCTAATAGTAATAATCTCATTTCCTTTTTTTTTTTTTAAAAAAAAAAAACATAATCATGTCTGGCGGGTCACCCACGGGTGACCCATGACACGACCTGCCAAGCCGAAGTAAACAGGTCAATCCGTTTATGACCCAAACCTGCTAATTTCGTGTCGGGTCGTGTCAAAATTGCCAACCCTAGGTGTTATATTACAAGTCCTTCGGGACAACGTCAACCTTATTGGAAATGGGTTAAAATCCTAGGTAGGCCGTATGCCATTGATATGACATGGTTCTCTTGTTATGACATGTATTCTACCTATATTGCATTCATAATCATTTTATTAACCAAATAATTAAAACTTCACATTGTTGTATGTGATTTATACATTAACTTCTAAATTCACTTCAAGATAACATGTGCATCATGTGTATTATTACAAACTAAGTTGTTGACTTACACTTGTTTCTTTTCCACCTATAAAAAAATGTGTTGTTTTATAGCTAGTTACCTAGATGCCGATGCCAGTGAGGCGATGGTTCGCTTGGAGGACTTGATCCGTATTATTTTCCAGGAGCTAGACCCGATTCAACTTCAGGCTATGTGGAACGCAGATGGGGAAACCCAAGCTAGCATGATAGAGATCATTTATGCGCTTTGTCTTGTCAAGACTAGGTTATGACTCTCTTGATGTTATTTTTATGACTTCTAGTATTAAGTTGTAATGTTCAAATGATTTCAAGATTGGTATTTTGACCTTGACATTTGGTGACTATCTATGTTATGATGCTTTAGTTTTGCTCTGGTTGTTATGTGATTATGAGTTTTAATTACTATTCTTATATTATGTGGAAGTCTTCCATTGCAGACTCTCTTTTTAGAGAGGATGAGATCTCCGTGGTCTTATTCTTCTTAGTATAAGATTGGGAGGCGAACCATGAAGTTAACTATCAGTTAGTTAATTTTACTAAAGCCCTACACCAGATTTTGGTCGACACCAAAACCTCAGGCAATCTCTTGTATTGGCTGGCATTCGAGAAAATGAACATTGGTAGGAATATTATAGCCCTCATGGCCCCATGTTGTAATGTCCAAGAAAAATATAAGTGATACTTTTAGATTCAAAGAAAATTGAAAAGAAAGTAAAAAGAAAAGAAATGATAAAATAAATAAATAAATAATTAAAGGGGGGGGGGGGGGGGGGGGGGCGCACGGCCAACAAAAAACAAAGGCCGAATGGCCTTTGTTCAAATGGCCATTCGGCCATTTTAGAAATGAAGGGCCCGATGGCCCTTCAGTAAAAATAAAAAAAATAAATAAGTGAGGTGGCGCACAGACGTGCACCCTTTAGGAGAAAAGAATGCCTCTTTTTGGACCACACCAAAAAAAAAAAAAGAAAAAAAAAAAGTAAGGGCTCCTCTCTTAGTTTTCAAAAAGAAAAATTGTGATATACGAAGATTCAACGGTCCGATCTTCAATCCGTCTTCAAAAACGTGATCCTTGCCCTTGGATCTACATTTTCATCGATCATTTTGAAGTAAAACACTAAGCTCATGGTTTTGTGATTTTTGGGTAAAATCCTATAAATGAGTTTAATCTTTTATGTTCTTTAGATATTTGGGCTTGTTGGAACTTACTTGAGGCTACCCAAACCTTGGGTTTTGGTTTGGTGAATTTTGGGTGAGTTTTTTCAAACCCTAACTTTTGGGTTATGTATTTAAATTGCGATTTTTGTGCCTAAATCTTATGTGTTAGTGTTATTTGCGTTAAAATGACATTATTATGTTATGGGTTAGTAAATATAAATTGTGGTTAGTATTTATTGCGATTGGGTTAGTGAAAATTGATTTGGGAGTTTTTAGGTGTTCTAACCCCAGATTATTAATGAGTGAACTAATTGCATCTAGTGTGTTAATTAATCTCATATTATCTATGAATTTCATGAAAAATAGACATTTATGGGATTATGTCCTAAAAATAGTAATTAGTATAAATTGGAGATTTTAATTGTAAACTTAGGAATATTTCTATGTATGGGTTTAGTCTAATAATGGGTAACTTCGTGTTATAGCCTTTGAGCGATTCAAAGTGCTAATTGATATAATTGTTAGTTAAATAGCTAAATAGTGCATTATGTTGTGATTATAGCGGCACATTGCGGGTCAAACCTAGGATTGTTGGAATCAGGAGTATGAGCAATCCAAGGTGAGTATTTTATTCATTGAGAAAGTATTATTTTTCATATATGATGAATTGTAAAATATATATTTTTTTACAAACCGAACCAACTGTATGTTGATTATGATCTGTTTTGGATGATTTGATTACTTTTGAGTATATTGAAATTATGAAGATGTTTTGAAGTATGAATATGATATGTAGAGTTTGAATGAATGGTGTGACTATATGTTTTGGTTGGGAGTTTTGAAAACTGTGATTGCATTGGAACATGAATGTGATTTTAGAGTGAGTATAAAGTTTGAGAACATGATGCATTACGTGCCACAAGAGCACAGCATGGTTACTTATGTGCCACAAGAGCACAACCTTGAGCCACAACTCATGGTACTCGCATATGCATACATATATTGTGATGTGATGGAATGTGTTGCATGTCTTATATATTGTAGTTTTGCTAAACGTATTAGTTGCATAATTTAAGAAGCATTGAGTTTGGATGTGCCTAGATGTTCACATTGTTCAGATATTTGAATGTTATGTCTTAGTATAGTAGGCAGTTGTTATTTGTTCTTCAGCAAAGACATGCTTGCATATTGGAATCTCACTTTAGTGCTCGCATGATCACACTAACGTTCAAAGGCAATGAGTCTCAATGTATTCAAGCGTAGTGTTACTGATAACTCGGAATTCAAATGTCTTTGTATAGCTGAGCTAAATGTCTTATTTTAGTATTTCCAAAATGCATTAAGCCTCAATGTATTAGATGGCAAGTATTTCATTAACTTAAGGATGCTAGTGCTCTGTATAGATATGCCTCGAGCAGCAATGTACAGTGTGTTGGTATTTCTTATGCATAAGATGCTTGTGTTTCGATACAGTAGACTAAATGCCATTATTTAAGCCTAAGGGTTATGTGCATGCGAATGACTTCACGTGTATGAAAACCTAAGCAAACAAACTACGAAGTAATATATTGTAGATGGGTCGATATGTAGAAGCTTCCAAGGTGGAGTGACTGGAACTTCTATATATGTTCACAGCTACATAGTATGCTTTAAATATTTTTTATTAGTCGGTGTTTGCTATACCAGCTATGGGAGTTTTTCAAACAGAAGCTTATAAAATTGGTAGCTGTTATAGTGCTCGTAAGACTATAAAGAAAAAGTTGGTTCTTTGTGAAAACTCAATGAATAGTATACCTCTAATGTCTTAGTGTAATTATTTATGCTAAGGCGGTGGGCTCATAATTCCACCTCTGCGAATGCGGCAACCCCCGCAACCATGCAGATTCTGATGTTGTGACTACAGGTTCTCCTGAACTAGATGATGACCTGCAAACTTATTTCTACCGAAATCAAACATAGGCTATTGCTTAGCTTGCAACTCATCATTCAAGTCATAACACCCAAAAGTCCTAGATCTATCCTATGCTTTGGTCTTTCACAATTAAAACCTACTTGAATCATAATCTATTTTTAGATCATCTTTTGTGGTCGACAGAGTCGGATGCTCTGATACAATATTATAACACCCCCAAATTAAATAATTATATTTACTTAAGTTTGAGTGTTACTCGTAGTGTCATCAAACCAATTAACTAGTAATTAGTTGAATTCACTACGCTACACTAATTATCAGAGTATACTACAGCGAAAAACATAATTAAATAATCTAAGATTTCTAACAATAAATCTTTAAACTTAACAGGTGTTAGTATTTTATGTTGGCTACATTCTGGATGACAAAAACATTTTATGTAACATTTGCTTTTTAACAGGATTATCAGTTCTATTCAGAGTCTTCAAGTAATATGGACAATGTCTCATTTCATGCCATGTGTATGGTTACAAGTTTCTAGAAGATGTCCATGAAGATTCTGTGCAATTTCGAAGTCAGAACAGTCGGTTCCTGTGCAACCGTCCGGACAGGCCTTTGAAGGCGTCCGGACACCCTATATAGTGTCTAGAAGCTTCAGAGTCGAAGACGTCCAGACGTCAGGGCAACACCGTCCGGACGCTAGGTCAAGCTTCTCCAATTTCTACTTGGAGTTGGATTTCATGTTCAGACACAGATCGGGAAATAGCATCCGTCCGGACGGAAGGGCAACACCATCCGGACGCTTTTCAGGTTTCCAGGAAGCTTTCTGCACACGTCTTAGTGTTTTTATGCTCAAGTATCAGATTAAGACAAAATTGGTGTCGTTGGAAAGCTAAGAAAAAATCCTACAACTTGAGTTTCTAGACGGCCAATAGAAACATCCGTACGGCCCACCGTCTAGACAGAAAGAGAGTAGCGTCCGGACGGCCTCCAGAATTGCGTTGTTTTCTGAAAGGCGGTTGCAGAAGATCGTCCGAACGAAGCTAACTTCCGTTCAAATGGTCCACAGTCAGAGTCCAATTTTGAGCAGATTTAGGGTTTCTTTAAGCCTATAAATAGAGGGCTATAGGCTTGTAAATTGTATGAATTCAGTATCGAATTCCATAGTGCTTTGAGATGGTGTTTAGGGAGAATCGAAGATCCGCTAGCTCTCAAGCCGTTGCCGGTGTGTGCTCGTTGTTCGTGTGAAGTCTATCTTAGGGGTCGGCCATAAGGTAAATGAATCCATCAAAAACCCATTTCAGGTAGAAGATCTGGTTGGGAGGCGTTCACGATGGACTTCGTGTCAGAGTTAAAGGTATGACTACAGCATAAGAGTATGTGAGTACGAGTGTCTTGTACCTAGCTTTGTTTTTGGATAATGGATTTCCTGGGTTTGGTTGCCCCGGAGTGGTTTTTCTCTTCATAGAGTTTCCACTTCGTAACAAATATCTTGTCTTCTTTAAATTCCGTATTTAAGATATTTTGTTGCACACAAACACACACATTTGATTAAATTAGAAGTCAATATTTTATTTTCAACAGGTATTATCAATTATAGACTCAGAGCCTCCAAACAGACATTTGATCACAATAATGGTTAACTACTAACTAATTCAACCTAACAATACGAGCCATTCACTCGGCATCTTCATCCTAGTGAATTTCTCATTATACTGCTTAGCAACCTGCTAATCTGCAAAACACCTCGGTGTTTTACAGTGGAAGAGAAGTAACTCTGTAAGTCCACAATTTAGTAAGTAAATTATCACAAACTTAGTTTATGTAATGAGCCATAAATGACTGTTCATCATGATTAATTTATTAGACATGGGTTTTTCATAAAATGGTATGTGTTGTCTCCTTGTTATTATGTCATCTTAAAAGTATGGTTTATTTTGAAGAGGAGTAACATAAGCCTAATAACAATCACTAATATTTTAATGCATAGAAATCATGTTATGCATATATAAAATCGTTATTATAAATTTCCTTCGTATGATATATACAAGCCCTTAACCTCTTCTTCATAGGGTTGGCTCTGTTTCGAGGCACCCATAGTACAATATTGGTGCCCTGATATTGCCACATACCATCCATCACTAGCAGCCCGATCAAGTCTGACTTCGAGTGGCCCACACTGCTAATGATGTCCATCTATAGTGACCATCAAAATAAACATAAATCCATGTGACCATAGGGTCAAGCCTGTATAATAGTAAGCTCATGGCATTATATTGCTCGTACCAGTGTACCATATCATACAATGCAAATATTGTTAATTTAATTTAAGAAAATCATATATGTTCATTTATCCATTGAAAGCGGTCTAAACATGTTAAAAAACAGTAGTTCAGGATATATTCTTTTGAAAAGTAAAGCATGCTCAATCATCTGACATCTCACACGTTAAAGTAAAATCAGTTCAGTTAGTATTCACTTATGTCAATCACTTATCCACAAACTTGGACATCTTGAACTTCCCGCTACTGCGAAACATATCCTAATATTAAATATAATACATCGAGAGTACTAACCTATGGACATAAAAACCTTAATAATGCACTAGGTACTCCAATATATTATTAAAACGCTCATTATCCATTCCTGGTCATTGTCGAATATTCGGATTCAAGGTTGAGTATTCGACCAATAAGGTCAACCGTTCGGTCAAATGCAGTGAACGTTCGATGAAGGCCATAAGGCATAAATGACTCAAAACTTCCACTCAAACCACATTATAGCTTAACCAAAACTCATACTAACTATATAAAAACATATTAAACCGTAGCAATGTAATAAAACATGAGAAACATGAACAAATTCATAATATTTTTTAGAAAATCTAATTATCCTATATGATAAATCATGAACTCAACATGACAATCTAGGACTTCACAAAATGCTTGATAGACAACAAGGTCAATCTATTGTGAAAAACGGGACTTGAGGTTCAATGGTTATCTTATGGAAATAGAACTACACCAAATGCCACACTCTCTCTCTAGAGTCTTTCTCTCTCAAGGTTTGGTGTTGCAAGAATGAGGGACATGAGTTGAAGGCCGTAGTGTGCTATTTATAGGCGTGGGAAATGATAAGATTGGCTAAGATGACTGAAAAGTTAAAGTGTTTTTCAGGTGTGATCGGATGTTCAAGGCATACTTCAAACTTTTAGAGAAACGACAACTCGAATGTTTCGGTGGGATATCGAACAGTCAAGAAAAAGGACAAGTCAATCATTCTAGTGGGATATCGAATATTCGTCTACGGTAAGAATCGAACGTTCCAGTGGGGCATTGAACCTTCGACTTGGGTATGAAAGTGTCAGTTGTTAGATTTTGGGAAAAATTGGTTTAATGCCTGATTGAATTTCTTTTTAAATGTTAGTCATGACTGTTGGTTTTTATAAAACGTTATTAAAGCGAACACTTGTATTATATTTTATTTTAATATTTTGGGTTATTACAAGAACTCATATAGCACTCTTCCCCTTTGAAAGATCTTTCGAATGGCTTTTGAATTGTCCAAATCGGGGCTAAAAGAAGTCAAAATAGGCAAAAAAAAACCCAAAAATGGTCTAAACCGACCGGTTCAGATAGTTTAGATGGACCAAACCGGACTAGTTGGCAGTGGCCCAGTGCGCCACATGGCTTTGGCGTGCGTCTTGGTTCGCGAGCTCGAGTTGGTTGCTGGATTGGGGTTCTGGTCTGGGTTGGGCAGCGAGTCAATGTTTGACCCATCAATCGTTGACCGGGCTTGGTCCTTGGCTTTCTAGGCTTTGGCCTGGGCTTTCAATACAGAGTTACGGGATGTGTGCTTCACTTTGGGCCGCGTCGAGATGGATTTTGGGTCACGCTTGTGCTTCTTGAAAGGATGTTGCAATTAAGCTTGTATAAAACAATGTTGTGTTGTTTTTTTGCAGGTCGTTTCCAAGGTCCACGGAACGACGTTGTTTCGCCCTGAAACTAGTAGAGTCTTCTTCAACCTTGGACTTACTCAGCAATTAGGGAAAATAAAATTGGAATTTTGCCCAAAACTTTCCACCCTTCAACCCAAGATTTCCCCTTCTTCTAAGGATCCAAAAATTGTACCTTTTGTTGGAGATTATTCCCCAACACTTTCAATCCTGGGGAAGGAAAGTTTTATACAGATCTAGGGAAAAAAAATGGATTTGGAAAAAAAAAATCTTTTTGAGAAATTGAAGAACCTAAAAATTGTTTTCCCATATCCTTTTTCAAGTTCGTATCTTCTTCTCAGCATTTGGACATTCCTTGTATATCTCACACCTCCCACAATCACCGTTAATGGTTTTTCATCAAGTTTAGCAATGGATTGGTGGAGATTATAAAAGTCTGTGGTAGATGTCAAACTGAGGACTTGCTTATTGATTGTATTGCACACTTCTCGTAAGATTTTCTCTAATTCAATTTATTTTTCATTTCTTCTTCCATAACCTAAGCTTTTGATACCACTGTAGAAATATGAAGCATAGATTGTGATTGTTTGGAAGTATTTCCTATTAGGATAGAAATCCTATGGATGACAAAGAGAAAATAAAGTAGGAAAAGTTTTGAATGAATAGTTTCTTTTGATCCCTCACTCAAATATATAAAGTGTAATGCAACTCTTGGTGAAGACGTGCATTGTTTCCCTTTTCAGTAACCTCCATGGAAGTTTTTACCTTCCATCGGAATAATCAGGTGTGGGTATGATCACACTTGTTATGTTGTGATCATTCATACATCATCAAAATAGATGGGCCCTCAAAGATCGTTTTGTGCATTGATACCACATGAAAATCAAAGACAGAACGATCGGAGGAGAAAATAAAGAAAAGAAAATTAGAATACACAAGACTATTAGGGATCAAAGACTAGCGTTAGCCGATGTCTTTGATACCATGAAGAAATTTATAATGAAAAAAAAAATAACAAAAATAAAAACAAATGGTTTACGGATGTTTCAGTGTTAGACATCTACATCCACCAGTAAGGAAGAGCCCAAAAGTACCACATTTTCGCTCTTATTTATAGATGCTATTTTTAATACAAAAGGTTCCTATTTATAGGAAAGGTGGAGATAATATAAATATGGTAGGTGGAGGTAATATCAAATTATATTCAGATACAATCAAATTTGAAATCAATTACAATCACATTTGAATATAATCTCAACAAAAATAAAAATGCTAAGATTAGGATTAATCAAATCTGATCATATATTCTAACATACGGTCCACATTGTTTATGGAGAGCTTCATATCTCTGCAACCTGGAAATGAGGTAAGAGGAGGGTTTGTGTGATTACCTAGAACCCTCTTTTGCTGGAAATGTGAGTAGGGAATCCATATCCCTTTGCTTTGGAAATGTTTACTTTTTTCTTCAGTAGAAAAAATGCTCAAAATTGAGCTCTCTCGTGCATGCTAACTCTCTCCCTCTCCTTACCAACGAGGTCTCTCCCTCTCCCTTGAAAGGGTGAATCTCTAAGAATCCTTGTGGTTCGATTCCCGACAAGTTTCCTTTCTCCCAATCCGTGTGGTTTGATTCTAGATAATTTTCCTTCCTCCTTTTTTTTTTTTTTGGTGTGTGCTAATCTCTCGTCAGAAACCGTTGTCATATCTTTTTACTAACTCAAATCCATTATCTCCAACTAATTATCCAATATTGGAACATACAGTAAAACCATTCAAAACATTGAATGACTATTTTATTAGGAGAAATAATAGTTATTATTAGGAATATAAGAAAATAAAATGAAATAATTATTCATATTCATTAGTTTGGTTATAAACTGGAATATAATTTTGAATATGTATTCTATTGTTTGATATAGTGCAATACGTTGGTAAATGGTATCACATTGTAATATAGTTTTCTAAAATGCCCTTATAATACGATTCTAAACATTTTTATGATTTTTTTAACATAAAAGATCATTTTATTATTTTTTTCAATTCCTGCCACACTAGGAAATTTGTTTCTTAATGAATTTTTTATTCACCCCAAAGAAGATAGTAACACCTTCTTATTGGTAGCCTCTACCATATTATATTCTTAAAGTTTTATTTCTTAACGAATTTTATTCACCACAAAAAGAAAAAGAAAAAGACATAAGCACCTTCTGAACAACGTAGTTTGATCCTTCTCATCTTCCAACCCTCGTATGGCTATTTCCCTCTTAAAGTCAAAACATGCTACTCCGTCGCTCCGTTTACCCACATGGTGAGGCGATTGGGTAACCTAAATCCTTGGTTGGCTAGTGAGAATTTGAGAGAGAGAGAGATGGAAGCAAAAAAATCAATTGGAAACTACTTTCTAATAATTTGCATTATTAAAAGAGTGATTCATGTACAACTCATTTTTGCACAACTTCTATACAACTTCCACACAACGCAGATATATCGATGGAATTCATGCATGCGGGTCTCACCTAATGTGTCTGGGTTGTCCGAAAATTTTGCAATAGAGTTGTGAAAGAATAATGTAGTTAAAACTTTACTAATTTTATATCTTATGTATTGATTTAATGCTCAATTTTAATAAATTTATTACTCATGTTTTGATCCTCATATCTTAATATATTATTCATTCATACTTTTGCCCCCATTGATATAATTCCTGGTTTCGTCCCAGATGGACGCGGTGCCGCCATCAAGTGGGCCACATCACCACTTAGTTGAGTTTTAATTTTAAATTTTTTTAAAAAAACTAACTGTTGGTACAGTTTCCGGTATGGTGACGTGTCGCCTGAAGATTCGTTGTTGATTTCTACCGAATACCTCAACCCTGCAAAAAGGAACAAACAACTCGTCGGGGGTGCCGACCACGCCCACTCCGATGCCTAAGTCAGTCTAAAAAGTTTTCTGCAGAGTATTCTGAATATTAATCTCAAGAGCTTCGAGAGTTCGTGTTTATACCTGGTGTGACGGTCTTTATTTATAGGCCGGACCTTCTTGACACCTAGTTGGATTAGGAGTTTGAGTCCTAGCCTGGTTGAACTTTAACTACATCTTCAGGGAATTCGAGTAGGAGTGTGAAGTCCGTAGTTGATCGCGTTTGTACTTCTTTGAACTTGATTCCATGTCAATAACCATTTTATCCCATAAATTATGGATCTGTAGTTTATCCCTGATCTTCTGGGATTCTATCTTTATCTCACTCTAAGACGGACGTGGCGCATGGCACCTTTTAGAAGTCTGTAGCACATTTCAGCTAACCTCCGAGGCGATGATATCCGAGACGTGTTCGCTCCGACCTGGAGATCTCGGGATATATCGAGACGTTATTACTCCGAGACACAAATATCCGAGATATGCTCGCCCTATTCAAACTAGGATATCTCGGGACGTTCCATATACCGTAACCTGGAGTGTTAAGACCGAGATGTCGTTTTGCCTCCGAGATGTATTTGTACCGAGATGTCGTTATACCTCCGAGATCTATTTATACCTAGGCAATCTTTTCTTCGCTGGCCGAAATAAATGTCCGAGACATAGATCCGAGATGTTTCTGAGTCCACGTGTCTCTAGGGTTAATTTTATCCCTAACACTAACAATATTAAGTTATTTTCTAAAAAGTATTTTGTGTTTTATTCTTTTAGAAGTATTTTGAGTTCTAATAAGGGTTTTGTAATTTGTTTTGAAAAATATGTTATTACAAAAAATATGGATGTGTAAAAGCTGTCTCTAATATAATATATAAAAAAATAAAATTTTGTAATTACATTTTCCCCTCCAACCGCCAATTGCCAAAACACTGTTGTCTCAAATGACTCAAGTACTCTGCGGAGCCAATCCCGAATTTCAAAGCCTCTGATTTCTTTCAAAACCAAAAAAACCTGACCTTTCTCACAAACTCCCCGCCACCGCCCACCACGATGGATCCCCACCCCGCCACCACTGCCGCCACCACCGCAGTCACCACAAACACGCGCCCCTTCCCAATCCCAAACACAAACACGAACCCACCACCACAATCAACGAGACCCAATATAGCTCCACTCCTATACCCACAACCCCACCACCACCAGCACCTCTACACACCAATCAGACCAACCCCAAACCTCCAACAACAATCTTCTCACTCTCAGGGAGTTCTCTACCCAGTCGCCTCCTCCGGCCGCGGCTTCATTCCCAAACCGCTACCGCCCATACACGCTGTCACCGTCGCCTCCCACCCTGGTACCGCTACTTCTACTGCTGCTGCTGCTGGTGCGTACCCACCTCGCCCTCTCGTTTCCTACCCCCAACCCCACGGTCTCAGCCATCCTGTCCATGTCATGAGGCCTCCCCACGTCCACCACCACCACCACTTGCACCCTGCTCAGATTGGCGGTCCGGGTTTGGGTCCCGGTCCGGCTCCGGTTAAGGGCATTCCGGTTTCTTCTCCGCAACCCAAGGTTTGGGTTTGTTGATGATTCTTTTGGGTTCGAAATTGTTCGTTGTTCTTTGCTTGTTCTTTGGGGTTTGATTGATAATGGGCATGGTTTTGATCTATCGAAGAACTTGGTTTTATGGGGTTGCTTTCGATTTTTCAACCTTCTTTTCCCTTTATTGGGTGTAATTTCAACTGGGATGATTTGATATGAGTGGTGGTTCGGATTTCTTTGTAAATGGGCAGTGTTGGATTTAATTTGATAATGGGTAGGGTATGTTTATCAAAATGTTTTTAATCCAAGCCTTGCTTTCAATCTTCAACTTATGTTTGTTTTTGGGACGGAATTTCAGTTGGATAAGTTCATTATTAATGTCAAGATTATTAGTTTTGTTGAACACGAATATTTGATTTTATGCTTTTATTCTTATTTTGTATAGTCCATTCACTTTGAGTTCTCCTTGTTTAGGGTGTTCCTCCATCATCAGTCGCTGATTCTAATGGCTACAGAGATACGAGGTTATTTTGTACAAATTAGCATAATTTTGTTTTGTAAATTCAGAGTCATCACTTTAATGGATCTTTTGTTGTTCTTCCCGTAGGGATAGAAGCAGAGATGACTCATTGACCACTGTCAGAGATCGAAAAGTAAGTTGATGCTTTTGCTTGTTGATTGGCTTACATATGCATTACAAGTTGTTCAAAGAAGGCATTGTTATAATATTTTAATTACTTTGTTGACCCTTCTTGTAGAAGGGGTCATTTATGTTGTTTCACTTAAAGGGATTTAGGTTAAGGATAAAGAAATTGTTTGAGTTCCCTTGTTTAGAACTGATATAATTATTAATTAACAAGGATTTGGAAAGAAATCCACACAGCTTATCTTCTGCCCAAAATGATTGGATTTGGCTGGAATTGGAATGGGCAAAGGAGGAGTATTTTTTTGTATCCTGTTCTAGTTTATTTTGAGGACAAAAACCTTCAATGTCTTCTTCACTTTTTCTTTATTTTTTTCTAATAAAAAATAAAAAATAAAATAAAATTCCATTTGCCAAACAAGATAAAGGAATTATACTCGTTGCCACCCCCATTGGCATCCCTACGGCCCTCTAATTCTACACCAGTCAACTATAATTACAAAAAGAAATGGACAAACAAATGTTTTAGTGTGTTTTAAGTTCTATCATTTGGAGCATTGATCTTTTATGAAAACTTTTTGCGTTCTATATATTATAAGTAGAATGTCAAAAAGACATTGAGTTCATATTTGGCCTTTGGTCTTTATTCTTTGTTGCTGTTTATATTTGTAGGTCAGAATAGTGGATGGGGCTTCTCTATATGCACTGTGCCGATCATGGTTGAAGAATGGTTTTCCTGAAGAAAGTCAGGTTTGCATCAATTACGATGGGAATTCTTCTTTTCTGTGCATTTGGACTGTGCTGCCTTCTTCTTTTGTTCTTTTTTTTCGTTCTTTCCTCCATAACATATTGTAACAAATTTCAATATGCATAGATTCTTAATGAATTTACTCGATGCTTTACATGTAGATACTTAACATACTTGGTGGCACAGAGAAGTGAATGTGTCAAGTCTTACTGATAAAGGTGATGGCATGTGTGCTTATAGGCCTATATAGAAAGCTAACATTTGCATATTATAGAAAGATTTGGAACGGTTATGAATTATTACTTGTGTGTGTTTTTGGGATAATCTAATGAGAGGAAATTTGGTGCTTTCTGCATTGGAGAACCTAGTCCTAGTAGGGAAAAGAATGTCTAAGAATCTTAAAGATATGCTTCATTTGTACTCAAAAGATATCAGATTGTTGATAGTAAAAGTGCAAGTATTTTGTCCATTTGGAGGCACGTGTGCAGTGTTCTCTCTACCTTTTTTCTTCTTCTTCTTCTTCTCTTTCTTCTCCATCTTCTTGTTGCAGTGTTCACAGCTAAAGACAGCCTCTTGAACCCTTTTCCTTCCCTCTTTTGCAACCCCAATTCAAATCCTTTCATTTAAGCTATCAAAATCTTAAGACCGACCACATAAATACACATAGACAGTTTCCTAATCTAACCTTCATCACAAGTTCATGGGCTTGAAGTTTGTGGCATGTGTGTCATGAACTAAGCAAAAGAGAGAAAATGTGATGCAAATTTTTACTTTACCGTTCACATTGCTTTATATTTTTGACTCTGAAAGCTTATTTGGAGATGTTACATATAATTCCAATTCAGAGTACTTGTTTTTTTTTTTTTCAATTATAATAATTCAGACTACTGTTACTTACCATTTTCCTTTTGACACGGAACTGATCTTTCATAAACCTTGCTGTGAACTTGGAAACTGAATCTTCTCTTTTTCTTTCCTCTTATGCATGTATATTCTAATATGGGTTTCAATTTTCTCTTTCCTCAACAATCTATGCATTCAATCAAAAAAAGATGAATGGTCCTTTTTTTTTCTACTTGTAATTAAGAAAAGGTGAATGTCATAACTTCTATTTGAAGATCATACATTGTAGTTAGAGGATCTTTGAACAAACTAGTTTTTGGGTAAAAAGCTTCATATTCTGCTTAAGTACATTTACATGAGATACTTATAAAAAAAAAGTACATTTACATGAGTCATTTTTCATTCAGTTCTATCTTTGGTCTCATCTTCTGTTGAAAACACTATTCTATCGTTTTCCCACTGCTTGAGGTCATGTTCTTTTTTACTGTCCTATTGTCCTTGTAGTGCCTTTTAACTTGAACCAGATCACGCCTCTTGTTTGCCTTGAAGTCAATTTATTGCCATCTGTCAAATGGTTGACAGTTTTGGCTTTTGTTTGAAAACATTTGGTGTTGAAAGTATTTAATAGTTCAGTTTTTCAGTTTTTATTTATTTTCTAATTTGTATTCAAATGCATGTGTATGACATTGGCTAGGAAAATGAAAATTCCACCCCTGCTTTCTCAAACTTAATCTCTTCATATAGTGTATCCCAAGCACAGTGGATGGTGGAGGATTGGTTAAGTTGACTATTAAACTCCTTGTATAACATCTGTCACCATTGAAATGTTGAAGTCAAGATTATTCTTAAGGCAGTTCCTGTAATTTCCTGTTTTATTAGCATTGTAGTAAAGCAGGCTATTGGCCCATTTTTGTAATTTCCTTTTAATTGCTTTTAAGAACAATCTTACATCAATATAAAGTATATGCAGAATATGCCCTTTGGTTTCTTTTTCATTGTGATTTGGGCCATCTGAGTTGGGTGTGGGAGTTAAAATGTTTGGAGACTAGAGTGAGACTTTATTCTTTTCATCCCCTGCCCCAAATAAATGTTTTGTATTTATTTTTTCAATTGGCAGCCACAGTATGGGGATGCTGCAAAGTCTCTTCCAAAACCTTTGCCTATACCTGTGTCAGCCACTCATCTGCCAAAGAACAAGGAAGCTGAAGAAGAAGAAGAGGCAGAGGATAAGGAGGTTGTCTTTTCGCTTATCAATTTTTTGTTGTTGTTATTACTTATTTTTACCGTTTTTCTATATTACCACTCATCTGCCAAAACGTATTACTGTTATTTTTGTTTTAGTATGATTAATCAATTGAATAATTTTTTAGAATAAAATAAAAAGAAATGCACTAGATGGGCATTTGAGGAAACATGGCCATAATAGCGTCTGGAGAACTTCAACAAATTTAATGAGCATGTTTAGATCCTACTTTTTATGTCTGTTTGTCTTTGCAGACGTGTACATGAAAAGCCAAAAGGTGTTTGGTGAATTATCAGTCATGAGAATTTGCATGTCACTTTTCCCTTCAGCTTAAAGGTTTTTACATATTATGTAGCTGGAGTTTGGATCTGTGCTACACAAATATCCTCATTTATGTGGTGATCTTTTATTTATGCTTGGAAATTATGAAGAATTATTCCTATGATCAGAGTTTTTACTCAATATCTAGATGTATTTACATGCAAAATTTTAGTAGAATAATACAATATAACCCATTTTAAGCGTCTTTTATTTTCTTTTACATTCCACAAATCTGAGGTTACTGTTGTTTATTCATTTTAGTCGGCTTTTGGATGAACCCTTAATCATTTATCTTGTTTTGGGGTATTTCTTAAATAATCCGCTGATCATGACATGAAATGATGTAATTTATTTTTTAAACTGACAACCAGGCAGTAGTTTCAGTTGTAGATTAGTTAGATAATTCTAATTTTACTGGGGTTTATTGCAAGTCAGTCAGCCCACTTTTCTAAGTTATCACTTATGTTTTCAGACTAATAATCATCCTTCATGACCATACTTAATTGTGATCGTGCTTCTTTTATGGCATGTAGGAGCTGTATCCATTAGGTATCCATATTGAAATTAGCACTTTAACTTTAGACACCATATTCAGTAATTCTTGTATCCTGTTGGGTGAGTACCTTATGATTTTTCAATGTCAGGATATGACCTTGTTAAGTATAGATTTAAAAAGCATTTTTTAAAAAAATATACAAAACTTTAACAAATTTTTGACTAGTGTATATTTGGGATGTTTGCGTATGATAGAGTTGCTACACCATGGCATATCGCTATTTGACAAAAAATTGACATTTATTTGCAAAATATATGATTTTAACTGACATGGACGTGTTTCAGAGTTGAATATTTATATTACTGAACCTTCCAAGTGTCTTTTGTGTTCTTAAGGGGCTTAGGAAATGAAATAAGGCTTTATTCTCATTGCATATTGATGCAATCAAATAATAAAAAGACACAAAATAAAGATAGGGGCTACTTCGAGAGAGCCTTGATCTCCAAAACAACCAAAAGGTTTAGGGTTTCATAATATTCAGCATCTTTATTCATTGAGTAGGATTACACTTAAATAGATGACGGCTAGGTCATAAGACATAACCATTAGGTCTAGCCGTCATAACACAATGCAGGAAATTAAACTAAGAAGGAAATAACTAATGAAAAATACATTCCTTATTAGCTAAAACACTTATGGAAATAATATATGGAGATTATACTCTTTATTCTCTGCCGACTTGAGCTTTAGGATTGCCACGTGTGTTGCCACGTAAGCCCTAAAATTCTAAACGTATCATCCCTCTCCCCTAACATCTTCCTTGTCCCCAAGGAAGAAATCAAGAACTTGAACTTGGACCATGTCTTGATCCTCCCATGTAGCTTCTACCGGGTCAAATTTCCTGAACACAAGCCTTTGCGCAGAGCCGGAAGATTCTTTTTGATATATCTCTATAGCATATGGGCCACGATTTCCGGATATGGCAGTTTGGTATGTGCCATCTCCTTGTTCAGTTTCTGCCCAAAGTAGCCACTTAATTCCACCACCAAACTCAAAAAGATCCAGCAAACCCAAAATCAGAAAAGCATAATCATCTAAAAACCCAGGAGCTTGAGATGGGCCATTCCTTGTTGCTTCCCTTCTCAAAATTTCAGTCTCGTCTAGGGGGACATTTGGGACCACAAGCCCTTGTATTCCAACGTCTTTTATAGTGAACATGAACTTGGCTTTCTTGTTTTTGGTTCGTGTCTCTTTCTTGTAGAACCAAACCCAAACAAAAGCTCTCTTCTTTATCTCTCTCGCACCACAATTAACATGAATGACTCCTAAAGGCATGGAGGCACGGCGTGAATTGATGACGGCGCGTTTGGAAGGTTGGGTCCGGTGCCTTCTAAATTTACGGCCGAGGTGGGCTAATTTGCAGCCGGACGGCGGTGGTTTGGTGGGACGCTGGTGTGGATGGATTTTTGTTGCTTCAACCGCTCTTTTCTTCCTCTTTTTTGTGACTAGGGCAGCCGGTGAGGTGGGTGTTATGGGTGGGGCTTGGCTCGCCGGAGCGGTGCATGGTGGAGAAAAGCTTTCAATTCTTTTTCTGATCTCCTCCATCCGTTTGCTTGCTTCTTCTTTGTACGCGAGAAATTCTAACCGCATCTTGTCTAGTCTCGCTCGTTCCTCTTCATTCCAAAAAGACATGGTGATGATGTGGATCGGAGATTGTTGTAGAAAACAATCAACCTTCGCTTTGATACCACTTGATGCAATCAAATAATAAAAAGACACAAAATAAAGATAGGGGCTACTTCGAGAGAGCCTTGATCTCCAAAACAACCAAAAGGTTTAGGGCTTCATAATATTCAGCATCTTTATTCATTGAGTAGGATTACACTTAAATAGATGACGGCTAGGTCATAAGACATAACCATTAGGTCTAGCCGTCATAACACAATGCAGGAAATTAAACTAAGAAGGAAATAACTAATGGAAAATACATTCCTTATTAGCTAAAACACTTATGGAAATAATATATGGAGATTATACTCTTTATTCTCTGCCGACTTGAGCTTTAGGATTGCCACGTGTGCTGCCACGTAAGCCCTAAAATTCTGAACGTATCACATATATGTAGATAGATACATACATGCATACATTTTCAATTGAAAGTTTTGATCTGTTGTAGATACTCTTCCTCTAACTCCTCCAAGCTAACTTGCCTGTTTCTGCTTTCAGGATGAGGAATCTGTTGAGCATTTATTGCCGCAAGATCTTTTGAACAGACACATCAAGCATGCTAAAAAGGTTCGAGCACGGTAAGTTTTCTCTATTTCCTATTTGGTGCCATTTTTTTTAACCTCTCGTCTTTTAAATATTATTCTTTCTCATTAGAATGAGGCATGGTTTAGTTAATTCAAAATGATGCAGAAGTTTTTAAACTTGATTGTAGTTGAAGTAGGACCATCTGATAGTGCTTCCTGTGAGAATTCATAGAGGATGGATTATGAAATTAAATGTCCTCGCCTAACTTGGAAAATAAGTTCAAGGAATTATGGCGCTTGCGAATGGTTGTGTTGAAGATCTTTACTCATTTCTCTATATTTTTTCTTAGGCATCCAACGTAGAAATATAGAGAACTGATTAAAGATCTTCATATGGTTTTTATTGACTAGAGAAAGCATATGATAGGGTACCTAGAGGTAATATGGGGGTTTTGGAAAAGAGAAGGGTTCCTCTAAAGTATTAGGGATATGTATGATAGAGCTTTAACTAGTGTGAGAACTATATCAAGGATCAACATTGAGTCAATATCAAGGATCACCATAGCTAACTAGATCAATCCAGGATGAGGTCTCTTGGTATATGTTCTTGCAAATAATATCATGTTATGATGAGACTTGGGTGGAAATTTACTCCAAGCTGGAAGTTTAGAGGGATATTTTAGAATCTTGAGGTTTTAGGTTAGTAAGACTAAGAGTAAGACTAAGACCAAGTATATGGAGTGCATGTTTAGTAAAACTAGAAATAGAAATGGCAAGATAGTATAATTGGTCAAAAGACGCTAAACAATGATTACTTTCAATATCTTAGATTGTTAATTTTTTAAGGATTGGGAGATTGAGAAAAAAAATGTGGCTTATAAAATAGAGCATAGTGGATGAAGTGGAGAAGTGCATCGGTAGTATTATGTGATCTTAGAATACTCATTTAAGTTGAAGGGAAAAACTATAAGACTGTTATAGGCATGTTTTTACTACCGTTGTAATTATTATTATTTTTTGTAATTAAATCATTCTTATTACAAGCGCAGAGGTGCGTAACCCAAGTGTACATGGAGTATACAAAAGAGACTCGAAATTAAGGAGAAAAAAACAAGAGTCTAGAAATTCCGTAAAACTAGAAAAGCGAGGACTATTATACATCTTCAAGCATAAAAAGATTATCTCTAACACCGATCTCTCACATTTTGCTTTCTCCAAATGCACTACATTAAGCACAAATGGGTAATCCTTAAAGCTTCTAAAATGCCACGACTACCCCCATTGACATCTCTAGCTAGCCAATAACTCCACCACTCTTCTAGGCATAACCCACTCAACACTAAAAGGACGAAAAATTGAAACCACAATTCTTTAGGCACTTTTGACTTCACGATGGAGAAGAAGGTGATTTATAGTCTTTCCACTCCTCGTGTACATGCAGCATCAATCCACCACTATGACATGTATCTTTCTCAAGTTGTTCAAATTTAAAATCTTCCTTAACGCCGCCGTTCACAAATGCAACTCTCGAAGGAGGCTTAATTCTCCAAACGCTCTTCCAAGGAAATGGGGGTCCAATGGGAGTGCAAAGTGACTCATGGAAAGATCTAACCTCAAACCTCCGCCTAATTGAAGGAAGACAACATATTTTGGCTTCGCCACCTTTTCCCAACTTGATGGAGTACAAAAGATCAAAGAACGAAGTGACCAAATCCACTTCCCAATCATGCAATGATTTTCTTGATAAGTAAGAAAATTTTTATTAAAAAAAAAAACATAGGGCGCCCCTAAGTACACATGGAGTATACACATGAACAATCAAAACCAGCCCACAAAAGTAAACCCAAACAAACTTACAAGGACCTAAACCCTAAAACTCGAAAACCCTAAAACCTCAAGACCCACAAAAGGTACACAACACTACGTCATGTGAGCCTTGCCTATCCACCGCCTAGCTCCACACTACGTCATGTGAGCCTCGCCTATCCACCGCCTAGCTCCATAGTTAATGGAGCTTTTCAAATTCAATAGCTCCCTCTTGCCTTTGGTCTTTTGGTACGTTATCATATTTTTCCGATGAAATTCCTCTTCAATGACATCTAAGATTGCCAAGGACTTCTCGCCATGATCACCATCCATCGCCCAATCCAAGGGCATCCCATCCCAAAACTCGTCATCTTGCTCCCACACAACTACCTCTCCAGATGGATGAAACCCAATTGGCCACTCCTGATATTGAGATAAACCATTACACCCAATCAAGGGGGAGGGAAGCCCAAACACCCTGCAAGCAGTCATCCAATCATGCAAAGACAAGCTCAGAATCGGACCGAAACTCAATGCTCAGAGGCGGCTGGAGTCGAAATGAACACAAAGAATGGATAGAGAAAAGCACCCAACAGCGAAAGATTCTGGCACTGCACGAATATGAGATAGAGATAATGGGCGCTTTGTTAGTCTCCTTGACTTCAACAATCTCTCTCTCTCTCTCTCTCTCTCTCTCTCCCCCCCAAAGAAGGAGATTGAAGATTGCCGTTAGAGAACTGCACATGATTTGCCACTATAGCCTCCTTACAACAGGCAATACTAAATAATTCTGGAAAAGAAGCCTTTAGGGTATGATCCCCACACCACAAATCATGCAAAAACCTTATCTTAGATCTGTCTCTCACCTCATATTTGACAAATCTAGGGGAAAAAACCCACCCCCTTCTAATGTTTTTCCACAACCCTACCTCGAAGGGTCCCAACAACCTCCTTGGAACATCATCCTCCTCTCAAACTATCATATTTGGTTTCTACCACCGATCTCTACAAAGCCTCCATTTTCATGACAAAACGCCATAACCATTTCCCTAGTAGAGCTCGGTTAAACTAGGTTAGATTTCTATCCCCCAAACTGCCGAAGTACGACAGAACAAATTTTAGCCCAATTGACTAGCTGAAATTTGAACTCATCGCCAACTCCAACTCACTTATGCAACAAGAATAAACCTCTTCACATCCTTAGTAATATCATCCTTTCTCAACCTTTCCTCATAATATAAGGATCTTCCTTCTGCAACCAAATCAAGATTTCGGAGTTCATCCGAAAGAACCCTTTTACTCTTTTCAACGTTGCCAAAAACCTCTTCATTCCATTTTTTCAATTCGGTTTTCAAGGCTTCCAATTTATGAGCCAAAATAGAACTATGGGAGCCTTGAAAGTTGTAAGATGTCGTCCACCATTATTTCACCTAATCCACAAAGCTTTCTGACTTTAACCACATATTCTCAAACTTAAAATACCTACTACTCTGAACAACACCACAACAATCAAGCATTAAGGAAAAATGATCCAAAAGGGTTGTAGGGAGCCTCCTCTGAGAAACATCTGGAAACTAATGGTGCGTTTGGCAAAAGAATTTTCAAAAACAAATATGATTCTGATTTTGGTTTTGCTTTTTTCAAAAACAAATAATATTTTATTCAAACTTTTTCAAAAAAAAAAATCATATTTTATTCAACTTTTTAAAAAACAAATCATATTTTATTTGACTTTTTTCAAAAAGTCAAACCTCAAAATTCGCGCACCAAATAAAAATTGAATTCTGTTTTAAAAAATCGAACACCCAAACGGACCATAAGCTTCCCAATCAGGAAATAGAAGAAACCTATCAATTCTAGACCACACTAGAGGGTCACGATTCTTGAACCACGTGAAGTTCCCACCTACAAGAGGAATATCCATGAGGCCTTGATCAAAGATGAATTCGGAAAACTCCAGCATGGCTGGGGACAAATGGGTATTGCTAGACCTCTCACTAGGATAGTATATGATGTTAAATACACCCTAATACACCACGATAAATCCCACCAACTAATAAATTTAGCCAATTCAGCCCAAATCATTTTCTTGTCATTGTCGTCATTAGGCACATAAAGCCCGCAAAAGCCCACTCAAAGTTATCTTCAACACTTCTAAAAGAACAATTAACAAAGAAGGCCCCCACACATTCCTCAACTTTTTCCACCACCCTCTTATCCCTTTGCCAGTAGCCTCTCTCGATCCCAAATAACACCAATCTACATGACGATGGCCTCATAAATTGCGCACTCCAGTCCTAGATACAAATTTCAATATAATTTCTTGTAAATAGACAATATTAGCCTTCCAATCTCATAAAATATTTTTTAACCCTCCATCTTTTTTCCTTCTCATTCAGCCCTCTCACATTCCAGGATATAATCTTAGGCTTCATTAACCCCTCCCTTTACCTTTACCTCTACTAGAATGACCTCTCTTAAGGTCGTAGTTGATTGAACAAGCTAATCTCTTTAATTCACGTTGCCCTCTGTTCCCTAACTTAGAGATTGAGCTAGGAGAATCAGCTAGACCATTCTGATGACGGCTTGCTTCAATGGCAGTGAACAAGGCCCTCTCATCTTCAAAACCTTCGCACAACAGCCCCACAACGTGGTAGAAGCTAATGACTTTCTGTGTTACCCAATTTGAAGAGAAAGAATCAGGTATAGTTAGATCGTCAACCACAACAAGAGGGGATACGGTTAAGGGCTTACTATCCCCAGGCTCCTCCCCAATGTAAAGCACCAATTTGAAGAAGACGAAGGCTTGCCCCTCATCTCCGCAACAACTAACTAAGCTCGTTCTAGTGTTGTTTCCTTTCGAAAGGGTTGCCTGCATAAACCCTAGCTTCTTACCCACAGTATTGCCCTCCCCCAGCGTCTTCACCAGAGGAGAAAACATAGCCCCAAAAGATAAACCCTTAATGGAAATCCTCTTCCCTTCTCTGAAATCATGAGGCCACGCCTCACCGAAACAAGTAACAACAACCGCCTCCTTAACCTTGTCCTTGTCTGCTTGAACACCCAAATCCAAAGGCCCGTCAACCTATGCTCTAAACATAAAAACCAGCTTTGGGGCCACCGTTGGCTACCAAGGAGCCCATGAGCTAAGTTGATGGTTGACTTGAACTTGCTACAACACTTGGGCACACGTGTCTCCCTCTTCACCTGATTTAACTCTCCACTTGAAAGATGATATGGGCATGGGACGAGAACTCGAGATACGGGTATAACCTTGACGGAATGGGCCAACCCAAAAAAAATGAGTTGGATTGTGCATATTCGAGCCTATAATTAAAGAAGACTGGGTCTTCCTAATAGGGGTGGGCCTCAGGCTCGCTCCTTCACTCGAGCCCAAAGACAAGGCCCCCACTCCTAAGCTCATGGATCGAGCATGTGAGCCTAGAGGAAACAAAGCTAATGCAACATATGGATTTGGGGCCCGGGGCAGGGATGTGCTCTCATTGGCCTTCGACTCCCCTATTTTTTTCTTCTCACAAACTGCTCCACTCCCAAATCCACTAAAGCTCTAGCCCACCTCCAACCTGGCAATACAACGTTCAATTTCTACTTTGAGAAAGTGCAACATGTCCCTAATCGAACAAAAATCCATATTATAGCTCAAAGTGCCTTTGGAAGCTTCAGACTTGGCAATGTCAGGGAGAAACTTGGCATCCTCTGATACCACTCAAGGCACCCCCCGCTACTGCCACCTCGTCCTCTCCTATCTCTAAAACTTGAAATACCCGCATTGCCCCTGCACACCAAGGGAGTTGCTGGAGAATAGGCCGACCTTGCACCTTCGCGTACGTCCTTTTCCTGCCAACCTCCGTTATGGCTAAAACCTTTGCTGACGAAGTGCTACCACCCACACCACTCGAGGACTGGCCACCATAGAACCAACTGGAAGACTGAACTTTGAAGCCATTACAGCATGAGAACTGGAAGAAGGATAGTGCCTCTTGCAACTCGATAGTGCAGCTTTCCCGGCCATTCCCTTCACGTCCTTCCGGTAAGATGATGAAGGCTCTACGGTTGCCACCACTGTATTCTACTAGAACCAAATATCGGCCAAGGCGATTGGAACAACAGTGAGCTATATAAGCTCTGCTCCCAACTTTGGAAGATTAACGAATTCATCCTTCCCCTCCCCGCTCAATAGAGCTTCTAGAGAACCCAACAGCCACTCGACACTCACCTTGCCCAAAACAACTACTCAAGAAACACCTTTACTCCTTTTAACAATGCATAGTACAAAAGACCCATCAGATGCAAAAAGCTCGAAATGCTTAGATTCGATAAAAAATCTGCTCAAATAACCCATAGCAGAACACCCTAAAAGGAGGACTAAGCAAATGCCACTACTGGAGAACCAACAACACGGGATAGAGATGTTGAGATGTGCCTATACGCACCAACGAGAGAGAGAGAGAGGGAAAGAAAACATAAATTTGAGGGAAGAACGATTAGAATTTAAATGAATACCACATTTAATAGTGCTCTTGGGTAGCTCTTGGATATCATCTGTGCGATTGTCAGTTTTGGTTAACGACACTTCAGTAGTTCTCGTGGTTTGAGACAAGGGGATCCCTTATCCCCCTTGTTTGTTTTTGTGATGGAGGCTTTGGGTAGAATGATTTCGGCTGCAGTTAGTGGGGGTTTGTTGGATGGTTTTTCAATGGGCAACGTTATCTTCTCCCATCTTTGTTTGCTGATGATCCCTTGATTTTCTGTGGTACTTTTCCAGCACATTTGTGTCTTTTGCGGAGCTTGTTCCTTTGTTTTGAAGCTACCTCGGGCTTAAAGGTTCACTTGGCCAAGTCAAAGTTGGTTCCTGTGGTGATCAGGTGGAGAGGTTGGCCGAACTGCTAGGTTGTGGGATTTCCACTTTGCCGGTGAAGTATCTCAGTTTTGCTATTGGGGGCTTCCTAGAAAGCCAAACATATCGGGGTGGTGTTATTGAAAAGATAGTGTCGGTTGTCGAGTTGGAAAATGATGTATTTATCAAAGGGTGGCAAGGTTACCCTTATTAAGAGTACCCTTGCTAACTTGCCTACGTACTTTATCTCTCTTTCCTCTCCTGGCGAGTGTTGCTAAACGCATTGAGAAGCTCCAGCGTGATTTCTTATGGGGTGGGTTAGGTGTAGAGTTCAAAACTTGGTGAGTTGGTCCAAGGTTTGTTCACTGATTTTTTAGGGAGGGTTGGGTATTAAGAATTTGAGAATTTGATGGTGTTCAATCCTTGTGCAAATGGTTGTGCGCTATGGGCTTGAGAGAGAGTTACGATGGACTCTAAATTTGGCAGTTTATGGGGTGGGTGGTGTTCTCTTGAGGCTACTGGAGCATTTGAGGTGCGGTTATGGAAGAATATCAGGAAATGATGGGAGAATTTCTCATGTCATACCAATTTTGTGGTGGGAGATGGATCTCGGATTAGTTTTTGGCATGATAAGTGGCGTGTGGATATGGCTCTTAAGGCACCTTTTCCAGTTTTATTTAGTATTGCTCATGTAAAGGATGCCTCTGTTGTGGATCACCTGGAGTTTTTGGCTGGCTCTAATTAGTGGAATTTGAGGTTTGCTAGAGCGGCTCAAAATTAGGAGGTGAATATCTTTGCCTCTTTCTTCTAGTTGCACTCTGCTAGAGTGAAAAGAGGAAGTAAAGATAAGATGTGGTGGATCCCATCCAAAAGAGGGTTGTTTAAGGTCAAATTCTTCTATAGCTCCCTAGCATGTTCTGAAGGGAGCCACTTTCCTTGGAAGAGTGTGTGGTGGACTTAAGTTCCTTTGTAGGCTGCCTTTTTCACGTGGTAGGCGGCTTTAGGTAAGATCCTTATCATGAATAATCTCAGGAAGCGGCATGTCATTGCGATGGATAGATGTTGCATGTGTAAGAATGAAGAGTCCACAAACCACCTTTTTCTTCATTGTGACGTGACCTCTATCATTTGGATTGCCTTTTTCAGTCGTTTTGGGTTGTCGTGGGTTATGATGCCTTGACGTGTAGTCAATCTCTATGCTTGCTGGTGGACCTCTAGTAGTCCGCAGAGTGTTGCAATATGGAAGATGGTGCATGCGTGCATTTTATGATGTTTATGGAGGGAAACGAATTACAGAAATTTTGAGGACCGAGAGATAGATGAGATTTTATCTTTAATTCTTTAGAATTTGTATCTATGGACAGTTACTTATGTAACTCTTTTGTCGATTAGTTATAGCGGTTTCCTTACTCTTTTTGCTTCTTCCAATTATGTGTTTTTTTGTGTATTTTCCCTGTGTACTTAAGAACGCCTTATGCTTTTAATGATATTGTTAATTACTTATTAAAAAAAAAATTACACAAGCTATAATGAAGAGAACATAAACTTGAAGAAAGAATAGAAAAAATAAATAAATAAATCAAGAAACAAAAGCCATCACTATAATTAATATATGGGCTTTCTTAAAATGGTATTATTTCATATGTTTGTGTTTATTTTTGCAATGGCTTCCATTCTTTTACCTAATAGCTTGTGTAAATTTAAATGTGGTATTCATTATACACGAGATGTCCAAAAGGAAGTATTATACATAATATATCTCTGTACATTTGAGATAATGCAATAAATGACATACTATTCAATGTTTTGGCGTAGATTAAGGGAAGAACGGTTACAGCGAATTGCAAGGTACAAAAGTAGGCTTGCTCTTCTCCTTCCTCCGCTGGTAGAACAGTTCAGAAATGATACAGCTCCTAGAAACTGATTCTTGCAGAGTTGATCAGACACCATTGTCAATATCATGCACACTCATGCACTTGATGTAAAAGCTGTAAACTTAATTACTGAGGTTCTTAAGCCTTTCAGGGATGCAGAAAAAGTGACTCAAATTTGGTGGAGTTCATTGATCAAGATGCAAGCAAGCGGGAGATGGGAAAATTGTTTAGGTTTTTTGCTCATAAATATACATAGAATTGTTAGCTTTGCCCCTTGGTGTTTACATCATCATGCAACTTCGAAACAGAGTGCAAATGTTCTCTACTTAATCTAATTAATTTACTTTCTTTTTCCTGGTGTGATGATGATGATAAACTGGATAATTTGCCCTCTTCCTTTGTTGGTTCTTGAGACTCTAAACAAAGGATTCGAAGTAAACTACAATTTATGACAAGGATGACATCTACGGGGATATCATATTCCTCTTCTTTTAGAGACAAAAAAGATCTCATTCATCTATCTATTGTTTATCAATCATCGATTCTTTAGCAGTATGGATATAGCAAAAGGATTATGTATTGTTTTTATTTTGGAGAGTATTGCCATTCCTTTTAACTTTTTTAAAAGAAGTTTCTTGCCATGTGGGTATTTGATGACTGTTTTGATAAGAAAATTGAACGATCAATAACTTCGGTCGGAAAAACGAGTGATATATTCATGAAAGATAATTGGGAAAACTTTACTTTTTCTCATGATGTTTTGGCATTTTTGTAATCATACTCTCAAAGTTTAAAAAATTGTTATGTGGGTGGGGGGGGGGGGGGCTTTCATGTTTTAAAAGTTTACAATGTCACCCATACTATTTGGTTTTAGGGTTAATCAAAAAGTAAACATGTGAAATGTCTTTTATACCCTATAAAACCAATAAAAATACAAAATTATCCTTGATTAAAAAAAATTATTATTATTTTCATAAAAAAATAAAATAAAATAAAAAAATACAAGACAAGCCCCGGTAGACCCACGACCGTCCTTAGGACCCACGGCCTGGCCTTGGTCGACTAGGGCATGTCTTCCATTTAAAAAAAAGAAAGTGTTATTTTGGAGATTTTGGCATCTTTCGTTAGGAATTAACAGAAATCCTACCATAGGGATGGCATTGCAAACTTTTAAAACATGAGAACTTGACAATATAACTTTTTAAACTTTTGAGAATATGATTGCAAAAGTGCTCAAACATCAAAATGATAAGTGAAGTTTTCCCAAGATAATTACACTCAAATTTTGCCAATCCTTTTTAAGTGCTTGCACTATTTGGAGAGCATTACCTTCTAGAACCACCCAAAAGAAACTAAACTCACTGCTAAATTTGGATGCCCTTAGCGCTGCCGTGGCTTCTGCAATATCAGGGGCAATTATGTAATCTTTTGGTTCAGATAACGTAGCCAGTATTTCACCCATACTATCTCTAATAATAACACCAATACCCATCTTCATTTTATGTCTATCCACTGCAGCATCCCAATTGACCTTAACAGAACCATGCAGGGGGGTTTTCCAAGGAATCTCTGTAGTTTCTATCACTTGGTTCGAGGATTTTCTAGAATTTGCAACTCGAAAAGCCACCAGTAATTCATGTGCATTACTTACCACTAAACATGAAGGACAAACTGTTCTCCCGTAAATCACTACATTTCGTCTTAGCCACAAATTTCTAGATGCAACTCCTATAAGCTCCATGTCTTCCATATCCATATATTGTTGAAGCCCCTCAACAATAAACACAAATTCTGCATTTGCAATACATCGTTTCTGGATCTTACTTCCGCACATACTTCATATAGCCTTTGCTATTGGACATCCCCACAAAACATGTCCCGTAGTCTCCGCCTCCGCTCCACATAGAGGGCATAAGGGGTTGTCAATGATTTTGCATCGAAAAAAGATTTGTTTTAGTGGCCAGAGCATTGTGACATGCCCTCCATATAAACACTTTCACCACTCGCGGAACATTCATCTTCCATATTGTTTTCCACATGATTTTATGTTGACTTGTATGTGAACTTTCCCATTGATCAGTAGCTCCTTACGTAGATGGTAGGCGCTTCTAGCTGTAAATTCTCCATTAATTGTAGCCCTCCAAATCTGTCTATCACTATTATGAATGGAGCCAATAGGGATCTGGCATATATGATCACATTTTCTACTCCAAACAATTCGCGCACAACATAAATCTTCCACCTTTTTGTATCCCCATCAATCAGCTCTCAGCTCTGCTACCTTAGTTTCTTCACTGAGCCCTCCTTGAAGTGTTCTGAAAACTTGAGGTAGCCGCTTGTCCTTCTAGATACGAATTTTTCTTCCATTATCCACTCGCCATTGTAACCCCTCCTTGAGAAGCTCACGGGCAGACCAAATGCTTCACCATACGTAAGATGGGCGAAGGACCAATTGTGCTTCGAGAATCGAACCATGCTGAAAGTACTTGGCTTTTAAGACTTTTGGAGGTAGTGATTAGGATTTTGAAGGATGCGCTATACTTGTTTGTTTCGCTAATAAAGCTTTGTTGAAATATTCCAAATCACGAAAGTCTAATATTTTAAGACTTATTACAATAGTAGAATGTTGGAGAATTAAATGATATTAATGCCTTTTAAATTACTCATTACTATAATTAGTGGCCTTAATTAAAGAATATTGACTATAATAAAACCTTCAAATATTTTTTTTTTTAAAAAAAAAATCCATATTAATACTCATTAATTAGGGGCCTTAAGCGATCGCCTCATTTTTTATGAGGTAGAGCCGGCCATGCAGTCTGCCAAGCCAGGTTTAATGAATGACCTTTCTTTGGGGGCGTTCCGTAGCCTTCTTCGAAATGTTCCTAGTCATTGAGCATGGCCCTCGGTCTTACAGGACGCAAATGACGGTGTATGACCTCGTTGAGCCTTCTCGAGGCTAGGACTTAGTGTCTCACCGGGTGCACCTGAGGTATATTTTTGGTGCCTTGTCTAGTGGATACCCGAGGCTAGATCTTTTTGTGCCTAGCTTGTTGAGTGTACGTGTGTACCTGAGGCAATATCTTTCCATGCCTTGTCGAGTGTGTACCCGAGGCAAGGTCTTTCATTACCATTACCTTGTTGAGTGAATACTTGAAGCAGTGTCCTTCTGTGTCTTGTCGAGTGTGTACGTACTTGAGGCAAGGTCTTTCCTTGCCTTGTTGAGTGAAGACCCAAGGCAATGTCTTTTTGTGCCTTGTCGAGTGTGTATCCCAGGCAAGGTAATTTTGTGCCTTGTCAAGTGTGTACCCGAGGCAAGGTCTTTCGACGATCCTGGCAGGCCGAAACCGGCGAAACGTGTGACATTTCGATCGGCAATGGCGATGGAGATCCTGGCGGGTCAGGAGGTGTGGCATTCTTTTTTGGAAACAACTGCCTACCTTTTTTTCTTTTCCTAAGCAGAAACAACTACCTCCTAGACTACATCAAAAAAGCCCAAAAGAAGAAGAAAAAAACAAACTAACAAAACAAGAATGAGATGCTTATTATTATAAGGGATAAATTCATAATCATGGTTTCACTAATTTGCAAATAGCACTCTAGGGTATAAAAATTGGCTTAAAATCCTCGTGGTAAGCAAAATTGACAAATGGGCCCTCCATGGTTTTTCCAGCCAAATTTGAACCGTCTGTCAAGCTAAGTCATCAAATTGTTACGTATGCAGTGATGCTACACTTAACACGTCAGCATTCACTTTATAAAATCGATCTCACATGCCACGCTTGACACATTAGCCCCAAACGTGCGTCTTGTGAAAGAATGAGATTTTTGAATGAAGATAGAATCTTGTTGTCTTTCGTTTCAGTCAAATGATGAAAAAAAAAAAAAAAAAAAAAAGGAAAAAGAGTTGGACGAAGTAAAAAGAGAAAAGGATGTCTCCAACAAAAAGTCGAAAAAGGTTGGAGTATTTCCTCTCTATTTTGTTTAGGTTTTGTGTTCATTGTTCAACTACGCAATCACCGTTGCGATCATCTCCTTCAATATTATTCGTTAGAGGCGATGTGGATGCAGCACTATCAAATATGCGTAAACTCAAGAATTTATCTTGGATATACCCTTTTTTAATTTTTTTTGGGTTCTTTGTTGTTGTTGTTGTTTTTTTTTTTTTTTTTTAACATTTATATTTTAATTTTTAATTTTTTTAATTATTGTAGACATTTATAATTTTATTATTGATGTTGATTTGGCAGATTAACGATCCCCATCAAAATTTCAAACAATAGTTGAGATTCTTGAGAGCAAAAATTTATTTATCAATTTTGCTTGCCACAAGATTTTTTACACCCAAGAAGGAAGAAGCTATATTTATAAATCAGTGAAATCTAAAGACTGATAGAGGTTCGTTAGATAAAACACTTTAGAAGTTATTTTTGCTTTTTGGTTGAAAAAGTATTACGACGTAAATGTAAAAATAATTTTTTAACTGTTTTTTATTTGAAGCTGTTTATTAATACTTTATTTTATTTTATTTTATTAAAAAGCAAACAAACACTATCAAACGAAAAGAAGATTGTCAAACGTATCCGATTCCTGTGCCTGTTTCAAGCCATGTTCTTCGACACCATCGGCTATTTGCTTCCATAGAGAATTGAGAAATATTGCTTCCTCTCTGAGATCAGTCAGAGGTTTTGCACCAAAAGTCATGATATTTGTTGATGGGGTCCCGTTTTCTACCGACCCATCTTCTGAGGTACTCTGTCCACTCTTTCCTTCTTTATTATCACTCTTTTCTAGCATTTTTTTTTTTTTTTGCGAATGCCCATCTGCTTAATTCGCAGAATACTAACCCAGTTTAAGATTTTCGTTTGTCTGTTCATTTAGCAGTTTGGCTGCCAAGAAAATAAATTATACAACTACTATATCTCTCTCCCTTGGGTACAAGAAAGTTTAGAATTTTAACCAACTTAAATGCTTGGTTACATTATGCGTTTATAGTCGCTAGCTTATTGTATGAGTAGGCTAATCACTGTAGTGGGAGTAAAAAGTTCAAAAATTTCTCATCTGGAGAGGGTTTTATAGTCTCTTGTCTTTCTGTTAGTTTACTGAGAAAATTATGGTTATCAATTCAGAATTAGTATCCAAAAGCTTAAGCCGATAGAAATGGATGAATTTAATCATTTAATTTATATTTTAACATTTTTCGGCTTAAAATCTCCCTTAATAAGTGAGTTCCAATAGGTAAAATATTTAATTGAAATGGGAAGTGAATGACTAAGAAAAAATTCGAATTAAGGACCTTTGTTCTGCTATCATGTTAAATCATCATTTATCCTAAAAACTTAAGCGGATAAGAAAAGATGAATTTAATCATTTAATTTATATTCAAACTGAGTATATAATTTAACCTTTTGTTCATGAAGTTTGCGATTGCAGTTGTTTAGGTGCTGACAGGGTGGTTTTCCTTTCTTTCTCCATTATTTTCTTCTTGGGTGATCGCGGCAATTTTACCTTATACCTTGCTCTTAGACGCTGCTTATGAGCTTGGTCTCCACTCTCCAGTATCATTACTCAATGTCAACTTCTATGTCGAAAAAGGCCTAGATGCTTGATGTTAAGTTTGGAGCCTCATATAGCATATTCCCTTTCTCGTGGTTCCCAATTTTCTCAAGTTTAGAAACTTGAATAGTGGCAAGCTTAGTGTACTTGACCCTGTGCATGTCTTCAAGCACGCATATTTGTGTAAAATTGAACATTTCTTGGGATTCTGGTCCGACTTGCTTGTACTAGAGTAGATTGGTAATAGATGTGTGTGTTTCACCATTTTGGATGTGTAATGGAGCAAATATGAAATTCGAAATAATCACTTTTTCTCATAGATAAATATTTCCTGAAGGACTGTACATCCTGTGTATTATATGACATGCTTGCAGAATTTCTTTGTTATATTATGTGAATAGGTAATGGACATGAAAACTTGTGCTTATGAACAGGGAAGGAATGCCCTGGTTGCTTTGATGGAACACTCCACTCTGGTATCTGTCTCAAATTCTCTCAAGGCCATCCCGGAGAGGAAGTTCTCTGTCAATGAAGAGTCTAGCCTGGAGAGATCTCAAAAGAGTAAATGGGTTTATGTGTTCCAAAGAGAATATGCAACTGTAGATCCTGCATTAGTTGATGTATGTTTGTTTCTCAATTCCCTAGGAAAACTACTTGTGATTTTCTGACATGATTGATAGTGCATTGTAAGCCTTTACATACTTATCTGCCTAATTATTCTACGGAGTCATTCAAACTGTCAAGTATTTCTCTCCTTTCCCTAAGTTGGATCAAGATATTCCTTTAGCAACATGACTTTCTTGACCCTGCTTAAGAGAATTTGTTGTGCGTATGATATCTTGGAAATCCATATGCATGAAAAATACTTGTATTAGCATGCATAAGGAGTTAACTCAATTTTGGGGATCATAGACCGGAAAACTGAATCTGAACCATCTGTTCGTTTCAGCCATTTAATCTGGGATATCTTTTTGGTGAAAGGTTATTATTGTGTGCCTCTTGTACCTATCCGAGTTTTGTGTACAGGCGACCACATTCATGCACGTTCAAGATTTGAAGCACTAAAGGCTGGGTTTTTTTTTTTTTTTTTTTCATTTGAATCTTCTGTAGTTATTCCTAGTCCTCTGATAATCTTCTACACACAGGGCAATATGATCCTATTTTGGAAGTGCAAGTAACAAATTTTTCAGATGTTTATTGTACAGTCCGTAACGTTGCACTAAACCTTATTTTCATTTTTCCTTTTTTATCTCTAAACCCCACCCCTTTGTGAATCAACTGAAAGATTTTTTTTGTTTTTTTTCCTTTGACTAGATTTTTGTGAGGCCCCAATTTTAAATTTTAGATACTCAATTGGAGGATTTTATGAACAGAATTTTTATCTAATAGCCTTAAATGTTGTCATATGATGAATTGTCACTAGACAGAACATTGCAGTGCCATTTAGCATTCTCAGCTCTGCATCTCTAGCTGTTCTTTCCCAATTCCTTTCATTTAACATTAATGTTTTTTTCCCTATTCACATGAAAAGTTTGTCGGCACTGACGAAGCAACAACCTGTGTGGGCCTTGTTATACGCAACAAGCAAAATGGAATGTAAGAATTGATCATACCAGGGGTAGAGAATTTGTAGGAGATTTTACGAACTAAGATCAAATTTTATTGTGCTTCGTGTTGTTTTTCTGATTCCTATTTTTTTGCATGCAGGACCTCAGTTGCTCATATGGATTCTCCAAATATTGTAGATATGGGCCTCTCCCAGATGTTATCACTTGTTGTTGATCAGAACTTGGATGCCTGCTTGGAGGTATTCTTCTTTATTTCCCTATAGTTTTGTTTCTCAGTTATGATTTCTTCTATTCACCTTGATTACTACTTCATGGATTGAAACTCTTGCATAATTACATCATGCAGGTGCATCTAGTCGGTGGTTTCGAAGATGTTTCTCCTAATGTCTGACTGGGATTCTCTACTTTGTTATTGATTTTCCAGAGATGTAGTTTTCCACTTAGAGTCAGAATAACTGAAGTTGAATGTGTTGAATTTTCTATGCAGTATGCTAATTCTAGGACTAGATCAAAAAGTGGTGCAAAGTTGGAGGGTTATTCATATCCTTTGTGTGCCAAAATTGTTGAAAGTATGTGCATTAGACAGGAGAAGTTTCACGTTCGGACTTTCTTCGTTCTTGGGCATAACACCAGAAGGGATTCTGAAGGGAATGCATACCCCATTTTCAATGGGTTAGCGGTCAGATTAAACTTTATGGTTCTTATATCTTTTTGTCTTTGTTGAGTTCATTTAAATTGACTATAGGTTTTTTTTTTAAGGGAACAGAGCATTTTCCTTTCGATCTGGGAATATTAAACTTGTATTAGCAAAATATTGGTTGTCTTCCGCTGTGATCAATGTGATCTAGGGAAAAATTATTAACCAGCCCATGTAACTATGCATCCTTAGCTTAAATCTTGTACCCAAGTTCCTATGAGTGAGCTTGTAAATCTGAAAACTTGAGAATTGTGACAGAAAAGGCAGCTATTTAGGTATTCAATGCTTGCATACTCGCGTGCCACTCTTTGCACTACTTTAAACTTTATAATCTAAACCTGTAGCTGTAGTGGATTTTCCATGTAAAGTTTCAGCTAGACAAAAACCCAACTACAGAGAAATGAACCCAAAGATTCATTTGATACGAGTTAGGATTTTAGTAATTATGACTAGAAGTAGATATTTACAAATGAGACAGATGCTGGTATGGAGGTTCTTTTGAAAATCAAATAGTTTACATTCATCAAGACGCACTATATTGACAATATTATACAAGACAGATTTTGTTATGGACTACTTTTTTCCTTGGTGGGTACATATAATCACTAAACTAGTTACATGTGTGAGATGGACTCTAGTATGGACTTAATGGCATGATGAGGGATATAGTTACTAAACCTGTTACATGTGTGGTTTTACGGTTTATGACAAGATATTTGGCCTTTATAGGTTAATTTATACATGTGGCTGAACCTTTAGCAAGATTCTAAAATATATTATTCTACCCTTTTTTCAGGTAGAAACTTCCACCGGATCAGTTATCCCTTCCTGTTTTGATAGAACTTCAAGATGTCCAGATGAAATTGTCAGGAGAATTCGAGTAACTTCATCCTATGAGGACCACAGCTGGAATGGCAAGTTACTGGAGACATATGATACCCAAACTGATCAATTCAGAATTGCTCCCTGCCACTGGTAAATTTTTACATTTATTTTGAAGAATTATGAAGGCTTCATTTCTTTCCAAAAGTCAGTTCTCTATTTGTTTATGTAGCGCCTTGCTCTTTTCTCCATATTTGTTGATTCCCCGTGCTCTTCTTTCTACTGATATAGGACCTTTCGCCAAAAACGTTTTGCTTTGACACGGCGAAATTTTCCCGATTCAGAAATCCTCCTCACATGTTCTACTTCACCTTTTGCTGAGGGCCCAGATTTTGTGGATAATTTAAGAAGGTACTCTGATTAAATTAAAGCTATGATTTAAGAGTTCTTATGAACTTATGGTTGCTTAATCACGATTCCTTGGTCAGTTTGTGTTTGAACGTTGGACAGTGTCTTAGCTGCCACTTGTTGATTGCCAGTACCAACAGTTTTTTAGAAGTAGACAATCTGCACGTTGGATGCAAATATACTCTTTCTTGAATAAATAGTGAGTCGGGTCAATGGTACAGGAAACATGAATAGTAAAGCATTTCATTTTTCATGAAATCCACTAAGTTATAACTCCTTTGCTTTGGCTTGTGGATTGGCATATTTAATAATATACTGACTTCATGACCTCCACATGTTGCTTCAATGATATGGTTTGCATTTATTGTGTTCCATTTTACCTCTTCAGGCAGGATCAATTTTTGATTAAACACCCATATTGGAGAGAAACCTTTCCGATGAATCAGCCCCGAGTCTTTAAGAGGGCCGGTGACGGTGGATGGAAGAAGTGCTGATTAGAGTTACAAGTGAAGTTCTTTTGAAAATAATGATACCCCCAGAAATCGGTAATCTGTTGGTTCATACACCATTGGGAATTGATTTTTTCTGTCATGTGGGATACTTAGGATCGTAATATCGGGGCTAACGTCATGGCTATATGCACACTTCTTTTCCTCATCTGTATGTAAACCGTTCAGTTTTTACAGGGTCATCACATTTGCAATTCTTGTGCCAAGTATAAGCACAATTGCCCTGCTCTGCAATTGGTTAAGTAACAAACTGTTGTCCAAACTACATGGCATATATTAAGGTGTCTTTTAGTTTTTCAGTGTTCACCTTGTTGTTCTACTCAAAGGAGATTTATACTCCATTTAGTTACTGGAGAAAAGAATAGGAAAATGCTTTAGTATGTTCAAAACTATCAAAGATATTTAACCCGTTATAAACATTTCATTGCATTCTTTCTGAATTGATCTAGGCTTTGTACTTTAAATCTGTCCAAACACCAAACGAAAAAAAATAAAATTTTAGATATTCATATGTAGATATCATTTAATATCTTCTGTTTTTGCAAATGCTATATGCGCAACAAATGCATATGTTAAGGGCATACCATTGATGCAAAAGTTTTAAGACCATTGGATACTGATTTGATTTACTCTTTAATTATAAAGATAGTAACATTTCAATACGCTTCCGAAATTTGACGTTCGGGGCGGCTTACTATATCGATTCTAAGTCCATAGTAGTCCCTTTTTTTTTTCTTTTTTTCTTTTTTCTTTTTTTTTAGCTTAACACTATGCTCATACATAATACTAATACATTTTAATACAACTTATAATTCGTTTCCTTTGTGACTCGAATTTGTGATATAACGCATGCTCTGGTACTAATTGTTAAAAGCCTAACCATTGATCCAAAAGCCCTAAGAACCTAACCAACCATTCATGCTTTAGTTTTAGATTATCCAATGTTACTTTGATCACCAAAATAAACAATTTGGTGAGCTCCATGCCTAACCACAAGTCCACAACTCCTCGAGAAAATAATAATAATAATAATTGACCCTCTTAATTTTAGATTAGTAAAAATCAATTCGGTGGGCAAAACAACCAACTGAAGTTATCTTTGGCCACCCAAGTGTTTTAATGATCATTGTGAATTGTAAATATCTTAGTATGTGAGTTCAAATGTCATTGTTGAATCCAAGTATGCATAGAAAAATAAAAAAAAAAATTAATATTAATAGATGGGTTAATCTCTAGGCCGGGAGTTGTCTCCCCTATTTTAGTTCCAAATCAAAACAAGATAATTATTTTTTTAAAAAAATTTATCAAGATGCATAACTTAAATAGGGCTTCTAAATTACCATAATTACACAAGGGGGAAAAAAAAGTAATTAAAGTTGTAATGAAAATTTAGAAGTGAACTTTAGTAGGCCAATTGATGTGTTTAGGTCTAGTCATGGATCAATCATTGTTAGTGGTGTGGCAATCTCACCACTAGCTTTTGTGTAGCATCAATCTCCTATGCACAATGCTGCACCCTTGGTTTGGTTGTAAAGGCAATGGTGTTGATGTTGAATCCATGGGTGGAGTTTGGTTGTAAAGGCAATGGAGTTGGTGTTGAAGCCATGGGTGGCAACTTTTTAATTATAAAAATAAATAAAAAATGGTAAGTATGTGCAGGCAATGGAGTTGATGTTGAAGCCATGGGTGGCAACTTTTTAATTATAAAAATAAATAAATAAAAATGGTAAGAATGTGCAGGCAATGGAGTTGATGTTGAAGCCATGGGTGGAGTTTGGTTGTAAAGGCAATGGAGTTGATGTTGAAGCCATGGGTGGCAACTTTTTAATTATAAAAATAAATAAATAAAAATGGTAAGAATGTGCAGGCAATGGAGTTGATGTTGAAGCCATGGGTGGAGTTTGGTTGTAAAGGCAATGGAGTTGATGTTGAAGCCATGGGTGGCAACTTTTTAATTATAAAAAATAAAAAAAATAAAAAAATGGTAAGTATGTGCAGTATGTGAATTTTATCAAATGAGTTAATGGGATTTTAAATTGTCAAGAGGGCTTAAAAAAAAAAAAAAAAAAAATCACAAGTAACAAGTTACGTGGCCGGTTGGTTTGCAAAATCTAACATTTCCTTCGGCATCCATATTTTTAGAAATGTGATGCCTGTAAATCTAAATTCACACGTTAGCGAATGATTATGAATCTGATAGGATTTTTGATAATATGAGATTCTCAAGTTTGGTTTACTCAGGCATCTTGTCGGAATTATTTATTATTACTAAAATACCCTTGTGTTTTTCACTTCAAGTGCATCCTTTGTTTGATACAAAATTATTTAAAAATTAACAAAAAATGAGAGAGAAGAAAAACTAACGGATATAGATTTCTAACAAACTCTAACTCTATTTCTAAAAATAACATGTGTCCCTTGAACATGTGAAATGTAGCATGGTCTAGTAATTAAAATTAACAAAAAAAAATAAAAATAAAATTACACAAAAAAATAATTTAAGTTTATAATTTGATGTAACATAAAGATAAAAATAATTTTTTTAATATATTGCATTTTAGGTTGTTTATTGATATTTTTATTTAGAAAAATTAAAAATAATAGTGAGAAATATAATGATTTAGCAAAAGGAAGCCTGCTAAATGCTCTCTAACTAATTAGGATAAGAATGGGGCCCCAATTTAATCCATTTATAAACTCCTTAAGACCAAAAAAGGAAAAAACACAATCACACGTAGATATGCAATAGCGATCGGAGGGCGGAGAGAAAGGAGGAGGCGACGTCACGGCGCCGTAGCGATCGGAGCAAGGCTGCGGTGGCGGCCATGGAAGAGCATCAGAACGGAAGAACGAGAGAGAGAGAGAGAGAGTTTTGGAGATATGAATTTTTAGAGGGTTTGCGTGGTAGAGACGTCGTCGTTTTGGTCCTTTGGGCTTTGGATTGCGCGGGATCCTGCGTTCTCTTTGGTCATGGGCCACGTGGCGGTAAGCGGGAGTTCGGATTTCTTGGGTAAAAGGTTTTCTAAGGCCGTCCATTTATGGGAATTATTAATGTGATGGTTATTTTTGTGGTGTTTTTTTTTAATAAAGTCTATTTGGCCGAGCCACATCTAAAATAGCCAAGTTGGTGATGGATGGGAAGCTTCGCAGGAAAGTGGGAATCCATGCAACACGCTTCCTTTCTTCTTTGTTTATAGTCCTGAATCCTGACAAGTCTCATTTTCAAAATATTCCACTTGTAGCAAATTAATATTCTTCTTTTGAAATTTTCAAACCCCGTGGTGGTCGCTCAACGACCTGTAATAAGGCTGAAGAGGCATTTTGGGAGTTTTGTATATGCATCTTTCTAGTGCTCTGTGATTGGGTAATTTGGGTTTGTTGATTCTGATGCGGGTTTTTCTTGTTTAGGCCATGGCATGCTGACATGTAGCCTTTTAGTGAGGTACGACATCTATGTATGAGTATTTATATAGGTATTTCTGTTGCTGTTTTTATTCTTTCTGGTTGTTGATGTATTATTGTGGATTAATTCTTGTAATGGGATGTCTTGAGGTTGAGTGGGATTTGAAAGATTGAAAATTTGATGGGTTTTGCAAGGACTGGTGGATGTTGAATTTGGAATCGTGGTGGATTCAAGGTGTGGGGTCTAGTGGGTTTGCAGCAAATTTGGTGAATGATTTTGATCTGGTTCAATTTGGATCCCATTTTGTGTTACCTTGTTTTGAGACGGTTAGGTTCGATTTGGTATCATCTTTGTTGATACTACTGAATTTGGTCGCAAAAGAGAGATAATAACTTGGTGCTTTGAGGTTGAAATCTTGCAATTTACTGTGATCTGAATCTATAATTGATTTTATACCAAAGTGGAATCAGGATTTTCTGGATTGGATTGATTTGATAGACTTTATTGATGTTATTGGATTGACTATTTAAAGATAAGCTGCATTAAATTATGGACCTAGCTCATGAAGAACCAATGGGAGATAGAGAAGCAGAGGAGATGGAGACACAACCTTTGGAAGACACTCCTCTCAGGGAGCCCCCTGTCTACTGGTCTCGTTTAAAGGGTGAGGTGAGACAGAAAGCCTATATTTTTGATGGCTATGGGAACGTTTACAATAAGGAATGGGATCTAGTAGAAGGTCGAGGCAATGAGTTTTGTTGGTATCATGTGGAACTGCCAAAAGTAAATCAGAAACTGTCACAATCTGCACAATACCTTATTAGTGTTCTTTGTCCACCTTTGAAACTCCAAGACATTCTTTCACTTGTCAGCAATGGACCCTATTGTGGGCATGTTGATGGGGCTCTTGTCTTCAGAGCTAATTCGCCTGGTCCTTCCTCTAGTGATTTTACATTTAGAATCGCTGCTAGAGTTACTGAGAATTCAGTGATTACAGTATCATTGGGCCGTGTTCCTAGATTGGGCTTCTCGAGGATGGGTCAGTCTCTTCTCTCAGAGATTCCTAGAGTGGAGAGTCCTTCTTATCTTAGGGGTGAAGAGAAGGAAGGGGGTGGAATTGTTATCAAGGAGCATGTTCTTGAGTTCTTGTTGACAATGAATCACTCTGAGGAGGCTGATAATCCTGTGCCAAAATCTGTTTCTAATCTTCTTGTTCACATTCTTGACACGCATGTGGATCACCTTCAAGATGTTATGACTAAACTCGAGATGGAGCTGGATTCTGTGGAGATTCAAATGGATAAAGGTAAAATCCGATTGGTGCCAATTTAAGTTGTGCTAGCTATAATTGAATCCTCCTTATATGTTGTTGCCCAATTATTGTAAGTGTAGTCATCAGTTCACTTGCGGAAGAAACTTCTTATCGGTTTTTATATCCTTTATTTGTTATAATATAATAGTAACACCAAACTTTAGGGTCATCAAGGTTCATGCATCATTTTTCATGTTCCTGATGTTAGCTCTGTAATTGAAGCAAACATTCTCTAAATTGATTTAGTTGATCTTGAAAAAACTTTGAAATTTGGTTGATCTTGAAAAAATTTTGAAATAAGGGGTTGTCTACGTCATGCTTATTTACTTATTGTACATGTGGGATATTTCTTTTGGTTTCAGACATATTACCTTAGACATTGTCACAAATGATTTCTATTTTGTATAGTGCTAGTATCTTATATCTTTTTTAGCCCTCTCTATGGATAAGTAGCATCTCAACTTAGTGGAAATCAGAAAAGGTCAATTCATCATGTGCACCAGAGATTTGGACACTCATAGACCTTGAGGTATCACTAAGAGAGGCTGCATGCTTGAATATAAAAGAATGAAGCTGGATTAAAATATAATCTACAATTTCTTTTAACTAAATTGTTGATATGCAAAACACAATATGAGTGCCATTCCTTATGGAATTGTGTATCATTCAGTATTGATTTAAGAAAGAAAAATAAAATAAAAGAACATATGGTTATTTTGTGGCATCGTTACAGTTGTGAAAATGCCTGCTAAGGACTCAATTGTGCTTGTAACAGCTCAGTCCAAAAAAAAAAGGAATGTAAAAAAAAAAGGTCTTGTAACTATTACACTCCTATGTGTAACAATTGGAATATAACTTCATAAAATTAGTCAATTGACAGATTTCAGTAAATAAAAGCCCTCCTCCCCCCCCCCCCCCCCCCCCCCCCCAAAAAAAAAAAAAAAATCGTATTTCGCCCGAGATTAAAAAAGAAAAAGAAAAGAGGCAATTTTTCTTTTCAGAACTATTGCCCCAAAAAATAAATAAATCTTGTGATAGGTCTTGTTCCCGGTCAGAAATATAACGAAGTCACATTTCCTATTCTTTCCTCGAACCCCACTACTAAGAAAAATGTTAACTTCTTAAAATATCCGATATACGTAAGTAGGAACAATGGTAGTTTTCTTGCTCCTTTTTGCCCCCTATCTAGTCTAGTAAGGCTTTGATTCACGAGGTTTTGAATACAACATTTTTTACTTAAAGGATGAGGGGTCGTGGGGGAAATTCTGGAGAAAGTGAGAGAGAGAGACATTTGCAACCGTTACATCCTCAGAATCCACTTGGTCTCCATCAACAAACTCTGAGGAATTGTAGTCCTGGGTAGCTGAGCTGCACAAAACAATCAGTCGATGTGTAGCTTTAGAGTGGGCGTAGAGAATCGCCTAGAGAGTCCACCAAGAGCACATTAATATACATGCTTGGACACCACCCCAACCCAAAAGCTTAAGCTAATGGGTTTAAGTCCACTTATGTATATTAACTATTCACTTTGCTTATTTTTCCTCAATGTGAGACTCAAGACTCATTCGTGCACTCACAACAAATCTCTCCTTCACATGTAAGTTTCTTCTACATTGACCTAACTTCTCCTTGCATGTGAACCATTTACAAATCCAAAAGTGTCACGCATTCAAGAGTTGTACCAATTGCAGGCCACCAAACACAACTTTGCTCCAAGAGCCATCCACACTCATTACCGAATCCAAATCAAATGCGTCAAAGACCAAGACACTCATTTAAATGGAAGCTGAACCATAGCTCTGATTCCAATTTGTTAGGGAGAAAATCGCCAAGGGAGTCCAGCAAGAGCACATTAATATACATGTTTGGACACCACCCCAACCCAAAGGCTTGAGCTAATATGTTTGGGTCCTCTTATGTACATTAACTACTCACTTTGTTTATTTTTCCTTAATGTGGGACTCAACACTCACATGTGCACTCACAACACAACAAAATTCTACTTGAATGAATAAAATGGTCTTATATGTGACTGATGACTATTCAACAGGTTTCTTGAAGAAAATGTCTAATTGTCTTGTTTATTTAGGTAATAAAGAACTGCTATTATACTCAAAATGGCAAATAATGTTTTCAACTGTTGACCTATATGTGCATGGTGATACCATTGAGAAAAGCTTGGTGAGGGCCAATTGCAGGATTTTCACTTGAAAAAATCTTTTCTCCATTGAGGATAAATGCTCTGCCTAACTGAAAGAGGATGGGGATATCAATCCCATTGAAATTTCACCATGTCTTTCTAACTTTCTTTTGTGCTAAAGCAGCTCCGAATCTATTTCATATTGTTTTTTGTTTGGATTTGCATGGCTTAATACAGGGTTGAAATTAAGGCATAATTCTCCTGTTTCATTTCAGGTGGTTTTGCTTTGAAGAAGCAAATGCTAGATGATAGAAGATTCCCCAAAATGCATCTTAATTTGCAGCGCCTTTTGCAGGTAGTTTATCAGACCCATTTGGTTTCTTTAATGGCCAAAATTAGAAGGAAATGGATAAGAATTAGTATTAGCTCTACAACATATGGACAATATTTACTATGGTAGTATTTCATGCTTTCTTTATCTTCCACAGGAATGCCATTGGCTAGAATAATTACTACCATTTGATTGGAGTTTTGATCTAATGAGTATAAGTCAAAACTGTTGACTAAGCCTTCGTTTGGTTTTGTATTTTCATCAAACTCAGGTGATAGCACATGGGGAGCAAGTATTTCCACGAGTGAAAGAAAAATGTTCTTCAAAAAGTTGGTTTGCTAGCGAAGACATTAACTCCTTTGAAGAGTTGATCGGACAATTAAGGAGGCTAAAAGACAATGCGGGGTTTATAGCAAATCGGGTCACAGCAATACAAGCTGGCCTTGATAGCTGGCAGGCCGAGCAAATAAACAAGAAATTGTATTATCTTTCATTCCTTTCAATAATATTCCTTCCTTTGTCCGTCATCACTGGAGGTAAACGTTTCTCTTCGTTATAGCCTTACATTTGGTAGAATTTTTCAGAACACTTTTATGATTTTGGTGAGAGTGATAGGCATTTTAACATGGATTACTTGTATCAGTGTTTGGCATGAATGTGGGAGGAGTTCCATGGACAGGGCAAATAGACCCAAAGATAAAAGACGGTTTCCGTAATGTCATGATATTATGTGCGGCAATGCTACTTCTAGTGCTGTTGTGCTTCTGTTTCCCTGCTCTTTATACCCATGTAGCTGCTTGGCACCGAAGGAGGGGTATGAGGAGAAGCTGGTCTCTCAACAAGAAGTCATTCCCGATGAGAACCACAGAAAATGGAGGAGTTCAAGAAAGAGGAGGTTACCTCCGGATTTGAAGGGAAGAGAAAATGTGTCTATTATCTGTGTAAGTATGTTTTGAGCACTCTTCATTTGGCTTTTCAGTTACATACTCTTCCTTTTAGCTGTTTAAATATTTAATTCTTTATCATTATATCTTTGTTCTTTTTTAGGCACTCAACTTGCCACTGTTATCAATTTGGTTAATTCTGGTTCCCGTATGACCTTTGTAGAGGGAAGACATTGTACGATAGTCCATTTTCTGTAATACCGTTGACTCTTTACTGGAAATAGGAATTGTATTTGCCTCTTTTTCTCAATTTAGTTTAGAGAGGAGGCGGCGGTTGCTAGTTTTTTCACTTTTTTTCTTCTTACTGATTTTGTTTCTACAATTGGTTTATAGTTTCTTTCATCTTTGGAAAGCTCTTAGCGTGTACAGCATTCTTTATTTCTTTTATCCCCTTTTTTTAGCACACTGATTGTATTATGAGATCATACTAATGAGATATATATACTGCTCTGATTGTAATTACTGTATCACTATCATATTTATGATATATAATGCTTCATTCTCACTTACTTTTAATTCATTCTTTTTTATGCACATATATAAACTCTATCATCAACAGCCTCATTCTCAGTGCCCGAGCCTTGTTCCACCAAAAGGATGCAAAGACTGTTAACCAAACCTCTAAACTTTGACAGAATAAAACTCGACAACTTAGGCTGGTTTTTTTCTTCGGATGGAATTGATCTTTTAACTACCACTTTTTGTGAATTTGAAGCAGAACAAGATATGCAGCAAGGTTGTATTGACCTTTGTAGCTTCTGGCACCACTATTGGCCCCATTTAAGGCATGTCATGGCATCCAGTTTTCATCGAACTTGGAGTATAGAGAACTGGGGTCAGGTTAAGCATACTTGAACACTTGTCCTCCTTTCAAGATGTGAAATAAAAGCTAAGATACAAAATTTACCATAAAATAATACTATGGTAGAGAAGCTTGTGGTGGTTCATGGGAGGAAAAAAATCATATACAAGCATTTCATTTGTCAAGTCATGAGTACGATGTCATCACCGAGGGAAAAATCATATTTAACACAAGTATTCCATTTGACTCGTCATAAGTACTGTGTCAGCACTACGTCGACAAACTTCCCACATCATGTGTCTCGTCATTTACACGGTAAAAAAACAAGAAAGACACCCACCTACAAGAAGTGAAAAAAAGAAAAAAAGAAAGTAGAGCTTAATCTATAGAAACGACCACCCCCTCCCACAAGAAGGGGAGTGACCGTTGGTCTCTTTTCTTTTCTTTTTTAATTTATTTTACTGTGTAGATGACAAGACATTTGACGTGACAAATTTGTTGATATAGTGTTGCCACGGTGCGTATGGCGGGTCAAATGGGGCACACATAGTAGATGAAAAATAGCTAATTTTGATGGTAAAATGACTGAGAGACATATTTAATGACTGTGAGATATTTAAAACTTAAACAAAACACGAGAACTTAATTGTTAAATTGAAAACCCAAAAAGTAAATTGAAATTAAAAAAAAAAAAAAAAAAAAAACAAGGGCTAAATATAATTTTTCCTTTCATTTTAATGTAAGCCTACTATTTCAGACACTGATATTTATTTTGCTTAGAAAAAGTTCCATGAGACAAAATCTTTTTAGTTTTCTGCGGGTGTTCAATGAGAAAGAAAGTGAAAGTAGTTGGAAAAATGTCTAACTAACATTACATGGTTAGGCTGTTCACACCTAGGACATCTATAAACCATACCTTTCTCACTTTTAGGATCTAAGGGCATGTTTGGATAACTCATATTTTTTTTTATTATATTTCATTATTTTTGAAAAATATGTGCGGGGTTGATTTTTGAAATTCAAATTCTACTCAAGTTTTATTCAAATTCTTTCAATTTTGTCTAAAGTTTTTTAAACCATCCAAATATAATTTTAAAAAACAAATTTTCTCGGTATTCATAATTTTAAATATAGTAAAGAATAATAAAATACAATACAAAAATATTACACACCCAAATGAGCCTTAAAAGTCTCACATCTTAGTAAATTAACTATATCAATGCACACCATCTATATATATCCACCAAAAAATGTCACTAGTAGAAGCAATTAATTTTTTAAAAAAATGTATCTGAAAATTTAAATTGTAAAAATTATTAGTATATTAAATAAGGAAAAAAATACATATACTCCATCAAACTTTAATCACACTCCAATGTCTTCCTCAAACTACCAATTATATCACTGTTCTTCATAAATTGCTAAAAAAATGTTAATATCTACTCAAACAAAAATACTCTTCATAAAATTATAAAAATTAAAGAAAAAAAAAAAAAAAAAACCCCAAAGAGGTTGCTCGGCCAAATAGACTTACTAAAAAATCACCACAAAAGTAACCATCACATTAATAATTCCCATAAATGGACGGCCTTAGAAAACTTTTTACCCAAGAAACCCGAACTCCCGCTTACCGCCACGTGGCATCATGACCAAAGAGAACGCAGGATCCCACGCAATCCAAAGGGCCAAAATGGCGACGTCTCCACCGCGCAAACCCTCTAAAAATTCCCTTTGCCCATCATCACTTTAGGACCTCGATCGAACGGCCAGTATTCCGTTTGATCATCTAATTCCCGCTGAGGTGTACAGTCAAGAGGTCTAGAATCTTCCACCCACTTCTTTTCGCTAGAACTATCTCCGAACCCTCCCACGCACCCCTCTTTTCATTTCCGCCTCATAAAAAGCCCCCCTTGACCCCTACCGCATAAACCCTAAACCCTAATACCTCCAAAACTCTCTCTCTCTCTCTCTCTCGTTCTTCCGTTCCGAGCCTCTTCCATGGCCGCCACCGCAGCCTTGCTCCGATCGCTACGGCGCCGGGACGTCGCCTCCTCCTCTCTCTCCGCCTTCCGATCTGTACGTCGTCTTCCTCATCATCATCTCGACTGTGCTTTGTTTGGATTTTGATTGTTTATTTTGGTTGGTTGTGATCCGAGAAATCAGTGATAACTGGGCTTGATAAAAAAAAAAAAGTTAGCTTTGTCGAAGGGGTTGGGGTTTTGCCTCTCTGATCGATTGAAACGAAAGTAAAAATAGCTGATGCATTTTTCTCGGTATTCTTCGTTTTATCTGAGATGGGGTTTTCTAAAATGATATAGAGAAGCAATTGTGTTCTGTAATAAGAGGTTCTTTTCTCGGTTTAAGTTGCTGCATATGTTTATTGACTGTTTTTATGATTGATTGCGAACAATATACTGGTTGATATTTACTTGTACATTTTCAGTGAGGGATGCTAAATGATGCTGATAATTAAATCATGTTGATTGTGAATCTGCATCCTTTTTTGTTCATGCACATCCTCGCAAGCTCGAACTATTGGGCTTTTTTTAATAATTGAGAAGTTCTAGATGATGATAATACTTACTCCTACATGAGTCTTCTTAACATGTCATAATTGTACTTGTTCAGCATTGGTGGAAATCATTCGCCTTCTACTCTGATCTGCATCTCTTTCAGGACACTGATGATGTTCCAATTTTTCACTTGTCATGCTGTCTGTTTCTTGGACTCTGCTTCACTTTCTTTTCTTCTTTTTCTTTTTAAAAAAAATCCCATTCTCTAGCGTTTGTATGATATTAGAGCTACCCGAGTCGTTTTTATATAAATTTTCTTCCTTTTTTTTTTAACTGGACAAGCGTAGTTATGAGGTTGTATATGAGTCGCTTTCTAGAGTCGTGGTCATGGAACTGTTTTCTGCTGTATAAGGTTAATACTTTAGTTACATGTGTCCAGCTTGATATGTACGAGTAAATGTGGGTGAGACCTAAAATTAGTGGTATTTTCTAATGCCTGTGCAGTTAACTTGCAATGCAAAACCAGCCTGGGCTCCCTCGCAACTGGGTCACAACTGGGCAAGTTTGACCAGAGCATTCAGGTAAAATGGATTTTCTGAGTCTTTTTTGAATTTTGGTGCATTCTCTCCCCTTTTTCCTTGTTATTGATGTTTGTTAAATTTCTTCAATACAGTTCTAAGCCCGCTGGGAATGATGTTATTGGTATTGACTTGGGTACGACCAACTCGTGTGTTTCAGTTATGGAGGGAAAGGTACGGGCTTAAAACCGTGTTTTCATTACTGCATGAGTCATACCTTATTTATGGATTAAATATTTTGTTTTGGGTTATTTCTGGTTCAATTGGTTTACTTCTGACTAATTCTGATTTATGAGAAATTGTAGAGTCCCAAAGTTATTGAAAACTCTGAGGGAGCTCGGACTACCCCATCAGTGGTTGCCTTCAATCAGAAGGGAGAACTACTTGTTGGTACACCAGCGAAACGTCAGGCTGTAACTAACCCCACAAATACAGTATTCGGAACCAAGCGACTGATTGGCAGACGCTATGATGATCCCCAAACGCAGAAAGAAATGAAGATGGTTCCATATAAGATAGTCAAGGCTCCAAATGGAGATGCATGGGTTGAAGCCAGTGGACAGCAGTATTCCCCAAGTCAGATTGGAGCTTTTATCTTGACTAAGATGAAAGAAACTGCAGAGGCTTATCTTGGAAAGTCAGTTACAAAAGCTGTGATCACTGTTCCAGCATATTTTAATGATGCTCAGAGGCAAGCAACAAAGGATGCTGGCAGAATTGCAGGCCTTGACGTACAGAGAATTATCAACGAGCCTACTGCTGCTGCACTTTCCTATGGAATGAACAATAAGGAGGGTCTCATAGCTGTTTTTGATCTCGGTGGTGGAACATTTGATGTTTCCATTTTAGAGATCTCTAATGGTGTTTTTGAGGTAGTATTTTGTTTGCTATTAAAGCGATCTTTTCTTCCCCCGCCCCCTGGGGTTATGCTTAGGCAATTACCACCATTTTTTTTTTCATTTTTTTTTTTTTTTGTGTAGGTGAAAGCTACAAACGGGGACACATTCTTGGGAGGAGAGGATTTCGACAATGCCCTGTTGGACTTTTTGGTGAGTGAATTCAAGAGAACTGAGAGTATTGATCTTTCCAAGGACAGGCTTGCCTTGCAGAGGCTTCGTGAAGCAGCTGAGAAAGCTAAGATAGAACTGTCATCCACCACCCAAACAGAAATCAACCTGCCCTTCATCACTGCTGATGCATCTGGGGCAAAACATTTGAACATCACACTAACCAGATCAAAATTTGAAAACTTGGTTAACAACTTGATTGAGAGGACTAAGGCCCCATGTAAGAACTGTTTGAAGGATGCCAGCATATCTGCCAAGGATGTGGATGAGGTACTTCTGGTTGGAGGGATGACACGTGTTCCCAAAGTACAGGAGGTCGTCACAGAGATCTTTGGGAAGACCCCAAGCAAAGGAGTAAATCCTGATGAGGCAGTTGCTATGGGAGCTGCTATTCAGGGTGGCATTCTTCGTGGTGATGTCAAAGAATTACTTCTCTTGGATGTCACTCCTTTGTCACTTGGTATCGAGACATTGGGTGGTATCTTCACCAGGCTGATTAACCGGAACACGACCATTCCAACGAAGAAGGGTCAGGTATGGCCTGATTCTAATTTTATTTTCTATGATTTTAATTAAGCAAGACTACTATACACTGGACGATTTACTTGAATAATTGACAGTGTTTAGAAGTGTTAATATGATTATCCGTTAGAAGGGGAGATATCAGATTGCTACTTAAGTTTCCAGTCTTTCCCACCCATAAATGTTTTGCCTTGGTAGTGATATGGTCTCAGTTTTGGCTGGCTTTCGGTTTCACTGAACCATTTCCAGCCTGCAGATTTTCATTTTTAGCAGTCTGCTTTACATTTTTCTTTTATTATTATTGAGGATGCTAAGTTCCTGAATGATGTGCTTCCATTATTGCAGGTTTTCTCCACGGCAGCTGACAACCAAACTCAGGTGGGGATCAAGGTACTACAAGGTGAGCGCGAAATGGCCTCTGACAACAAGCTTCTTGGAGAGTTTGAGCTTGTGGGCATTCCGCCAGCTCCCAGAGGCATGCCTCAGATTGAAGTCACGTTTGACATTGATGCCAACGGCATTGTGACTGTTTCTGCCAAGGACAAGACCACCGGGAAGGAACAACAGATTACCATCCGTTCATCTGGAGGGCTCTCAGAAGATGAAATCGACAAGATGGTTAGGGAAGCTGAGTTGCATGCTCAGAAAGATCAAGAAAGAAAAGCTTTGATTGATGTCAAGAACACTGCAGACACCACCATCTACAGTGTCGAGAAAAGCTTGGCTGAGTACAGGGATAAGATTCCTGCTGAGGTTTCGAAAGAGATTGAGGATGCAATTGCAGACTTGAGGAGTGCGGCAGCTGGGGACAGCGTTGAAGACATTAAGTCAAAGATTGATGCAGCAAACAAAGCCATTTCAAAGATAGGGCAACACATGCAAGGTGGTTCTGATGGTGGTTCTTCCTCCGGAGGGTCTCAGGGTGGTGGTGACCAGGCTCCTGAGGCTGAATATGAAGAGGTGAAGAAGTGAGTTATGAGGTTGTTTATTTGTGATAGTTCGGTCCTTTAGACTGGCGCTGCGTCACAATTTAGGATGGATATCTTAATTTTCATTGGCTCTTTAGGACATAAAACTTTCTAGCGGTTTTTGTATTTAAATTTCGGAGGTTGAATGTACTAGGAAGTCCCTACTCTCATTGAGCACAATTCTATGCTCTTTTGGCACATTGTTAACGAAATTTTTGCATCAGTATTTTTGGTCGCATATACTTATGGGGATATACTGTCTGGGGATCCCTGGACTTGAAGCCAAACTTTGTCCCGGGCTTTCATAATATCAATAAATTTACATGTTTCATTTTAGAGTTTATGCTATTTGATGGTGTGAAGGAGGACCATTTGAGCTGTCTCTTAGATGCAAGAGAGATGGTAAATTTTATAGTTATTCTAGCACGACTGCACCATGCACATGAGCCTCAGGTTTGCATCTCTGTCCAATGTAAAAAAACATATATATGTGCCACTAATTCTAAACTAATCATTGATTTACTGCCCATGTTGTACAATTAGCAGTAAACAAACAGAGTCCCGGGCCCTTCCAGTTCATGTAAAATGTCTACTAAGATATAATAATTTATTTCGTGTCATAAGCAATGCAACACGAACCCCTATCCCTCTCACTTGTTTACAATTCCAGTCATTATGGCCCCGGCTCACGCCATTGCTGCCTCAAACAATTTTAAGAGCTGCACGATAGAGGGCGACCACCTAAAAAGTTAGTGAATATAAAGGTGGGTTATAGATGTTTAGTTTCGCAATAATCATTCGTTGATTAAGTTTTATAAGTGAATTAGTGATTACAAACTTCTCTCATTTAGGTTCCCTTCCTACTTGTGAGTGGTCTCCCAGCACCGCCGGTGTGCTCTCCAAGGGAGGAGGGATGGATACCATCCTCTCCCTCCTCCCTTCCCTTATTCTCGTCTATGCTCTTTGTTCCTTTTTATGTGGTTGCTTCTTTTTCCTCCTTAAAACTCAGCTTTTGGCCTTTCTCTGCTTCTTGTCCACCTCTCCCTGTCGCATCGCCTTTCTCCGGCCTTGCCCTGCCATCTGTCATCTTGCCGATCTCTAATCTACAGTGGATTTTAAATCCGCCCTCTTCCAAGTCCAGTCTATCACTTACTGTCTATTCCCTCCACCGACGCGTCGTTTCATTGTGCTCTTCGGCTCCTCCTCTCACCTCCTGTACCCTCCCTCCCGTCTTGCGACCATCACATGTCATCACGTGGATATCACATGCCAGGTTGTGTTCTGCTTCCGCCTTCTCACCGCCTCCCCATCCGCCGCAACCACTTCTTCTTTTTTTGTGGGGGGGTGGGGGCGGGGTCTTATGATTTTTCCTACGTATTTCTATTATTAGTTTTTTTTTTGTGAATTTTAGTCTTTGTGTGCTACTTGGTTTGTTCCAGTTGAGGATACTTTTTTGTGGTCTTTATTCACCTGGTTGGTGCCTCCCCTAGTGGCTCCGGTTTGGCCTCTCTTAGTGCTTTCTTTGCTAATGTGGTTCTCACTCCGGTGAGATTTGTTGCATTGATTATAGCGCTTATACTGGCGGCCAGTCTTGGCTTTTGTTCTAAAAACTCATAAAGCTGTGTCAATTATTTGCAACATTCCCTTCTCTGTTCCTGTTTGTAATCTTATAAAAGGGAAAAAAGTGTTATAAGTGATTTAAAAGTTCTCAATTATAATTTTTTTGGGTCGATATAAAGGGTTTTCATATGAGTAACATTTTCGACTCTCTCTTTTGAGGTTAAGTTTGTAATTTTTACAGTTGATTCCTCCAAATAACTCTATAAATAAGGTTATAAATTCACGAACCAAACTTGAACTTATCACCGAATTAGATAATTTGTTCAAACTCAATTTATTTATTTTTCGAACAAACTCAAACTTTAACTTATCACTGAACTAAATAATCTTCAGTTCTTTAATTTTTCGAACGAACTCAAGCTTGTTCACGAGCTACTCAATTAATTTATTCATTTCATATATAAAGTGAAGGTCATGATTGTTTATTTTTATTTTTTTCTTCATAAATTCATATTAATTATTATTAAGATTTTATTATTTGAGAATTAAATAAATTGACTTAAATCTTAAACGATCTAACCCCGAGTCTAGATGGTTTTCTTATAGTGCGTATATACTTTCAACACACACGTTATTATATACATTCAAACAAACCCACTCATTTACTCATAATTACAAACCCACTCATATACGCCTAATTCTGATTAAATCTCAAACCTCTTCATTGTAAATATGGTAATATTAATTTGCTTGTTGAAAGATATTAATAACCTAAAAATCCACTGATATTATTTAACTATTTGGGTAAATTGCATTTTATCCTCCAAATTACCATCTTAATTGCACTTGCACCTACAAATTACAATTCATTGCAACTCGGACTCATAAATTACCAAAATGTTTCATGTTTGCCCCTCTATCAAATCTTGCCGTTATTTACTTATTTTGGGTAGATAATGTCACACGTACGTAGCACATGCGTCTAAGACACTTTGGAGGTACCAATTTGCCCCTATTCTATGTGGAAACATACATTCTTACCGCTAGTAATCAACATGAAAAAAAAATAATAAAAAATATTCTAATGTGAAACATCAAAACCACAACACATGGTGGAAGCAAGCGATCACCATCATTGCACCACAACCAACCGATAAAAAATAATAATTCATGGGCACTCTGTAAGAGCCACCCTTATGTTCTGTTGAGAGGTGGGTGTGCCGCTACCTTCCCTTATTAAAGAGTTGCGTCACTCCTTATGTTTTGTAAGGTGTTCGCGTAGTTATATCTAACTAGCAGAAGATTTGATGCTATCATCTTTGTTTTGTTAAGGAGTGCATACAAGCCGCTCCCACTAATAAAAGGGGTGGTGCCACGCTCGCTGATAGAGGGGTTGGCACTACTCCCTTTATTCTGTTAGGGTGTAGCTCATGGGCTATCTTTATAGTATGAATGATCAAGCCACTCCACTAGTTCAGGGTGTCATACCCTTTTATTCTGTAGCATATCATCACATGCGCGATAACAATTTCATAATTTGTTACCTTTAAAACAAAACTAATTTTGGCAATATAAACGATTCATGCGCACATTATAGGCACATGTAATAATGTTCATCCGAAATAATGGTCCGAGTTAAAGGAGGGACAAATTGGAACAATTTAATAGTTTATGAGTTTGAACGAAATTGCCAATTGGGGTGAGAGTTTAAGGGGTGAAGTGCAATTTATCATAGTTGTTTTTGTCAAACAAATATATAAAAGCATACTTATTGGTTTTTAAGTTTCAACTAAATGTCCCTCCATTAAGGGTGAACATAACCTAAAACTTTAGAGATAGTCATAAACTCACAAAAAAATGATTTCTTTAATATAAGCACTTTATGGTGGCGAAATCACAAATATTGGGAAATTGTAGGTCATATCCGTTAAAAGGCTTGGGGAGGCTTTTCTCATAACACGAACAATGAAGGGTGTGCTTTGCAATATTAGAGAGCTCTATATAATGGTTTCCACCAAAACTAGAGCTCCCTTTCCCCTTACCCTTCTTGCTATTGGCGGCCACGGTGGGGACAATCACTCGCAGAACAGATTCAACAGAACAAAACGAACCGTTTCCTCACACATTGGCTCAAACCCTGAACCCTAGAAGGGTCGCACATGCTTCTCTTTCCTTTTCTCGTTAGCTTGTGTTTGGTTGCCGAGAAAACAGTGTAAAATACCCTTATTACATCCGAGTTGTAAGCTTTTATCTATATTTTCTCAGCGTCCAAACAGATAGTAGTAAAGGTACTGTTTTTTCTTTACCTTTAATATCATAAATATGGCTCTTTTTTACTCAGTTTGAAAGATATCCTATTTCTGGTTTCTTATCAAAATACATGCTTTATTTTGTGGATGTTTCTTTTCCTGAACGAATATAGAGATTTTAGGACACAAATATGTAGATTTATACTGTTTATTGTGGTTACTGGAGTAGAATGGTGTGCTATAGTGCTCTATAGTGCTTGTTATTGCTTCATTTATTCATTTCTTTCAAATTTTGAGGATAAATTTAGGTATGATATGCTTAGTAATTGTTTTCTGATGTACCATCACTGTACAGAGGTTTTTGACCAAAATAGAGAGTTTGGTCTAAATGGGTAGTAAGAAAAGAAGTTTCAACTCTTTAGAGGAGGAAGTAGAGAGTCAAAAGGATACTGTTGTTTTGAATCCTTTGGAGAAGAAAAAAATGAAGAAGGATAAGAAAGTAGATGGGGCTGTGTCCACTATGCCCATGGAGAGAAGGAAGAAGAGAAAGGCATTGGCCAAAGAGAGGCGGCATGCTGCAGTTTCTGAAAATGAGAAAAAGGCAAAAGAAATGGATGTAGAGTCGGTAGGGAGTGAAGATCGTGCACCTTTGGTGTCTTCAGCAAGTGGTGGTTTGCCCGAGTTTCATATTGGTGTTTTTAAGGACTTGGCATCGGCAGATGGGAAAGTAAGGGAAATGGCTGTGGAAGCAATGGTTAGAGAGTTGCAGGAAGTTCAGGAGGCCTATGAGAAGATTGATAATAAGGATTTGGTCGAGGGTGGATTGAAATTGGAAGCTGAAAAGGATGATGGGTTGAAAAATTGTGCGCCTTCTTTGAGGTATGCTCTGCGCAGGCTAATCCGTGGAGTTTCTTCATCGAGAGAGGTACTTTTTAGTCTATTATTTATTTATTTTTATCAATGTTACATGTAAGCATTATTTTGCTAAAACATATATGCAGCTGCTGTGTGGGTTGGCAGTTTTCTTCTTCTCTGGAGCTAAATGTAGAAACCACTGTTTTGTTTATTTTTAACTGTTGGTAACATGGATTTTAGATATTTTGTTCCTCAATGACATCTTAATGTATTGTAGATAGTAATCTTATATAAAATTTGTTTGGCATGAATGACACTTGTGAATGTGTTACAATATCATAGCTGAATATAAGATAGTATACATAGAATATCCTATTATTTCTTCCGCAACTTTATGAAATCTAACATATTGAGAGTAAGCATGCAATGCATGCTAGGGTAGTCTCTATGAAATTTCTCAACACTTTACTAAACTAGAGACTCATCTAAAACCATATGCCAAGTCCTATACTTTATGAATGACGTTTAATTTCAGGTAGCTAAAACCTTTTCTTGAGTTCATCCTTGTAACTTGTAAGAAAGAAACTCTTTTGCTTGAATTAGAAGAATTTAGTGAACTTTATTAATAAGTTCTTGGGTCCAAATGGTATAGAACTTTGGCTTCAGTATGATTCTTTGATGCCTGGTTGGAAACAATTTTTAAGGGTCTGAAATCTGAGAAAGTTTATTTTCTTTTTTAAGGTGTCTCGAGGTCTTTCCACATTTATTTGATGGGACATATAAATCATTGAATGGCTTGTTTAGGTATCATCTTTTTCTTTTTTTTTTTTTTTTTTTTTTTTTTTTTTTTTTTTTTTTTTAATATCAAATTTAAAGCAGCTAAATTGTTAACAATATATTTTACTGAACTTGTCAATAAGAAGAAGAAGGTATCATCTTTTTATGTTGTAAGTAGAACATTTCGAAGTATGTTATTTGTAATTTTGTTTGAAATGAAACATCCATGTGCAAGATTTCTTACACAATAGCTCTTATTCAAATAATCTTACTTAAAACCATTGATAATGTGCCGGAATTGCTTTTGCAGTGTGCAAGACAAGGGTTTGCATTAGGTCTGACTATTTTAGTTGGTACGATACATAGCATTAAACTGGACTCGTTGCTGAAAGTGATAGTTGATTTGTTAGATGTCGCATCATCGATGAAGGGTCAGGTAGGCTAGATTCTTTAAATCTCTTTTGATCGAGGTGCTATTCTCTCCATATAAAATCTATAAGTTAATTCCTCATGGCATTGCAGGAAGTAAAAGACTGTCTTTTGGGTCGCTTATTTGCTTATGGTGCTCTTGCCCGATCTAAAAGACTAACCGAAGAGTTGATTTCTGATGGAAATACTCCATACATCAAGCAATTCACGAGTACTCTTATCTCCCTTGCAATGAAGAAGCGATACTTGCAAGAACCTGCAGTTTCAGTTCTTTCAGACTTGATTGAAATGGTACTTTGTTACTGATTATTTAAAATGGTTTATGTTGTTGAGAATTTCTGTACTTACATTTCTCTCTTGTTGATAATGCCCTTCCAATCTGCTTATAACTGTTTAAATGAGTGTTCTAAACCCATACCACTTGGGTAGTAATGTTTTGAGTCACCTAAATAAATAGCACATAAATATAACTGGAGTGCATATTATAACCAGTCGAGGGTTGTGGTAGCTCTTTAGCCTATAATTGTTGTTAACACCTTTCCCAATATTTGGGATGCTTATTTCACTGGAGTAAGGATTAATGGATTCTCGTTAGTGTAATTACCAAAAAAATTATTCTTATTAGTGGAACCACAAATCTTTATTGAAACTCCTCTTGATTTCTTTTCACTGGCATAAGGACTATTTCCCTGGAGAAAGGATCATCTATTTTCTTCCATTGGATAAGACGATAGCAGATTAGCACAGCTGTTAGAACATAGTGCTATAGAAAGTTTGTTTTCTCATATGGATCATATGTGAGTTTTTCATGAATGAGTAGATTTCTCATGTTGGGTTTCTTTTAGAATGTCCTTAACTAACTCTTCAGCACTTCCATTTCATCTTGAACAACATCTCAGTTACTGCTGCCCATGCTATTTTTAATATTTCGAAATTAGTTCTTTCCATTTCCTTATTGCAATCTACATTTTACATCTGGACAGTGGATTGTGAATCTTCCCAATGCATATGTGTTTTCCCTTTCTATCCCCTTTTCTTGTTTCTATAAATTTAATTGGCATATCAAACTTGCACATTATTGTTTCCTTGTTCCATTTATATTTAGTTTATCCATCTTTGTAGTCAGAATGTTCTATATGAGTTATTTGCCCTAGCTGAGGGAGACCTGGATTCTAATATATAAGAGGCAATGCTCTGTGTGCATATGTGTCTTAGTGCGTACTGACATACTCTCATATGTTGAAAAAATGGTTTTATAAGTTGCCAATGGGCTGTAGTCCAAATGGCATTTCCTATCCCCGTAAAAGTATGGGATGGTAAGTGAGTGCTCGCTGGTTCTAATCCTGTGAGTTATAAAATGAATGAAAAGAAAGAAAGGTCTTACAATTCATTTAGTTGATCGATTGTTAATATAACTTAAGTCTTTAACTGCTATCAAACATGGAAAAATATATTTGAAAAGAGCCCAGAAAAAAAATTCAATAGGAACTCCTTTCCCATGCACAGGATTATATACAATGTCCTTTGTGCTTTTCTCACAAGATTGAAATACTTATATATATATAAGAAAAGGTATTATGTACAGTGCTTCTAGTGCAGGGTACTAGTTCCTTTGCGTAGCTTTTCTTTTTTATTTTTTGGACCAAATTTCCCCCTCACACATGTGCCCCACCTTGACTGCTGCCCAAGGGGGTAGAAGGTAGTTTGCATCTGAGAATGCCTGCAGTTTTGCTCATTTATTTTGTATAATCCATTAAGTGACCTGTTCTGTTGCAGTTGCCCACCGAGCCGTTATTGAATCATGTTCTCGAAGCTCCAGAACTGCATGAGTGGTTCAAAGGATCCATTGAAGTAGGAAATCCAGATGCATTGCTTCTAGCTTTGAAACTTCGAGAAAAGATTTGTGTTGACAGCCCAATATTCAGCAAGCTTTTGCCCAATCCATTTAGCCCTAGCAAACTTTTTACTGCCAACCATCTGTCCTCTCTTGCTACTTGCTTGAAGGTAGTATTCATATATGTCTTTCTTGTTTGCTGCAAGCATAATTATGGAGGAACTCTAAAGATATTTGTGCTTGTGTAAAAAATGGCAGGAATCCACATTTTGTCAGCCTCGAGTTCACAGTTTGTGGCCTGTTCTCTTAAATATTCTTTTGCCTGAGATGGTTTTGCAAGCCGAAGATGCAGCATCAGTTTCAAATTCGTTAAAGAAACACAAGAAGAGTCGCAAGTGTAGCTCTTCTGAAGAAGAAACTGTGAAGAACTTCCAGTGCTTCTGGGAAGTTATTATTGAAGGATCCCTTCTCACATCGTCTCATGACCGGAAACACTTGGCATTTGATGTTCTGCTTCTCTGTCTCCCAAGGTTACCTGCTGCTTTTGTCCCAATTTTTCTGTCGTACAAACTTGTCCAGTGTCTGATGGATGTACTTTCCACGAAGGACTCTTGGCTGTATAAAGTTGCACAACATTTTATTAAAGAGTTGTCAGATTGGGTTAGAGATGACGATCTCAGAAGAGTTTCTGTTATTATTGGCCTACAGAAACACAGCAATGGAAAATTTGATTGCATAACACGGACAAAAACCATTAAAGATTTGATGGCTGGGTTCAAAACAGAATCTGGTTGCATGCTGTTTATTCAGAATCTTACAGATTTGTTTGTGGATGAAAGTAATGCTTCGGAGGAACCCTCAGATCAGAGTCAAACAACAGATGACAATTCAGAGATAGGTTCGATTGAGGACAAGGATTTGGTTGGGATGGTTGGAAATTCTGATTTTTTGAAAACTTGGGTTGTAGAATCCCTGCCCAGTATTTTGAAATATTTGAAGTTGGATCTTGAAGCAAAGTTTAGGGTGCAAAAGGAAATTTTGAAATTTCTAGCTGTTCAGGGTTTGTTCGCTTCATCTCTCGGAACTGAAGTGACATCTTTTGAATTACAAGAGAAGTTTAGATGGCCAAAAGCAGCCACATCAAGTGCTCTTTGCAGGATGTGCATTGAGCAGCTCCAGTTGTTGTTGGCAAATGCTCAAAAAGGAGAGGGGCCACATGTTTTGTCCAATGGCCTTGAGCCAAATGATCTTGGGTCTTACTTCATGCGGTTCCTTAGCACATTGCGCAACATTCCTTCAGTTTCCCTCTTCCGAAATTTGAGCGATAAGGACAAAAACACATTTGAAAAATTGGAAGCAACGGAGAATAGGCTTTATATAGAGGTATATTTTCTTTTACCTTGACCATTCATGTTTTTGAAATGTGATAATTATATTTATTTAATTATAAATGTATTGAGAGAAGGGGAGGGGGCGGGTAGATTTTCAAATCCTTAGTCTGAGTTTCTTTACTAATTTTACAATATATTTCTTAAAGCGCTTATAAACAAAAGCTTGGGATAACTTATGTCTGGCCATGATATGCCTTGTAAGGTATTCAGATTAGTATATTCAAGATCTTGGATTTTGATATAGACTATAATCTAATAAGGTCCATTGTAGTATATAATCCTTTTCTCAATATCTGAGATTCATGCTTAAAATCTATCCAAATGCCCATAAACCAATTGAGCCAAGGCCCAGATGGTGCTCCCTAGGTCAATAAATATGTATTACTGGTCTATTTATAGATTTCTTGAAATCCTTGCTGTTCGGATTTGAGTCTAAGATGCAAGGTTTATTTTGACTTCACTTTTTCGATAACCTTCTGTGTCACTTCAATTTTTTTTTCTTTTGATTAAAACTTGTGACATGCTTCATAGTAGGGGGTTTATCTTGTATAATTCTTGTGTACTAAGGTTGCATCCCTCTGTGTTTGATGATTGCAGGAAAGGAATTGTGGGCTCAGTGCTGATGCAAATAAATTGCATGCGTTGAGGTACTTGCTCATCCAGTTGCTTCTGCAAATGCTCCTTCAGCCGGGGGAATTCTCAGAAGCTGCCTCTGAACTTATTATCTGTTGTAAGAAAGCTTTTGCCGCTTCTGATCTTCTTCCAACCTTTGGAGAAGACGAGATGGATGATGAAGCGACGCCTGAGTTGATGGATGTTCTTGTGGATACATTGCTTTCATTGCTGCCGCAGTCATCAACTCCCTTGCGGACTGCCATTGAGCAGGTGTGTGAGATAACGGCATGTTAATTTCTGGTTTATGACCTCAATCCTCATCTATCTCACCTGTTTTTGGTGGTCCAAGTGGAAATGCTGTCATTTTCTCCACATTTCCACTGTTTTCTGTGTGTTGAGAAAGCAACACGGGAAAGAAGGGAATTTAGAAATTTCCTTTACTTTTCTTTCCTCTAACGATGAACTAGACATGATGTTGGTGATAGGATTTCTGAAAAAGGTTCTTGTGATTATTTATTTTGTATCTATTTCTGTTTGTAGGTTTTCAGATACTTCTGTGCTGATATCACGGATGATGGGCTGCTACGAATGTTGCGGGTCATTAAAAAAACATTCAAACCAGCTAGACATCAGGGTGCAGAGAGTGAAGATGATGATAGTGATGATGAAAACTTTATTGGTATTGAAGAAGATGACGAAAGTGATGAAGCTAAGACAGGTAAAACAGGTGAGAGTGATGAGCAGACAGATGATTCAGAGGCTGTAGTTGGTGTTGGGGAAGTTGGCAAAAGAGTTCCTGAAGAATCCAATGATTCTGATGGAGGTAGTGATGATGATGCAAACTCTGATGACTCTAATGGAGGATCGAATGATAACGCTATGTTTGGTAAAGCTGGTAAAGAAGTCCCTGAAGCTTCTGATGATTCTGACGGAGGAATGGATGATGATGAAATGTTTCGGATGGATACTTATCTAGCTCAGATTTTCAAAGAGCGAAAGAATCAGGCTGAGGGTGGAAATGCTCATTCGCAGCTTGTTCTGTTCAAACTTCGTGTCCTTTCATTGCTGGAAATTTACCTGCATGAAAATCCAGGCAAGTTTGAGTTGCATGTATCAGTATTAGCTGATAAGCATAAATTAGTCTTCTTAAATTTTGATTGAAAGGATTTGAATCCCAATAATGTCCTGTAGGACAAAGTCTGCTGTTATTTTGGATCAGTAGGCAAGAAGGATGTAGCATAAAAAGTATAGGAGTTATGATCACTTTTTATTTTCATCGGAGCTAAAGATTTGCATGTAGAGCTTGGTTTCAGTAGCCCACCTTCACCTGCAGTTTTGGTGAAACTGCCCCAGATCTGTCTTTGATTAATGAATGAGCTCATTGCATTATCATTACTTAAGCAATGATCGATATATATATGCTTTCTGAATTGTGGTTGTGGTTTGTCTTTATTTCACAGGTAACCCACAAGTCCTAACGGTGTATTCAAACCTGGCTCAAGCATTTGTTAACCCACATATTGCGGAAGGTTCTGAACAGCTTGGGCAGCGTATATGGGGAATTTTAAATAAGAAGATACTCAAATCAAAAGACTATCCAAAGGGTGAAGCTGTGCAGCTATCTACTCTTGAATCTTTGTTAGAAAAGAGCTTGAAGTTGGCATCAAAACCATTCAAGAGGAAGAAATCTGCTGTTAACCCATCCAAGAAGAAGCAATCAGCCTCCCGGAACCGACACAAAATGGTTGTTTCTTTTGCTCAAAGTTCAACCTTCTGGATTCTGAAGATCACTGATGCGGGAAAATTTTCGGAGTCTAAACTGCAGAGGGTTTTTGATATTTTCCAGGGTGTTTTGGTGGGATACTTAAATAGTAAGAAGTCTCAAATAAAGTCTGAATTTTTGAAAGAAATATTTCGAAGAAGGCCATGGATTGGGCATCATCTCTTTGGATTCCTTTTGGAGAAATGTTGCAGCACTAAGTCAGACTTTCGGCGAGTGGAAGCACTGGATTTGGTTGCTGAGATATTGAAATCTCTGGTTTCCACTGATGAAAGTGGGCAAGATGTGTTAAAGAAAATTGTGAAAAGCCATCTGCATAAACTATGTCATCTGATAAAGGAGTTGGTAACAAACATGCCGGAAAAGCAGTCGAGGCGGGCTGAAGTGCGGAAGTTTTGTGGCAGGGTCTTTCAGATTATACCGACCCTTAACTTAACCAGGTCTTTTCTTAAATCTTTGGACTCTGATGCTCTTGCCGCTTGTGAATCTCAACTTGGTGAGAATTTTGTTAATTTGAAGAAACTGGAAAGGTAGCAACAGAAAGAGATTGTGTGTCAACAATACATTGCTGAGAGAGATTGTCTGAGTCACCCTATCAAGTGCTGAAAAAGTAGCATGTCCAAACGGCAGCCACAGTTAATAACTTTTCAGATGGATTACAGAAGAATATTGTTGCTGCTGTACTCTTATGGTCACTTCTTGGCTTGCTCTGAGTTTAAGCTCCTCTAACCTGGAAGCTTTTAGTTTCCTCCGTGAAATACTGAAGTTTTGTCTACTTGTCTATTGATTTTGTTTGTCACAATATAGGAAGAGTTTGATCGTTGTCAGGAAAATTTTGGAATTTACGGCTTATTTGGCTTTACTTATTATTAAAGAATCCTTGGGACATAAGCTATCAGTTTCTGGTAATCATGTGACTTTACTTCTCTCTACCATATATATCTTTAGCAGATTCTGGTAATCATTATCCTGTGCCAATTAAAAAAAAAAGTATGTATTTATGCATATCTTTACGCTAATTAGCCATTGTCTGTTACGATGTGTCATTGTAAAGCTGCGGGAATGAGGTTGAAATGTCTGAGAAGGAAGTTTTGAAATGGGTCAAGTGGTCAACAAAATACTGCCATGTTTAATATAGAAAATTACACCCAGCCATTTTTTCTCAACAATCTCTGTTGTTGTGATTGTGCGAGTAAATGGAACTGCAAGAACACATTGTTGGGTCCACCACTTGCAAATAGTATCCTGATGTATGAACATGTGGGGAAATATAAACAGTACTACATTTGTGCTTCTCTTGGTTCAACTATATATATATACTTATTGCTCCTTTTGACACAATGACACATCCAGAGTCCTGTGCTTTGTTTGTGTGAGAGAGAGAGAGAGAGAGACTTTGAGATCCCATCCCCATCAAGACGTACCAAATCCCAATATACTTTGAACATGTTTTTCAGTCAAAGTAAACTCAATTATTTCCAGGAGTTGGACCAGATTGGACGAGGGCTCTCCTGGGGAACAGTCATTGCCAACACTCTTCCAACCCACGTTGTTGGTACAGTTGAAGAAGCACATGGGGGTGGAATCGAAGCCCTGGGGGCCGCCGGCATTTGCTTAAACGAATCACACCCAGCAATATTGACAATAAAAACCACAAATTCTTTCTGAAAAATCATGTATAAATAATGCGGTTAATGTATGTACAACGAGTATCTGTGAATCCCTCTAAAACTCTTCTACACTTTTCCTTTTTAACTACACTTATCTTATCTACAATCTGACCTCTCCTACATTTTCTCCCCCCCCCTACAGCCAAAATATGCCCCCTGCCAATTTCATCGACAATTCCTCCAAACGAGAGAGCCACTCACAAAGTCAACACAAATCATACTTTCCAACTTCAACATTCCCTGTACCAAAAGAGTTTCACAAATTCAGTGCAAACACAAACTTGCAATGAAATGGAGGCAACTGCAGCTCAAAATTATACCTTACCTGGCACATACCATCCACTCATGGAAAGGCATTTCTAATGCAACTCTACACTTGGGAGTCATTCTCTTGGAAAAGCCCTTCACACATGCCTCATGCCTCAAGACTGCGCATTATCGGCATCCGATTCACTCCCGGAAGAACTCCCTGAATCCGAATCTGCAACAAACCTCACTATCAACCCGTTTCTGCAAACAAAATAATTTTCAAACCCACTGCGAAGAAACGAGACTTGGGTTTATTATACCGCTTGATGAGGAGGAATCACTGTCTGAACTGCTTGAGCTGCTCGAACTACTACTACTCCCATGACCCCCAACATCTTTCTCAATCTCCACCGGTGGGAAATTGCTCATCGGCATCTCATCCCCAATGTCCACATCCTCCTCCCCTGCCTCCCCTTTCTTTGGCTTCTTTGCCTCGCTCGCCACAGCTTCAACCATAGGTAACTCCTATCCACACAACGATTATCGCAACCCAGCAAAGTCAGATAAAAATACCCAAAACAAAAATTGGATAAAAAAATTAAACAAACAAATGCCCATGCTTTTTTGACTGAGTTAAATCTTTATACCCCATTGTTTCTGGTGATGTTGTTGCCCATGAGAGCTTGGCGCTTGATCTTGCTGACCATCTTCTTCCAATTGGTGACGAGGCGGTCGAGCTCCCAAAGGGTCTCGGTGTCAACGGCCTCTATATCGAGCTCGATCTCATCCCCGTCCTGCTTCAAATGCCCGTTCCTCTTCCTTATGATCTGCACCACCTGCTCCATCTTCTCCGGAGGCAAGCTCTGCAGCCCAATCCCCAGCTTGTGCTTCTCCTCCAGGTTCATCTCCCTCTTGTTCGGGTCCTTCGCCTTGGGCTTCGGAAGCTTCGTCGTCTTCAATGGCGCTGATTTCGCCGGCGAATGCGACCTCACTGGATTCGACGAGGTCCCTTGAACCCCCTGAAACTGATCCGAATGATCCGAAACCCTATCTTCCACCACCCGCTCCGATTTCTCCGCAGCAATTCGCATTGAATTGTCGTTATCGCTGGCCTGTAAATCCTCCTCCGCCCCCGCATCAAAAACCCGTCGCTTTTCTTCCTGTGGGCGCTGGATCCTTTCGCCAAGGGGGCGAAAGAGGTCCTCGAAGCGGGTGAGGAGTTGCTCGGCCATGGCGTAGACGAGATGGCCCTTAGGGTTGTATGTCAAGGCGTTGGTGAAGGTGAGCCTGACATCGGCGGCGAAATCAGACGTAGATTGATAGAGATTCCTGGCGAGCTTGGATTTGACGGTTCCCAAATCCATGGGCTGCTTGATTATGTCGTAGTAGTCGTGAAGCCCCATACTCACCACGTCCACCGGCTCGTTAAACCACCCGTTCTTGTGCTTCCGAAGCTTCGTCAGTATCTCCTTGCACGCTTTCATCGACGCCGAGTTCATGTTCATGTTGGAGTTCGAATTCGGGTTCGGATGCGTCAGATTCTTCGGGTGAATCGGGTTATCGGGCAAGGGCCGCTTCTTGCCCGATAGTTTCTTCGATTTCTTGGAATGCGGTGGAGCGTGGTTGTTATTGTGTGTCGCTTGGGATTCGAGGCGGTGTCTGAGATGGCGAATCTGGTCGAGCTCGGCGGCGAGGCGGGCCTTGAGCTCGCCCAGCTGTTTCTTAGAGTACGACGCGACGTTGAAGCTCACGTATTGGCGCTGGTTGAATTCGCTGGTGGTGGTGCTAGGTCTTCGGTGGTTGATCGACGACGCATCGTCAGATGCGGCCGATTGGGTCACGGCCGGGGATTCGTCTACGACGAATAATTCGCCGCCGTTATGTGCATCGCGTTGTTGTTGTTGTTGATGTCGTTTTTTTGTGGTAAAATTAGGGTTAGGGTTTGAGAAAGGGACTTTGCCCATGAATCCTCCTGCTCTTGCTCCCGCTGCGTTGGTGGTGGTTCTGGCTAAGACGGCGGACGCCATGGACGCACGGAATTCGAAATTCTCAATGCCGGCGAGGACGAAACCATGAATCGGGTGTGGGCGTGAGCCTCACGCGCCTCTTAGAGAACCCCCCCACGCGCTGATGCAAAGAATAGAACGAAATAATTGTAGAGAGAAAGGGGAAAGAAAGAGAGAAAACGTGAAGGGTAGGGTTTGGGATTTTGAACCCTAAATCTGAGCGAGTTAGGAAAGGGGGCTAGGGCCGGTTCTTAAAGGCGATGAGATCTGACCGGTAAAGTCTCGGGCAGGTCGTGGACCGTAGATTGGCTTTCGATTTCTCATCCGAGGGTTGACGCGGGTTTCCTTGCCGCCCGATGGACTAACCGCGTCACCTGGCATGGACGGCTAGGATGTGGGGGTTATCGCACGTGGCGGGTTCTAGAGGCATTGGATCTGGGAGGGTGTGCGTCCGGGGGTGCAACTAGGGTTTCCATTTGGGGTGTGGGGCCCAGTGGCGTTGACGTGGAGGGAAGCCAATTGGGTGGTTACGGCGTAAGCGACAAGGGACGCGCGTTGTTGCTTTCGGCTTGTGGTTGTGGGTGGACTCGTTCTTCCATGTGTAAATGACCGTTTTACCCACTAACGGACATGAACGAACGCACCCTCTCCAAGACGAGGATCCAGAGGACCCTTTTTTTTCGCGTTAAATAATTCCTCTTAAATCTCAACAGTCTTTTCCATTTCTCCATTTTCTTTTAGTTGGGTTGCCCTCCTCTTTCCCTCTCACACGTTCACACCGGTTTATGATTTTTTATCCGACCCGTGAATTATACGGGTAAACTCAATATAAAAAATATTAGCGGATTAAGATTAATAAGTTTGATACTATGTCTCTACGTGATTTGAGCTCGACACACGATATAAGAGTGGACAAATTTTAACATGATTTACGAACCTGACACAAAACTAACAGTTAAAGGGTGAAGATTTTGGCCTGTTTAATTAAATTGTTCGAGTTAAAATTGACCTATATAGTCTTGTACTCATGCGTCGATACACAGGCACATAAATTGTCACCCGTAATTTTAACATTCTTCACACTAACTTTCACCTCTGTACACGCCTCAATAACTTTCACCTCTGTACACGCCTCAATTAAGATCTTCTCTATTTTTATTTCAACAGAAATGAAAATTTAATAGTATATATATATATTGTCACATTATTTAAAATTTTAAATAACATGTAACCATATACACTGTTAAATACTCTAAAATAAAATCTCAACGTGAGCATTTATGTCAAAGGTGATCCACCTTAGTCCTTTCGATTTCTACTATATTTGTTTAATTACAACTCGTAATCTCTCTTTTTAAGTTGGATGTTGAGAAAGTTTCGTGAATTAGAATCGTTTACAATTATCTGTCTGAAATATAAAAAATTCAGACAGATAATTGTGAGAGACTACTTCTGTGACCCATCTAATCGAGTAAGTGATTAGACACTTCAATTTTTATTTGATCAAATAAATCTCATAAATAATTTCTCATAATTATTTGTCCGAAAGAAATAATTGTCGATTCTAATCCAAGTTTCATTTAGGGATTGATCACCGACCAAAATGATTGGTTTTTTATTTTTTATTTTTGGTTGCTGTCAGATTCCAATGATGGAATCTCAGCATGAGTCCATGACCCATCCATATGTTGTCGTTGCAATGTAGATCGAGTGGTTGGTAGGTAAATGGCTTTTTCAGTTTTGGTTTGGATCAATGGGCCCAAAAATTTTCCTTTTCCTAGAGCTTCCTATTTGAACCCTTCACATCATAGCCCATTAAGGATTCATACCCGCAACCAATCTCCTAAAGTTTCACCCTACGAATACAAGCGATAATTCATATTCGTGTATCAAATTTAGATCGTGTCAAGACATAAATATAAAATTAATTTAAATCATTTAATCAAATGAATTAAAGCTTTAAATTTGTGTTAAATTTACGAATCATGTCACGCACCGATTAGACAGATCTTCGAATTCCAAAAAAATCTCAAAGCCTCGTCGTCAAATAGTGATGCCTAACTGGTAACCACATGTTCTTCAAATTCCCAAACAGCCATCATTGCCATATGAATTACCACCTCAAAATCATCATTAAACAATACCCAGAAAAGGTGATTGGAGAACACTTGTGTGGTGCTAGCATTAAGTCATCTGCCTAGGTGTGACACGACAAATTCAACTAAATTCAATCAATCTCAGTTAAGCTTTTTTATTTACCAAAAAAAGGGTCGCCATCATCTTATATATGAGCCTTTTGGGGTATACAAAGAAAAAGATATTTGTGTATAGATTAATAGGAAAACTTTTGGTTAATTTTTATTACAATTTTTTAACAAATTCACGAGGTAATTCACATGAGTGTCGTGTGATGTTATATGGGTGAAAATTTTAATTAATAAATTTAATTGTTTAGTAACTAATTTAACATAGTAAAATTTACGTGAACTGTCACATTAGTTTGTAAGAAACTTGTAGTAAAAGATATTCTACGTACCTTTAATAACACTCCCATTAATATCTCAGTAAATCAAACTCACGGGCGGGCAAAGATTGTTGTTAAGTTGGGTAACTTTAGCTTCAATTACCAATTAGGTATTCTTTTGTAATTATTGCTCATTCAGGTACATAAGATGTAAGAATATTATTTCTCTCCAATTTATTATTTTACCAACATCAAACCCGGTAGGCGTAGGATCATTTTTCTTTTTCCTTTTTTTTTTTTTTTTTTTTTTTTTTTGGGTTGGAGTGATAAGGCAGACCTATATTCGGGGACAAAACCTAAGAAGCCAAAAAACTTGCTTGTCTTGTAGCAAAGTAGCATCTAGAATTAGTGTGACAAATTAAAGTGGGAAATTTGGGTTACTTTCAATGAATCCTCAAAGGTGTACAAATTTGTTTAGTCATTCTCATGTGTACAAATTTGTTTGACCACTTTGTTAAGATAAGTCCCTTCGTTTTTCTTTTGTTGGGACCTCCTTACATTTATTATATTGTAAGGGATAAGGTGTTTTGGCCATGTGAAATGTCTCAAACCTAGAATAGGAGCTTTCTATATGTATCCATGTCTCGGCGGAATTTTTGTGATTTGTATTGGTGATGTAACCCTGTGTGATGTTACAGCCGTTCGTGCATTCAAAAACGTAGGGAAAAAAAAGAAAAAGAAAAAGAAAAACACTCTTCAGTTCCCTTGAAGAGTCTTATAGATATGCCTTGACGCGATTTAAATTTGACACGAATCGAATACGGAATTAGCGGGTTAGTTTGAAGGGTCTAACTTATTTAATTAAATAAATCGGATTAAGATTAACTTATATAGTTTTATATCCACACCTCGACACAACTTGAATCTAACACTCAAACACGAATTGCAACTCTTATATACCAGCCTTGTTTCTGTTTTTCCATTGTCAACAGTCATCGAGCACATTACTAATATATAAAATAAAATAATAAAAATAACAATCACCGGTCGCATGGTGCCACGGCCCAAAAATTAGAGGTGTACATGCGAACGTATATAAACCGCCCACATCTGCTATCCGCACATATGGACGCGTTTAACAAAAATCAATATCCGTATATGCGAGTGCGTATAACGGTTTTAGGATATGCAGTACCCTTTATATAAAATATATATTTTATGTATATTATATTTAATAAATTTATCAAAAAGACTTCGGATTGGATTAGGTATAGGTTATGTTTACATTGGTTGTGTTGGCTGTGTTGCTTTCTCGTGTAATACTTAAACAAAAAGACAAAAGTAATGTGAAATCAATATGTTTTCAAAAAATTAGGGCTTATAAACGAAAAATTAAAACAAGCCTAAAACACAAAAGCCTGACCTAAATTATTTTCAAAATTGTTTAGAATATGTTCTAATAGAGACCCAAAAAATGCTCATTATCTAATATGCGGATAACGGATAATAACCACATTTAACAACCGTGCGGATGTGAATAGTAAAAATATGATACGGACTAAAAGTGATATTCAAATTTTACAAATGCGACTGTAAATATTATAAATAACTGTACCTATATCCACATCCGCATGTAAAATCATACACAAAACTATACAAGTATGAGGATTTTGGGCCATTAAGACCATTTCTAGAGCTTCCTGCTTATCATGGTGGCATGACTGGCATCCAACACGTTCGCTTATGTGTTGTTTCAAAAAAACACTAGTTCATATTCATCGTTTTTGTGGATTGGTGGCTAACCTAAGGCCCCGCTCAGCCTATTTCTGTAGTTAATTTTATTAACAAATTAAGACTAATTAGCTTGGAGTATTGCTTCCCACAAAGTTACAAGAACTCAAGAGATAATATCACTAGAGTTACAAGCACTGAATAGACAAGAGTTAAAAGATGATAAATTAAATTAATTATTGTTAATATAAAAGTAGAAGAGACTTGTAAGTTGTAACGTTAAAACTCTTTCTCTATAAATGGAGTCTTGTATACAATTAAATTTATAAAAAGGAAAAATTGTAGCCAAATAAAAGGCTTTGACGTGTGGATGTAAGTCAAAGGCTGAACCACCTAAAATCTATGTTTCATTTATCTCTCTTTAAATTATTATTAGTTCTTACAGGACAATCAATTTCTGTCGGTGTGTCAGGTTCGGTTGACTCATGGGTCAACTCAAATTCGACCTATTTAGTAAGAGATAATTGCACCGTTAGCCCATGTGGTATGCCATAATTACTTTTTACTCCCTATAGTTTAAAAAGTTCATGGGAGGTCTCTGTGGTATGCAATAATTACGTTTTACTCCCTGAGTCGATTTTCCGTCCACCATTTTGACGGAATCTATTAACCCTACACGTCAGCGCCACGTGTCGCCAATAAGATGGCGACACGTGTCCATCTTAATAAAAAATAAATAAATAAACTTATTTCTTTTTTAAAAAAAAAAAATAATAATAAGTTTATTTATGTATTTATTTTTAAATAAATTTATATTTTTTTATTAAAATGGACACGTGTCGCTATCTTATTAGCGACACGTGGCGCTAACGTGTAGGGCTAACATCATCCACCTCGCCCCCATCCCATAATATTATCCACATCGATAGTGGGTGTGATCTGCACTCATATATTCTCCATTGATTCCTTACTTTAATTTATTATAATTGACCCATTTGCTTTGATAAAAAATTGTCTAAATAATTAAATTTACAATTTTGCTTATCACTTTGAAATTAATGGGGGTAATATAAAAATGTGATATCAAAATAGAAGTATTGAGTTCAAACCCAACTTACTCCACAATTTTGCTCCAATTTTAGCTTAATATTTTATGTTTTGGGTCTCGATTAACATGTGAAAAATTGTTAAATATTAATTAAAAAATAGATACTTCTGTCTCTCTCTCTTTCTCCCCCCCAGTTTGAACATTAATCAATAGCAACACACAGCAGACAATATTTTTAGCATGGGCATTAAAAGAACTTGATGTTGGATATTTCATAGAATGAATTACATTAGTTCACGCAAAATGATTCCTAGAAATTATATTTATAGCATAATTTCCTTCACAGCAATAAATAGAAATCTGATGGAACTTGGAAAGAAAGATGTTTAGAAGATGACCGTGAAGAAACTAATAATAATCTAAAGAGTTAAAAGAAATTGAGAAAGAGACAGAGATTAAGATGGTTCGGTCTATTGTTTATATTCATATGTTAAAGTTTTATTGGGTATATCTTTCTTTAATATTTGATTTGAGTACAATGCCCTCTATTTATAGAGCTTTATAGAGATTTAAATTATTTTAAATATAAACTAATGCTCAATTTGTTTTGACGTAAAATATTTTCAACAAAATCAATTTTAAAAAAAAAATGATTTTCATGAAAATATTTTCTGGCATTTGACTCGTACGAAAAAATCATCAATGACGAAAAATTACCGATGACGAGATTCCATCACTAGCCGACAAGATTCCTGCTACTTTCACCTGATTCCAGATACTGTTGTTGGATTTCAGAGATGAAGGATGAAATCTGGCAATAATGGCCAAATTCAGGCCAGTTTCAGTTGAATCTGGCACAATACAGCAGGATTCCGGTTGTACTAGCCAGATTTCGGCCAATTTAGGCAGAATCTGGTGACGGTGGTTGGACGTTGCCGAATTTTGGCGAACCAGTGCCACATTCCAGCACCGGCTAGATTTTCGTCTGTTTTGCTAGAATCTGACAGCGGTCACCGATGCCAGAATCCAACAATCGGATATCAATATTGGGGGACCTTCGATAGTAGATTCGAGTTACCAACAAATTTCAATGCCCGACGGTGGCAGATTCCCATAAACATGTCTACAAGAATGAAGAGTTTAAATCCAGAAACGATTTACGGTTTTTAAAACCGTAAATCGCTTTCCAAAAATTAAAGAGACTTTTACTATCAAACTGAAAATGATTTCTGTTGATCATCATTTTCGGTTATACCTTACATCGAAAAATACAAAAAAATATTTTATGTCCAAACAAACGGAGCGTAAATATATTAATTTACGATAATCAAATTATCTAAATCATTTTATTTAAGATAATCAAATCATCAATAATTTCTATCCTTAATTACCATACCAGAATGCATTGCACACATATGTATTATATGTTGAAACTTCTTTACATACAAAATATATTACAAATAACTCGTCATTTTCTGTGTAGTGTAGCTAATTATAAAGAATAATTAGGCACATATAATGGTGGGGTCACAGCAACACTCATCTAAGAGGCAACAGCAACATAAAGCTGCAAGGCTGCATAATCACACGTACAAGAGTCAAAATTCAATTAGAATTTTCCTTCAAAGACATGGAAAACACTTAATTAATTATGAATAAACATTCATAAACATTAATTAATATTTATGAATTTATATATATTATATATATACACACACACACACATACCATCCCTCAAGGAAACTAGGTTCTCGCTTAGGCGGTGGAGCAGCATAGTACTGAGGAGGTGCCATTACTGGAGGTCCTTGATAAACACCTGTGCCAGAATATATTGAATAAGAAACCTGTTTCATCCTTTGTTTTCCTCAATAATAGCATTCTCTAAACCCTGACAATAACAACATTAATTGTGCAGAATCCACAAAATCCGAGGATTCAGCAACCTGTATATATTATCCTAACTCCCATGCTACACAGCATCTTGCAGACATATACATATGCCTGTTTGCAGGGAGCTATGATATATATATAAAAAAAAAGATAGAAGAAGAAGAAGATCATATCTTTTAAAGGGTTATAACTTAAGATAATGGAGTGTAAATTCTGACAAGTTTATTAATGTATAAAACTAAGGAGCAAGTAAAAAAAAAAGAATGATCAGAGGTACCCTGGGCAGGATATGGATAGCCATATTTGGGATCATTCATCTCTGAAATGCAGACCAAAAATACAACACCAGAGAGCTAGCTTGTTGGAAGACAGGACTTGGTTTAGTTTTTATGAGGTGTTTGGCATTTAATATATATTCTTTGGACGAGAAAGTGGAAGAATATGTGTGGAAAGAATAAGAAGATGTACTTTAATTTGTGTGATTGTTACACACTTTATACTTATCTTTCGAGACGGTCTGAATTCAATATGCGACATTTAAAATTAATAATATTTTACACGATTTATAAATTTAACACAAACTTAATATAAAATTAACGAGTTAAAATTGATGTGTCTGACTTATTTAATTAAATAAATTGAATTAAGATTGATCGACACGAACTATAATCTCGACCTTTATGTTACGTCATAACACTTTTCAAACCAAATACGGGCACCATTTTTAATAGATTAGTCAGATTAATAGTTTATAGAAATTAATTCTTTAAACACATTCTAGAGGAAGACAGACACACGTGGCAAGATGGCAAATGGGATGCTTTTTGGCAACTTTGATTCCTGCCGAAGTTTTTCCTTGAAAAGATTGGATATGGCAACACATGGGTCCATGTGCCAACACCCAGCAGATATTATTCCTCATACATGTAACAATATAATTTGGTGTACATGCATATATTCTTTTTACATTATAAACAGCATATATCTTCTATTCTATTCTATTCGCTTTTAGGTAGGGTCGACCGTTGTTTACTCGATATAAATCAAATACGAAATTAGTAGATTAGGATTAATGAATTTGACCCGTTGAATTAAATAGATTCAATTAAAGTTAATTTATATATTTTTATACTCATACATCAATACGAATCGAACCGAATATACGAATACGAATTGTCACCGCTCTAAGCTTGACATTCATTATAAAAACCAAAACTTGTATGCAAACAACATGACCTTTTTTCTTTGTGAAATGATAAAAGAACCCAAAAGATCAGTAGGGCCAAGTTGTCTAATGTCTTTACAGTAGGTTAATGGTTCTTTTTAATTTGTTAGATTAAATATTTGTTTCTTTTTTATCATATTACAAAAAGGAAGAATTAGATATAGTCCCAACTTGGACGTCAGGGTTAGAATATTAATTAAATAAATTATTTTTTATCACCGTAAACTTTAGAGATAAATTATGATTTTTATTTTTAGGAAACTATATCAATCTTTCATTCAAAAAACTAAGAAAATAGAGCATGTTGCTCGTTCTAAAGTCATCGACAATATCATAGATACACAGGAATTTTTTTCATCCAAACACTATTCATTACTTGTTTTATTGGAGCCTTGGCTAAACTATGCACAACAAAATTTGCATATCTCTTAATATGACCAATCTGCTAGCTCCGTAGCTCATTTAAGACACCTTTAACATTCTTTACAATCTACCCATGCTGACTCCAATTTGTATTTAAATTTACAATCTGTCCTAAATTTAAACCGACGATAAGAATAATATGATTCTATTTCTTGTAGGCTTAAGTGATTCTCTCAATTATTCTTTCATCAATTTTTCAAGTAAGTTCTATTACCTTTCTTGTACCCACTTTTCTCTTTCTTTTTCTTTTTTTTTTTGGCTAAATTCTTCTCCATTCTTTAGTCTTACTGACTCTGTTGGGTATGTATATATTAATAATGTCCTTATTATATGCTCCCTTTCCGAATCTAGGTTAGCTTGTGACAAAATTTTCATATATTCTCGATAGAGTAATGCTTGCTGTACATAAAATGTATACACTTTGTGTGTCAAGCATTTTTTTTTTTTAAATAAAAAAAAAAAAAAAAAAATTGTGTACAAAGTGCGTACACTTTGTGTGGAACAAGCATTACTCTCCATAATTGTGACAAAGAAGTGTGAAACCATTAGATTTATCTCCCAAACCTGAAAACAAAAGGTTTTTATGTTCACACCATCTTTTCCAACCCCAAGTTCTTTTTTGTTTTTATCTGCTTCAAATCAGTTGTCACTTGTCACAGTCCATGGCCAGTGCTTAATCCATCAGGTTGAACCATGTCGTTTTTGCCACATCATTCCCATACTTCTTAAATTTCAAATTGATTTGTTAGAACAACAAAAAGAAACCAAAGATTATGGATACAAAAGTACCATTATCTTCTTCTTTTGTTTAGTATCCGTTGAGATAGGTAAAAATAAGACATTCCGTCTTGATGAGAAGAAATTTAATCATTAATAGAATAAGATCATAGAAAAAAATATAACTTTACTCTTCGAGTAATCATTCGATTTCAATTTAATCCATTAGTTTCTAAATTCAAATTCTAACTCCTTGAGTTATTTGTGCTCTTTATTCGCTCGTTTCGTTCAAAATCGTCTAAAACTATCTTACCAAAGGAGTTTTACCACATAACTTAAAAAATAATTTTTTATTTTATTAAAAAATAAAAATCTAATTAAAAAAAAAAATGTAGAGGGTCGACTGTAAAAACTCATAGGGGGTAGCCACCTTGAGCGAACGGATGGCTCGCATGGCCACTCTTAGCGATAAGGTAGCTCTATCAACTTCCATCCAAAATCTTGACGGATTTCATTAGTGTGTCATATCAGATACAATTATATAATGACACATGTTATTCTTAAAATATATATATATATATATATAAGACAAAATTTCACTTCCTTTGACCAATAGTTTTTAATTTTTAGTTTTTATATATCTTGATTTTTATAATTTGGCTTCCTCAAAACAATCCACCAAGCCACATACTCTCTTCAATCCACAGAGTGACCAAACCAACCCCAAGAAGAACCCATTGCCAAAAAATGAGCAACATATTTTCCAAAACATATTACAAACAACTAGTCAACACATATTTGTTTGACTAAAAAAAACAGAATGGATTTGGGTTTCTTTCTCATAGCGGTAGAATAGTAGGTCCTACCGGGAGTCGAACCCAGGTCGCTGGATTCAAAGTCCAGAGTGCTAACCACTACACCATAGAACCCTGTTGATTCAAGAGTTTTGGGTTTTATTAACTACGCGACAATAAAAATGGCCCCTGCAGTGGGGGAGGGCTTCATCTCTACAAAATTTGAAGGGGAAAAGGTAATGCATCTCCGATTTTTCAAATATTTATTGGGTTAGGGCTTGGATTGAGAAAATTAGGGCTTGAGAATTATGGTTTATGCATATTCTTTTTTTTTTTTTTTTTTTTTTTAAAAAAAAGGAAAAAAAGAATTATAGATGCCATCAAGAAATTCCTGGTAATTGGGAAGCGAAAGTATGCAAGTAATTAGATCTAATTTAACTTGCAAAAAAATAAAAAATAAAAATAAAAATCTAATTTAGAGCAGTGTCGATAAATATGAATCCCGGAAAGAAGATCCTTGGGCCTGCAATTGTGGTATGGACGAAAGGGGCCGGGCCCTTAGCCCCTTATTGGATGGCTATATTCCTGGAAAGCAAATCAGTTATTTATTTATTTATTATTATAAATTAAAGCAAACTAGTTTAGATAAGTTGGATTTTTTTTTAAAAAAGAAAAGAAAAGTTGGGGTTGGATTCAGCATCGATGTTCCAAAATAACATTTTCTCTAAATATCAACCACTTATGGTTTTTAAGGTGATATAACTACTAATGGTTTTGTGACTTTAGTGTAATTTAGAGAGGAGGTACAAGATTCCATCTAATCTAGAAGGTTTTTATTATTATTTTTTTTGTTTGAGATCGTGTTTTAATGTGATATAAAGGTAAAAATTATTTTGTGTATTTTTATAAATGTTTTGTATTTGAGTTATTTGTTAACATTGTTTTAGTTTTTCCTTTGTGCTTTTTTTCTATTGGTTTTCCTGGCAGAAGGCTACATGGGGACGTCTGTGTTGGGGAGCTGCTTTTTTGGTGTGTCTCCGGCGAGTTTTTTGACTGTGCTTTTTTTTATGTCTTGTTTAAAGCCAGATTTGTGTTCTTTGGTTGGGTCCTTTATGACACGCGCCTCTTTATGATGGAGATTGTTGTAAGTGAACAGAGGCGCTCGCTAACAGACTCGGGTTCAGTTCGAGCTCGGTTTATTTATTAAACGAATAGAGTTTAAACAAAAATTTAGAATCGTTTATTAAATGAGTCAAACTCGTATACGTTCAGCTCGACTCATATAGGCCTATAATTTCATTTTTCTTATTTTTATAATATTATTTTTAACTTTGTAATGAGAACATGTTAAGTATTTTAAAAAATACATATATATCTTCGTAGTGTAATAAATACAACTTAAATTATTGTAATTATGAGTTTGGATATAAGTACATGTGTATTTATGTATATATGAGTGTGTGTATGTGCATGTGTAATGAATATATACATACTATAACATAAAAATATAAACTTGAGATTAGATTGTCTAAGATTTGAGTTAATTTCTCTTATTACTGAATAATAAATCGTAACCATATTAAATAATTGATAATTAATATGAATTTACAAAAAAAAAAAAAACTCACTACATTTATTTATATATGGAAGAATAAGTTAATTGAATAGTTCGTGAACAAGTTCAAACTCAATTCTTGCTAAAAAATACACACACACACACAAACTGAATTTAAGTATTCAATACTTGACTCAATTACAATCCTAATACTATAGCATAGAATTGTGGTAAAATAAAATGCTTAGGAGTATGGGTGAAAAAGCCAGGGGATAATAACCGCCTGCATCCGTTATCCGTATGACCGCGCACGCGAATGCGGATAGCAGATAGCAGTTTTAGGATATACTAATGCAGTTAATAACTACATCTATATTTCCTTTATATATATACATATATAGGAAATTCTTCTAATTTGTTCTAATTTAATTGACTTATATATTCTTCATTTATTATTATTACTTTTTCAAATATTTTTTTTTCCTTTACCAACTATAGATAGATAATGCAGGAAGCTAAATAATGTATGAGATGAAAATTTCATGATAAAATGATTAGCAAGTGTGATTTGAATAACTATAGATAATACTTTATTGTATTTACTAAAAACATAAATTACAAATTCAATGCCTAAAATGTTCATTACTTCAAATGCGAATAGCGGATAATAACCACATTTAACAATGGCGCGGATGCAGATATTAATTACATGATGCGAATGCGGATGCCTAAAAGTGATAACTGCATTATGCAGATGTGGATGTGGATATTGCTAATAATCGCATTTGCATTTTCACTCCTACTTAGGAGCAACGAAAGTCATAATTTGGCGGGCAGTTTGGGTGGATCAAGATCCTTTTAAATTATCTGTCTGAATTTGAGAGAATTCACGCAGGTGATTGTGAGAGATCGCTTATTAGACTCACATGATCAAATTAAAATTGGACTGTCCAACCACTTATCCGATCAAGTGAGTTTCATAAATAATGTTCGAATTTGAAAGAATTCGAACAAATAATTTAAAAAACTGTTAATCCATTTTAGATAGGGTTAGATGTCGGATCGGGGCATGAAGACCCTATCCATCATAAATGTGAGCTTCCCATCTCAATAAGGGAAGCTCTCTCTTATGAAAAAGGGTATAAATAGTATTGATAAATGTGGATCTTATCATGTAAGATAATGAACAGTGTACTGAATTATTATTGGCCACGTGGAATTGTGGAAATGACAGTTGGTAACTACCTTCTGCTGACATCCATTCAGGTACTTGATTATGTGTGGAAAACGCTCCCAATTGAATTCATTGCAAATAGAGTAGGTATATACATGCACAAAAAAGTGAGCACATGTTGTGACTTTTGTTGTGGACAAAAATCATTTTCCTTGCAAGTAACGGTTACTCCTGTGCTATTGGTAAATGGTAATACAGTCACTCACCAGGAAAGGACATGCAAGAGACAAAGGAGGTTAAAGGGGTTGGTTGGGGGGGAGGGGGAGGGGCTTAGATCCGACAAGATCACTCTGCAAGCTAGTAGATAAGAGTGAAGGAAAATTTTAGCAGAGTGAATGCACTCTGCCATCTTCCTTTATATAAAGGTAGTTGTCCCTCGTCCTTCATCTTTAGGTTTTAATTTTTTTTTTGTTTATAGTCTATTCTCGACGTGAATATTAGGAGTGTTCATGTGGATGCGGATGAGATTATTTGCACCATCCACATCTACAAAATGCGAATATCTAAAAATAGATATCCGCATCATGTTTTTACTAATCGTATTTGTGTGGTTATTACGATTAGAGATATGATCTTTTGCTACCTTAAGACACAACTTTGATGTGGCAAAGTGGTTCCCTAGCTAACTTTAAGGTTTTTTTTTTAAAAAAAATAAAAATAAATAAGAGTAAAGTTGTCACGTGGACAAATGTGATCAATAATTATGTCTTGGGGGTGGCAATGTATCACTACTATTGCGATTATTATCATTATCTGCATAATGGATAATGAGCCTATTTTAGTCTTTTGTGCCTCTATTAAGGTATACTTTTAACGATTTTGAAAATAATTTAGGCCCATTTTTAGTGATTTGGGCTTGTTTAATTTTCTTTCTTTCTTTTAAGCTCTAATCTTTTGGAAATATATTGATTTTACATTATTTTGTATTTTTTACTTGAGAAAGCACACAGCCAATCAAACCATATACCTAATCCGAAATGACGTCGTTTTGATGAATTTATTAAATATATAAAATGTACAAAATATATATTATATATAAAAGGTATGCAGATGCGGTTAATAACCACATCCACGTGTCCTAAAATCGTTATCTACATCCTCATATGCAGATAGTAATTTTTGCTAATCGCATTTATATCTCCACGTATGAATATGTATAATAGATAGCGAATAAATACGGTTAATATTCGTGCGCATGAACACCCCTACGGAATATTCTTTGCTAGACTATGTTGGGAAGGGATGCATAGGGTGGGCATGTGATTAGCTGAGCTGACGGAATGAGAAATCGACTATTGAACGTTACTTCTTGGCAGAAGTGTACCCAATCCTTTGTGGCTAGATGGTTGTTTGGGCCACAAGTCATCGAGCCTTTCAAGCCTCCCTTAGGGTGGTGGGTTGTTGGCCTTCCAACTATTAATTCCTTTTGACTGAGTCTTTTGTTGGCATTCATGTTAAGAAATGACGACCTTAATTAATGTTCCTACCAAACATTTATATTTGATGTTACATAGCATCTTTCATTTGGACAGCTTCTCATAAGCAAAATTGAATCAATTCTAACCCATTTTTAACATCAGTTTTGCCTTTTCAGAGTGGGGGGAAATTAAAATTGATTTTAGTTTTAATTTTAAGGGATAAATATATTTTAGCCCCCCAAATTACCATCATTTCTCCGGATGCCCCCCAAACTACCAATGCTTAGATTCTGGCCCCCCAAATTACCATTTTATGATTTTTTTGGCTCCATCCTTTCATTTATACCGTTAATTTTAAACAAAAATCCGAAAATACCCCTCATACACTTTGAAATTCTCACGGTTAAGGAAGGGGTATTTTTCAAGTTTTTGGCTAATTTATGTTAGAATTGACGAAATAAATAAACAGATAGGGCCAAAAAATCATAAAGTGGTAGTTTGGGGGGCCATCTGAAGAAATGGTGGTAGTTTGGAGGACTAAAATATATTTAACCCTAATTTTAATTTTCTAGAATTTATGTTAGTCTTATATTTTAAATAAATTTAGTTCCCGGACTAACAAGATTCTAAACCTATCTTTGAAGGTAGAACTTAGACCTAATAGTTGACTTTTTAGATTTAATTATTTTAATAGAGAAAGAAATAATTTTAGTGACATAATTACTGAGATTTGCAAGTTATTGTTAATTAATGAAAATGAAGTTTGAACATAAGTTCTGAAAAGAACCTTTTTAGGTAGGTTATATGGTCAAATTTTATTCTATTTATCATTTTGTTGTGAAAATACCAAATTGACCCATTCTCTGATAGATACTTTACCTAATTTTCTGACTAGATTCAACAACGGATTTGAATTAAAGAGACCCTAATTCACGTCGGTATCATAGGATTATTGACTTAAATATACATATAAAATGACAGGAATTGAATGCCAATCTTTAGGCTTTATTTTTAAAGTCTCGATTATTTGATAATCGAATCCCGAGCTATAAACTAGCCCATGTTTAGTAGACAACCGATCCTGCATCTTTTTATTTCTCCCGTATTTTTATTTGTATAAAATTTTTAGCTGTCTATTTAAGTATTTCACATTTACGAAATTTATGAAAATTATTGACCGGTTTGTTGTTTATTATTATGTAAAAAAAAAAATGTTATATATATTATATCTTCATTTCACTGGGACGATGTTACCGTGCTTATCAACTTTTGATTAAACTTCTTTTTTAATAAATGCTGATCTAAATGCTGATAATCACTGTTACATCAACCCAATAAAAAGATGGCGTACTATATAACATTACCCTAAAAAATACTATGATTAACAATGATTTGAATGTATGGCATTGATCAAGTCATCAAGGCTCCTCCAATGAGCTCATGAGTCATGACCAAGTGATCAAGTAGTACTTGAAAGTTGAAATGGCATGAAACGTACACCCAAGTGACCACCAACTAACACAATAATAATAATAATAATAAACTTCATTTATCCATGATTTTTTTATTACATTTGTAATCACCTTCTTAAACTTTAAAAACTCTTAATTTCATGTATCTAAGGTTAAAAAATTTGCAATGTGACTCATCCTTTAGAATTTTCTGTTAAATATTAACGGAGGATGCTGAAATACCCAAAATGCCATTATTTTAAAAAAAAAATTAAAAGTTTCACTTTTCTATGAGATGTTTGGGTGCAAGTTGAATTTTGTTTTCAACTTGCTACAGTACTCGGATTTAATTAATACAACCCCTATTCTTCCCCTTTTACACCCGATTTCCCCCTCTGATTTTTTTATTATTATTTTTTATTTTAAAAAAAAAGGAACTCCAAGGCACGGGACCCATTTGACGCGTTAATCAGATGCTGCACTATCAATGAAATCTAGATGAACAAAAGAAAAAACAGAAGAAAGTAGATGTTTTCAAAGATTTTTTTTTTTTTTTTTTGACCGAAAACAATAATTATTCATATTTATTTATATTAAATAATAATTATTTTAATCATTATTTTACACTAACCTTCATAACTCAAATAATTCTACACAACTTTTTATATCATCAATTATTTGCTACCATGATTTTTTGTGAAAAAAATAATCTAATACAATTCTTACCTAAACACAATTTTAAATACAATTTAAATTCTACTAAACATTCAAACATAATTTTTTTCTTTCAAAATTTACACACAAAATAATAATTAAATTCTAAATTAAAAAATCAAACACTCAATCCCACTAACAATCAGACACTGTAGTGGAAACAAAAATTGACTTGAAAAAAAAAATAAAAAAAAATTGGCTCCACGCCATCTTGAAATTAGTAAGAATACTGGTGACGAGGTATGATGAAAGCAACACTTGAAAGAGGCCCCCACCATCCTTATACTTGAATTCAAAGAAAGAAAGAGAGGTGGTGATATGAATTATTGAGGAAAATTACATACCTGCCCCCTGGAAATTCCACCTGTCATGATTGTCTCTTTCATCACTCCATTCGGATGACACCAATTCCTAACTAAACCTCCACACTTGTCAACAGCAGGCTTAAGTGGAGGAAGAAAGTTCAATCAAAACGATAACCATATCAATCTTTGATGCTTTCTTCTTTGTTTCTTTCTATATGCTAATTAAAATTCTTTTTAATTCATATTTTTGGATAACGACACTTTTCCAATCATTTATTTAATGGGGGGGCCTCCAATTTGGATCAACACTAAAAATCTTCCGCTTCTAGATTGTGGGCTTTATTCACAAGATTGATTGTGCGATTTTTTTAAAAAAATTATGAACATAAAAAAAAAAAAAAAAAAATTGTTTTTTGAAATATTTGATTAGCTTAGAAAATTTGCGACAATTTTTTTTTTTTTTTAATAAAATCTAAGTAGAATTTAATATTTAAAAAATCTCTCCCACCCAAAACATGCCATTACCCTTTGATTATTTCCTAAACCCATAATTAGGGTCTTAAGCTGCTGCCCCACTTTGTCTATAAAGTATGGGTTAATCATAGTACGGTGTTGGAAACCCTTGTTGCCAACCATTATGACAGAAATTTATTTTTAAAAAAACTTTTATATATATATATATAAAGCCATTTTCTTTTTCAAAAAATAGTTGAGTATGGATAGGGATCCCTCGAATAGGTTTTCTATCAGAAATGGTTTTTTTTTTTTTTCTTTTTTCATTCCGTACAAAATGTTTGCAAATTAACTATTATATTTCAAGTGATTTTCTAAGTTAACTACTTAAAAATAAATAAATTAAAAACAATTAAAAACATGTAAACTTAATATAATAAATGAATGTTAAAAGTAACATTACTCTAACATTAATTATTTATTCAGGAACTAACACTAGGCTGAGAAACTGCAACCTAATTTTAGGGCCTTTTCAACCCTACATAAAATTCGAATTTCCAACAAAGTTTTGTTCAGAGAATATATTCAATACTCTCTGTCTCTTTGAGATGTTATAAATTTTATCAATTTTTTTTTTTTTAAAAAAAAGAATCAATATATTTTGGAATGTTTCGAAATATGCGTCCATCTCTTTAAACAAATTTGATATATTTGAAATTATCTCATTTTACAAAAAAAAAAGCCAAAGATCGGAAACGATATACCTCAATAATATTTTCAAAAAATGATTAGATATTTTAGGTTTTCGTCAATAATTAAAAGAAGATATTTATGTATCAACGGAGGAAGCAAAAGGATGGTAATTCACAGAATCATTTCCCCATCTCCATTACTGGTTTATACAAAAAGGAAAGCAAGCAAAGATCATAAATATTGAAAACAAATAAAGCACAAAATTAACATAAATACTCAACTCATAGGTTATTATTTTATATTGGGAGTATTATCTACGCAACTAAATTATTATTATAATCACACAGAGGGTTGTGAAACCTTGTTAACCACCTTACCCTCCTGGCCCAACGCGCCAGCTTGCCTCATATCAGAACTAACGGCCACACCGACGCCGTGATACGGCGCCGTAGCGGTCGTGTAGTACACCGGTCGCCCCACCCCGCCGTCGAATCCTCCAGTCGCTCCCGCTGGCGCGTAGCCGCCAGTGTCAGTCACAACAGCTCCGCCGCCACTCGGGCGCATCATGCCGTACCCCTCCGTGTACGCCGTCATCTTCGGAAGCTGTTGCTGCAGAACCTGCTGAGGCGCCGCAGACATAGGTGGTTGCTGGGACTGCTGTTGCGGGACCACATTGTAAACCGGTTGGTCCCGGTAAACGTCGGGCGGGACGCGCTGCATGGCGTAGTATCCTTGACTGGCTGGGGCGTTCATCGGTCGGACCATCGGTGGTGCATGGTAGACTGTTCCCCCCGGGCCTGAGAACACGTACATCGGTTGGTCTGGTGCTCCCTGTGCACTCCCTGGAAAACCCCCTCCTGAGAATTGCTTTTCAGTCCAGAACCCGGAGGCGGGAGGTAGGTTTGCCGGAGGAGCCTTTTCCGGTGCCTTGGGGAAGTAGTAATCGCCGGGATATGCTCCCACGAGATTCTCATCGCTCTTTCTCGTGTACATCACCGACTGTTCCTGATCCCCAATGTGCAGTCTCTGCAATTCCTGCAATTGCCTCTGCATATCAACCGGGTTGGCCGTGTCCGACCCGTAGACCCGGTCCCCGTGAACCGCCCGGGACTGAAATTCCGTATGCGGTGGCGCCACGGGTTCGGGCACGGAATCTCGGAGATTCGCCGCTGGTTGTGGCGGCGGGACGCCTTTGTCCAAGCCGAAGAGAAAGTCGACGTCGTTCTGCGCCTGAGCTTTGGGCGGCTCGGTCGGACCCGAATTGAGAGCGTCCACGAAGCGTTCCCGATCGGACCTGCCCCCCTCGGATCCGAAACTGGAAGAAGACTGATTAGGGGCCGGCGCCTGAAACACAAACAGCCTCATCCTGGCGGGCTTGGCGGAGGCGCGGTAGAGGCGGTCGTACTCGTGCATCATGTGGTCAAGGTCATCGTCGTTGGTGACGGAGATCAAGGCGTCGAGGTCCTCGCCGGGGAGCTGGTACTTGAAGGCGACCTCGGCGTCGGCGCAGAGAGAGGAGAGCTTGGAGATGATGGCGTCGAACTTGATGTAGCGGTCGACGGCGAGGATCTTGGTCTCGCCGCCGAGATAGGAGAGCTGGTTATCGTGGGGGCGAGGGTGGATCTTGCCGCCATAGCTGCACATGAACTTGGCCTTGTAGTTAGGAGGCTGCTGCTGATCGTCCCACGGCGGAGGGTTCTCGAAGTCTATCTCCCTGGAGCGCGGGGAAGATTCGCCGGAATCCGGATAGGAGTTGAAGGAGTAGTTCTCCATGGCTGAATCTGAATGAAAGGAATGGAGCACAGGTGGTTGTACAGATGTTGGAGTTATGGAGTAATATGTGGGATTGTTTCGGTGGGCAGGGTGGGGGCCACTGGGGTTTGATTTTGGGAGAGTGTGGGGGAGAGCCGGACGGAGAGGAGGATAAGAGAGTGACGTGTTGTTGACTGCGATTGGACTCCGGAGGGAGGAGGAGCTTCTTACTTTCTCTCTCCCTGGTGTGAAATGCCAAGTGGTGTGGAAAAGCGCTGGTATTTGTTGGGGGCAAAAGCAATTAGGTTGAAATGACGAGATTATCCTTGTTGATGCATGATTAGAGATTTGGTAAACTTTGAATAATTCTACTGTATACACGTGTCCATCACGTGTATAAAAAAAACGAAAATGACAGAAAAACTCTCTATTCACACTATGTGCACTTCCACGAGTTGCATTGAGGTGGGGTCTAGTGTTGGACTCCAATATAATGTGTCTTGTGGTAGTGCCGCCTTTAAAAGAATAATTTTATGAGTCTATTAAGTCTTTATCAAGTGTTTATTAAAAAATAATATGATTTTTAAATTTACCATTTAATTAATCATATGTTCAATAATGATTTTAAAAATTACTTTATTTTTTTATGGATATCATTTAATTAAAATCATCTTTTAACCAATTACACGTCTAATATAATTTTAAAAATTATTTAATTTTTTTTATAGGCACTTTAAAACAGATATAAAATTATACGAAAACTTGGGAAAATGAGGAAATTTTCGCGTCAGGCCCGCGTAGTGCGACAAAAAGCGAAATAAGGGTAAAACAAGGGAAAAAATCAACCTAGTTTTTCACGTGATTTTAATTTATTTTTTAATTTTGATAAGTAGAGCCTTTTTAAGTTTTTCTCTTATTTTAAATACATCATTATGTTAACCTATTGTTTATTTAATAAACCGTATATTATGTCATGTCAATTAATTAATGTCATGTAATTTTTGTTTGAAATGTTATGTGACAACCGTATGTTATTTTAAATTACAAATATATATTAAATAAAAAAAAAATTACAATTGTCACTTATCATGTCAAAATTGATTGAAAGATATAACATACTGTTAATTAATTAAATTATGTTTTTTAACGCCCCTCCCCCTACACCTATTCCTTTGATTTTGATTTTTTGTAGGGTATGTTAATAAAGGGACCTATTTAAAATAAATTGTTTTTTTTGAAAAAAAAAAAAATATATCCTGAAGGCCTAATTGTCAAAATTGAAAACTTAAGAATTAAATTAAAATCACAAGAAAAGATGGGGACAAAATTTAATTTTCCCAAATAACAATGCAGGCAGCTACCATTTTAAAAAATAGAAGAATAAGAGAGTGACCAAGCGAAAAACAATGAATCATTTCTCTTTTTTTAGAAAAGTAAATTGACAGTATATTTTCTCAAATCTTAATAACTGAATAATAAAATTTTGTTCTATTAATATTTATTATTCTTATTAATAAATTTAATTCTCCCATCCAAACCCAGTGTAAAAAGTCTACCCAAACCGGACGTATATGCTGATTTATGAGAATATATTTTGTTTTCCTCGCTTGAAGTGTCATTTGCAATTAAAAGTGGGTGCATCTTTTTCAAGTAGTCGAAGAAAAATTGAAATCGAAAAGAGGACGACCGACGCGCTCTGATTGGCAAGTCAATTTTTTTTATATCTCTCTGTCTCTCTCTTCAAAACTCATTTATGACGTAACAATATTCTAATATATTTTCGAATATGAAACATTGTATTTTAAGGTCACACTCATAGAAACAACCTCACACGAGAACACAAATTTTACTAATTTTATAGCAAATAATTATCTAAAACAAATTACCATGTTTAAAAAAAAATTACGTATCACTGAAAAAATATCTAAGAATTAAAATAAAGACAGATAAAGAAATAATAATAAAAGAATATTTAAATGATATAGTGAAATAATAAATAACCGAATGTACTATTTTGTATATAAAAATGCATAAACCGTGCATTGAGAGTGCTCTAAGGGTTTAACCAGTATTTTTGCTGGTTTCGGATGGTGCCCTTCGTTTTTTTTCTCCGACCCAAATTTGTATAAAAACATTAAAATCTGGTACTTGATTTTGAAGCTAAAATAGTAACCACAAATCCAAACCGACCCTAAATGTGTTCACTATAAAAACATTCTTTTCATTTTTTTCATTTTTTTGGTTAGTTTAAAAACAAAGGAGTTTTCTAAAAAGAATTTTCGGTATTTGGGTAGTACTTAAAATGAGAAATGACGGGAAACGGCCAGCAACTTCCGACATCCTTCAAAGGAAGTCTAGCATTTTGAGAAGGAGAATCTCAAACTCGAAATGGTTTCAAAAAAATCAAAACAATTTTACGAATTTTTTTTTTTTTTAAAAAAATAAAATTAGTCAATCCTAAAAAGTTTTCGATTTGACTATTATTTTTAGTCGCACCAAATATCAAAAAATATGAAAAATATTTTTGAAAAATCATTTTACTACAAAACAAAAGAAGCATTAGTTGCATTTAAGAAAACTAGGGCATATGGTCCATATTTAGTTACAACGGTCTTGTTTTAATTCTAAATATTCCATCAAAAAGAAAAAGAAAATTAAATTAAATATAAACCGTTAAAAAAATTACAGCTCATATACTTTTTTTTTTTTTAAAAAAAAAAACACCTTAGCTAAATCCTTACTGCATCACAGCAGGATGCCATGTTTATGATTTCTATCACATTGAGGAAATTTGATGGGGATTTTGTAATTAAATTGTTTGAATTTCATAAATTTTTTGAAAAACTTAAAAGGGAATTACTTGGCTCACTTATTTCGAACAATTTAGGATGTGAGACTGATCTGCTCGAGGCAAATGAACCCCACAATCCTCCCCTCTCAACTAAAAATTTATGTGAAATTCGTACAATAGAATCCTTATAGGAGGGCTTGTATTTGTATTTAAACTGATCGCGTTTAGTTTGCAGAATAAGTATTTAATAGGGAAAAATAATAGTTATTATTGAGAATGAAAGAGAGTGGAATTAAATAATTATTTATACTCATTAGTTTGGTGATAACACATATACTTTAATTGGAATCGAATCAAAATTACTACAAAAATTCCCCACATTATTTCTTTTAGTTTTTTTTTTTTTTTTTAAAAAAAAAAAACTCAAATTAAAAAAATAAAATAAAAATTAAGAACTAACTTACGTGTGGCTGGCCGACCACCCATTGGAGTGGTCGGCTAGCCACAAATGGAATTGGGGGTTGTTGCACCACCCCCGGAGTTCCTCGGGGGTGGGCTGCGACCACCCCAAAGCGTCTTCGGGGGTGTCCCAGGCCACTGCCAAATGCTTTGGGGGTGGTTGTACCACCCTCGGCTCTATCTGTGGTTGGCCGACCACTTATTGGGTGGCCAATGGGTGGTTGGCTAATCACACGTTGGTTTGTTCTTAATATATTATTATTATTATTTTTAATTGAGAGAAAATACAAAAATCATATGAGTGGATTTTTTATTATTATTATTATTATTAATAAATGTAGTGTATTTTCTTAGGAATAGTTATTCCTCTCCGTAAGGGAATAGTTATTCTCATTAAAACAACTATTTGCAAGAATCGACCCCTATCAAATAAAAGAATTACTATTCTACAAGAATAAACATTCTATTTTAGGGTCTATTTCGCGAACTACATGATCCTTAAAGAAAGAAGAAGAAGAACAAAGACAATAATTACATGTAATTAATCAGCAGAAACAGGACTAGGAAACTTTCTTGCGACATGAACACTATTTTACTTGTTTTTTCAAGTCATCGCTTGTTAAGCAAACAAATATTTGACTAAAGTTATTTAATAAATAATTGGATATATAAAGAAGAATGTTGATTATTATTATTATTATTATTATTATATTAATATGGGCCTGGGATTCTGGGAAGACATGCTTTCCAGTTGCCATGGTAAGGGAAGAACATGACTACTTGACCAACCCACCTGCCGACTGCTTTCTTTTTCTTTTCTTTTTTCCCCAAAACCCTATTTCTTTTAAGGGGAATGGGGTGTTTGGATTCCCAACTGCCAACTGGGACACAGTTAAGTTAGTTCTGTAATTACACTAACCTCGGCGCCATTTGCTCACATGAACATGATCAGTCAATCTGTCTCCATGTTCTCCCATGCCTCTTTGTCACCAAGCTTTTCATTTTTCCAATCTTCTTTATGTGTATTAGTTATGCAGTATACTTTCATTTTTGGCTATGAAACTTGTTGATATAAAATATTAGAAATAAAGCTAGTTACTCTACGGGCCCATAAAGGCCCATCCACCTTCAAGATGGACCAAATGTCCTGTCGGTATGAATCTTCTCAGGTGAATCGTTGATCGACATAGAGCCTTTCAAGAGGTAGATTAACCGACGAACCCCCAACGACCGTTAATTCCCCATGAAACTCATGAATCAACGGTCTCTTTACTGTCGATTAGCCCCTAATAAATATATGGTAAGGAGACTAATAGAAAGGGTATTCCACATTAATGAGTCAATGACCTTGCTTATTTGGGCTTAGCCTTATAAATGAAGAGTTGGCTCCATGAGAAAACGATTTGTTTGGACATATTTAGAAGGAAAGTCATTTATGAAAAGCTACCATCTTCCATGTCGGACTCTTGACTTCCGATGCTTATCGTGTCAAATTTACTTGCCTTACCTATGACAGTCCAATAAAAATGGTTGCAAACCTTAGTATGAGGTATGCATTCTCTTTCTCCCTCATTCTCTTACTTCCTATCCTCTAAATCATTATACTGACTTAAATATCGGAGTATCTTCTATCAATATTTTCAACAAATCACCGATGTTTATTCTGTCTTTACATATATTATTAACCGACTCATCGTGATGCAGTCTACTTGTATGAACAAAACTAATGTCTTTCTAAAAAAAAAAACAAAAACAAAAACAAAAGAACAAAACTAATGCCTAGGTTATTAACCTATTAAAAAAGCAATTTCTTGTCGTTTTAATGAATTTCTTTTTCTAAATAAACGACAAAATCACCTTTAATTATCTTTATCTCGTAAACCCTTTCAAATTTCACACTTTATCATGAATCGAATCTTAAGCATTCTCTATTAAGAGAGAGAGAGAGAGAGAGAGAGAGAGAGAGGGGTTAAAGGGCATGATTTGAAATCCTTAAAAATAAAAGGAGATAAAAAAAAAAATAATAATTAAAAAAAAAAAAAGACATGATGGGATGGGATTTGATGACTTTTATCACCTGCCCAAAAAAGGAGATATCAATAAATACATTGCACAAAAAATAAAAAATAAAAAATAAATAAATACATTGCATGGAGCCACGGACCTCAGTTTGGGCCGGGCTAAAATAACTGACCTTGATCTCATTTGTGTTAGATTTGGGCCGAAATGAATGGATCCATATTTGCCCCGACTAAATGAGACCGCAGAGTGTTTGGTTACTTGGAGAGATTATTAACAGTTGGAATCCTTTAAATCTATAAATAAATTGGATATCTTTTAAATTTGATTTGAATAATGGAATCAAATCACTTCTTTATATATATTTAAATTGGAATGACGAGTAGTAGTACATGTATATGCAAAATAAGGCATCTATTTTTGTAATAAAATAATTAATTTACAATTTTCATTGTTAATCCATTAGATCTAATACTTAAGTTTAAATCCATTCTAAATTAGAGACCTAAACCATCAAATAGGTAATAGAAATAAGTACAATGCTACGTATTATCATTTTATCCTCAAAAGTTGATGTGGCTTTTAAAATCACCAAGCATAGAAGCCCAATCAAGATTCACCAGACTAATCTCCAGTCCAATACCCCACGCTACTAAAGATATTGAGCATTGAAACACAAGTTTCGCCCTGATGGTTGGCCCCAAAAGAAAGGTAGCACCTAGGAGTTTTGAACTCGAGACCTCTAGGGATAATATCCCTAGAAGTCACAAGCCTCAACCATTATGCCAACTCCTTGGGGTTTAATTGTATGAGATTTGAATATGAGCTATTAGAAACCATTCATTTTCAAAGAGTTTCATAAGACCTCTAATCTGAGCTAAATTTCATAAACTCATGTATACTATCTTATAATAAGGACAACAATTTCTTAGGCAACAATTATCATTACAAGTTAACTAGATCATTAGTTACATTCAATCACTTAGGATGATGCTTTTTGAAGATTGTTGATAGTGTAAAAAAAACCCATTTTTATAATAAAATTGTTAATAATAGCAACTAGTTATATATATATATATATATATTTGTATGGATGGTTAATCTCTATGCTCTTTGTACTTTGCGCCTAAACATTACAAAGAACGACCATCTAATTCTCTCGTGAGAATCAACTATCCAACTCATTCTAGAAAAAATTCAAGATGTGCAATGGATGGTTATAATAAGGCAACTCACTCAATATCATGAGATGGACATCTACATTCTATCAAGTCTACTTTACCAGCGTTAAACTATTAAAAACATTTAGGTAAAATCAACAACCCTAGGTATGATTAGTTAAGTGGAATAAATCTCATATTCATACTAATCATACAATACCTCTGGCGGAGCATATATTTAAAAAAAAAAAAAAAAAAAAAAAAAAAAAAATTCTCTTCTAGTCTTTGAGTAATGATAGAATAATTTTATATTGCTACCAAACTACTCATTAAAGATCTTATATCTTAGCAAAAAATTATGAATCATTCCACTAGTAGTACACTTTCACTCAATGATACATTTTCACTAGACAAAACATTCACTAATGGTTTACTCCCACTAGGCAAATTATTATTCCCACTATTATCAGCAACCTTTTAGATAATAAAAAAAATTAAAAAATATCAATGTTAGGGGGATGAAACGACTTTCCAAAATAAAACACTTTTATCACAATTTATTAGAAAACATTTTGAAATGTTTTAATAAAATATACAATCTCCACCCTCGCCAATAGAAATAATATCCTTGATTCAATGAGAAAATATAATAACTTAGATTCTTAATTTGTCCAACTTGAAAATTGAAATTCACATTGCCCCAACAAATTTAATGAACACTCCATCTTATTAGATAGGGAAATGAAATTCATCATAAGGACAACTTGTTAGGACTAAGGCAACAAACCCATATTACATCTACCTAAATGTAATGTAACTAATATTTTGTGTCATTATTAACCAAACATTATTGTTCTCAACAAGTCACAATACTTGGAGATAATTGTTCTCATCATATAAATTTTTAGAAAACTTATACTTTTTACTAATGCAATTCAAATTCAAATTCAAAAAAAATAAATTATATATTTATTTTTATGATTTTCTCGAAAAGATGTCCATAAAAAAAATTAAAAATTTGTGATCGAGAAAAATAATTTTAAACATCTCGCATTTACATGATGAGATAATTTCTATTATCACGTCCTTAAAGTTATTTAAGGCACAAATATGGGATAGATTAATTATAAAAGATGCTCATGCTGCCTTTTAACTTCACTAAATAAATGAGAGAGTCCTCATAAGCGAGAAAATTTTTTAATTTCTCAAGCTTCCTTACCCATCATCTTATGCCTCGTGGCATAATTAGCATATCATTTCTCCAAACAACAAATAATATCAAAAGTCAATCTATGACCATCCAATGCTAAACCTCTTGGGATTCTCACCGACACCGTAACTCAACAAGTCTTGAACCAATTTGGATATCAACTTCGTTAATATCGCTATATTTAAAGCACTTTGAAAAAGTAACATTATAATAGCGTGCAACACATACACTATCTTGTTATTTTTCAACCGCTGTCTAATAACTAGCGATATTCCACTATTTCTCATTCATCCAATTTATTTTCCTATTCTACAATCCAACTATAGGGGAGATAAGGAAAAATTCTTGTGAGAAATTTATAATATGCTCACGAACTCCACTAACACCATCATAAGTGGTGGTGGAGGCGGTAAACAATTTCATGAAAGTTCATTTCTCTGCTTTGTCAAACTTAGTGAACTTATTCCCAATAACGGCTAAAAAATCCTTAGTACTATCAGTACAAGTAATACTTTGTTTAATAGACTTGTCAATAGTGTACTTCATGATCATAAGACAAGTCCTATTGGAATGCCCCCAACATTTATAGTAGGTCTTCTCTTTAGCAGAACTTTTCTTAGTAAGTTCAGTAGGTGCCTCAACCCTTAAAGCCAAATCAAGATTCATGATAACTAAATTGATAGTGAGAGACTCGTACAAATCTTCATAATTAGTCTTCGTCAGAGTTTTGATGTCAGATAATAGGAGGAACAAACCTTGATTTCCCAAAACTGAGAACATCACAACAAAACTTTATTATGCATGTAAAAAAAAAAAAAAAAAAAAAAATGCACTCATATAGTCATCATATTTTTCATGTTAGAATCACATGCACAATATACTCTTACGCAAATTGTTTGTCTCAAAATTTTATGCTAGAGTTCTACACACAATAAACTCATACACATGATAAAGCAAAATAATTAAATACAACGACTTAAGATGACTTGCTATCGAGAGGATAAGACTCATCAAATGCAGAGTATTTAATAATTTTTTTACCATCCTAAGCATCTTACCAAAATAATGATTTACTGATATGGCAAATGCTGGTCGGGGAAATTTATAGAAAAGTAAGCACCAGATTTTTCTAATTAAGGCCATGACAAAACTTTTAATGCCCAACAGTCTCATGAGTTAATGACAAACGGTAGGAAACGTATAGGTTGATACACACACACACATATATATATATATATATAAAACCCCCCACAAAGAGGGCACACAGCGTACGACATAAGCAAATTAAGTGATCATGAGTCTGAAACTCATCATTGGACCTCTAGCAATCACAGAACTTTGCACAAGCAGCGAACTTACGTGAAATCTTGGCCACCGATAACCCATAAAGACCGAACCATGAACAAAACAAAGGAGCAAAAGAGAAACAGAAGTTGATACTCATACGCAGCGGCGCATAACAAAAAATTAACGGTGAACAACATAGCTTATAGAAAACGCAACTCAACATAATTATAAAGAAAAATAGATTGACTTTCATACTTACAAATTGTTAGAAATAATTTATATTAATCTTTCTTACTTCATAGCATATTATTTCTCCAAACGATAAATAATATCAAAGTCAATTTATGACCATCCAATGGTAAACCTCTTAGTATTCTCACTGACACCGTAACTCAACAAGTCTTGAACTAATTTGTGTACCGACTTCATTAATATCGCTATATTTAAAGCACTTTGAAAAAGTAACATTATAGTAATGTGCAACACATATATTATCTTGTTACTTTTCAACCGCTGTCTAATAACTAGCTAGTGATATTTCTTTATTTCTCTCTCATTCGATCTATTTTCCTATTCTACAATCAAACTATAGGGGAGATAAGGAAAAATTTTTGCGACAAATTACCTCAATCTTAATTCCTTTTTTACATTAGTGGAAACAGGAGTAATAGGATTAGACTAATTAAGTCCTACCTAGTTGCCTTAACTTTTCTACAACTACCATGCTTGCCCCTAAGGGGCTTGGCATTGCATTACTCTCAACTCATATCTCATGGAGTGTTCAAACTCTCTCTCTCTCTCTCTCTCTCTCTCTCTCTCACAGTTTGTAAAGCAGCTTCAAAAGAACCCCATCATAATTAAGGATCATTCGACCAGACTTTCGGAATAGATATCTTCCTTGAAATATATATTGCTGTAATTCAGATATACAAAAACCGGGGAACAAAGACCGGTCACATCGTACTATAAAGCCTAAATTTTGGGAGAAAGAGAAAAAAATAACATAAAAATAAATTAAAAACTAAAGACACACATATATATCTTTCACATTCAAGCATGCTAACAGTATATAATTGAGAAAATTGAGAAATAAAATAATGAAGTCCAGTAATAATAAGAAAGACGTCAATTGCGCTCTCTCTCTCTCTCTCTCAACTTGCAGACAAAAGAGGGAACTTGTCGTTGCCAGGACAGGGAGGCCAGCCTCCTTCCCCCCGGCTTTGGTCTTGTTCCTTAGTCCTCTTGGACTAAGGTTTTTGTTTCCTCCTGAGTTTTTCTTAGTGGAGGCTAGCTTTCTCCCAACTATTAAGGTTGTGGAGCTGTTGTTCCTCTATTCTTGTTAGGCTATGGTGGATTGTATCTGTGTTTTTTCTTTTCTCTTTCTTTTGTTCATAGCAGGAAGGCTCAAATTTAGGTGTTTCAGCTTGGGAGTGTGGCAGGTTTCGTGTTTTTTAACGGAGGTTTTGGCCGGTTTAATCAAAATTTCTTCTTCAACTTTGGAGCCAGATCTACACACCTCCGGTGCTTATTCCTAGACACGCGCCCTCCAGTCGCGTTCACCGTCGTCGTCCGCTCCAGCCGCCGGAAGCTCAGGCCACTTCGGTAATCAATTCCCGGCACGCGCCAGAGAGCCTTTTGCTCTTAAGTAATCAATTGGCAACGTGGCTAATAAAACACGTGACTAAAATTTTAAATCTTTAAAAAAAAAAAATTTTAAAAAATTTCAATTCCTGAAAAAATTATAAAAAATATGAATATTTTAACCACATGGAATTTGTACACGTGGCCATGTGGCCATGCATAATTAATACGCGTGACTACATGGCCACGTGGAATAATTACACGCGGCCATACGGACACGTGTACAAATTACACGTGGCCAAATGCTCACCTTGGCTTTTCTCCTACATATAGCAACGTGTTTTGGAAGACACGTTACTATATGGCCACGTGGCTACAGTAATTGCTACTGTAGCCACGAGGTGAATCCCCTTTTTTTTGGTAGTGTATATTATTAGCTTAAACAAGACTAAATGTAATCCATTGGATGAAACCAAACACAAACATCAGTCTAACTGAGATGAGTATCATCAATTTGATTTGAGTACGTTCCACATTTTCAGCCTTCTCTAAATTATAAGCTCTAGTCATTATATCAATGGTTTTAACGTACACACCTAAAAAGAGAACTGTTTTTATGGGCAAATCATTTCGACAACAATTTCAGAAGAGAACAACCACCTTCAAAATTGTATATATAATACCCATATGAAGGTGTTCATTTTATTAGCAAAAATAAAGAGAAAATTTCATTTAACACTTATAATTTTTCATCACTTTTGTAATCATACTCTTAAACTTTAAAAAATATCAATTTCGTGTATCCATCTTTTAATTTCACCAATTCGTTAGGATTTTCTGTTAAATTCTATCAAAATCCTCAAAATATTCATTTTTTTTAAAAAAAATTATGAAAAAAAAATCAAAGATTTAAGTATGGGTATTTTTGCAAATTTCATTAAATCCTAATCAACGCCTGAATCCTTGCAATTTTTTTTTTCTTAAAAAAAAAATAGGGATATTTTAGATATTTTGACACCCATCCATTAGGATTTAATAGAAAATTCTAACGAATGTGTGAAATTGAAAAAAATTGAAAAATTGATATACTAAATTGACACATTTTAAAGTTTATGGTTATGATTGCAAAAATGATGAAAGATCAGAGGTGGTAAGTAAAGTTTTCCAAAAAATAAATTAATGACTTTGCAAGTAACTAACAAGCTTTTTCATGGAGAGTTTCTGATCCGCTGGAGGAGGGAGATTCTCATGCCCCTCCTCCTGGTGCTATTTTGATCTCCCACCCCTTAGGGTGATGGAGTGTTTTTTTGGCCCTCCTTGGTGCCCCCAGTGGAGGCTAGGTCTCTCCTAACCATTAGGGTCGTGGTGCTTTTGTTCCCCCCGATAGATCCGGTAGTGGTTGTCCTTCCCCTAGCCTTTTTGGGCTATGGTGGCTTGTTGTTTGCTTTTCTTTGTTCTTTCTTTTGTTTTGGTAGGATAGTTCATCTCAAGATGTCTTCTTTAGGGGAGTGGCCGAGCCAACGTGTCGTCGCCGGAGTATTTTTGGCCTGTTTTTCCATCTTCTTTTCTTTGATTTTGGAAGCCAGATTTACACTTCTCCGCCGACTTCTGCTTGACACGCGCTCCCCAACCGCGTTCCTCGTCGTCTTCTGCTCCTGCCCCCACAAGCTCCAATCGTGTCGGTCGTTGGTGATCGGCGCGTGGTGCCCACGCGCCTGGGAGCTAGCTCTCTGCTCTTTGGTGCGCATAAGGGCCACGCTCCGCCTTTCTCAGGCCGTGCACGGTGGCAACTGGTTATACGGCATCGGATCATCGTCTAGGTGGTACACGCGACGCCGTCCAGCATCTTTGGCCTCTTTCCCCCACTACCGACAGCTTTTTTTGAGTGTCTCTGTATGTTTGTGTTTGTGTTTTTCTCTTGTTTCTCCGGTCACAGACTGCTTGTGTTTTGATTCAAATTTTATGGGAATATTTGTTGGCTAATTGCTAGATCAGCCTTCTTTCTTTAGAGAGTGAGCGTTATTGTAAGATAGGCTCAAGTGTCATTCTTGTAAAATTTGTATTTATGCTTAAGCAGTTGTTTTACTAAGCCAGATCCTTCTGGCTTAGTAAATGGGGGGTATTGTCCCTTATTTTCAAGTTGTAAGCCTCTGGGCTTTTTGCAGAATTAATGATACATGCTATTTGTTAAAAAAAAAAAAAAAACAAGCTTTTTCACCTTCACATGGGTATACATAACACCCCTCTAAAAGTATTCATTTTATTAGTAAAAATAAACAATTTAGAAATTTACTAACAAGTTCTTTAGTTTTTGCCTTTTGCCACAGTCATTCCAAGGGCATCCACCCTTACCACAAAAATAAATGGAGAGAGAGAAAGAGAGTTATACCAAAAGCCAATAGAAACAACAGAAATATGAGGCCAAAGACTTTTCTTCCCATTCCTCGCAGTGTGTCTAAACCCAAAGAAACAACGACCATAATCTAAACCCAAACAACCAAACCAACAAAGCAGACCAGACTAGATTACTACACCTAACAACCAATAAAAAGGGAGAATACACCAAAAGATCAACTAGCATTGTGTGTGTCTCCAACAATTTCATGTAAACAGGGTTTCGACTCTCGCTCTTTCAAGACCGAGATCCTAGTCAAAGGATTCCGATCATTTAATGATACGGACTCGATGAACCAAGACCGAGATCCCAGTCAAACGATTTCGATCCTTTGATGACATGAACTCGATGAACCAATACCGAGATCCCAATGAAGGGGTTTCGATCCCTCAATGACAAGAACTCGATGAACTAACATTGAGATCTCAGTCAAAGGATTGCTGACACGGACTCGATGAACCAAGACCGAGATCTCAGTCAAAGGATTCCAATCCTTTGATGACCTGAACCCAAAACCGAGATCCCAGTCAAAGGATCCCGTTCCTTTGGTAACACAGACTCGATGAACTAAGACCGAGATCATAGTTAAGGGATTTTGATCTTCTTCTTCTTCTTTGCATCTATTCAATCTTCTTCATAATTATTTCCATGGATAGCTATTATGAAAATGAGTTTTGGGTTGAGGGTTTGGCCTATCTCTCTTAAAAAAAATTGCTGATGAATTTGATTGTGTGCATTGTGTAAAAAAAATTTACACTTTGAATGGCCTCCAAAGCCACACAAGGGACAGTCATGCTGATCAGTGCCGCGTCTCTTGTCCAAAATGTGGCAATTGTTTCAAAGATGAAAATAGCATGAATCTGAATCTGAATCTCGGATCCCTAACCATTTCCCGAACATAAAACAGAGCTATTGTTCTTCAAAATGCCACATGAAAACCCTGTTCCAAATGTCATCGCACAAAACTTCAATGCTTCCCCAGGTGGTGAAAAGTTAGACCCACCTTGATTAATTCCTCTCAAACACCTGGTGATACCAGAGTTGATCTCTCTGGCACAAACTTGAGTATTGTCGACCGTTAGATCAATCAGTTTGACCATGTTGCTGTAATATATACGTTTTGGTTCGAAGCTTAAGTATGATAGGCTAGCATTAGACTCTCTGGGTGGGCTCAGCAACGATTATACTGCAGACTATGGTGCTGCCGTAGGTGATGGTGTCCACAGGGATGAGACTAAAGCGAAATTAGCTCTAAAATCTTGTAACTTTTAAGAACCAAAAGGCAAATGCTTTGAATACAGTTCTTGTAACCGAAATGCTTAATCATATACATTAAATAAAGGAAAACTCTCAATGTTCTAACAGTCTAATTACAAAAATACAGCAAATTAAACAAAGAAGATCGCAGTCCCTTATGATAATGCTCGGAAGATAAAGGATCCATCTCGCAAATTCTCAAAACCTCCAAAAACCACTGCTTTTTTCACACAAAATACCTAATCAAACTAATTTTTACACACGAAATGGCAATCAAAACAACAAAATTCAAGCACCGAAGCCACCGCGTCCCGACGAATTCAATCGAGATCAAACACAACGCAGCTTCTGAAGCGATCAAATCCGCATTCGATGCAGAATCAAACAAAACCGAAGCAATGTTACCTTTCAGCTGAAACCTAATCGGAATAGAAGAAAACAGCTTCAAATTTCGGTTGAAATCGAATTTTGATCCTGCATTTTTTGGGTTTTGGATCGGATCCGAAGTTTTCGCCGAAAAAATCAAAGGCTTATAGTAATCTTCAGATCTGAAAAATTTTGTGATTTTCAAAAATTCAACCGGTGAAACGTGAGGGCATTTTGGTGAAGTTGTGAGCAAAAATCGCACATGTAGCAATTTCAGTCAGAGAAGATGGAATTATCTAATGGAATGGCTACATTGCAAAATTTGGAAACTTTGTTGGAGTCCATTGCAAAATTTTTTACTTTTGAGGCAAGATTGAAAAATTGGTGAAACATTGGGGGATTAAAGTGTAGTTTTCCCTTTATTATTAATTGATATTTGTTTGTGTTTATATAGACGGTGAGACACCGAAAAGCAAAAAAGAAGCACAGCTCAAGAAAAGTAGCCCCCTGAGAACTATGTGTATTAGCGTATGTGTGTCATTTTTAATTAGTTTTGTGTAGTATGTGTGTCATTTCTGTTTAGCTTTGAGTAATGTTTGTCATTTCTTTGTTCAGTCGTTTTTATTCAACCTTGGTTAATATGTGAGTCGCTTCTATTCAACCTTGTGTAGTACACTAGTATTTGTGTCGTTTTTGTTTAACCGTATGTATTAGTATTAGTGCATGTGTTTCGTTTGTGTCTTGTTTACCGTATATATTCATCATATTGTTTTTTCTATTAAACACTTTTTGCTTGTACTGAAACTAAATTGTTTTAATACCCCATTTCCCCAATTTGAATAGGATCAAGAAAAAAAATTTGTTTTAATATTAATTACTAATATGATGATATTAATCAATCATATTGCACAAATCTTGTTCTTGGGTGATTTACAACATAAAGCCATAACACCCCAACTCTCCAGCCCAAAATTTCATCAATTTTGATGATATTCTCATGGATACACTAACATGTTCATCATACTATACAAGTTATCATATTAAATGCTCAAATATCATATTTTGAACGCAAAGATCTTAACCAAAACACAAAGGGATGGCATTAAATTTCCATCACTGTTAAAAAAATTACAAGATCAAATACAAGTAATTAAGATGGTTTTTTATATATCGCTTAGTATGTCGTTTATATGATCCTTAAGCCAAAGGCCAGTTTCATTTTTCTTCTCATATGTGGAACACACTGCTTGGAATTAGCGATCTTCCTCGATGAATCAATACCGAGATCTCAATCAACGGATTTTGATCCCTCAGTGACACGAACTCGATGAAATAAGATCTAGAAATGAGTCAAAGTATTCTGATCCCTTGCTGACACAGATTCGATGAACCAAGACCGAGATCCCAGTCAAAGGATTTTGATCCTTTGATGACACAGACTCAATGAATTAAGACCGAGATCCCAGTCAAAAAGGATTCCGATCTTCTTCTTCTTCACATCTATTCAAACTTCATAATTATTTCTATGGATAGCTATTTCGAAAGTGAGTTTTGGGTTGAGGGTTTAGCCTATCTCTCTTTAGAAACTGTCGATGAATTTGGTTGTGCGCATTTTTTGAAATTTTTTTACGCTTTGAGTGTCCTCCAAAGTCACATAAGGGATTGTCATGCTGATTAGTGCCGCGTCTCCTGTCCAAAATGTGGCAATTGCTTTAAAGATGAAAATAGCATGCAACATCACTATAATTTGTGACACTCAATGTAAGAGCATTTCTAAAATAGGTCTAGAAAGATTTAGAGTTCATTTTATAAATGGCAAAAGCCAAATTAAAAAAGTAGATTTTTCTTTGTTGAATATTTCACTAGGAATGCTAAAGTATGTAATTTATATTTATTTTAGGTTTAGTTTGATATTTTATTATTAATTGACATTTGTTCGTGTTTATACTACGGTGAGATACCGAAAAGCGAAAAAGAAGCACAGCTCAAGAAAAGTAGCCCGTTGAGAACTATGTGTATTAGCGTATGTGTGTCATTTTTAATCATCTTTGTGTAGTATGTGTCATTTCTGTTTAGCTTTGAGTAATGTGTCTTTTCCTTGTTCAGTCGTTTCTATTCAGCCTTGTGTAGTATGTGTGTCGTTTTTGTTTAGCCGTGTGTATTAATATTAATGCATGTGTTTCGTTTGTGTCTTGTTTACTATACATATTTATCATATCGTTTTTCTATTAAACATTTTTTTCTTGTACTAAAGCTGCATTGTTTTAATACCTCATTTCCCCAGTTTGAATATGATAAAGAAAAAATAATTTGTTTTAGTATCTAATGACTTATATGATAATATTAATCAATCATACTGCATAAAACTTGTTCTTGGGTAATTTACTACAAACAGCCGTCACACCCCAACTCCCCAGCCCAAAATTTCATCAATTTTGATGATATTCTCATGGATGCACTAACATGTTCATCATACTATACAAGCTATCATATTAAATGCTCAAATATAATTTTGAATGCAAAGATCTTAACCAAAACGCAAAGGGATGGCATTGAATTTCCATCATTGTTAAAAAAAATATGAAATACGTCTTTATTTCTTTAAGGAGATGGGCTAGGAATAACCCAAATTGGTGTTGGGATACCAACAAAGAATCACTTATTAGATATCCTAGCATTAACTCAATTCTTCCGTTTTCCAAGTTGTACCTAACATTGTCATAACAACCTACAAGTCCATCTATGTGGCCTTTAGTGTAGGCATCCAAAAAGTAAATACAATTCTTTCTCCAATCAGTACGAAGATTTTGAGACGGGATGGACAATAAGTTGTTCTTTCCAATAAAGAAGGCATCGTCTCCTATGCTTGTTACCTTACTCCATTTCGACAGTCTTTTATCTAGCTTGAAGATCACAAAGTGGGTCATTTTATAATATTCTCTTCCTTTGGGATCATCAATAGATCGACTATTGTTTTCCATTTAAATTTTATATTAACGAACGCAAGTTCATTAGATGTCATTTGCAACAACCAATACTCATTTGGGACACACCATGGAGGGGGCGGTGCAGTTCTCACCATCTTTGGCAGAGAAGTAGCGTCACCAATCCAAACTTCTCTATGACCAGTTAAAATATATAATTTTTCTTCATGAGACATGACATCTTTGCCAAATCATGGATCTTTTACCTAAGTCCATTTATTCTATCCACTTGTGCAAAAGGCCAATTCTCCAATCTCACCGTAGATGGACATGGTGGTGTATTCATTACAAGCAGGATTTGATGACAAGACAACCTTATTAACAAAAGCTTTTCGAAAGTAAGCTACACCTCTGGTATTCTTCATTAGGCATATTAGGACCAAACTTCAAAAGATTTGGAAGATTTGGAAAGGTGTCTAGAGGTGGTAGACGAATTTGAGCCTTGGTGAACAGATTAATTAGACACAACTCCGGATACCCATCAACAACGGGTATCCAACCATATCATGTTAACAATATTATATTTTTAATTTCGTCTATTATGTCTATTTAACAGTCTGGTGGTGGGGGAGAAAAATCATGTTTCCAATTTCCTACTAAATACGAAATAGTTCTCCCTTCAATAAATATTTGCTTTCTCTATTATGAAGTAGTTCATGTTCTTCTTTAAATGTGTAATATGAGAATCAAACTGTAGAATATATATATAGTTGGTTTATTTTTATTGGTTACATTCTAATTGACAAAAACGCTTCCATAACAGGGACTTCCATTTCAAGGACTGCAATAACAGGGACACCGTAATTCAGGGTCTTCCAGAATAATATTGCAAAATATTAATTCCAAATATGGAATGAATTGATCAAGACATGATATCTGCATAGAATATCCCAAAGAAGGCAATTTATTGTTGAAGGAAATATTCTAGAGACTTTATAGCTCAGAAAGTCGGTTTTCCCTATAGCTTGTCCAGACGCTAAACACTGAGAGTAGGGGTGGAGCCAAGTTTTAGACTTTGGGGGGGTCAAATTGATAAAAAAAAGAAAAAAAAACTTTGGGGGGGGGGGGGGTTGGGGGGAGTATAATTAGGATTTCTGAAGCCTGTTTAAATAGGCTCATAGGTTGCTTATTTGTAAGAATTCGGTACTGAATTCTATTGTGCTAAAAGATTGTGTTGAGGCAGAGATTGTTAGATTTGCTTGCTCTCTTAGAGTTTTTATCTTGTGTGATTTGATCAATTGAAGTTTAACTTAGGGAGAAGCTCTAACCTAAAGGAGTTCATTGAAGATCCCTTCAGATAGGAGGTCTAGTTGTGAAACGTTCATGTATAGGTACGTGTCAGAGTTAGAGGTACGACTACTGCACTGGGTTATGTGAGTATTACTACCATGTAACAAGCTTTGTCTTCTGAATTTTAGATTTCCTGAGTTTGGCTGCCCCGCAATAGTTTTTCTCTTTATAAGAGTTTCCACTTCGTCCAAAATATTTGTCTCTTTTAAATTCCGCATTTAAAATTTTGTTGCACAATCGATCACACACACACTAATTAGGAGTCTTTATTTTTCATATATATATATATATATATATATATATTCACATTCGAGCATGATAACTGTATATAATTAATTAAGTAAAAGTTTGTTTGCGGTTTGTGTTCAGCTCTAATTGAATTTACTTGTGACACATATTCCCTTAAACTCACACATAGGCCTTCATTATTTAAGAAAAAGTACACATGTTTTTTTAACACTTATACTTAATTTGTAATGTTTTTTTTTCAAATTAAAGATTGTATCGATGTCTTCCAAGCTATAAAAAATTTGCAATGTCTCTCCAAATGACAAAAATATTCTTAATATAAATAAGGTTTGATCTGAAGTTTTCCTAAATCCCCCTAGTAATTCCTAGCAATTTGTCCTTACATTTATACGAAATAACTCGAAGAATTTTGACTATTAAAACCCTCTCTCCATGCTCATGATCAACCCAAATCCACCGATGGCTTAAGACCGAAGCAGATCAAACAGTGATTGGATTCGGTTTCACAGCGAGAGATGGCTAAAATCATATATATATATTTTACTGCAACACTGAAAATCTTTTGAACAAAATTATAGGATTTATTGATAAAATCAATCAATTAGGAGACATTGCTCATTGGTTACAATATCACGGATACAGTTTGAAATTTCTTCAACCCAAACCTTATCAATGACACAAGAAAAGATTGGATTGCTACTTATACTTTTAAGATTGTAGGCTCTCCAAATAAAGCTTTTTGAAGACTACAGGCTGAGGCCGCTATAACTATTTCCTCATGATCTCGTAGAACAATGCATATCCCAATGCATTATTGAGTCTTTTCAACCGTTGTATCCCAATTAACTTTAAAGGATAATTTTTTTCCAAATAATAAGAGTGATGTAACACCTGAAAATCACTTGTCATGTTATGTCAAGAAATATGCAATTGGAAAGTAAAAATGAGAGTGTCAGCTTTGGAGTGCAACTTTTAGTCTATGGGAGAGAGAGAGAGAAAGAGAGAGAGGGGCAAGGGGAGGTGGAGAAGACAAGTGATTAAAATTAAAATTGATTATTTTAATTAAATAGAGAGAAGTTTAGATAAGTTGATGGAAGAAGGTGTTGAAAAATGGTTAGTTAAACTAGTAAAAGTCGGTTTTCATTAGTTATCCTATATAAAATTTTAGATAAATCGCGGTGAATGGTCTAACTGGTCTCCAACAGGGTCAATGTTACATGAATAGAGGTAGCAGAACAAGGGCAAGTTTGGGAAAATTTTAAAAACTCTTTTTGGATCTAGTCTTTGTCATTGGCACTTTTCCAAAGAAACTAAAAAAACATTTTCAAAAAATAACTAGACAGCTAGGTACGGATGTGCTTGTCACATATAAAATAAAATAATAAAAAGAGTGGCAACCGGTATGATGGTCGTTGATCTGTTTTGCAGCTCCACGTTCGTCGCCAAATTTGTCTAGCGGCCCTGCATGTGGTTGCCACCAAATAGTTTGATGGCCCTTGTGGTGGTCGCCAGATCAACATCGTAGTGGCTGCCACTAGCGGCCCTTTAATATATATATATATATATTTTGCAAGACTGAAGAAGAGGAGAAATAATAAAATTACAACTCTTGCACAAGTATCTCATAACACTGAGACACATTGAGTGAGACTCACATGTGAGATTCACATACATGAGTCCCACCTCATATATTTTAGTTGTGAGATAATTGTGTAATATGGGTTGTGCATTAATCACCTCCCGAAAAAGAGACCGCCACAAGAATCTGTGATGTAATCATAAATTTTGAGGGTTATTAAACCGTTAAAGGATAGTAGTAGTACTACTTTTTTTGAAGGGAAAATGTAATAATTTCATTAATACACCCAAAGGGTAACGTAGTTACAATCAGACTGAGTCAAACTCAGACCAAAATAGGTACTCAAAACAATACAAATATCCCATTTCAGTTACCCCAGAAACTCAGATCATACCGACAGTTGCTACAAATAAACCTAGTCAACAGAAAGGTGCATCTGCGTTAACATATGAACCTCTACTTGCACTATGGAGTCGATCACAAATAATCTGTGCTAAGAAGCAATGACCAGGCTAAATCTAACACATAGCAAACTGTCAAATAAAATCTGTAATCAAAGACAAGAAAACGCCCAAAACAAAAGCTGTCGTCGAAAGAAAGCACCACCGGAGACGGCGCGTGTAGAACATGCGCCGGCACTGGAAGATCCTCTACAACAGCCGAACACCATAAACCCCCAAACACCACCAAACACGGCAACAGAGACGGAACGTGGCCATCACTAGCGGCCGAAGGAGTGAAGAACACCCTGGCACGTGATGACCACACGCCGATCACCAATGAACATTCCGATCGAAGCAAGCAGCGGCAGAACCGGAGGACGACGGCGAGCAAGGCTGGGGGACGCGTGTCGACCAGAGGACGGTGGAACAGAGTACATCTGGCCTTAAAAAATGAAAAACACTGAAGCACACCAAATCGTTTCGCCGGCGACACAAGCGGCGGTCTCTCCCCCACCGGAACCTCTCTGGAGTGTTTTCCTGCCAAAAACAAAGGACACCTAAAAAACTAAAAAAACCAAACCACACTCCATAGTCCAAAAGGACTAGGAGGACTAAAACCACTACCTGAACAAGTCCGGGGGCCTCAAAACTCCACAATCCTAGTGGCTGGGAGACTCTAACCTCCACTGGAACAACCCAGGGAGGAACAAAAACCTCTCCAGCCCAAAAAAGGCTAAGAGAGGAAACAAAATCCGGGAGGAGGGAGGCTTGGAACCTCCCTCCCCCGGCAACCCACCACACTCTTTAGAAGAAAAGTTTTCTGGAGAAAAGAGAGATAGCGACGCGCAGAGTGAAGTGACGTTGGTGGTAAGCTAGAAGTTAGTAGTAGTACTACTAGTTGTAGAATAAAAGGACTCTCTAAGTGAGAGACCGAGTAGTCTCAGGTTGAGTTGGTAGAAGTTTAATTAATAGTAGTTATCTATTTATTTTCGTTATCTACAACTCTTATTTTAAGGATGGTTATTGGTGAAATAAAGAAAGTTGAGTATTATTTTTTAAATACAATTTATTATGTTTGGGAGGTTACAGTTCCTTTGAAATAGGTCATTAAATGTCATAACTCTCTCGAAATAGCCATATATCTTTTCACAACTCTCTTTAAGTAGCCATATATATTTTCCTATGTTTTGTTACTAGTTAGCTCACACCATGGTCTGTTTAGATTTGCGATTTCAATAAGTACGATTTTAAAATTCATGATTTGAAAACTTAATTATTAAAAAAAGCAGTTAAACGTTGACAAAATCATAGATTGGTCTTCAAAATCGCAGTTTAGTTTTTAAAATTGTATGTTTTAAAAAAAAATTTCATTGCATGCGATTTTAAAATACAGATTTTCTGCTATTTCAAATCGCAATCTCAAACAATCAGGAGACATTGCTCATTGGTTAAAATATCACAGATACAGTTTGAAATTTCTTCATCCCAAACCTTATCAATGACACAAGAAAAAACCTCTCGTGCAAGAATATGAGCTGTAGAATTTGCATATCTCTTCACATGTTCAATCCTCCACGATCTTAGCTTATCCAAAACCTCTTTAATCTCATCTATAAGATGACCCATTTTGCTCTAGTTGGGGCTTTCTATATTCATCGCATTGACAACTTGCAAGACATCACCTTCTAAAATGATATAAAAAAAAAACCCATCTCCCTGCATAGTTCCACGGCATGAATTGCTGCTAATGCTTATGTGACTACAACCTATGCAAATAAAGCTTTCTAAAGACTACAAACCGCCATCACTACTCCTTCGTGATCTCGTACAACAATGCTTATCCTACTGCGTCCCCAGATCTTATTAATAGCTGCATCTTAATTAACTTTAGAAAAATGATACATTCACAACCCCTTTCACCCAACTCTCACACAACCTTCTCACATTGTGTTGGTCCCATGCATGTAGGTCCCATATGTGGAACCCACACAATGTGAGAAGAGGGTTATGTGAGAGTTGGGTGGGGGTTGTAAGAGCACTCACACCAGGTTAGCCATCCTGTACTTTAAGCTAAAATAGATAGAAAAAAGCCCAAAAACGTCTTCCATCGGATTATGCATCCTAACGCCAGAATACATACAAGCTGCATTTGTGAGCAGTGCAACGCTACGTGTGGCGTTGCACTGTTCATACATCTTTCTTTCGGCGCGAAACTGACGGATGGGTTGCTTGTTTTTCTTTCTCATTTTCCTTTTCCTCTCCTCTCCCGCTGCTTTCTCTCGTTTGCGTCTCTGTCTCTCAAGGTCTGCTCTTTCCCTCATCTTCTCTCTATCTCTCAAGGTCTTCTCCCTCTCTCTCTCTCTCTCTCTCTCTCTCACTCGATTTATGGTCTCTCTTCTCTGTTTTCATCCAGGACTCGTGATGAAATCGTCTAGTTCGTGAACTTTGTTCTTAGCCGCACAACCCATCCCCTTCCCGGCCCCTGCTTCCCATCGCACCAGAGAGAGACAGAGAGAGAGAGAGAGAGAGGGAGAGAGAGCCAAGAGTCTGGGAAGAAGAAGAAGAAGAAGAAGAAGAAGAAAGGAGTGGGTGTCTTCAAAAAAGCACATGGAGAAACGACAAAGCTAGCTAGATAAGATTCTTCATTTTTCTTCCCTTGTGAAATTTTTGTTATGATGGGACCATACTCTTAATGTTAATTGATTTTAAATTTTAGTGGAATTTGGGTGTTGATTTCGTTGGATGTATATGCTGGTGGCCAAAATTTTAGAGGGGTTTTTGATTTGCTTTTTGATATTTGGATTGAGTTTGCTTGTTCTAATAGTAATTTTGAGTATGCTCTTGTGAATCATCGATGAGTTTTAGTGCTTGAGAACATATTTAGCTTCAATGAGTTCTTCATGGGTTAAGTTTGATGGGTAAATGATTTGTTGGGTTTCTGTGATTTGTTCAAATAATAGAGATATGTGTGTTTGTGGAAGTGTTTGTTTAAAGAGAAGCAAATCAGAGTCAGTTTTAGTACTGAGAGAGTAGAAGAGATGGCTTCCAATTCCATAGCTCTCTTCTTCTTTGCTTTGTTGTCCTTCTCAGCTGTGTCTCTCAGGTCTGCTTTTGCAGACAATAAGGAAGACCCAGGTCTTGTAATGAACTTTCACAAGGATGCATGCCCTCAGGCTGAAGACATTATCAAAGAACAAGTCAGGCTCCTCTACAAGCGCCACAAGAAAACTGCTTTCTCGTGGCTCAGGAACATCTTTCATGACTGTGGTGTTCAGGTAAGCTCTCTCTCTCTATAGAGCTATATATAGTTGTTGAACTTGTTGATAAAAGCATTTCTAATTCTATGGTTTGTTAACTAGTCATGTGATGCTTCACTACTGCTGTACTCAACAAGGAGGACCTTGTCTGAGAAGGAGACAGACAGGAGCTTTGGGCTGAGGAATTTTAGTTACATCGACAACATCAAAGAAGCTGTGGAGAGGGAGTGCCCTGGAGTTGTTTCCTGTTCAGATATCCTTGTGTTGTCTGCTAGGGATGGCATTGTTGCGGTAACTTAATCCTTGGCACCCACTTCTGCATTTCTTTGTCAATTTCACCTTCGGTATATATTTGGTTCATTTTCTAAATCGATCCCCTGTTCCACTCTCTGTTTTCTTTATTATATACATGCATCCAAGTTTGAACATGCTCTTGATCTCGACTTTTCTTTTCACATATGTAATAGATTAGTGGATCCACCCCACTTGTACCCAAATTGAATTTCCTTTCACTGAGGCTAGGTAGAACTTCAGTTTTCTGTCTTACTGGGTTCTAAAGAGTTTGTGGTAAACTTTTACTTTTATGGGTAAAGAATCAGTCAATCAGAAGGGTTATGACAGATCGATCTAGATCTTCTTATTAATTATTGTACCATATTTTGGTTGGTTGTGTTTTATTTGATTGTTGATTAATGCAGTATTTAATTGTTCTTGTGTTGTCTCCCTCTGTCATGCCTTTTTGGGATGCAGGCTCAGTCAGAGTGTTTTGTTTGTTGGTTGTATTTGTTGAACCGTGATCTAGTTTTTTTACCGGAGGGTTGTAGAGTGTGCTGCTTTTTTCAATGAAAGGTTTATTCATCTAGAAATAAAAAAGGGTAATTATCTTTTTCCCTATGAACTACTAAAAAATGCGCAATACCCCCATGAACTACTAACTCGACCAAAATAGAGCATTCAACTACCAAAGACAACTATTTTCTCCCCTTCCGTCAGTCAAAGGGGTTAAAACAAACGGTCAACGGGTCATGTGCCGTTTTATATGGGGGCATGTTGAAAGATGATGGTAGTTAATGGGGGGAAAAGAGGAAGATGGTGGTAGTTCATAGGGGGAAAAGAGGAAGAAAATGAGGGTAAAACGGCGTGTGACTGACGGAAGGGGGGAAAATGGTTATCTTTGGTAGTTGAATACTCTATTTTGATCGAGTTGGTAGTTCATGAGGGCATCGCGCATTTTTTGGTAGTTCATGAGGAAAAGGTAATTACCCCAATAAAAAAAAGATTCGAACGATCGATATCCATATGAATTGAAGAAGATGCCATTGTTTCAGTAGGAATTGAAGTCTCCATGAAAAACAATTAGTTGGTTAGAAATTGATTGGTAGAATAAAATGATAAAAAGTAGAAAAAAATAAAAATAAAAATATAGAGCTAAGAATAGATAATTAAATGAAGTATGCATTTTAAAATTCTTTAATTAAATTAGATAAAGTAAATTTTAATTAATTATTTTAAATTGAAATATACATTATCCAATATGACGAGTGTTCTAACATAAACATTTCTCTTAACTTTAACTTACATGAGGATGATTTTTTTCAAATAATAAGAATGAAGTGACACTCAAAATCTTTTCATGTCAAGAAATAAATATGTACTTCGAAAGTAAAACTGAGTGTCAGCCTTTTCCCATCAGATAGATATCTACGCCCTATTGCTAGATGTCATTATGCCATCTGTTTCCCCATTTCGGATCATCCCTAATTTGAAATCCATTTCTCTTCTGCCCCGCTCCCTTCTTTCCCAAAATCTTACCGTTGCGTTGCCCCCTCCTCCATCCCTTTCGCCCTTCATCCTCTGACCCATTACATAGTAACATATAAGTAGTGACTCTTCCGAAAGTAGAAACTTTTCTTTTGAGCTTGAGAGGCACGCAGAAGAGAAAAAAGTAGATAGTCAAACAAAAATCTTCGGTTCATTGCGATTATCATATGAAGAACTAACTCAGTTTCTTTGGGAGCTTTGGGCAAGGCAGTACTGGTAGCCGCTTTCGGCTTAAGGGAAGGTTTACTCTTCCTTTCAATCTAGCTCTTATGGGTCTAGTTCAGAGTCTTCTGACGAAGTTAAATGAAGTAAATCAGGGGGGAGCTTTTAGAACTATTGCTAAGGGTTGGATATACATATATATCTTCTGTTGCTTTCGTTTTAGACTTGTTTCTGTGTAGTTGTTTGTTTGGACTGACTTGTTTGTAAACAGTTCGCTTCTTTTTCTGCATCAATGGAGTTGAACGATGACATGGCCGCACATGATTCTCTTCCGCAGCGAAAAATCGAAAAAAGAAAGTTAACCGAGCATTCATGTCAAGGTGTGATCTCTGTTTTCTCTGTCTCCTGAAGTTTAGCCTTTATAGAAGCACCATGATCCTTTGATACTTATGATGGGGTTCTTGTGAACCTTTCAAGCCACTCTCCAAACGGGTTTGCAAATTCACACATGATTACTGGATGGAAAGATTTTGTTTAAATGGGTAATGCTAACCAACAATCATTTCATGATGAATTATATTTATATTATCGGTGGTTTGTATGATGAATCTGTATGAAAGCTCATCTATCATCTCAAAGTAGATTTGTTTTCTTGCTTTTAAATATAGAAGTGGCAAATAATGTTGATGTAACGTGCTAGTAGAAGCTCTGATGGCAGATGCTGGTATTCGGTTTTTGGGGCTAATGGAACTATTTTTGAAGATTAACTAGAGATCTCATCCTTGAGACAAAAGTAATGGATGACTGGTCTCAATCTTGAAGAGCCAATAATTCAAGATGAGGCTAATTTTATGCTTACCAAGCTGAAATTATGCAATATTTGTCCTTGTTCTTGGTAATTCAATCTCGAATGAGGATTGGGTTCAATCATGTGGTCTTGAGAATAATGAGCAAGAGTTGTCAAACTTATGGTTGGGCCACCTTTTCAGAGGCCAACAGAATGCTGAAGATGGCAGGAAATCATTAAATTTATCTTACCTATTATGTAAACAGTATGTAAAATTTGTCAATAGCCTTCTGATATTCTTATTTTAGTTCCTTCTTTGCTTCAGAAGAAGCCCAACTTCTTGAAGGTCAGCTGTTAGAGCTTTCAGAGGATTTAATACATGAGATGGGAAAGCGATTGATAAACTATGCTGATTATGTCCGATTCCGCTCAACTTGTAAGCCATTGAAATCCATGCTACCAAAGACGCCAAACCACCAACTCAGTCAAGTCCCATGGCTTATGCTTCCGCGCGAAAATGTAAGCGAAACACGTATCAGTTTCCTAAACCCATTAGAAAATAAGAAGTATAGCTTGGACATTCCAGAATTACACGGGAAATTGTTTCGAGGATCATCACATGGTTGGATACTCGCTGTTTATGGGCATCCAGAGTTGTTTCTTATTAATCCATTTACCAGGGCTCAAATTCAGCTGCCTCCTCTAGACACATTTCCGAATGTTTTGAGGTACGATCCAGATGATGAAGATGAAGAATATTTGATTGTTCGAGAAAGAACTCAGTCAATATATTCCCAAAGTGTGGATTACTTTCGAAAAGCTTACCTTCATAAGGTTGTTTTGTCTTCAAGTCCTACTTCTAAGGAATACATTGCCATGGCCATCTACGGTTATTTTACATATTTGGCTTTCTGCAAAAGTGGCGATAAGAAATGGACTCAGGTTCAACCAGTTCAGAATTATGAAGATGTCATTTCTCATGATGGGAAATTTTATGCTTTAGCTGTTGGTGGATCGATTTGGGTTGGTGACGCTACTTCCCTGCCGAAGATGATGAGATTTGAGCCGTCCTTTCGACTGCAACTCGAATATAAGCGCAGTTTTGTACGTATGACATCCGGTGAACTTGTGATTGTTGGTAGGCTATTGGAATGGAAAAGAATAGGTTGGAAACGCTATCTCATAACAACTCACTGTCGCCTCTTTAAGCTAGATCAAAGACGGTTGAAATGGAGTAAGGTAATAAGCATAGGAGATGATGCATTCTTTATTGGAAGGAATAACTCATTGTCAATCTCGTCGCAAAATCTTCCTTCTGGTTGGAGCAAAAATTGTATTTACTTTTCCGATGACTTCACTGAAGGCGGCCTCCACGAAGATGGAATTGATAATGGTATGTACGACTTGAAGAACAGAAGAATTGAGGCAATGCCAGGATATGTAAGTGATTCTGTGGCGGTATGGCCTGGACCAATTTGGGTGGTTCCTAACCCATGTCCTTGAGCATAAACAGAAGTGATTCAATCATGTGATTTCGATTGGTTTAGACACATGTAATTGGATGTACTTTGAAGAATCACATTGATCTTATTTACTTTGTGTTCCATATGAAAGGTAGCAAAATTTGGTCGAAGTTACTATTTGATGCTCATGGAATGTTAATCAAATAGTTGCTGATATGATTGCAGCAAAAGCTTGATTTTTTTTTTTTTTTTTTTGAATTTCCACTACATTATCTAAATGTATCTCCCCATAATCTATAATTGAAGTTGCAACCCCCCCCCCCCCCCCCCCAAAAAAAAAAGAAAAAAAAAAGAAAAAAAAAAGGGAAAAAAAAAAGAAGAAAAAGAGTTAAAATAAATAACCATGATAAAGGAAAAAAAATTGTTTTTCTCTGAATTCTTTGTTAGGGACACTTGTTATTTTGAACCGTGGAAGGAGAACAATATTGCAACATCAACAGTAAATTAGGGGGACATTGTAAAAATTAATTAAAATATTATAAATGTGTTGATAGTTAGAGAGGATAAATGGAGTTTCCCCTAACTAGCAAATTTATATGATCCTATTCTTTGCATAGAATGCGATTATACCTATCATAAAGGAAAATTCCGAATTTGAAATTGGACATCAAATCAACTATAAAACTAAATTGATGGATTTGATTGATCGATCTACTTATTTTGCATTATTTTCTATATGCATATGCTCGTATCTCCATTGGCTACTAAAGCTTTCGTTACATGACCTACATCTACGAGATAAAGTCTAAATAATTACATTTTATTTTTATTCCTTGATATTTTTACAATATATGAGATTATGAGACTCTTATTTATAGAAGAGTTTGGATAAATAAGTATTGTACTATCAAATTTGATTATAAGATATTACTATTAATTACAACGAATCTATAATATTCCAAAATGTAGTTAATAAAAGAATAAAAAAAAAAATGAAGAAGAAAAGTAAAACCTCTATCTTTCAGCTGATTTTTTTGTTTTTTGTTTTTTTTGGTCTTTTTCTTTTTTCTATTCTCAGTAGACTCTTCTTACTTCAATCAAAGTGTTGCAAGTGGATTACCCATGTCTGTCAAGACGTGACGTGATGTGCTTGCTTGCTTCTTTTCTTTTTTGAGATAATTTCATTTAAGACACCAAATTATCACTTTATTTGACTTAAGGACGTTTTAAATTAAGATATTCAATTTTCTAAACGTCTTATTTACAAGTATTTTGTTAGAATTTGTAGTTAAATTTTGTCAAAATTTTTAAAATATTCATATTTTTTTTCAGGAAGAAAAAAAATTTGTTAAGATTTAGGTGTTGGTCAAAATTTAACAGAATTTGTAAAAATACCTATGCCTGAATATTTAAAAAAAATTATATATATTTTTTTTTAAAAAAATAAACACAAGGGTATTTTAAAAATTTTGGTAGGATTTAACAATAAATCCTAACGGAATACCTATAATTAAGACGTTTGAAAATTTTGATACATTATGCTCCGTTTGTTTCGGCGTAAAATGATTTCTGAAAAATAATTTCGGCATTTTCCGATGTTTGGTAGGGGCGAAAATAATAGTCAACCGAAAAATAATTTCTGTTTGACCAAAAATGCTCAGTAAATTTCGGGAAATGATTTACGCTTTTTAAAAGCGTAAATCGTTTTCCGAAGACGCCATACGCGGTCGATCTCTTTTAAACGAAGCAATCGACCTTCACGTTTAAGCAGACGACCACCATCGAAATGTTACCGGTATCGGAATCCGACAACATCCGGTTAATGTTGCCGGTATCTGGCGACGGAATTCGGCCACCTTTGCCGGAATCCGGTCAGCCTAGATTTCGGCGTTGGCCGAAATCTGGTTTGACCAACCGGATTCCAGCCAACCGGCAAAATATGGTCAGACAGGCCGGGTTCCGGCCATCTGGCCGGAGAGCCGGATTCCGGCTGGTCGGCCGAATCTGGCCAGAGAGGCCGGATCCCGGTCGGCTGGCCGGACGGATCTGGCCAAATCCGGCCAGCCTGCCGGGATCCGGCCTCCCTGGCCGGAATCCGGACGTTTGTGCCGGAATCCAGCCGTTTTTACCGGATTCCGGCGAAACTGTTGGAATTCGGCCACGTTCACCGGAATCCGACCATCCCAGATTCTGACGAAACTGTCCGGATTTCGGCCTTTATCTCAAATTTTGGTTATATTAGCCGGAATCCGATAAAAGTGGTTAGAATCTTGTCAGTCAGTGACGGAATCTCGTCATTGATGATTTTTATATTATTTTATATTAATATTTATATGTTTTGAATAAAAATTAATTTTTATAGGTTAAAATGATTGAATGAAAATATAAAAAATATTTGTGATTTTCTGTGCGCGCCAAACACCGAAAAATGCTTTCAGCGAAAAATATTTTTCAGAAAAATAACTTTCCTGAAACTATTTTACGATAGAAACCATTTTACATCGAAACAAACGGAGTATTAATTTAAAAGGTTTTGAAATTTAGTACTTTTAAGTTAAATAAGACAATAGTTTGATACTATTAAGTAAAAGGTTTTTTTTTCGTGTTCCTAAGATAATACTAAGGATGATATCCTCTTTAGGAGCAAAAATCCAAAGGAGACGCTTTGGACAAACAGCGAGGACGGCATTTGTCGTAACAAAAATATGCATGGTAGAGAGACATCGATGAGAAGGACTGGGAAAGCACAATTGTGAGTATGAGTGGAGTACGTTGTAGATTCGTTCAAACAAATTAAATAAAAATAAAAAGAGTGGAGTTGTAGATGATCGGTTGGTCGATCGATATCGTAATATTTTAGTTTGAAATCTGGTTTTTTTTTTTTTTGGATTTTATAATAATTTTAAAAAAATTGCTATAATTAATTTCATTCTTATCAACAACGCACGTTGATGAAGACAATGGGAGTATGAGACCCATGCAATACAGATGTTAGAAGAAGACCGGGTCTTGCGTTTGACTTTTATTTTTATTATTCACCTTTTATTTTAATTAAATATTTTACGTATTAAATATCGATTGTTATTAAGAAAAAGTTTAGAAACACAAGTGATGAGGGTTATTAAAATATTAATTAAATTATTAAATTTATTTAAGCTTTTTAGACGAAGGGTGATTTTACATCTTTCTCACCAATTGTCCCTTCTCTCTGTCTCCCATCACCTTTACCACAACTCTTTTAATTTGCCACATCCTCGTTAGTGTTAAATGCTATCTTACATTGCTAACATAATATATAATAGAGTAATTATTTTTTACATAATTCTTACATAATTTTTTGTACAATTTTAAATTCTTTTTTTGTTTTTTGTTTTTTTTTTTTATTATGAAGGACCATTAAATTTATTTTTTTATATATGGACTTTAAATATTCAATGATAGATCTAAAAACAAAAATTGTTAAAGTTGTGTAAAATATATTATCCAATGTACGTTGGTATCCTCGCCCACCTCTGCTATAAATCAAGTAGCTAGAATCAACATGAAACAAGGCCAAATTAAGAATGGGAATATTAGAGGTAGATATCATTTCCAAGGAAAACATCAAACCATCTTTCCCAACGCCCTCTCACCTCCGAACTTATAAGCTTTCCCTTTTGGATCAGCTTATTCCCTCTCCATACGCTCCGATCATCCTCTTCTACCCTAATAACGATCACTCCGACGACCTTAGCAATATCCCCAAGAGGTTAGAATTGCTAAAGAAATCTTTGTCCGAGACCTTGACTCAGTTTTATCCGTTAGCTGGAAAGACCAAAGGCGACCTCTACATTGAATGCAATGATGAAGGCGCCTGTTTTGCAGAAGCCCATGTCAGCGGCTGTCTATCCGAGTTTCTTAGCCATCCCGATCTCTTGTTAACACACAAGTTTCTTCCTTGTGAATTCGTTTGGAAAGAATCATGTGCCGTGAGTAATATTCAGGTCGGTAAATCATTACTTATTCAATAAATAAATAAATTCTATAAGAATAGGTAGATGTAATCATTTAATTTATATTCTAATACAGGTGAACGTCTTTAGGTGCGGTGGAATCGCCATTGGTTTGTGTATTTCTCACAAGATCCTTGATGGGGCAGCATTGAGCACCTTTCTCAAGGCATGGGCTAGCACAGCCAGGGGATCTTCTGAAGCAGTGTGCCCAAACTTTGTCTCGACTTCTCTCTTCCCCACAAGTGATAATTTATGGCTTCGAGACTCGTCAATGGCTATGTGGGGTTCCATGTTCAAAAAAGGAAAGAGCATGACGAGGAGACTCGTGTTTCATGCCTCAGCTATAGCCACCCTCAAGGCCCAAGCAACCAGCTTGTGTGTGAAACACCCCACGCGCTTGGAGGTGGTTTCAGCTTTCATATGGAAGCATGCCATGGCCGCGTCTAGAGAAAACTTTGGTTTTCAAAAGCCCTCTTTGTTAACCCATTTGGTGAATCTGCGCAGAAGAATGGCATCGCCGTTGTCGGAGTATTCTATTGGAAATCTCCTTTGGATAGCGGCTGCTCAGTGCATGGACAAGGATCATGATCAAGTAGGATTACAAGGCTTGGTGGGCGAGATAAGGGGTGCAATATCAAGAATTGATTGCGATTTTGTTCAAAAACTGCAAGGTCATGAAGAGATCAGGAATTCTGTGATGTGTGAGTCTCTCAAAGAAATTGGGGAAGTAGGCTCCAAAGACGAAGTAGACTACTTTGGGTTTAGCAGTTGGTGTAATTTAGGATTCTATGAAGCTGATTTTGGGTGGGGAAAGCCTATATGGATCAGCAGCATTGGTTCAAGCAGTCCAGTGTTCTTGAATCTGACTATTTTGGTTGACACGCGGTTGGGAGATGGGATAGAAGCTTGGGTGACCCTGGATGAGCAAGACATGGCTAGATTAGTATGCAATTCAGAGCTCCTCACATTTGCTTCCTTGGATCCCAGTCCTCTCATATAATGATACTGTTCTTAGTTTCGTCATAGTGTTGTTTTTTTTTTTAATTACAGTTCCCATGTAGAAAACTAATTGTGATCTACTATGAGTTTAGAAATATTAATGTTCATTTGGTAAAGAATGATTAAGTTTATACAATTGGATACTTCAAAATTGATGCCAAGAACCAAAGCTCACCATAGATGGCCATGGCCGTATATTCATTAGAAGCAGGATCTGACGACAAGACAATCTTACAGATGAAAATATCTCGAAAGAAAGGCACACCTCTAGAATGTGTTTTTTGATTAGAAAGATATGATCTTTCTCCATAAATCAAATATTCTTCATTAGGCACATTAGGATCAAACCTCAAAATACTTGGAAAGGTGTGTAGAGGTGATAGATGAATTTGAGCCCCGGTGAACGGATTAATTAGACACAACTCCGGATACCCATCAACCGCGAGTATCCAGCCATATAATATATGATGATCCCCACAATAACATTCAATGAATATTAAAGGAGTCAATTCCTTATGAAAACAAATGGTTTACAAAAGATATGAATTGCATTCGTTTAAGAATTCTACTTCCAAGTGTTTAATAAAAGATAGTTTAATTTATATTATAAATTTATTCCTAAGTTCTTGACAAATATAGTTAGTTATTTATGTTTCTATATTTTTAATTTCGTCTTAACGGTCGATCTGGTGGTGGGGAGACGAATCATGCTTCCAATTTCCTACTAAATAGGTCTAATTACTTCAATAAATATATTTGCTTTCATTATTATAAAGCAATGTTTTTTTTTTTTTTTAGATGCGTTGAAAACATACAAAAGCTAAAGCCATACTGCTGAAATAAAACTGTTACAAACCTAATGTTATTCTAAGGTATAACTATAGCAAGCTAAAGCTGAAAACTAGGATAATTTTAGCTACAGCTACAGTATACTAATGATTAACAAGCCGATCTTTGCCACTGAAAATTGGAATAGAGGAAATAGGAGCAAGATAGGTGGAAATGTTGCCAGAGTTGGACTTGGCTGCGGCCCAATGTGTTACATAATGAACACAGAAGTTTGCGCTTTAATTGACTTTCTAAGTTGACCACGAAGAACCAGTTTGGATGGAGTTGATAGTATTATATATAATATTGGAGATATGCCAATCTTGAGAAAGATTAGGTTGTTGGAGAGCTAGTGCGTATAACTGTCTGTGAGTCACCTTCTAAAACATATTTCTTGAGACATAGTGAGGATGCTAACAAGGTAGCCAAATGAGCTGCTAATAAGGCTTCTCCCATATTTGGGGAGCATCGGGGATGAATATGAGAAGTCATGCCAATGATCTTGCCTTCATGATTACGACAGATTGCCACTTGAGCTGAGAACGTGTCTCAGATGGCTGTATTAAAATTAATCATATACCAATCAGACGGTGGCCTAAGCCATTTTTCGACCGGAGGAGATGATATAAGATCCCAAGCTATGGAATGCTAGAGAGAAATTTTGTTGATATTCCTAAAAACCTGGAGAGCGTTAATGCGAGAAAACCATAGAAGATCACAAGTAACTCACAAGTGACTGTTGCAAAGATTTGGAACCGATGATTATAAAGCAATGTTATTTGAAATTATAATCTCTATGATTCATATATATATATATATATATATATATATATATATATAGTACTTTTTACATCACTACTAAATCAAGATAGTGGCCGGTGCAAATCAGAAAATCCAATATAATCCTTTCAAAATTTAAATAACATAAATAAAGTATATAGATATATATATAGAAAGAAGTACAAATATTATTTTTAATATTATTTTTAACATTAGAGATTTGATCTAGAGACAAAAGGGAAACACCAATCAAACAATAAATAGGAGGAATGAGACAGAAGATTAATTAATCTCTTAAATTTCTAAATTCAATATGTGTTGAATATATATATATATATATATATAATGTGGCAGGTTTAAAGCCAATAGAAGTCAGCCCTAGACTTCACCCATCAGAAAACAAATCTGAGAGGAGCATCAGGGAGAAAACAAATCTTCTCACTTTTCCTTTCTATTCCCCGCTCCTATCATCCCTCTCTCATTCTGGTTTTTTCTGTTTTTTTTTAGGTGTTATCCGACTAGATCAGCAATTTTGGCCTCTCTGCTATGCATCTGTCTTTCTACCTCCGTGCAGTGCCGTTCATCTCCTTCCTGGCCGCTGTTGTTGTTTGTTGATTGTATTTTTGCTTTGAATAAGAGTTTTCTTCTCTGTAGATCTGCACTCATGAACGATCTATGAGATGAAGGTTAGTCAGATGTGAATGATTATCTCTCACGGTCTAAATAGTTCGGTGTGAGGGGTTATCTCTCACTGCCTTTCATTCAAAAATAATATATATATATATATATCACATTCAAGCATGATAACATTATATAATTGATTGAGAAATAAAATAATGAAGTCCAGTACTAATAATTCAGAAAGACGTTTTTGTTGCAGAAGATTGTTGTTCAACTCCATTAATGCAGAAAAAGTAACAACTCGATCTTTACAAACAAATACATGATCGGAGAAGCAAGTCTGAAATTAATTAAGGAATACAAGAGAAGACACGAGGAAAAGAGAAAGTCATGAATGTGTTTATATAGTCATAGGGGTGTAGAAGGTTGTCCGTATACTAAGAAAAGGTTTCGGCCGCGTGAATGCGAATGATTCCTATATTCTATAGGAATCCTATCCACTATATATAGGATAAGTATAGATAGTGCATGATTTAGTTTCTTCATAACAAAACAATGAAAACATCTAATTAAGTATTAATTATGTCGATCGGTTACCCGTAGCTTAAAGATTCTAAAGATTAATCCAATCCAACTTCTACTAATATATGGACTTGAAATATGATCCCTCCAATCAGAAGAAAAAGAAAAGAAAAAAATAGTTTTGATCGAAGCATATATACGTGAAATTAAAATGACATGATCACCAGCTCGTTCAATGAGTTATCGGAAGAACTACCTCCTTTAGTGTAAAATTCGACTTTAACTTTCAAATTCTTGCCCCTTTTTCGCATCGCTTCACCTTCTTTAGCCAACATAAGTCTTCTTACAACTCTCTCTATCCCACCTGTCTTCAGCTCACTTTCCAATTCTAGGCCTTCTTCATACGTGAATTTCACCCACAATAGCTCAAAAACTCTTCTACTGCACCGTGTGCCAAAACTTTCTTTTGGGATGCTTATTTGATAATGTAACATTTCTCGTCAATATTTTTTTTTGAAACTTTTGGACAGTACTTCAATTAATTCATTCTGCACCACGAACTAGGCCTGATCGAATCACTCACAAGAAAGGTTGCTGGTTGTTTGCTACCCCCAAGCCATCTCAACAAGCTCTTTGACTTCCATGAATGCTATGTTTCCCAAACTTACATAAATGACTGAGTTACAACTTTGCTTATCAAGCCATGCCAAGCAACTAGTGTCTTCTTCCAATAGGCTACAAGAGGAGGCCGAAGCAATCCTATGCATACTATTGAGAAGATTGGAACTTGAGATTGTTGTTGGATCTTTGCCAATTATGCATTTTTAAGGCAACCAATTGTACTATGAATGATGGTTGAAGATGTTTTAATTATTGTCAAAAGCTTTAAGTACCATTTGTAAAAAGTTCTCTAATTTTTCAAAAATGCATTATAATTGATACAATATAAAAAATAAAATAAAATAAATTACATAGAAGAATATCTCTAAGAGAAAGAGAAAAAAAAACATAGGAAAAATTAAATGTATCGACTTCGAGTGCATTTGGCAAAAACTCGTAAAATAAGAACCCTAAACATTCATGCATGGAACATACGGAAGGAAGCAATTTAATTAGCGTGGCTCGTCTAAGATAGCAATGTCAATGCTACTTGTTAACAAAACCCTATAAACTGATTTTTTATTTTTTATTTTGGTAAAGAATGATTAGACATTTAGTATAGGCAATTGGATACTTCAAAATTAATGCCAAGAACCAAACATTACAACCAAAAGGAACTCTAGGCATACAACCAAAATTCAAAAACTAAAAAACAAGAAATAACACCAAAACACCCAACTGAACTAAATCAGCATATTGGTATCAACATTCCATTTATGGCATAGGCTGATGTTCTCCATATTCTTCTGAAATTTTCTTATCCCAAAAATCTTGCACCGAATTTCCCAAAAAATCTGCTTCAGGATCTGCTCTTCAGTATGAAGTTGCCCTCCAAACTTTATCTCATTTCTAACTCTCCAAATATTGTACACAGTAGCACTAAAGCTCAATCTACATAAGGACCCCTTCAAGCTCTTATCCTTCCAATTGCGACATCCTTCATCAATTACCTCATCCCAATTAGTAGTAGGGTTCAGAACATCACAACGCTTTAGACATTCTTTCTAGATTCTTGAACTAAAACCACTTAGGAAAAAAAGGTGGTCTCGGTTTTCAGTTCCACCCCTACAAAAAACACAACTAGTATCACCCGTAAATCCTCAGGCAAGCATACGGTCTCCAGTAGAAAGCCTATTATTGACAGCTAACTAAAGGATGAAGGCTTGTTTTGGAATAGCAAGTTAATGTCATACTTGCTTCCACCAACTCACAATTGTTTTTTCCTTCCTAATATAATTTTAGGTATCTGCACAAACATAAGTACCAGACCTAACAATAGTCCATTTAGGCTTATCAACAACTCATATAGGTACATCCGGCAGACTGGCAACCTACTTTGAATAGCAACAAGCTCCTCAGTTAGAGCAGGTCTCCAGCACCACTCTCCTTGCTATAGTACCGACTCCAATTTAGCCTCCAGCCATATATAACTCTATAGCCAAACTTGTCCACTAAAGCACCAAATGGATGCCAAGCATCCACCCACAGATGAGTATTACTGCATGTGCCCACTTCAAATTTGAGAAAATCCCTTACTAGGCCTCGCAGTTTTAGCAATTTCCTCCAACATCATGAACTATTGTTAGGGACACTTACACAGCAGAAGCTCTTCCCTTTCAGGAAGTATTTTTGAACCCAAGCCACCCATATAGAACCAGATTGAGCAAAATACTCCAAATATGCAACCAAACATTAATTCAGTTCAACTGTTACCCTATATTGAACTTGATGCGGGTATATATACTTCCAAACATATGGATTAGATCAAATAATTTAATTTAGGATTTAAATTTTATTTTATTATATATATGATGTCACATTATTTTAAAAAAATTATACCCAAAAAAAAAAACTTTCTAATCTAAATATGTCATGTTTTCACTTTAAATATGTCATGTTTCGATAATAAATCCCATGCGTATGTTGTCAGCTCAAAAAATTAAATTTCCAGTCAGTTTCAACCTAGATCATTTTTTTAAAAAAAAAAATTGAGAGATTGGAATTAGATCATTTTCATTTCATCGAATGATAAACAAAAATAATTGATTCTCTTTATCAAATGATACATAACTTTATCTTTATACCAAATGGTATAACATGTCAATTGTTTTGATTTCTTTTCATTCTATATTAATTTAGTAAGAATTAAAAATACATGTAGAATTACATGCATTTTAGACATATATAAGTTTGGAAAAAATTATATTTAGCCTTTAGATTTTCATTTGATTTGGATTTAATCATTGGATTGCTAATTTCAAGAATACGGTCTTTAAGTTTTGTTTATGTTTCAAATAAGTACTTATGTTACTTTACGGTCAAAGTTAACGATTTGTTTGCTACGCATATCTCATTTAAGATATTAGCAACCAAGTCAACGCTCAATGTAATACCACCTGAACAAGTACAAGTAATTTATAATATACATAAAAAAAGAAAAAAAAAAAAGAAAAAAAAAAGAAAAAAAGAAAAAGAAAAAGAAAAAGTCATTCACCAAAACAAAACAAAAGATCACAAAAAGATGGGTTTATGACGGCTAGGGCCTAAGATGTATGTTTTAGTTTTTGTTGAACTCTACATCCATGGACTCACACAATGGGTTCTTTTATATATATATATATATATATATATATATATATAGATGATGTGACACTAGTCAATGTTGCTGAAGTTGATGCTCACGTATTAAATGAGACACATTTAGTATGTGGTAAACCGTTAACTTTTACAGTAAAATGACGGATTGACCTATTTAAAACATAAACAAAAATTAATGATCTTATTCTTAAAATTATAAACTCAATGATTACATCAAAATCATATAAAAACCTATGGGCTAAATATGATTTTTTCCTATAAATTTAATAGACTGAATTAGAGAAATTTCTCCAAATCCAATTTAAAGAAAAACTTTGTTACGTTTTACGTAATTGATTGCACGACCAACCCCTGACCATGAATGTTTGTAAAAGATAGATGGGAAATAAGCTCGGAGATTTGCCGAAAGTGCTGGTAGGGATACCTCCAATGCTTAGATTAATAAGGATTTTTCTTTGATGGATGAGTGAAAAGGAGAATGCAAGAATACTCGTAAAGTATTGAGAGTATGTAGCTAAAATGATTATTGTCTTTCCTTATTTATACAGAGCATGTTCTCATTTGACCATAGCCAAATGTTGTTAGGGCACAACCTTGATTAGGTATGGTGTTCAATTCATGTCCTTTTGCGAAATACTACCTTTGCCAGATATCCCTTGCTAGTAAGGTATGACCTTGACAAAGTAGTAGCATTGAATTCTTTGTCTCTTGGCAGGCTACAATCGTTATCAGTCATCGGCCGTCGTGTGGTGGCGCGTGCATGATCACCACCATGTGCCGGATGGATGGCCTAAAGGTCACCAGCGGTTCCTTCTGTGGGTGGTGCGACCTAGACGATGGAGGATAACATCTAGTCGCACATCTAACAATTCTTGGGAACACACGAACACAGTGGAGGAGCAAAGAACACGGACTAGAGAAGAAAACAAACCGAGAACCAAATTCGGCTATGATAACAAGTAGAAAAAGGAATTGAGAAAAGACTAGAATAATTCGTATTGCTCACTCGTTCCATACGGCTACACATTGGTTAAATAGAGAAACCTAAAACCTAATATAGAAAGTATTATAACGGAATCAAATAAATATAAATAAGCTTTTTTGTGAGAAGTGAGGAAAAAAAGAAGAAGGAGTGAAGGAGAAAAGGGTTTGCCAAACGGGGTCTTTGACTTCTCCACAACGATAACTATAAATAGAAATACAGAGTTCTTGAATGCCTAGCTCTATCCCTAAGTTCAAGTAAGGTATATAGATCTTATTTCCCATCTTCACATTTTCATCCTCTTTTATTTTGAATTTATTTATTTTATTTTATTTTTTTTGCACTTGGAAGAGATTCGTTAAAAGAAAGCAGCCACAATGTTTATTGACAACCAAGGTTTTCTGTTCGTACTTTTTTGGTTGTGGAAAAAAAGAATCTTTAATTGGTTGAGAGTTTTGACGTGACAAAACTCTTTTTATTTTTTCTTGTTAAATTTTTTTTAGTAAAATATAAAAATATTTTCTAAGTGACATGGCAAAACTGCTTAGGTGGGAGTAACGGGACGGAAGGAGAAAGATGAAAAACACGAAAAATACTTGCATTTATTTTCTTAAAAAAAAAAAAGGATGTCTTTTAAAATTTTTGACAAGATTTAATAAAAAATTTTAACGAAGGAGTGATGTTAAAGAATAAAAAATAAATAAATAAATAAATACACTAAATTAATACTTTTTAAAGTTTAAAAATATAATCGTAAAAATGATAAAGATAGGAGGTGAGAAATGATATGTTTGGCAATGACCCAATACTGATTTTCATTTGGAAACTCCAAGTATGGCTCATGGTACTAAAATGCTTCTAGGCTGGGCCTCTCTTTAAGCCCAAAATTTAGTAAAGTGATTTTTGCTTTTCAACCACATCTATTTTCACAATTTGATAACCTAAAAACTAGTTGAGATAAGTTGGGGTTGGATTCAGCATCGACGTTCCAAAATAACATTTTCTCTAAATATCAACCACTTATGGTTTAGAAGATGATATGATAACTAATGCCATGTAAATCTTAACTAGAATTTATTTTTGAAAATCAGCTTGTAAAAGGAGGGTGTTCAAGAGTTTATGTACACATGTATGGTTAAAATTATACTTAAGCCATGTGAGATACTTAGGATCGTAACATACCACAACGCTTCTGAATCCGATGCTCACGGCGATTTACTCTATTATATAGGTTGCCCATTTCGTTACTCGAACTCATGACGTGGTTCTTGACTTTGATATCAAATCACTCTTATTAAAAGCTTAAGCTAATAGAAAGATGTAAATTTAATAATTTAATCAATACTTTAATATTTCCCTTCAAGTGTAGGCTTAAACTCCATTTTAATAAATGAGTCATAATACATGAAATATTTAATTGAAATGAAAGGTAAATGAAGAAGACATGATTCGAATTCAAGACCTATGCTTTGATATTATATTAAATCATCACTTGCCCTAAAAATTTAAACTAATAAAAAATAAATTAATTAAATTTAATAATTTAATTAATATTTTATCTTTATACACATCCTATATATCACCCTTCACGTTCTCCCATGCTATCTTCCAAGTTTCAGGTTGGTAGAGTTTATCCACTTATTTTTTTTCTTTTTTCTTTTTTCTTTTTTCTTTTTTCTTTTCATGGGCAGATAGTTGAACCAACATTGTAAAAGATTTTCTGGAGATATGACGGATAGTTTAACCAACGTTTTAGAGCCTGGGGAAAACATTCTAGATGGGGGTGTTCCGGTGTTGGGTATTATTAATGAAAAAAGTTGGGCGTAATCTTAAATACTTGCACCCTGACGTGACATTATCACATCATATATATCGTTTTCTTTCTCGAAACATCTACAACCTCTCTCTGTGTCTCTCCCTTCTTGCCGGCCATCCATCTCTCTCGAGTTTCAGTTAGATGTAAGCCAAGCATTTCTTAATATTAATCGTTGAGTTGGATTTGTTTTTGAATAATAATAAGGAGTGATTGATGTGATAAAATATAAATAATTTGTATGAAAAAGTAAAAAAATTTGTATTGCAGTAAAACTTTTTATTTAAATTGTAATAAAAATTTATTAATGTGATTTAAAAAGTAAAAAAAAAAAATTAAGATGTTTTGAAATGCTCATTTATGTTTTAGATGGGTTGGGGACCATGCTGATCACGATCTCTTGCGTAGTAAGCAGCCTAGCCTCTAAATCTGTATAAAAACATTAAAATCTCTAGTACAAGCTTGAGCTTGTAGCTAAAATAGTACCACAATAAATGAGATGGACTAAAGTTAAAAAGAAACACAAAAATTTTCACAAATTGTGTGTCGATTATGAATATGCACTCCTCGAGATCGATAAACTTTTTGAATCTTATTAATTAAAGGGATACGACTTTGCACTATAATTAACTCAATGTCAATCAAGAATTCCCAAGAAATTTCAAGAATTTTTGCTATATGCTCGTTTCAACCTTCAATCCTCTTTTCTAGATTCATCAATATTGAATCAATCGAACGAATTTCTAACGCTTGTTCCACTTTTGGAAGACCTTGCGTTATATCTCCAGATCTCGATTTTTCATATATAAATGTAACTAATGTATCTCCTTCGTAAAGGATTTCTCCATAATGGCCATGAACAGTTGCTCCCATAGTGGCTAAATAAGGTTTCGCTGATCTTATTACATGGAGGGATTTCGATGAGGATTTTGTTATTAGACCGTTTGAATTTTATAAAAAGTTTGAAAATTTAAGATGAGATTTTGGAGCTCACTTGTTCAGAGCAGTTTAGGTCATAGGAGAGGGCTGACGGCCGTGTGAAGAAATGAGAGAAACAAAACTTAGGGTTAGGTAACTTAGGAGCCTTAGCCGTGTATTTTATTTATTTATTTTTAACGTGTTAACGGGTTAACCCGCCTGACCAATGGGTTGATCCGTTCATGACCCGAACCTGATTAACATAAATCCAAACCTTATAACTTTGTGTCGGGTTCGTAAATCATGTAAAAAATTACAAACTTTAATCTAAGAGACGAGGGACTCTTCCAAAATCCTCATCTCTCAACTCAAATTCCTTTAAAATATAAGAAATTGAATGATGCGTTTGAATAGATGTAGATTTTGGGTATTGTTAGACTTTTCTTTGATGGTTTCATAATTTCATTGGGTGGTAGGGATTGAGTTCCATTGATGAGAAGCGAATGGCGAGAGGTTAACCCAATTCTAACCCTAATAAATATAAACGAATTGAAGTCGGTAGGTCGCTTATTGAGAAAACCATTCACCATATATTTTTAATACTGATTGGGGCGTCGTGCCAACTATGGCGGTTCTTCAACTATGGTCGCTAGTAGGTGTATCAAATTTTGGGCCAAATTTTCATGTTTGTATTTGTGCGAATTTTTTTTTTAATCATTATCTTTTATTAATTTTACAATTATATCTGTCAACTTTAAAAAGTGTCAATTTAATATATTTATCTTTCAATTTTTTTTTTTTCAACTTCAACCATCGATTAAAATTTTCTGTTAAATTCTAATTGAGTGGTGTTAAATTTTATAAAATACTCATATTTTTTAAGAAAAAAAAAAGGAAAAAAGAATTTGCAAAGATTTAGGTATTGGTTAGGATTTAACCAAATTTGCAAAAATACCCATGCCTTTTGACAATTTTTATAAATTTTTCTTAAAAAAACACAAGGGTATTTTAAAAATTTTGATAAGATTTAACGGAAATTCCTAACGAATGGTTGAAATTGAAAAAAATTGAAAGATTGATACACTAAATTAAATCTTTTTTTTTTTTTTTTTTTTAAAAGTTTAAGGGTATAATTATAAAAGTGATGAAAGATCAAGAAGGTTAAGTGAAGTTTTTTTTTTTTTTTTTTTTTTTTAGAAATGTTAGTATAATTATATGGTTCATCAAGGCTGACGTGACACTCTCAATTAATTTTTATTGAATAAAAAGAATAGAGAAACTTCACTTACTCTTGATGTGTCAACGTTTTTTGTAATCACACTTTTAAAATTTAAAATTTTTTAAATGTCGGGCAGCTAAGTTAAAACTTTGTAACGTGACACTTTCAACAATTTTTTTATAAATTGACGTGGAAGTCTACAAGTAATAAAAATAAATTAAATAAAAAAATTGAAGTTGCTGATGAATAATTTGTGAATCATATGCTCTTAATTATTCATCAATTATAAACAATCACACTAATTTATAAAAACAAATTATAATAAAGCATGTAATTAACCCACCATTTTCCATTGGCGATGACATCATCTTCAACACGAGTTTCGAGAAGTCGTCCCGAGATCCTGTAACAGCAACCGCCGACCCAAAGGTGGTTGACCTGCTGAACTACCAGCATTTAATGCGTCCAATTATGGTCCGTTTGGGTGTTGAATACGAATACTATTCGAATATACTGCGCGAATTACGAGGTTTGACTTTGTGAGATAAAATTTGAAAAAATTTGAAAAAGTTAAATAAAATATGATTTATTTTTGAAAAAAGTTGAATATTATTCAACTTTATTCAACTTTTTATACGAAACAAACACACCAGTCTCACCCATGCTCCTCAACTTGCCCTGGCCCAAACTATATATATAAAAACCTTTAGGAAAAAGTCTACATATCATTTCAAATTGCTACTAAATTAATAATATATTTTCTAACTTTTAATTGAGACGTGTTGTCTTATTAAAACTATTAAAAAATTATCAATGTTTCATTAATGTCAGCAAAAAGACAAAAATAAATTTTCAATTTTTTCAATAAAACAAAAATACACGTAACATTTTGGATTTATATATATTTTTAATTTTTTTTTTTTAAAAAACGAAAAATTTAATTTCTTTATAAAAACAAGAAGTTTAATTAATAAAAAATGAAAAAAAATTTAATTTTTAAATTTGGCCACCCTTGTTTTTTATGTATTTATTTTTTATTTTTTAAAATTTTTAGAAAGTTTTTTTTTTTAAAGGGTATTTTCATCGTTGGAAGAATATTGACAATTTTTAGTAGTTTAGAATGAATATTGTCAAAATTAAAAGTTGGGGAGACATTTTCAATTGAGTAATAGTTTGATGGGATATGTTGACTTTACCCAAAACATATGTTCACTTAGTCTTATGTTAGAAAAAGAAATTATAAGTAGCTTGTGTTTTAGTCAAATAAACTAAAATATAATAATTTTCTTAAAACCTCTTCTATACAAGTCAAAAAGGGTAGTGACAAAAAAAACTAGACTTTGGCAACCCAACAAGAAGCACAAAAAAAAGGAAAAAAAAAAAAAAAAAAACAAAACAAAAATGAAAAGAGAGTGCATCAAAGCGAATGACGGGCTCTATTGATTCTTGATACGAACACCCACTACAAAAACTTTATGATTTGTGACGTGTCTACAATGTTTACTTTTACGACCCGTCATTAATTAGTTACGTGTCATGTAGTGCCACATCACTATTTTCTTTTAGTGGGGTCTACATTTTACCACGCCAGTAATTAGTTAATGACGTGGCAAAATGTAAACGTCACTAAAAAGTGACGTGGTAAGAATGCCACGCCACTTTAGTGACGTGTTAAACTGGCACCCCACTAATGAAGTGATGTGTCCGTTTGACATGTCACTACTTTAGTGGTGTGTCATTCTAACACGCCACTAAATAGTGGCATGTCAATTTGACATGTCACAACTGTAGTAGCGTGTTAGTTAGACACGTCACAACTTTAGAGGGGTGTCAAACTATTTAGTGACGTGTTAGATAGACATGCCACTAAATCTGTGGCATGTCAACATGGCACGCCACTAAATAGTGACGTGTCATAATGACACGTCACTAAATAACGTTTATCCTAATTTCTATTTTGATTAGCTTCCGATTTAATTTTTGGGATTTTGATTTTAGGGAAGAAAAATAAAATGGAATTTTTGAGGTTTGGTCTAGAGTGTTTAGCCAGTTTATTGGTGGATTTATGATTTTGGACACAGTTTATGATATTGGCTGGGTTTAGGATTTATGTGAAATAGTTAATTAGCTAGGGGTTTTAAGGTTTTAGGCAGGGTTTGGTGTTACGTGTTTGATGTTTGGTGTACATGCATGCATATGTATATATAAACCTAACCCTATTTTATATATATCTATTCCTAACCCTATACTATAAGTGCTATATATAGTATTCTTTTGGGTTAATTAGGGTTTAAATTCACTAACTATATGTATATAGGTAAATTAATACTATATACAGTATATATGTACGTATTCTATAAACCCTAACCCTATATATACTCTATATAAATAGTATATATGTACGTATAAACCTAAACCTAATATATATAATATTCCGACATATATGGTTAATTCATAATTTCGAAACTTGTAATAGTTAGTATATGCATTGTTGATACAGTTTTCAGCATGGTGACGTGTCGGATGATGATTCGCCTTGTTCTTTATGATCTGCAAAATAATAAACACTGCGTCGGCGGGGGTGCCGACGATCCCCCTCCGATGCTTAAGTAAGATAATAGTTTGAATATGAGCAGAGTAATTTTTAGAAGCATAGAATAGCATGTACCTTAATATTAGAAGAGATTCTGGTATTTATAGAGATTGAGGAGCAGTTTAGGATTGTTCCCGGTTTGTGCAGGGATCGGCAGTTGAGGAAGACGTGGCCTCGGGCGCACGGACACTTCGGGTTCCACGACCGCGTATCTCGGGCGCACGATCCCTTATGGGTGACATGTTTTTTGGAGAGACTTCGGGCGCACGATCTAGTTATGTATAGTGTGTCGTGTCCCTTAAATCTCAGGTAATTCCGAGATATTCGCGGACTCGAGTGTTACGAGGTACTCGGGTCGGCTACCCGGGTCGGGTGGTCGGAGTCGGGTGGTCGGACTTGGGTGGTCGGACTTAGGTGGTCGGACTCGGGTGGTCGGACTCGGGTCGAGATTGTCAAGGCTTTTGCTTGGGATTGCCAAGGCTTATGTGTGCTCGATGAATGCCGAGGCCTTTGCTCGGGGGCTCGAGGCATGACGAGACTTTTTTCTTTTTCTCCTCTTGAGCTTTTCAGTGGATCCCTGTATTAACACAGCACAAGGAGACGAATAGATCAAAAACATGAGTTCTAAAGAGATGCTTTGAGTGACCATCGATTCTTGTGAGGCTTCTATCTGTCACCGAGAGAGGCGACGTTAAAGCTCCTTTTCGTGTTGTGCAAGCTGAGGGTAACGTGGCCCTTTTTTTTTTCTTTTTTTTTTTTTTTTTTTTGGAATTTTCTGATAAAAACTTCTGGCTTGAAATATTATCCTCGCCTGTGTCTAAGCGGCACATATGTATGCATATATGTAGCAGAGTTAGTAGCAGAGTTTAGCAACTAATAATTTATTAATGCAAAGTATGCAAAATAGCACTGAGATTCAATCATGCGACTTGATATAGTCTTCTGTTTCACTTTTCTATTTCACCGGGTAGGCACCCCCCAATTTTTATACTTGGCCGATTTTTAGCTAAATTTGAAAGTTTAGGATATTTGTTGTGTACTACCGGAGGAAAAGTTTGTGGGTACCCCCACTTTTTAGACTTGATGTGTAATCTTTTTTGCGGTGGGAAGCTAATTTTAAATTTCACTGATCAATGCATGAGATATATATTTGACTGTCTAAAAAATTAGAAGTAGGCTAGCATAAACAAAAATGCAAAGAGCGAACTTATCTCAATATTTTGATGAGGTTGTACACTTGGGACACGTCTGTTGAGACCCTCGAAATGAGTCCTTGGATTGGACCCTCAGCCTGGGATGATCCTTTGCTCGGAATGGATCATCGGCTCGGGATGATCGATGGCTCGGATGACATCCTAGACTCGGATGAAATCCTTGGCTTGGATGCATCCTCGGACCGGGATGATCCGCGGTTCGGATGGGATCCTCGAAATGAGTCCTTGGATTGGACCCTCAGCCCGGGATGATCCTTTGCTCGGAATGGATCATCGGCTCGAGATGATCGATGGCTCGGATGACATCCTAGACTCGGATGGAATCCTTGGCTTGGATGCATCCTCGGACCGGGATGATCCACGGTTCGGATGGTTACCTTAGCTCGGATTTCACTTTTGACTTCGGGATGCATCCTTTGCTCGGATGGTTTCCGTAACTCGGCTGGGATCCTCGATTCAGATGGGATCCTTGACTCATCGGCTCGGGATGATCAATGGCTCGGCTCGGATGCACCCTCGGACCGAGATGATCGATGGCTTGGATGACATCCTAGACTCGGATGGAATCCTTGGCTCGGAATGGATCATCGGCTCGGGATGATCGATGGCTCGGATGACATCCTCGACTCGGAATGGATCATCGGCTCGGGATGATCGATGTCTTGGATGACATCCTAGACTCGGATGGAATCCTCAGCTCGGACGCACCCTCGGACCGGGATGATCGGTGGCTTGGATGATGCACCCTCGGACCGAGATGGTCGATGGCTTGGATGACATCCTAGACTCGGATAGAGTCTTCGGCTCGGATGCACCATCGGACCGGGATGATTGGTGGCTTGGATGATGCACCCTCGACTCGGGTAGAGTCTTTGGCTCGGATGCACTCTCAAGACCGGGATGATCCGCGGTTCGGAATGGATCCTCGACTCGGATAGAGTCTTCAGCTCGGATGCACCCTCGGACCGGGATGATCCACGGCTCGGATGGGTTCCTAGGCTCGGAATGATCATCGGCTTGGGTGGGTTCCTTGTGGATTTGAATCTGCCATTGTGTTTCACGAATTTCATATGTGGGATTTGTGATTTATTAAAAGACTTTTCTGATGAAGGAAGACACGGATTCGATGTGGATGATCGCAGATTGGGCATCGTCAAAACACAGCGAAGAACACTGATTTGGTGCTTGAAATTGGACCTAGTAGCCTTGAACCGGAGGACAAGGTGCATCCGGAAGTGAATCGGGGCCGGGAAAAGTCCATGACCGAGGCCGCTTCGGGCTCCGGCATGACCCAGTGGGCCAAGACCCGGTGGTTAAGTTATAAAGCCAAAATCTGCTACAGGGAGATGGGTTTCAACTGAAGCTGTTGTCGTGAAGCGATCAGTGACGACTAAGTTGCGGCTTCTAGTGAGGAAACGAGCCAATGACCGGGCTTCGGGTCCCGAACTGGGAGTCATGACGCCACAGTCTTCTTTTGCTTGGGGACTTCGGACCCTGGAGTAGAAATCCAGATTCCGGACGACCTTCTAAGAGAAAATGGCTGGGTAATCGGGCCTCAGGGATGACGACCGGCGACCGAGGAACGGAGAAGATATAGCCGGAGAACTCAAACTAGAAGATGGAACCTGTTCGCTCATGGTCAAGACCGGGACGGTGCCGTGGTTACTTTGCCACCGACAATGACGTCGGTGTAGAGAGACCCAATGACCAGAAACGGTCGGTGGACCGCGAAGATGGGTCGTCAACTTGTGCTCACCGGCAACCGAGGGAGAAGGTCCACGCTACTAGGTTCTCACATGATTTTTTTTTTTTTTTTTTTTTTTGGGTTGACCTGTTGGCTTACCGGACCAGGCCTGCTTGGGTTAAGAAAGCCTACCCGAGCCCAAGTTTTTCGACCCGGAACCTTCCTTCCTTTTCTTTTCTGCCTGGACTGCCGCCGCCCGTCTTCAACTGCACATGATATCAACAACTTTGGAGAAAAACCAACCCTGTGACAAAGATGCATCTAAACAAGCAAAGCCTTCCCTGACATAGTTGAGGAGAAACGAAATCTCCGCTGACTGGGTTACTGAGAACATAGATCTGAGATGTATCAGCGTAGATCTATGTAAATCCATTACATATGAGCATAGATATGTTCAGATCCATATCTGGCCAGTAGGATATGTACGCTCTAAGGGTCAGAGAAGAAGACCCATCAGCTAGTATTAGCTGTAATTTTTAGAGATGAAAACTGTTGTTCCATAGACGTAGTCACCATTGCGGATTTCTTTTTTGTAAGAAACGATTTGTCGCTTCCCACAGACGGCGCCAAACTGTTGATACAGTTTTCAGCATGGTGACGTGTCGGATGATGATTCGCCTTGTTCTTTATGATCTGCAAAATAATAAACACTGCGTCGGCGGGGGTGCCGACGATCCCCCTCCGATGCTTAAGTAAGATGATAGTTTGAATATGAGCAGAGTAATTTTTAGAAGCATAGAATAGCATGTACCTTAATATTAGAAGAGATTCTGGTATTTATAGAGATTGAGGAGCAGTTTAGGATTGTTCCCGGTTTGTGCAGGGATCGGCAGTTGAGGAAGACGTGGCCTCGGGCGCACGGACACTTCGGGTTCCACGACCGCGTATCTCGGGCGCACGATCCCTTATGGGTGACATGTTTTTTGGAGAGACTTCGGGCGCACGATCTAGTTATGTATAGTGTGTCGTGTCCCTTAAATCTCAGGTAATTCCGAGATATTCGCGGACTCGAGTGTTACGAGGTACCCGGGTCGGCTACCCGGGTCGGGTGGTCGGAGTCGGGTGGTCGGACTTGGGTGGTCGGACTCAGGTGGTCGGACTCGGGTGGTCGGACTCGGGTGGTTGGACTCGGGTGGTCGGACTCGGGTGAACCGGTTAGGCCCAAATGATTTGTATGGGCTTTGGTAAACTAATATTTTCCCTAACATGCATATTGGTTAGGATTGGTTAGGAAGAACCCGGCCACTTTAGTATTTGTAAGCTCAAGATATTCACAATGTTTAGATCTGATTCTTCTGTTAGCTCTAGATTCACCTTACCACCCGATGTTGTTAATGTAAAACATTTCTATGTTAGATGATGGTTCTTTTAATTTTGATAAATGGAATATTCCTTAAATATGTAAGGGCATGTTTTTAACAAGCACAGAAAGAATGAGAAAACGGACTTCATAATTAATATAGGCATATCTTGGCCATTGGCAGAATTTAACCTTTAACTCAGAGCTATTTTAGTGAGCTATTTACTTATTAGACGCAACCTTACACCTATGTGTTACAAATAATATGTAAGAAACGATTTGATAATGGAGTTTTGTGAGTCTGATTTGATTATATGCCGACGTGTCAAATACAAACACGTCACTAATTTAGTGGCATGACAGATCCTAACACGCCATTAAAACTAGTGGCGTGGCAACATAGACACGCCACTATATGAGAATTAGTGACGTGGCAAAAAGGCCACTAATTATAAGTTACTATCATTTAGTGATGTGTCAGACGACAAAAAATGCTACTAAATGTAGGTCACTAAAAACCAATTTTTTTTTTATTTGATAGTGATACGCCTATACCCTACCCAAACACAAGTAGCGTAACAACTACATTACACCCTAAGAAAATACAGAAAAAAGAAGAAGAATAATAACATAAAAAAGCCCGCCCCCCAAAAAAAGACAGCACAACAAGACCACTACAGTAAACCGTCAGCATCGGAGGAAGGCGGCGGAAGGGAGTTAAAAAAAAAAGTGGATTCATTTGAGTAATTGTTTTTTTTTTTTAAAAAAAAGAGAAAAGTATGACTTTTATAAATTCTCTTATATGTTGAAATAATGAACGTTTTCAGACGCAGGTCGTTGGGTCGGGTGGAGTTGGATCCGACTCGTGAAAATCACCCATGGTTCAATGCCTCTGACTTTCAAAACCGAAATCAGTAACGGAAGGGCCACGGCATTCAGTGCACCGCAACGTCATTATATGGAGTGCAGCGCCATTATATGACAGCAAGATCAACCAGCTCACTGCCATCCTACACACGCTGACTCTCTCTCTCTCTCTCTCTCTCTCTGTTCAAGGTTTGTGATGCCAATTTTGATCATCCAAAGCCTCTCCGAAAGAGAAGAAGAAGCAGTTTGAATTCCCATTTCTGAACCTTTTTTTTTTTTGGTTTCCCTTTCACTTTGTTCAGGATGGCAAAGAGACACGTCATGGTTCCTGCCGAGGAGGTTGACTTGTCCACCGTCAAATACGATTCTGAAGCAATCCAAGGTCGAGAACATACTCAAATTTCATATACACAAGTGCTTGCCATGAATTGGGGTTTGTTTTCTAATGTTTGTGGCCTGCTTGCAGCCCCACATTTGACGGGGTTCGTGTTCAAGTTGTTCGTTAGGATAATTGAAGCGCCAGTGATAGGTTCTCTGATCGTATCTCATTTGAAGAAGCAGAACAGATTTGTTCAGGTCTGTTTTCTTTTTCTTGTTGTCCGTTTCTTCTTAACTTGAATTTATAACAAGTTGATTTTTCTAACTATTAAGAAACTGAATTGGTGGCTCCATGTTTTCGCAATGCACAGATGATGCGCAATACTGTGATCCCAGAGTCACCCATGTTTAAACCTGAATTCCCTCCTCAAGGTTTTTTTTTTTTTTTTTTTCCTTTTATTATTTTGCCTTCTTCAATTTCTGTTATTATTATTATTGTCTCCACTGATATTTAGTTTTAATAAGATACGGAGAATAAAATGCTTAAAACTTGTGTACTACTAAAAGAGGATTCTTTGACCATGAAATGATTCAATAAATGTGATGCTAACTTAGAACCGGAAACTGGGGTTGTTGCCGTTGATGAGGATGGGAATCCGGAAGACCGAGTTGAATCAGCCTTGAAGTGTCTTCCACATTACGATCTTGCTGGACGCTGGAATGGGGATCAAGCTCCACCATTCCAGTACTGGAAGATACGTGATTATGCTTATGCTTATCGGTCTGGGCTTGTGACCCCATCTATAGTAAGTTGCTATTATTTTGTGAGGAGTTGTGTTTATTTTCAACTAGATTACACAACGAGCATTCCCCTTTCAATATGTAGGTGGCAGAGCGCATCATCCCAATTATCGAGGAGTTCAGCAATAAGAAGCCCCTGGCCCCTTTATTGATTTCATTTGATGCCGAGGAAGTTAGGAAGCAAGCTGCAGCTTCTACAGAAAGGTTTGAGGAAGGTAATGTGAGTTGTGAAGGTTTATGAAGCATATGATGCCATTTGCAGTTTTATTACCTATAAGAAGTAATTGCAGATTAAGATAAAGTTTGTCATGTATAATTGTGTTAACTGTTGGTGGAAATGTACCCCATTTAATAAATAAGGTACTTTTGGATGTTGGCTGTGCAGGAAAGCCATTATCTATATTGGACGGGATTTTCATGGCGATCAAGGATGATATAGATTGCCTTCCTCATCCATCTAAGGGTAAATAATCAAGGATAATTTTTCTTTGTAAGACATTCTTCTAAGTATTAGAAAACATAAAATATGATGCTATGGTGACAGGTGGTAGTACATGGCTGCATGAGGTTCGGTCTGTTAAAAAGGATGCAGTTTCTGTTTCAAAATTGCGTAGCTGTGGTGTAATCTTTTTAGGGAAGGCAAATATGCATGAATTTGGCATGGGTACAACTGGAAATAATCCTAATTATGGGTAAGTTTATTGCATGGCAGCTGAAATCATGTAGAATTTGATACTTATGTTGATGTTTGACATGGATACTATGTCTCTGTCATGGTAATATCAATTAGCTTTAATTGATAAATTATCTGTTCCCATCACTGGCAAATTAATGGTGGATAGTGGCTGTGTTCATGTGTGCCTGTGAAGCATACATGTTGAAATGGTAGATGCTGCAAAAGAAAGGCTTAACTAAGGTGTCTGGTAGTTTTGTTTGGCTGGTATTATGTATGTCTTCAGGTTGAACCCAGTTGTTAATTGGTATTCTTATTTAGCAGTTTAAATGCATTTAATGGTATAGAACGTTCTCAGCATATGGCAAACCCTTTATTCTCCCTGTTGGAAATATGATACGAGCTACTGCATGTTCTTAATCCAATGATCTTTCCAAGATGGCATGTATAGAATTTCTTCTTTTTAGTTGTTAAATGTTGTCAATATATTTAAGAGCTAATCAGCTAATGGGAATAAATCAATTTTTTGGAATATCAACCAAATTATCCTTGATAGCCTTCCTATGTTGAAAAATATTCTTCAGAGTCATCCCACTCAACCTTTTGATATCAGTATATGCCTATTTGTTTGAAACAATTCCTGCAAAATGTACAGTTATGAAGAGGTCTTAGAATGATTGCCAGCTCTGTTTGTCTCTTATAAGGGAGGGAGCACAAGGCTTTGAATAAGTCGAAACTCTGTAATTTTGTCTTATGAATATTTGAACAGCTGTCAAAATCTTCAGCTCTACACTTAAATAGAAAAACATAGATGAAAGGAAAATATGCCTTAGTTATAATGTTGGGAGCTGCTGGGTGAGTCAATATCCCCTAAGCTGAATGCTAGGAATTTTGATAAACCCCCCATGCAACCCCTCCCAACCCATTTATTGCTGTCTTGAAACTGAAACCAAAATCAAAATCAAGTCATCTTTAATGTAAACCATTGCTTGAGATTCTACCCTTATAATTGTGGGAATTCGGGGAACGTGCCAGCCACTATGCTTGTAATTTGATTGGGAAATTGCAAGCTGGAACCAGTTAAAAATCTAATTATGCAGGTTGGTAGGTTGGTAAGCATAGCCTGGGTTCAACCTGTTTATAAACCGGTTGTGTTTGGATCAACCTGTTTACATAGCTTCCATATAAGCCCAACTATGATGCGTGAGTAGTTTTGTAGTCCTGGGTTGCCAAATCTTTGGCTAGGCTACATATAGGGAAAAGCCTTTTACTCAACATAAAATAATACTAGCTTTCTATGAACTGAGCATGTTAGGTTTTTCAGACAATTATTTTGCATGATATTTGGCTTACAAATTTTTCCTACACGGATGAATAGGCAGACAATAGTAGCTTGAAGAAATCTTCAATTGTTATTAGTCATCGCTATGTAGAGGTAAGCAAATCTGGCATCATAGATATCTTCAATCCTTCAATTAGGGTCAAATCTCCTTTTAATAGAGTAGAAGATATAGTGGCCTTCCTTCATATACTATTCATTACAGTTTTTGGAGACATGCAAAAGGAAGTCATATCAGAATTTCAACATGGTGAACTAGAATGTTTACAAGAGAATAAAAGAATACAAATATACAATGATCATGTCCACTCTTTTTCATACTTGTGTACTTACATACCTCATCTGGAATCTAACTACCTATTATCTTTTGTAGTACTCTTTCTTTCATAATTTTATAGTATACATGTGTTTGATGTTAGTTATTACCGTTGTTTGTTGTACTTGTATTCTTAGAAACCCCAAGGGTTTGGCTTGAGTAGTGAGTCACTTGGCCCTGGTGCCTCATGAAGCATCAGCTCTAATGTTTGACCCCCCTTAAGTACAAATAATTCATTGGAACTATGCCTGTGGGTGAAAGCCCAAGCCTTATTTGACCCGTGTGGAGGAAGCACTTTGCACGGTACCCCGGGGATATAGTTGGGGTGAAGTCCCATATACCCCGGTTATCCAAAAAAACTTGTATTCTTAGGTAAGGACTTTTACTTATGGGTTACTTTGATTATATTATTAACTGACTATTTTACTTTCTTTGTTGCACAGTTCCTTGTTTTCTCCCTAATTAGTTAATGTATAATTTATTTTCTGAGCGATGTATTTTGAAGTGCAGGACAACAAGAAATCCTCATGCACCTGAAAGGTATACTGGTGGATCTTCCTCAGGTCCAGCAGCAATTGTAGCCTCTGGGCTATGTTCTGCTGCACTTGGAACAGATGGCGGAGGTTGTGCAAATATAATATGTTGGCTTCCTAGTGATTATGTTTCTTGTTTGCTAATTTTTTTATGCTTAATATATAATGTCAAAAGGCAGGTTCAATCCGTATTCCGTCCTCCCTTTGTGGAGTAGTGGGCTTCAAGACAACATTTGGACGGACGAATATGCAAGGGTAAGCCCTTTAACCATGGGATCGAGGGTAATACATTGCTAGTATTCTGTACCATTTGATTTTCTGAAATAGATAATGTTCACACCTTGAAAAATAACAATAATATTTTCCAGATTCCAGAAAGTATCTGGTATATCTTTTTACTTAGAAGTACATTTGTTACTGGAGATTATCTTGTAAAGTTCAGTTAGATGTCTATTGGATTCTGATTCCTCCAGTAGGTCAGTCATCTTGGACACAGTCAAGGTGGTTCTAGTGCATAGATGGCGGTTTTAGTTTCAACATTTGTAGTGAGGGGTGCTTGGGGCTGGTGTTGCTACAGAACCATCTGCAAACATTTTCTGGTGTAGATAGAAAATGGTTGGATTTGTGGTCATTCGGATAAGTCTTTTATTTTGATCACAATGATAATCATGGTGAAGAAATCTTTAGAACTTGTAGAATTTACATGCTTAAATGTTTTCATTAAGTAATATAATTTATTAAAGACAAGTAAAAACTAAAGGGCAGAGGAAGTAAAATAGGATAAAATGAGTTTCTATTAAACATTAAATCATTTTCTGAGAAAGAAGAAGACACCTACCAAGCAAAATGAGTATCTTCTAAGAGGAAATGATCTATATACAGATCTGTTCTGTAACTGCTTCTTCTTTTCCTTCTTTTCTTTTCTTTTTCTTTTTCTTTTTCTTCTTCTTCTTCTTCTTCTTCTTCTTCTTCTTTTTTTTTTTTTTTTTTTTTTTTTTTTTTTTTTTTTTTTTTTTTTTGTGTGTGTTGAGTGGAGAATCATGATAGTCTAACTTCTACCAGAAACTACACCTTGATAAATACATATCATTCAGTATAAAATTCCTAAACTCGTCAAGTATTTACACTCCCCATTATGTATAATGTTAGATGTACAGATCTTATTGCTCATTAATAAAAAAAAAAAAAAAAAAAAAAAAAAAGAAGAAAAAAGAATAGATGTAAGGATCTGAAAAGGGTCCAAACCTGTTGACTCTGCTAGTCAATACCAACTACTTCATTGATTATGACAAGGCAGGTTGCTTGCTATTCATAGGGATAGATAAATATGGCCTTTAAATTAGTGTACATTAAGTTGCGGTGTTCCTATTAAAGGTTGATTGCATAGTCGGTCACTATAGAATTTATGAAAAAGAACTTTAGTGTGGGACCAGTACAAAGAAGCCTATATATTAAAGGACGTGCTATTCTATGTTGAAGTCTATGAATGGTTGGGTGGCATTGAAATGAACAACTAAATTAGCAAGGTTGGAGTAACATTTTTTTTGTGAAAATTATATATGATTGGGTACTGGTCCACCTTGCCGCCTTTTGTCTATTAGATATGAAATGTTGTAAACCTAAATCATTGCAGAATAGCCTTTCATAATTGTGGAGGCTGTCTTTAGATGAGGCAGATATTGCCTTAGATCCAACATACAAGGCATTATTATCATGGAACTTCCTTTACTAACCGTGCGATGATTGATCTTCAGTCAGATATATATAACTTTCTTTTGTTAATTAGGAATATAAAAAAAATTCTTTCTCAGGAGAAGACTTGGGTAGGACAAAATCCTCTATACTGCCTCAGGAATAGTTCTAGTAGGCCTGCTTGCGATAGATATAATAGATGAAACATCTCACTGAACTCTGACATCTTTATTTTACTTTTCAGCATTTTTATCAAGAATATGCTAGTGTTATATGATGAGGTATCTGTTAATCCCTTTTTTTTTTTCTTTTTTTTCAGTAAATGTCTTTTAAATCAGAATATGTTTGTCACAATTGTGTTAGAGAATTCTGTAATGGGATTTATCTTACATCATATTAAATTTGACATCATTATGCATAAGGGTTCTATGAAATCATGCTTTTGTATTTTCCATAAATTTCTAATTGGTTTAGGATCCATCAAGTGTGACTAATGCGTCAGCATTCATCAATGTAATCCTTAAAATATGGCAAAAACTAGGAGTCCTCTGTTATTCACATGTTGAATATTTGTTTGATAGCATTGTACTAACGGTAATTTTCATGCTATAGCTAGATTTTTCTAAACGTGAGTGATTGAAATCGTCGTATTTGGAACCCTTTCTTTGTAGATCAACATGTGATTGTGGGACTGTGGAAATTCTTGGACCAATTGCGTCATCAGTGGAGGATGTCATGCTAGTGTAAGCACTTCATGCTTGTGAAGATGTTCATCACTACTTTGGGTTATGTTTAGTTTCTGTCTTCCGATGGAATGGTTTGTGATGAAAAAAAAAAAAAAAACCCTCTCCAATTTTATTTCATTACCACTTACTATTGTTGTTATGTTGTCAGTTTCAGTGAAACACAGCTAAGTTTTGCAACATAAATATCTTTTCTCTTCGTTGTGTAACTCACAAATCATTTAAGTTTTCTTCAAAATGAAAATGTCAACTGTATAGGCTATTATAGAATACTGAGATGAGTTAGTGCATAATCCTTTTCTTCGGTCTCAATTATTTGGAAGTGTTTCTTGAAGTCTCATTCCTGTGCATTACATCACTGCTTGATGCATGCATGTTGTAAACTAATGCTTTGGTTACAGCGAGTAGTAAATAACCATTTGGTTGAAAACATTGGTTGCCCCCTTAATTTGTGTTCTGATTGCATTGATAATTTATCAGGTATGCAGCAATCTTGGGCTCTTCTCCTGCAGATAGAATTAGTTTGAAACCGGTAACTTTTAATAAACCTTATTACCTGTCAAAATTATGCACAAGTTTACCCACTCTATCTACTTTTTAAGGCCTGAGTCACTTGACTAGAAGTCTCACTATTTGCCAATAAAAAAATTCTCCCTCCTTCCGAATATTGTTGATATTGTTTAGAAAATCCAACTTTTTGAGAGGTCATTATTTAATGCACTTTCATTAAAATAAAAACGTATAGTTTCCAAACTATCCTCCTTAATTCAAATTCAAATGAAAATGGGTGTTGAATTTTCAAATAAAGTAAAAGATAAGTTAGGAAAGTTATTAAAATTGTATCCATTGGCTTTTCAAAGTAGACAATACTTTAGGACATCCAAAATAAAATGGAGGACTATTAATATGGGATGAAGGGAATCACAGCATAAAAGGAAAGATACATACCTCATTAGTTGCAACAAATCTTTTCTTTATAATTTGGAATTCATAATTGCTATAGAATTAATAATCCTTCCAATCATGGATTAGTGTTGATTACCAAGGTTGTTTTTTAGTGTTCCTACCCTCTTTATTTGTGAGTTTGGTCTTCTAATTATTTACTTTAGTTTGTACATAACTAAATTTTCAGTCACTCATTTGGCCTTTTGTATTTCCCCAATTTAGTTGGGATCAAAGCTTAGTTGAGTTATGTGGTCCTTCTTCATTTCTTACAATTGTTATGTGCATCTAGTTGAAATTATTTATATCTTCTTTGCTAAGTATCATTAGTTATGTATGTAGTTCTGTATATGCATGCCTGAGATATGTTTTGCTAACTTTTATCCATCTAAACTATTGATAAGTTTGCATCTTTATTTATTTATTTCTTTTTTGTAACTCACATTTAAGTGAATCTTTTTTACTCTGATTTGTAGTCCGTACCTTGTTTGCCCATACTGTCATCATATGATGGTTTAAATGCTTTGGGATCATTGCGACTGGGAAAGTATACAGCGGTAATCTCACGTTAGTTTTCACTGAAGTGCATTAGATTTAATTGCTTTAGATATCAGATATAATTTTAAGGATATATGATTCTATTGCAGTGGTTTAATGATGTAAATTCGACTGATATCTCTGATAAGTGTGAAGATGTTCTAGATCTGTTGTGCAAAACTCATGGTTGTGAAGTAAGTCCATGTTATCCAGCCTTAAATTTGACATGCTTATTCTTTGCTGGGATACTACTTTTGAAATTGAGAATTAAATTGTCATACTTTGATGAAATACTTCATATTTCACTTATTATTGTTCAAGACGGTGGAAATTGTTATACCTGAGCTCCAAGAGATGCGAAATGCTCATCTTGTTTCAATTGGAGCTGAAATGCTGTGCTCTGTAAATCCTGATTGTGATGATGGGTATGTTTCTTTGCCTTCTTTGAGGGTACATTAATGAGTAGGTTTATTGTATACCCAAAGTAGAACAGCGTTTTTCCAGAGTTATTGGAATTGTTCAAAATGATTGATATTGTTGTCTAAGGATGACATTATCTACCAAAAGAAGAAATAACTAAGGATGACAATATATTTAAATTGATATGGTCTCCCGCCTTTTGTCTTTGTAGGAAAGGTGTGAGAATGGCATATGATACTCGGACTAGTTTGGCACTTTTTCGATCATTTACTGCATCAGACTATGTTGCTGCCCAGTGTCTTAGGTGAGGCAAATAATGATCAGAGCAATTCACAACTTCTCTTTTGGAATTTAAGTTGTATGTAATTCAGATATTTGATTCTTTACATTATATCAGAAGTGTCTAAATCCTTATGAGCATGCTATAGTTAACAAAATCTCATTAAAACATGGATGGCCAACAATGTTATGGTCTTTCATAAAACAGGAATTGGCTTATAGACATATGATATTCAGTATGGAACTCCTATGTAATTATCTTAAGACATGAAAGGTTTATTGTCTGGCTCCCATTTTGAATCATTGATGTATACTATCTTTTCATTGTGCTGTACATGTTCATTTTGTTTTCCTCCTCATTCCCTTTCGCAAGGGATTTTATGAAATGTGCTGGATGTGAAAGACCGCAAATTATTTGTTTTGAATAGAGAGGATTACCGTGGGAGAACCTGTGCAGCGACTCTAGACATCTAAAAGTTTGGAGAATGACGTTATTTTCCAGGATGATGATTACTTGATTAGGAAATGTATCAGATTCTGAACCTTGTCTTAGAATCAGATGTTTTGTTTAAATTTTTATCATGCTCAACATCCCACTGTTTGAATTTTAAATTGAAATTCATTTGAGGTTGGTTTGCTTCCATTATTCTTTCTTATGCACATGATTAATATGACACCCTAGAAGTTAGTCTCACATTGGGTTGTTGGATTGTGAAGGTGTTGCATGAGTTCTAAGTCTCACATTGATTCTTTACTAGGTGAAATTGACTTTATAAGTGATTTTAGGGAGTTTCAATTGTGACTTGACCAGTCTTGTTAGGGTAATAGCGCAGATGCAGTTAGCCACCTCTCATGAGTCGTGACAAATGGTATGGGAGAAATCTAGTAACATCATGTGGCACTAGAGTACTACAATTGTGCAACATGATGTAAACCCTAACAAGGATGTTAGGATTTGAGTGGTTGTGAGACTCTAGGAAGTTAGTCCCACATTGGTGAGTGGATTGTAAAGGTATTTCATGAGTACTAAGTTCCACATATGTTCCTTACTGGGCGAGACTGGGCTTTATACGTGATTTCAGGAAGCTCTAACTGTATCTTAACTAGGCTTTTTGGAGTAATAATGTTGATTTGACTAGCACTTTCTCTAAGTTGTGACAATTATTTTTGGAATCTCATGCTAAGAAGTCCAATATTGTGTTCTGACATGTTCACAATTCACTAGTTGTGAATTCTTACAAATAGGGCAAGTGTAGAAGTTCCAGATTCCTTATTGATTGTCCTCCTCTGGGCGAAGCTGAATTAATATATAATCAATAGAGACAAATTGGAGAGCTCTTTGGAGAACTCAAAAGCAGGTTTGCAGTATGAGCTGAGTGGTCTTGTTCCCTTTTGTTTGGTTAGACATGATGGCATTGTTGTGGGTTGGTCATTTATTTTCAAAGTATAAAAGGCCTAGATTTCCTTACTTCGCTGACATCTTTCTCTACTTTTTATTGTCGCTCATAAGCAGTCAAATTATCAAGGTCCAGGGGCATCTTGTTCTTACTATTATGTGTGGCACCTTGACCAGGCCAGATGGACCTCCGAAAAGTACATCTTTTCTTATGTTTAAGATCTAGTCTTCTTGTTCATCTTTATACAACAAATTGTATATATCTTCAGAAAGATATGGTTTTTAGCTTTCATTCCAGATGCTGATACACAAAAGTGAGGCTGCTAAATGTATGATTGTTGATATCTTCTTGTCAATGACCCTTGGGAAAATATTTGACATACATTTTTGATATGGCACATCCTCATTTAACACATATAGTTCGTGAGATGTTATAGATCTAGTTTCACCTATCCTCTTTATGCTGTGATTTATATCATAATTTTCAGAAGATATGATTTTATCTCTAATTCTTTGGCATGACAATAAAACTTCGGGGTGTTGATTGTATACGTGTTGCATCCTTCTCTGAATGATCCTTTGGGAATAGCTAATGTACTTCATTCATGTATCACATCCTCATTTAAGGTCAAATTTAGTTAGTGAGATGCTCAGGCTCTTTTTACTTGGTGTAAACTGTTATATTATATTTGTTTGTGTTTACTTTTAAATATTTTATGGTTTGCTTCAGGCGAAGGATTATGTACCATCATATGGAGATCTTCAAGAAGGTCGATGTCATAGTGACCCCAACAACTGGGTATGTAAGCCTAACTGATAATCAGTGTTAACGATGCTGCTAATGAATTGGATCATGATATGCAATAAATCATCAATTGAGGAGGAATTTGGATATGGTTTACTACAATCCATGCCAAAGTTGATCCAAATAGATTTTGTATCTAAGACATAAAAATCTTACACTTTTTTTTGGCTTTTGTAAGAAGAGTATTGATTTTAATTGTATCAACTCTGATTTTAGATAAAGTATTGGATAAATATCTGATCCAGCCTGATCGTAATCTTTTTATAGGCATGCTTGTGACAAAGCTTATATATAGGTTTATTATATGTATTCTGAAATTGTATCTGATTTTATCAGTTTCTGTGAGTCACTATAGTCATTTGCCTCATTTTATAATTTTAGCTATTACTCTTACTCTTATGTGCTTTTCAAAGAAAATTACTAATTTGGATTGTGTAGTTGTTTACCTCTAGCTTATTATCATGCATGCAGCATATTTATATTTTGTCTTTGAGAATTTATAACTGCAAATATATGCTTTCTTATGGTAACAGAATGACAGCTCCCATAATACCTCCTAGTGCAATTCAATTTGGGGAGACAGATATGCAGGTTACAGGTTTTTTTCTCCACATTTCACGTTGCAGCTTTAGAAGATTATTTTTTGTCTATAATAGTTGCTCTCAATTGAAAAGCATGAATTTGAAAATGATTTTTAGCCAAAATGTTTGTTTCTAAGTAACTATATTGCCATGAGCCTTTATGTTCCTCCTAATTTCTTTTCTTCTATTATAATTTCTGTCACATTTTTATTACGAAATAATAATTGGTCTTGTTATAAATTTTCAATTATTCAAATGAAATCATTGAACATGTACAACTCAATGCATATTTCTGTCATTGTATAATTTGGAATGTGGACAAGTCATATAGAGGTCGTTATGTGATAATTTAAAATTTTACATGCATCTTATGTGACTTAATGATGGATTATTTGATACTAAAGGTTAACTATTATTTTTTCTTTTTAAAATATTTTCTTACTAAATATGTGGCTGACAACACTTCCTTTCCAGCTTCACTTCTCCCAGTCCACTGATTCTTGTTCTAAATCAAGATTGAAGGTTTTGACAAAAAGCCTCTTCTTAAGTTCCTGAAAATTAGCACTTCAAAGAACATGAAGGCGATATGATTAATTTAGTTTCTAAATCCAGCCCTTTTATAAAGCTGGGATGTGGTACCATTGGTTTGATACCATCAGGCATCCCATTAAAGGATGCATTAAACTAACCAAATAAAATAAAGAAGTTGTATGGTAATTCTTGAGATTTTTGGCAGCTATGTTTGTTGTGAGGTGGAAATACTTCCTCTGACACTCCGGCCATTAAGTTCTGATATGGTTGCTATCTAGGCAGCTGCCTTGTTGTATAGGCATTGCAGCAGTGAATGCTCACTTAACTTTGAATGAGGTTTTAATTCTTTCCATCTGTCTTTGTTTACCCCATCTCCTTGGGAGTGCATGTTGTGAATAAGGACCTGACTAGATTAGATGGTCCTGTGATATTTAGAAATGGGTGGTTGCAAATAGTCGCCTTGCATTGTGACAGAAGAGCTTACATGTTGCAGTTTTTGGGCAGATCAAAGGACTGAACATTTTTTGGGATCGCCAATTCTTTTAGTCTGAGGACATTTTAGTTTTCTTTGATTTTGGAAATAATATGAACCTTTTGCACCATCTGTTTCCCAAAACAAAAGAAAATCTTTGTCTTGTCCCTAGGTAGTAAAGAGGGAAGCCTTTCCTAGCTAAGTTGCCTCAAAGGCTTAAAAGTTTGGCAAAATGGCAGTTGGTGAGGTTAGTTACTGTCAAAGTTACCCTTACATCTTTTCACTCCATGTAGCATGTTAAAATCCATTAATGAATGTATATACCTCTCAATGCTCTTAATCCATTAATGAATGTCGCCAGATGAGATTCTAAAACCTTTTGAGATTATTCATCAAATTCTGAAATTAGAATTGACCCGTTGAGATTGTGCATAAAGCAGATGTCTAGTGTCTTCTGTGTTATTATATATTCAATTTTCTTAAACTTCAAAAATTTGAGGTTGTACATTAGGCACATGTCCAGTATTGTTTTCATTTTTGTAGATTCAATTGTCTCCAATTTGCAAAATTTGAGGTTGTACAATAGGCACACATCCTGTTTCTTTTTAGTTATTCGAGATTCAGCCATCTCCAATTTATATATATTTTTGCTAAATTTGAAGTAAATTGTCTCTTTCTGTTCACTCTGTTGTGTATATGTAGTTTTACACTTCCACCATCTTTAAAAGTTTTCGTGCATACCTTTCTCTTGTTTATAGGTTATCTTATGCGGTTTATCCTTGCGGCAAATCTTCTTGGACTTCCTGCCATTTCTGTGCCTGTGAGTGTTGCGTATCTTTTTCTTAAGAATCCTATCTGATGTGTTCAATGGTTTATGTATTTCCTGCACTCAGCTTTCATCCTTGGTAAATAGAAAATGAGATAAATAGACTTCGACCTCCATCACCAATTAAGAAATTTCCATTTATCTTACAACTTGTGTTGCAGCAACTCCCACAAATGTTGATACAATTGGAAGCAAAGTCTATAAAAATTTAATCTGAAGGATAAAAAAAAAGTTCCAAAAAAAAGGGAAAAACTTGTGGTTTTCTTAATTTTGCTTGTTGCATGTCTTGAGTAGAACGTTGAGTGCTGGATAATTGGAGGAATTTCAGATATTGTTATCGTACATTAAAGCAACATATATGGACGTCTATAATGTAAATAAATTGAAGCCCACTTCCCAAGCTGGATTGGTGTTGAAAATCTGCAACAAATCTTTGCATTTTGTCTCCCCTTCCGTATCATATACTAATCAGCAAGCTGTTTATTATAATATATATGAATCCTAGGAAGTGGAAATTTCATTTCGGGTATTATAATATGAATCAGTTGAGAATTTTCCTAAAGTATTTGGTGAACTGTCTTTTATGTTGGGTTATGATAATCTTTTGGGTCAATATCTTCAATATTCAGGTCGGTTATGATAAACAAGGACTTCCAATAGGTTTGCAACTAATCGGCCGTCCGTGGGGTGAGGCTTCGCTTTTGCGCGTGGCTTCTGCAATAGAGGTATCATCAGTCCTTATAAATTGTTGAATGAAGGAAAATGGACCGTTTCTAGGGCATGCTGTAAAAATTGCATATTACTGATGTAATTTATTCTTCTCATGTTTCCAGGAACTCTGCTTGAAGTCTAAGAAGAGGCCTGTATCTTTTTATGATGTTCTGAAGACTAACTGAAGTGCTCTGGCTTACCTTTGTTCATAGTTTTAACATTGTGGAAGCTCTCCCTATTGTGATTGTCACTTGACAAAAGACTCTTACTGTGCTATATCAATTGGTCCAGACCTCTTTGGTGAGATCGATCCAATGTCACAATAAAATATCCTTCAAAAAATAATTATTGACTGTGATCAGGTTTATTTGTCCTCAATTGCTTTAAGGTTTATATGTATTAATTTGCACCGCTTTAGGGGTTTCAGTCTATTTAGTTATTGTGGCAATAGAGACGATACTGATTTGTGTGCCAGATGGAAATCAGTCTAAACCAAGATATATACTAGTAATGCTATCAATCATTTTTATTTTATTTTATTTTATTTTATCCTACCAAAGTTGATGTGGCTTTTAAAATTACCATTTGATCAAAATTCAATAGTGGTTTATCCTAAAACCAATGGTGATTTTAAAAAACACATCAATTTTAAGAGAACAAAATGATGACAAAAGAAGGGTTCCTAGCATTGTTCATATATATATATATATAACGGATTAACAATATCATAAAGAAAATGGTACACACTCCCACTTTTGCACTCTTAACTGCACACTACTTAAAGGCTTAACGTGGCAATGAAAATTTATATTGAATTTTGGATGAATTATTATTAAATTTTTTATTTAATAGTGATTTTCAATCTCACATAGAATGTGCACTTAGGATTGGTGAGATTAAGGATGACATGCATATATTATGGTGTCATGAACACGATAATTTATTAAATTATGGTGTCCATGAAAACATGTTAATGAGATTAAGGATGACATGCATAAATCGAGAAATGATCCAATTTTTTTTTTTCTCTGTCGTCTTCTTCGTTAATTCTTTCCGGTTTGATTTATTTATTTATTTTTTTTAAGTAATTGCATTTTTAAAATGATATGATTTTGTGTGTTTCTGTAGACCCTTTTGGATATATTTTAATGGGGTGGTTTTAATTTAATAATTTTGGTATTTGTTGCTTGATGGGGTTCAATTGCAGAAGCTTCCTGTGTCTTCTACGTTCTTTTCGGTTTAATTTTTTGGTCTTGATTAAGTAATAGTATTTTTGAAATGATTTTGTGTTTTTAAATACAACGGTCCAAATTTTCTTCTTTTGGGTTCCTCTACGATCTTTTCGGTTTGCTTTTTTGGCTTTGATTAAGTAATTGCTTTTTTGAAATGATTTGATTTATTAATTATAATCCAGGACAATTATATCTCAAAATTAATGTGCTTTATGCATAAACACAAGATAATCACTGTTTGAGCTCTCTTTAGTTCATATTTTCTTAGTTAATATTTCGAGGTGAAGACTGAAGAGGCTGGCTTTTAAGTTCTCCAACAGTGAGACAGAATACTCTAAACTAGGGTTTTGGCTTGAAAATCGCATATTTTATAATGTAAATAAATTGAAGGCGACTTCCCAAGCTGGATTGGTGTTGAAAATCTGCAACAAATATTTGCATTTTTTTTACCCCTTCTATATCATATGCCAATCAGCAAGCAGTTTATTATAATAATTAAGGAAATTTCATTCAGGTATTATATATTATATGAATCAGTTTGAGAATGTTAAGAAAAATGGATGGTTTCTAGGGCATGCTCTAAAAATTGCTTATTACTGGGATCTAATTTACTCTTATGTTTTCAGAAACTCTGCTTCAAGTCTAACAACAGAGGACTTACTGAAGTGGTAGCAATGAAATAGAAGACTATTTATCTCATTGAACAATCAGATATACAAGACCAATAATAAGCAAAAATACACAACTAAAATTTTGTTTATTATCCCTACTCATAACCTATAAAGAATCACTTACAAAAGGGGAAAAAGAATACAAGTATGCATATCAAACAATATGTTTATACCATTAAATCCAAAAAATGATAATCCCAAATTACAGTATCCACCCATCAATTATATATACTCCATTAATTAACCCCGGAAGGTGCCTACCTATATGATTTAAGAACCCTATCAACTTGTCATATGGGTTTTGCAATTGTGTGAAACGTCTTATGGCTTGCCGCACTGGTCGACATCAAGAAACCCCCATTGACTAGGATCAAAATCCAAATCCAATTCGATGTTGCTAAGGAATTCAGCGTTGAAAAGGTCCGGAAGGTCATCATCCAAATCAAACATTTCATCTATGAAAGGATCTGTCAGATGCTCCTCTATCATACCATTAGGCACGTTAGTTTCAGAAACTACAACATGCTCGGCATCGGTTCTCAATTCACCTCCACTATCCCCATTCTTCACATTAGGAGAAATGTCCTCAGCTGCAAATGTAGCCCTTGAAGCTTCGTTGTAAGCAAATGCAGTGCTTTGATCACCATCCTCATTCCTCAAGTTGGAGGAAACAAAGACCTCAGAAGAGTAGTTTGATGTAGTTGTGGAATCAAACCCTGCTAGAGACTCTACGGGACGAGTGCTGGATGAAGTTGTAGCCGAAGAAGAATCTGGAAAGTTGAGGCGAGCACAAGAACCGTACATAGTCCTCGCAGCTTCATCATAAGCAAGGGCGGCTTCTATTGCGTTAGAAAAAGTACCTAGCCAGAGTCTCTTTCCCCCCTTTGGCTGCCGAATTTCTACAACCCACTTGCCCCACGTCCTCTGTCTGACTCCTCTGTAATTGATTTGTGAGTTCTGAGGCCCTCCCTTGCCTTTCATGCAGCCTTTCTTAGAGCCGATGGCTTGAAGTTTACGATTTGGTGAGTCAATTTGATCAGTCTGACACTCTTTCCACTGAGCAAGAGCCTCAGCAGCTCGTGACTTTCTCTTCCTGAAAAAACAAAAGAAAACATTTAATTAGCTCAAAAGTAGCCATATATACACATATTGTTCAACGCACGTACAGTATATATTGCAGAGCAAAAGGCAACAATTAATCTAGCAAAAAAATGCGTTACTTAATCCATGCAGTGATATTATTTATTGGAATCGAAATTCCACTAAAAACAACCGGAAATTCAACAACGAAACGATGCAGTACCGTGACTTGCATCATATATATATATTAGGAGAGGAGAGGAGGATCTGAGTCGGGTTGTTTTTTATGATCAGCTATATATATATATATATATTTGATAAACAAAGGCACACAATTCGTTTTTGCGTTTTATAAGATCAGATCACGCTTATTATTTAACGACACAAACATACGTAGAAAATTTGGAAACATGAATATATATCAAGAGATATCGATCGTTTCACACGATCATCAGAAACGACGAACCGTGGGAACACAAAAAAGAAAAGGAATTTCTCAAAACCCCAGGAAATTAAATCACAAAGAAAAATATCAAAGAAAGTACGTACGTACCTCGTAGTCGTGGTCTTTGAAATAGAAGACATGGGCATGGTACGTAGTACGTACGTGATCAGTTCGCGCGCGTTGGGAGAAAACCGAAAAACAGTTAGCGGTGATCAACGAAAAAACAAACCGTAAGCCGCGGTGGAGATCAGTGACTCGATGCCTCTCTAACTCTCTCAGGTTTATCGGAATCGTAGAAGAAGATCACGGCTAGAAGAGGCTTTACTTTCTGATCCTAGCTAGAAGCAGATTACGACCGACTAGAAGAAGCTTCCAGGCACCTAATATATATATATATATATATATAGAGAAATGCTTGGTTGTACACTTTCATCCCACTCCTATCCCACTCTTATCTACTTGGACCAATAATGTAAGAGATAGTGGAGAGAGTGTAGTGGGACCCATTTTTTTTAACAATATTATTGGTCCAAGTAGGTAAAAGTGGAATAGGAGTGGGATGAGAGTGTACAACCAAGCATTTCTCATATATATATATATATATATATATGAGAAATGCTTGGTTGTACACTCTCATCCCACTCCTATCCCACCCTTGTCTACGTGGACCAATAATGTGAGAGATAATAGAGAGAGTGTAGTGGGACCCTATTTTTTTAACAACATTATTGGTCCACGTAGACAAGGGTGGGATAGGAGTGGGATGAGAGTGTACAACCAAGCATTTCCCACTCCTATCCCACCCTTGTCTACGTGAACCAATAATGTGAGAGATAATATATATGAGAAATGCTTGGTTGTACACTCTCATCCCACTCCTATCCCACCCTTGTCTACGTGGACCAATAATGTGAGAGATAATAGAGAGAGTGTAGTGGGACCCTATTTTTTTAGAGTAATGATTCACTACCACCTAAATATACAACTTTTCACCACCTTGCCTATGTGGTAAAGTGGTCCCTCACAACTTTTTGAGTTTTTTAATTTTTTAAAAATAAATTAAGATGAGGGACCACCTTGCCACATAGACAAGGTGGTAAAAAGTTGTATATTTAGGTGGTAGTGAATCATTACTCATTTTTTTAACAACATTATTAGTCCACGTAGATAAGGGTGGGATAGGAATGGGATGAGAGTGTACAACCAAGCATTTCTCATATATATATATATATATATATATATATATATATATATATATATATATATATATATATATATATATATATATATATATATATATATATATATATCACTGCTAGCTTCTTCTTTTTTTTGGTTGAGAACAGCTCCCTACTATCTGGAACTGGAAGGGCGCGGGAGTATTTCCAATTCTAAATTGACTTTTATGTCCTCATACTTTGCTCATAGCTTCATTTATGCCACTCTACACAAAATTCGTTGTTCCGCTCTTGAGTCCCTGGGCAGTAAATACTTTGCTTTTTTGAGGAAGACTTTTGTTAGTGCTCGATCGATCTGCTCAGATATATGCGGAATCATAAATCCGATCAAGGATTGGAAACCCAATAGCAGTTAATTAATTAGTTAGATAATGATTTAAAGTTGACATATTGAAACACGTGTATATATTAAGGATCAATATATATATATATATATATATATATATATATATATATATATATAAATTAAATTCTTAGTAATTAATTTAAGAAAGGATAAGGATCAATATAATGATTTAAAGTTGGCATATTGAAGCACGTGTATATATATTAAGGAAGAATAATATATATATGTTTCATAATTCGAATTGATAGACAAATAAATAATTAAGATTGTAATTTTATTAGATTTAAGGGACAATTTTTAATGAGTTTTCTGATTTGCTTCACATCGAATGTGTAAATTGCTGCATTGTGAGTTGAACCCATAAATAAAAGAGCAAAAGAGTGACGTCCAACAGATGAAGCTCCCACATCGTTCAGTTACAAGAAAAGAGATGACCTACTTTGCTTTTTTGGTTTTGATTAAGTAATTGCATTTTTGAAATGATTTGATTTTGTGTGTTTCTCTAGACCCTTTTCAATAAATTTAATTATGTGGATTGTATAAGATCTACTTTGCATATATTAATTATAATCTAGGACCATTATATCTCAAAATTAATATGCATGCTTTATGCATAAACGTACACAAGATAATCACTGTTTAAGCTCTCTCTAGTTCATATTTCGAGGTGAAGAGGCTGGCTTTTAAGTTCTCCAAACTTGGGTTTTGGCTTGGAAATCACATATTTTATAATGTAAATAAATTGAAGCCTACTTCCCAAGCTGGATTGGTGTTGAAAATCTGCAGCAAATATTTGCATTTTGTTTACCCCTTCCATATCATATGCTAATCAGCAAGCAGTTTAATTATTATAATATGGAAATTCCATTCAGGTATATTATAATATGAATCAGCTGAGAATTTGAAGGAAAATGGATGGCTTCTAGGGCACGTTCTAAAAATTGCTTATTACTGAGATCTAATTTAACTCTAGTTCAAGTCTAAGAATAGAGGGCTAACTGAAGTGGCAGCAATGAAATAGAGGACTGAAAAATAAATTGACTTCTAATTTAACCGTGTCAGTGTGTGTGTGCAACATGTAACAAAATATCAAAAGTGCGAAATTTAATTGAGATAGATATTTTGTTAACGAAGTAGAAACTCAATTAAGAGAAAAATCACTTTAGGGTAGCCAAACCCAAAAAATCCACTATTCAGAAGACAAAGCTAGTAACAAGACAGTAACACTCACATACCCATATGCAGCGATCGTATCTTGTACTCTGACACGTAACTTAACGTGAATGTCTCTCAACCAAGTCACATACTTGAAGAGGTCTTCAATGAATTCTTTTACCTTAGGGCTTCTCCTTAAGATAGACTTCAACACGAGCACAATGACAGCACACCAACAACCCTTAGAGAGCTAGCAGATCTTCACAATATCTACTTAAACACCTTCTCTAAGTACAGAAGAATTCAACACTGAATTCTTGATTTTTACATGCCTAGAGGTCCGCTGAGTGTGTCCGAACGGAGAACTGCAACCGTCTTTCCATACCGCGCTTCACGCTTTCTATATCAAGGCCGCGTTCGGATGGTGTTGCTCTAGCGTCTGGACGGTTCTACTTCTCACTACAAAAAAAAAAAAAGGCATTTATGGACGGTTTTTTTCTAGACAGTTTCTAAAACCGTCTAGAAAACAAAATTTGTAGATGGTTTTTTTGAAACCATCTATAAAAAATTTATTATGGACGGTTTGATTAAACCGTCCATAAAATTCCAGACGGTTTAGTTAAAACCGACTATAAATTTATAGACGGTTTTTTTTTTTTTCGAAACCGTCTGTAAATGTAATTTCTAAATGGTTTAGTTAAAACCGTCTGGAATTTTATGGACGGTTTTTACCAAACCGTCCATAATAAATTTCAGTTCCAGACGGTTTAAAAAAAAACTGTCTGAATTTTTTTTTTTCATGTCATGTCATCAATCTGCGTGATGCCTCCAAATTTCAACACATCCATCCGATTTTTTTCCAAACCAAAATCACAACCGTCCGTTTTTTGACTTGTGCACTTCTGTTAAAAACCCCGAAACTGTACACGTCTGCGCATTCTTCCGTTAAAAACAGAGTAATGCTACTGATCTATATTCAATAAACACAAATATACACATCTGCGCATTCTTCCGCACGCATCCAGACATTCTTTTCATTCTTTTCATTTTCATTCAACCTAATCATGTATATTTGCACTAAATCTTTCGTTAAAAACCCCAAATCATGCCTTTTCTGTATAGCCTCTTCATTTCTGCTTGTTCAAGAATCCAAAATCAGAAATTGAAGCAGATTGACAGCGAATGGGTTTGCTTTATGGGTTTCAAGCAGATTGACACCGACTGGTATAATCGCCGTCCAGTTCCCCCAAATCTTTCCCTTATTCTTCTTGTTGATTTTTGGGTCTTATTTTTAGCATGAGTTTGCTTTCTGGGTGTGATTTTGTTGTTAGTTTTTTTGGGTCTTCTTTTGGGTTACTAAAATAGGATGAAATATTTGGGTCGATCTTCATTGTTGTGTTTTGCGTTTTGAACAGATCCTTCAGACGAGACGAAGAAAAACGTACACCGAAGACGACGACCGCTACAGAAGAAAGGAAATCGAATGAAGATGAAGGGAAATTGGTTGACGATGAAGAGACAGTGATTTTCGGAGATGAACCCAGTGATTCTTTTGGGAGATGAACCCAGTGATTTTTAGTGCTAGTTTTTGTTTGCAAATGAGGGAGATATTTAGATCTAGCTGCAAATGAGGGAGATGAACGGTGAACCCAGTGACTTTCGGTGGATTTCCAGTGGATTTGCAAATAAGGGAGACGACCGGACAAAAAAAAAAAAAATCATATTCAAACTGACGCATAGATTTTTTATTTTTATAAATAATTAATGATTCTGGACGATTTTGGGCAAAACCGTCTGGAATCAGTTCTAGACGGTTTGTGTCAAACCGTCTAGAATTGCGGACGGTTTGGCCCAAACCGTCCATAATCCAAATTAGCGACACATAGTCCTAGACGGTTTGAAACCGTCTAGAAAAAACCTTATAGAACGTTTTCCAGACGGTTTTTTCTAATTTCTAGACGGTTTCAAATCGTCCAAAATTCTTGATTTTTTTGTAGTGTCTGTTGCACGTAAATACTATAATAAGGACTGCGTCCGGATGGTGTTGCCCTGATGTCCGAACGGTGTTGCCCTAATGTCCGAACGGTGTTGCCCTGACGTCCAAACGGTTGTAATTCTTCTCCACATCTTTTGCCATAATAAGGACTATTTTTAGACAATGTAGCCTTGTCGTCCGGACGGATGCAGCTGTCTTCCCATATACATGTCTGCAAAGGAAAACCTAATTTTTGTCAAACTCTGAAGAGCGTCCGGACGTGTTGCCATGACGTCCAGACGGATTCAACTTTGAACTGTTTGAATCTTCTAAACACTGATGGGCGTCCGAACAGTATTGCCACGACGTCTGGACGGATGTTGCTGATTGATGAGCGTCCGAAAGCTTTATTGGGCCGTCCGGACAGAAACAAAGGATTCGATTTTTCTGAGTTGGAATTTGCACAAAATCTTCCTTGAACACTGAAATAGCCTTCATGCATCTTGTGACACTGGAACTTGTCATAATAAGGTTATTTCCATCTTTGAATAATAAACTCTAAATACTTTGAAGATTCTGGAATATACAGCATCCCTCACTATAAAAAAAAATGGCTTTTTGAGCCGTTTTAGTAAAAGCGTCTCTAATTAAAGCCGTTTTAATGAAAATGGCTATAATTAGAGCTGCTTTTTTAAAATAGCTCTAATTAATTTTGAGCCGTTTTTACTAAAACGGCTCTAATTTGAGCTGTTTTTGTAAAAATGATTCAAATTAGTTTGAGTCGTTTTAACAAAAGTGGCTTAAATTAAAGTCCTGTTTTTAAAAGGGATCAAATTAGAGCCACTTTTCGAAAACGGCTCAAATTAGAGACGTTTTAAAAACAGCTCTAATTAGAGTCGTCTTAACAAAAAACGGTTCAAAGTATAGCCATTTTGATCAAAACGGCTATAATTGCAGCCCTTTAAACAAAAAAAAAAAAAAAAAAAAAAAGTCTCACATAGATCGTACCACGACCGATCACATGATCATACCACAATTCATCAGATAGATCATACCACGATTCATCACATTGATCGTACCACGATCTCACATAGATTGTACGTACATGACCGATCACATAGATCGTACCACGACCGATCACATAGATCGTACCACGATCGATCACATTAGCCGTACCACGATCGATCACATTAGCCGTACCACGATCGATCACATTAGTCGTACCACGATCCATCACATTGATCGTACCATGGCCGATCACATAAATCGTACCAAGATCGATCACATAGATCGTACCATGGCCGATCACATAAATCGTACCAAGATCGATCACATAGATCGTACCATAATCGATCACATTGGCCGTAGCATGATCGATCACATTTGATGAGTGCCAAATATTGTGTATTTGGACCCCTTGATTTGCACTAGTTAGACCTTTAGCCTTGTTATTTTCTAATGTTTTGGTTAGTTTTTGTGTTTTCTGTTTCTGTAGGACAATAAGAGAGGAATGACAAATTTCATAAGAAAATGACTGGAAATTCGGAGGTCCTGAAAAGTCGATCGATCGAACTTAAAATTCGATCGATCGAAACTTTGCCCGAAGTCGATCGATCGAAATAAAAGTCGATCGATCAAAATTTCCCAAAAACTGCTTTTGCAGAGCGCGCCAGAACACCCAATCAGAAGCCAAAAAGCAGTCCTCCCTCTGATTTTCGCAGCAGAACACGCTGGTTTCGTGTTTTTAGTTGTCTCTAGTAGCAGAGGAACCCTAGAGGAGGGTAGAGGAGTCATTTCTTTAAACACATTCTAGAGGAAGACAGACACACGTGGCAAGATGGCAAATGGGATGCTTTTTGGCAACTTTGATTCCTGCCTAAGTTTTTCCTTGGAAAGATTGGATGTGACAACACATGGGTCCATGTGCCAGCACCCAGCAGATATTATTCCTCATATATGTAACAATATAATTTGGTGTACATGCATATTAGGGGTGGGCAAATTATCCGCCTACCGCCTACCGACCGCTTACCGAATCGACATCGACCGCCTACCGACTTTAACCGACTAATTTCGGTTCGGTAGTCGGTATAAAATTTTATTCCGAAAGCCGGATCGGCAGCCGAACCGAACCGAACCGCCTTTTAAGCGACAACCGAACCGAACCGAACCGCCTTTTAAGCGGTAACCGAACCGAACCGAATTCTATTCCGACCGATTAACCGAACCGACATAAAACGAAACGACATCGTTTTAATAAGAACGAAACGTATGATCATTTTTTTTCCTTTAAAAAAATCAAAACGACGTCGTTTCATTACCCATTTTAATCGAATGTTAACCGATTTAACCGACTTAACCGACCGCCTATTTACCGCTTAACCGACTTAACCGAAATAAATTCACCGACTACATTCCGACAAAAGTCGGTTAACCGACCGAATTAACCGACTTAACCGCCTACCGAACCGACGCCCACCCCTAATGCATATATTCTTTTTACATTATAAAACGCATCTCTATGTTCTATTCTATTGACTTTTAGGTAATGTCGATCATTGTTTACTCAATATAAATCAAACACAAAATTAATAGATTAAGATTAATGAATTTGATCCGCTGAATTAAATAAATTCAATTAAAGTTAATTTATATATTTTTATACTCATACATCAATACGAATCGAACCGAATATACGAATACGAAATGCCACCACTCTAAGCTCGACATTCATTATAAAAACCAAAACTTGGATGCAAACAACATGACCTTTTTTCTTTGTGAAATGATAAAGGAACCCAAAAGATCAGTAGGGCCAAGTTGTCTAATGTCTTTACAGTAGTTTAATGGTTCTTTTTAATTTGTTAGATTAAATATTTGTTTCTTTTTTGTCATATTACAAAAAGGAAGTATTAGATATAGTCCCAACTTGGACGTCAGGATTAGAATATTAATTAAATAAATTAGTTTTTATCACCTAATTAAACTTTAGAGATAAATTATGATTTTCATTTTTACGAAACTATATCAATCTTTCATTCAAAAAAACTGAGGAAACTAGAGCAAATTGCCCTAAGAAAATAGAGCATGTTGCTCGTTCTAAAGTCATCGTCAATGTCATAGATATACAGGAATTTTTTTCATCCAAACACTATTCATTACTTGTTTTATTGGAGCCTTGGCTAAACTACGCACAACAAAATTTGCATATCTCTTAACATGACCAATCTGCTAGCTCCATAGCTCATTTAAGACGCCTTTAACATCCTTTACAATCTGCCCATACCGACTCCAATTCGCATTTAAATTTACAATCTGTCCTAAATTTAATATTATTCTATTTCTTGTAGGCTTAAGTGATTCTCTCAATTATTCTTTCATCATTTTCCAAGTAAGTTCTATTACCTTTCTTGTACCCACTTTTCTCTTTCTTTCTTTTCTTTTTTTTTTTTCATTCTCATTGGTCATGTCACTTTTAGTGAAAGATTTTCCACAAGTCTTATTGAAGTACCTTGGAATACTAACATCTTAAAGCTCAATATTATGCAACTTTCACATTATAACACAAGAATTACGTTTGATGAATTGAGCACAACCATATTAGTATACAAATGAACAAAATGCAGTTTAAATGACAATTTGACATTCTTATACACATTCTCCCTCACAAGAACAAGACCAGCACACCTAAAAGTGCTAGAGCCAAGTGCCTCCAAATTTCCCACTGCTACTCACCTTGGTGTCTTTCATCCTGAACTAATGTGCACCGTCTGTACGTAATAGAAAAGAGGTGCAATGGAATCATGGGATACGTAGTAGTTCAAAACCGCGTTCTCCCAACCATATCCCCAAAACTTTGAGAATCTTCCACGTCCATCACACAACATCATCAATTTTATATTCCAAGCTAACTTATCCTCCGATCCGTCCTTTCCCTTGTACTTCCAACCCCTTTATATAATCTTTCTATATATATACGTACAGGTTGTGTTTACCAACTCCTTTTTATAGCAAGTGAGAGAGCGAACCAATATATATATATAATTTTCCAGGGATAATATTTCTTTCAAAAAACAATTGTGCATGGAAGGTATATATGTCATTTTTTTTCGGGTTTTCCAGATTAATTTCCATCATTGTCTCTAATTTTGACTAATTTATTAAAAAAAAAGTTTATAATATCATTACTGTACTCGTTATCATATATTTATCAATATCAAATTCCAGATCGCGCTCAGGGTACCTCTCTCTCATCCTCTTTAATTATTGTCTTTAATTACTGCAACTCTTCTTCTTTCTATCCTTAGTTATATATGTTTTATGCATGCATCTTTCTCCTTTCTATACATGTCGGCCGGGAATTCACTACTTATGTGTGGAATGAAGTGATATTTATTCAAGAAGTAGACATAATTAACCATGTTTTTCTACCCTTTTTTAGCAAAACATGCATATGAGTAACTTTGACCATAGGGCCTCAATGATTTAGTAAGTTGATAACTTAATTAGATTAAAGTACTATATATAATCCCATATTGGAATATATCTAACTATTTCTTTTCTTTATTTAATATATCCCTATTATATCTAACACTTATTCTTTACGCCGCAATTTATATTCATTCTCATAATTTGTTACTTATATATGATCACCTATTACATATACCTTTTATTCTCCTATATATTTTTCATTTACGTACTTTATATATATATATATATATATATATAGTACTTTAATTATAGTACTTTAATTAATCTAATTAAGTTATCAACTTACTAAATCATTGAGGCCCTATGGTCAAAGTTACTCATATGTTTTGTTAAAAAAAGGGTAGAAAAACATGCATGGTTATGTCCACTTCTTTGAATAAATATTAGTACTTCATTCCACACATAAGTAGTGAATTCCCGGCCGACATGTATAGAAAGGAGAAAGATGCATGCATAAAACATATATAACTAAGAATAGAAAGAAGAAGAGTTGCCGTAATTAAAGACAATAATTAAAGAGGATGAGAGAGAGGTACGTACCCTGAGCGCGATCTGGAGTGGGTTCAGTCCTCATCCTGGAATGAAATGTTGATGGGAGAGGGAAATATCTTTGAATTTATAGACTTCTTGGTAAAGTAGAGAAGATGTTGCATTTCTTGTAGATGTTGCATTTCTTGGTAAAGTAGAGAAGATGTTGCATTTCTTGAAGATGTTGCATTTCTTGGTAAAGTAGAAAAGATGTTGCATTTCTTGGTAAAGTAGAGAATTTATTGACTTCTTGGTAAGGGCCAAGGGGGATCCAATCTAGAGACAAAAGAGCCGCATTCATAATCCCCACTCTCACACTCGCACTCGCACTCTCACACTCTAGATTGCTAAAGTTGTCTATCATTTTTTACAAACTAAGTGGATGGAAAGTCTAGATTGACAACTTTTTACTGCCTTTACTGCCCTATGATGACGTCATCTAGGGCCAAGGGGATCCAATCTAGAGACAAAAGAGCCGCATTCATAATCCCCACTCTCCCACTCGCACTCGTACTCGCACTCGCACTCTCACACTCTAGATTGCCCTATGATGACGTATTATAAAGTTGTCTATCATTTTTGACAAACTAAGAGCATTCCTAGCAGCTTCCCTTCCCTTCTCCTTCATTTTTCTTAAATGTAGGGAATAAAACTACTTTTTGCTTCCCTATCAAAAAACACCCCACAGCAGCTTCCTTTCATTTTTCCCTATATCATTAAAATATTATTTTGTTACTTTTACTTTAATTAAAAGTAAGAAAAGAAAGAGATAAAGTAAGAGAGAGATTATATTTTTAGAATAAAGAATTGAATGGGAGGTGAACAGTGCTTCCCAATGCATTGGGAAGCACTGTTCACTTCATAGGGAACAGATAATTGTAGGGAAGCTGCTGTGGGATAGTTTTTTTGACTTTCTTAAAATTTTCCCTAAAATTTAGGGGACAGATCCCTTGTAAGGAAGCTGCTAGTAATGCTCTAAGTGGATGGAAAGTCTAGATTGACAACTTTTTACTGCCCTTACTGCGTCATCATAGGGATAGAGACAAAAGAAACTCTAGACTTCTTAGAGCACTCACATTGGATCGTGTATATTTCAATCTAAAATAGCTAATCAAAACTCACTTTGTCTAATTTAGCTAATGGGTTTTAAAAGGTACACTCCATCCGATTATCTATTCTTAACTCTATACTCTTTTTTTACTCTTAGTTTATTCTTTTTATCTCATTTCCACTTTTTGTCATTTTACTTTTTTCACTTTTTGTATGTAGAAAACAATAAAATAATGGATAGATTGGTGAATAGTGCAACTCCACATGTAGAGTTGCACTATTCACAAATCTACCAAAACTCTATTTTAGATTTAGGATAGATAATCCAATGGAGGAGTGTTTTTGTGAGTTTGTTATCTATTATAGATTTAGAGGGACTTTTACATGATCCAATGTGAGTGCTCTTACTGCCCTATGATGACGTATTATAAAGTTGTCTCTATCCATATGTACTTTCTTTTGTAATTTTGTTAAGAGTATATTTGAGATTTGATATTAAGAGATTTAATTTATGTATTAATTGTAATTAATTATAATCAAATATAAAAGTAATAGAAAAATAATAAAAAATAGAGATGAGATTTTACGTGATTCAGTTTATGGCCTACATCTAAGATAAAACTCAAAGGGTTACATTATTGCTCTTATTCATTTATAATTTACAATACAAATTATTCGTATTTATAAAAATGTAGAGAAGATACAAAAGGGCATGTAGAGAGAATATAATAAAATATGAAAAATTAAATCAAATCAAAATTAAATATATTCAAATCTGATTTGATTATAATCAATTATAATTAATGTATAAATTAAATCTCTTAATATCATATCTCAAATATACTCTAACCGTCCGAGCTTCTTTATTTAGTTAACGCTAGCGGCCCCACATGCATAGAGTCAATTCTTCACCATCTTGCTTGGTATGAGACTTGACTTTTGCAATAAGTCACGCTCCAGTGTTTTTTTTTGTTGTTTTCGGTGCTGTTAGACTAGTCTAACAGCATCTGCTTAGAAGCCGGATCCTTTCTACATAATTGCTTGTGTTTTTGTTTGGTTTAATAATAATAAAATAAAAAAATAAAGAATAGAATAGAAATAAAAAAAAAAAAAAAATTTAAAAAATTGCTTGTGTTTGGTCACTCCCGTTTACAAATTTGGCCACTTTGGCCGTAACTAGTCTCATTTTCGATTGCTTCAAACGCTTATGAGAGTGACATCAATTACTTTTGACAGTTTTAATCAAAGTCGTTAACATATCAAAAAGCACATAATTTTTCTAAATTGGGTTGATTTCCTTTTTTTTTTTTTTTTAAAAAAAAGTATATAAAATTGTTATGCATTTTTTAACACGTAAAAAGTACATCATTTTTTATATTAACATGTAAGAAGCATATAATTTTTTAATATAACTACTAAAAAAAAATATCAAATTAACTTGACAAAGGGGTGAAAGAAATAGCATACTTTTGACAGTATTTTTTTTTATTTTTTTATTTTTTAAATAGGAGGAAAAGGGAAAAACAAGAACTTTGTATAGAATTACTCAATTCGTTGACCACAAAACCACAATGATGGAGCCACGTTTAAATTGACTTCTTTGCTATCACTCAATCATGTGAAAATAGATACCATAAATAGACAAACGGCAGGTGAAGATGGTGGTGGATTGCAAGGTACTTTGCTTTTATTTGGAAAAATGGCTTCCTTCAAAGGTTCTTAGAGTTTAAAATAAGGAGGAGGCACAAAATCCAAGTCCCCTATTTGCAACCATGACATGCATTGATAGAAAATATTTGAGAAATTGTTTTGGTTTTTCTTAACCAAAAACAGAGTACGTATGACCTTCTTATTTATATTCAAAGATACATAAGTTACAAATGCATGAGTTATGAAGCTTTACAGATCCTTAATAAATAAAGGAATGAAGATTGGAACAGGCAGCATTTACAAATGAAAATAATCGAAAAGAAACGATTGGGACATTAAGTGGCCATCAAGTGATAGTAAATGAAATAAATTTGAGTACATATGGACATCTAATTGAGGTTTTTTTTTTTTTTTTTTTTTTTTTTTTTTTTTTTTTAACATTATTGAATAGCTTGTGTTCTTGAGGAAACACCCCATGTATTTCGAATATTATTTTTGTTGAGCGTTGTACTTAACAGGTTTATTTATAAAATGTGCTCGATTCTAATAAAAAAAAGAAGAAGAAATAAATGAAGAAACTTAAGCGACACTACTTGGGAGGTTATCTGAACCTTGAGATTCTCTAACATTGACTTCTATTACAATTAACAACTTCCATTGCTTTTTTGTGTGTTTCTTAGGCCCTTTTGGATAAATTTGAATGGGGGTGGTTTTGATTTTGGTTTTTGTTGCTTGATAGGGTTCAATTGCAGAAGCTGGTCGCTTCAGACTAAAATTGGCAGGTAAATACAAGTAAAATTCTTTTTTTTGCAACTACTTTCTCTTCTTGTAGACTTTTAGCTGGGTTTTTTTTTTTTTTTTTTTTTTCTGATCTTCAAAACATCTAATTGAAAAAAATAAATAAATAAATAAATAAAATAAAAGCCTCTACTTGGAAGACCCAATGTTGTAATATTGTTTCAGGCTGTTGGTTGGAAGTTTGGGATGCCTTTTACAAGACCATTGAATCTATTTTGATGAAATTAATGGAAACAAAGTATGAAATTAATGGAAACAAAGTATGGAATTCAGTGCTTTGTGAGTAATATTCTCTTATCTATGATTATTGAATCACAAATTCAAATCCGATCTTCACTCTAAGAGGAAAATTTATTACGGAATGGATTACCATAAGAATAAACCTTTTAATTATCATATAAATATAGAATGAATAAAAATGAGTATTTAAATGGAGTAAAATAGAAAATATGGGTTTTCTAGTTAAAATTTAGGTAAAGAAAATGTGGCCAATTCAAGCTAGTTGAACAATGAACACCATTGAACCTGAGCTTTTACAAGCAATTTATCCAATATATCATTGTTTGCCAACGCAATCCCAAAAGGGCTATATTTTTCAAATAAGCCACTGTGGCCCGATTAGTAAGTCTCAGTGTGAGTGGAATGCTGGTGGAATGCAAATTTGATGACCCATCTCGAAATTAGGGTAATAGGTTTAAGCAATCTCGTTCCTTAAACCTAAATAACTAAAGAAATTAAATGTTAATCCATAGCCTTTCGAAATCGTGAGCCAATCTTTGAGTTTGTGGTGCTTTTAGATCAGTCAATGAAATATATCTATTGCTGCTTTTGTCTTCTAATAGATCATAAATTTTTTTCTAGATTGTTCTAAATAGACAGGTTCCGTTTCACATCTATTCAAATCCATCTTTCTTAGAAAAATTTCATTTTACAATATTTTCATAGAATTTTTGCAGAAAAGCTAATCTAAAAGATGGAAAGACAGGACCATCCATTCATCATTTAAATATCCCCCGTCTCTATGAAAGGTGTTCCTTTTGTGATACCATGGCTGAGGCATTCCCTTACTTTCTTGGCCTGCTGTAACTTTTGTCAATCAGCTTTGCTGCCTTGGGATTTGTTAATAATGTCTTCCTAAATGCCTTTAGCAATGATAGTAACATGAATCTCTCCCTTGTTAGCATTCGTCACAACCTAAAAAAAGTTATTACATAATCAAATATTAGTAAACTGCACCTGGAAAAAAAAAAAAAAAAGAAATTAAAAATCCCAGCCCAGTTTGCTGCTTTCTGGGGGATTTCAGGCATGGATCTACATGAGAACATCCACTTGGAATAAATTGAATATTTGTTATCACCTTTCCAGCTTCGTCCTGTAATATTGTACATTACCCCTGTAGCTGATTGAATTGAGGATCCAATCAAGGAATTTTCCACATTTACCAGTCCAGGAATCTGCAAAATAAGTTCCAATCTTCAAATTATCTAGGATAAGCAGAATGATATGTTTAAGGGGAAAAGAAGCAGCTATGATGGTCACCAATTAATAGATAATCAATAATGCAATCATATTATGCTTAATTGAGGTAGCCAAGGACTTAAGCTTGTTAAATAAAATGGGCAAGTGATTGAAATGTGAAAATACAATTTAGTGTTTGACAGAACACTCACTGTGATTATGTCTGAAATTCCTTGGGAGTCCTTGACGTAGAACATCATCAACAAGAAGGAAAGCATCCTCAGAAGCAGATGCTCATTACCAATACTATAAGAGTGTCAATATTCTTTTGCAACCTTTCAATAGCCTCCAATGCCTGAAGAGAAGTAGAATGGAACTTGAAACTCCAAAATCTATAGGAATTTATGTGTTTCTAAGAAGCTACCGCAATATCATAAATTGCCACGTTTGTGATAAGGAATAATAAAGTTAATTATTAGGGCGAAGTTCTACTATTCAACTAATGTACCATGTTTTATGGCAGTCCAGTAAAGTTGAGCGGAAGCCAAGTCAATCATATGCCAGAGCAACTTTGCGTTCTGGTACTATTGGTTGGGGACTGAAGGCAAGCTGAAAATGTGAACGAATGGTTTTGCCTGTACCATGTCAATTACTTGGGCTGGCTCAGAAGCTCCAAACGCTGGACTTCCTACAACAATACAGTTTGCTCCGGCTGAAGCTGCTACATTTATGGTTGAAGGCCCTAAACCGCCATCGACATGCAAAATCAAGCATGCTTTTCAATTAGTTGTCACTTCAAATTCCTCATTAGAACAAGATTCTATTAGCTATGCATAACAAATAGACAACAAAATATGCAAATATAATGAATTGCCAGCAGAAAGTTACAAATAGCAAACAAGAGATTAACTCACCTCTATATCAAGTGTTGGTACTTATTTCTCAATCAGTCATGGAATGATCGAGAGCTGCCAGTCACAAGAAGATAGTCATTACAAGAACCATTTCCACGTGGCTTTCACCTTCAATCTATGGATTAGGGGAAAAACTATCATCTTATCAATTTATAATTCTTTAAAAAAGTATTTACCAATACTCGATCAATTATACACAGAACGACAGAAACCTTAGGCCATTTTGGTAAGATTGAATATCATCATGATTTAGCTTATTCCACACAACATAAAACCTAGCCGAACAATCTGAGAACATGAGAATCGGAGGAAGCCATACCAGAGGATTAAACTCCTTCAATGGGCGTCCCACGCTGTATTGCCACTCCAGGCCTCATGCCCTTCCACTTAATTTGTAGGAATCATTCTTGCCAATTTTCTGCAAGATGCACCATGAGACTCCTTTTTCAAAAAATTAAAAAAGTAATCACATTGAACAAGATAAGAAATACTTTTTGGATGCAAATTTGAAGACCCATCTATAGGAATATCGTCTTGAATAACCCAACTTCAACAACATAAAGGAATATAGTGTAAGAGAAGCCCAAGGCTTCAAAGAGTGCTTTTTTCTATAATATAAACTCAATTTTCCAATTTGCTCACTACTTGAACTGCAAAAGGACTAATGGAATGTAGAGATTACCTCTTCTATCAATGGGGGTTTTGTAAGAGAATTTGGAGGGAACTGCTTAATACACTCTTCATTGATAGGCAAGTTAAAGACTGGCATTTTGAAGTGAAAGGGGCTTCAAGCTACTATTGCATGTTTGGCTGGAGAGAAATTCTCAAAATCATCCCTCAACTGTTAGAACTGATGAAACCGTTTTGCAAACTGTAGAGGAGTTGGTTGAGGACAAGTTGTCCTCAAACAGATATCTCAAAGATTCATTTCAAGGTAGAAGGATTTCTAGATGGGGCATCTCAAATTTTGTATTTTCTCATAGATAGCCACTGTAAAAAAAATCTATCTGCTACTGTATATTTTGTTTATGTACCAGCAGCTTGTACTGTTACTAGTTTTTTGGTTGAACAAAATCCGAATTCCTTTTTGAAAAAATATAGTTAAGTCATTCAAATTAGTGTAAAATCACAAATCAATGAGCCTTAATCACAATTTAATCAAGGTATAGGAGAAAAAGAAGTAGATTTAAGTATGTGCGATCGAAATCACACTAAACCAAGAGATGACAATTAAATAAAGGACTATTAATATAACTATGTATCTCATTGAACAAACAGATATACCCCAGAACTTTTTCTTGGAGATCATTAAACTTCAAACCCAAAACATGAACAATATAGGAAGAGAAGAGAGAAATGGATCATTATAGAACAAAGTGTGTACTGTGTAGCATACAAGACAAGCAATAAAAAAAATACGCTACTAAAACTTTGTTTATTATCACAACCCATAAAGGTCATTCATTTAACAATGTGTAAATTTGCATACCCTCAAATCCCCAATCTAAAACCTATGGAGATTCATTTATATAAAGAAAAAAAAAAAAAAAAAAAAACTAGAAATAATCAACTATATAGAATACAAATCATCATATCAAACAAAATTGTCGTACCCTCAAATCCGAAATATAATAATCCCTAATAAAAGTATCCACGCATCTTTCATATACTCCATTAATTAACTCCGGAAGGTACTTACCTATATGATTCAGACCCCCAGCAACTTGTCATTTAGATTTTGTAACTATGGGTAATATCTGATGGCTTCTCGCATTGGTCCACACCAAGAAACCCCAGTTGACCAACATTAAAATCAAATTCAAATATCAATTTGACGTTGCAAAAGAAATCATCGTTAAACTCGGGAATGTCATCCAAATCAAACATTTCATCTGTGAAATGACATGTATGATCCTCCTGTATTGTACTAATGGGCGTGTTAGTATCAACAACTGTAGAATGCTAAGTATTAGCTCTCAATTCACCTTCCCCATCCTCATTCATCACATTAGGAGAAACATGCATGATGTCCTCAATAGCAAATGTAGCCCTTGCAGCTTCAATGTCAACAAATGCAATGCTTTCTCCATCTTCATTCCTCAAGTTGGGGGAAACAGGTGTGCTATCCCCAACTGCAAAGACCTCAAAGTTGTTTGATGTATTCGTTGAATCAAACCATGCTGGAGTTTCTATTGAACAAATGCTAGATGAAGTTGTAGCTGAACAAGAATTTGGAAAGTTAAGGCAGCACAAGAACCATACATGGTCCTCGCAGCTTCATCATAAGTGAGGGCAACATCCATGGCGTTAGAAAAAGTACCAAGCCACAGCCTCTTTCCCCCCTTTGGCTGCCGAATTTCTGTAACCCACTTACCCCATGCTCTCTGTCGAACTCCTCTGTAATTACACTTTGAGTTCTTAGGCCCTCCCTTTCCTTCCATGCATCTTTTCTTTGACCCAATGGCTTGAACTTTAAGAATTGGCCAGGTTTGATTCTCTTTCCACTTGGCAAGAGTCTCAACCATGGACATAGATACCTCAGCTGAGTCAGCTCTACTACGTGACTTCCTTTTCCTGAAAAAAACAAAAAACAAAAAACAAAAACAAAAACAAAAAAAAAAAACAAAACAAAAGAACAGATTTAGCTCACAAGTAGCCATACACATTGTTCAACAATATTGCAGAGCAAAAGGAAACAATCAAGCAAAAAAGGAATTACTTCTAATACGAGACTAAATCTTCAGTACTATCAAACATGCAATTCATGTTCAATCATACCAGCATAACAAATGACACATTAAATTTAAATGACCTTTTCACATCATAGCTTAGTACAAATACAAACATGCAGAGGGGTAGAGGTCGACCCCATGCATAATGGCGAATTATGCCTTTTTGTTAACAAGGGGGAGAGGTCAAATAGAGTGGTCGACCTCAGTAGATAACAAGGAAAACCCAAAGATCCAAATATCAAACATAAATGTGTGCCCAGGCAAAATTAACGGAGAAACAAAACAAAAATAAAAAAAAAAATCACTCACAGAATCACCACTCCTCCGCAGAACCCCAAAAAAACAACTCAAAAATACGACTCACAGAATCACCACTCCTCCCTAAAGCCCCAGAAAAACCAATCCACAACAACAAAAAAAAATTTCAAAGAAAGGAAAAGAAAAGGTACCTTGCGGTTGTGGTCTCAGAAGACATGGATGTCAATGAAAGAAAGAGCAGAGAGTAAGATTGTGAAACTCGGAGTGGTGCGTCCTCCGTACGCTTCTTGGAAATAGAGTAGCGGTGGGGAGTGAGAGAGGCTCCTTTTAGGTTTTTATATCCTTCTCCTTAGACAGTTCATGATGTGGCGCTTTTGTATTCGCCCTTTGGAACCCTAGATTATGGCGAAGGGTCCAGGAAAGTGGAAACTAGTTGTAGCTGTATATGGCGCCGAAGTATTCAAATATTAATCGACTCTTATGTCCTGATATTTTGTTGATATCTTCATTTATGCCACTTAACACAAAATTTGCTGTTGTGGCGAATGTTAAAAATTATTTTATAACCCGTTTGATTTTCGGAATAGATATATGGAATAACCATTCTTTTAAAAAATAAAAAAGAATATATATTTCTTAAGGAATAGACAACGTTTTTCAGAGGAAAAAAAAACATTTATTTTATTTTATTTTAACCCTTCAAACCTTATATATATATATATATATATATATATATATATATATATATATATATAAAAACGTTAAATTGTTGTAGAAAACAACTTTTTCTTTTTCTTTTTTAATTTTAGTTTTAGAAAAAAAAAATCATTTGAAATTTTTTCTTTCTGTTTTGTTCTCTTTCTTTTTCTTGTGTACAAGTTCAAAAATAAAAAAGTGGTGGATAATATATAATAACTATCTTTTGTATATCACAATTATGGGATTACCATTTTTTGTTCTACTTTTGCTTTTATCTTTTTGGAAAAACGCAAATAGGAATTTTTTTATTGTTTTGTTTACCCTAAAAGTAACAACCAGTTAAGGACATTTTAAGGAAAATGAAATCATTTTCGTCCCTTTGAGGCAACAGCATCTATCTATCTTGAACAATAACTTAGAACCAACCCTATATTACCATTCACACAAATCAACTGTCAAACAAACAATGAAACATAGGAAATTCTTGAGAATATTTTCAGATCCTGAAAAGCAAATGATCCACACAGCCCGACAATCATTCAAAACCAAGAATGCCATTTCCAATCTATCTGCCTGGTGCCTAAGCTTAGAAATAAACTGAAAGAAATTTTAAATAAATCATATGAAACTTACCAAAGTTTGAGATATTGAATTGAATAGTAAAGATGCTTCTATAGTTTGGAATTTACAAAGGAAAAAAAAAAAAAAAAAAAAAAAAAAAAAAAAAAAAAAGGGAGCCCCAACATTCAATGAGTAAATGAAGCTATAACAAGCATCTACTGGTTTGCAGGTTGTGTATTCTCCAAAAAAAAAAAAAAAAAAGTCCAAATAAGTCTATATAAGCAATTGAAGGAAGAGAAAAGGCAAGAAATTAAACAAGGATGACAAATTGCATGACTTTGTAACTACATATGCATGCATGCTACACATGTATTATCTATCAGATCCAGTAATTTTTCCATGCTTAAAATCAGATACTGTTCTACCTAGGCTAAAGCTCTAACAAAATCAAAAGTAAAACGTCAGTTGACGCACTCTAAAAGGACCAACCAGAAGATGTTAATTTGTCAACTAGAAGATGTTAACCTATTCCACTCCCATATAACATTGCAATGATCTGCTGAATCAACATCTTTTGGATGATCTTCTCCCTGAGGCAGGGACATTCTTCTGAAGACAGCAATCTGTGAAGCAAACCCTGGTTCCAAGTCAGCAGATCCACCAACCCCACTGAACTCGACACTGTAATTGTGCTTTGCAGCTAATTCGGTTGCCCAGCACTTGAATTGCTCTCTAGTCCACTCAAATTTGTGGTCATGGTTGCGAAATTTACAAGATTGTGACTGGGTTTTATCATCTGGGTCATCTTCTTGGCTTGGTAGATTAGCCTTTTGGAGTATCACATTGTATTCGTAGTTTGGGGTCGAAACAATAAGAATCTTCGGAAGAAATGAACTCAATGCCACGTCCCCAAACAGGTATGCCTGATCTTCCTCCATATGCTCGATAACCTGTAATATTTCTAGAAACTCAGTTGTCAATCAGGCCCTCATAAGGAATTGGTTTGTCAATTTAGATGAAAGCAGTAAATTATAGAACATATAACTGTACAGTTATGATTATAGATATGGCATTTCTAAAGCAAGAATGGCAAGGAAAGGCACAATTTGTTTGCAAAACTCCAACTGATAAACAAGGTACACTGAATATTGGAAACAATGGTATACGGAACTGCAAGCATGGTCGAAATATAATGCAATCAGGGCAAAGTAGCAACCAAATCCTAGATGTAACTTTATACATATTGGAAATTAATATCATGAGTGTCATGTAGGTCAAAAGCATTTAATGAAGCATAATTCTATGCCTTTGAAACTTCTCAGAAAGAGTAATAATAATAATAATAATAATACCATTTGACACACAAAAGACCCTAGCCAGATGAATCCATATATCATCAAATCAATAATGCTTAAAATTATTATTTTTGAATCAAACTTGAATGTAAAATAGGATAGGATGAATACGTACATTTTCCATTGAAGCTCCTTAAAGAAAATGTACACTAAATGTGTTCTTAAAGAATCTATCAAATTAATGCTAAAATAAAATCCAATAAAGTGTGATTTAGTTTAGTTTGATTCATATTAACAATGGTCAAGACAAGGATTTTATAATTGCTAGAAATATTCTATAAATTACAATCTACCATGTGTCTCCTCTTATTGTCCAAGCTGCCAAGAATGTGAAACTTCTATAAGTGCCCAAGGTAGTCTTAAATATTCTATCTCTCATGGTGCAACCGTAAATGTCTTCATGCAATGATGTATATGGTCCTTACTGTTCTTTCTCTCATACACCATGCTCACTGGTATAAGCCAGTTTCTAGTGTTCATCGATCCATGCTACACTTCAAATGTGGCATATATAACCATATGGTCATATAGCCCAGCTAGAGGGCTTTTGTCCTTTTTCATCAACACCAAATAGGGTTTATCTTCAGAACACCAGAAGCAGCTCTCAACACCTTTAACCATCTACACTCATGTCTTACTCCCAACTTTTCTACTACTGCCACATCCATTTTGAAATTATAAGTTTTCGTGTCTTTCTCCCAATATTAAAGTTGCTGAAGTCAAAAGTAATTTGCATTACAGCAATATGCCATCTGTATGGAAAATACACCCACATGCAAACATGAGAATGGAAGATGTAGAATTTTAGTGCTACGGTTGTACAATGTAAAACTACAGAACATCAATACTAAATTTTAATTGTTAAGCTCAAGTCAGTCATAAATTCACATGAGGAAATAAAAAATGAAAAAGACGATAAAATCAACAAAATTCAAAACTAAAGCTGGAGAAGATTTTTTTTTTTTTTTTTAAAAAAAAACACAGGAAGCTGTGCATTTTAGGTAACAATCAAGTGAATTGAGAAGGGTGATAGAGTACCTCTAAGCAAGTACCAATATCAAATTCACATAATCGGGAATCAAATTTTGTTATGGAACCATCATAAAGAATTGCAGATTTGATGTCGGTATTCTTGCTTAGTTTTGAATGAAGTATCTGCAGTATTACCAATAATCAAGATACTTAGATAAAGCAAGTGGCTAACTGTAAAGGAAGGAAACATCATAGTAGAAAGAAAATACAGAAATAATTATCCACACACTATTAAAAAGGGATGAAAACAAATTCTACCTTCATGTATCTACTACACAAAATACGTGCAGGAAATGTTTAAAAGTTAAAAAGCAACCTTTAAACTGGTTATTTTAGAGCCAATATTTGACTCTACAGCATATACATTCACTGGGATGATATTCATAAAAAATAAATAATAATAACAATAATAAACATTCTCTGGGATGACAAGATTTCACTCCCACAAACATAAAAAAGAATTCCTAAACATGAGGAGAAGAGTTTTGTGTGACATGAAGGAAATCATTCTGGTAAGAGAAATCAAAAACTGCTGATCTGTACACATTCCAGAATGCCTAATATATATTATTTTACTTCCCACAAGTGAATAAATACATTAAACATGACATACAACAAGGACCACATCTTCACAAGGCTCCTAATGACGAGTCAAACCTATCAAAAATTGGAACCAGTAAGCTTGAATATATTCGAAGTTTTTAGCAAAAAACCTCCCATTATGTAGTCCTTAAGGTAATAAACCAACTATCTAACCAAGGTAAACATAAATAAAATTTTTAGGATATAACACAGAAATTCTCCATTTGAAAAACTCGGAAGCTGTAAATGGTTCAGACCTTTGCAGCACGGCTTAGACTCTTTGTTGAAATATCAATACCAACAATTTTTTCTAGAGAAGTCGAATGATTCAATAAAGCATCCAATAAACTTCCAGAACCACATCCAAAGTCAACCTGAAAAGAAAACAGAGATCAACTCAATTTAAAATATCAACACTGAAAAATAGAAGTGGAAAATGGTTGTATACCAAAGTAGTAGCATGAGATTCTCTGATGTGTTGCACTGCATATTCCACACGTTGCTTCGAAAGCGGAGGGCTAAAAAGAGCCTGCTCCATTCTGTCCTCTAGAGGTTCTGTAACTCGCAACAAAGTTATAGAATACTCCAAACAGCAGGATTCTGCAAATTAGAAAACAAAGAATACTGCAATCAGTCAGCTGAATCTCAGAATCGATACTTTTCAGCTAAAGAAATGTAAGAAGAAGAACAAATAGGACCCTATTACAGATTGGTAACCAATTGAAATTATACATGTCAATAGGTTCGGTCACAAGTTGCAACATAATACAAAATTTGTTATATTTCTTGACATTTAATTACCCATTCAAGGCAAAACATTTTCTGGAGGGAAAAAAAGTTGTTTCCACCATTTTTAATTATGAATCTTGTTTCTAACAATAACAAAGATTGTTATTACTGACTCTTTATAGTAAAAAGGTAAGTACTCAACATATTCTCCAATAACAAGGAGTAATGAGAGAGAGTTCTTATTGTGCAACTTTCTAAGATTTAACCATGCTATACACCACTCAGTCAAATGATTTCTTTTTGAACTTATGCACATGTTTAACTATGTCAACCAAACAATCACATGCCTTGAATGTAATTAACCATCTTTAAAACTAGAGGAAACTGAGATAGCATATCAAGATAAGATCTAGATTAGGAGGAAAATTCATCAATTTCATAATGATGACAATCAAATTCACGTAGTTACAGGCTGCTCCATGAAATCATCTTCATAACATTTCTATGAAAGGGGATGGTAACTCACCTGAAGATAACAATGAAAAATTCCTTGCAGAATCAACTGCAGCAGCTAAAATAAACTCTTTAGGGGCCAAATCTGTTTTGAAACAAGCAGACTGACCAACGGATAGCCGTGTCACAACTGCTTCAAGATGAGGAATCACTGCTCCAACCCCTATCTCAAATTCAAATTCATCACTACTTTCCAGAATTTCTTTCATATGTTCATCTTCTGTCACCAGAGATACAGAATAACTAATGAATAACAAGGACCCATTGGATGGGCAGACACCAGAATCTGGACCTTCAATGTTTAAAGAGAAAACCCCTTGTCCTGGCATTGTATTTAGCATACTCATACTATTTGGTTCTAGAAATTTCACGCCTTGAGTCTCACTGTGGTAAACATTATGAATTGATCGACACGACGCAAACTCCTTAAAAAAGTTTTCATGACAAATCCGAATGTTGAGGATATTGGCAGTGCTGTTTAGCTTCTCTAAAGGCATATCTATGTCCCTGAAATATACATTTAACCACGAAAGAACTTTCAAAGAAGTATTCTGGATGGAATCGTTTTGCTTCTTAAAAGAATTTTTAGGGAAACACTCTATAATCCAATCCTGACACTTGGAAACGATTTTTACTTCACATTGATAGGCAACAGCTGATTCAGCTGATTCGCTAGCACCAGTAGCAATAGCACCTCCAGTTGCATGTTCTATCTCCTCTTCAGTTGAATCTTTACCTTGCAACTTCGTGTGCGACTTTGGTGACTCAGACAGTCCTTTCAAAGGAGTACTTACAATAGAGAAGACAGGCTCAGATAGCCTATGCTGACGACAAAACATACACAGGATCTCTCTAGGGAAAGAACCCCTCCAGTTTGCTCTTGTAGTAAATGCCGAAGGCAACTCTGCTGTTAGTACCGCCTCTCTAGACAACTTGTAAAGTCCACTTGGTATCTTACTAATGAGCATCCTGTAAGCAATCTAAATGTAACTAATTTAAGCAATGGTGCATGATTACATGACAATTCAGCCCCAAAACAGCAATTGCATATGTAAAACTTACATACCACCATATTCTCTCTGACAAGATGGCCCAAAAAAAAGGAAAAAATAAAAAATAAAATAAAATAACCAAAAGTGGAGCAATTAAATGATTAATAGAATCATCATAATGCTAAATACTAGACCCTACCCAACCCAAATGAAAGATTAACAAAATGGTAACTCCAAAAAAGAAGAGCTAATTAATTATAAGGAGGTAAGATATGACACAAGGTAGCATTGGACGCAAAAGTATATTGACATGGTATGGGGGAGTGACAAAGGAATCAATTTGAAAATTTTCTTCAGCCCATGCACCAACAAAGTACCTTTGAAAGATGATTTGTACAACTTAAACTGAGTGCTATGCAATAGCGCAAGAAAACTGAAGAAGTGCATATTCTTTATGATTCAGTAGCATCAATTATCAAACAAAAGATCAAGTACCATTATAGAGAAGACTATAAGGATGAAAATGGTAAAATAAATGACTCAATAAAATACATGAAGTCAGAAGAGACCTGTAATATAATTGCAAGGATACGTCTTCATAGAAAAGGTCTTTGGAATTCCACTTATATCCAATTGATGCCAAAATTGCATCACCATATATATCTTGACCACCCAAATAACTTGCCATTGCATTTAAGGATCCTTCAAAATGAAGCGCTTCCTTTACATTAAGAGGATCTGATGACGTATCCAAAAAATATGACTGGTGGGCAGCGAAGTACACTCTCGTCTCAGAAGAAGCTTTACCAACAGCCCTGCTAAAAACAAGTACAAATCAGTACCAACAAAGACTCAGACATGGAAGCCACTTCGTAAAATAAAAACTTCCATCCACCTAGGCTCTGCCATTACATATCTTCCACCTACCTGGAGACTAGAACACTAGAAGCATCTATTAAACCAAGTTTTCTGGCAATAACATCCATGTAGTAGCCAGTTGAAGAAACATCTAGAGTCACAGGTTCAACAGTCTTCTCCAACGAACATGGAATACGTATGACTTCAATAAAAGTGCTCCGTGGGGAGCCAGATATTTGGCTAACTGATGACTCCATAATCTCAGGAGGGTATGGATTTTGCCTCCGAATCCAAAGCTGCCCTTCAGAAGAAGCAACAACGCCAGATGATCTTGCAGCGGCCGTCATAATCAAGGGTACAACCAAGAATGGATTTGACTCCACCTTTGGATTAATGGATTTACAGAGATTGCTAAGCTTTGAATCACAGATAGCCATGACAGGAACAGGAATCAAACCACAAAGATCACCTTCTCTCTGCAGAACTGCTCTAAAGTGACCACTTAGGGGATGAAGAGATGAGAGGAACTTTATCAACGACACAAAAGCAATACAGAAAACATCAGAGTCAAATAAATATGCCCAAGACACATAGAATGAGTGTAACATCAAATGAAAGTTTTTGGTTTCCATCAAATTCAAAGCAGCACGTGTTTTTATTATAACATAAATCAAGGTTTAGAAAACAAAATGACACTGTAGAAATCACCCTCTCTCTGCATAAGTGACACCTCACAAGATCAAGATAAATGATTTTACCAATGGCAAAATAAAAAAAAGCATAAAGCTACAGAAAATTATATTTACATGCATAAACACACACTCAAATATTGCAAATACTTATATACATTCGCATGCATGTATGTATAAGATAAAAATAGCAGAAAGCTACAGATTGAATAAATAATTGGGCTAATATATATATATATATATATAATTCAAATTCAAAAAATAAGCGCCAAAAAAAATAAACACTGAAACAAGTTCTGATGCTTTGATTTTTACTCTTAAAAGAATGTGCTTATCAGATTTAAAAACGGTTAGCATAAGAATGTGTTGTACTAGTTACTTAGTTGTCAACTATTCTTTTGCAATAGAAAGTTCCGGAGCTCAATGGAAGAAAATATGAAGATAAATGCTAGCAGACGATCTAAAAATATGCATGGACAACTACTTTTGCATCAGTTGCTGAAGTAACAAACCTAAGGATTCACAAGATAGTTTCATGTCAAAAAACCAAGCACAGGAGTTAGTTAAGTATATTATGTAAATAAACTTTGCTGGGTGGCTTTCGGGTGGTGCATAGAATTAACAAGTTGGTGTACTTACATATACTAAAAGATTAGATTGAAGTAAGGCTCCATTTAGAAATAACGTAAATGCCCCATTCTCTAATTAATGCAATAAGGAATCTCAGGCATGTAAGAATCAGACAAAAGCAAAACACAGTAGTCAGAGGTTCAAATTGCCAACAAAAAAAAAGAATTCAATGGAGCCTTACTTCAATCTAATGTTTTAGTACCTGGGTTTTGGGTTTCAAATTGCATTCTTTTTTGGCACACTAGCTTCAGAACTGTGAAACTATTCCAGGTAAGTATATGAAATTGATTCCAATAGAAAGAAAGTTGGATGCTCTGAATTATATAAACTCCAAGCATCAATGAAGGGTACATATCCATATATGGTAGAAAATAAAGCTTTTCATAGTTCATGTCAATTCAAACTACTAACCTCATTTGAAAATAAATCCGTGACACGATCAACTAATTTATCCCATGCTTCCTGCAGAGTGGGCCTATTCGTTGAAATTTGGATGCCTAGCTGCAGAAGAAGGAATTAACCAAAAAAAAAAAAAAAGAAACAAATTGTTATTACCCAACGCTTTTCCTACCAAAAAGACATCTTAAACCTCTATGACTAATTAATTCAAGTTAACACATGAACAAGTATACTGCTTCGTAGTTGGACTGGGGCTTAAAATATCTCTCAATTTTCTAACTTCTTTGAATTTGTGGATTTTTGTTCTTCTTTTAGTATGTAAGGGGGACTTTCTTTGTATACATTGTGTGTACTAGGGTTAAACCCGTCTTTGCTTATCAATAAAATGAATTTATCAACAAAAAAAAAAAGTGTACTTTGCATTGTTAACTCCAAAGAAAACTCTTAAGGTTTTTGCTTATTTTGGCACCTTAAAGAGGCTTTTCCCTTGTTTTCCCCTGAGAAACATAGGCTTTGATAGAAAATTGAAGCAAATCCTTGTCTCATCGTGCTTTTAATTGCACCAGCTAGAATAGTATAAGGTGAGAAAAGTAAGCTCCCATTGATAGTAGAATTACATCAAGGCTTAAAAGCTTGCCGGTGAAGGGCCCTCCGAATTTGAAAAAGAAGAAAGAAACTTTGACAAATAAAGAGATAGATAATTGAAAAAATAGAACTATAAGCGCGTGAGTGTGGGGGTGGCGCGTGAGGGTCTCTGTGGTGGAGTAGAATCAGAATTCTGAAGCATTCTGGAGTGAGTTTTGACGGGTAGTTTCTCGGGAACGGTATGGGCTATCTTGGCTATTGCTATGTTGATTCGAAGCCCTTTGAATTCCGGTCTGAGGTTAGTGGTGGTGTTAGACTGGCAGAGAGGAGTCGACACTTGTTCCGGGCGGTCATTTTAGGCTGGTCTAGTCTGGTTTGGCTCATGCAAGCAGTGGAACGATTATCCAAGGGAGAAGAGGATAACGATAAGTGGAGAACGTTCCGGATGGGCAGCACGGTATATGTGGTATTGCGCAGAAAAAACAAACATGGCCAATTCATTGAATTGTCAGAGTATGGTGGAGGAGGACGGCGAAGTTACGTGGTTATCCCGGAAGGCAGTGATGGGAAGGGGTGGCTGGATGTCTGGGTACAACTACAAAAATTGTCAAACTACCATGCAAAGCAACAGGCCAGCAGGAGAGTTGTTGAAAGGAATCCCGTGATCGCACAGAAAGCAGCACCGACTGCACTTGGTCTACGTCGGGAAGGTCAGTCCTATGCGGCGGCGTTAGGAGGACAGAAGTCGGAAGGAGGAGGGGTTCCAGCTGGAGACAAGGGCAGTAAGGTCTTTCGGATGGAGCCAAAAAAGGAAGAAGCTTTACTTGCAGACGACGATCACGCAGAAGGAAGGGGAGTTAATTTTTCAAATTTGCCAGCTGGTTCTATTTTGGGAAACGGTTTGAAGCAGAATCTGGAAGAAGCGACGAATCTGGAGGATTTGAAGATTTTCCTTAGGAAGTTTAAGGAAGAAGCCGAGAGGTGGTTGGGCTTTTTGGAGTTGGGCTACGGGAATGAAAAAATGGGTTCAGGTGGGCTTGAAGACGGAGGGCAGGGGAATAAAGCCCATGGTGAGCATTTTAAATTCAAGGGCCCTATTCCCTCAGATAAACCTGATGGAGAGCTCAAGTGTGTTTATTCTAGACGTTCGCCACGTAAGATGACTACTCAGTGGCAGCAAGTGTCTCGGCCTCCGATGGCGCCGGTTCCTCAGACGGACAGGGGGGTGCGGACAGAAAAGACCGGTCTTTCACCGGGTGATGAGAAGGATAGGTGTGCTCCTAGGGTACTCGTGGCTGGGTCGTGCTCCAGGGGCTTGCCGGAAATGTGCTCTGAAACAGAGCACGTGTCCCGGCAACCACTGGCGCCAGTTTTTCAGCCGGACAGGGAGGCGCAGGTAGAGAAGGAGGTTCTGGCAGATGGGAAGGTCGGGATAGTTGAAGAGCAAGTGGCAGGTTTGAGTTCTCCGAATGGGCAGGAATCACGCACTGTAACAGGATCTGAGTGGGCAACGGAGATGAAAGAGGAAGATTTTATGGAGGAGACCGAGATGGAGGAACCTGGCTGTGAGGGGGTTAAGTCGGCTGGACTGGTGGCAGAAAATGGAGTTTCGGGTCTTCTCAACCAAGGTATAGGGGAAGATATGAGCCGCGTGGTTGTGGAAAAAAATATAGGAGAGTTGGGGATCAATGGAGTTGTAATCGAAGAACCTGAGGGGGAAAAGGATAGCGGTCCAGACCCAGTGTTCCAGCTTGAGCCTAGTCAGAGGCTTGAACTTGAGTCGGGAGGAAGGAAGGGAGTTGGATGGGTTGGGGGGGAGGAATCTGCTCATGCATGTAATTCTAGAGAGCCGGAGGGCTTAAATGAGATGCCATCTGATGTTATTCAGTCCGGTTTCAATTCTGAAATTGTGAAAGGAGGAGGAGGCGAAGATGTGGAAGGTTTTGGCCCGATTTCGGTTACACCTTTGGCAATGGAGATGGACAAGGATTCCAATGTGAATGTGTCTCCTAGATGGGTGTTGGAGAGGGTGAAGGGCTATTACAAATTAGTAGGAGTCTCATGTGACCAAGTTGAAGATAAGTTATTGACATTGTTTGAAGAAATTGAAGCCATGAGGACCCAATCTTTGGCTGATTCATGGGCCATGGTCACCACAGTCTCAGGGGTGAAAGGCCAAAGGGAGATTAAGCGGCTGGATTGTTCTATTAACTATGATAAGAAAGGGGAGCAGTCTAATAGAAGGAGAGGAAAGGGAAGGGGCGTGACGTGTGTTAATGAAGCCTAAAATACTCTCTTGGAATGTAAGGGGGTTGAATGAGCTGGATAAAAGATTGCGTATTAAAGGGCTCATTAGAGAGTGGAAGGTTGATTTGGTGTGTTTGATGGAGACAAAAATGAAAGTCATCAATAGAGCGGTGGTTCGCAGTTTGTGGGGATGCCAACATGTGGATTGGTGTTATATGGGGGCTAGTGGGGCGTTAGGTGGAATTGTGATTATGTGGGATAGGAGGGTCGTGGAGAAGGTGGAGGAATATGTAGGACGGTATACCTTAGCTCTTTCTTTTCGTAACACTGAGGATAATTTTTCGTGGGCGTTTGGTGGGGTGTATGGGCCTAATGATGATGGGGAGAGGAGGGTGTTGTGGGATGAGATGGCTGGTCTGATGAGTTGGTGGGATAGGCCGTGGTGTTTTGGGGGAGACTTCAATGTGGTGCGGTTTCCGAGTGAGCGATCGGGAGAAGGGGGTTTTACTACAGCTATGGAAGACTTCTCGGAGTTTATTCATGAGCAGAGCTTGGTTGATGTTCCTATGCATGGAGGGCAATTTACTTGGTCCAATAATCGGGGATGGTCTAAAATTGATAGGTTTTTGCTTTCTCTGGAGTGGGAAGAACATTACCCTGATGTGTATCAACGACGATTACCTAGACTTTTATCGGACCACTTTCCTTTGCTGTTGGATTGTGGAACACACAGAGAAGAAAAAAGACATTTTAAATTTGAAAACATGTGGCTCAAGTTAGATGGTTTTGTGGAACAAGTGCAACAGTGGTGGGAGTCTTATGATTTCTAAGGCTTGCCAAGTTATGTGTTGGCGAAAAAGTTGAAAGCTTTAAAGCTAGATTTGAAGAAGTGGAATGAAGAGGTTTTTGGTGATGTGGGGAAGAAGAAGAAGGAGTTATTGGAAGGTATTAAAGAGTTGGAGGGTTTAGAGGAGTCTCGGGGGCTTTTGGAGGAGCAGGTACGAAAGTCTAACATGATCATGGAAATGGAAAAAACACTCCTGTTTGAGGAGGTTAATTGGAGGCAAAAATCTCGGGCTTTGTGGCTGAAGGAAGGGGATAATAACACTAAATTTTTTCATAGGGTGGCAAATTTGCATCGGAGGTACAATCATGTGGGAGCTCTAAGGATTAATGGGGCTATGTCTACGGATCCGGTGGAGATTAAGGAGCACATTGTCAATTATTATGATACTTTGTACACCGAGCAGTGTTCGTGGAGGCCTAGGGTGGACGGGATTTCTTTCTCTTCTATTGATGCGGATGAGTGCCTCTGGTTGGAACGTGTATTTGAGGAGCAGGAGGTATGGGAGGTGGTACGGGAGATGAATGGGGATAAGGCTCCGGGCCCAGATGGTTTCTCTATGGCTTTCTTTCAGAAATGTTGGGTTGTTCTCAAAAAAGATATTATGGAGGTTTTCACTGAGTTTCATAATAGCTGCCAGTTCGAGAGGAGTTTGAATGCAACTTTCATCTCCCTTATCCCTAAGAAGGTAGATGCGGAGGAGATTAAGGATTTTAGGCCTATTAGTTTGGTGGGAGGGGTCTACAAAATGATTTCTAAGGTCCTTGCTAACAGGCTCAAATCGGTGTTGGGGAATTTAATTTCAAGCTCTCATAATGCATTCATTGGTGGTCGGCAAATCCTGGACTCAGTTCTTATTGCCAATGAATGCCTGGATAGCCAATTGCGGTCGGGGGAGGCGGGGTTATTATGCAAGTTGGATTTGGAGAAAGCTTATGATCACGTGAACTGGGATTTTTTACTCTACATGCTTCAGAGGTGTGGGTTTGGGGAGAGGTGGAGGAAATGGATTAAATTATGTGTTTCTTCTGTAAAATTTTCTATTTTGGTTAATGGTGCGCCGACAGGTTTTTTTCAGAGCTCAAGGGGGATTAGGCAAGGTGATCCTCTTTCTCCTTTGCTGTTTGTGGTGGTTATGGAAGCGCTAAGTAGGATGTTGAATGAGGCTATGCTCCAAGGTTTGTTGTCTGGTTTCTCAGTGGGCATCAGGGATAATGAAGCTTTAGTGGTGAATCATTTGTTGTTTGCTGATGATACATTAATTTTCTGTGGGGCACAGGCTGAACATGTTTGAAATTTGAGGTGTACCTTCTTATGCTTCGAAGCGGTGTCGGGGTTGAAGATTAATCTTGGCAAATCCGAATTGGTCCCAATTGGTGAGGTGGATGATGTAGAGTCTTTGGCTCATATTCTGGGTTGTAGAATTGAGTCTTTGCCGATGACTTATTTGGGTCTGCCAGTGGGGGCGTCGTTTAAATCTCTTTCTATCTGGAATGGGGTTATTGAGAAGGTACAGAGAAGGCTGGCTAGTTGGAAGAAGATCTATCTTTCCAAGGGTGGCAGGGTGACGTTAATTCATAGTACACTGTCCAGCATTCCTACTTATTTTTTATCTTTGTTTCCCATTCCTGTAAGTGTAGCTAAGAAATTGGAGCGGCTTCAAAGGGAGTTTCTTTGGAGTGGTTTGGGGGATGAGACTAAATTTCATTTAGTCAATTGGAATCGGGTTTGTTCTCCAATCAAGGTAGGTGGATTGGGAGTTCGTAATATTATTAAGTTTAATCAAGCATTGTTGGGGAAGTGGTTATGGAGGTTTTCGCAGGAACGAGATGCTTTGTGGAGATTGGTGATTGAAGTGAAATATGGGAGTGTGAGGGGAGGGTGGAGTTCTTTACCGGCGGCGGGGTCTTACGGTGTAAGTGTTTGGAAGTTTATCCGAAGGGGATGGGATAATTTAACCAAGTACTTCCGTTTTGAGGTGGGTGAAGGGTCTCATATTCGCTTTTGGCATGATTTATGGTGTGGGAATAGGCCGCTCAAGCTTTGCTATCCAGATTTGTACTCTATTGCTCGTTTTCCGGATGCTTGGGTGGTGGATAATTTGTCTGTGGTAGGAGATGTGGCTCATTGGAATGTTCCCTTTATGCGCTATGCTCAGGATTGGGAGGTGGAGATGGTGATGTCCTTTTATGAACAATTGTACTCTATACGGATTCAGCACGGAAAGGTTGATAGGGTGGTGTGGAATCCTTCTAAGAAGAGGAATTTTCAAGTGAAGACTTTTTATAAAACTTTAGTTGGTCATGAGGCGAATTATTTCCCTTGGAAGGGAATTTGGCGTGTTCAAGCTCCAAAGCGGGTGGCGTTTTTTGTTTGGACAGCAGCTCTAGGAAAGATCTTAACTTATGATAATTTACGTAGGCGCGGTATGGTGGTGGTAGAGTGGTGTGTTATGTGTAAGAAGCATGGGGAAACCGTTGATCATATCCTTCTTCATTGTGAAGTGGCGCGGGTTGTTTGGAGTTACTTTTATAGTTTGTTTGGGGTGGAGTGGGTTATGCCTAGTAGTGTTTTGGAATTATTGAGTGGTTGAGGCACCTTGCTGGGTCGTGGTTCCACTATCCGTATTTGGAAACAGGTTCCTTTATGTGTTATGTGGGGTTTGTGGTGTGAGAGAAATTCTAGGTTCTTTGAGGATGTGGAGGTTACAGTTGGGGCTATTTGTAGAAATGTGCTTCAGATGTTATATTTGTGGGTGTCTGCGCATAGCCCGGGTCGTATGTCGTTTGCTGATTTTTTACTTTCATGTTCATTTATTTCCTCTGACTATGGGCTCTTTTGTATACTTCCTGTGCACTTGGGTTGCGCCCCTTAGCGCTTTTTTATGAATTATTACTTATCAAAAAAAAAATGATGGAAAGAGAGATGGACAAAACCTTCTCTATAGCCATCTCAGCAGCAGATTGCTCAGCATCCTTCTTTTTCTTAAAGGTTTCTGACATAACAGCAATCCCTGGTAGTTGCAAGATGCAGCGGTAAAGGCAGGGCCCTTTCTGTGAGATGGCCAATCCCGGGCATCCATTTTCAGCAGGTTGTACTTCCTCTACCTCAAAGTTGGCCTTGTTGCCAAACTTTTGGATAATAATAGATTTAGGTGCAAGGGTTGTGTTCTTCATTGCAACAGCAGGGGATCCTCCAGTTTCCATGTGTATCATCTGGGTTTGAATATAAAAATTATTTGCAAGACAAATTAGCAAATTGCTAATTTATATTATGCACACATACATTATGATTTGAAAGATGCTTGGATAAATCTCAATAAAGAAAGGGGTGACTTATATATAATTTGAGCATCTATTTAATTTGTACAATAAAGTATCAAATAAAAGTTAAAAATATAAAATACATGTTATGTATACTAATTATTTATGGTAATTAACATGGAATAATTTCTTTTTTTAATCAATATCAAAACAAAGTCAACTCAAATTTAACTTTCTTCCTGTAAATGCATAAACCTCCCAAACCTATTTTACCCTTATAAACAAAATAAAAGTAAAATGCGAACACAAAATCCAATATTCTAAAACTCCCAATTTCAACATAGAATAGAAGAAGTAGCAATTGAGACAAGACACAAACATTGTTCCGCAACTACATGAAAAGTATGTCATGAAGAGATGGTAGTTAAATCCTTGTCCTACGTTATTCCCACTCTTAAAGCAACCAAAATCCAGAACTACATTTCAAAAATGCTGAATTTAGATATATAATGAAGATGTGCTAATCAAATCCTTAAAACAGCTCAAACTAATATTGTACAACTAGCTCTGGTCACTGAATTTTGAACCTATATCCAGGGAAAAAAAAAATTAATTGGATCAAGGAAACAGCATAATATGGATAAGTTCAAAACCTCTCAAGGAATATTGACAAAACCCCAAGTCCCAAGTTCCCAAACAAATTGACAAAAGAACCCTATCACATATACAGATACAAAAGAAAAAAAAACTGATAGAGCTACAGTTGAACTTGCAACAGCCAAAGCTAACCTCTTACATGATGACTAGACAAAAAGGAGGAAAAGAAAGAACACAAATAACAAATAACAGAGAATATTCGCCAAGAAATGAAGCAATAGAGTCACAATTTTCATAAATATTAAAATAGCAGAAATTTTAACAGAAAGAGAAAAACCCAGAGTTTATTTACTCTTAATACTGCCCCTCGATTTACTCAGAAAATTCAACAGAGGGCAACAAGTCTCCAAATAACTTGCATGATGATCTTACAAGAAATACCAAGGAAAAAATTGGTTTTGAGGGGGGGAAAGCATAAAGTAAGCTACTTTAAGCCAATGGGTCCGAAACCAAGCAAGGTAGAACACAAAAAATAATTAACAGAAAAGTATTCGCCAAGAAATGAAGCAATAAAGTCACAATTTTCATAAATATTAAAATAGCAGAAATTTCAACAGAAAGAGAAAAACCGAGAATTTATTTACTCTTATATCTGCCCCTCGATATTTACTCAGCAAAATTCAACAGAGGGCAACAAGTCTCCAAATAACTTGCATGATGATCTTACAAGAAATACCAGGGAAAAAATGATTTTGGGGGGAATAAACATAAATTTAGCTACTTTTAGCCAATGGGTCTAAAACTAAGCAATGTAGAAGCAAGTGGAACACCAGTAGGCCGAAATTGAGCAAGAAAAACTTGATGGGTTCTCAATCAACAGGCATACCAACTAAACAAGAGAGTAAATTGGGCATATTAGAGTATACCTATACAGAGGCAATGCCTTCCAGAGAGAGAGAGAGAGAGACCCTTCAGCTTCTGGGCTTGGAGTGTGGTTTCGTGTGTGACGGGTTTGGGGAAAGGAAATTAGATAAACGGCCTTTAAAGGGAGAGGAGGGAAAGGTGCGCCAATCAGAAACTACTACAAAACAGAGAGAGAAAACTTGGAGACGAAGTTTGACTGTCAAAGAGTCAAAGTCACACTCACGCTCAAGACGTGCTTTGTTAAATGGGGAGTCGAATTTATTCTTCTTTTCTCTTTGTTTGATACTCCTGCCACCTTTCGATTAGGCTTAACCCTCTCTTTTACAAATTTTTTAGATTAGGGTTAAAATTAGAAATAAAGTAAAAATATGAATTTGTTAGCAATGTGATCATACTATTAACAGATTAATTAAAAGAAAAGAATGTGTAATGAAAGATCACATAATTAATATGAGTAAGGCTATAAATCACATTTTTATTTCACAATTATTTTATAATGCTGACGTGTCAATCTTAACCAAATCTTGGATGAGTCCAAATGTTTTTTTTTTTTTTTTTATAATGAAAATAGGAAGTATTATTAATCAAAGGGAGAGGATTTTCTCCTCAAGAATGATACGATGGATAAGAGGAGGACACTCATCCGTCCATACACAATTAATCTTCTGAACTAAAGCAATTTTGGCTAAACAATGGGATGCATTATTTGCAGTCCTACACATTGTTGAAATAAGAGCTTCGAGTCATTTACCAACTGACCAAAGCTTGTCCAACACGGTTTATCCTTGCGTAGAGCTTAAACGACTTGTAAGGAATCCCCTTCAAAAGTCACCCATCGAAATCCCAATCCATGACAGAACGAAACAGCCCTTCATGCACAGCTCTAGCTTCAGCCTGTGTGGGATTAGGAATATGGGTTCAATCCAAATGTTGGTTAGGATTATTACATCGGCATTGTGAGATAAAAATGTAATTCTTCACACTACTCAGTTAATATAACCGAATTTGCTTAAAAGATTGATATATTTTTACTATGAGTAATGCTATTTAGTAAATTTGTATATGTTTGTCATACAAATGGGATGATATAGTGAAAATTAGGCTTTTATTTTTTTACAAGTGTTGATCCAATGGCTAATTTTAATTATTACATCATTAAATTTTACAACAGATTTATAATAGTCTGCTAAATAGTATTACTCTTAAATGATAAGTGTTTTGAGTTGAACCAAATAAAACAAAAATAAATTCAAATGCATTTTTAGATAATTTAATACTGAAACTTCTTTTTGGTTTCTTGAAATTTCTTTTAAAATTTCTTAAAAAAATTTGTGACAGTTTCATCTAGACCAAAAACATTTCCGTAATTGTAATTAATAAAAATTGGTAAAAAGTAGAAAAAAATACCTTTAGCCATATGGAAAAAAGAAAAGATGGGTAATACCAATAACAATCTACTACTAGATGTGGTACCAAATTGGTTTATATGATAAGTAGAACTACTCTTCGCGCTATATTTTTACATTACCTTTATATTGGTTGAAGTCTCATGTTTTAAGTGGTTAACATATTTTTAATCCATTTTTCTAATATTTTTCTATTTTAGTACAAAAGAAGATATATATATATATATATATAAGAAAAAAAAAATCCCAAATTCCTTGTGGGAAATTTATAATCAAAATTTCTAAACAAGCTTTTTCATTATTATTTGTTAATTTTCTCTCTCACACCAAAAAAAAGAAAAGAAAGGGGGGGGGGGGGGGGGGGGGGGGGGTGGAAAACGAAAAGCCCCCTATGTCGAGTGTAGCTTTGAAAGGTTTTTATGGCTTTGCGTTCTAAAGCTATGCACCTTTGATTGATTTCAGTAAGATCATATCCATTTCAGTGTTCATATTAGATTTTACAAATCTAATGATGAATATATTGCCACGTTATTTAATTTTTTTTTTTTAAATGGTTGTAACACCGTGTAAATCATTTGACGTAACAAAAGAAAATCTAAATCATAAGGAACTTGATTGAAGCACATGTGATTAATCTTGGGCAGCAACAGGTTACTATCACTAATATGTATTGGACATGCACAAATGTATCAAACTTATAATGCACCTAAAAATTTCAACAAATATGTTGAAAAAAAAAAATTATAGGACATTATACATCACATATTATGTTGAAAATAAACGGTACACATAAATGCACCTTCTTGTCTTATTGTCTTAAATTCATGAAGGTTAAATATCCTTATGGAAAAGCAAGAGGCATTTCAACAGATTGCAAAATCATACCTTCTTTAATCTTTAAAAAAATAAGAAAATAAAAAGAAAATCCTGAAAACAGAATGCAAAATCATATATTTTTTAATCTAATGCACTGTTTGTTTGGGCGTAAAATATTTTCTAAAAAATATTTTTTGTATTTTTCGGTATTTGATACAACCAAAAATGATGGTCAACGGAAATCATTTCAGTTTGACCGTAAAAACCTATCTAATTTTTGGAAAATGAAAACTGTAAATCGTTTTCGAGATTAAACTCTTCATTCTTGCACGCACGTTTGTGAGAATTCGCAAACGCTTGGCATTAGAGTTTGTTGATAGCCCGAATCTACAGTCGAAGGTCCCCGAATTTTGGTATCCAATTGTAGGAATCCGGCAGCATATGTTGGATTCCGGCGATGGTCGCTAAAATTCCACCGGTGTCGGAATCTGGCAATTTGTGCCAGAATCCGGTGACAACCGGCAATCGTCGTCAGATTCCGACGGACCAGATTCCTGACAGTTTGGCAGGAATCTAGCCATTTGTAATGAAATCCCGCGACGTTCAACCACCGTTGCCGGATTCCGGCAAAACTGGGCGAAATATGACCAGTACGTCTGAAATCCGGCTGTAGCATAAAGTGTGCATTTAGAAATGTGAGAGTGAAATTATGTGTAGCTTTTCTCTTTAACTCATATGAGCATATGTTTACCTTCATATAATATTATAAATAATTACATCATGCAAAAAGCTTCATTAAATAACCCTCCGTAAGGAATTGTAACTAGTTCAATTTTTCAAATTATGTATTTTGTCAAGAGTAATGCTAAAAATCACTTTTTTTTTTTTTTTTTTTTTCATAGCTATCTCACAATGCTGACTAGCAATTCCAACCAACTCTTAAGATTTATTATTATAATTTTTTTTTAAACAATGATCGATCTAATGATTAATTAAAATTGGCGCATCAATACTGTAATAATTTAAGAATAAAAATGTAGTTTTAAGCATTTCTCTTTTGTCAAAGATAGGCTCTAACTATAAGTTAGTCATGTGTTCACGTAGCAGCTAGTTGTTCGACTAGTTCTCTTTTGGATATCTGTGCAGCCAAAATTAGCAAAACCAATCCAACTAAAACTTTAAAGATTACATTAGACCAAATCTAAGACTATCAATGCACAAATGGAATGGTTCTCTTTTGCCTATGAAAGCATTAACTTTCTTCTAGAATTTATACTCATTACGACTAATAGATTCTAGGCGTGACCTTGAGGTTTCTACTCCACCACAACTAAATTATTCATCCATCAACAGACAACAATATCATTTTCCCACACTTACCAAAGGAATTGTTCCTGGCCATATTTGGATAAAGGATTTAAAGAGACTGGTTAATGGGAATTGTTAAGCAATAATAGAAAATGAAAAAAATAATAATAATAATCATGTCTTCCGACCAAAGAAAGAAAAATGTCATGTTTTCTTGGTATCATAAGTATGATCTCAGACTTAAAAGCTACAACAGACTTTGGCAATGGATGAAGCTGTTCGTGAATGTAGAGAGAGAGAGAGCAACAAATGAACAGGAAAGCAGGTTCATCAGAGCCAGTTTCTTGGAATGTAAGTTAAACATAAAACAACAAAATAAAAAGTTCTCATTTCTTTTCTATCTAATTATATTCAATTGTACACATGGTAGTAAACTACAAATGATGAATGGTTTATATATAGCAATTATGGGACCTGTCATGGAACATGGTTGCAGCTATAGCAAGGGGGCGCCCAGGATCATCTACAACGAAGGACAGTAGGAAAACAAGACGCCAAGCTTAGCTGTAAACCTGCAGATCATGGCAATGGCTCTACCTAGCCACCTGCTGCAATGCAGGCCATGCAATTTCATTATCATCTGTGTAGCCCCGGATGAGAAAATCTGTACAATTTTTTTGCCACCCATGGTTATATGGATTATGAAACCGCCCATCTGGACCACGAAGATATCCATAACGAATGGCGTTTGCTAATTCATTTGTGGTGATATTTCGAGCAATCTGCATTATAAACATGAACACTTCATTAACTATTAACTACTACTAAGGATTTCTGAAGACTTACTAAAAACATCGTGATGGTATAGTATAATATTCATACTTAAATGAAAGATCAAGGTGAAACTTCTGAGAGTTAAAAGATATATTATTAGCATCTTAAATGTACAATTATATTAAATCTAGTTTTAATTGAATTATGCTTGTATATCAAAATAAATTTATGCATCTGTGTTCTATTGCCAAAGGATTTGAAGTTTTTTATATCTCCTTTGGTGGATCCAACGGTTAAGGATGATACATTATTTAGAACTCCAAAATGTAAGATAGACTTTATGAAGTTATATAAGTTCCAGAAAGTGCAGATTTTGTGACATAATTGCCCACACGTTAACTGCACCATCTAATACTAACATTATAATCCCAACAATTCTTAACAATTTCTTATTAATCCCTTTTTCTGTATGCTACACAATCAGCACCTGGCAATAATTCACCATCACAAGCTCAAGCTTATAATAATCATAGACAAAATGCTGTTTGATATAAGACGAATTCAAGATAATCCCATTCATTGAGAAAAAAAAAAGAAAAAAGAATTCAAGATAATCCCTAGTCCTACAAAATCTGTTTTGCTGAGGGTGCCCCAAGAATACTTCTCTTGTCTATCATCTAATTTACCAATCCAGGTTTTTTTATGGCAAGAGGTGGATCAAAGAGCATAGCTACATACATACATACATATACTTGCTGGCAGCAAACCTTAAATATTTAAATGTAAAAGTTTAGCTAATCACCTGCGAGGCCTGTGACGTGGTTAAAATAGTGGAGGCAAGCAGAATAATTAAGTCCACGAACAAAAAGGCAACAACACCAGGATGTTGAACTACAAAATGATGAACCCACGTTTCTTCGGTTGGCAAGGCTGGTGTTGATGTCCAAATCCCTGTGAAAAAATGAGGATCTTATCTAGTCCAGAACTGAAAAAGATAAACATATCATCAAAATGTATGGTCACTGCAACATCAAACCAACGTACTTTGGATTGCAACTGCTGCACTAAGGAATGACGTCAAAAATCCCATGCAGATAAAAACAAAGAAGTCCCATTTGTTCCTCTGCAAGAGGCATCATCACAATGACAGTGAAGCTGGTTAAAAGTATAAAGAGAAAGGAAAAAAACAAAAGCTCCAAATTTAGTAACAAAATCACACAGTTTTATTTATTTATTTATAGCATCTTGTACCATAGGGCTGTGCAACTTTTTGCATTTCCAACAACCAAACCGGTACCAACCAATACGGGTTTGCTTCCGATGGCAGGCAGAGTCGGGGTCAGATGTAGTTTAGGTTTTCCAACAAAAGTTGGAATCGGTGCTCGATAGCATTTTAGGTTTTTGACACGATCCGACTTTTTTTTTTTTCAAGTAAAACGATGTCGTTTTGTAATGTAAAGTTAGGGTTTAAGTTACTCATGCAACAGCATCGTTTTATGGGAGTATATAATCATATCACATCCATCTGAGTCCCAGAACTTCAGATCCTATTTTTTGTGCCATTTCTTCAATCTTCCAGACTTTCTCTTCATCTTTGTCTAATACGGCGTTGTTTGACCTTCGTCATTATCTACGTATGTCTAAACCTCTCTTTTTTTTGCATCTTCGTCTTCGTCTTTGTCACAGTTTGAGGTTGTGCTTTACTGCTTTCATCTCCCAGATTCATCTTCATCTTCGTCATCGTTTGAGATTGTGTTTTACTGCTTTCATCTCCCAGATTTGTCTTCGTCTGTTGAAGATGAAGAGATTTTCGTCCAACAAAGAACTTCTCTTCATCTTCAACTCTGATTTTTCAGATGCGGAGGCAGCTCGAGGCGCCTTGGAAATCACCTCCGTAGGAGCTGATGTCGGAGGTTTTCCGACGGTTCCAACTCCAGCGGAGGTGGAAGCTGGAAGAGGTGTTTCCAACTCCGTCAGAGTTGGTGCACAGCCCTATTTGTATTATTTGCTCAACAGAAAAATTAACGAAATGGAGGATGCAAACAAGAAATGTTTTGACAACCACCAAAAAGAAACAGCAGCACCAAAGTATGGAAATGAAATGATATAACAGCCCTCTAGTAGTTCATGAGATGATAAAAATTGCACTAGCAATGTCTTTATCCCACATATCTACCCATTTTATCAAGAAACAAAATTTTATGAATCCATCGAAAGGTTTCATCTTCCTTTTTTGACTTGGATGGAAATAGTAGTTAGTGCAACTTCTCACCTTCCCCACACAATTAGAAATCCACGGGCAGTGATGGTCGAACTGTTCCACGCATCTCTTACATATGGGACAGTGCTTAGATCGAACAGGTCTTACTATCTGAAAAGAAGGTATTTGAGAAAATTACTAAATATATTCAAGACAGCGTCTCAAGCACTAATATGCATTTAGGACATTAACAGCATGTCATCTATGAAAAAGTCTTGGAAGAGAAAAGGTTCAATAGAGTAAACCTTGCAGGTAGGGCATAGTTGAGACCAGTTTCCCGTCCACATAGAGGAACTGTTCAGATCAATATTCAACAAAAGATCCTGCAGATTACCAAAATATCACTTGGAAAAAAAGTTACATCTCTACAGTTACACAGCATAAAATAGAGTACAGCTTACACTTTTATGTATTATATATTTTAGTCGAATCATCATTTATTCTTTGATGTAGACAGAATGAATTGTATTACAGAGTGGATCTCTGCAAAATAATGGATTCAGATTTGGGTGGTGAACTATAGAATCAATAGGTTTTCAAATTGAATATATCTGACTAATTCTCTCATCGGATGAGAATCAAATCACCCATTACCCAATCTAGATCTGATCGGTTTACAGGCCTACCACCCATAATATAATCTACACAATTGGGCTATGAGGCAAGCCATTTTATTGAAAACAACTCTCACAGGCAACATCATGTAACTGCAAATGGCAACAGAAATTGCATATAAATAGTACACACCTCTGTATCTTTATGATAACCCACATCTCCCAGTCTTTTTAGATAACCTGGATCTTGACTGCATGCAATAATGAGAGAACATCATGTAACTTTCATAAACGTACAATGACAAGCTCAACATAGCAGCACACTTCTAGACATACAAAAACAAAATACAACATGTCTAGCAGCAACTCTATGAGATAACTAGCAAATGCCATAACTGTTAACAGTAAATTGCAAATGGCAACTCAAACAGGTACAATAGGAACACGTGAGCACAAACAACCTAATGGGTTACCTCCAGCAACCTTTACAGCATCTGCATAAATGTGAATGAATGGAACATAAACAAATGAATGTGGTATATCTTGTAAACTTTTAAGTGATGATCAGTGGACATTTGGAAGAACACATAGTGTTCTGTGGTGACAAAAAAAATCTTCTCAGTTTGATCTTAATGGTTCATTACAATCACTGTGGTACAAGGATCAAAGAAGTGCAGATTCACTTTTTGATGGCTCTCATCTGTTAAGAATTACTGCCATGCATCTGTTAAGATTAATTCTGATTGTTTAAGACTGGGAAGTTGAGGTCTGGTGATGCTCTCTTCAAACTTTTACTAGCGTGCGAGTGGGTAGTTTTGGGGAGGATACTAGAAATTGAAAGTTGAAAAGGAATCATAAGTTTGATGTTAAAACTTTTATTCTAAGTTGGTGGTTGACAGGTGGTCATTACCCATAAAAGCATCCTGAGTGTCAGATCTCCCATTAAGGTTTCACTCTTCACTAGGAACATGGCTTTAGGTAACACCTTGATGGCCAAATAAATTGTGTAAGCACTATGGATGTCAATGGGATAGGGTGGAGTAGATTTCTCCTTCATGACCCCCACCCTGCAGATTAGACACCCTTATCCATCCGCACGTCATACCAATGGCGTGACAAAAACTGTCCCCACCATCCCCACCAATAATTTTAATCCCACATCCCTGCACAGCCCCACCTCATTAAAGATGAATTTTAATTTCTTTTGTTTTGTTTCAAATCATTGAACTTTAATTCAAAAAATGAAAAATTCAAAGATAAGATTGAACAAAAATCCCAACTTGGAGAAATATATATATATATATATATACAAAATACATCGACATTTCAGTAAATATACTCGGTGGGTTGATGGGCATGGTGAACTTGGCCCCACCATTTGGTTAAATAAGATGTGCCCCAAATCCACCCCATCCCTGACCTACTGTGACTTCTATGTGGCACTGTAGGGCAGGTTAACAATTTAACCAGCCCAATTGCTATCCCTAATCTTTCCCTCTCAAAGTCCTTTTCCCCTCTACTATGTCAACAAATTACAGATGATGATCATGATGACACTACTAAAGATAACATTGACGATGACGTTGATGTTGATAAAAACAACAGAGATATTCTATCTTTTTCCTTATTCTGGAGGATCATTTGGTAAGTTTCATCAAGGTTCCTAGTACAGTTCTCAAGACAATTTGCACTAGCTTCAATTCTCCAATAGAGGCTTTTGGTAATAAAACTGGTCCATGGAAATCCACCCAGGACACAGCCACTGAAACATTGTGCAGGGCAGGCAGTTAGCCACTTTATAAGCCAAAATGGTCAAACATCCTCACTAACCAGCAGCAGTCCTCGGTCACCATTACACCGGTTTGACCCTCCAGTCTGTTCCAGTGTTGATAACATCAAGTTCAATCATTCTCACAGACAACAAATATATGTTAACATGGTAGCAGAATAAATACATGACTAGCCACAAATTGCATGCCAATAAACAGAACGTAAATATTTAAAATTAAAAACTTGAGGGGACAAGGAGTCAAGGACTCGGTCATAACTATAATTATTCAAAAATTAATTCCCTTCACCCTAAATCACCATTAAGAAAAAAGTTTAAAGATCCTCTGGAATGCCAAAAAAAAAAAAAGGAAAGAAAAAAAAAATGCTGGTTGAGTAGCAGTACCATATATTCAAATCTTTGTCCAGGTGCTTCAATTTTTTTATTAGTACATCCACACAATCATATCTCAGGCAAAGGCACAAAGTAAGTTCCTATCTTGTTTTTTAATAATATAAAAAATTATTAAGAAGCACAGAAAGAGGTGCAACTAGCGGTGTGCAGTTTGCCCACCCACTGCCTACTGGCCGCCACCACCGATAGCCGGAAGAAAATTAAGAGTTCTGACTTTGCCTCGGGTCAGAAGGTGGAAGGGATTGTAAAATGTCAGTTTTTCCAACCTAACAATGAATATAATTATAAAACGGCATGTCTTGTACCAACCAAAAACAATGCCGTTTTACAATTGGTATACATTCATCGCTTAGTTGAAACTCTATGCCCATAAGCCATTTCTTTCTCAAACGGCCCTTCCCTTCCTCTCCCACACTTAGTCCCACTCTCTTTGGAAGCTTCTTTGACTCTTCCCATCTCACAGCCGCGCCGCCTCATCTCACCGCTGCTCAAATATCACAATTCTCATTGCCGTCTGTCACTCTGTTTAATTGCTTTAGTTTTCCGTCTACCACCCGCCACCGCCACCAACTTGGCGGTGGCAGTGAATATCGAACACACCCTTCCGGCAGAAAAATTCAGTGCCGTTTCTGACTTTCCGACTTTGGCAGTGGCGGGGGGTGGAATACCCATTTCCACCACCGACTTCACCAACAATCAGCCCTAGGTGCAATACTACTATACAAGGAGGCACTTGTAATTTTTCTTACTTCCGTGAGATGCATATATCCAGTTTGACAAACAGGGGATCCACAAAATGGAAACAAATATGTCAAATTGTCAATAAGCATCCATTTATATCATACATAATGCAATAAAATTAAAATGGATTAATGACAGAACATGACAATACCTACACCTGTAGAACATAATCAGTGAACCAACTGCCACAGAAACAGCAGTCCATCCCCAGAGTCCAACAACAGCAGTAACCTTTGGAAGATTAGGAGCTAGCACGAGTAGCAAGAAGTCAGTCATAATTTACTTACAACATACCTCCATCTGCTATTGGAAGAAAAATCTACGACTGTAGCTCATTTACCCGCAAGAACTGAGTTGATGAAGAGAACCGTGAGAATGATTATTGTACAGAATAGAATAGGAGCATAACCTATATCTGCCATCTTTCCACTCCAAAATTTGCCAAACCAGTGGTTGCTGTGAGCACGCTGTGCATTAGACTGCACAGAAACCCAAAAGGGAAAAAAAAAAAAAAAAAGTCTATTATCAGATGCACCACATCATAAAATATGAAAAAATTTAAGACAACTGAGAGCAACCAAGTTTGGAATAGAGAAAACTCAATACATAAGTGAACCAAAAACAAGGAATTTTGACATTTTGTATGATTAGCAGGGAAGAACAAATATGTGTTTATAGTAACGGGGCACCAGTTCTCCCAGATAATCCTTAGGCATGTTGCTAATGTGAATCAAGATTTGCCTTCACAACCATTACCACATCAAGATTCGCCTTCACCTATATTTTTATTGTGAACCTTGAGCATTTTGCATATGCATTGCAAAGACACCCAAAGGAAAATCAGATTTTAAACCAAACCCACATGATGCAATGTTTTCTGCAGAACTATTTCTAATTGAAAATATAATCATAAATGAATCCATCTTTTCCTGTGAGAAAAGGAAAAATGGTGATACATAAAAATATATAAACCAAAATTTTTTTTTGATAAGTAATAATAGTCTTATTGAAAGCGTAAGGCGCCCCTCAGTACACTGGATGTATACAAAAGGAAACACCTAACTAAAAAGAGAAAAACGAACAATAAAATCAGCATAACTGACTGAAAGAGGGTACAAAAAGGCCATCGACCAATTATACAAAGTAAGCAAAAAAGACTCTAACACCTCCTCCAGGGAACCCTCCAAGTTTTCAAAACACCTTCGATTCCTTTCTTTCCACACGCACCAAAAAATGCAAATAGGAACCATCTTCCAAATTGTAGCACTCAGAGGTCTTCCCGACTTCCACCAGCCTGCCATTAGGTCTATCACTCTTCTAGGCATTACCCAAGAAATACCAAACCGAGAGAATATGTTCTTCCACAGAGCTGACGCCACGTCGCAATGTAGAAATACATATAAACCAAAATTCATATGTATATATATGAAATAAACAATGCTAAGGTGGTGTCCTATCAAATTTGATCAGGCATCACGCATGTTTACACTGATCAGTTTCTTATTGATACGCTTACATTGATCTAAAAGTAGCAAAAATCAAAATACTTTACAGTTTGCACAACTTATTATATGGTAACAGCAAATAACATTTGCATGTATAGGCCAATAAATCACATATTTTTAGTGGAAAAAGACGTTAATTTTATATTTTCAATGTTATTTCATTTCATATCTGTTCTCTTTAATCTATTAAATAGTTAAATTATTCAAAAAGCCTACAAAAGTGTACAAAAATTGGTGATTCACCATCATAGTTTATCCACACATAAACAAAACTTAAACAAAGAAAAAAAAAGACAACAGAAAAACAAATAGAGAAAGCCCATGTGAAGCCCCATTAGTTTTTTACCAAGCAAACTTCACATGAAATGATTTACTATATTGAAACATCTTCTGAGAAAACAACATTGTGCTAGCAAAACCTCATATCATCATGGTTGCTCAAATCTGCAACTCTTGTTTAGAATTCCTTTTTACATGAACATTAAACAAGGACAATACCAATACAAAGTTACGTACAAGGAAAAGAGCCACATGCCGATGACCTTTATCGGACGCGAGCTGAACAGGAGTAAATCCAGCATTATCTTTCACCATTAGTTCCTGTTTCGTGCCAGCATGTACAAGCACAGTGCATGCCTCCACATGTCCTCTTATTGCAGCCCAGTGCAAAGGTGTACAACCTTTCATAGGATATTCAACATCATCACATCTAGAGCATATATGAACACAATTACCAAAGCAAGCCACCATTTCTTTAAAAAAAGTCCTAGCCACCGGGATGTAGATCAAATTATAAAAGAAATTTGGTGTCATAATTGGAGTGTTTGTATTCATGCATTTAGTAATTCATTGGCCAAGTACATCTATTGCCAGAACTTCCTTACCTGAAGCGTAGAATTTTCATCATTTATGTGCATGTGTGAATCAATAAGCTAGAATAAAATAATATTCAATAATCCAGAACATTAAGGCTTAACCAGATTTTGGTCCCTATTCTCCACAGTGTTGAATTTTTTGTATTGCTTATTTTGTTTAAATGAAAATATTCTATTCATAAAATAAGGGGAAAAAGCTTTTATCTTTTCAAATTACAGTTCTATCATAATGTCATGGAATGGCATAACCCTATATGTGTTGGTAGTAACAAACTCAAAACAATAACTCATGTCGGCTTATCCCAAAAAAAAATAAGGTTAACTTATGGGGAGGCCCAATCAAAGGATCTCACAGTCAGGTGAGGCTAAGCATCTAAAATGATTGATTGCGCAGGGAAATTATATGCATTGTTATTTTATCCCAAAGAAGGGGAGATGGGGGTCTGCATAACTCAGTCCAATATTCCAAAAATTATATGATTTGAAGCGCAACCAAACTTAAATTATAAAATGTTCTTTTTATCCTTCTGAATATAAAGCATATCAATCTATAGCTGAAATATGACAGCATTATCAGGGAGTTCTTTGTCTCATCCTGTTGTATAATACGTGTAATCACATGATATTTTTTGGATTTTCACTGAAATATTAAATTAATCATTCAGAAATCATACAACCAATTCAGGAAGTCCAGTAAGCATACCTTCTTTATCTTGTCTCCCTTGGCATGCATCTCTAAATAGAAGTAATCTTATTGTATCCGCAAATCCTTTATATGCAGCCCTTGTTGAAAACATGAGAAGAATAAGGTTAGAAAAATCTTTATGTTACCAAATTACACACTACTGCTGCTCAAGACATCATAATTTAAATAATAAAGATCAACTGAGCCAAACATGATGTACCAGTCAAATGTGAAGCTCCCTTTAGTATTTCAAAAGGATCAAAACTTAATACATCTCAGTTTATATACTGACAAGTCTCACTCATTGATTATATACTCTCATTATTTGACTTCTATATGAAGAAGAAGAACTAGATAGGATAAATAATAAGTATTACTGTATTACATGCACAACAACTTCAACAAAAGAGGGAGAAGGAAAAAAAAAAGAAAAAGAACAAAGAATGCAGAAAATAAAAACCAGTTATTATACAAGGTAGACTACAACAGAGTTATGAAATATCCAGCATTCAAAGTGAACATGTATCTAAATATGCATAAAACCTCCATGAACATGTATCTAAATATGTGAAAATTGGCCTAACTTCAATATTCTTATGCAGTTATAACATAGTTATCCTTTAACGATCTAACAAGCTTTATTCCACATACTGCCACTAGTATTTTATTCTGAAATAATCAGTCAACAAAATATACTAAATACCCCATTCGTCCCACAATAGATGACATGCTTCTTTTTGGATTATCCCAAATATATAGAAGTTTCTAAAAGTGAAAGTTGACAGTTCTTCAAATTTCCCTATTACCCTCAATTTTTTTACAAAAAGCAAATAAGATTCTTATCAAAAGTCGTGCAACCTCAAATATTGAAGACATTTTAGAAAGATCACTACACTTTTAACTTTCTATTAATAATTGTGTCATTTTCCAAACACATCATCTGCATTGGTTTCGAGGAATTATTCAGTAGTTCAACAATTCTTTTGTGAGTGGCCAAGAATTGGTTTTAAAGAGAGCATTGTCCCTCTATAAATCAAAACCCGAGCCCAAGCCAAGGAGGATTTGGACCTGGTTGTCTAGTACAATAGCTAACCAACAACCCAATGGTTGGTTTGGTAAAGTTTTGAGAAGTGTTTTAAGTTTTGGGTTTCGAAAAGAATTTTGAAATTGGTGAAAATTGAAAAGTGTTTCAGTGGGAGCCACATTAAAAAAAGAGTTGTATATGGGGTCAACGAAAGAAAATTCATTGTGTAAAGTTTTGAAAAGCAAAAAAAACTGGTAAATGTTTAAAAATATAAAAGAAATAAAATAAAATAAAAATTGGGCCTACTGGAGCTAGCCTCCATGGGTGGTAGCCGCCACCCCTTTGGAGGCCGCTAGACAGATCGGCAGCCACTACAATGGCCACAATGAAGATCTGGTGGTGGCCACCACAGGACCACTAGACAATAGGTGGCCACCGCCAAGTAGCCAAATGGTTTAAGGGTCGCTAGACTGATCTTGTGGACATCACGGGGCCGCTAGACAGTTATGGCGTATATATATATATATATTTAACAACACAAGCTCTACCCCTAAAAAATGAACATGTGTTTAGCTATTTCTAAAAGTGTTTTATTTTCTAAAAAGAGTTCTGTGGTTTATTTTGAAATGTGTTATGGTGGTGAGGGTCACATCTGAAACCTGTTTGGATAGTTGATGTTTGAGAAGTATTTCCCACATTTGAAAAGCGAAAAGGGTTTTCTAGAAGTTTACCAAACACACTTTTTCAACTTACAGTTCTTTCAAGACACTAAAGATCTTCTTAATTTTCTAGTACACAAATAGGAATCACCAAATATTCTCTATCTTGAGCTGTGATTCAATAGATATACACAAACAAACGCTATAGATGTCTGTGTTTTGGGGTATGTGCGAACATGTATATATTATCGAAATCAAAAGTATTATTTACTAAGCAAAACTCAGCCAAGGATCTGATCCATGCATCCCACCCTCATGGAATTCGCAAGCTCAAGCATTTAAGAAGTTTACAACCCTTGTTTATGCTTCATCCATTCTTTTCCACTCTCTTTTTTATATCTAAGTTATACATGCACCTGATGGGTCTTGAACCCAAAACCATACTCTCCACCCATGTAAATCTTCTTGGGTTGCAGATCTATTATTTTCAGATAAAAATAATAAGTCCTATGTGCATGATTACGACTTGATTTGCTAGCACAATATCAAGAGTATCCAAACAATGTCTTACCTTCATCACAAGATTTCACTTAAGAAACAGGCAATTTTCACTGGAATAGTTAAATATTTAAAAGAGAAATTATAAGATTTGTTGCATGACCATCTCAAAACCCATTTACTTATCAAGTTATTAGTTTTTTCTTTTTTTTGATTGGTAAGTTACACATGTTCCTTGTGGTTTTTAGTTGTACCAAACTGATCCTCGGGGTATCAAAAGTATCTTAAAGAACCTTGAGTAAACTATTCGTCTAAAATGATCCATGCCGTTAACCATTTGATGAAAATCATTAAGTGCACACTTGGATCCACATCACAACCTATAGCCAATTGACATGTGGCATAGCTAATGATCTTCAATTGGTGAGGGCGCCCCACTTTTTTATTTTTAATTTGAAGGCAAAACTATAATTTTACAACAGATTGAATCATCAGCTATGCCACATGTCAATCGGTGATTAGTAATGACGTGAATCCACATGTGCATCTAACGGTTTCTGTCAAACAACTGACGGCAAGAACTATTTTGGACAAATAGCTTACTCCAAGGATCTTTTAAGATATTGATACCCTAGAGAACAATTTAGTATACCCACAAACCACAAAGACTAAATAAGTAACTTTCCCTTAAATCAAATAGAAAGTTGAACCGAACTCTATGCATACTACAAGCAAGAGGTGATGTATTGTGTAAAACAATACCCTGAAATGCTGCTGATTATCAGCTGGTGAATGTGCCTTTAAAGATATGGTTGTCCATGCACATAAAATTCATCGACTCTTCCCATTAAATTGTTGTTCCAGTTGTTAACAAATCACGAGTCAATCAGCTGTCCAATACCAGTTTGCACACAACTATAAGTGTATGCTGTGACTTATTACACGTTTACATCATATAACCAACACTTAATTTGCTACCCCCGTCATTTATTTAGATAAATTTCTTCTAAAAGTAGAAACTCACATACAAATTATCATATATGAGATCCACCATAAAAGATACATACTACAGAATTTGCAATAATGAGATTTGGACCCAATGGCAACTCCTCCCCTCTAAATAAGGGGTGAAGGCTGAGCTCACATGTTCAGTATTTTACAGGTATGCAAGTTCTATTTACCTATAAAGAAAAAGAGGAAAAAATAGTATAGAATTTACAAGATCAACAACCTGTGTTTTTCCTTCCCCCCCACCCAAACCCACACCAAAAGAAGAGAAAAAGTCAATGCGTGGTGTCAGTAAAGAAAATGCAAAGCTCATGTCCTCATCCATATATAGCAATTTTGTAGCTTATGGACATACCAATGAAGAGGACTCCTCCCCTCATTGTCAGGTGCATCGAAATCAGCTTGATACTTCGCAACAATGTGATTCAAGAAAGCTGTTTGTCCATATTGAGCAGCAACATGAACTGCCTGCATTAAACATGAAAGTATACAAATAACACACTATTGGAGAAAATATCAATTGTGTGCATGCAAATAAGAATTAAATCAGTTAAGCACTCACTTTAGAAAGAACTTGACATTAGTTGGTATTAAACTACTTTCAACCACAATAAGGATGTTAAGGAAGTTCCTACAAAGCTTATTGTTGATATATTTAGGGTTTATATTAGCATTCTAGATGATTTACGCAATAAATATGCCACCAACGGCTTAGGGTTGGTTTGGTAAAGTTTTAAGAAGTGTTTTGAAAAAGCTAAAAATTGAGAATTGGTTTGGCAGGGGCCATATTTGAAAAAAGTGCTGTATGTGGGGTCCACAAATAAAAATTTGTTTGGTAATTTTTGAAAAATAAAAATTGAAGAGTGTTCTCCCAAAATAAAAGAACAAAAAAAATAAAAAACCTATTGCAGTTTACAATTAATCCACAGAGGTGGCCACCTGGCAACAAATACCACAGTATCCGCGCCAGATGGTCCTAGCAGCCACCACAAGGCCGTTGGAAGTTCCTAACGGCCACTACGAGGCCATCAAAAGTGCATGGCGGCCACCGGGAGGCCGCTGGACATTCATGGTACTTATTTTTTGAGAATTGTTTTGTGTTTTATTTTTAGAAGTATTTTACGCCAACCACTTCCTCTTCGCCTCAGAAGATCTTTGATGGAGGGATAGTCGGGCCTTCCTCCCCTCCTAGAGGCTGCTCCAGTTCTTCACCAGTTGAGGGAAATGGTTATTCCCAATCTCGGAATTGGCCGATCGGTTTTGATCATAGTGGGGAGATTGTGGTTTGGGAGGAGGACGTTGATTTTTGGGATGTTTTACCTTTGGATTGAGCGTCAGAGGGTGCTTTTGAGGAGGAGGCGTTGGCAATTCGGGATGCCATGGAAGAAGAATTTCAACGTGACAAGATGATATCGCGCCAAAAGTCTAAAGGCAAGAGGGAGTTTCTGAATCTGCATACCTCTATCAACTATTGCGACGCTAAGCCTTCCGCTAGGAGTAGGAAAGGAAAGAACCTTATGTTGTAGAGTTGTATGCTTGGGTTGGTTTGTGGGTCGTTCCTCAGGCTTTTGGTTTTTGCTTGGGATCTTTTGAAGGTTGTTGTTCTTGGGTTGTTCCCTCTGTATTTTGGGTTTGCCTATTTTTCGGGCTCAAGGTTTTGGGGGTGTTTTCATGTTTTTTGGGTGGGGGTTTTTTTTGTAGTTTGGACTCTATGGGAGTATCTTCTGGATTTTGGGGTCTTTGGGTTTTGTGTGTGTAGGTCCTTGTGGGTTTTCTTCTGTGGGCTAGCTGGGTTGTTCCTGTGTATACTTCCTGTGTACTTATCAAAAAAAAAAAAAAAAAAGTATTTTACGAAAAGTTTTCAATTTTTTTAAAAAAGTTTTGTAGTTTGATTTGAAAAGTGTGGTAGTGGTGGGGACCACATTTGAAAATCCATTTGGATAACTTATATTTGAGAAGAATCTTTAGCATTTGAGAAGCAAAACCCCATTCTGAAAATTTTGCTAAACACACCCTAAGGTTTCTTACTCACTCAGATGATGGTTCTCAATATTAGTCACAACTGCAACCTTACCAGCTTTGTTAAATGGTACCTTTAGCATTTGCATATTTACATTAGGTTTTCTATTGGCAACTTTATATGGAAGATATTATGAATGTATTCCAGAACCCTCACACTAGAAGCAAAGTTTGAAAGAAGCTTTAACGCCACATTCATTGCTCTCATTCCAATGAAATCTGGGGTTGTCAATATTAAGGCTTTTCGACCTACTAACCTTGAGGGTGAAGTCTACAAAATCATTGCCAAGGTTCTCGTTAATAGGTTGAAAATGGTTGTGGAGAAGATTATCTCCTAGCCCTACAATGCGTTCATCAGGGGTAGGCAGATCTTAGATTCAGGTCTTATAGCTAATGAATGCCTAGATAGTAGGATCATAGCTAATGAATGCTTACGAACATGTCAATTGGGATTTTCTGTTGTTTGCTGAGAACGTACAATTTTGGGGAGAAATAGCGTAGTTGGATGGCGCATTGTATTTCTTCGGTGTGTTTTTTTGTTTTGGTGAATAGCACTCCAACGGGAATTGTTAGTTGCTCTTGTGGTTAAGACAAGGAGATGTTTTGTCTCCTTTGTTATTTGTCATCGTCATGGAAGCTTTAAGTAAAATGATCTCAACTACAATGAACAGAGGCTTTCTATATGGTTTTTCTGTGTGGTCTAGGAATCTTGGTGTGTTATGGGTCCATTAGGGAATAACCAGAAGTACTACAAGACGTGGGCTATGAGTCAATTGGTGACTCATCGGAAGGATGACTCCAGGATGTTCTAGAAGTTGTTGATCATTTACCTTTTTATCCTAGATTCTATTTTCTTGTTATTCCTAGCCGTTAGAGGAGAGAGAATGGGCGTCATTCTGTTGGATTGATTCCAACAGAATCACTTATATATAGAATGATCGATTAAGAGGCAAGGCAGAATTGAGATATTTGATTGTAAGCTTACCTTGAGAGTTTAGGGCCTCTCCAAGTGCTCTATTATCTTTTTAGTGAATTTCTACTGCATTTCCTCCACTCTCCTTGTCATTCTTTTATGCAAATCACCCGTTTCTTGGAAACCCACCACATGGTGCACTCAACATCTTCGACCTTTTATTTGCGGACGACACTTTGATATTCTGCGGGAGGAATTCAGATCATCTTCTCTACTTATGTGACATGTTCTTATGCGTTGACCTTGTATCCGGTTTGAAATTAACCTAAGCTAAATCTGAATTAATCTCTGTTGGCAATGTCAATAATGTTTGATGGTCTAGTTAGTATCCTGGGTTGTAGGGTTGCTTCCTTGCCTTTGAAATATCGTGGTCATCTGCTGGAAGCTTCATTTAAGGCCATATCTATTCGGGATTATTGAGAAGATCGAGCGTTGTTCAGCTAGCTAGAAGCGGATGTGCTTGTCTAAGGATGGGAGGATAACTCTAATTAAGAGCACATTATCCAATTTGCCTATTGTCTCTTTTTTCCCTACCTGCTAGTGTTGCCAATTGCATAGAAAAGTTACAATAGGATTTCTTATGAGGAGGGTTCAATGATGAAAATTCCACCTAGTTAGCTGGTCTAAGGTTTGTTCTCTGATCTCTGAAAGAGGGTTGGGGTCCGAAATTTACTTTTGTTCAATCGAGCTCTATTGTGAAAGTGACTATGGCGCTATGTTCATGAGAAAGATGCCTTGTGGAGGGTGGTAGTGGATTCTAAATAGGGTAGCTCATAGGATGGGTGGTGTCCAAATAAGGTTCACGAGTAGTATGGGGGTTATGGAAAAATATTAGGAGAGGCTGGAAGGAGTTTTCTAGTCATACGAGATTCAAGGTAGATGATGGTTCCAAAATTATATTTTAGCATGACGTGTGGTGCGGGATCAAGCCCTCAAAGTAGCTTTTTCGAATTTACTTAGTATTGCCTGTTTTAAGTACGTGATGCAGACTAGTTTATATGGAGACAAACTTAGTGGCATTGGAAAGCTTATTCAAAGGGCTACAAATTTGAATTTCACAAAAATTGCATAATTCCAACATTTACTATATCAAAATGTTTCTGGCGTTTTGTTTGCTGTAGGGTTTTATTTTTTTAATTATTTTTTTAGTGTTTCGACTTTAGGCTCTATATAAACCTGCTATGGATGGCCTTAGCTGCCAGTTATGTTGTGTTATCAATTTTCTATAAATAAGAATACTCCAGTGAGAGTTTTTCTTTAGTTTTCCTGTAATACATTGAATTTTCTAGGATTATGGAAGAGTTGTGATTTTTGTGATCATTTGTCTTTGCGACCCACTACATCACGTTGTATCAGTATGCTTCTGTGGCAAATCACTTAAAAAGTCTTCTAGTGGCTCTCAGCAGTGGAATGTTAACTTTATTAGAGCAAACGAGCAGCTCATGGCTGGGAGGTGAATTTAATTACCTCGTTCTTCAATTTATTTTACTCCATTTTGAGATCGTTAGTGCTCTATATAATATTATTCTCAATCATGTAGGGTTAGCTTGGGTTATGTCCAAAAGAGTAGCAGAATTTTTCGCTTGATGGAGAGGGCAATTGGGTAGTATTCAAAATGATGCAACGTAGAACATGGTTCCGCCATGCCTAAAGTGGTGTCTTTAAAAGGAAAGAAATGATCGAAATTTTGAAAACCGAAAGCGGACGATGGTGGAATTAAAGCCTTTTTTCTTCAAGACACTTTACTACTGGGCAGCTGCATTCACCTTAAATATTTCAGCTTTCATGTTTTTCTGGATCTTTTTTTTCTTTCCTTCTGGTTAGGTGTATCACTTGTATACTTCTGATATACTTGGGTTGCGCCTTTGCGCTTTTCAATGAAATTGCGTTTACTTATTTAGAAAAAGGCTTATAAGTTTTATTATCATTTGCATGAATAAATATTACCATAATTATGTTAAAACAACCATTACTTATTTACATATACAAAATAGACATTATTGGTAATATAGAAGTGGGGAAACAGACTTTACTGGAGAAAATACAGATTTTTCAATCATGTTCTTGAAAATATAGCAAGGAAAGTGTTTCCTGCTATATTTCCTCCAGTCAAGGCACCTCCTCGCATTACTTTCTTCGTCTGGACAGCAGCACTTGATAGAATTCTCACGATGGATATTCTTAGAAAGATAGGCTTCTCTTTAGTTAATTGGTGTTGTCTGTGTAAAAAGAATGAGGAAACGACCAATCACCTTCTTCTCCACTGCGAGTATACTTCGACTCTCTGGCAATTGATTCTTAATCTTTTTGGAGTCTCGTGGGTTATGTCTAGCAACATCCAAGAGCTCCTTCATTGCTAGATAGTACAAGGGAGGGGACATCCCAAAGAGGCATTCTGAAAAGTTATTCCAGCCCTCTTAATGTGGAGCATTTGGAGAGAAATAAATCGTTGTATTTTCGAGGATTGCAAGACAAACGTGCTCTTTTTAAAATCTTCTTTATTAAGATCTCTCTTGAGTTGGGTTCTTGTTAATGTTCCTAATTTTGTCTCTACAAATTTGGCTGATTTGATTTGCTTTTTACATTGTAGCAGCTTATAGGGTTAAGTCCCTATTGTATACTTTTCGTGTACGAGGGTTTAACCCCTTTTTTTCTCAATAAGATCTTAATTATTCATCAAAAAAAAATACATAGCCAAAATAGACAACTATAAATTCCAAAAGAAAAGTAATTTTTTTTAAAAAACAAAAAAAGGACCAAAAAAAATGAGAGTATTACCCGATACCCATTTACATCAACTGCTTCAACCCGAGCTCCATTCTGTAAGAGCACATCTGCGACAGCAATGGCTCCCCGAACCGCCACCCAATGCAGAGCCGTCTGTTGTATGTTGTCGGTCGCATTGACATCGCCCCCATGCTTCACCAACAAAAACAACAGCAAATCCAACAATGTCAAACCCCACCCACCCCAAAATCCAGCAATCCAATCCCCGAAGGATAACATTCACAAACATACATAACATATGCTTCATCAACCACCACAGATTTTTTTGATAAGTGAACTGAAGATATGTAATACGACTTCACTGAACCACCACAGATTACTCTGACGTAATTCTTTTTCTTTCTCTCTTGGCTTAGTGAAAGCCGAATTTAACTAAATTCAACAATCCCACCAGAGAATCCATCTCTTACACATATATGCACATGAAAAATCGTGTTTTTTCTTCATTTGTAATATGAATTCAGCTAAATTTGATACTAACCCACCACAGAATTCATCATTTCGGTAAATATTCACATCATACATACAAACATAGATTCATAAATAGACACATATACTGAGATACACATATGCACGAGTTCATCGAGAATACCTCAATGATGTACTGCACGATATCAGGGAAGTTGTTGAGAGCGGCCCATTGAATAGCGTGGTACCCATTCAAATCCGGTTGAGACAGAGACGCCCCGTCTTCTTCAACGAACTTCCTCAATTTCTGAAAATCCCCGTACGCGCAGGCGGAGAACACGTCGATCACAGCCGCCTCGCTAGGGCTTTGCTGGGATTTTGAGTCCGACGACACAACCTCAATCTCCGACGAAGCCATCTCGAGCTACCCCACATGCGCAGAAACCGTACGGAGAATTGGGCGGGTCTAGGGTTTATGCCCGATTGGGTTGACTGTTGAACAAAGTTGGAACTTGGAAGCTGCCGATCGAAGCCTCTTTGATATTGAAGCTTTATCTGGTGGGGTTGATATCGCAACTGCTTCTTCTACCTAATCAATTCATGCCATCTGAAAATGCATGAATGATGAATATGTTCTATTCACATCCCACGTGGAAAACAACGTTGGAATAATAGCCAGGACCAATGGGAGAACGACATTCTTGTGAGTGTCGGTGTTTTCTAAATGAAATTATGGGTCAATATCCATTCCAAATTTTAAGAGTTTGCATAGGACAATTGATGGGTTTTTTTTTTTTTTTTTTTTTTTTTTTTTTTTTTTTTTTTGTGTAAGAAATTTGTTAATGTGTTTTGAAAGATGTATTTTAGGTTTTGTTTTTGTTTTTACATAAAATGTTTTTTGAAAAATATTTTCTTCATTATTTGGTATTCCATAGGGTCAAAAATCGTGATCAAAACTGAGAATATTTTCGGTTGATCATTAATTTGTTTTTTAATTTATGTAAAATGATTTTCTTTTTTAAAAAACTGTAAATCATTTTTTGAGTTTAAACTTCTTCTTCTTATATGTACTCTCTCGTAGTTCATTCTCTGTTGTTATCAAAGTTCGCCAAAACCACTTCAAGCTGTTGGAATTTGCCAACGGTCACTAGAGTTCGCTAAAATCCTTTGTCGATAGCTATCGCTAGAATTCTCCAAAATTTGCCATTTTAACGAAAAATATTTTTACATCAAAACAAGCAAAGCCTTATTATTGGTTTGAAAATGTGTTCTCATCTAACATAAAAGGCAAAAATTATTTCTGTACATTTATAAATGTTTTGTGTTTTAAATTGTTTATTAATTTTTTGTTTCGAGATAACAAAACAAAAGATAAAGAACAAAATATTTAACTAAAAGAGGGATTTTTCTCTTTTTTTAAAAAAAATAAATAAATAAATAAAGGATTAAAATGTACTACACCGCTCATTAAATAATCTAGTGCCTCAAAATCAAATTAACCTAAATTGAGTTTTTCTTGTTTGGCATGTGAAATGACTATTTTATTGAAAAAAATTAATATAAATCTATTTCTAGATTGCTAGTTTTTTTTTTTTTTTTTCTAATTAGGGTCCGGTTGGGTTTAGGATTTCAAAAGGTACGATTTCAAAATAGTGATTTTAAAATATATAATTTGAAAAAATTATTTTGAAAAACACAATTAAGAGTTTGACAAAATCGCAGTTTGACTTTTAAAATCGCAAGTTAGCTTTTAAAATTCAGCATTTTCAAAAAAACAACCCTTGCCTACGATTTAAAAAAAGTAAATTTTTATGTTTTCAAATCACAATTTTGTAAAATCACAATTCTCAAACAATTTATCTTTTACAATTTGATTTAAATTCATATATTTTCTACAAAATTAGAATCTCAAAAACACCCTTAGATTGCTAGTTAGAAGACATACCTTTTGTCGGAAGACATACATTTTGTGGGACTCTTGACATTTCTTAATTTGTAGTTGGTAGCATAGACATCACCTAGAACTCGCACGACAGCCCAACAGCAAAACGACAAGGCAGGAGAATTGAATATATTTGTGTTTTTCCAAATTCACCTGTTACGCACAATAATTATCCATCCACTTCTCCTTGTTTTAATTTGAAGAAAGAGGTTCATGTTGAATCATGTACATTTGGATCCCGGTGGATTATATTGTTGAGTCAAATAGCTAAGAGGGATTAGGCCTTATATCTAATTGCCGCCTCAATTTTAAAAAGCGTCACAGGTAGTACCTCTCTTTAATAGATATTTTCAGTTGATACTTCTATCAGTCATCAATCCATTTTTTTAACGGACTTCTACGTTACTCACTTTAAAATGCCGACATCTATCTTGGTTGCCACATAGCCACGTATCATATATGATACTTATAATTTCAATGCTATATAGAATGAGAAAAATAAAATAAAAAAATACTTCAATTTTTATTTTTTTATTTTTTGAACAAAACTATGGGAGTGATCGAAACCATCCCCAAGTGTCTCGGGGGTGGCCGTACCACCCCATGGCTTTCAGGAGTGATTCAGCTACCCTCAAGGGCTAACCCTCAATTTTTTTTTTCTTAAGCCTTACGTGGATGGAGCCAAAATGGGGGTGATCGGCTGCCCCATATGTTTGTTAAAAAAAATAAATAAATAAATAATTGAGGTATTTTTTTTTAGTTCTCATCCTATGTGGCATTAAAAGCATAAGTATCATTTGTTATCGTGGCCACGTGGTAACAGGGACAGGTGTTGGCATTTTAAAGTGGGTGACATGGAGGTCCGTTAAAAAAATAGACGGAAGATTGACGGAAGTATCCACTAAGAATATCCATTAAAAAGAGGTATCACCTGTGACGCTTTTTGAAACTGATGTGGCGATTGAATTTAGGACCTAACCAATGGTACTTCTGAGCTATTTAACCCTATATTGTATAAGCCATGTCAATTGTCAACACAACTGGTGCAAAGAAAAAGCCAACCTGATGGGTGCTGTAGTGTTGATGTGCAAATAAACACACTAGCATGAAGCAAGTAACAAGGATCACTGCATTGTCAATGAACCCTCTTGAAAGTATTGTAATTTAAGGGATACATCTCATTGTATTAGACTAATTCATATAAATTAGCTACAATTTGTAGCTAATTTATATCCTTTTTTTAATAGCATTAATAAAGACAAAAATTTGGCTACAAACTAATTTGAAGCATGTAAGAAACACATGATTTCTTATTAATGTTATTAAAAAAAAAAAAAATGTAAGAATCACATGCTATTAAAACCAATTTGTAAAATATTTATGTTCTTAAAAAAAGATATGATTATTACATATTAAGGGACGCATATCACTTTATTATACTATTTCATAGAAACTAGCTTGTAACTAATTTATGTCATTTCTTTTGATACTCACCCAATATAACAAGTATTTGGGACTTCCCATCTCTCTGCACTATATCAAATTAAGCCTATTATTAAAGATAACCTCCTAATCCTGAATAAGATTCCCTCTCGGATTGTTTACAAAATCCATTGCAATGCCAACTGGTCTGTGCATGACTTTGTTAGATGAGTCGCCTACATCCTAATTAATGGAAGCATTTCCACCTCCCATGAATTGGATCTCTTAAGTGATCTCAAGTGCCCTACCTCCCCCCCCCCCCCCCCCCCCCCTTTTTTTTGCGCCAAAACAACATAAGTTGGTAAATACATAAATGATTGTAAAGGTAGAGAGATAAGGGAGGGTATGGGCTCAAAAAATAAATTTGTCAGAGAAAGACCACCTTGGTGGTAGGATTGCAAATGAACTAGTCTGTTTGATAACTCGCTTGATATCCTCTTGTTTAAATTCGACCCGAACTTATTTCGTGACTGTAGAAACTCGTTCGTGACCATAGAACCTTGCTCAATTATCAAGTGACACATACTCGACTGAGTCGACTCACTTGACTAGATTCAAGTAAAGCTCTCAAGTCTAGATCGTATAAAGCTTGACCCAACTTGTTTGTCCGACTTGATTAAGGCTCGTGAGCTTAGTTCATATAAATATGTTATCACAGATTTAACCATATAACTATATGCTTATAATTAATGTGTTAGTGAATAATAACTATAGTTATAACTATGGTATATAATATTATGACATATGGTTAAAGTTGTTAACCAACAAAATTTATGGTTTGTACGTAATTATATAACTATATTGAACAGTTAGTATATAACTATATAACTACATAACTATGTATGTATACGTAATATACGACACATGGTTAACTATAGACCGTCTATAGTTGTATATTATAGTTAAATACTAGACTTACTACTTGCTCATATAATACATATACTACAGTTTATACTCTCTAATTATATATAAGGAAAAAATGCAAAATCAGTCATCATGGTTGGCCTAATTTACAAATCTTTCATTATGGTATAAAAATTAATTCAGAAGTCTCTATAGTAGTTGAAGATAACAATTTATTCCCTTAAGTCCATTTTCGTTTACTAACCTAACAGAATTTGTTTGGTTGCTACATCAGGCCCAATAAAAACGTAACACATGTCACTCTTTAATAAAAATATATAAACATAAAAAACTAAAGAAAAAAAAAAGAAGAAAAGATAGGGGTGGCTGCCGGCCACCTCTTTGGAGGTGGCCAGCGAGCCACCCCTAGAGGTGGGGAGGGGTGGCTTCCTGCCACCCCCGGATCTGGCTGGGGGGTGGCTGTTCAGGTCACCCCCAGCCCATGTTGTAACACCCCGTATTTTAAGATATTGAATTTAATATCTTAAAATATGACTTATGGCCTAATAAAAAATATGAATATTTATTCATAAATATTTATCAAGATATGTATAAATATTTAAGAGATTAAATATTTATTGAATATATATGTATAAGTGTATCGGCATGTTAAAACGGACCTTAAATTTTAGAATAACAAAAATAGGGTCAAACAAACTCCGTTTTGGTCGATTCAAAAGCCAGAACGCTCATCTTGGAGTCCTCTATCTACCTATAAAGTTTCATAGAAATCAAATTTTCATAGGTTTGCCAAAACTGTTCGTGAACCTACTGCCCCTAGACAGGACAACATGCATGCGTGGTAGCCCAAGATTCTGCCACGTCACCCTATTGATTTTCTGATGTTTTCTTGAGTTGACAAGTGTCTATTCTTGTCTTGTATGGTAGTTTCATAGTTACTATAAGGTCAAGTAAATATTTAAGGATAAAATTACCTAACTATAGGATAAGGATACTGATATAAGGATATTTATGAGTAATGATTATTATTCCTTTTGGATAAAAGATGAGTAACCCTTAGCTATGATTAATAGTCCTTTTAGATGGGTGAGTCACCTATGCTAAGTGAAGCCCTCTTCTACGCATAACTCACTTCCTTTTATCTTCCCTTATCTTTTCTTGTGATAAGTCATAGTGTAATCATTGATTGAAGATAATAAATCTTATCGTTTAGAAATGATTCCCTTTCCATTTGAATAAAATCCAAACCTTGATGCTTTGGTGTTGTCTTAATCTTCACCCTCCTACATTCTTCTCTCCTTTCCTTGATTTTTATCTAGTGATCATTACTAGAATAACTCATCATAACATTTTAAATGCGTTCACACTTGAATGTATTGTTTTGAAAGCTTAATTCGTGATATATTTTTTAACAAATCATCATTGCTTGATGACTCATTGCAACACCTCATCTACCTATGTGCAAAACTCTCAACCATTGACCAAACTTAATGCTTAAGAAACTCTCTCAACCATTAGATGAAAATTGAAGATAAGAGATATTTGGAAAATGTGATGATTACTTGATGACTCATAAACTTGTTCTCCAAGTTGATTCCTAAGCCATTAGATGAGATTATGGTGGAAAGATCTTGGCCATTCATTCTTTTATAAAAGGATGGCTCATCTCACAAATTGCATCTTCTTCTCTCAAATAAATTCTCTTAAAACTCTCTTGGATCTACAACTCTCTCTTCTCTCTCTTTCGGTTCAAGCAAAAAGAAGAATTCTCTTCTTCTTGTTTGGAGTCTCACAGCTAGCGGTGTGGAAAACAGGGAAGAATCCTTTCCCTTTGGTAAGTTCTTTCTCTCATTTGCTTGGTTTTGATCACTTTTGTTCAAACAATCAAAGTGAAGAAGTTTACTTATTCTTCTCCATGAACATATGTATGTATCTTTCACCAATTATTTCTTGGATCTTTATCTTTCGGATTGCATCAAAGAGGAAAGAAGGATCTCTCTCTCTCTCTCTCTCTCTCTCTCTCTCGTTTTGATTAAGGTAAGAATCTCTAAGATCCTCTCTATGTTATCTCTTAATTTGTAAAAAAGAAGGAAAATGAATAGATAAGAAAAGGAAAGATGTGCTAAGGATAGTAAAACGGATTAAGAAACGAAATGAATAACGTGTTTTAAAATTATGTATTTTACAAAATATCCCATAAGATATTTTGAGATATTTTACAAAATATCATAAAAAGATATTTTACAAAATATCATAAAAAGATGCTTTAGATATTTTTAATAAGATTCTTATCCTTTAGTGATTTAAGTTATGTTTTAAAATAAGGTTTTCAAAGCGAAGTGATTGAAATATAAATCATGCAGTTGTAATGTTCGAGTAAAAGAATCATTTTGGTAATTATTATGGTTAAGGTATTTGGTAATTTTATGAAAAATGGTATTCTGGTCACTTAAATAAATATTGTTATAATGTCCATATGAAATATGTGGCATTATACTTAATTGATTTTATACGTCGTTACTATATCAAAATGATAAATAGGAAATTAAGTTAGGATTAATAAATAAAAAATGGTTATAGGAGTAAACTATATGTTTAGTGAATTGTACTGATTCACTATTTGCTTGTATTATATAATTATATTGCAGTGAACGCTTGTTCGTAAATACTTTTCTGAGAAAAACTGTAAGTATTTATTACTTATTGAGGGTGATGCTGAATTTCCATAATGGTGTGGCTTCTGCTTTATTTAATCGTTTGCGCATGTGGATTTTCCATATTTTGTTTTTTATTTGATGAATTTAATTAAATAAAAGAGTAGGGAGTTACGTCTGCCTACGAAACAAGGAGTGATGTCTTCTTAGACAAATTGTTAGAGGAGTGACGTCTCCTTAAAACTCGCTAAACGGGAGTTACGCCTCCTAACATTCGCTAAACGGGGACTACGTCTCCTATAACACGTTAGGCAAGAGTTACGTTTCCTAGACTATATTAAATGGAATTACGTTTCCTTGAATCTATTTGTTAGAGTTACGTCTCTACATGATTGGATGCAAGATGATCATGATTACTTGAATAAATATGATTGTGCATATAAAACTGCTATTACTTTATATTATTACATTGTGTTACATTTACTTAACTAAATCAGTAATCATATCATTATTGAAAACAGTGGACTCGCTAGGTATTTTTGTATTATTGTTTATCTCTGTATTATATATTAATACAGGCTATGAGGAGGAGGAGTGTCAAGATTATCCAAACTCTTAGGTGATCTTGATGGCAGTGCCTGAGGCTAGGTCGCCTCTCATTTTGTGGACTACTGTGTTTAGTCCATTATCATAATATTCGGAGAACAATATTTATATTTTTGTTGGTATGTATTAATGATGTTATGAATATAATGTTTGTAAATTATCTGTGCCATATGCGACACAAATACTATTTTATAGTGTAATTATTTAGTTACACTCTTTTATCTAATTTGAAGTACTTTTGTTAGAAGCTCTATTGTGTTATTGTTAACAAAATTATATTCCGCTGCTAATTTATACTCTAATGACGTCATTGATTATGTCATAACAATACGTGGAAATCGAAATTTTCACTTGCGCCTTTTTTGTAAAAGGCGGGTCATTACACATGTGCAGCCACCTTTTGCCACCTTTGGATGGCTTGCGGGCCACCCCCATGAGCTAGAGGTGACCCAAACAGCCACCCTTATCTTTTTTCTTTTAAAAAAAATAAATATATTTTTTAGTTTTATATATTTATATTTTAATATATTTATATTTTTTAATTAAAAAGTGACATGTGTCACGCTTTTTTTGGGCCTAACGCAGCAATCAAACGAATTCTATTAAGTTAATGGACGAAATTTGAATTCATATAGTAAGTTGTTATTTTCGCCTACCACAAGGACCTTTGAATTAATTGTTATACCACATAGAGTGATTTATAAATTAGGTCAACTACAAGGATTGATATTGCATTTTTCCCTGTATATAATAACGTATTGTTACCTAGAGATTATAGTTATATACTATATTATCTAATATTCCTTACATAGTTACATAACATATATTTACACTATAGTTATATATAATAATTTAGGATTGTAATCGAGTCAAGCCGAGCTAAGATTTATGATTCAGGGATTGGCTTAATTATAAGGATGCGTACTTGATCCGTGCTTGAGCTCGAGCATGTCGAGTACTTGACTCAACTCGAATGACATTCTCAATAAGCTCGAACTTAAGTTTGGCCAAACCTTTAGCGAGCCAAGCTTTTACACACATTTCATAATTTGGTTTGAACTCGAACTCGGTTTGAATAGGCATCCTCGTAAACGAGTTAATCCTGAAATCCTAAAGCTTGACTGTAGCAACCAAGTCCCAAATTGAGAAAATGAGTAACCTGTAGAGTGTGGTTTATAAAGAAAGTTAAGGGTTCTAAGTCTTATATTGCTTAATTATTTTGTTAAACTGGATTTTATAAGTAATTATAATAAAGCTTTAAATTGACTAGTCATTTTGTGGTGATAGTGTAGATGTGGCTAACACTTTTTCTTAAGTCGTTACACCAACTTGGCTCGACTTTATTCTAGCCCCTATAGTAGGTGTTATGTTGTTTAAAAGTTTGCTTAAACTATTGTGATAAGGGGAACATGCTTTTGAGGTAGGTCTATCAATGTCTACGCATGGTATAGATATGAGTTTCTTGGAGATGTGTCTATATTATTTATAGATATGAGTTTCTTGGAGATGTGTCTATATTATTTAAGGCATTGACTCTAGGAAGTCAATATGGTCGGATGAAATGACCATTCTTTTAGTGCCCCAAATTATTAAGTAAGGTCTTAATTGAAAATTAGACTTTGACTTTTTGGGTTGACCGAACATTCACCGAGAGCCCTGAACAATCGATTTTTTGACTATGAATGATCGTTTTTCCCACCACGAACATTCTATAATGTGGTATACTATGTCTCAAAAGGTACATCACCCACATATGGTATGTAAGACAGATCATACATAGAAAGAACTATATATATATATATATATATATATATATATATATATATATATATATATATATTAAAAAAAAAAAAAAAAATTCCCAAAGGCCAATGGAATTTGGATTCTCTATAAAGGAGTCCACGTTCTCAACAAATGTTTTGGGCTAGGTGTTGTAAAAAAAAACCTATAACACACATTCTGTAGTGTTTTTTTTTTTTTTTTTTTTTTTTTTTTTTTTTTTTTTTTTCTCAATGGTCCAATTTAATTTCTCTCTCTCTCTCTCTCTCTCTCTCTCTCTCTCTCTCTCTCTCTCTCTCTCATGAATAACTGTAAATTAAATCTAGGATTGTTAAAAAACTAGAGGACATGTGCACCTAACCCAAATCTCCCAACAAAAGAGGATTGAGAGGGAATCCACATTTTATTGAGTATCTGAATTCTACAACTAAACAAAGTAATTTTTTAAGATTCAGGAAAGAATTAACCTTATTCAAATGCCTCATAAAGGCATTATTACAAAGGCCATGTCCAATTTGATTCCTTAAGGACCAAATAAGATCCAAGGCATTAAAGTGAAAATGATGGATCATGATCCACTACATTTTCAAATAAAATTGTAGATTCTAAAATGATGTGAATTCAAGCCGTTATTTATATCAAACGACTTGAAAAATAATACTTATTAAAAATGTGGCATCAAAAAAAAAATATATATCTAAAAGGTTTTTTGTTCACTTTTGAAGAGACGCTTATTCTTTAGTAAAAAAAAAGACAATTTTTTACTTAAAGTTTTTATACGACATAAAGTATAAGAACCTGGTGAAAATGTACTCAATTCTCATTAGTAATATATTACATTTTTAATAGACAGCATTTTCACGTTGTTTGATGTAAGAAACAGCCTGAATTCAAATCATTTGAGAATATATAATTTCAAAAAAATTGTAGGAGATCCTTATTAAAAAATGCTTGCGTGCATGATATTGCTAAATTGGTCGTTTTCTTTTGCTCTTTTTGGAAACACTCTCTTGTACTCCTCCCTCCCTCCCTCTTTTCTCGAGAAAATTAACCATCACAAAAAAATGAATACATGGAAATAAAGTTACAAAAAACCAAAAATGAATCCAAACAAATCCGGTCCCATAATTCATCGACTAAAATGTCAAGGAAATGGAGTGTTATCAGGGACGGAGTCAGAAATTCTTATGAACAGGGGCCAATAGCCAAAAAATTTTTTTTGGTAGGGGTCAAGCAAGCTAAATTTTTATTTTTACCTTATATTTTTTAATTTTTTAGATTTTTTTTTCCACCTTCAATTTTTTATTTATTTTTAGTAAATTTGGGGGGGGGGGGGGGGGGGAGGGGCATGGCCCCGGCCAGCCCCCCCTCCCTCCATCCCTGAGTGTTATGAAATGCAACCCGATGATTGAACCATTGAACAAGTGGTATATAGATGATGGCTGCGATGAAGCGGCCGATAAAGATCATATTTTTTGCATTTATGGATAAAAACTTAGAAAGAGCATGCTTAGCAGATTATTCAAATCTCAATCATTATTTTGATATTAGATGATAGGCATTTTATCATATATTTATTAATAATAAGATAGAAATAGTGATAAATACTATTAAGACAAACTCTATATCATTTAATTTGAAACTAAAGTCAAAATTTGAAGAAACCAATTTATGGGCAAAGCCAAACACAGCCGTGAGCATATTCTACCGATCCTTTTACAAACTATCCCCACACTCACGTGTGAATATTTCATAACATACCGCGACCCAATCACGTATCGCCACGTCGCTAGAAAGAAAAGGCGAAGAAAAGTTTTATCACGATTCACGAGGACTCGCTCCGTCGCTGCCCATTAACCATTTGTTCTGTGGCTCTCACTATCACTCTCAGTCTCTCACTCTCACTCACCTTCGCGATTCTTCTCAGCGAAGCCAAGCATGGCGGCGGCCACGAGAGCCATAGCCGTAGCGAGCAACACCACGGCCTCGTGCTTGCTCTTCAAGAGGCCGTTGCTCTTGAAACGCAGCAGCCTCTGCTTCAAGAACCCGAGCGGGGCTAAGAGGCTGTTCTCTTGCCGTGCCATTTACAACCCCGAGGCTCTTCAGATCAAGCAGGAGGGTCAGCCTGAAACCCTAGACTACAGGGTCTTCCTTGTTGATAATTCCAGCAAGAAGGTGCTTTCTCTCTTCCCATCGAAGTTTGCATATTAATATATGGGGTTGTCGTTTTTCGCATTGTTTGGGTTTCAAGAAATCTGGGAAATGGAAGATTAGGTATATATTTTAATGAAAGTGGATTTTTTTTCTTGGGCTGGCTTAATTATTCCGTTCTTGGGTTTGTTTGGTTGTTTGAATCACTTATTAAAACAAAACTGTTTGTTTGGTTGTGGAGAAAATGTACGGAGGGAAACAAGAAAATTCATGCTATTGTCATCAGAGTTTTCAAATTGGGGCGTTCAGTGATTTTTTCAGGAAGTTAAGCCTAGGACGAGCTAGTTGATTAGAGAGAGGTCTTGTGGTTCTGATTGCCCAATTTGTGTTTGATGTACTATCAATATTGCAGTTTATTCTAAGCACTTTTGTTAACCTTGAAAAATGATAGGAAATGGAAAGAAATTCGAGCTCTAAATCTCTGATTTTTCTTCCATTATGTTTCTATTCTCTTTTTGGTGGCGGGGGGGACTTTGGAAAGACAAAATAAAAAAGAAGATGATTGCTACTGAGACAAGTCGAAACGCGTTGCTCAGTTGATCATAGAGGTTTTGTATTTTTAGTTGCTCCGTCAGTGATTCAGAGGCTGCTAATTTTTGCTGTTATCGCATAACAACTCTTTATTTTCCGAGGAATGTAGGAAAATAAAAGAAAATAAGGTAACGATTTGAGAGTATGTACCATTTGGAACCGAGTGTTGTGAAAGCCTGCATTATGTTGAGGATAATAAGACTGTTTGGTCTAGTTAAGGCAATTATTTAGTTTTAGATATGAAAAACAACAGAAAAAACTTTTATTTTTTTCCTATCAATTAAATGAAGGTGGTGGTTACCAAGCAAATGTAGGAAAGAGAAAAGAAATAAGTTATATTCGGATTTTCAATTGCATAGCCTGATAAAACAACGATTTCCACACAACTAATACAGTTTTTTGGCCTAGTTGAGGCCTCTCTTCTTGTTTCCCATTAAATACGGAATATGATTTTGGATTTTAGTTTTTTTAACCCTGTTTTCTGCTTGGGCAAAGATTGAGGAAAGAAAGAAATGATTTGTTATAAGATAAATTCGAAACAACTTTTTTTCTTTTTTCCCCTTGCCTTTACCTACTAATATTGAAAAAAGAAAGTATTGCTTACTGTTGCAGGTTTCCCCTTGGCATGATATTCCGCTGCACTTGGGTGATGGTGTTTTTAACTGTATTGTTGAAATTCCTAAAGAATCAAGTGCGAAGATGGAGGTTGCTACTGATGAGCCATATACTCCCATAAAGCAGGATACGAAAAAGGGGAAGCTTCGATACTATCCGTAAGATTCGATATTATAGTTTTTCTCTTGGTATATGTTGGTGTTTGTCCAAATTACATGTGCATTTGAATCTATATGCATATTTATTCAAGGATATCTAAGCTGAGTGTGCAAAAGCCCTTGTTGTGAATGTGGGAAATAGGCTAGAGCCGGTCATTACAAGTTGCTGTCCTCCATAGAGGATTTTTTTTTTTTTTTTTCCTATTGCAAGAATTGATTGACACTAGTAAATCCAACTTTATTTCTATCTGCCATATATTAAGTTCTTTTGAATCCAAGTAGTCTCATTGTAAATTCAAATTTGAATTGGACGTATGTTACACTTCCCATTGTAATTGCCATTCTAGCACAGGTGTGGCCCAGCCCATAAGGGCCGCATCTTCTTAAGTATAAAATTGTTCATTCATGGTCTTTATCTATACAAAAATGTGGGGCTCTCAATGTCCATCTTGTGTGTAAGCTAGTTGTAATTTTAAACTTAATCTCCACCCCTTCTCAGGTTTGTTATCACTTTATGAGCATCCTTGATTCTGTTGAATACTGTTTTATCCCTTAAATATCTGAATCCTGAGTCATCTTGTTATATAATTGTCAGTTACAATATAAATTGGAATTATGGATTGCTTCCACAAACATGGGAAGACCCATCCTTTGCCAACTCTGAAGTTGAAGGGGCATTTGGGGATAATGATCCAGGTATATCATCATATATTATTTTTTTATAAACCTTTCTTTTATGTTTTTGCATTTTTTGGTCCCAAGTAGCAGTCCAGAACAATATCCTTCCTTTTAATTTGTAGTTGATGTTATCGAGATTGGTGAAAGTCAAAGAAAGATAGGTCAAATTCTTAGAGTTAAGCCCTTGGCTGCTTTGGCCATGATTGATGAAGGAGAACTGGACTGGAAGATAGTTGCAATTTCATTGGATGATCCAAGAGCTTCTCTTGTTAATGACGTCGATGATGTCGAAAAGCATTTCCCGGTATGCCCATTTTGCTAAGTGCTGGTATATATTCCCAAATTAACACCTCCTCCCTACCCCTATTCCCTTCTCTCTTCTAGTCCTGGGTGTTGTAATATCTTTGGTTATGCTCTAAGTCATTATGTCCTTATAAAAACAGTTTGACTATATTAATGCATTGTGTAATGTTTTATGAAACAATACTAGTTAGTAATTATATGATGGTTGATAACAACCATAAAATTTACAAATAAGCCACGGACAGGAAGTATTTGCAACATATATTGTGCAAATAGAGATTGATTCTACTTTCTCTATGCAAGCAGAATGAATTTGGATTATCGGCTGATGTTAATCTCTAGTTGATAAGTCATTATCCGCTAAAAAGAAAAGGAACATCCAGGTTGTAAGAATTATACAAGTGTGCTAGAGAAGTAGGCTGTTAACATGGAGATATGGCAATTGATGAGTTGGTTGGTCCATAGATGGGTAGCAGGTTGGTTGACATTGCATCAAGTAATTATTACATTACTATGGGTTCATTATTTAAGAGAAAGTTATAGATGTATGTAAAGGAAAATGGTGGTAAACCATTCCTTGTTGCGCAACCAAAGTGATTGAAATGTGGCTCGTTGAGTACACGAAGTGGTCTTGCCTTGGATGGGTTCCTCGTCATTAAAAAAAAAAAAAAAAAAGAAGAAGAAAAGTATTTCAGCTAAATTTTCCATGATTTGCTCATCTTATAAGTATAATAGTAAAGCAGTTATTAACATGGTTAATCCATTAGCTCACTCAGCATATTGTCTACAGACATGTCTATCTATGAACAAATCGCTAATATATTGGAGAAAGTATTACCGTGCTAGAATGAAACTATTTCAAGCATTGGTTGCCATAGTCTAGCCAAAATAAAAACTAGTGGTGTGGTGTGGCTCTAATGTACAATTGCAGTCACAGCGTCTCAAGTATTACCGTGCTAGAATGAAACTATTTCAAGCATTGGTTGCCATAGTCTGGCCAAAATAAAAACTAGTAGTGTGGTGTGGCTCTAATGTACAATTGCAGTCACAGCGAGCAAAATCTATGGGATCTAATCTGATGGTTAACTTCAGGGCACTCTCACTGCAATTAGGGATTGGTTCAGAGACTACAAGATCCCTGATGGAAAACCTGCTAACAAGTTTGGCCTTGGAAACAAGGCAGCAAACAAGGTATATTTTTTTTTTCCCCTTTTAGCCTTCTGCTTTTCAATGCTTGATTCCTTTGGAATGCTCTCTGTGCTTGTCATTTTCTACACCAGATTTGTTCGCAGCTTATTAAGATCAAGTTGGTTTTTTTCCCCTCTTAATTGTAGCATTTTATTATTCTTAAGTTTCTTTATTCTTGATGCCCTTTAACGCTGTATCTTGCCAAAGTTGATTTCTATTTGACTTGTGTATATCATTGACATAGATAGTACATAGTGCATGCTTTACATATGGTTATAGTTCTTTTTTTTTTTTTTTTTTTTTTTTTTTTTTTTTTTTTTTTTTTTTTCTTTTTTTATAAGCACATATGGTTATAGTTCTTTTTGTTGGTTGCATCTTCAAAATGTTGGACATGTCCAAAGTGATGAATAGCTCACCCATGGTAAAACGCATCTTGAAGACAATAGAAGATTACTTCATATTTCCAGACTGTTCCTTCTTCCTCCTTTTTCAAATCTTTTAGGCCTTGTAAATTTTTAGATTTTAGACACCTTTAATGTGGTTGTCTCTCTTGTATACATTTCTTGTACGAGGGTTGTGCCAGTTTTTCTCTTCAATAAAATTATTAATTATGCAAAAGTTAATTGATTATAGGAACTGTCAACTGAATCAGCTGCTGGTTTTCTGTGTGTATTTAATTATGGCCAAGTAGCTACAGCATGCGAGAGGAGATACCTACCACTTTAGCTGGTTTGGTTGTTGAATATGGTTCCACATACCTCCGTTACGTCTTCATCTGTGCTTTATTTATATTTGAAAGTAAAAATAAAATCAGAAAAGGTACAAGATGAAACCATTTCATGATTCATAAGAAGAATATACATTCAGTACATTACATAGCACAATAATAATATACAATTAGTTTGTAGCATCATCATCATCATCATTATTATTATTTCTATTATTATCGTTATTGTCACGCCGTTATAGTCTCCCATCGTATATAGTGTTTTTCTTTTTTATGTGTGAATTTTTCCTGATTTAAATTTTTGCCTGAGAAACAGGATTATGCTCTTAAAGTCATCACTGAGACCAATGAGGCTTGGGCTAAACTTGTCAAGAGATCGATTCCTGCTGGAGAGCTTTCCCTTGTCTAAATGCATGGCCAGAGTGCAACTCAGTGTTCTACAACTTGCACTGTTAGTGACCCGTTAGAGATTTTCCTTTCTGCGAGCGGTCCTTGGTAATATATTATGTTAAAGCCAATTCCATTTTTCCCATTATTGAGCAGAAACGATGCATCTCTCATTTGTAGTGCTTTTATGTTCTGATTTGTACTCGATGAGATAAAAATAAACGATTGCTTTTGAAATGAAAGATGAGATTCACACCTGCTGGATTCAATAACAGCAACAGATGTGCAAGTATCTTGGATTTGTTTATATTTTGTCTTACTGGTATCATGCTTTTGGGGAAAAAATTGTCCACGTCAAGTTGTCTTTGAGCCCTTCTGTCTGGTTATATTTTTCACATCTAGTTTGCATAAAATGGCATGCTTTTCGGTATCAGTTATTACCCGTTGTACTTTATGGAAAATTGGTAAAAATGCCACTTCAAGCAGTGTCAATTCCAATTTCCTCTCACAAAAGCTCTGTTCTAGGAGCAAGTAGGAGCTTCCCTCCAACCCGCTACACATGTCCTCCTCCCCACCTCCCCTTTGTTTCTTCCTCATTTTCTTCTTTAATTTTTCTAGTTTTTTGTTTGGATTTTCAGAGGCTAGATGTACCGCAAACCCACAAACCTTTCTCACCCGCGTATGCCCCCTCCATGGAGGAGGCCGGCCTCCGCTCAACCTTCGGACTTCCCCTGTTCCCGTACGTGTACTCCACGCAACGTTTTGGTGTGCATTGGCTATACGTGCCGCCGCTTCTTTTGGTCTCCTACAACAGATCTCCATCACAGCGTATTTGGCTCTCCTTTGTACAGCTTTTTTGGTTTACTAAAAATTTCAGATCCAAATCTGAACCTTAAAAATATTCAATCTTAGAGGTTTGTAGCCCCATTGTCTCATATGGTGTCTCTTATGCCACTGTCCATGTATCTCTTAGTCTTCCCGGCTAAACTCTACAATTTTCTGTGTTTTGTATTTATTTTTACTCATCTATTAAAAAAAAGTCCAATTTCCTCTCACAAAAGTTGCTGTATATATATATATAATGAATGTTTTTACTCCAATTCTTTTAGGTATATGTTATATTTACTCTGAAAAGAGACTTAACATGATCGAACTATTGGCATCCCAAATCTGGGTAGAATATGGTTACATGCTCCAGGGAACCCATCGAAATCCCACCAAACAAGCACACGTGGACTTCAAAATGGATAGGAAGAGTCGGAGAGACACGTACCCAATGCAGCAGTTATGCCATCACTACCCTTTCTTTTTGGATGGGAACACATTAATATTGGATATGTTTATGTCGGGCGGGTAATTTTTTACACAATTTATAAATTTGGTATGAGTTTAACACAGAATTAGTAAAATAGGTATAAGAGTTCGATTCGTTTAATTAAATGTTGTTAAATTAAGATTGATCGATTTATATAGTTTTATATTCATGCCTCGATGCGATTTAAATTCGACACGTGATATAAGGGTTTACAATTTTTTATGTAACTTGTGAATTCGACATAAAATTAGCAGGTTAAAATTGAGGAATTTAATTCGTTTAACTAAATAGGTTAGATTAAGTTTTTTTTTTTTTTTTTTTAAGATGAATCAAAACTGTATAGAACAAAAACAAAAACAAACAACACGTCAAAAACAAAACTGGACCACGTCCAAAGAACAGAACTCACAGGGAATCAACAATCAAAGCAAACACCTGTTGCGTCAAAGCTAGCAGATTACAACAGACAACTGCCAAACAAAAATCGAACAGGTTACAACAGTGAGCGAAGATTTCACCTATACACCAACTCTAAATAAGAAGATAAGCTCTCGAACCTCCCTTTAGCTAGAAGTCTGGTTCTAACATCCCAGAGAACCTGAACCAAAATTGCTTTCTTTTGAACGCGTTATATTACCATACTGGATGTTTTTACGATGTTTCCAGAGATGATACGTCTCCGAGTCAAAACACAGCCTGTAACGACCCACTTCCAATGACACAATATTGTCCGCTTTTGACTCCTTAAACCAGACTTTTCAGAAGGTCACCCATTTTGGAATTGCTAACGCAAAAGCACGCTTAATTGTAGAGTTCTGATAGGTTCATTACCATCACGACTTTAAAACGCGTTGTGTCATAAATGATGCATTTATACATATAAGCACATCCTCATTCCCAGGACGTCACACAGTCAGCCTAAAGAAGCTTACAGACTCTTTGTCATAGATTAAGATTAATTTATATATTCTTATATCCATATCTCGACACGACTTAATCCGGCACGCCTTGAATACTAATTGTCATTAAGCCACGTTTCCTTTCTTTACACCTGTTTATTATTATTATTTTTTTAAAAAAAAAAAAAAAATCAATTTCCGCTGATAAGTATGAAATCTCAAGACCTTTTCAGGCAAATATATGCTTGGAACCCTAACATTTAGCTACTAGTAGTAGCCTGGTATACGTCAAAACTTACGTTTAAAACTTCCATGAACACCAGTTTTGGATCTGAAACTGTAGTGTGATTATGAACAAAATTTTGTTCTTTGTATCTCTCTGTTTTGCAAGACTAGCAAACATTTTGAAAACCAGAAGATTTAACTTAATCTAGACAAATTGGGTCATGCACAAGAATCGTCTCTTTGGTAACAAGTAAAGAACACGGAAGCTGCTATTGATCTATACATTTAGCAAGTAATTAAAAAGATTGAATTATACAAATAATTTAGACTAAACAGAGCACCTCGGGCCTTTGCTAATGCCTGCCATTCGATCAGCTTCACCAGCAGCTGAGTTGAAGAGCTTCTTCAAAGCTCTTTTCCAACGCAAAAGAAGGATCAACGTTGCCATGTTGTTGTTTGTCGTCTGATCTTGCTTTGCAGATGGGATTTTCTTCTGAAACCCATTTCAGTGCTGCGAGTTTGAGCCCGAAAGAAGCCGCAGGCGGTGGTGGAGGAAGCTGAGATAGTGGGGAGGTTGATTTGCCGTGGTGACACAGTATTAGCATTGCTGCTGTGGGCGCCATTGATTTGCAAGAAAGTTAAGAAACACATGGATATTATACGACCCCAAAAATCTCTATATATAGTAAGAGAGACAGAGAGATAGACATTGAGGGGTTAAACAATCTGTGGGTATGATCCTGGTTTCTTTGGGGTTGAGGGTAGGATCAGATGCGTTCAAGATGTTGTAAACTTTGGGAATAGGTTGAGACTATTGGTTGGCTCAATGGTTGGTCGTTGGACTTGGTTGCTGGTTTGACTTTAAGAGGTTTTTTTTTTTCCTAATTGACTTTAAGAGTTTGATTTTGATTTCGCACTTGGTTGGTGGTCGGTGGTTTTATTAATAGTTTGGAAGTGTATTTTAAAAGATTATAGAAGAAAAATTGCATTTTAAAATCGCAGGTAAATCACTAAATTGTGCGTTTTTAAAATTATAGTATTGGGAAAACTCCACTTCTAACCACTTAACTTTCATCAATTTTGGAAGAAGTTTCTTAAACTTTAAAAGGTTTTAATTTAGGATATACACTTTTCAAAAAGTTTGAATTTTTGTAATCTGTTAGAATTTTTCGTTAAATCTTATCAAGATATTTGTGTTTATTTTTTTAAAAAAATTTATAATTTTTTTTAAAGATTTAAGCATGGGTGTTTTTGTAAATTCTTTAAATTCTAATCAACACCTAAATCCTAACAATTTTTTTTTTTCCCTTAAAAAAAAAAAGAGAAGTGTTTTAAGAATTCTGAAAGGATTTAACGGAAAATTGTAACGAAGGACTGAGATAGAAACTTTATGAAAAATGGATACCTTAAATTGAGACGTTTTAAAGTTTAGGTACATTATTTCAAAATGGTTGAAAGTTGTAGAATTATAAGTGGAGTTCTTTCTACACTATTTAAAAAGTTAAACTGCGATTTTCAAAGTCAAATCATAATATTACGAAACGCTTAATTACGTTTTTAAAAATTATATTTTCCACTCGCACATTTTAAAATCATTTTTTTATAGGAAAAATTGCATCATTAATTTATCTGTGGTTGTCCTAATTTATAAATCGTTCCCTAAAATTAAATTTCATTAAAAAATTTAATAAATTATGTTGAGTGCCACAACAGCGCCATCCACATGGACGGATAGTGCAATGTTCCAACCGTTCAAAGCTTGACGTGCACATTGCGGCGGTGAGATTGAACGCGGGTGATTATTGCTCGGTTGCCGTTTTTGGAGTAACCTGTGGACGTGTGGTTTTGGGCTGACGTTGTTTTGGGAAAGTACAGATTACGGAGACTGGAGTAGACACGTGTGGTTACCAGCCAACTGCCTTTTAGGAAAAAGAGTGGCGTATAATTCAACAGATTATTTTCAACGTCTCTCAGAATGCAAACAACTCTCTACTTTTTAAGATAAGCTTCTGTCGGGAAAAAGAAAAATAAAAAGAAAAAGAAAAATAAAAATAAAGCAATCTCATTTCTGACAAAAATGAGATTAGCTTATGCTTCATAAATAATTTCATATTTTGGGTGACAAAAATGAGTTCCTCTGTTCTATGGAGCAAGAATTTTGGTTCAAAAATGATAGAGTTGGAAAAGGAAAATAATTAAAAATAGTATGAAATTATAACTGTCCTACATTTGGTGAAGTGTAGGCAGTTTTGATAATGTTTTGCCCCTTCAAAATGTCATTCAGTTTTGACAATTCCCAATAGTTTTTAGGTTATTTATTTGCACTGTTCCGATTGTATGGGTGCTTTTTGTTGGGTTGTCTACCCATTTTTTTTTATTTTTTAATGTAATCTCCCCTTTTTCCCTTTATTTAATAGATAAAAAGACATAAAAATTATAAAATGAAAAAACTTTATTCATAATTCTTCATCTTTCAATATTTTTACAAAAAAATATTAAAATTTTAAAAAGCGTCAATTAAAGGTATTCATCTTTCAATTTTTTTCAATTTTAACCTTTTTTTTTTAATAAAAAATTTTATATAAATTTTCTGTTAAATCTTATCAAAATTTTCAAAATACGCTTGATTTAAATTCTAACTAACACTTAAATCTTATCAATTTTTAAAATACTCCTAATTTGAACTCGACATGTGATATAAAGGTTGATAATTTTTTATGTAACTTACGAATTAGACATAAAATTAGCAGTTTATATTTTAAAGATTTAATTCATTTATCTTAATGGGTAAGATTAAGATTAGCATGTTAAAATTTTGTTCCTCGTATCTCTCTGTTTTGCAAGACTAGTAAATATGTTGAAAACCAGAAGATTTAACTTAATCTAGACAAATTCGGTCATGCACAAGAATCGTCTGTTTGGTAACAAGTGAAGAACACAGAAGCTGCTATTGATCTATACATTTAGCAAGTAATTAAAAAGATTGAATTATACAAATAATTTAGACTAAAAAGAGCACCTCGGGCCTTTGCTAATGCCTGCCATTCGATCAGCTTCACCAGCAGCTGAGTTGAAGAGCTTCTTCAAAGCTCTTTTCCAACGCAAAAGAAGGATCAACGTTGCCATGTTGTTGTTTGTCGTCTGATCTTGCTTTGCAGATGGGATTTTCTTCTGAAACCCATTTCAGTGCTGCGAGTTTGAGCCCGAAAGAAGCCGCAGGCGGTGGTGGAGGAAGCTGAGACAGTGGGGAGGTTGATTTGCCGTGGTGACACAGTATGAGCATTGCTGCTGTGGGCGCCATTGATTTGCAAGAAAGTTAAGAAACACATGGATATTATATGACCCCAAAAATCTCTATATATAGTAAGAGAGACACAGAGATAGACATTGAGAGGTTACACAATCTGTGGGTATGATCCTGGTTTCTTTGGTGTTGAGGGTAGGATCAGATGCGTTCAAGATGTTGGAAACTTTGGGAATAGGTTGAGACTATTGGTTGGCTCAATGGCTGGTGGTTTGACTTAAAGAATTTGATTCGACTTTTAAGAGTTTTTTATTTTATTTTATTTTTTAAGAGCACTTGGTTGGTGGTTGGTGGTTTTATTAATAGTTTGGAAGTATATTTTAAAAAATTGCGATTTTAATATATAGAAGAAAAATTATATTTTCAAATTGTAGGTAAATTGTAAGTTTTTAATAATATACTAATGGGAGAACTTCACTTATAATATCTGAACTTTCACCCTTTTTGAAAAAAAGGTATTTAAACTGTAAAACGTCTTAATTTAGGGTATTCACTTTTTAGAAAGTTTTAATTTCAGTCATCCATTAGAATTTTGTGTTAAATCCTATCAAAATTTTTAAAATACCCGTGTTTATTGTTTTAAAACAATTAATAAAATTTTTCAAAGATTCAGACATTGGTATTTTTGCAAATTCTGTTAAATCCTAACCAACACTTAAATCCTACCGTTTTTTTTTCTTACAAAAATGGGAGTATTTTGAAAATTCTGACAAGATTTAATGAAAAATTGGAACGGAGGACTGAGATTGAAACTTTATGAAAAATGAATACCCTAAATTGAGACGTTTTAAAGTTTAAGTACATTCTTTCAAAATGGTTGAAAGTTTGAGGATTATAAATAAAGTTGTTCTTACACTATTTAAAAAGTTAAACTGAGATTTTAAAGATCAAACCGTAATATTACAAGACGCTTAATTACATTTTTAAAAATTATCTTTTCAAATTGAGCATTTTAAAATCATTATGTTTTAGGAAAAAATGCACCATTTGTCTATGTGATTGACCTAATTTACAAATCGTTTCCTATAGTATCAAAGTAAATTTGAAGGCCCTTGTAGTTGACATAATTTACAAATTACTCCATAAAATCAAATTCTACTAAAAAATTTACTAAATTCCATTAATTGCCACGTCAATGCCAACTATAAAGAGCGATAGTGCACTGCTCCAACTGTTAAAATCTTGACGCGCACATTGTGGCGGTGAGATTGAACGCGGGTGATTATTGCTCGTTGTCGTTTTTGGAGTAACCTGTGGACGTGTGGTTTTGGGCTGACGTTGTTTTGGGAAAGTACAGATTTCGGAGACAGGAGTAGACACGTGTGGTTACCAGGGAACCGCCTTTTCGGAAAAGGGTTGCGTATAATTGAGTCAGAGGCACAGATTATTTTCAACGTCTCAGAATGCAAACAACTCTCTACTTTTTTGCCCCACCAAAGAAACAACCATTCCTACAGGAATTTTAAGATAAGCTTCTGTCGGGAAAAAGAAAAATAAAAATAAACCAATCTCATTTCTGACAAAAATAAAAATAAGCCATTTTTTATTTTTATTTTGTTTTTATGTAATATCCCCCTTTACCTTTTTCCTTTATTTAATAGATAAAAAGGCTTATTTACACACAAAAAAAAAAAAAAAAAAGAAAGATAGAAAGGGTTAAAAATTATAAAGCGGGAAAAATTCACGTATAACCAATGATGTTTCAACACTTCTATAAAAAGGTATTCAAAATTTAAAAAGTATTAATTTAAAGTATTTATCTTTTAATTTTTTTTCAATTTTAACCATCTGTTAAAATTTTCCGATAAATCTTATCCAAAATACCATTGAGTTTTTTTTTTTTTTTTTTTTTTTTTTTTTTTTTTTTTGTTAAAAAAAAAAGATACAAAATTTTTCAAAGATTTATGCATTGGTATTTTTGCAAATTACGTTAAATTCTAACAAACACTTAAATCTTAGCATTTTTCTATTTTCCTAAAAAAAAAAATATTTTGAAAATTTTAACAGGATTTAAAGAAAAATTCTAACGGATGTTGAAATTAAAAAAAAATTGAAAGATTGATACCTTAAATTAACATTTTTTAAAGTTTAAGTACCATTTTGCAAAAGTGTTAAAAAATCAGGAGTTATAAACGAAGTTCTCCATTATAAAGTAAACTCGGTATGCCCAAAGAGTTAGATGTTGCAACTGGTCAACAAATCACCACAATATTATTTTTTTTTAATTTTATTTTATTTTTAAAGAAAGGGTGAACTGACCAAATCACTGATTTAGCATATTATCATACTTGTAAAATATTTGTGTGGAATATAGCATTACTCATTTTTATAATGTCAAGTCCCGTAGTTGAGTTGATTTGTCTTGTATATTTTAAAAAGATCTCCTCTTGTTTCTTCACATTTGCTACGTGAATAACGCTAAAAATTACACTTTTATTTGTGTTAAGTGCCAATCAATTCTTGATTTTTTTTTTTTTTTTTGGTAAAAAAAAAAAAAAAAAAAAAAACACAAGGGATCACAACGCATCGAATCGATGTCAAGCTAGCTTCAACAAAACCCATCATTTCAACAGCTTACAAAAAAGATTAAAAATTAAAAGAAGAACACACAGGAGATGATAGTGCTCAATAATTGAACTCTCGTCAGAAAAATAATTGAAGACTTGAAATAATGGGAACATGGAAAATTCAAAGTACAAGCCGATCCCTTGCAACCCTTCCCTCATTTGGTTTTTTTATTTTCATTTTTTATTTTTAAAAAAGTAAAAAAAAAAAAAAAAAAAAAAGAAAGAAAGAAAAACAGCAAAATGCAATAAAATCACAAGCCAAATACAACTTCCATTGTATAATAATAAATTATTATTTCAAATTAATAAGTTGAAAGAAGCAGGGCAATCATACAATCAAGTAAAACCCTTTAAAGAGCATGAACATCAAACCAGCAGTCCTTTTAGCAGCTTCCATTATCATGAATGAATAAAGTACATAAACTAATGCCAAAGGGTCATTCAGAGGAAAATGCAAGAACACCCCCAAGTTTTATGTTTCATGCCATAGAATTAGAGATAAAATCACATCTTTCTGAAAATTATGTATAATAGACAAGAAGATATCACCAATCATAAATTTAGCAGCCTAACTTTTGTGTATCATCATCTAGAATGAAAGCCAAAACCATATCTTTCTAAAGATATACACAATTTATGGTATAAATATGAACTCTGGCTTGGTCAAGAACAGGGTGCCCCTGCACCTTGATAATTTGACAGATTAATTGAGCGACCACAGAAAGTAGAGAAAGATGTCATCTAGGCCTTCCATACTATGAAAATAAATGACCAACACACATAATGTCATTATGTCTAACCAAACAAAAAGGGAAACAAGACCACTAATTCAGCTCATGCTCCAAACTTGCTTTTGAGTTCTCCAAGGAGCTCTCCAAGTTGTCTCTATTGATTATATACTAATTCAGCTTCACCCAGAGGGAGGACAATCAATAAGGAACCTGGAACTTCTATACTTACCCTTATTTGTAAGAATTAACAGCTAATGCATTGGGAACATGTCAGAATGTACAGGATTGGACCCTTTGACATGAGGTTCCAAAAGTAATTGTCACAACATATACATAACCTTTTTTTTTTTTTTTTGGAGTGAAAATGCATATACAGAACTCATACATAACCAATGCTACTTACCAAAGAAGATATAAATAATTTCAACTAGATGCACATAACAATTGATAGAAATGAAAAAGGACCACATAACCCAACTAAACTTTGATCCCAACTAAATTGGGGAAACAAAAAAAGGCCAAATGAGTGACTGAAAATTTAAGTAAACAATTAGAAGACCAATCTCACAAATTAACATGGTAGAAACATTGAAAAGAAACCTTGGTAATCAACACTAATGCATGACTAGTGACTATGAATTCCGAATAATAATAATAAAAAAATATATATACATATTTTTTTAATTTTTTTTTATAAGTAATAACAATAATAAAAAGACTCATTGAAACTAACGAGGCATGTACATTTCTTTGTATGCTATGTTTCCCTTCATGGCTTCATCCCATATTAAAAGTCCTCTATTTCATTTTGGATGTCCTAAAGTATTGTCTACTTTGAAAAGTCAATGGACACAATTTCAGTGACTTTCCTAGCCTACCTTTTGCTTTATTTGTAAATTCAACACCCATTTCAATAGCCTACACAATTGACATTGTAATTTGGAAGAAAGCTTAAATTATTCATGAGCTATGCAATGGACAGAAACTGACAACTTAACAATAATAGTAAGTGGTAATGAAATAAATGATCTACAGATTAATGAGCTTTTTTCCATCCAAAAAAAAAATTGGAGAGTTTCTTATTTTATTTTTATTTTTTTAAAATCACAAACCATTCCATTAGAAGGAAGAAACTAAACATAACCCAAACAAACATAACTATAGATGAATGCAGAGTCAGCTACTAGGTGAGATTCAATACAATATGATTTTCAATTGTTTCTAAAAGTGCTAACCCCATGCCAAAAGAACCCAACTAGTGCAACTTATATATATTCCATCATTATTTCAGCAAAAAATTTCATCTACAAAGGGTCCAAACACAATTTTTCTGTTTAATCTCGCTAAAATGGCCGCAAGTTTGCATACCTTCTATGAACATAAGAGTATTAAAGAATACATTAAAGAATCAGCATACTTGTTCAGACAGAAACAAATCAGCATCAAATCACAAATCAATGAACTTGCATCACAATGTGCACTTAAGTCACTAACATAAAGTACAAACTATGTGTACATGCAGTAGGTTATGTGACACTTGGGTTTTTTCTTGTGGAATGATTGCTATGTGCTGCAAATCAGTGATTTTGGTGAAGGGACATTAAAGAATCTATACAGGTAGAGGAGAAACATAAGTACATTTAAGCATGTGTCACATATAGAAATCACTCTAAACCAATATAGCAAAGAAACAGTGGACTATTAATATAGGAATGTCTCACATTGAACAAACAAAAATACCAGAAAACTTTTTTCCTTTTTCCCACTCCAAATGACAAGAACAGCTACAATTTTAAGCATATAGAAACTAAATCAAGAGAGTGCAAGTTGTAATAAATTAGCCCACACAAATCTAATGCTAAAACTTCCTCACATGGATCTAATGCCTAAGTTCATTGAGATTGTTAAACTTCAACACTGAAAACATGAACAATGTAGGAAGAGAAGAGAGAAATAGATCATTCTTGAACAAAGTATGTAGTATACAGGACCAACAATTAGTAAAATATGCAACTAAAACTTTATTTATTATCCATACCCGTAACCTATAAAGTATCACTTACAAAGAAAGAAAGAAAAAGTCAAATTCTTCCTTCTAAAACCTATAAAGAATCACTTACAAAAGAATAAAGAAAAATCCTACAAAGAATGCAAATATGCATATCCAACAAATTTTTTATACCCTCAAATAAAAAATAAGATAATCCCAAATCAATTATCCACCCATCAGTCTCTTATTCTCCATTATTAATTATGTCCGGAAGCTTCCAGCATTGGTCGACATCAAGAAACCCCAATTGACCAACATCAAAATTCCAATCAAATTGTGATTCGATGTTGCTAAAGAAATCATCGTTGAAAAGCTCTGGAAATTCATCCGAATGCAATATTTCATCCATAAAATTACCTGTCAAATGCTCCTCTACCATCCTATTAGGCATGTTAGTTTCAGCAACCGCAACATGCTGAGCATCGGTTCTCAATTCGCCTTCTCCATCCTCATTCTCCAAATTGGGAGAAACAAATGTGATGTCCTCAGCAGCAAATAACTCATATTGGTTTGATGTAGTTGTGGATTCAAACCTCATTGGAGTTGCAGCAAGCACAGAATGCTGAGTATCAGTTCTCAATTCACTTCTCCCATCCTCATTCATCACATTGGGAGAAAAATGTGTGGTGTCCTTAGTTGCAAAGACCTCAGAGTTGTTTGATGTAGTCGTTGAATCAAACCCTGGTGGAGTTTCTATTGGAGAAATGCAGGATGAAGTTGTAGGTGTAGAAGAATCTGGAAAGTTGAGGCGAGCACGAGAAGCGTACATAGTCCTTGCAGCTTTATCGTAAGCAAGGGCAGCTTCTAGTGCGTTTGGAAAAGTACCAAGCCACATCCTCTTTCCCCCATTTGGCTGCCGAATTTCTGCAACCCACTTACCCCAGGTCCTCTGTCTAGCTCCTCTGTATTTGCATTTTGAGTTCTCAGGCCCTCCCTTTCCTTTCATGCATCCTTTCTTGGACCCAATACCTTGAACTTTACGAATGGGTTTAGTGTCAACATTAGAAGAGTCAAGCTGTGTCTGATTCTCTTTCCACTTGGCAAGAGTCTCAACCACGGACATAGATCCCTCAGCTCTACCACGTGACTTCCTCTTCCTGAAAAAAAACAAAAGTTAGCCATCTTTGAAAAATTCTATACGTAGATACTGTTCAATAGTAGTAAAATCATTATCAACAAAAATTATTTATTTCTTCAACATAATTAGTCAGTTTGCCGGAAAATCAACATCAAATTAAAATTTGAAAAGACTATTCATTTACGGAAAACAAACAAGTAAGAATTGATTCAGAAGATCAAAATTTTAAATTTTTATTTGATACACTTAGAACTGATCCTAGGGATAAAACAATTATAAAAAAAAAATATTGGAATAAAAGAAATAAATAAAAAAGGCAAGAATCAATCAATAAGGTGTTATTCCTAATATTGGGAAAATGAAGAACGAAACCCATTAAAACTTGGTGAGAAAAAGTTACACACACACACACACACACATACACATATATTGGTTGACTATTTCAAATGTACCCATCCTACTTGATAATAAATGATGTGGTAACCAAAGGTAACAATGTTCCTGTCACTCATGTTCATTTGATGCCACTCTTTAAAGTGGCAGTAATGGCATCTGATGATATCTCCCTATTGTTTTAAAGAAAGTTTAATCTGCTTGGAGGTTATGGATTATTCTTTTGTTATTTACGTGGAACAATCACTAATGTTGAAGGTAATAAAGAGTATATAATGCTGTATTGAACATTTCCTTATTACATAATTGTAGTCTCATCTCTGTGGGCTTTCTTACAGAGCTGATCACTAATTTAACTATTTGGTTAACATCCAGAAACTCCAAGTCTGAAGGTTCTTTCCTATGTACCCTTTTTCTTCTGGTTGCTAATTAACAAAATAGAAATATGTGAAACATGAGATAGGGATTCAGTGATTCAAACGCAATAATGTCTTATTTGGTTGGATCTCATGAGTTGCCCAATGGGCCTAACCTAAAGTGAACGCAGATAAGATTCCACCGGCCCAAGGAATCTTGATGGTCATTCATCAAAAAAAAAAAGAAGATCATGACCATTAATATGCCTACTTTTGAGTCATGCTATATCTTCAGGTATGGGAAGAACGAAACCCATTAAAGCTTGGTGAGAAAAAGTTACACAGATATATATATATATATAACTTGAAAGAGCCGTATTTATATAATATATGTCATTTCCCAGACACCCATTAAAAAGAACACAATAAAAAACCCAGACAAACAAGAAAATAATTCAAAGAAAAGATACCTCGTAGTCGTAGTGGTGGTCTGTGAAGACATGGCAGTGAAAGACAAGGTTTGTTGGGCGAGAGCAGAGAATGAGATTGTGAAATTCAGAGAGCGGTGATTTGGGACAACGTTTGTTTCTTAGGGACCAAGAAACAGAGTAGCGGTGATCAGAAAAGGAAACAGAGAGAGGGAGAGGAGAGAGGGGGAGAGAGCGAGTTGCTTTATAACAGTGTTTAATGAGGTGGCGAGTGTTTATTGGCCATGTGCCCTTTGATGTGGAACCCTACTTACGACAAAGTGCCTAGGGCAAAATGGGCGCGGTAGTATTTCAATTGTAAATGACTATTTTGTCCTGAGTTTTGCTGATATCTTCGTTTATGCCACTGAACACAAAATTGGTTGTTTTGGCCTGTGTCCCTCGACAGTAAATAAATAGCGTTTTGAGGAACAATTTAGTAGTACTGAAGAGTGAAGAGATACGGAATGGGATCGAAACCAATAGCAGTTGGAGTTGGATAATAATAAGACCAACCAAGAAAGCCCTTTTTCTTTTTTTCTTTTTTTCTTTTTTTCTTTTTTAATTTTTTTTTAAAAAAATAAATTAATTAAATTTCATGTAGGAAAGGAAACATAACAATATTTGTCTCTAAAAATAAAATGCCTCCTTATCAAAAAAATAAAATAAAATAAAATAAAATAAAATGGCTCCAGCAAACAAATGATACAAGTAAAAAAAAATGCAAAATGTGATGACTGACCTTCATTTCACCATTCGAGCTTGCAGTTTCCTTGATAGCTCTTCCTCTCTCTTTTTGAACATTCATGGCTTCCATTCCATGCCAGCTAGGGACAGTCTAGACTCAACAACTTAGTTTTTTTCTTCTGCAACTCCTCCGGCGGCCAACCTCCGTGCTTGACGCACGTCTCCATGGCCACTTGGATCAGTTTTCTCTTCTCTAACTCAAATACTCAATCATGGATACTGAGGAAGAAGAAGTTCAAAGAAAGAGCTAGCATTTGTCAAACATCTGGAAGGCACCTACCTAATAAGCTTGCGTTTTGTTTTTGTTTTTGTTTTTTCTTTCTTTCTTTTTCTCTGTGAAGAGAAGAGTCTCCCCTTTCTTTTTTGATATTTCAATGGGAAATGCTAGGAATTACAACAAATGTGTTCCTGCTGATGTACGTGTGGGCTTTGGGAATACAAAAAAAATGCACGTCTCCTTCACGTCAGATCAGGTCAGGTCAGGTCAGGTCAGGTCAAAGATGGGTGAAAAGGAACGAGCTGATAGAGCTCTATTTTGCTCTCTGGCAATGAACCAGCTTAAAGATAATTATAGACATAAGTTTGTTTTTAATAATAATTAAATATCTGAGTTTGTATAATATAATATATTCTTAACACTTATCAATTTCTATAATTTGGAATGTCAACAAGCGATCTATAAAATACTATTTATTTGACAATATTGTTTTAAACTATTAAAAATTTGTTTTATGTCTCGCCTAAAGATAAAAATACTCTTAATAACAATTATTTTAAAATATTAAAAATATTTAGAAAAGAAAAATTTGTTGTCGGCCACCCCCTTTGGTCAAATGGGGGTGAGCTGAGTGGCCGAACCACTCCCGAATGATAAAAAAATAAAATCAAACTAATAGGTGCTTAAACCATTCTTAATGGTTATGGGATAGTTCAGCCACTCTCAGAAATAGCTAAAAGTACTGGCGGGTAGCCGAACTCTCGCAGAGACATTTTGCTCCGTTTAAAAATAATTTCTTTTAAATATTTTAAATAAATTCTTACTAAATGTGTGGCTGCCATATATATATATATATATATATATTTTCGCTCTTATTGTCATGATCAACACGCAGGCCAATATTGATTCACGCCTTGACTGGTTGTTTAACTTCATCTACTTAAATATTGCCATTTTTTTTTGTTTTTTTTGAGCAATGTTGTCAATTCGTTAGCACTCGTTTAAGTGTGCAAATTTTTTAAAAAATATTCAATATTTTGGATAGCGAGAGAATTTAATTTTTTAAAAGTATGTTTAGATGGTTTAAAAAATGTTGAATAAAATCTTACTATAATTTGAATTTTAAAAAATAGTACGTATTTAAAAAATAAAAATCACCTAAACATGCTCTTAACTTTTTTTCATTCCCCATGTTGTATTTCCAACTGTTAATGGTTTTGAGAGAAAAACCTTGCCTTTAAGTTCTTGAAATTTAGCGCTTTAAAGGAGTTTGAAGACACTATAATTACCACAAATCCGTTTAGTATCCGCTTAAATTAAGGAAAAATTTTACTTACTCCCAAATTATTAAAATTGACAATATTTGATACGACTCAAGAACGCGATATGAACTCAACACGGAATTAAAGGATCGGTGTTAAAAAGTCTGACTCATTTAATAAAATTGATCGGATTATGGTTGATCTGTATAGTTTTATATCTATACTTCGACACGACCCGAATTCGACATTTGACATAATAACAAGTAATTTTTGACATTACCCTAAAACTCGATATAGACTCAATGCAAAACTAGAAGGTTATGGTTGATGGATTTGATCCGTTTAATTAAATTGGTCGGGTTATAGTTGACTTATATAGTCTTATATCCGTACTTCAACACGACCCAAACTCCATCCGTGAATACAAATTGCAACTTCTACAAACTACCAATCTAACTGCAATGTCTCTTCTCAAACTTTTAATTTTTACAATGTGTTCTACAAAACTATCAAAGGGGTTGCAAATATTCTAATCTTAATTAATAAAAATGACAAAAATACTACGTGCATAAGATTAAAAGATATTAGGGGTAAAGTTCATACATCCTTCAAAATATTATGTAATTGACAATGTCCCCTCAAAACTTTCAATTTAGACAATGTCCCACCATCCTACAAAATATTGTCAATGTTCCCACAATGACGAAAAAGTCCTTATTAAAAATACTAATATTTTTTTTTAATAAAAACAAAAAAAAAAAAAGAAAAAGAAATACATAAAAACCAAAGATGGCCAAATTGAAAAACTAAAAAAAAAAGTTCTTTTTTAAATTTAATATTTTTTTATAAAAATTTATTGAGGTAGTTTTGTTTTACTGAAAAATTTGTAAGGTCACTTTTATTCTTTTTCTAGCCTTGTGGGACATTAACAGTATTTTGGTAGTTTGAAAAAAATATTGTCCTAATTAAAAGTTTATGAAAGACATTTTCAATTGAGTGATAAGTTAAGAAGGTTACGTAGACTTTTCCCAAAAAAATTAATGGCTTATAGAGTAAATTGAATTACAATTATAATTTTACAATTTTATTTGTTGATTTGTTTCACGTAAAAAAAAAAAAAAAAAAGACAAAAAAAGAAGAAGGAAAGTACCACATATAAGAAGAAAACCAAAAAAAAAAAAAAAGTGCAAAATCAAATATCCTGAATCAACAAATAAGTCTTTAAGTAAAAGTCTTCGTGAATGGATGAACTACGTCGTTTTCTTTAAGTCGATCAGAATAGTTCCAAAATCTCACTCACATTGATTTACCATATTTACCCTTTTCTGGATAATTGATCATTTAACCTAAAAATTGAAGCTGATAATAAAAAATTAAATTCAATCTCTTAATTAATACTTTAACGTTCTCTCTCACTTTTGCGATCAAACTTTATTTTAATGGGTGAGATCCAAATACGTAAAATATTTAATTGAACGATAGGTAAATTAACAGAGACATAGTTTGATCTCAGGACTAATATCAAGTTAAATCATTATTTATCCTAAAAACTTAAATCGATATGAATGAGTAATTTAATCAATACTTTAACATTAGTAACTAGAGAATAGTGTTAAAGTATTGATTAAGTGATTAAATTTACCTATTCCTATTTGTTTAAACTTTTAGTACAAGTGATAATTCAAAATTTCTCACGTTGATTAAAATCATAATTTCAATGAATTCACTAAAATAGCTCTCCGCATATATTAAACAAAACAAAACAATCAATTTAGTTCTATCATGCAAAAATATTTCCAAAACGTGGATTACACAAAAACCGAGTTAACTGGCTCTGATAATACTTTTACAACGAGCCCAAATTAATAGAACTAACAAGAAACAAAAAGTACATAACCAAAAGGGTGAAAAAAAAAAAAAAAGAAAAAAAAAAGAAAAACACGAACATCAACAAAGATCCAGCCAATGAAGACCAACACCATGAAAGGATTTTTTAATTTTTATTTTTTTTATTCGAAATGGGGAGAAGGAAAATGGGAAAATATAACATTAAAGGAACACAGAGTAAGAAAAATATGTATATACATATTAAAAAGAAAAATGTTTTTGAAATGTTGTATTTTTATTGTAAATGACACGTGTCACTATATGAGATTTGCTAACGTGGTACGCTAACGAATTCTGTCAACTTTTCTAACTACATGAACTTGTTTGTTTTTTTGCTTATACCATAGAATGTCTAATATTTTACATTTAATCTGCAAAGCAATTGAATATGATTAGGCTTCTTCCATCCCCCATGAGCTTGCGGGGAGGTGTTAATCAACTTCAGACAACAGCAACAACTTCTATGACCATTCACTAAGAACGTACGTAAGAGAGAAAAGGCATCAAAATTCATATTAAAAAAAGAAGCCCTATTCATAATATAGAGCAACTTCATAATATCTCTGAATCTAGTTTATTTATCACCATTCCACTCTTATTACCATTCACTATAGTAGAACAAATCAAAGTAGAGGTTGAAATTCATAAATTAGTCTTTGGTTATGAGACAAGTAATAGGTCATTCCAGCAGGGGAGGTCAGAAATAAGGTGACATATAAAGCAAATCTTCTATATAATATAATTAACTAGAAGTAAGATAAACATATTTCAGGGTCGTGGAAGAAGAACATATTTCAGTGCCTTCAAAGTTGCTCCAAGGCGACTAACAGAAGAGTCGTCTTTCCAGTGCTTGGAGAAGAACCCAACATAAATTTCAATCTATAAATGTGTAGAAGTGTAACTATTTAAAATATGTATTTTTTTTTTCTTTTTTATTCTCATTAAGAAGTTTCAGGGAAAAAGATGAATACATTCTATTATATAGTTCATCAACCTAATAAACTTGTAATAGACAAAACAAAAACAAAAAAAAAAAAAAAATCCAAATGCCAATAACTACAACTCTTTTATAAGAATTACTATAGTACCTAGTCATGAATAGATTTTAGATTCCAACATCAAAATCCAATTCAAAAGCAATGTTGCTAAAGAAATCATCGTTGAAAAGCTCTAGAAATTCACCCAAATCAAAAATATTTCATCTATGAAATGACCTGTCAAATGCTCCCGTATCATACTATTAGGCATGTTAGTTTCAGCAACTACTATTGAGTATATAAGTGTGAGTGTAAAAGGATAAAATCCCACATTGAAAAGATATAAGAAGTGTGAGTAGCTAATATAGCATTGTTGTGCCCAAAACCCATAGGCTTAAGCTTTTGGATTGTATAGTGTCTCAACATGCTATATTATAAGGTTACTAAAAGACTCACCAAGTATCAATCTCCCTAACAACTACAGCATGCTGAGCATCGATTCTCAATTCACCCTCCCCATCCTCATTCTCCAAATTGGGAGAAACACACGTGATGTCCTCAGCTGCAAAGAACTCAGTGGCTTGAAACATGTGTGGTGTCCTCAGCTGCAAAGACCTCAGAGTTGTTTGATGTAGTCCTCGAATCAAACCTCGCTGGAGTTTGCATTTTGTGTTCTCAGGCCCTCCCTTTCCTTTCATGCATCCTTTCTTCGACCCAATAGCTTGAACTTTACGAATTGGTTTAGTGTCAACATTACAAGAGTCGAGCGTCTCAGCCATAGACATAGATCCCTCAACTCTACTCCGTGATTTCCTCTTCCTGAAAAAACAAAAGAACAGATTTATATTAGCTCACAAGTAGCCATCTTTGAAAAATGAAATCTCCCAGACACCCAGAAAAACAACACAATCACCACTCCTCCGCAAAACCCCAGAAAAACCAACCTAGAACACAACAAAAATTTTAAAAGAAAAGACATAGAAAAGATACCTCGTTGTCATCGTCTCTGAAGACATGGCAGTGAAAGATAAATTTTGTTGGTGAAATTCAGAGCAGTGAGTTTGGAGAACGCTTCTTGGAAAGCGAGAGAATATCTCATGTCTATGAATACATTGGAGTTCCATTTCTGAATATTGTATGTCTATAAAGCGGGAGAACAAATTCCTGTTTTATGAAACATCATAACATTAGCATGCTCGTAAGCATTTAGACACTTGTGCTATATATAATGTAAAGAATCAAATATCTGAAACACACATACAGGCTAAATTCTAAAACAGAAGTTGTGAATTGTTCTGAGCATTAATTGCCTCACCTAAGCCATTGGGCAGCAACATAGTCTGATGCAGGAAATGATTGAAAAAGTTCCAAACTCGTACAAGTATCATATGTCATTCTCAGACCTTTCCTACATAGAAAAAAGACGGGAGAGCATATTCAGTTTAAATATATTTCTATTCTTAGTTTTTTCTTCTTTTGTGAGGCAATGTCATCCTTAGATAAAAATAACAATCATTTTGAACAATTCCTATAACTCTTGAAAAATTCTGTTCTAGTTTGGGTATACAATAAACCTACTCATAAATGTGCCGTCCAAGACAACAAAGAAACATACCCATCCTCACAATCGAGATTTATGGAGGACAACGTTTCAGATCCGATTGAAACAAGATGAGCCTTACGCATCTCATGGAGCTCAGGTAAAATAACCTCCACTATCTTGTTTTTGTTTTTGTTCTTTGACAAGTCGCCATCTTGAAAAATAATAAGTGAAATATGAAGTATCTCATCATAGTATAACTGTAAAAGCATGTTAATTCGTAATTTCAAAAGTAGTATCTCAAAAAAAAATAAGCATGTCAATTTTAAGGCTGAATAACATGGATGTACTTTACAACCATGAGTTTTGCACAACAGAGCTAGAACATCTTCGCACTTATCAGAGATTTCAATCGAAATTAAATTATTATACCATTGCCGTGGAATAAGCATATATTCCTAAAATTATACATGATATCTAGAGCAGATTACAGCTGTATAAATTCCCAGTCGCAATGATCCAAAGGCATTTAAACAATCATTTGATGACAGTAAGTCACAGTATGACCCAACAAGGTACGGACTATAAATCAGAGTAAAAAAGTTAATTAAAATGTAAGATGATAATAATAATAATAAATATTCATATTTATCAATAGTTTAAACTTTAGAGTAATAAGAGTTAGCAAAAAGTATCTCAGGCATGCATATACAGAGCTCATACATAATTAATCTTTTTTTTTTTTTTTTTTTTTTATAAGTAGAACTCATACATAACTAATGCTACTAACCAAAGAAAATATAAATAATTTCAACTAGATGCACATAACAATTGATAGAAATGAAAAAGGACCACATAACTCAACTAAACTTTGAATCCCAACTACATTGGGGAAACATAAAAAGGCTGAACGAGAGATTGAAATTTTAGGTACGAATAAATTGACGTAAACAATTAGATGACCAATCTCACAAATAAACATGGTAGAAACACTAAAAAGCAACCTTGGTAATCAACACTAATGCATGACTAGCGACTATGAATTCCGAATAATAATAAAATATCTATATATATATATATATATATATATATATATATATATATTTCTTATTTTTTATAAGTAATAACAATAATAAAAAGATTCATTGAAACTAACTAGGCATGTACATTTGTTTGTATGCTATGATTCCCTTCATCCCATATTAATAGTCCTCTATTTCATTTTGGATGTCCTAAAGTATTTTCTACTTTGAAAAGTCAATGGACACAATTTCAGTAACTTTCCTAACTTACCATTAGTTTTATTTGAAAACTCAACACCCATTTAATAGCCAAACAATTGACATTGTAATTTGGAAGAAGACTTAAATTATTCATGAGCTATGCAATGGATAGAAAGTGACAACTTAACAACAATAGTAAGTGGTAATGAAATAATTGATCTGCAGATTAATGTGCTTTTTTTTCATCCAAAAAAAAAAAAAAAATTGGAGAGTTTCTTGTTTTATTTATATTTTTTTTTAAATCACAAACCATTCCGTTAGAAGATAGAACTAAACATAACCCAAACAAACATAACCATAGATGAAAGCAGAGTCAGCTACTAGGTGAAACCCAATACAATATGATTTTCATTTGTTTCTAAAAGTGCTAACCCCATGCCAAAAGAACCCAATGAGTGCAACTTATATATTCCATCATTATTTAAACATAAATTTTCATCTACAAAGGGTCCAAACACAATTTTTCTGATTAATATCGCTCAAATGGCCGCAAGTTCGCTTACCTTCTATGAACATGAGAATTTTACATTTTGTGGTCAGCCACATGAAAGTTACAATTGAAATGCTTCATATACTGCCCAAAGGTAGTATAACATTCAGTTATGTTTGAAATTCGGGAGTTTTGAGGTAAATTATGTCTAGCATGATGTATGACAGATGTGCATTATCATGTATTACAGACATGCAGTAATTCTAAACATACTTGTTCAAACCGAAACAAATCAGCATAAAATCACAAATCAATGAACTTGCATCACAATTTGCACTAAAGTCACTAACATAAAGTACAAACTATGTGTACATGTAGTAGGTTATGTGACACTTAGGTTCTTTCTTGTGGAATGATTGCTGTGGCTGCAAATCAGTGATTTTGGTGAAGGGACATTAAAGAATCTATACAGGTAGAAAAGAAACAGAAGTACATTTAAGCATGTGTCATATAGAAATCACTCTAAACCAAGAGATAGCAAAGAAATAGTGGACTATTAATATAGGTATGTCTCACATTGAACAAACAAAAATACCAGAAAACTTTTTCCTTTTTCCCATGTCAGATAACAAGATCGAACATCTACAATTTTAAGCATATAGAAACTAAATCAAGAGAGTGCAAGTTGTAATAAATTAGCCCACACAAATCTAATGCTTAAACTTCCTCACATGGATCTAATGCCTAAGTTCATAGAGATTGTTAAACTTCAAAACCGTAAACATGAACAATGTAGGAAGAGAATAGAGAAATGCATCATTCTTGAATAAAGTATGTAGTATACAAGACCAACAATAAGTAAAATATGCAACTAAAACTTTGTTTATTATCCCTACCCGTAACCTATAAAGTATCACTTACAAAGAAAGAAAAAAAAAGTTAAATTCCTCATTCTAAAACCTATAAAGAATCACTTACAAAAGAAAGGAAAAAAAAAAAAACCTACAAAGAATGCAAACCTGTACATCCAACAAATTTTTATACCCTCAAATAAAAAAAAAATGATAATCCCAAATCAATTATCCACCCATCCTTCTCTTATTCTCCATTATTAACTATGTCTGGAAGCTTCCCGCATTGGTCGACATCAAGAAACCCCAATTGACCAACATCAAAATTCCAATCAAATTGCAATTCGATGTTGCTAAAGAAATCATCGTTGAAAAGCTCTGAAAATTCATCTGAATGAAATATTTCATCCATAAAATTACCTGTCAAATGCTTCTCTACCATCCTATTAGGCATGTTGGTTTCAGCAATCGCAACATGCTGAGCATCGGTTCTCAATTCGCCTTCTCCATCCTCATTCTCCAAATTGGGAGAAACAAATGTGATGTCCTCAGCAGCAAATAACTCATATTGGTTTGATGTAGTTGTGGATTCAAACCTCATTGGAGTTGCAGCAAGCACAGAATGCTGAGTATCAGTTCTCAATTCACTTCTCCCATCCTCATTCATCACATTAGGAGAAAAATGTGTGGTGTCCTTAGTTGCAAAGACCTCATAGTTGTTTGATGTAGTCGTTGAATCAAACCCTGGTGGAGTTTCTATTGGAGAAATGCAGGATGAAGTTGTAGGTGTAGAAGAATCTGGAAAGTTAAGGCGAGCATGAGAAGCGTACATGGTCCTTGCAGCTTTATCATAAGCAAGGGCAGCTTCTAGTGCGTTTGCAAAAGTACCAAGCCACATCCTCTTTCCCCCATTTGGCTGCCGAATTTCTGCAACCCACTTACCCCAGGTCCTCTGTCTAGCTCCTCTGTATTTGCATTTTGAGTTCTCAGGCCCTTCCTTTTTCTTTCATGCATCCTTTCTTGGACCCAATACCTTGAACTTTACGAATGGGTTTAGTGTCAACATTACAAGAGTCAAGCTGTGTCTGATTCTCTTTCCACTTGGCAAGAGTCTCAACCACGGACATAGATCCCTCAGCTCTACCACATGACTTCCTCTTCCTGAAAAAAAACAAAAGTTAGCCATCTTTGAAAAATTCTATACGTAGATACTGTTCAATAGTAGTAAAATCATTATCAACCAAAATTATTTATTTCTTCAACATAATTAGTCAATTTGCCGGAAAATCAACATCAAATTAAAATTTGAAAAGACTTTATTCATTTATGGAAAACAAACAAGTAAGAATTGATTCAGAAGATCAAAATTTTAAATTTTTATTTGATACACTTAGAACTGATCCTAGGGATAAAACAATTATAAAAAAAAAAAATGGAATAAAAGAAATAAATAAAAAATGAACAGAAAAAGGCAAGAATCAATCAATAAGGTGTTACTCCTAATATTGGGAAAATGAAGAACGAAACCCATTAAAACTTGGTGAGAAAAAGTTACACACACACACACATATATATTGGTTGACTATTTCAAATGTACCCATTTTACTTGATAATAAATGATGTTGTAACCAAAGGTAACGATGTTCCTGTCAGTCATGTTCATTTGATGCCACTCTTTAAAGTGGCAGTAATGGCATCTGATGATATCTCCCTATTGTTTTAAAGAAAGTATAATCTGCTTGGAGGTTATGGATTATTCTTTTGTTATTTACGTGGAACAATGACTAATGTTGAAGGTGATAAAGAGTATATAATGCTGTCTTTAACATTTCATTATTGCATAATTGTAGTCTAATCTCTATGGGGTTTCTTACAGAGCTGATCACTAATGAACGCAGAGAAGATTCCACCGGCCCAAGGAATCTTGATGGTCATTCATCAGAAAAAAAAAAAAAAAAAGAAAAAAAAAAAAAAAAAAACATGACCATTAATATGCCTACTTTTGAGTCATGCTATATCTTCAGGTATGGGAAGAACGAAACCCATTAAAACTATATATATATATATAACTTGAAAGAGCCGTATATATTAAATCTATGTCATTTTCCAGGCACCCATTAAAAGAACACAATAAAAAACCCAGAAAAACAAGAAAAGAATTCAAAGAAAAGATACCTCGTAGTGGTAGTGGTGGTCTGTGAAGACATGGCAGTGAAAGACAAGGTTTGTTGGGCGAGAGCAGAGAATGAGATTGTGAAACTCAGAGAGCGGTGATTTGGGACAACGTTTGTTTCTTAGAGACCAAGAAACAGAGTAGCGGTGATCAGAAAAGGAAACAGAGAGAGTAAGTGGAGAGAGGGAGAGAGAGAGAAAGAGTTGCTTTATAACAGTGTTTAATGACGTGGCCAGTGTTTATTGGCCATGTGCCCTTTGATGTGGAACCCTAATTACGACAAAGTGCCTAGGGCAAATGTGCGCGGTAGTATTTCAATTGTAAATGACTATTTTGTCCTGAGTTCTGCTGATATCTTCGTTTATGCCACTATTTGTCTCTAAAAATAAAAAAAAAATAAAAATTGTAAATAAAAAAAAAAAATTATGCTGATATATCACAATTGTAAATAAAAAGATAAATTAAATTTGATGTAGAAAAGGAAACATAACAATATTAATTTGTCTCTAAAAATAAAATGCCTCCAGCAAACAAATGATACGAGTAAAAAATATACAAAATGTGATGATTGACCTACAATTCACCATTCGAGCTTGCAGTTTCCTTGATGGCTCTTCCTCTCTCTTTCTGAACATTCATGGCTTCCATGCTAGCTAGAGAGAGTCTTGTTAGGGATAAAATTAACCCTAAAGACACGTGGATTCAGAAACATCTCGGAGTTATGCCTCGGACATTTATTTCGGCCAGCAAAGAAAAGATTGCCTAGGTATAAATATATCTCGGAGGTATAACGACGTCTCGGTGCAAATACATCTCGGAGGCATAACGACGTCTCGGTCTTAACACTCCAGGTTACGGTATGTAGAACATCCCGAGATCTCCTAGTCTGAATGGAGCGAACATATCTCGGGTATTTGGGTCTCGGAGTAACATCGCCTCGGAGGTGACATCAAGTCAGTATAATAACGTCTCGGCCTTTCACAACCCTGTTATGGTGCGGCGATATCCCGAGATCTCAAAGGCGGAGCGAACATATCTCGGATATCATCACCTCGGAGTTTGGTTGAAAGTTTGCCGCGGATGTCTCAGAATACGATAAGGATAGAATTCCATAAGATCAGGGAAAAAAAACCGCAATTCCATGATTAATGGGATAAAGTAGTTATTTATCTGAAATCAAATTTAAAGAGATACAAGCGCAGAGATACAAGCGCAATCAAATTGCGGATTCTACAATCTCATTCAAATTCTCTAAAGATAAGATTCAACTAAGCTAGGATTCAAACTCCTAATCCAACTAAGCGTCAAGAATTCTAGTAAGGTAGCAAGTCTGGTGAGACCACGAGCCCAGCCTATAAATAAAGACCATTGCACCAGGTATGAGATCACGCATTCTCTGAGTTCTTGAGATTGAGATATTCATCAGAAAATTGATTTGAACTGACTTAGGCATCGGAGTGGGCGTAGTCGGCACCCCCGACGAGTTGTTTGTTATTTTTGCAGGATTGGAGTAGTTGATCAGGATCCAGTAGCGAATCACCAGGCGACATGTCACCATACCGGAAACTGTATCAACAAGTCTAGACCCAACAACTTTGTGTAACGGTAAGAAATGAAGAAAGAGGAAAGGAAGGGTAGCAGAAGGGTGGAGGAGTTCTTAGTTGAAAAGTAACATTGTGATGTGTGAGCTGGAGGAGACAGAAGTGACGTAAAGTGATAAGAGTGGTTGGCTGATAGAAGGATCTGGACTATTGCGAGACAACTCAAAGTGCAGCGTTTTGGTGTAGGTTAATGAATTCAAAGTGCACCGTTTTATCTTGTAACTGCATGTGGTATAATTGTAGAAATCGCATAGTCCAGTTGTTGGGCTTGTGGTTACGCGTTTTATGGGCTTCTGTTAGTACGTTTTATGGGTTTCTGTTAGTAGATTGGTTAGTTGGTTAATACTTTTAAGGCTTATAAAAGCCCAGGGAGGAAGCTAGTTGATTTTCATCGAATGTATGAAGAATGTGGATTGTTTCTTGGAGCTAAGGATGAGCTCGAATCACCCTAAAATGGAGTCTTGCTGAACTCGAATCAGCCTTTCAATATTACAGTACAAATTCATTTCTTTCTCTATCCATTTCTAATCTTCCATCACAAATATTTCTACAAAAAATTCTCAAAAAGAAACATTCCCATTACAAGTGGTATCAGAGCTAACGATTTTGCTGCTATGGCGGAAGGGACTCGCATGGCCCATTTTGTGGATTCATTGAAGCAGATTGAAGATAGTCAGCGTCAGCAACAAAATAAGTTGGAGGAGTTTTCTGCAGCAGTAGGGATGTTGACAGCTACAATTGACAAAATACATAGCAAGTTAGATCAACAGGCAAATTCCATAGACCATTTACAGAAAAGTGTTAAAGGGAAATATGTGGTTGAGGACCAATGTAAAGCAAGATTAAATGGAGCAGAGTTCAAAAATCTCCACGAGCAGGAGAATTGTGAGAGGCCAAGAATTCACCACAGATATGGTGATGAAAGAAGAAGACATGATGAAGAGGAGATATCTTGGCGGGAACATCAAGATTATATGGATGATAGGAGGTCTGAGGATCGACGGTCCAACAGAAGGTTTGATGATGATTTTCAGTTTCATGAAGGAAGACGGGGGGGCCGAAGATATGAAGAGGATGCATGGGACAGAGGATATCAGCCTAAACCAGCGAAGCTGGATTTTCCTAAGTTTTTTGGTGATAATCCAACTGGCTGGATTTATAAAGTGGAACAATATTTTAGTCAGTATCAAACGGTGGAGAGGCAGAAATTGAAGATGGCTGCTTATCATATGGAGGGGGATGCTTTAATATGGTTTCAAGATTCGGAGGAGTGCAACTACTTCACTGATTGGAAAAGCTTCACAGATGCTTTGCAACTACGGTTTGGGCCAGCATATGATGACCCAATGGAAGCAATGACTAAGCTGAGGCAGACTTCCACCGTAACCATTTACAAACAGCAGTTTGAGGTACTTTCTAATAGGCTTAAAGGCTTATCTGAAAAATATAAACTGAGTTGTTTTTTGGGGGGATTAAAGGATGAAATTAGATATCCCTTAAGATTACTGAATCCTACAAATTTGAATGTGGCTTTTTCTATGGCAAAAATCCAAGAAGAGTGTGTGCTAAGTGCTAGGAAATCCACAAGGTTCAGTAATTTCTCTAACTCTAATTGGCAAAGTTCTAGGAGTTTTGTGTCTGTTCCTGCCAAATTAGAAGGAGTTGTTAAGAATGATAATTCTGTCACTTTGGTTCAGAAACCTAGCATTCCGGTTCAAAAATTAACATCTGCCCAGATGGAGGAGAGGAGGAAAAAGGGCCTTTGTTACACTTGTGATGAAAAGTGGAACAGGAATCATGTGTGTGTAAAGGGAAAAATTTATGTTTTGGAAACTTGTGATTTGTTTTCAGAACTATGTGAAGAAGAAAAATTTTATGATCCGGATTATGAATCAGAGGAGCTAGATAAAGGATGTAAGGAGGAACCTGAAATATCACTCCATGCCATTACTGGATCTCCTAGCCCTAGAACAATGAGGTTGTGGGGTAGGATAAATTTTCAAGGGGTCATTATATTGATTGATTCTGGGAGTTCTCATAATTTCTTGGATGTAGCTATTATCTCCAGATTAGCACTTAAGGTTCAGCAGATGGATAATATTGCTGTAAAGGTAGCAAATGGGCAGGTTATTCATACAGAAGGGTTTTGTAAAGGAGTTAAGCTCCAGATGCAGGGTAATACCTTTAATGTTGATTTTTACATCCTTCCTTTGGGGGGCTGTGATATGGTGTTAGGTATTCAGTGGTTGCAAAAGTTGAGTCCTATTATTTGGGATTTCTCAACTTTAACTATGGAGTTCACATTATTCAAAAAGATGATTGTGCTAAAAGGATTAGATCCTACAGAATCTGCTATTGAGGACAGTAATGTGTTTTCTAAGCTACCTAATGCCAGGAGGAAGGGATTGGTGTTACAATTGGTCTCTTCAGAGATCCAGCATAACGGAGACAATAGTAATCCTTATTTTTCTGATTTGTTGAGGCAGTTTCAAGATGTGTTTGCAGAGCCAAAGGGGTTACCTCCAGTCAGATCTCATGACCATAAGATTGTCTTGAAGGAAGAATCACAGCCTATTTCAGTTCGACCCTATAGATATCCACACTACCAAAAGGGAGAAATAGAGAAAATAGTGCACGATTTGTTGGAATCTGGGGCTATTAGACCTAGCCAGTCACCTTTTTCTTCCCCTGTTTTATTGGTACGAAAGGCTGACGGTAGTTGGCGAATGTGCATGGATTATAGGGCATTGAACAAGGCTACGGTGAAGGATAAATTTCCAATTCCGGTAGTGGATGAATTACTGGATGAACTTCATGGTTCTCAGATTTTTTCTAAGCTTGATTTGCGATCGGGCTATCACCAAATTAGGGTTAAACCTGAGGATGTGCCAAAAACAGCATTCAGGACGCATGAGGGGCATTATGAATTCTTGGTCATGCCTTTTGGTTTGACCAATGCCCCTTCAACTTTTCAAGGGTTGATGAATCATGTGTTTAAACCCTATTTGAGGAAATTTGTTCTGGTTTTTTTTGATGATATTCTAGTGTACAGCAGAACTAGAGAAGACCATCTCGGTCACTTGAAATTGGTTTTGGAGGTACTACAGCATCATAAATTGTTTGCTAAGGAGGTGAAGTGCAAGTTTGGATGCCCTGAAATTGAGTACTTGGGTCACATTATTTCAGCAGAAGGAGTAAAGGCAGATCCTGTCAAAACTGAAAGTATGCTCAAGTGGCCTATTCCTAAATCTATTAAGTCTTTACGAGGCTTTTTAGGTTTAACGGGCTATTACAGGAAATTTATTCGGAGTTATGGAATTATTGCTGCTCCTCTCACAGCTTTGCTTAAGAAAGACTCATTTCATTGGACTCCAGCCGCTACAGAAGCATTTGAGTTGCTTAAACAGGCAGTGACTAGCCCTCCAGTTTTAGTCCTACCTGATTTTGAGAAAGTCTTTATTATTGAGTGTGATGCCTCAGGCGTGGGGGTGGGAGCAGTTTTGATGCAAGAGCAGAGGCCAGTGGCGTTTTTTAGCAAAGCCTTGAAGGGTAAGGCTCTACATCTCTCTACTTATGAGAAGGAATTATTTGCGCTTGTGTGTGCAGTGAAAAAGTGGCGTCCCTATTTGATTGGTCAGACTTTTAAGGTTAAAACTGACCATCAAAGTTTGAAATTTCTACTTGAGCAGAAGGTTGGTAGCCCAACTCAACAAAAGTGGATAACCAAGTTACTCGGTTATGACTTTTTGATTGAGTATAAAAAAGGGGTGGATAACAAGGTTGCCGATGCCTTGTCCAGGAAGTTTGAAGAAACTCCAGAAGGGGATTTTGAGGATCAAACTCTATTCAGCATTACTTTTCCTAGTCCTACTTGGGTTGAGGAAATTAAGGCTACTTATGAGTTAGATCCTGTTTTACAAGGTAAAATTTCTGAGTTATTGGCTAATGAGGGTAATGTCTCCCAATACAGTTTCAGAAGTGGGTTATTACTGTACAAAGGCAGAATTGTGGTGGGGAATGTTGATTCTATTAAGAGCAAAATTCTGCACTTCATTCATGTAGCCCTACAGCTGGACATTCTGGTTATCAGAAAACTTTACACCGAGCTAAGCATGACTTCTACTGGCCAGGCATGAGATTGGATGTGAAGCAATACATTCGGGGGTGTGACATGTGTCAAAGAAAAAAAAATGACAACCTTCTTCCATCCGGATTTTTACAACCCTTGCCAATTCCTACACGGGTATGAGCTGAAATTTCCATGGACTTTATCGAAGGGTTGCCACTGTCTCAGGGTGCCAGTGTGATTATGGTGGTGGTGGACAGACTCAGTAAATATGCACATTTCTTACCTGTTGCACACCCTTTTACAGCATCTAAGATAGCAACTTTATTCATGAATCATGTGTTCAAATTGCATGGGATGCCTACTGCTATAGTCAGTGATAGAGATGCTATCTTTACAAGTACTTTCTGGCAGGAACTATTTCGTATCCAGGGCATTACTCTAGCTATGAGTTCTGCTTACCATCCTCAGTCTGATGGCCAAACAGAGATTGTAAATAAATGCTTAGAGCATTATTTACGATGCTATGCTGGAGAACAACCTAAGTCATGGTCTGTGTGGCTAGCTATGGCCGAATATTGGTACAACACTAATTACCATGCATCATCTCAATTTACCCCTTTTGAGATACTCTATGGCAGGAAACCTACAAGGTTGGTAGAATTTGTACCTGGGACTACAAGGAATCAGGCTGTAGAAGAGAACCTCAAGTCCAGAGAACAGATCCTCTCCTTGCTCAAGCACAATTTGTTGGCTGCTCAGGAAAGGCAAAAGTATCAGTACGACAAGAAGCACACGGAGAGAAGTTTTAATGTGGGGGATTGGGTATACCTGAGGTTACAACCTTATCGGCAGAAGACTTTAGCTCTTCGGAGATGTTTGAAGTTGTCTCCTCGCTTCTATGGGCCTTTTATGGTGAATAAAAAGATTGGGCAGGTCGCTTACAGGTTGGATCTTCCTGCCGATTCACGATACACCCTGTCTTCCATGTTTCTTGCTTGAAACGGAAGCTGGGTCAGTGCGCGGTTCCTCTTCCAACTCTGCCACCGGTGGACAATCAGGGTGAGATACAGCCTGAGCCGGAGAGGATTCTGGAACGCCGGGTTCGGAAGGTTCGCAATCAGGCGGTTCCGGAGGTTTTGGTTCATTGGAAAGGGACTACATCTGAAGATGCCACTTGGGAAGATTATTGGCCGTTGAGAGCAAAATATCCTCACCTTGAGGGCAAGGTTCTTTGAAGGGGGAGGGATTGTAACGGTAAGAAATGAAGAAAGAGGAAAGGAAGGGTAGCAGAAGGGTGGAGGAGTTCTTAGTTGAAAAGTAACATTGTGATGTGTGAGCTGGAGGAGACAGAAGTGACGTAAAGTGATAAGAGTGGTTGGCTGATAGAAGGATCTGGAGTATTGCGAGACAGCTCAAAGTGCAGCGTTTTGGTGTAGGTTAATGAATTCAAAGTGCACCGTTTTATCTTGTAACTGCATGTGGTATAATTGTAGAAATCGCACAGTCCAGTTGTTGGGCTTGTGGTTACGCGTTTTATGGGCTTCTGTTAGTACGTTTTATGGGTTTCTGTTAGTAGATTGGTTAGTTGGTTAATACTTGTAAGGCTTATAAAAGCCCAGGGAGGAAGCTAGTTGATTTTCATCGAATGTATGAAGAATGTGGATTGTTTCTTGGAGCTAAGGATGAGCTCGAATCACCCTAAAATGGAGTCTTGCTGAACTCGAATCAGCCTTTCAATATTACAGTATAAATTCATTTCTTTCTCTATCCATTTCTAATCTTCCATCACAAATATTTCTACAAAAAATTCTCAAAAAGAAACATTCCCATTACACTTTGTTTTTTCTCTTCTGCAACTCCTCCGGCCAACTTCCGTTCTGGACGATAGAGTACGTCTCCATGGAAACTGAGGAAGAAGAAGTTCAAAGAAAGAGCTAGCATTTGTCCGTCAAACAGCTGGAAGGCACCTACCTAATTAATAAGCTTGCGTTTTGTTTTGTTTTTCTTTTTTCTTTCTTTCTTTTGCTCTGTGAAGGGAAGAGTCTCTGAGACAAATTGCCATTCTTTTTTGATATTTCAAATGTGTTCCTCCTGATGTACGTGTGGGCTTTGGGAATACAAAAAAATATGCGTCTCCTTCACGTCAGCTCAGGTCAGGTCAGGTCAGAGATGGGTACTGAAAAGGAACGAGCTCATTGAGTTCTATTTGCTCTCTGCAAAGGCAATGAACTAGCGTAAAGATAATAAAAGACATAAGGTTTTTTTTTTTTTTTTTTTAATAATTAAATATCTGAGTTTGTAATAATTAGCAGTTATCAATTTCTATAATTTCGAATGTCAACAAGCCGCATATAAACTATTATGTGATAATTTAAAGGCAAAATAATATTTAATTGACAATATTCTTTTAAATCATTAAAAACTTGTTAATGTCTCGTCTAAAAACAAAAATACTCTTAATAACAATTATTTTAAAATAGCAAAAAATATGTAGAAAAGAAAATTTTGGGATGGGCCATCCCTTTGGTCAAATGGGACTGGCCACGTGGCCGAATCACCTTCAAATGAAAATGAAATAAAATAAAATTAAGAGGTGCCCAGTCTACGTTTCATGACCATCGGGTGGTTTGGCCACTCCCACATAAAATTGGAAGTGGTGGGTGGCGGAGCTCCTGCCAGGGCATTTTGCTCTATTTAAAATAATTTTTTGAAATAAATATTTAAAAAATTCTTACTAAATGTGTGGCTGTCATCACACTTTTTTTTTTTTTTTTTTGCTCTTTGGATTGTCATGATGAACACGCAGGACAATATTGATCGGCGCCTTGACGGGTTGTTTAACTTCATCTACTTCAATATTGTCATTTTGTTAGTGCTTGTTTGGGTGTGTAATTGTTTAAAAAAATATTCAAAATTTCGAATATGATAAAGAATTTGTTTTTTGAAAGTATGTTTGAATGATTTAGAAAACTTGAAACAAAATTAAAAAATAAATAAATAAATTATAAAATATGAGTAGAATTTAAATTGTAAAAAACAGTATTTAAAAAATAGGAATCACCTAAACATGCTCTTAACTTTTTTTAATTCCCCATGCTCTATTTCCAACCGGTGATGGTTTTGAGAGAAAAGCCTCGCCTTAAGTTCTTGAAATTTAGCGCTTTAAAGGAGTTGAAGACACTATAATTACCACAAATCCGTTTAGTATCAACTAAAACTAAGGAAAAATTTTAATTACTCCCAAACTATTAACTATTAAGATTGACAATATTTGACAATATTCAAGAATTCGATATGAACTCAACACAAAATTAAATGGTCAGTGTTGAAAAGTTTGAGCCGTTTAATAAAATTGACTGGATTACGGTTGACCTGTACGATTTTATATCTATGCTTCGACACGACCCAAACTCGACACTCAACATAATAACAAACAATTTTTGACATGACCCTAGAACTCGATACAAACTCAGTACAAAACTAGAGGGTTATGGTTGATGAGTTTGATGAGTTTATCTGTTTTTAATTAAATTTGTCGGGTTATGATTTACCTATATAGTCTTATACCCGTATTTCAACACGACCCGAACTCGGTACGCGAATATAAATTGTCACTTCTACAAACTACCACTCTAACTTCAATGTCTCCTCTCAAACTTTTAATTTTTACGATGTATTCTGCTATACTATCGAAGGGGTTGCAAATATTCTCATCTTAATAAAAATGACAAAAATATTATGAGCATAAGATTAAAAGAAATTAGGGGTAAAATTCACATACATCCCTTAAACTACTATCTAATTGACAATATCTCTAAAAAACTTTCAATTTGGACAATGTCCTACCATACTACTAAATATTGTCAATGTTTCCACAATGATGAAAATACCATTATTAAAAAATACTAATTTTTTTTTTTTTAAAAAAAAAAGAAACTAAAACTAAAAAAAAAAAAAAACAGAAAAACCAAGGATGGCCAAATTTTAAACTCTTTTTCCATTTTTTTTTTAATTTATTGGGGTATTTTTGTTTTATTGAAAAAATTGTAAGGTCATTTTTATATTTTTTTAGTCGAGATTGACAATATTTTGGTAGTTTGCTGGAAAAATTGTCCTAATTGAAAGTTTAGGAAATATATTGTCAATTGAGTGATAGTTTGAGGAGGGTAGGTAGATTTTTTCCAAAAAATTAATCACTGCTATAGTAAATTGAATTACAATTATAATTTTACAATTTTATTTGTTGATTCGTTTCGCGATAAAAAAAAAAAAATGAAAATTTTATATGTTGATTCGTTCTGTGTTAAAAAAAGTAAAAAAATAAGAAAAGGAAAGAAATTACTACATATAAGAAGAAGAAAAAAAAGGTGCAAAATCAAATATCCTAGATCAACAATTGTCCAAGTGGAAGAAAAGTCTTTATTAATGGATGAACTACGTCATTTTCTTTAAGTGGATCAGAATAGTTCCAAAATCTCACTCACATTGATTTACCATGTTTTCCCATTTCTTAATAATTGATCATTTAACCTAGAGCTTTAGTCGGAAAAAATTAAATTCAATCTCTTAATTAATACTTTAACGTTCTCTCTCACTTTTGAGTTCAAACTTCATTTTAATAGGTGAAATCTAAAGACGTAAAATATTTAATTGAACGATGGGTGAATTGACAGAGACATGGTTCGATCTCAAGACTAATACTAAAAATTTAAACCGATAGGAATGAGTAAATTTAATCGCTTAATCAATACTTTAACATTAGTCACTAAGGGTAGTATTAAAGTTAAAGTATTGATTAAGTAATTAAATTTACATATTCCTATTTGTTTATACTTTTAAGACAAGCGGAAAATTAACATTTCTCACATCAATTAAAATCACAATTTCAATGAATTCATAAAAATATGGACAAACCATGTGGAAAGACATCAATGAGAAATTCTTATACGCAAAATAGCTCTCCGCATATATTAAGCAAAACAATCAATTTAGTTCTATAATGCAAAAATATTTCCAAAACGTGGATTATACAAAAAAATCGAGTTAACTGGCTCTGATAATACATTTACAAAGAGCCCAAATTAATAGAACTAACAAGAAACAAAAAGAACATAACTAAAAGGATGAAAAGGGAGAAAAATAAAAAATACAAAAAAAAAAAGAAAAACACAAACATCAACAAATATCCGGCCAATGAAGACCAACACCATGGAGAGGTGGAACTTTTTATTTTTATTTTTTATTATTCAATATGGGGAGAAGGAAAATGGGAAAATATAACATTAAAGGAACACGAGTAAGAAAAATATGTATATATATATAATTTAAAAAGAAAAATGTTTTTAAAATATTTTATTTTTATTGTGAATGACACGTGTCACTATATGAGATTTGCTAATGTGGTACGCTAACAAATTCTGTCAACTTTTCTATTTACATGAACTTGTTTCCTTTTTTGCTTATACCATGGAATGTCTGGTCACTTGTTAAAACACAAAAAACTATTTGTCCCAACTCCAAATCACAAATGCCAAATTAACATTTTCTGCCTTAATAGCAAATATTTTACATTTAATCTGCAAAGCAATTGAATATGATTAGGCTTCTTCAATCCCCCATGAGCTTGTGGGGAGGTATTAATCAACTTCAGACAACAGCAACAACTTCTATGACAGTAGCAACTAAAACCAATTCAAATTCACTAAGAAGCTAAGAGAGAAAAGGCATCGAATTCATATTAAAAGGAAAAAAAGAAAAAAAAGAAAAAAGCCCTATTCATAATATAGGGCAACTTCATAATATCTCTTAATCTAGTTATTCATCACCATTCCACTATTATTACCATTCACAATAGTAGAACAAATCAAAGTAGAGGTTGAAATTCATAAATTAGTCTTTGGTTATGAGACAAGAAATAGGTCATTCCAGCAGGAGAGGTCAGAAATAAGGTGACATATAAAGCAAATCTTCTATACAATATGATTAACAAGTAAGATAAACATATTTGAAGAGTCGTCTTTCCAGTGCTTGGAGAAGAACCCAACATAAATTTGAATCTATAAATGTGTAGAAGTGTAACTATTTAAAATATGTATTTTTTTTTTCTTTTTTATTAGACCAAAAAAAAAAAAAATCCAAATGGCAATAACTACAACTCTTTTATAAGAATTACTATAGTACCTAGTCATGGATAGATATTAGATTCCAGTACTTCTGGTGCATATTGTTTGAATAGATTTTAGATTCCAACATCAAAATCCAATTCAAAAGCAATATTGCTAAAGAAATCATCGTTGAAACTTGAAAAGCTCTAGAAATTCACCCAAATCAAATATTTCATCTATGAAATGACTTGTCAAATGCTCCCCTATCATACTATTAGGCATGCATGTTAGTTTCAGCAACTACTATTGAGTATATAAGTGTGAAAAAGGATAAAATCCCAAATTGAAAAGATACAAGAAATGTGAGTGGCTAATATAGCATTGTTGTGCCCAAACCCATAAGCTTAAGCTTTTGGGTTGTATAGTGTCTCAACATGCTATATTACAGGCTCACACAAAAGACTCACCAAGTATCAATCTCCCTAACAACTACAGCATGCTGAGAATCGGTTCTCAATTCACCTTCCCCATCCTCATTCTCCAAATTGTCCTCAACTACAAAGAACTCGGTGGTTTGAAACATGTGCGGTGTCCTCAGCTGCAAAGACTTCTTAGTTGTTTGATGTAGTCCTTGAATCAACCCTAGCTGGAGTTTCTATTGGAGAAATGCTTGATGAAGTTGAAGCTGAACAAGAATTTGGAAAGTTTAGGCGAGCATAGGAACCGTACATTGTCCTAGCAGCTTTATCATAAGCAAGGGCAGCTTCTAGTGAGTTTGCAAAAGTACCAAGCCACATTCTCTTTCCCCCATTTGGCTGCCGAATTTCTACAACCCACTTACCCCACGTCCTCTGTCTAACTCCTCTGTATTTGCATTTTGAGTTCTCAGGCCCTCCCTTTCCTTTCATGCATCCTTTCTTCGACCCAATAGCTTGAACTTTACGAATTGGTTTAGTGTCAACATTACAAGAGTCGAGTGTCTCAGCCATAGACATAGATCCCTCAACTCTACTCCGTGATTTCCTCTTCCTGAAAAAACAAAAGAACATATTTATATTAGCTCACAAGTAGCCATCTTTGAAAAATGAAATCTCCCAGACACCCAGAAAAACAACACAATCACCACTCCTCTGCAAAACCCCAGAAAAACCAACCCAGAACACAACAAAAATTTTAAAAGAAAAGACAAAGAAAAGATACCTCGTAGTCATCATCTCTGAAGACATGGCAGTGAAAGATAAATTTTGTTGGTGAAATTTAGAGCAGTGAGTTTGGAGAACGCTTCTTGGAAAGCGAGAGAATATCTCATGTCTATGAATACATTGGAGTTCCATTTCTGAATATTGTATGTCTATAAAGCGGGAGAACAAATTCCTGTTTTATGAAACATCATAACATTAGCATGCTCGCAAGCATTTAGACACTTGCGCTATATATAATGTAAAGAATCAAATATCTGAAACACACATATAGGCTAAATTCTAAAACAGAAGTTGTGAATTGTTCTGAGCATTAATTGCCTCACCTAAGCCACTTGGCAGCAACATAGTCTGATGCAGGAAATGATTGAAAAAGTTCCAAACTCGTACAACTATCATATGTCATTCTCAGACCTTTCCTACATAGACAAAAGACGGGAGACCATATTCAGTTTAAATATATTTCTATTCTTAGTTTTTTCTTCTTTTGTGAGACAATGTCATCCTTAGATAAAAATAACAATCATTTTGAACAATTCCTATAACTCTTGAAAAATTCTGTTCTAGTTTGGGTATACAATATACCTACTCATAAATGTGCCGTCCAAGACAGCAAAGAAACATACCCATCCTCACAATCGAGATTTATGGAGCACAACGTTTCAGATCCGATTGAAACAAGATGAGCCTTACGCATCTCATGGAGCTCAGGTACAATAACCTCCACTATCTTGTTTTTGTTTTTTGACAAGTCACCATCTTGAAAAATAATAAGTGAAATATGAAGTATCTCATCATAGTATAACTATAAAAGCATGATAATTCATAATTTCAAAAATAGTATCTCAAAAAAGAATAAGCATGTCAATTTTAAGGCTGAATAACATAGATGTACTTTACAACCATGAGTTTTGCTCAACAGAGCTAGAACATCTTCGCACTTATCAGAGATTTCAGTCGAAATTAAATCATTTTACCATTGCAGTGGAATAAGCATATATTCTTAAAATTATACATGATATCTAGAGCAGATTACAGCTGTATAAATTCCTAGTCGCAATGATCCAAAGGCATTTAAACAATCATTTGATGATAGTATGGCCCAACAAGGTACGGACTATAAATCAGAGTAAAAAAGTTAATTAAAATGTAAGATGATAATAATAATAATAATAATAATAATAATAACAAATATTCATATTTATCAATAGTTTAAACTTTAGAGTAATAAGAGTTAGCAAAAAGTATCTCAAGCATGCATATACAGAACTCATACATAATTAATCTTTTTTTTTTTTTTTTTTTTTTTTTTTTTTTATAAGTAGAACTCATACATAACTAATGCTACTAACCAAAGAAAATATAAATAATTTCAACTAGATGCACATAACAATTGATAGAAATGAAAAAGGACCACATAACTCAACTAAACTTTGATCCCAACTAAATTGGGGAAACAAAAAAAGGCCAAATGAGTGATTGAAAATTTAAGTAAGCAATTAGAAGACCAATCTCACAAATAAACATGGTAGAAACACTGAAAAGCAACCTTGGTAATCAACATTAATGCATGACTAGCGACTATGAATTCTGAATAATAATAAAATATATATATATATTTCTTTTTTTATAAGTAATAACAATAATAAAAAGATTCATTGAAACTAACTAGGCATGTACATTTGTTTGTATGCTATGATTCCCTTCATCCCATATTAATAGTCCTCGATTTCATTTTGGATGTCCTAAAGTATTTTCTACTTTGAAAAGTCAATGGACACAATTTCAGTAACTTTCCTAACTTACCATTAGCTTTATTTGAAAACTCAACACCCATTTTAATAGCCGAACAATTGACATTGTAATTTGGAAGAAGACTTAAATTATTCATGAGCTATGCAATGGATAGAAAGTGACAACTTAACAACAATAGTAAGTGGTAATGAAATAATTGATCTGCAGATTAATGTGCTTTTTTTTTTTCATCCAAAAAAAATAAGAAAATTGGAAAGTTTCTTTTTATTTATATTTTTTTAAAATCGCAAACCATTCCATTAGAAGATAGAACTAAACATAACCCAAACAAACATAACCATAGATGAAAGCAGAGTCAGGTGATAGGTGAAACCCAATACACTATGATTTCATTTGTTTCTAAAAGTGCTAACCCCATGCCAAAAGAACCCAAGGAGTGCAACATATATATTCCATCATTATTTAAGCGTAAATTTTCATCTACAAAGGGTCCAAACACAATTTTTCTGTTTAATCTCGCTAAAATGGCCGCAAGTTCGCATACCTTCTATGAACATGAGAGTTTTACATTTTGTGGTCAGCCACATGAAAGTTACAATTGAAATGATTCATATGCTGCCCAAAGGTAGTATAACATTCAGTTATGTTTGAAATTCGGGAGTTTTGAGGTAAATTATGTCTAGCATGATGTATGACAGATGTGCATTATCATGTATTACATACGTATTGCAGACATACAGTAATCCTAAACATACTTGTTCAAACCGAAACAAATCAGCATAAAATCACAAATCAATGAACTTGCATCACAATTTGCACTTAAGTCACTAACATAAAGTACAAACTATGTGTACATGTAGTAGGTTATGTGACACTTCAGTTTTTTCTTGTGGAATGATTGCTATGGCTGCAAATCAGTGATTTCGGTGAAAAGACATTAAAGAATCTATACAGGTAAAGGAGAAACAGAAGTACATTTAAGCATGTGTCATATAGAAATCACTCTAAACCAAGAGATAGCAAAGAAATAGTGGTTTATTAATATAGGTATGTCTCACATTGAACAAACAAAAATACCAGAAAACTTTTTCCTTTTTCCCATGTCAGATAACAAGATCGAACATCTACAATTTTAAGCATATAGAAACTAAATCAAGAGAGTGCAAGTTGTAATAAATTAGCCCACACAAATCTAATGCTTAAACTTCCTCACATGGATCTAATGCCTAAGTTCATAGAGAATATTAAACTTCAAAACCGTAAACATAAACAATGTAGGAAGAGAATAGAGAAATGCATCATTCTTGAACAAAGTATGTAGTATACAAGACCAACAATAAGTAAAATATGCAACTAAAACTTTGTTTATTATCCCTACCCATAACCTATAAAGTACCACTTACAAAGAAAGAAAAAAAAGTTAAATTCCTCATTCTAAAACCTATAAAGAATCACTTACAAAAGAAAGGAAAAAAAAAATCTACAAAGAATGCAAATCTGCATATCCAACAAATTTTTTATACCCTCAAATAAAAAAATATGATAATCCCAAATCAATTATCCACCCATCCTTCTCTTATTCTCCATTATTAACTATGTCCGGAAGCTTCCCGCATTGGTCGACATCAAGAAACCCCATTTGACCAACATCAAAATTCCAATCAAATTGCAATTCGATGTTGCTAAAGAAATCATCGTTGAAAAGCTCTGGAAATTCATCCGAATGAAATATTTCATCCATAAAATTACCTGTCAAATGCTCCTCTACCATCCTATTAGGCATGTTAGTTTCAGCAACCGCAACATGCTGAGCATCGGTTCTCAATTCGCCTTCTCCAACCTCATTCTCCAAATTGGGAGAAACAAATGTGATGTCCTCAGCTGCAAATAACTCATATTGGTTTGATGTAGTTGTGGATTCAAACCCCATTAGAGTTGCAGCAAGTACAGAATGCTGAGTATCAGTTCTCAATTCACTTCTCCCATTCTCATTCATCACATTGGGAGAAAAATGTGTGGTGTCCTTAGTTGCAAAGACCTCAGAGTTGTTTGATGTAGTCGTTGAATCAAACCCTGGTGGAGTTTCTATTGGAGAAATGCAGGATGAAGTTGTAGGTGTAGAAGAATCTGGAAAGTTGAGGCGAGCGCGAGAAGCGTACATAGTCCTTGCAGCTTTATCATAAGCAAGGGCAGCTTCTAGTGCATTTGGAAAAGTACCAAGCCACATCTTCTTTCCCCCATTTGGCTGCCGAATTTCTGCAACCCACTTACCCCAGGTCCTCTGTCTAACTCCTCTGTATTTGCATTTTGTGTTCTCAGGCCCTCCCTTTCCTTTCATGCATCCTTTCTTGGACCCAATACCTTGAACTTTACGGATGGGTTTAGTGTCAACATTACAAGAGTCAAGCTGTGTCTGATTCTCTTTCCACTTGGCAAGAGTCTCAACCACGGACATAGATCCCTCAGCTTTACCGCTACGTGATTTCCTCTTCCTGAAAAAAATAAAGTAGAAAAGATTTAGCCATCTTTTAAAAATTCTATACGCAGATATTGTTCAATAGTAGTAAAATCATTATCAACAGAAATTATTTATTTCTTCAACATAATTAGTCAGTTTGCCAAAAAATCAACATCAAATTTAAATTTGAAAGGACTTTATTCATTTACGGAAAACAAACAAGTAAGAATTGATTCAGAAGATCAAAATTTTAAATTTTTATTTGATACAATTAGAACTGATCCTAGGGATAAAACAATTATAAAAAAATATATTGGAATAAAAGAAATAAATAAAAAAGGAACAGAAAAAGGAAAGAATCAATCAATAAGGTGTTATTCCTAATACGAGAATGTAAGAATCTGTAAAACTATTGGGAGCGAGATTCCGCTAAAAAAAGGGGAAAATGAAGAATGAAACCCATTAAAACTTGGTGAGAAAAAATTACACACACACACACACACACACATATATATATATATTGGTTGACTATTTCAAATGTACCCATCCTACTTGATAATAAATGATGTTGTAACCAAAGGTAACGATGTTCCTGTCACTCATGTTCATTTGATGCCACTCTTTAAAGTGGCAGTAATGGCATCTGATGATATCTCCCTATTGTTTTAAAGAAAGTATAATCTGCTTGGAGGTTATGGATTATTCTTTTGTTATTTACGTGGAACAATCACTAATGTTGAAGGTGATAAAGAGTATATAATGCTGTCTTTAACATTTCTTTATTACATAATTGTAGTCTAATCTCTGTGGGGTTTCTTACAGAGCTGATCACTAATGAACGCAGATAAGATTCCACCCGCCCAAGGAATCTTGATGGTCATTCATCAGAAAATAAAAAAAAAAAAAAAAAAAGATCATGACCATTAATATGCCTACTTTTGAGTCATGCTATATCTTCCGGTATGGGAAGAACGAAACCCATTTAAAACTTGGTGAGAAAAAGTTATATATATATATAAGAAAGAGCAGTATATATTAAATATATGTCATTTCCCAGACACCCATTAAAATGAACACAATAAAAAACCCAGAAAAACAAGAAAATAATTCAAAGAAAAGATACCTCGTAGTCGTAGTGGTGGTCTGTGAAGACATGGCAGCGAAAGACAAGGTTTGTTGGGGAGAGCAGAGAATGAGAATGTGAAATTCAGAGAGCGGTGATTTGGGACAACGTTTGTTTCTTAGAGGCCAAGAAACAGAGTAGCGGTGATAAGAAAAGGAAACAGAGAGAGTAAGTAGAGAGAGGGAGAGAGAAAGAGTTGCTTTATAACAGTGTTTAATGAGGTGGCGAGTGTTTATTGGCCATGTGCCCTTTGATGTGGAACCCTAATTACGACAAAGTGCCTAGGGCAAATGGGAGCGCGGTAGTATTTCAATTGTAAATGACTATTTTGTCCTGTGTTTTGCTGATATCTTCGTTTATGCCACTGTACCCAAAATTGGCTGTTTTGGCCTGTGTCCCTCGACAGTAAATAAATAGCGTTTTCGAGGAACAATTTAATAGTACTGAAGAGATACGGAATGGGATTGAAATCAATAGCATTATAGCAATTGGAGTTGGATAATAACAGATGGATGATAAAAAAAAGAAAGCCCTTTTTTTATTTTATTTTATTTTATTTTTTTAAAAAAAATATAAATAAATAAAATTTGATGTAGGAAAAAGGAAACATAACAAAATATTTGTTTCTAAAAAAAAAAAAAGGCAAAATGTATTGTACCCACCTGCTTTATCTTCTTCATTTCACCATTGGGGAGCTTGCAGTTTCCTGACTCTTTTCTTTTTGAACATTCAACTTTGGCAGACATGCATGGCTTCTGGCTTCCATGCTAGAGAGAGCGCGCCTAGACCCAACAACTTTGTTTTCTTCTTTTCTTCTGCAACTCTTCCGGCTCCGGCCAACTACTTCCGTTCTGCCTTCAACTTGCTTCCTTTTCTTTTCTTTTTCTTTTGCTTTGTGAAGAAGAGTCTCTGAGACTGAGACGAAGGCCATTCTTCTTTTTTGATGAAAACGTGTGGCGCTGCCGCTTAGATGCAAATGTGTAATGATCTGTGGGCTTTGGGAATAGAAAACACAGTCTCCGTCACGGCGTCACGTCACGTCGTCACCTCAGCTCAGATATGTATTAATGGAGGGAGGGTAACAATGCATCCGATTCTACTCCCTGGAATGAAAATACAAATTCTACTTTAAAAAAAAAAAAATTATTTAAATATAAAAAGCCTCATTTTAAATAAATAAAATACCTTTTCAGCTGCTAGGGCCTGTAAATAAATACGAAATTGTTCTCTCTTTTTTTCTTTTTTTCTTCAAATGTTCAAATCAATCCGTCTTTAAATTAGTTTTTGTTAAAAAAAAATCTTTAAAAGTTGATTAGCATTGCCAAGTTAATACGGTATTGAGATGAAAGTGTAATTTATATAATTTTTTTATATCAATAATTACCAAATATGAATTTATTTATTTATTTTTAAAATAAATTTTAAAACTACATTTTTATCTCAGAATGTTGACATGACAGTCCTAACTAACATTTAGATAAATCATTATTAAAAAAAATTAAAAACTTAATTGAAACTGTCACATTAAGATATTTACATGACAAAAATATAATTTTTAGCATTTCTAATAATACATACATACATGCATATCACTCTTAAGTCTTATCTCACTCTTATCTCTATTGGTCATTGATTTTTTTTATTTTTTTTTATTTTATAAAAGTTTATGGACATTGTCACGGCCTAGCTACTAAGTTGAGAGTTTATTGATTTTTTATTTTTTTAATAAAAGCTGATGGGAACCTCTCTTCTTCTTCTTCTTCTTTTTTTAATTTTTTAATTTTTTTATTATTCTTATTAGTACATGGTCTAAAAAGTAAGAGCTATGTTACTAACTTGCTTCAAAAAAAAAAATTCGAGCATTGTTTGGATAGAAGAAAAAGAAAAGAAAAAGAAAAAAGGAACAAGCTCTATTTGCTCTCTGGCAATATTGAACTAGCTCAAAGATAAAGACATAAGTTTTTTTTTTTGGTTTGTTTTTAATTTTAATAATTAAATATCAGAGTTTGTATAATTTAGAACTCAATGCATCTTCTTACACGCGCGGTAGCGCGCAGTGACGGAGCGAGGATTTGAGGGTCAAGAATTTTTTTATTTTTGTAATGAATGAAAAAAAAATAAGTTGAACAAAATTGACTAAAAATATTAAAGAAAGACAGAATAAATAAACAATTGAACAAAATTTAATTATTGTTTAAAAAATATAAATGTAACTTAATTACAATTTATATTCTCATGCATAGTGAGTTAATTTATAATTTAATTGGAACTCAATAGGATCATTGATGTTCTCCATAATGTCAGGTAAATATAATTATATATTTAATATAATTAAAATATATAACAAAAATTATATATATTCATAAACAATTAATTTAAAATAACAATTTAAATATAAAAGTTTGATTACATACCTCTCACTTCTCAGGTTCTATTTAAAAACAAAATAATAAAAATGTTGAGCAATTAATTTGAATTGTTGAAGGCATTGAAGTAATTAAGAAGAAATTCAAAATCACAAATTGTTGAAAGCATTGAAGTAATTAATATTGCAATTTGTGCTTAAGCCTTACAAATTTTAGGCATCGGTTTCATGGTTTGGTTGGTTATACAAAGGCAAGGGAGCTCTTTGCTGGTGAGGTTCGTCTAAACTTGGTCACTTGTAACAACTTGGCAAGATAAAGCTAATTAGACAATTTAGACCCATCAAAGTAGCACCTCAACTACCATGTCATGACCAACTGCGGATATGGATTGAGACCTCTGGTATTGCACCATGAAATACATTTTATTTGGATTGTTCATTTCAAATGGACGACCCTTATTGTGGCAAGAAATTTAAAAATGAGGGGTGGTTGTTGGGCTGGCCAAACCACTCATTTGGGCAGTTTGGCTACCCTTAAATGGTAATTTGGCCACTGTGGGTGGTCACAACTACTCCTGATTCTCATCAATGATGGTTTGGGTAATTGTGCCACCTCATATTCTCATCAAGGGTGGTGCTACTACCTCTGAATAACCATTTAGGGTGGCCGAACAATTCTTTTTGGATGGTTCGCCAACCCCAATAACCAATCAACCACAATTTTCTTTTTTTCTTGTACTTGTTGCTATCACGATATGGGTTGACTATTCATTTTGAATGAACGACTAGATAAATAAACATTTGAAATTAGTATCACAAGCAAGAGGAGACCCAGAATGACCGTTATGTGAGAAGTAGCGTTGACTAGGTAGTTGACTTGTTGGCCAAGTACATGATAAGAACTAAGAAATTCTTACATGCAGCTTCAATAGACAGGTCAATAAATATTACTGGCTACTTCGAGAGAGTCGGGCTTCATAATAGAGTGAGTTGTAAATTTGGAAAAAAAAAAAAAAAAAATTCATGTTTCCTTGGGCAGTAATTATATACATGCCCATAAAATTATGAAATCACCTAAACACTTTTACAACAAGTGTACAACAGCCTTCTCACAAGGGGTGGACTCCACAGTATGTGGGGCCCATCCCATGTGAGATGGCTGTTGTACACTTGTTGTAAAAGTGATGTATTTCTATCATTTTTCTTCTAATATATTTATTGGCAATGCTCAAAACCGTCCAAGAAGCCAATAACCTCCTACAACCCGACTATTTTGGAGTCCTAACATTTTTTTTAGGAGTAACTTCAAGGCTTTAAAAATATGATGTGTTCGGAGTCATTTTTCTACATATTTTTTATCCATCTATTTTTTTTAAAAAAAAAATAAAATTTACCATTAAACTTATGAAACTTACATGTTGGTCTCACAAATTCAACAATAAATTTGTCTATCTCTTATACGGAGATAGACAAGAGATGGGCATATGAATCCTAAATAATCAGTCACAGTATAACAAACAAGGATATTAGTTATTTGTTCTTAAACACAATAAATCGAAGCTTCCCCCTCAATAAATGAAGAAGAAGAGAACCGATAATGGAGAGGGGAGGGAAACGACCGCACCAGGCGTAGGAAAAGAGGGAAGAAGGGAGAAGAAAGCAAAATCTCTTCCTCCTCCCCTAGTAAAAGCCGCACAAACGTGGAGGAACAACCTCGCGAGGGAGGTGGAAAGGTTCAGAAAAGGAGATAAAAAAAGAAAAAAAAAAAAAGGAAACTGCTCTCAGGAGAGAGAAGAGAGCTTCGAAGCAACGCCCAACAATGTCGTTTTAACACCTGATCTACTTATTTCAAGGTCTCAACTGTTTCCATTCTTGTGTGTTTTCCTAATTCCACTTTTCACACTATGAACTTGTTTTTCTTTTTCTTTTTGACGTAAACGAGAAGAGGAAAAATTTAGTGAAAATTAGCTTGGGCTTTGTCATCTCGTAGGTTTTGCGGTTGGGGTGTTTTCGTAGTTTCTTGAGTTTTGGGCTCGTGAAAATTCTCTGCGTAAATACCCTGTGTACTTAGTGGCGCCTTATACTTTTTTTTTAAAAAAAAAAAAAAATTCATTACTAATAAAAAAAATTATTTAATAATTAAAATCGTTAGATGAATAACTATCACTGAGTTCTAGCCCCTTTGACCTTACTATATAAATAAATGTACAATATATAATACAAGATGCCAGTTCTGTTAAGTAGATGATTCTACAGATTCAATCTACTCCAATTTCTTCGTGAAAAAAAGAAAAGAAAAAGAAAACTCCCATTTCTTCAGTAACAATTTGGTGTGCTTAAATTGAAATATGAAAAATTTCAAAAAAAACTGCTGAGATGGGAAGCTTTGATGCCAGTGAGCCTGTGGTCATACTTCTGCACTAGTTTTTCCTTTCAAAATTGAGAGAATTACAGCGCATACTAATCATTAATCAAAGTAGGAACCTTACTTACACAAAGAAAAAGCATCGACTAAAGAACTAGCCTAAAAAAAAAAAAAAACTTAAGGTTCAGCTGAAGATCCCGTTGTTTCTGCTGTATTCCCTTCTAGCAAGGGTGTTCTGTTTGACCTGTCTGTCACAGTGACTTGATGCTCGCTTTCTTCATCAAATCTATCCACGCTGTGCATAAATACTCCTGCGGCAGTACATAATGGTTACATAATTTCTTAGCAATTTTTTTTAAACAGAAAATCAAACAAATATATTAAAAAAGCGCAAGGCGCCCCAAAGTATGCAAGAAGTATACAACGGAAACCAAACTAGAGAAAACCAAAAAAGAAAAAAAGAAACGCGAAAAACACAAACACCTAAGACACCCAAAAACCCACAATTGAAACCCTAAACCCAACAAAACACTCTAGACTACACTACATCACAGCAAGAGTCCTCTTGCCTTTACCCTGACTAGAACGAACATCCTAGCATCAAAATTTATCGAGCACTTTAAATTCTTAACCTCTCTACTCCCTTTAGGCTTAGGAGCAGAAGAAGGATCCTCTTGACGCTAACCCTCATCAATTAACATCAAGAAGTCCATTAAACCCTTATCTTCACCCCCGAAAGAGATCCCCATAGTGTGATAGCACGATTTTGCAACTTGCACTGGCTTAGGGTAACCTATAACCCCCACCTCATCCTTCTCTCCACCACCAGCCCCATCCAGATCACCCATTTGCGAAATTTCATAACAAGTGGATCTGGAAGGATGGTGTTTTGCTCATGCAATTATGATACTTGTTACTATGAAATTTTACATGGATAAGCTGTTTTGGAGTGACTATCATGCTATCAAAAGATTTGATAATTCTTGTGTGCAGGGACAGACCAACGAGGACTAAAGAGGAGCCCTAGCCCCCTAAAAGGTCCGTCTCCAAGTCTATTCACTTTTAGTGCATTTAGTTGTACCTTAATATTTCACAGAATACTGTCATTATACTGCTAGCCTATGCTTTAATAATCTTATCCCTTCTATAAAATGTTTTCTAAGGAAATATTCTGACTGTAGAATCAAATTACTTAGTTCCTTGGCTCTCTAGATCAAGGGCATATCTTTCTATGAAAGAGAGAGAGTAATATCAACTTCTTCAACCTAGCTTTTATTTCATTTTTCACTTGAAAGAACGTGTAAACAAATTTAAAAGTAAGAACTCTTCTGAAAAAAGAAAGAGAAATAAATTATATATACTAAAAATGTCATAAATAGTTTCTATCATATTTCTTTGCCCCGGTACCAATTAAGAAATTTAACTAGTCTCTCACTATGTCACAAGGCAAAAGTATTGAAAAATATGTATTTTTTTATTTTGGATAATTAAAAACATTTTTTAATTGATGCAAAAAATCTTGGTTTAGCACAAGCGCAATGTAAACCTTGGACTATTTACACTTGAGAAATATTTACTTTCATTCTCTTGCATATCTTTTGTCCATCTCCATATAAGAAATGTGCAAATCCACCATTGAATATGTGAGACCCACATGTGGGTTTTACAGTTTCAATTGTGAATTTGAAAAAGAGATGTGCAAGAGAATGACACCAAATACATATCTTTATACTTTGCTAAGTACGTTATGAGTCCTATATATGCTACAAACATTTTGTCTTATTCCAGTTTATTTTTACCGGCAAATGTTTTCCTTTAGAAAAATATGAGGATATTATCATTCACCAAGAATATCCTACTGCTCACATATTCCCATAGACAGACTTAAAGAGGACTCGAGAAGGATTTTATTTTTAAATTATATCCAAAACCCCTAGATAAAAACATACAAGTTTCGTCCCTACTTGTGAGTGTGTTGTTGGATGAGAAGGATGTGGGATTTAGTGACCAGTCACTCTTTTGAGGTCGCCATGCAAGGAACCCTTACTCAAATGCTATCTCCGGATAATCAATTGTTAACTTGGATGCACCTTTGTTGGGGAAAAAAGGGAGGAAATAACTAACAAGAACTTACCAATAAACCATATTCCAGCTGCTGGAAACAAAATCGCTGTTAGAATAAGAGCAGTCTCCCTCCAGTTGTTGACATAATCCTGCATGATTACTCTAAAGTAAGGTCAGTAAAATGATGGTCGATCTAAAATGTATGAAAGACCAGTATCAGGACTTCAATATCTTAAGATCTTGGTAAACTCTATAAACCCATTGCTTTCCAACAGGAAGAACAAAGTTCCAAATTACATAACAATCACTATTTGAATGACAATGTAACAGACCTAAACATAAAAAGAAATTCCCTATTGTGTTCATAAAGCTTGTGATAATCATTATAAATGCAGCGTTGGAGTTATTTTCGTCATAAGACCACCCCCCCAAAAAAGAAAAAAAAGAACTATATTGGGCATATGACTACCATTCAATTTAGCAGAAGCAATATACTGCCAAAACTAAAGTTTTTAAACAGTATCACAGATTCTTTCCTCATCGTTGCTGCATCTGATTTACATGTCAAAACTGTTGAAAAGGGCACGATTGTTCTGTATACAAAGCATCTTTCTGTTGTTATCATTATTCTTCTTCCTATACTGCCTCAATATATGAACTTCTTCACCTAAGTTACTACTACCCTAGTGGGTTCTACAGTGATTGCGCATATGAGCAATACATTTTATATAAAAGGAAACACTCACTCCAGTTTATTAAGTGTTGAGAGGAACAAAAATGTCCTTTTGTATCATTTACAAGGGTAGCATTCTTTTATAATTCTTCTCTTATTAACTTAGTATATATCTCATCAGTCGAGAAAATTGAATGCCTTGTTTGCAGATAAGCTTTAAGAGTGACTATAATTGTTATAAATGAAATTTACATTAAAGGGGGTAAGATGCCATTCTCTCTCTCTTTTCTTTTTCTCTTTAATTTTCTTTTTGCCGCTCCTGTAATCTATCAAAACACATGTTTGGCCATTATCCAGAAGGGACTGAACTGCCCAAATTCAATTGATTACCCTTTTGCTTGTATTACGCTAGTTTATAACTGAAAATAGCACTTATAGAATGACCGGAAGACTATAACTAGGAAAGTGCTTTCCATTTTTTCTTTAGGGTGAGAGGGAAAATAAAAAAGCTAAGGTAGATTAGTTACTTCAAAGATATGATTAAACATTAGTATCATCCACACTTGATACCACTAAAGGAAAAAAGTGATTCCCTAGGGTCTCAACAGTTCAGCATTTCCAAAGACATGATGAAAGAAGGCAAACCTCGAGAACTCCAACAAGAGGTGAGGAAGGAACATCTCCAAAGATGTGAATTGAAACGGTAGAGATAGCCATAGATAGTGGCCTCATACTTGGTTTAACACAATGGAGAGAGATATAATTTACAGGTCCCTGCAAATGAAAACATAGAAAGTCTCTGTAGAGTAAGGTACTCCAAATTCCGAGTTGTTAATTGCTTAGCAATACAAAGAGAGAATGAAAATAATCTAATAACCAGACATACTTTTTTATTTTAACACTTTCATATTGGATACACAATGAATTCTTCCAGAGAAAACATCATTAAGTTACCGATATAAGTTATTTTCTCAAAAGGAAAAAAAAAAAAAAAAAATTGAAGTAAAAAAAACATCCTTGTCATATTCATGATGGAAAACATTAAAATTTTAACACAGAAAAAATCTATAAATCCCTCAAAGTGCATTTATGTTAAAGCAAATTATATGTAAAATCTCACTGTCATAGCATATGCTCACATCTCAAGGTCAATTTTTAAGCAGCCTATCCTGGGTCTATGATCAATTTTTTTTTTTGTTTTGTTTTTGTTTTTATTTTTTATTTTTGTAAATTCATCAATGGATTAGAAAGATCAGACAGAAGGTTATACAACAAGAAAATTGATGTCAACACACCATATAATATTGTCAGAAAGTACTCTGATACCAGAATAGGTGAATCAAAAGGGAGACACATTTCAGTTTGCAATTTTAATACCAGATACGGTGTATCAAAATGCGTCACGCGTATTGCTCTGCTGAAATATAGGCCTCCGTATTTAGCTGCTTTGGTTTTGTTGGTTGATTCAATTGGTTGGCATGGGTTGAGGTCTGAAGTAGTGTTTGCGTGGGCTCTACTTTGTTGGGTATGGGAGTGTGTCAAAGATTCCATGGGGAGGTTCTTCTTCGTAGAAGCAAAACCCTTTGAATTCATCATCGAGCATGGGGTAACTTCAGGATGAGGGAAAGGGCACATTCGTTTAATTTTTCTGGGGAGAGGGTGCATTTTGGCTACTCTTGCCCATTGATGATGCGGCTAAGGTGGAAATCAGTGGGGGGTTTTATTTGAAAGTTCAGAGATGCTCATCATGCCCTCTTGGCCTTGGGCCAGCAGTGCAGTAACAGTCATGGAAGCTATATGGCCGTAGAGGAGTTCAACAATGGAGGTCGGAGGGGATCCATTCTGATTCCCGAAGAGCTAGCCCATATTCTCAATTGTAGTATATCTTCTCTATCATTGAAATATTTGGGACTCCCTCTAGGCGCCTCTTTCAAGTCAAAGGCTATTTGGGATGGGGTGAGAAAATGGAAAGAAGATTAACCAGTTGGAAGAAATACTTGTCTCGTTATGGTCGCCTAACACTAATCAAGGGTATGTTATCTAGTTTACCTACGTATTTCTTCTCCCTGTTCCCCCTACCAAGAGTAGCTAGAAGATTGGAGCGTCTTCAAAGGGACTTCCTTTTGGATGGAATAGGTGATGAGCCCAAGTTTCATATGGTGAATTGGAGGACTGTTTGCTCCTCAGTTCCAAGAGGTGGAGAAATGGCTCTCAAGTCGTCATTCCCTAAACTTTAATATATAGCTCATGACAAATATGCCTTAGTGTCAAATTATTTGGACTTCTTCTAGTAGTTATATCCATTGGAATTCAAGCTTCATCAGGGCGGTCTAGGATTGGGATTTGGAGTCCCTACACTTGTTCCTTGACCTATTGTACTTGTCGAAAACCCATCCGGGGGAGCGGAACCGAATGTTGTAGACCCTAACATGCAATCGCGGTTTTGTAGTGAAGAGCTACTATAATTCTTTTTTGCCTGGAGAGCCTCGTCTATTCCCATGGAAAAGCATTTAGAATGTTAAGGAGGGCCTTTCATTGGTTCCTTCACTTGGATAGCAACTCAGGATAAGATACTTACAATTGATAACATGAGAAGACTCACTCTAGTTAATTGGTGCTGCCTTTGCAAAAAGAACGAGGAGACTATAAATCACCTCCTCCTCCATTGTGAGTTTGCATCTGGTCTTTGGCACCTGATTTTAAATTTATTCAGAGTCTCATGGGTCATGCCTAGCAATATTCTAGAACTGCTACATTGTTGGAAGACTCAAGGATCAGCACATTCCACCGAAGCCATTTGGAAAGTCATTCTTGCACTATTAATGTGGAGGATATGGAGAGAAAGAAACTGGTGCCAATTTGAGGACTGTGAGTCTAATGTGCTTTGTTTAAAATCCCCCTTCTTGAGTTCTCTCTTAGATTGGGTTGTAGCTTTTGTTTCTAATTTTTCCTCCTCGAATCTTGTAGATCTTGTTCACTTTTTAGACTTTAGACACCATTAGGAAGGTTGTTTTTTCTTGTATACTTTTCCTGTACAGGGGCTTTGCCTTTCTTTTTAATAAATTTTTATTCATAAAAAATGTGTATAATAAGGGAGAGGCATTTGAATCGGCCATTTAAGGAAATTTTGCGTAGAGGTTGGCCAAAGGAGAGGAAACTAGAAAAATGTTATGGCACCATGTGGATATTGTATTTTCCAGTATTGCTTTGCTATGAAAAGATATTAGCTCATCTCGTAATTAATATGAGAAAACGTGATCAATAACAATCATGCATCATAACCATGAAATGATACTTATGAGGAAGTGATGCTTGATTTACTGAGGATAATTCCAACTGAACAGTATGTTGAGCATAAAGGACGATTAAAACAAAGAAATATGTAGTGACAAGAAAAAGCTAGTGGTAACAAGTACAAAAGAGGCATGAATACTCCTAAAAATTTGATATCCAAAGAAGGATATAGAAGCACCTTTTGCAGGCAGCGAGTAACAACATTGAACAATTTTAGGTAGACTAAAGCTCAACAAACTTAACTTCCAATTTACAACAGGCACAGGAGAAGCTTTACTTAACATCACGAACATAAATTTCAGTTTGTTAAGGACTTAGCTTAGGAAGTCCAGGATCAAGAACTTAACTAAAAGACTAATATCAGACATAAATTACAAGCAGATCATCTACTGTGAGTTCATAAGATGCATTTTATTTTACTTTGTAATCAATGCTGCATAGCCCAAATTCAATGGGGCAACCAACAATAGAAAAAAACGATTTGCTTTAAGGAGGAAAATACCTGAGTGGCAAAGACAAGTAGTTCGCCGACCGAAAAAAGAGCTAGGAAAACATACATGCTCTTGAAACAAAAGGCGCTGAAGCAAAATACCGCTCCAAAAAATGTTGCCACTGAAAGAAGCTGCAACAGTTTCCGACTAAAGCTATTTAGTGGCAGAGGCAAGAAGAAATAATTTTGGTATGATGATTGTAAACAAAGACAGAAATATTTGAATTGTATAAGGCTATTCCTGAAGGTTTTCTCAACTCCACAAAGCTTCACCGAACCAAACTTCTATATATAATAAGCATAGAAGAAAAATAAGTGACATAAATGCTATTTTGAGACAAGCCAATTAAATTCACAGCAAGCTCAGCTGTTCAAAGCTTCTGGCCAATGGTTTCCCAAAAAATTAACATATTTGAAGATTCTGACCCAGCTTATGCCATCAGAACTTCATAGCTGCATGATTTGTTTCATTTCCACTTTCCTCAAGAATACTTCCTTACTTTCGCATTCTGCAACTCCAATTTGCCTCCTATCCAAGTTCATTAAATTTCTATGATGTGAATAAAAGATGATTTGCTTAATCAACATTGTAATTAGTTTCTTAATTTAATATTGGTTTCTGTACATTATTCAGTCTCACATCATAAAGGACCATGGAGTTTTGTGATCTTCAAATATATAGAAAGCAAAAATTCATTTAAAGGTTTCTCTGCATCAAAAAGTTTCAATAACTTTGATCTTAGGCAACTATGGAAAAAAAGCATGCAAAAAGGCTAGACATGAGAGTCCCAAGGCACAAACGAATATGTAGAAATTGCATCGGTAGCTATAGGAAGATTTAGTTGTAGGGAAACTGCATCTCAAAAATTAAGGTTCCTAGCTCTGTTTGAGAATTGCACACATACAAATAATATTTTATACAACCAAATGTAATAATGGTAAAATGTCTAACCACTAGGAAAGCCTAGAGGCCTAAATAAGCTGCCATGGTTAATTACTCATATACTGATGCGCAAGGAGAAACCAAGTAGACACCTAGAATAACAGGGATAAACAGCAACTTGCGAGAGCAAAATCAAAGACCACCTAGCAGTTCAAAAAGAAAAATATTTGATTATCTCACTCTTCTATGCACAATAGCCCAACAAGAAGAAAATAATGCATGAATGTCTACCAAAAGAATCAAGGAAAGTAATCCTAGTTCCTTTCCTCTCAAATCAAAAGAACCCACCTTAAAAGCATTGGAGATGGTGTTATTTATAAAATCAAGAACAAAGCCTCCAGCTAACGTGCCCAATATTCCAGAGACAATTGTAATCCCTCCAAAAATCAAATCTGCATCACTCTGCAAAAATACCCAATTGCATATGGTGCAGCAAGATCATCAAGTCGTACCTTGGGGCTACATTGTCATCATTTAATAAGTGATGTTATTTATGCAAATCATGAGAATTTAAATGAAAGGGATATTAGAAAGTTGTATTGAACAATTTAAAATTGCATATATCAGATCAAAGGTAAGAGCTTACCATATTATAAATACTTTTACCAGCCTTAGGTCCCCAATATGAGTAGGCACCAATGACGAAGTTGTATGCTATGTAACCTAAGGGTCATTCAGTGTTTAAGAAATTAGTATGTCATGAGTGAGAAAAGCAACATGTGTACTTAATTATTACTCTCAAAATATCCCAAAATAAAATTCGCAAATCCAAGGATGAAGTTCTTCAGATTAACTTATTAGGATAACACACTGAATTAAATGAAAGTAGCTACAGATGCACAAGATGGTAGTAAAGCAGGAGAGAAAAATACCTAGAACGTTAATGACATACACCTTCTCAAGCAAAAGCACTTTCATATCTTTCAAAAATTTTGCAAATTGATTCCAAATCTTAGTTGCAACTTTCACCCTGCCATAAAATAAGATCTGAGAAAAGAAAATATATATTTGCATACTTTGGCAGGTACTATATACAATTTATAGGTAGTATAAAGACATTAACCACATTCAAAATAACATATTATGAGCTGAAGGATGCTGGTCCTCACATGGCAGGTTTATATGAGCTCTTATCCCTGAACTCTTCACTCGTGGATGCTGCTCCACCATTACTAACTGCAACCTCTGTATCTATGCATTGAGAATCTAAATAAAATAAGTTTTTATTTTATCTTTTCATAAGTATCTAAAATAAAATAATTACAGCCAATAAGGGGAACTACTCTACATAAGGAACTAATCAACAGAGCAGATTCCTGTTATCATTGACCACATAAAATATTAATGAATAACGTTAACTATTAAAGGACTGAAGCAAAGACTATAAGTAATGACATGAAAACATCAAATTTTAAATTTTGCTAAACAACATTTTTTTTATGTCTTTTTGAACCTATAAGTAGGTTATGGGGGGTAAGACTTTGTGATGCCAAAGTGAAGTATAAGAAAGTATCTTGCTACATGATATCCTTCCTTTTCCCTCCTAAGAACCCTAGTTAGAAATCCATAACTCAGATTCCATAATTTATTCAGAATGAACGCTTCAAGCTACTTACTTCAAAAGAAAACTAAATTTCAATAGCTATGATGCAATCCTGTTATGAAAAAGGAGAAATTTAGACAAGTAGAAATTTTGTCTAGGAAAGTTTATTAATTAGAATTTGAGCTTAAAAACTAAGGTGTCATCTTTTATCGATAAAGTTCTAAATTCATGCATTTATGCAACTACACAATCACATCAAAAAGTTGAAGTTATATGCTGATGCATGTTTCATATACATTGGCTTATTGGGAATGTTATTAGCGATACGATGTTCTGCATCTAGTGAACGAAGTATTTGACAGAAAGGTAAAATAAATAGATACTGCATAATCCATTGTGTTATAATCTTATTTGCAGCACCTTGCGAGGCAGCCGTCTCTACCTCTGCCAGTGCTTTGTTTAATTCAGCTGGAGCAAAACCTGTATCCACAAGTTGTTTATAAACATAGATAAATGGTTGCAGCATCACAAGTAAAACATAAGAAACATGCACCTTTCAATTGAAGAGGCTTCATCACAAAGCCTAGAACAGCGAAGGGAAGCATTAAAATTGCCTCCACCCAGAATGCAACACGCCAATTCAAATAACCTCCAACCTATATATTCATAACAAAAAAAAGGTATACAGTCAGCCGAATAAGGTCAGGGCAGGAAACATAAAGGAGATGGGATCAAGTAAGAAACAGCAATCAGAATATCAATTAGAGTAGTAGATAAAAAATGGTCACACATCCATAATTCTTATGATTTTACAATTAAATATTACTTAAGAGATCATCTATGATAACATGGTCCTCAATCATAGAACAGTTAAAGTAAAGAGACTTACCAATCCACCATAAACATAGCCAAGTGCATATCCAGTTGATATACACATATAGAATATTGAAAGCCATGCTGTTTTCTGATACAAATACAGGTATAAGAATGAGGTTCCAAGCGGATAAAAAATAAAATGTAGAGGCAAGTATAACACCAAATAGAAGAATCATACCTAAAAGGGGAAAAGGACACAGACAATGATGTAAACCTGAGATTAAATCACATCCAAAAGCAATTGACAATTTGCCAATTTGGAAAGGGAAGGGAGGTTACAAGGGACATTACAACTATTTACATTCATCTGACAAAAAGTTTTGCCTTGATTTCATAAGGAAAAGAATAATATGGCATCATTGCCTGAGGAACTCAGCAACAGAACATGATAACAGAGAAAGCCTCAAATCTCTAGGTTGAACTGTAACTCCGCTTGGGAAGGGCTGAGCATTGTCATTTTCCTTGGCCTAATTGAAATACAGATAGATCTCAAGGTTCCCAAAGTCCATCCGACCCTGGTTCAAAATGTCACAAGGATATTTGGTATATTTTAGACTACACCATGCTATATTTATAAGAAAACTAATTTGGCAACAGAGATATTTTGCTTGGTCTATGTTCTTTGCTTATTCTCTAATCTGCTGACTGCTACCTTCCCTCTTCCCCATAACTGACGAATGGAAGTGTTCCAAGGTCAACAGTTGGCACCAAGTTTTTGTCACTATAAAATATTTCCTTTGATTTAGAACTTGAAGCTTTAGTAAGTTTTTTGGCCTCATTCTATTTGCATGGCTTTACCCAATTAGAATATAAATTCATCTATTTCTATTAGCTTAAGCTTTTGGAATAAGTGGTGATTTAACATGGTATCCGAGCTAGAGGTTTTGAATTCGAACTCCAACTCCACAGTTTACCTTCCATTACAATTAATTATTCTACATGTTGGGCCCTACTTATTAAGTGAGAGTTTAAGCCCATACGTGAAGGGGAGTGTTAAAATATAAATTAAATGATTGAATTCATCAATTCCTATCAGTTTAAGCTTTTGAAATAAGTGGTGATTTAGTATTCCCTTCTTATGAGATTACAAAAAACCATCGTTTCTCTTCTATGCTTGGGCAACATTGATGGTTATTTTTCTTCTTTCCCATCGTATTAAGTCTTAAGTTTTAGATGAGTTCACTTTCTTATGGTTTATTTGGATGGAGTATTTGAGAAGGATTTGGATTTCAGTATTCTGATTTAAATGGCTAGATAAAGTATGAAAAGATTAAAAAAAAAAAAAAAATCAAATCTATTAAAGAAATTCTTGGATGGGGCCTTACTAATACGTGCATTTGAAATGATTAGGCGAAAGATGTAAATTCAAATTCGTAAGACAACTGATTGTTGGATCAAAATCCTCAAACCTCAAGCCCATCACGTGCTAAACTTCTAATCAAACAATTTATATCAGCAATTGTTCTTGAAATCCCTGGATTTAAAAGATCAAATCTAAATGCAACCTTAGGTTATTTCTCTTGGGTTTCTAGAAGTTAAAAAAAATTCATTTCTGCGCCAGATCATTGAGAGAAGTCTCATGCAAAGTAGAACAGAGGTCAAAGTTGAGAAATTATGGAGTTTGCATCTTTCAGGATGATCTTCATGAACAAAAGCCTTTCTCAGTCTTTCCCCTCCCAAATGTATATGTTGTTGAAGCCATGACAAAGTAGCTCCTTAAAGGAGCAATTCATATGGCCATGTTTCATTAGATGATGCAATTTCCTCTAAAACCAACAGAGCCAATTTGTCTATCCTTATCCACATGCAAGAAATGAAAATGCAAAATCATTAAAACATAAAGGCCATAAAAGCCCAAAAATCTAGGAATCATGTTCTCATTATATTACTTATTTAAGATGACTATATAAATGACAGTTTTTAAGAGGGACTTCTTTTATCGAAGGAAATGAAACTTGCTGATATTGAAGAAGATTTCAGCGGAGAACCGGGCATCATAACAAAGAAGAAGAATGAAAAAAACCCGTATGAGTGATTCCTAAGGACTGTATCTCATTAAAAAGAGGATACCGATACCCTCTAAAATAATTTTAAATGAAAGCTCTTGACAAAAACATCTCCCCACGAGCACCTTATCATCCAAAAGCACTCCAATCTTTAGGAGAAAGGAACATTAGATATCCCCTGAAGTAAATGAGAATAACCAAGGGCTTGACTTGCTATTTCTAGCCCCTCTAATGACAATACACTCGACTTTCTCTGATGACGACATTTTTTTCCTGATAAGTCCTCTGATGAAAACATTAACCATCCTGATGTAAAAATCTTCCCCAAAAACTTCAAGAAGGGAAAGATAAAGATCTTTTGACCAGATATAATTTCTAGAGCACACTGGCTTCCACAAGACCTACCAAAGGAACAATGTTGGTGACTCGAGCACAAAAAGAAGTAAGGGAAGACTTCCTATCCCATCCCAATTCCACCCTCACAATCAAAATTAACAACTCACTCTAAAGGACAAACATTTAAAGTTAGCACATCATAGTCCAAACTGAAAGAGCTGCACAATTTATGATGGTAGATGGACAATATAACCAATGTAACCATAGATATCCAAAGGAATTGGAAGATGTGAAACTGTTAGTGTGCTGGGGCATTAGATGGGACTTGAAATTAACATTCATGTGCCACAGAATCATTGCATATAAACAATTAGAGGGGGGTTGAGATTAGGCAGTACACATAATGGATCATGCAATGGCAAGCATAGTCAAAAGGGAAAGGAGAAAAAAAAAACCTGAGCAGCTGGGGCATTATCATCAATGAATGGAGCTGCAAGACTTATAAATGAAGCCTCACCTACACCAACCAGCCTGCAGAAACCAAAAACAAAAAAAAAAAAAAAGGAAGGAAAAAAGTACTACAGTGATTGAAAAACATATTAATTCATGTGTTAAAGAGCCCTTATTACTTAAGTACACAAAGACCTAAAAGGAGAGTATATAAGATAAGTTGTAATTATCAAATATAAGATGGGTTGAAATGTATATATGTGTATATATAGCCACTTACATGCGACAGATTGTAATGGACCAGAAATTAAATGAAAAACCGCAACCAATTACAGCTAAAGTCCAAACTGAAAGTCCCACTCCAATAAGCCTAAATGGATTCACGCTGCAAAATTTGAGAACAACAATTAAGGACTAACATAGAAATAAAGTCACTGAGACCAACCTAGCATCATACTTTTGGCATAGAATACAGGAGAAGATTAATATGAAAAATAAATATGCAATGCAGTAGAAACCAAATGGAAATGCACAACTGATTGCAGCGAAGTCTGAACTCACAATCCAGGTCCAACAAGCCTAAATGAATCTGTGAAAAATAAAAAATAAACTTCTTCTATTTCTTCAATCATATTTGACTAACATGGCAAAGCAAAATGCACAATGATAAAAAGTTATTCTACATCAAGGTAAATAAATAAATAGAATATTTTTTTAAAAAAAAATCTGCCCCCATTAGATGGTTAGACTAGTCAACCTCAAGAATTCAAATGGACAGAAGGATAAACAGGAACATTGCCATGAAATATAAATTCTCATACTCTTGTTTAAAGCCCCTGTTCATCTTTGACATTTCTTGTTTAAAGCCTATTCCTAGCTTCAATAGGCTTGGAACACTTGTCATCTCAGACTTAAGCTTTTAAGTTGAGTGGTGTCTCAATATGCTATATTATGGGTTTACGAAAGAACTCTACAAGGTATCAATCTCTCTAACAAATGGTATTAGAGCTAATTGTGGCGTGCGATATGGTGAAGTGGCATAGGCACAGACAAGGATCCCTAAAGTAGGGACAAAGGTGCAAGGTGCGGGTATGAACGAGAGCCTTAGATTAAGGAGCAAAGGTTCATGATACATGCACAAATGAGAGTCCCTGGAGTAGGGACAAAGGTGCATAGCGCGGGTAAACCCACATAGCACACAAGTGATCTTGGAGAGAGCCTATAAGATTGATAAAAAGCTTCCGTTTGAGGGGGTGTAGCAATGTGGTGATGAACTCACACGTGAGGGGGAGATTATTGAGTATACACGTGCGAGCGTAGAAAGATTTGATTGAAAAGATTGTTAGGATTTATGCCCTAAAGTCCAAATGCTTTATATGAAATTTTAGTTTTTATTAAATAAAGTTGTTTATTTACTGATTTATTAAATAAACATTGGGCATATAACCATTTACATGTATGCATCAAATTAATATATATATATTTTGATAAGTAATTGCATCAAATTAATATATATATATTTTGATAAGTAATTGCATCAAATTAATATTATTGATCATATACATGTGAAATCTATAGGTTACATTGAATATGACTTAGGTGTGAGTAACGAGATTATCATACAGAAAATCTAAGTCTTAAACCTTGTAGCTTATAAACTATTGTTTGTAGTCGGCAATAGAATTGGGCCTTCCATTTGATAAGAATACAATACATCAATCATGATGATCTATCTTGATCATGTGAAGTGGGGACTTCGGATTGATGTGTTGGTGCTGATAAGAAGCACTAAATGGACCACATGAGTTGTTAGTCTTTTTAGAACACTGTCAAAAAAATAATTTGAATTCACGACTCTTATAGCATTGACTCTCAATCCTAGGAGGGTCGTGAACTCAAATATAAAGTCGAAGTCACTTTGAGACATTTAGGAGTGAGACCTTTTGCGGTTAAAATTATCAGTGTTAGGTGATTAGATGTAGCATTATGGGAACACCACTCCTCAAGAAGAAATCCAAATCCTTTGATTTAATAAAAAAGATAAAAAATATCCCATCGAGATAGATTTAATGGACTTGGTTATTCTTAATCCTGGTCCTAGGTGTTTTGGTAAGAGTTACTAAAACTTTATGTACAAGGTGAAATGAGATTTCACAAGTACGAGACTAATCACGGGATTAAATTGGGTACTCAAGGATAAGAGGTAGTGAATTAAAATGGCAATCATTTTTTTATATTGATTCAACTACGGATTATTTCATGGAGGGGTCAAATGCATTAATATAAGAATACCATTGGGATTATTTGATAAATAACTAAATCACAATTACAATTGTTTAGTAGAATCAATTGTAATTAATAGTAACTTAGGACAAGTCATGAGATGACAAGTGTTCTAAACCTATTGAAGCTAGTTTTTATTCTCTCTCGGTTCCTCTCCAAGCTGATCGCATTAACCAAATTGCACAAGCTTCTAGAACCCTCATTGGCTGTGTTTTATATGAGAGGAGGCTAGGGTTTGAATTCCCTAGTGTGGCCGTGTTTTCACAAGACAGTGGACGCTAGGTTTTTTCCCTCTACTACAAGTAAACACATGCCTATAAATAAGAAGCTTGTATAGGTATAAGACACACAGTGTTGTCAAGAGTTGACAGGCACAATTTGAGAGCCCACACTCTCGGTCTCAAATCAATCATTGGAGAGACGATTTAGAGGTTTCAGAAACCCTAATTCACACGTCCAAAAGAAGGAAAGGAGGGGAAAGCAAATTGAGCCCTTGAATCAAAGTGGTGGCAAAATCTTACATAAGTTCTCTTCATTGCCATTTTTTTTATTGCATAATCCTTTTGCTATGGTTTCATGATCTCTTCCTTGGGTTTTCCGTTGTGCATATGATGCATAATCCCAACAAAGATGTCATAAGTGTAAGTGATTAATATAGCATAGTTGAGCCAAAATCCATAGGCTTATGCTTTTGGGTTGAGTGGTGTCACAACATACTATATTATGATCTCACTGAAAGACTCCTAAAGGTATCTATCTCCCTAACAAGCGGTATCAGAGCTGATGGTAGTGTGTGGTATAGTGGAGTGGCACATGCACAAAAAAAGGTCATTGGAATAGGGGCAAAGGTGCAAGATGCAAGCATGGACAAGGGTCCTCAGAGTATATTAAAGTATTGACTAAATGAATTTAATAGAGTAAAGGGCAAAGGTCCATGGCATGAGCACAAACAATAGTCCTTCGAGTAAGGACAAAGGTGCAAGGTGTGAGCACAGACGAGGACCTCTGGATTAAGGGGGCAAAGGTTCATGGCATGGGCACAAACGAGGGTCCCTAGACTCTAGAGTAGGAACAAAAGATGCATGGCGCAGGCAAACCCACATAGCCCACAAGTGATCCTAAAGACGGTGGATAAGATTGATAAAATAAAAAATAAATAAATAAAACTTTCGTTTGAAGGGGACTAGGGGAGTGTAACTAGGGTTGTACATGTGGTGGCAGTTAGCGGTTATTGCCTCTAATCGCTAATCGCGGGCAGTTAACAGTTTTGAGTAACCGCAATGCCCGTCTAGGTCGGACGGTTACCAACCGTCCTCTCCCCCAGTTAGCGGTTATTTATGCCCAAACTGCACTGCGGTAGCCTCCTGTCAAGTATGAGCCTCTTGGTCTTATTTTGGTGGTTTGGGCCTGTTTAAGACGGTTTTGGGACTATTTTAGTGTTTTGGAATGAAACCCTATAGCAAAACGATGTTGTTTTGGTATTAAACACCAAAATGATGTCGTTTTGCTATATTATTATTATTATTATTATTTTTTTAATGTTTAATATATATTATATATAAAGGTAGGCGATTAGTGGTTGTTAATCGCCTCCGCTTATCCTACCACCGCTAACTGCAATGTTCTAGACGATTAGTTGGGAAAAGCTAACCGCCCGCCCATGTGGTTACACGGTTATAGCGATTATTAATTAATAACCACCCGTTTGTACAATCCTAAGTATAGTAATGTGGTAATGTATTCACTTGTGTGGGAGAGATTGTTGACTTTACACGTGTGAGCGTTAAAAGATTGAGTCTCACATTAAAAAGGTGTCACAAGTTTGAGTGGTTAATATAACATAGTTCGGCCAAACCTTGTAAGCTTAAGCTTTTAAGTTAGTGGTGTCTCAACACGATATATTATGGGCTCACTAAAAGACTCCCCAAGGTATCAATCTCCCTAACAACAAAAAATATAATAATATAAGAGTAGGAGAAATAAAACATATATTGTTATCATCAGCAATGGAGATGAGAATGAAACAATCAATTCTTATATGCGCTTAATAATTTGCAGAATACCTATAGGGGCAAGGGACTTGAAATTCGAGTAACACACCCAAACTTATTAGGTGAGAGGTTATAGGCTAACAGAGTTACTTTTAATCTATCCACTAATTTTTTTCTAGAGTTTACACTTGTTTCACCATAATATTGGGTTTTTCAAACATATACCTAATGTAACTAGTAGATATTTTCCATAGTTAGTTACAATAATCCTTAGATTATTGATACGAAGGTATTGATCTGATTTTGTACGCCCCTTTAAGAACCGTGAATGCACTGCCATAATTGTCCTCATAATCAAAGTTTGCATCCTTGTTTTATCTGTTTTTTTTATCAGTTTTTGATTTATCTGTATGTTGCATCTTGGTTTCTCTTATTAAATAGAGCATACTTCAATGATTATTACATTCTGATTGACATAGTGAGATTTAATCTTAAAATTATGTGCCTTACCTTTCAATTAATTATACTGAGATAGGTTGGCAACCAATGCAACACAAGATGGTTATTACCTCTTTGCTAATGATGCAAATATTGGGGAAGCCACAAGAAGTCCAACCATAAAAGCAGATGATAGAACTCCATCTTCAAAATTGCTCAAGTTAAACTCCCCCCTACATACAATAAGAAACTGAAATTAAGTCAAAGCAATTTAAGCTTCTTAAAAAGTTAATGTCCCCATAATTTTATTGCACAATCAAATGCATAAATGTGCACAAATGGATACAACACACATGCACAGTCACGCACACCTACCCACACATTGGCATCCACACACACACAAAACCTCAATCACTTAGTAGCTGCAGCAAGCAGATGTAATTTTGAAACCACATAAATGTGCACAAGTATGACAGAAAAAGTGAAGTAACAAACTGTTTTTCTCAAATTTTTCATTTTTCTTATGCTTCTTGGAAACAGATGAATATATTTGATGTTAATGTATACTAGTGAGAAAATATGCAAGTTTGTTTCTATCTGGGGCACATAAAACATGATGGTAAGAAAAAAAAAATACAAATAAGGTATGTAAAGATTATTTTCACAGGTTCAAATGAAAGCCCCCAAGTTAATCTTACTGTATTCCGGTACCAGCTGTGCATGTACCACTTTTGGTGCAAGTTCCTTGACTCCCATTCACACCATTGCTGGCTATTGTTCCTCGGTCCACATAATTTATCAAGTTAATAATGCAAAAGATAATGAGTAGCCTGCAAAAACAACGTAAATAAGTTTATTATATGACTAGACCAACAACAGGAAATGTATGAACCTTTAAAGTGAATCATAAAGTCAGAACTTCAAGAGACTTTCAACCCAATTTCAGAGTTAATATAGATAGTACATTTAGACTCAGACACAAACTACAAGTTTTTTTTTTTTTTTTTCCGCGTCAAAAGCCAAAGGGTGCATATACATACCGAGCTTTAAATTTGATCTTCTAACTAACCTGGAAAATCACCTTTTCCTTTTAATTTCGAGAACAAGAAGCCATCATTCTGCCACTAATACCTAAAAGCACCCCCAGCCAAGCCAGCTAGTCAGTCAATTAAGTAAATAAGAAATGTCATTTTCCTTTAATCTCCCATTCCACCTTCTTTATCAAATTCAAGGACTAACTAGCTGAACACTCAAAGTAACCAATCTAATTCCTTTATCAGTCCTGACAATAGGACTTCAAAAACCTAAAACAAAATCATCTTCAACAAAGAAACAATTCAATATGTACTCCAACCCATCAACTTCAACTGATAAATGATATAAAAAAAATGCATAGGCACAAATGCACAGTGAAGCTCGGGATATTAACTTGTAGCCAAAATCCCCATTTTTAACCAATACATTGTGACCAGTTTGATCACAAAGGATACTGAAAAAGAAAGAAATTCTAAAATTTAATCTCAACTCTACAGCATTTTGGATTCTAAATGGAAATACATGATAAAACTCTATGCGTCCCTAATAATTGCATAGGCCACTGTTGAGTGAAGCATCTTTTTCTTCGAACTCATGAAACATCATATATATATAAACTCACCTTCTTTTCCTTTCTCACATTTTCTCAGCAACCAAACACAGTTTCAGCAACATAATAATCAAAGTTACAATTTTAACGTTTCGGCACATTGACGTTGGCTTCCAGAAACAAGAAACTCAACGAAACTAAGCCAAAAGAGTTTTCTCTGTTGACATTTTCCCTGTTATTCCAGCACCCTAATAATCCTCGAATTGTTCAAATCCTACATTTTCTCAGGAACCAATACACGAAAATAAAAATAAAAATTGAAGCTTGAATACCAACTACGCTCATTACAAAACCCCAAAAAGAAATTCAAAAAACAAAAATAGAGACACTCAAAAAGTTTCTTTCTTTTTTCCTCAGCAACCAAAAATTCCACAAAAAAACAAAAACCCACCAAGCACAAGAAAGTACCTCTTGGGCGTGAACCATGACGGGGCTGGAGCAGTGCCAGGAGCTTTCCGACCCATGTCTGCCTCAGCCGAAGGCTTGGATTCTTCTGAAGGCTTTGCTTGCTCTTTCTCCACTGCCATGAAAAAAACAAAATATTGTACAAATATATACAGTTGGAGCGACTTTTGATATTTGAATGGTAGTTGGGAAGAAGAGTGGGGTTGTCGTTTGCTCCTCAAACTTTGAGGTTGGCCTGAGGCTTTTTCTTGCTGTCAATTTTTTCTTTTTTTTTTGAAACAAACGAAAACAAAAAAAAGTGTTTTTTTTTGTGACATAAAAATAGGAGAAGAATTTGGTTGTGATTACAGTTTGTTTAGGTGCTAATCATGCGTCTGTGTTTACACTGTGGACTTGTGCGCCCCCACGTTTGATTGTGCCACGTTGACAGTGGTTTGGGGATCACCCATTGATCTAAATACATCATAATATGATATGAGAGTTGTACGTGGAAGTAGAAGTCTAGGAATGAGTGGAAGAATATACCCCGACATTCCTGCGAGTGATGAAATGGTAGTTTAGCCAACAGCAGATTGGTATCTAGAACAAGCACAAGATGCTTTTTCTTTTGTCCTTTTTTTGTTTGGGGGGCTTTACTTTAACAGGAAAAAGATACCAATAAAAAAAAAAAAAACTTCAATTTGATATCTAAGATATTGTTATTCATGATATTCCATCGTTTCGAGATAGTCGAGATGTAATTCATCCCATTAAATATTGAATTTATATGTGAAAGATTTATCAGCTTTATGAAATGAAATTCCGAGTTATTGCAAATTAATTAAAAATGAAACGATGAGATTATGAAAGTAAATATTCTCGCATTTAATTATTGTTATTGCACTGTTTATTCTAGTTCCTACTGCTTTTCTACTTATAATATAATCTCAAGATTTGGTGGTCATTTGGTAAACATTTTTGTTGTGAATATTTTGTTTTAATAGTAATAAAAAGTAATTAATGTGTGATATAAATGTGAAAAAAAAAATTAAATTTTTTGTAAGAGAAAAATAAAAAAAAGTTATTTGGCAATTAAAAAAACAAAAAAGGTTGATTTTTTGGGGAGGAGTGTATTAAACACACCACGAATAATAGGCTATGACTTATGGCTTGATGTTTTTTAAGTGGAGTAACGTTATCTATCATATTTTTATCTTATAAATATTTAATAATACTTTTTTTTTTTTTAAGAAATATTAATCCAAAAGTTAGTTATGACTAACGAATCTACAATCGTAAGATAGTTATAAAATAAAATTGTAGTTTATAGCATTATATTTTTAAGTGCTATCGACCTTGAATGTATTGCATATCCACCGCTAGTTTACTACACTTTTATTATATTTTATTGATGTGATACTGTTAATCAGTTTTTTAATTGATTGACAAACTTTAGCATGTAAAGATGTACGTGAATTAACTGCATATATTTTTCAACCATACCTAAGACTACGTGCCTAGGACACTTTGCCAAAGCATGCAGTGGCTTTGTATTCAAATGATGTTTGTATAGAAGGTCCAGCTTGGAAAGAGGTCGGAAAGATGTTTGAGATATTCTTGATATATAGAGCCTGAAAACTGCTTTTGGTGATTAAACCTTGCCACCACCCCCTCAAACCCTATGCCAACTAGATTGAGATCCTGCTTCTTATTTGGGCTGTTCATTTTAAATGAATGATTGAGAATGTAGCAACTCATTAAAATGAGAAAAAAAGAATGGCTTCTTCTTAGCCATGTTTATTAATGTTACAAACTTGAATATCAAATGCGTAATAAGATAAATTAAGTTAGGTTCTTAGAGAGAACCTAAATTTTCTTCAAAAATGTGTTTTGAAATAAATGTCTCTACATGTCTTTATTAATATGGTTAACTATTTTTATTACCTCTAATGTTCTCACAATGTTTCAATTTTTGCAATTTTTTTCCGATATATTGTTGGAGTTGTAATGGTCCCTTTCACGACCTAAAAAAAATAAAATAAATAAAAACTTTTATCTTCAGAAAATCTCTATTTCAACTGTTACAAGAGGGCTTGTCTAGAGAGAGAGAACAATCGGGCAATGCACTGCTCACATATCAACAGAAATCGTAAAGATTGGCGAAGAACTATCGCCTAAAGGCTGGGGCGGAGCTAGAATTTTAGTTTTGGGGGGGACTAAGTTTTAAAAAAAATTGGGGGAAAACTAAAAAATTTAAAAAAAAATTAGGGGTAAAATTTTAATTTTTTTTTAGGAAATTTTATATATATATATATATATATGGGAAAAGTACACATAACCCCCTCAAACTATCACCTCATTTTCAATGTATCCCTCAAACTACCAATTGTGTCAATGTCCCCCCTTAAATTACCAAAAAATGTCAATGTGCCCCAAATGACAAAAATGTCTTTTATAAAATTATTAAAATAAAAGAAAAACTAAAAAAAAAAATTATTAAAAAAATAGAAAATAACAAAAATGTATTCCAAAAAAATAATAAAAAATTAAAACTGTTTTTTTTAAAAAAAAAATAATAATAATAGTTTTCAGTTTTTTTTTTCGTTTTTTTTCTTTTAAAAAAAATTGTTCCTTTTCGTTTTTTTAATTTAATAAAAACTGGTTTTTTTTCATTTGTTTTATTTTTTTTAAAATAAAATAAATTTCAGTTATTTTTTGTTTTTTCGTTTTTTTTCTTTAAAAGAAAATTGTTCTTCTTCGTTTTTAAATTTAATAAAAACTAGTTTTTCTTTTCTTTCTTTTTTCATTTGTTTTATTTTTATTTTAAAAATAAATTTCTGTTATTTTTTTTTTTGCTTTTTTTTTTAAAAGAATAAAAAATTTGTTCTTTTTTTAATTTTTTTTTTCGTTTTTTATTTATTTATTTTTTTTAGTTTTTTATTTTTTATTATTTTTTTTAAAGGTTTTTGAGTTTTAGTTTTAATTTTTTGAATTTATGAAGACATTTTTGTCTTATTGAAAAAAAAAAATTATAGTCATTTTTGTCTTTTTGTTGGTTTTAGGAGGACATTGATATTTTTTTGTAAGAGTAATGATTCACTACCACCTAAATATACAATTTTTCACCACCTTGTCTATGTGGCAAGGTGGTCCCCCACTTTAATTTATTTTTAAAAAATAAAAAAAAAACTCAAAAAGTAGTGGGGGACCACCTTGCCACATAGGCAAGGTGGTGAAAAATTATATATTTAGGTGGCATTGAATCATTATTCTTTTTTGTAATTTAGGGAGACATCGACACAATTAGTAATTTAGGAGATACATTCATAATTGAGTGGTAATTTGAGGGGATTATGTGTAATTTTTTTCATATATATATATATATATATATATATATATATATATATATATATATATATATATAATTTTGACTTATTTTTTTTTTAAAAATTTCCTTTCTAAAAGAAAGATCATTTATCTCTCAGCATTCAGCATTTACTCTCTCTCTCTCTCTCTCTCTCTCTTGTTATGTCTGGAAACAAGATTTCAATATTTTTTTCCTTTAGATCTATCTCTCTCGTCTCTCTCTTGCTATCTCACTAATATTTGTTCTTTGTGTTTTTTTTTTTTTCCCAGAAGACCGACTCACCCCACCGGCCGCACGACTCGGTCGCCGGTGACGGAGATCAAGGCGTCGAGGTCTCGCCGGGGCGCTGGTTTGGACGTCGTCGGTGACGGAGATCATGGCGTCGGGCTCCGATCCGCTCCTGGCCCCATTTTTTGGGTCACCGGAGATCGGGTCCGATCTTCAACTTTTTTCGGTCTCTGAATCACCCATGGAAGATTTCACCGGCGTAGGAGAGGTTTACGGCGAGAAATGATTTACCGGCGATAAGTTAATTACCGGAAAGGGAAAAAAAAGAAAAAAAGAACAGAAACTAATTTGTGTCAAATATTGGATTTTTAGCGACGTGGGTTATTCCACGTGGCTAAAGCCCCTCCTCCCCCCTTTTTTTTATTTTTTTATTTTTATTTATTTATTTTAAAATTGCATGTAACCACAGCACGTGGGTAAATAACAACATATATAAAAAAAAGGCCATGTCTCTAAATGCCATTTGGTGAAAAGCTAATTAGCCACGTGGGACTCACGAGACTAACTATGAGTGGTTAATATATATATATATATATTTTAAAAAAAAACAAATAGCATATGCTATCATTAATGATGAAAAGGCCCGAATGCATACATCTTGAAAATAGATGGATAAAACCTCCCTACACTTTAAGTCAAAAGGATTTGACTTAAAAAACAACTATTTAAACAGAAACACAAATCCCACAAGAATTAACATTTGAGCCTTTTTTTACAATATCACACACTTTAAAATGAAAAAATGGTTGATTTAGCTAGGGGTGTGCAAATTAACCGATTATCAACAAGAAATTACCATATTATCCATCTTCGGTTGGCACGGACCGTCCACCTAACCACTAAGATGCGGTACGACCCGTCTTCCCTAGGCATGGATTAGCTACATCTTTAATAGGATACATACAATCAATGAAAAAGTATAACCCATTTTCGGTTGGCACGAATCGTCTACCTAAATTACACTAAACTAGGGTGTAGTACGATTCGTCTTCCCTAGGCATGGCCTATCTAATCCTCTTGATCATATGTCAATTAAACCCGTTGTATAATCATCATTCTCATAATCACAGAAAATAAGAATGATTTGAGTTCAATAAAGGTAAAAAGCTTTCTAAGACAAGAGAAGAATTCTACCAATATTGATTATGAATTGAAGAACAATTGCATTAAAAGATGAAGAACAATATCAAATTGTAGCAATTCTCATAATTATACAACCAACATGCATAAACTAAAATTCTCTAAATTAAAATACAATCAAACCATTGTGCTTGGATAGGGCTACATCAATACCCTACAAAGGTTTTTAGCCGCTCATGAAGTTGCTACAATGGCCTCTTGCCATAATTACTTCTCTTCAACTCTTCAAGCCTTCAAGAAGTTTTTCTCTGAATTTTCTCTAGGTAGCAGTGTCTTTTTTCAATGTTTAGAGGCCTAGAAGCTCTTGCAATTCCAGAAAAATCGTCTCTTGAGTCTTCTTGTCCAAGTAGGAGATTGAAACTTCAATCCAAGTAGGAAAAGGATTCTAAATTCGGCCAGAATTGTGGTCCTTTATTGCGATGCGATTTTGATATAGTAAACGTCCGAATTTAGGAAAAGCTATTTCTGACATATTTGTTGTAATTTTTATTAGCTTTCCAACGCCACCAATTTTATTACAATCCGATATCTGACGCAAAAGTTATGATTCAAACACTGAGACATATGCAGAATCCAAATTTGAATCTAATCCGATTTTTGACTCTTAGTAGAGAAATTCCGATTTAATCCTTCACTTGATTTGATTAAACTTAACCACATCATATAGGTATTCTATTATGATTGGTTAAGCTTAAACATATCTTCTAGGTCTTCTCAAAGTGTACTTTAAGCCCAAAAAGCATGGAATTAATTGCATCTTTATTTAAAACCTGAAAACAATAAAACAACACAAAATCAAACAAGAGTAATGATTCACTACCACCTAAATATACAACTTTCCACCACCTTGTCTATGTGACAAGGTGGTCCCCCACTTTAATTTATTTTTAAAAAATAAAAAAACTCAAAAAGTAGTGGGGGACCACCTTGCCACGTAGGCAAGGTGGTGAAAAGTTGTATATTTAGGTGGCATTGAATTATTATTCATCAAACAAATAACAATGCTAAGGAATTAACATATATAAGTTAAGGGGCTTGAATGTGTAACATTCAACGCTTATCAATCGCCTATCGAACCGCGACCGAACCAAAATTAATCGCCTACCAACTTAACCAACAAAATTCGGTTCGGTAGTCGGAAGAGAATCTTTTAACCGAAAATTGGTCGGTTAAGCGGTTAAACGAGTTTCCGAACTAGCCCGAACTGAAAATTAACCGACTGATTAACCGGTCGGTTAACCAACTGCCTATATTGAAACGATGTCGTTTTAGTAATAAAGAAACAACGCTGTTTCAATTCATTTTTTTATTTCCTTTTTTTTTAAAAAAAAAAAAAAAGCATCGTTTTGTTATACATGAAACGACGCCGTTTGTATGGAATATATATTCATCGCATTCTTAAAGTTTCATCAGACCTCATCATCAGTTTCGACTGTTTCGTGAACCTCCTTGCCCTTGATCTAACCTTGATGGCATTGACGCCTTGATGGACGGCTTTCGAGCTTTGGCTTGACCTATCCCGATTCCCGGTCTTGACTCTCGGATCCCATCTCCAGTGAATCAGTGATTCAACCATTCCATAATTTCCATTTCCATTTGGATTTGGCATTTTGGCTGTTTTGGAATTTTCTTTGTTACCGGCTGCCACGGCACCTCCCCGGGACCCTGAGTCCCCACGACCCCACGATCCCCACCTAGCCACCTGTGAGTCGATGACCTAGTCAGCTGCCCAGTGCCGAGTCGCCGACTGCTCAGTGTCGAGTCTGCCGAGTGTCGACTGTCCTCTTCGGCTCTTCTCCCCAGCCATTGCAGAGCAAGACTTGCTCTCAATGAACTGTCTGATAGCTCTCTCTCTCTCTCTCTCTCTCTCTCTCTCTTCTCTTAGTCTTAATATATATTTCAGTTGAAATTTTGAATGGGCTAGTTGGGCCATTGGCATTGGCTTGTGAAGTTGACTAGTGGACTGTAGACGTGGACTAGTGTCATGTGTGGTGGTGCTACCGTGCTGGGCCTGCTAGCCCAGACTGCCCAGTGGCCCTGCTAGCTGGGCTTGCTGGCAAATACTAAAAGTCTAAAAAATAAAGCATATTGAATTATTGATATGGGCCTTAAAATTATTTTGAGTCTTTTCGACCCATTAAAAAATGAGGCCCAAATTAAGAATGGCCAAAAGGTCTATTTTAAGGCTTAATCCTTAACCAAAACCGATTAACTGACCGCCTTAACCGATCGTTAACCAACTCCTTAAACCAACTGCCTACCGACCGCCTTAACCGAAAACTTCGAAAAATTTTCTTGTCGGTTAAATGTTGGTGAATTAACCGACTTAACTGACATGTCGATTAACCGAACCGACTTCGCCGATTTAATCGACTTCCGAACCGCTGCACACCCCTAGATTTAGCTACAAGCCAACAGACATTCTAGTAAAATTTAAGCAATACAAAAGCAGACTGTGGTCGGAGAAACAAAGGGAAAAACACAAATAAACAGAAAAACCCAACTCCAGGCGGCGGCAAGGACTGTCTTCGTCGGAAATTGACGCGTGTCTCCTAGAATTCGATGGACATGTGTAGATTTGGAATCAAAAATATAAATGAAGGTAAAAGTTCGGCCATGCACTTAGCTGATGACACAGATTAGATCAGCATCTCTCCTACCGACCATCTTGAAGCTTCTTGCCTGAATAAAATATAAGAAAAGGAATTCGATATATAAGGCAAAACTTATATCTTACACAAGAAAAATAGATACAGCCAATTGATTTTTTTTTAGGCTAACCTTAAAATGGTCAGAATAATTAAACCAAGGCCTAAGATTATTTTTGAAGTGGTTATATTTTAAAAAAGTGGATAAGATAATGTTCAACTATGAACTAGTATATATATATATATATATATATATATATATATATATATATATATATAAGAATCCATATATTTAACCCTGAGGGGGTTCGCTAAGTGGTCTAGGCAAGCAGCTTCTAGGGTATAAAACTCATGAGGTCTTTTGTTCGAAACTCTTCATGCAAACTTCCTCTAGAGGCTAACCACCTGGATGAAAAGCTCGCGACTCAACACTTTGTACCTTGAGTGGCCAAGGGTATTGGGTCAGGGATTAATATGGGGTAGTTCATGAATCTCTGCACACGGAACGCTACCACTGTATGTGAAATAGTTGACCCGTGATATAATCCACAAAATGGGCTCCCTAGGATACCTTGATTAAAAAAAAAAAAAAAAATTCCATGTATTGATCTTATTTTTTTTTTAAAAAAAAAGAATCCATGTATTACGCATTATACGCTACTCCCTCAAAAGAACAAGAAAGGTTAAACATTCAAACATTTTTTTTTTTCAAAATTTGGTTCCAATTTGATGTCTCATAATCCCATGAGATCTATCATTTTGGAAAGTGTGTCACAATCTCATAGGATTGTGACATATCAGGTTGGAATTAAATTCTGGAAAAAAGTATTGGGATGTCTAGCATTTATCTTTTATTTTTTGGGACACATTGTGGCTTGTGGGAGCGGGGTTTTATGGCTATGACAGAATCAGATTTTGTGTTTTTATTTATTTAATTTTGGATAATTTGGTGAAAATACACAAAAATATATTCTAGCAACCTCATTATTTATGTAACTAAATTTTTTTGATGAATGAACAATACTCACCAATAATAGTAAGTATTGTTCACTCACTAAATGATTAAAATATCATTAAATTTTTTTCCTTTTGTCCCTTTTAATTAATTTATTTATTCGTTTCTCTCCCACGTATACTACCCATTCTCTTCTGTCATCTCCCTTGTAATGCTAATTGATGAGTAATAGTTTAACAAGAAAATTGATAAGATGAAAAATTTGAATCTTACTTTTGAGGTCTTGGGTCGTTTTAGTAATTAGCTAGGTGGCCTTTTTCTTATGTTTTCTTACCATCCAAAAAGAAATGTTCTGAAATTCTAATGTGAGAGTACATTTTCGTATTCATAAATATATATGACCATTAGGAATTTTTTTTTTTAAAAAAATATGACCATTAAAAAAAAACAAATATTCAAAAAAGATTATAAAAAAAAGAATAAAGAAATAAAAAAAATTATTTAAATGAATTAATGATAGAAGATAACTAAAATGGTGAGGCTATTGCGAATAATTTAAAAAAGTTGATGGCTAAAATAGAAAAAAATAATTTTTAATTATTTTGGTTAGTAAAATTTAATGAGATTATTAGGAATACTCTTACATCGGGAGTTTTTGGAGGAATTGTTAATTAGCTATTTTTGTTTAAAAGTTTTTTTTTTTAAAAAAAAAAATGGACAGATTGTGGGTGTTTTACATATGATGTTGTAATCAGATTTTTGTGTTACATATGATGTCGTAAGGTGCTTATCAGACATCAAGTCAAATATGGATAATAAAATTTATTCTCTATTCTAATTGTTTATATTTTTATATTTACCTTTACACACTTTTGCTTTTCCACACATGAAGTGGGTTCTTCTAAAATTAATAAAAAAAAGATATATATTTAGTTAAAATAAAGAAATACTTAAAGTTGTTGTGTGGTGTATGGAAAATGACTAACTAAAATATTAAAAGTATATTTTTTTCAGTTAAAATTTAGAAAAATTTAAAGAGCTTATTTGTTAGGGATAAAATCAACCCTAGAGACACGTGGATCCAATGACATCTCGGAGTTATGTCTCGGCTACTTGTTCCGCATGGTTCTATCCAGTAAAGGGAAGGACGTTTAGGTCCGAAGACATCTCGGAGATATGACGATGTCTCGGTCTTAAAATTCCAGGTTATGGTGTGTAAAATATCCCGAGATCTCCCAGCCAAGATGGAGTGAACATATCTCGGATATTTGTGCCTCGGAGTAATAACACCTCGGTATGATATCGAGTCGGTGCGGTATCTTCTCGGGGTGATATCCATTGGATGAGTCAACATCTCAGAGTATAAACATCTCGGACTTACACAACCCTGTTATGGTGCGGATATATCCCGAGATCTCCAGGTAAAAGCAGAAACGTCTCGGATATCATCACCTCGGAGGTCAGCTGAAATGTGCTACAGTTTCCTAAGAAGGTGCCATGCGCCACACCCGTCTCAGAGTTCGATAAGGATAGAATCCCAGGAGATCAGGGATAAATTACAGATCCATGATTTATGGGATAAGATGGTTATTGACATGGAATCGAATTTAAAGAAGTACAAACGCGATCAACTGCGGATTCAACACTCCTATTCAAATTCCCAGAAGATATGATGAAAACTCAAACCAGGCTAGGACTCAAACTCCTAATCCAACTCAATGTCAAGAGGGTCCGGCCTATAAATAAAGACCGTCATACCAGGTATGAAAGAGACCTCTAAGCTCCTGAGATTAAGATTAAGAATTCTCTACAGAAAACTTTTTAGACTGACTTAGGCATCGGAGTGGGCGTGGTCGGCACCCCCGACGAGTTGTTTGTTCCTCTTTGCAGGGTTGAAGTGTTCAGTAGAAAATCAGGCAGCGAATCCTTAGGCGACACGTCACCATACCGGAAACTGTACCAACAGTTTGGCGCCGTCTGTGGGAACGATCAATTGTTCTTACAAAAAAAAAAAACAAATCCGCAATGGTGACGACGAGACGTTCCAAATCGATCTTAAACGAAGTGCCGCCAACCAGCCGAGACGATGCTCGTGGAGAAGCAGAATCTGCGGATCCAGAGGCTCGAATAACCCAACTGAGTCAACAGTTAGCCCAGGCGCAGAAGAATGTGGAGGATTTGTTGGCTCAGAACGCTGTGCTCCTAGCCGCACGAACTCCGCCGCCCAATCATGATGTAGCCGATGGGACAAACCACGAAGGTTCAGGAAAGAGAAACGGGCGGAACGAGAATCATGACGGGCAGAACGAGAACCATGAAGAGAGAGCCGGGCGGAACGAGAATCGTGGAGAGCCCATCAATCCGGTTCCACCCACGGAGGCAGAAAGGAGGTTGCAGAAGATGGTCCAGGATCTGGGCGCGAAATATGATATGCTGTCAAAGACGATTGACCAGAGGCGTGATGGGAAGGAGTCCCTTGTTGACAACCTCTTCCAGCACAAGGAATCCATATTCACCGAAGAAGTGTCCAACTGCGACTTACCCGGAAGATTCAAGGTACCTGACATTCCTGTCTTCTCTGGCAGCGAAGATCCAGTGGAGCATCTGGACAATTTCAGGTCCCATGTCTCCCTGCACAAGACACCAGATGCTGTGGCATGCCGAGCTTTTCCTCTCACCCTGTCAGGAAAAGCCCGAGACTGGCTCAGGAATCTCGCACCAAGGTCGATTGATTGCTTCGACACCCTTGGACGAAAATTCCTGGCCCAGTTCGTATCCGGGAGAGCTAGAAGGAAACCCCGAGGGTACTTACTCTCTGTGCAGCAGGGACCAAATGAGTCTCTAAAAGACTATCTGTGGAGGTTCAACCAGGAGAAGCTGAACACAGAGAGTGCACCAGACGACTTCATTTACGGTGCAATTTTTCAAGGCTTGAAAAAAGATGGACCTCTGATGGCGGAATTGGCGTTGAAACCGCCGAAAGATCTTCAAACCTTTATGGTGAAGATGGACAGGTACATCAACCAGGAAGAAACGCTCCGAGCTCTCCTCAGTAATTCCCAGCAACAACAGCAGCCGTCCACTGAGAAGCCTAAGAAAAAGAAGAATCCTGAGCCAGTACAGGATGCTGGTCCCGCAGAATATAAGAAGGTGAAGAAAAATTTCGGAGATTATAAGTGGACACCGTTGAACACCTCCATCACCGAGGTGCTCATGGAACTCAAGAAAGATCCGAATTACCAGAAACCGAGACCCATTCAAGGAAATCCCCCTCCATACTTGGCTCACAAGTACTGCGCCTTCCACGATTCACACGGTCATCTGACCGAGCAATGTGTTTCATTGAGGCAGTTGATCGAGAAATTCATTGAGAATGGGAAGCTAGTCCGATTCCTCGCCAATGAGAGGAATCAACAGGAGCGAGATCACTATCCGAGGCCTAGGAGGGAAGAAGATCGGGATAATAGAAGAAACTATCAACCGAGACAAGATGAAAGAAGAGAAAGAAGCCGAGAGCCAGCACCTCGGCCTCGGAGGGATGAAAGAAGGGAGAGAAGTAGAAGCAGGCCTCGGGGGGCACAGCAAGGCAATATCCCTATCATCCACACCATCTCGGGAGGATTCGGAGGAGGAGGCGAGTCCAACTCAGCTCGGAAAGCATACGCCAGGCAGCTCGATGATTTCGAAGTTTACTCGGTCCAGAGGCCCCCAAAATCTCGGAAGTATAACCCTCTGGTTATAGGGTTTTCTGATGATGATTATGCTGGAGTCTCGCTTCCGCACACAGACGCCCTCGTGGTCACCTTGACCATAGCAAACTATCAGACCCGGCGGATCCTCATTGACACTGGGAGCTCGGCTGATATTCTGTTTAAATCAGCTTTCGATCACATGGGTGTTCCATTAGAAAAGTTGGTTCCGGTCTCGTGCCAGCTACAGGGTTTTGCCGGAGAGAAGGTGTTGCCTCTCGGTTCTATCGATTTACCTGTGACAGCCGGGACTTATCCAAGGCAAAAAGTCATTATGGTGAAATTCCTAATAGTTGATAAGGTCTCGGCCTACAATGCAATTATAGGACGTACGGCTCTCAACGATTTCAAAGCGGTGACTTCAACACCACATCTCAGCATGAAGTTTCCAACAGAAGAAGGAGTTGGAGAGGTAAAAGGAGACCAGAAGGAGGCTAGGAGATGCTACAATCTGTCCTTGAAAGATACCCCGAGGCAGCACGGTCGGGGGGAGAGAACTAAGGAGGATGGAAAATAGCAATCACCGTTGGGGGAGCCTGTGGAAGCCTTGGAGGAGTTCGAGATAGGCGACTCGGGAAACAAAATTCATATAGGCTCACAACTCCCTCAACCCCTGAAGGAAGATCTGGTGGCGTTCTTGAGGCGCAACAAAGATGTATTTTCCTGGAGCCATGAAGACATGCCGGGGATTGATCCCTCGGTTATAGTCCATAAGCTGAATGTGGACCCAAATTATCGCCCTATGAAGCAGAGAAGAAGAGCTTTTGCCGCCGAACGAAACACGGCAGTTGCTGAAGAAGTAGAGAAGTTGCTGAAAGCTGGATTCATCCGAGAGGTAGATTATCCCGAATGGCTGGCCAATGTAGTGCTGGTAAAGAAGTCCAACGGGAAGTGGAGGATGTGTGTAGACTTCACCGACCTGAATAAAGCATGTCCGAAGGATAGCTTTCCCCTGCCTCGGATTGATTTATTGGTGGATTCGACGGCCGGGCATGAGCTCTTGAGCTTCATGGATGCCTTCTCGGGGTACAATCAGATCTGCATGGAAGAAACAGACCAGGAGAAAACTGCTTTCATCACAGACCGAGGACTTTACTGCTATAAGATGATGCCCTTCGGATTGAAGAATGCTGGAGCCACATATCAACGACTGGTGAACCGGATGTTTCAAAGTCAAATTGGCCGAAACGTTGAGGCATACGTAGATGACATACTGGTTAAGAGTGTTCGGGCAAACAAACACATAGAAGACCTCCGAGAAACTTTTCGGACTCTAAGAAAATACAACATGAAGCTCAACCCTGCAAAGTGCGCTTTCGGAGTTTCTTCAGGCAAGTTCCTGGGGTTTATGGTATCACAAAGGGGCATTGAAGCTAATCCAGAGAAGGTCAGAGCTGTCCTCGAGATGGAGGCCCCGAGAACAACAAAACAACTTCAACGACTGACAGGGAGAATTGCGGCCTTGAACCGTTTCATATCACGGTCGACAGATAAGTGCCTTCCCTTCTTTAAAATTTTACGAAAAGCATTTATATGGAGTGAGGATTGTGAAGAAGCTTTCGAAAAATTGAAGGAATATCTGGCCAACCCACCACTGTTGAGCTGCCCAACCGAAGGGGAGATTCTTTATCTCTATCTGGCAGTCTCTCCCTCAGCAGTAAGCTCGGTGTTAGTCCGAGAAGATTCAGGGGTTCAGAAACCGGTCTACTTTACAAGCAAAGCACTTCATGGTGCGGAGGGGAGATACCCTCGGATCGAGAAGTTGGCGTTCGCTTTAATCATTTCAGCCAGAAGATTGAGACCATATTTTCAAGCTCACGCTATCCGAGTTTTAACCGAGTATCCAATGAAGAAGGTGTTGCAAAAGCCTGACCTCTCGGGAAGATTAGTCAACTGGGCGGTGGAACTCGGACAATTTGATATCGAGTTTCATCCTCGGACGGCTATTAAAGGACAGGCTCTAGCAGATTTCCTGGTAGAATTCTGTAACATTCCTGAAGCAGAAGAACTTCCTAGGGAGTCAACCTGGGTTGTGTTTGTAGATGGCTCCTCTACACAGAGCAGAAGCGGAGTAGGAGTCCTCCTCAGGAATCCCGAAGGGCAAGAGTTCGGTTTTGCTGTGAAATTGGACTTCGTTACAACAAACAATGAAGCTGAGTACGAAGCGGTGATAGCAGGTTTGGCATTATCCCGAGAGATGGGGGCAACCAATGTCGAAATCCGGAGTGACTCTCAGGTGGTCGTGGGCCAAGTCCAAGGGCAATTCGAAGCACAAGAAGATAGAATGGCCAGGTATTTGGAAGAAGTACGGAGATTCCATTCCTATTTTGAAAGGTTTGTCATCACAAAAATACCTCGGGAGGAAAACATTCGAGCTGATGAATTCTCAAAAATCGCGTCGGGAACAGAGGAAGAGATGGAAGCATCAAGAAGGCAAATTATTGTTCTGACCGAGCCTTCAATAGGTCCGAGGACCAAGGTTATGGAAGTAGACTCAGCACCGGAGGAGCCAGAGTGGGCTAGGGACATTATCCAGTTCCTTAGACATGGGTTGTTGCCCGAAGATAAGGTTGCAGCTCGGAGGGTGAAGATACAAGCAGCACGGTTTTGCCTTCTCGGGGAGACACTGTACAAAAGGGGATATTCCGAACCCCTTCTCAAATGCCTCTCAAAGGCCGAGTCGAATTATGTCCTCAGGGAAATTCATGAAGGAGTGTGCGGAGACCACTCAGGAGGAAGGATGCTGGCGCAAAAAACCATCCGAGCAGGTTACTATTGGCCCACGATCAAAAAAGACTCCGCTCTTCTTGTCAAAGCCTGTGATAAATGCCAGAGATTCGCAAGAATCATGAAAGCAAGTCCCGAGAAGCTCATTCCCCTCACTTCTCCATGGCCATTTGCAAAATGGGGGGTGGATATAGTTGGTCCGATGCCGGTAGGAAAAGGCGGACGGAAGTTCTTGATTGTAGCTGTAGACTACTTTACTAAATGGGCGGAAGCAGAGGCATTAGCAGCTATAACCACTGCGAATGCCATAACCTTCCTCTGGAAGTCAGTGGTGTGCCGGTTCGGGATTCCACATGCTTTCGTCACAGATAATGGGAAGCAGTTTGACTGTGAACCGTTTCGGAAGTGGTGTTCGGAGCTCCGTATCCGAAACCATTATGCTTCGGTACAATACCCAAAGGCGAATGGTCAAGTAGAGGCGACAAACAAGACCTTGGTAAAGATCCTGAAGAAAAAGCTTGATAAGAAGAAAGGAGCATGGGTTGATTATGTTCCAGAGGTGCTGTGGTCGTACCGAACCACCAGAAGAACTCCAACGGGCGAGACACCATTCTCACTTACATATGGAACCGAGGCGGTGATTCCTGTGGAAGTAGGATCTCCAAGCTTCCGGGTGGCTCACTACAATCCAGGACTCAACGACGAGAATGCTAAGATACACCTGGACCTGTTGCAGGAGAAAAGAGACGACGCTCATGTCACATGGGCGGCATATCAGAATCGAACGGCTCGGTACTTTAACAAACAGGTGGTGCCCAGAAAGTTCCAAATCGGAGATTGGGTACTCAGGAAGGTGAGCTTGATGACGAAAGATCCAACGGAAGGCAAAATGGGACCCGGATGGGAAGGCCCCTACAAGGTAATAGGATGCCATCAGAAGGGAGCTTATCGCTTGATGACCGAGACCGGAAAGATACTTCCAAGATCATGGAATGCCGAGCACCTAAAAAAATATTTCATGTAGTTAATTGTTCTCTCTTTTCAGTTTTTTACAAACAATTTCATATTCAATAAAGAATGTCTATCTCCAGTATCTACTGACAATCACAGAAATCCAAGAATCAATCCGACCTATATACTTAGGAAAAGTCTCTCGGTCACTCAGCACCGAGAGCAAGAAAAGCCTCTCGGTTTGTCAAAACCGAGAGCAGGAAAAGTCTCTCGGTCACTCAGCACCGAGAGCAAGAAAAGTCTCTCGGTCACTCAAAACCGAGAGCAGGAAAAGCCTCTCGGTTTGTCCAAAACCGAGAGCAAGAAAAGTCTCTTGGTCATTCAACACCAAGAGCAGGAAAAGTCTCTCGGTCACTCAAAACCGAGAGCAGGAAAAGCCTCTCGGTTTGTCCAAAACCGAGAGCAAGAAAAGTCTCTTGGTCATTCAACACCAAGAGCAGGAAAAGTCTCTCGGTCACTCAAAACCGAGAGCAGGAAAAGTCTCTCGGTCATTCAAAACCGAGAGCAGGAAAAGTCTCTCGGTCACTCAAAACCGAGAGCAGGAAAAGCTTCTCGGTTTGTCAAAACCGAGAGCAGGAAAAGTCTCTCGGTCACTCAGCACCGAGAGCAGGAAAAGTCTCTCGGTCACTCAAAACCGAGAGCAGGAAAAGTCTCTCGGTTTGTCCAAAACCGAGAGCAGGAAAAGTCTCTCGGTTTGTCCAAAATTGAGAGCAAGAAAAGTCTCTTGGTCATTCAACACTAAGAGCAGGACAAGTCTCTCGGTTTGTTCGACACCAAGAACAGGAAAAGTCTCTCGGTCTTTCCAAAACCGAGAGCAAGGAAAACCTAAAGGTCAGTCCAATAAAGGCTATCAATGCAGGATTGCAGGTTTTCGGAAGGACAAGAGCATCCAGGAAAGAATCTGCCCACGTCCTTTCCTTAGACAACCCGAAGTGGTCATTAAAAGAACACTAAGACAAGAAAACCTCTCGGTTAGAGGTCTCCAAATGTTGAAAGATTGAAGCCTTCAAAGATAAAGAAATTAAAAGAAAGGTAAAGCTCAACAACCTAACTACCCACCTCAAACGACTTAGCCTGCGGTCGCAGACTAAGGTTGTGGGTGGTAACTCATTAAGGTAAGCAGGAAAGTCTGTCAAACACCGAGAGCAGAAAAGGTTTTTCGGTTTATCCGACACCGAAAACAGAAAAGAAAATGCCTAAGCAGAAGGTAGAAATTTCATTCAAAAGATATCATATTCTAAGTTTTATACAAAGAAAAATGTACAGGTAAAGAAAAGAGAAGATAAAAATTCAAGAAAACAGCTTCTAGCTAGCAGGATCGTCAAGAGGGTCTTCTTCGGGAACTGGCGCGTCAAGACCCCAATTCGGAACGTCGGGCATGAAGTCCTTACCAAACTCCTCCATCTCATCAATGGCTTCTTCGGGAAAACCCACCAACATCGGATCAACCGTCTCGGGATCAAATTTATATTGAGGATTTGTCACCAAAGTTCGAAAATTTTCGAAACCCCAATGACAACCCCGACCCCAACTCTGATCCCGAAGATAAGGCGCATAGCTCAACTGCTTCTGATAACGTTTAAGCTTTGCCCGATCGGCGTCATATCTAGCCCTGAGACGAATCAAGAGACTCTCCGAGTGATCCTGCGCCTTGAGAGCTTTATCCCTCTCGGCTGTAAGTCTTTCAACCTCATCTTTGAGTTTGTCCTTTTCAGCCTCGGCACTCAACGCATTCTTGCACGCTTCGGAGCATTCATTCTGCACAGCCGACAAACGGATAGACAATTGGTCCGCACGATCCAGCTCGGAAGAAAGACTTTCAATAGAGCGAGCGTATCGACCGTTGGCCTCCGCCACTTCGTTACTCAAACGAGCGTTAGCAGAACGCATCTCGGATATAATTGAGTCCCGGGACGCGAGTTCCTCGTCCTTGGACTGAAGAAGAGACTTCAGCGCCGCAACTTCATCCTCTAAACCCGAGATGCGGGCTTGAACTTCGGGGGAAGGAGTGGGCGGAGACGCAGGACAATTTTTGCACTTCTGCCAGAGGGCAGTCATCTTCACAAGAAGCTGTCAAGAAAAAAGTAAGCAAAGTCAGAATCGGGATGCAAACAGAATAAAAAGTCCTAGCTCCAGAAACTTACCTGATAATGAGAGATGAGAATGCCTTGGGCGATCTTCTCGGGAGAAGACGCCCCTGCATTCCCCAGATATCCCTCGGGGATTAAGTTCTTTATGGCCTCCATCGGATGACCCAGAAGACCCCTGCCCAAAATCTCGAAGCCGGCCGAGACCCTGGAGGAAGAGCTAGGACCCACTTGAGGTACAGCCCCGGTGCTTGGGCTGGCCTCAGCACGAGACTCGCTCCTAGTAGAAGTCTCGGGGAGCACGCCAGCTTCAGGAGTAACGTTCTCGGATTCGATCCGAGACTCCTCAGCCACTCCAACATGGGGAGTTGTTTCGGGTTGATCGGGACTTTGAGTTCCAGGAGCAGATCCCGGCACCCCCTTATCAATCACTTCCCGAGAGGGGCAAGGCTCTTCAACGTCCTCAGCCTCGGACAGTCCAGTAGGAGTCTCGGTTTGTATAGGCGCAGAACATGAAACTCGGGGGGTGGAGTACCCCGTTTCACGATTTTCTTCAGGGGGTGGTGGTGTTTCTGGACGTTCCGAAGAAGGAGTTCGGGGAGTACCTTCTACTTCAGACTCTTCAGCCAAAGGCTCGTCTCGGGGGGTGCCGACTTCTTCATCCATCTCTTCGAGAAAGTCACCACTTGAAGCGACAGGCTCTTGACGCACTTCCTCTTTGTCGGAAGGTATTATAACCGCTTTACCCCACAATCGCCCGGCGTCCGCAAGTCTTTGAGCCATTCGGTCCTGGCCTGTAAGCTTCCGTTTCCTGGCCGGATGCTTTACCCTACGCGCAACTGGGACATCTCGGGCCTCAGGTACATTTCCTTCTCCTTCTCCAGACCTCTCAGGTACCGCACATTGTTCACCATGGAACGAAGCCTCGGAGCCAGACTCATCCCGTGAAACAAAGGAAGGAGCAGGACTAGCCTCGGGAATGAAACCCCGAAAGCTGGCAGACCCCTCTTCAACGCTTACCCTAGGTGATGGAGCCGAAGGAGGAGTTCTCCTCTCACTCGAGGCGGCCAAAGGAATCTTCTGTTTCTTTTGTGCAGGAACATCCCCGAGAACTTCCTCAGGTGACCTCTTCTTAGTCATAGGTCTCGGGGATGGAGGGGCTTCATTCCTCTTCTTGACAGCTCCCCTCTTGGTGATTAACTGTTTGTCTCTCGGAATGTCATATCCGAGAAACTGCCTCATATTCTCCTCGGTGACGAGATTGTCAAAATCGACTTCTTCAAACTTGTCGGCCTTGACTCTGGCAGCGGACCACCCACTTATCTCCTTAACATCCTCCAGTTCGGATACAGTGAGCGAAGGGGGGTCACTTCGGTCAGGTCGCAACAACTGCCAAGTCCGAGGCATCATACGATCTTCAGGAAGGAGAGTACCTTCGGGGCATTCCCACTCCCCGGAAACTCTGAAAAACTGCATCTCCCAGAACTTGTTGTTCGTCAGCCCACTCTTGAGCTTGATGAAAACAGGCGGGTGACGGCTGCAGAGTTCAATCATTCCCTCTGCAGTCTGCCTCGGCCTATAGATGTGGAAGAATTGCAGGATGTTCATCTCCTTCTTCAACACAAGCCTCCATAGGATGTAAGAGGCGAACAGGTACCGCCAAGCATTTGGCATTATCTGACTGGGCACGATCATCAGAAAAAGAACGAAGTCTCGAGCAATCTCCGGAAACGGTAATCGAAGCCCAGCAAGAAACATCCTCTCATAAAGGGTAATATCGCCGCCATTAATGAACCGAGCTCCAGGCGCCTGATAGAACATCTTCACAGTTGGAGAAATTTCATAGTTCGAGCGAAGGACACCCTCATGCTTCGCGAAGATGATGGAATCGACCCTGCTCTCCAAAGGAGAAAGATCCACAGAGCCGTCGGGTCTCTTTGTCCGAACCCGAGACGAGGCTGAGACAGCTTTCTTGGGAGCCATGGAAGAAAGAAGAAAGGCAGAAACAAAAAAATACAGAGAAAGGAAAAGTTTGGGGAGGAAGACGACAATGGAGTATCGAGAAAAAGAAGTATCAGTGAGTGAACAGTACAATATCCCAACTTTAAACGCCTCCACTACCACGTGTCCGAAATGCCAAAGGGCGCTGTCGATTCAAAATTTCCGAAGAGGAAAAGGCGCGCCTTCCGTAAATTCAGCATTAAATACGCTGCCTCGACGATACCATTTAATGATGACAAAAAGGCGGCTGTGCAGAGATGACGTCGACGTTGGGAAAAGAAGCGGTCAAATTCAAAATTTGAACTGTTGAAAAGACGCGCCCTGCGCAAACATCAGATACAGACTGGCAGCCGGAAAGTAATTCTCTTATTTCCGTTTATTTCTGAAATTAGAGAATTAGGGGGGTAACTGTTAGGGATAAAATCAACCCTAGAGACACGTGGATCCAATGACATCTCGGAGTTATGTCTCGGCTACTTGTTCCGCATGGTTCTATCCAGTAAAGGGAAGGACGTTTAGGTCCGAAGACATCTCGGAGATATGACGATGTCTCGGTCTTAAAATTCCAGGTTACGGTGTGTAAAATATCCCGAGATCTCCCAGCCAAGATGGAGTGAACATATCTCGGATATTTGTGCCTCGGAGTAATAACACCTCGGTATGATATCGAGTCGGTGCGGTATCTTCTCGGGGTGATATCCATTGGATGAGTCAACATCTCAGAGTATAAACATCTCGGACTTACACAACCCTGTTATGGTGCGGATATATCCCGAGATCTCCAGGTAAAAGCAGAAACGTCTCGGATATCATCACCTCGGAGGTCAGCTGAAATGTGCTACAGTTTCCTAAGAAGGTGCCATGCGCCACACCCGTCTCAGAGTTCGATAAGGATAGAATCCCAGGAGATCAGGGATAAATTACAGATCCATGATTTATGGGATAAGATGGTTATTGACATGGAATCGAATTTAAAGAAGTACAAACGCGATCAACTGCGGATTCAACACTCCTATTCAAATTCCCAGAAGATATGATGAAAACTCAAACCAGGCTAGGACTCAAACTCCTAATCCAACTCAATGTCAAGAGGGTCCGGCCTATAAATAAAGACCGTCATACCAGGTATGAAAGAGACCTCTAAGCTCTTGAGATTAAGATTAAGAATTCTCTACAGAAAACTTTTTAGACTGACTTAGGCATCGGAGTGGGCGTGGTCGGCACCCCCGACGAGTTGTTTGTTCCTCTTTGCAGGGTTGAAGTGTTCAGTAGAAAATCAGGCAGCGAATCCTTAGGCGACACGTCACCATACCGGAAACTGTACCAACAAGGAAAAATTTCATGAAAAACATAAAAAAACCTCCCACAGCAGATGCCCTATATTTAGATGAGGGAGTTGGGAATGAATAGTGATTCCCTATGTATACATGTCTACTATTCATTCCCTATGTATTATTTTAATATAAAAGAAGTATAATTAATTGATATAGGGAAGAGAAAAAGTATGAAAGAAAGAAAAAGAATAAAATAAGAGTAAAAAAATAATATTTAATTGATATAGGGAAAAGTAAGGGAATCTATTGTGGGGTATTTTTTTTATAGGGAAGCAAAAAGTAGTTTTGTTCCCTAAATATAGGAAAAATGATTAGGAATCTGTTGCTAGTGCTCTAATAATCCACACCTGTCCTTTCAAACTAAACAGCCTATGTTTACGCTTGTGGCGCGGGACGCTAGCTGTCTAAGAAACCTTTTCCAACTGTGGGGCCTCACCAGCCACCAGTCACCCTTTTGATTATCTAACTTCCATCCTCTCCATTCATCTTTTGTTTTGTTTTTTCAAATCGGTTATATTAGGGCGATTACTTTTTCTCTCGTGCACTATAAAAAATTGCGCAATATTTGTATGAACTACTAACTCGACTAAAATATAGCATTCAACTATTAAAGTTATAGATTTTCCCCTCATTTCGTTAGTCAGATGAATTAAATCTGACGGTCAATGCAACACATGACTGTCACGTGCCGTTATAGAAAATTTTCTTTATATTTTACCCTCGTCTTCATTGTTAGTTCATAGGGGGCATGTTGAAAAATTGTGGTAGTTCATGGAGAAAAGAGTCGTACTTCATGGTCAACGCACATGTGCAATTGACTGTTGTACTTCATGGTCAAGGCACGTGACGGTCACGTGTGACGTTGACTGTTGGATTTAACCTCTCTGACTGACGGAATAAGGAAAAACTTGTAACTTTAATAGTTGAATGCTATATTTTGGTCGAGTTGGTAATTTATGGAAACATCGCGTAATTTTTTATAGTTAATGAGAAAAAAGGTAATTACCCCATCATATTATTATCTCATAGCAAGTAAATTGAAAATATATACAATGATATGATATTGAAAAAGAAAATACTAATGATTTCCCAGATTTAATATTTACTACGAAAGAAAAGTCTATCTAATTTTTAAATTAAGAAAAGAGATTTCCACTAACATTTTCATAAAAGGCGCATTGTTCCGATAATTTTTTTAAAAAAAAACTCGGAATCTATTGTGAAATAAATGTTTACTTTGATTTGGAGAAATAAATTGTATGTTAAATGACTTGACAAAGAAAAGGGGCCGGGAGAAGTTCTACAATAAATAGGAACTCACGTTATAAATACATATTAGTTACGTTGGAAGTATTTGTTTACTGAGCTCTGGATGTTAGATATTGTCTCCATATATGGCCTATATGCCACATATACAGTGTTTATTATATTTATTATAAATATAATATACGGTATTACGGTTAGGTAATTTAATTAATTTAGATTACCGTAATGGAATCGTTTAATTGATTTAAAATCAATTAATAATATTGTTTCCTTGATGGGAGGAACAATACGGTACTTACCATATTTGAGGGTCCCTGACCTAGCCTATAAATAAACAGCCTGTGTACACCATCAGGACGGCAATTCGGTAATAGGCATAGGTTAGAAGATCCCTCAAATAATCTTTCTTGTTCTTTAGATGGATCGTGGAGACGCTTGAGCAAACATGGCTAGAGGTAAGCCTAGATCCCTGTCAAATTTATTTCCGCTGCGCATGTTAGTTTAAAGAATAATATCTTGAATATTTCTAACATGTGGTATCAGAGCCACCTCTATGCTATTTTGCTTAGCGTTAAGTTTTACTATGCGTTATAATTATTGAACCCAATAAATTTTTTGTGAACATAATTTTATTGGGTTTACTATTCAGATTAAACAGCATGAAAGTTTTTGATATGGGTATTTTGATTATCATTATTCTGTTTAATGTGAAAGCCATGAACTTTGATATGGGTATGTTAAAATTACAGTTTTGCCCCTGCTGGAAACCAAACTAGAAACCCCTCTGGTTTGCCGTATGGGTGCCCCTACAGAACAAGCGGCGACCCTTGGGTCGCCGTTCCGGTACCTCAAGCAGCGGCCGAAAGGCCGCTGCTTCTGCAGTAAAACGGCGACCCAAGGGTCGCCGTTCCAGCACCCAAGCAGCGGCCCCTTGGCCGCTGCTTCTCGCCGTGGTCGTGAGAGCGGCGGCCTCTCTTGGCCGCCGCATAAGGGGCGGCATATGTGGGTGGCGGCGGCAGGGGTGGAGCAGGGGCACGGCGTGGGGCTAGGGTTTCATCGGGTCAAAACCAGAAACTTACGGGTCAGAAGATTATACCCATTTTGGCCTTTCGGGTAGGGTTTTGACCCATTGAGACTTACGGGTCGGGTTGGGATACGGGTTAGGGTTTCAAGTGTAGAGGGTTCGGCCCATTTAGGAATACGGTTCGGATTGTGAACCGGGTCGTGTGGGTTATGGGCCCACAGCCCCGCCCGGTTGTAAAGTGGGGTTGACCCATGGGTTGACCCATTCGGGTCGGCCCAATCCAGAATAGGCCCTATCCAGTTCCAAAAAAAAAAAAAAAAAAGAGAAAAGAAAAGAAAAGGGGCCCATAAAGTGGGCTGATTTATTTTGGTCAGCCCAATACAGATACCCAACCCAATTAAGTGGGTTAACCCAATTGGGTCAGCCCATTACAGCAACCCATTTCAGTAGCCCATCAAGAATTAAAAAAATAGTAGGCTCATGTAGGGTTTAGAACTTGGGTTCACCAAGTGTAAAGGGCCTTGGCCACCTACTAAACCATTGGGCTATATTTTTTATTATGTCCTCATATTGCAGTTTTATTCTACTTATTATTTACAATGTTGTATTTTAAGATTATTGTTTCTTTAATACATATATTGAGGAATATATTTTAATTGTTGAATTTATATTGTTATATATAAATTGTTTGATGCCTAAACCTAAGAATAATCAACAATACCATAAATACTGGTGTGTTTACAGTAATATCTAAGAATGCAATGTCGGGGAAAGTTCTGGCAAGGAAAGTCTTGGGATTTAAGTGTGTCCGGTGTGACCCCCCTCACTTTCCTGGGAGCTCATCTGCTTGCACCTTGGAAAATGCTGTTTACCCCATTTAAGTATTGGTTTGTTATATTCCTGGGCTATTAAGGGGGCATCTATAAAGTTGTTAGATGTTAATGAAGTCGCAATTATTATTATGATTTTGGGAGAGCCAAAGCATCCCAATTTTTGAATAATAATTGCATCAAGATTACACACACGTAATTATCATAATAATTATGGGAGAGCCAAAGCATCCAATTTTTGTATGATAATTACATCAGGATTACACGCATGAACCTCATAAAGATTTATTAGATGTTCATGAATTACAGCGTGATTATTATGATTTTGGGAGAGCCAAAGCATCCTAATTTTGTGATAATTGCATAAGGATCATACACATGAACTTCATATAGAAAAATTAACATCGTCTTGTAGTTAATTCATAAATTTAATTACTTATCCCCAAAGGGAAGTTTTTATTTTTATGGCTTAATTAGAATGAGATAACAAATTTAGTATTAAAAGTAAAATTTCTTTCGGTTGCCCAAAGGTACGAAGAATTTTATTTATTAATATTTAAATTTGCTTTAGTCTTGTTAATAAAGAGTAAATTTCATGCGTGATGCAACCTTTGCCTACAGGTAGGTTGAAATTTTACTATTTACTATTTAAATTGGCATTGGCCAATTTGAAATAAAGTTACTTCATAGCATTAAAGTATTTTTATTTTTTTTTTTTATTTTCTTGGTTATTGCAGCTGTTCATATTTATCTACTTTGGTGGTTTTATATTCCAATACATTATGGTAATATTTTTCTGACTGGAAAAAGATTAATATACTTTTTCATTTGAGTGTTCTAATTCCATTATGGGAATGAAGGATATTGTAGTTTAGCTTAAGTCCCTAAAGATTGAGATTTTTAAGTCATTATTGGTCTATTTCAATTTTTTGAATTCTCTCTTCTAAGTGTAGAATTTTATCTTGTAACACACGTAAGGATAAATGGTTAGTAAATAAACTTATAACCATGTGTGTTCAAGGATATGAGAGAATTTATAAAGTGTTCACATGATTATTCATGTTAAAGGAAGGACCAATAAATGCAATCATGTCCAACACTTAAAGCATGAGAATAAGGTGCCAATAAAGTATTATGGCAATCAAGATACTTATTTCTCATGCAATAAGGAAAATTAAGGGCATATAAAGAAAGATTGCATGAAGTAAAAGAAATGACTTAAAATAAATCTCATATATCCAGTATGTCATGAATCTCTTGTAGTGACTCATTCAAATATGTTGTGGATTGATTATGGTTTAACAATCCACATTGTCAACACAAATGCAGATCCTTTTAAAATGGATAACACGTGTTTACAATTTGAGTTTGTTGGGATCTATAGGTTAATTTTAAAATTCAGTTATAATTTTGACCTCAAAAATGATTTATATTCCATAATCTTTTTGAAATCTATTTTCTAGTTTGGCTTATTAAAAAATTTCAATTTTTATTTTAAACTTGAAATTTTTCTTATTTTTGGTGGAATATTGGTTGGGGTTTATTTAAAGTCTATTTAAAATTGACCTACATCCCAATTTTTGAAACAAAATTATTTCTGCATACTGATGTTGACGTAAAGTAGAGTCTTTGAGAATTTAAAATGCTCTGGTTACGGCTTTGGAGATTGAAATATATCTCCATACAGTAAATAAAAGTCGGTAATTTACTGACTTTGGTTCTTGTGTGGGCTGCATAAGGGAAAGCATACCAACAAGACCACTAGAGGGACCAAAGAGAGCATTTTGAGATTCTTGAGATCATTTACATTAAAAGGTGTTGACCTTTTCATACTCATTACCTAAATGGTCTGAGATATTTTTTTATCTCTTTTAGTGATGACCATATAAAGTTTATGTATCTCTATTTTCTAAATATTAAAGCTGGGGTATTGAATGCTTCAATATCTATAAGGAAGAAGAAGAGAAACAATATGAAGATCATAAGATCTAATATAGGCATATAGTATTAAGGTAGGTACACACAAAGGGGAAATGATTAGTAATACTAATCTGCTATTACCCTTATAGAGTAAAGCTTTGAAGATCGTTGTGTATATGTTAAACAGGATTCCATCTAAGGTTGTCCTTAAGACACCTTTTAAAGTATGAAATAGATGGAAGCTTAGTTTAAATTATTTACACATATGGGGTTGCCTTGCTAAAGAGAGGATTTATAATCCTCGCCTTAGAAAATTAGATTCAAGGACAACCGGCGAATCTTTTATAAGCTATCTAGTAAACTTTAAAGGGTTTTAATGTTTTATTATCCTTCATATAATCCTAGGGTTGTTGATTATAAAATTTCTAGAGGATGCAGAACCTAGTGGGAGTGCTCATTCACATAAATTGGAATTTGAGGAAGCACTAGAGTTGGCCAAATCTCCTCCTAATAGAGGATGATTGGTTGTATTCAGGGAAAATCAGATTGATTATCCTGAGCCACAATCAGTTATGGAACAACCAACTCATACAGAACAGGTTCAAAAGTCTATTCTCCCATTGCAAAAATGCAGAGGAAGTAGAATTAAGAAAATCCTATAGAATAAGGAGATCAACAAGTCTTAGTGATCATGTTGTATATCTTCCAGAGTCTGATGTTGACATTGGACATAAAGATGATTGGAGAAAACTCCACATTGAGATTCAGTGCCATGAAGCAAGAGTTAAATCCATTGCTCAACAGTCTAGCTAGACTCGTAGCCAATGGTTTTACTCATAAGGAAGGCATTGATTATAGTGAAACATTCTCTCCAGTGTCTAAGGATGGTTCATCAAGATGATCGTAGCATTAGTAGCTCATTTTTTGATTTAGAGCTACATCAAGTGGATGCGAAAACGACCCTTCTGAATGGGGATCTTAAAGACGGGGTTTACATGAAACAATCAAAAGGTTTTATAAATAACAGTCAGAAAGCTTGCAAATTAAAGAATTCTATTTATGGGCTATGATAGATCTCTCATCGGTAATATACTTTTTACAAGGTAATTGAAAACCTTGATTAGTATATATATCTTAAGGTTAGTGGGAGTACAGTAATCTTTCTAGTCCTATATGTAGATATTATTTTTGCAAGTAGTGATTTAGGTTTGCTACATAAAGTTCACAAAACTTTGAAATGAAGGATTTGGGTGAAATCTTTTATGTCTTTTGACATAGAGATTCACAGAGACATAAAGAATATTAACATTGTCTCGGAAGACCTACATTGAAAAAGTTTTGGGAAGATTTAGAATGAAGGATTATGCACCTTCAGTAGCAATTAAGAGGGACCAATTAAATACAGATCAATGTCCCAAGAGGTATTGGAATAAGGGCAGATGAAAAGTTTTAAGTGTCTGCATTATACATAACCATATGACTGACAATAAGTATATTGAATCAGTAAAGTGCTGCAAATAAAGTCTTGCGGTATATGCAAGGAACCAAGAAGTACAACTTAACCTAAGGATACACTTTCCATTTGAAGGTGGTTAGTTGTTCAGATTTGAGTTTTGCTGATTGTGTAGATAGTAGAAAGTCTACTTTAGGGTATATATCTTTTTATTGAAGGATATATCCTAGAGATGCAGTATGCAGACTATAGTTGCTATGTCTACCAAGAAAGCTAAAATCTAGCGTGCTATGAATTTAGTACACAGGCATGATGGTTGAGACATTTGTTGAAAGTCTCAATCTTGTCGATTTTACAGTTAGACCATAAAGATATTCTGCGGTAATTCTACTATAATCTTCTTTTATAAGAATAAAAGAGTAGAAGCAGAAGTAAATCGACATCAAGTATCTCAGTACGAGAGATAACATTAAGAGACATAAATGGTCTATTGAGCATATAAGTACTGAATTAATGATTGCGGATCCCATGACTTAAAGTTTACCGGTAAAGAAAGAATAAAGTCATGCGGAATATATGAGACTCATTAATTCATTTTCGCTTGGTTTGTCTCTTTTTGGTCTATAGACATAAAGTTATTATAATAAAGATTTTTGTGCACATTTGTTATTTTATCCATGAGGATAAATAAAGTTGGACCCGAATGACTTATAGGAAGTTCATTCATAAAGCTTGATTATCCATAAGGTACTCATGTAAGGAGTGTTTTACATCGTGATACATGGAAGGGACGACCTAATTTTATAATGGTTTTACCGCCATGATTCGTGTGAAACATTTCTTATCTGAGTGGGAGGATTCCATAAGTGATTGGCCAAACTAAGGAACCTAATACCATAAAGTCATGTGTCATAAAGGCCAAGTGGGAGAATGTTAGATATTGTCTCCATATATGGCCTATATGCCACATATACAGTGTTTATTATATTTATTATAAATATAATATACGGTATTACGGTTAGGTAATTTAATTAATTTAGATTACCGTAATGGAATCGTTTAATTGATTTAAAATCAATTAATAATATTGTTTCCTTGATGGGAGGAACAATACGGTACTTACCATATTTGAGGGTCCCTGACCTAGCCTATAAATAAACAGCCTGTGTACACCATCAGGACGGCAATTCGGTAATAGGCATAGGTTAGAAGATCCCTCAAATAATCTTTCTTGTTCTTTAGATGGATCGTGGAGACACTTGAGCAAACATGGCTAGAGGTAAGCCTAGATCCCTGTCAAATTTATTTCCGCTGCGCATGTTAGTTTAAAGAATAATATCTTGAATATTTCTAACACTGGACTCACATTTTTTACGAGTAAAATTAGACATAATTTTACATATATAACTGCAGCGGGCAAGGAAAAGCCTGAAAGCCATCTAGAATACTACACATAGGGTTTCAAGAAGACAAGAAGGTTTAATGATCAGTATAATGTACTTAATGATTTCTTTAAATGGGCTGACTTTTGACTTTGCATTATATTGGCTCTGAATTTGTTCAGTTATTACCCCCAAACAGTATATTAATCCAGAATGCAATGGATATGATCACTTAGCAGTAAATTAATTAAATCATAGACTACATCGATCATACTTGATTTACCATGTTTCCTTTTTCTCACATTGATTAAAATCACAATTTCTATCGAGTGAGTCCCTAAAAATATGGAACAACGACCCATGTGAATGGGGTAGTAGTTTATGTGACACCAAGCTTTTGGTCTAGTGCAATATACAAGGTAAGAGATATCAAAGAGACAGCCTCAGAAATTCTTAAAAGCAATATATATATTAAACAAAACAAAACCATAAATTAGTTCGAGCATGCCAAAGATATTTCTGCCCAAATGAAAAGAACTGACGAGAAACAAAAATCACAGAACTAATAAAAAGGATGAAAAGGAAGAAAACAAAACAATTACAGAAAAAGACAGCTAGCAAGAAAGGAGGAAATCCTAGCTAATTGTGTAGCTTGATGAGGGCCAAGTGGAGGCTTTGGTTCACTCTGAAGGACCAAAGTTGTATAGTATCGCTTGACTTAAGCTTGTTTCTCTCTGCAACTTTTATCCAAGGATTGCTCAATACATAGGGTTTGGTGTTACCCACTTGCCACTCCTTCAACAAGATGGTAGATTCATGAAGGCCTGGCTCTATCAATGGTACTTCCATCCCTTTGAAATGTATCCCATCGGCTTCTTTATCCTGTAGCCTGACTTGTTCCTCTTTGTTTAGAAACTCATGCTTCATTTGGCCACTTGGAATCGTAAGCCGGTTATTATTAGCTTTCAAATCACTGGGCGTCAATTCTTTTTGAATGACAAGCTTGATGTCCGAACCCTGCATCCCCTTGATTTTGTCCTCCAACTTGGTCGGCATTTGCTTCATCTCTATCGGGTTCTTCCTCTGCCTCTTGGGATTCCTGGACTTTCCTCCTCCTCCTCCTCCTTCAATTTCTTGATTCTGGTCCAATGGCCGCTTCTTGAGTGGTAAAATTCTCGAGACCACACTCTCCTCCTTCTCCAAAGGATTCTTTCTCTGCTTCTTGGGTTTGCTGGTGTAAGCACAGAGGATAACACGAGTCTCAAGCCTCAAAGTGATAAGGAGTAGTATATATTTGTAATTAATTAGCCATTGATGTTTTAATACCACTGCAGTAAGAGATTAAAGTGATAATTAAGGTTCCAATTCAAGTAGTCTATTTGTAATTCCCATATTGAATTCTATTACCATGAATAATCTTCTTCCTTTTCTTGATTCTTGTTGATGTTTTCAGAGTCGAATTGCTTCTTGGGGCCTTTCTTCTTCTTCTTTTCCAAAGCCTTATTCAGGTACCTCTTTCCCTTCCGCTCTAGGTACTGCTCTAGCTTCTTCTCCAGGTACTTCTCGCTCTTCTTCTCCAAAGCCTTTTTCAAGTACTTCTTCCTCTTCTTCTCCAGGTACTTCTTTTTCTTCTTCTCTAGGTACTGCTCTGTCTTCTTCTTCTTCTTCCGGAACTGTTCCTCGTGGACACGAATCACCAAATTAGGCAAGATCATCTCGGTTAATCGCCGATTTATCTCGTTTTGATTCTCACCCACTTCACTGATCACCTCGTCTCTGATTTTATTAAAGTCTCCACATAAGGCAGGAGAGGTCTTCAGATCATCAAGAGTGATATTGGTCATATTTGTCAACGTCGACGTCTTCCTGAAACAAAAAAAAGAAAATTTTGAATTCCAAAAACGCTACAGAAAAGAAATGTACAGCAAATTAAGGAATGATTGGAAGTGAGTATGGTCAACACCTAATCTGTGAGAAGAAACAAGGCCCACAAAACAGAGCACAATGTACGTAAACAACAGAGTCTCGAGCAGCCAAAGCAAGAATATCAGCACAAGACACCACTCCGGGGCATGCCTTCTCCTAAGCACAATGTCTTCAGAAGAGAAGAGACCTGAACAAAGCAGTCATGAAAGTGAGTATGATCAACACCTATGATTGGGAGTGAGTATGATCAACACCTAATCTGTGAGAAGAAACAAGACCCACAACACAGAGCACAACTTACATAAACAACAGAGTCTCGAGCAGCCAAAGCAAGAATATCAGCACAAGAGACCACTCCGGGGCATACCTTCTCCTAAGCACAAAGTTTTCAGAAGAGAAGAGACATGAACAAAGCAATCATGAAAGTGAGCATGATCAATACCTATGATTGGGAGTGAGTATGATCAACACCTAATCTGTGAGAAGAAACAAGACCCACAACACAGAGCACAACGTACATAAACAACAGAGTCTCGAGCAGCCAAAGCAAGAATATCAGCACAAGAGACCACTCCGGGGCATACCTTCTCCTAAGCACAATAAGAGAACAAAGCTAGAAGACATGAAAGGGAGTACTAATGGGTTTGTAAGTTTTTTTCCTCGGACTGCTTATTTATAGGTGTTGAGAAATACTGTTACAGCTTACAAGCACCAACTTTTATCTCTCTTTCTGCACAAATCTTTGCCACCCTTTCTCAAAAGCGCAAAAATTAATGCAAATCATCCTCTTTTGACGGCTTTTCAAGACAGCAACTCATCTGCTCTCTCCAACGGGACCCGGCATTTACAAATTTGGTTGGGGGGGGGGGGGGGGGGGTGGTCAAATTGGAAAAAAAAAAAGAGAAAAAATTAAGGGGGATAACCAGTCAAATTTAGCCGACATTTCAATCTATTCCTATTTTACCCCCAACATTTCAGTTTATTCCCATTGTTTTTTGTTTTTCATATTAAAAGGTTGGGGGTAAAATGGGAATAGATTAAAATGTGGCTTCTTTTTCAGATTTATCTGCTTAGCCGTACTGACACAAACAGAGAAAAAGAGGGGGAAAGGGTTTACTAAAATGTGGCTTATTTCTCGATTCACACTGTTCCACTTCAAACTATTATTAAAAAAAATAAAAATAAAAATGAATGATTCCCTTTTAACTAAACTTATCATGCATCCTACTCCGAAGATTAATGGGTGGAATTTGAGATTGTGAAATGCCTTGAACGGAAAGAAAAGTGAGAGAGACAGAGACAGTGGTCAAGTACAAACTCTCATGAGAGTGATTGGCCTCCTCTCGATCTTTTTCAGAATCTTCCCTCTGCCTCTGTCTAAAACCTTTTTCCAACTGTCGAGCCTCACCAGTCACACACTTTGATAGCCTCTTCTTTTTTTTTTTTTTTAATTACACTTTGATAGCGTTGAAATATGAGAAATGCTTTATTATCTGACTTCCATCCAATATCATTGTATATAATTTCAATTCACTTACTAGGAGATAATAATATGATTGATTTGAAAAAAAACAAAACAAAAGATGAATGGAGAGGATGGAGGTTGGATAAAAAGCATTTCTCATATTTCAATGCTATCAAAGGTTTTCTTAGACAGCATTGTCACGTGCGAAAAGGGAAAACATAGGTGGTAGGACTCGGACAGGTGTGGAATATTAGGCAAGAATAATAATTTAATGCTATCTAAATATACAACTTTTCATTACCTTGTCTATGTGGTAAGATGGTCCCCCACTACTTTTTAAGTTTTTTTTATTTTTTAAAAATAAATTAAGGTGGGGGACCATCTTGCCATATAGACAAGATGGTGAAAAGTTGTATATTTAAGTGGTAGTGAATCATTACTCATTAGGCAAACATGGTAAGATTATAAAGATGATTTTGTTCTAATTGAACATGAATTGCAACTTTGGACTAGTTAATATCCATAGCTTGCATTTATTGATCGATTCCGCGGGTGGCTCCTGAATCTCCTCCATCTCCATGGGCCCTTCATACAAAAGGCGTACATGTTGTAAAAGTTCAATGGACCTAATTCACTCTAAAAAGACGCATTGAGAGAAGAAGGGTGTACGTCTATCACTTATAAAGTTCCAATGTCGAGGAAATCTAAACGATTTGGAACACTTTAATACGCCCTCTCATGTGTGGCAACTTTGGTCAAACACATGTTTAACAACGATAGAAAAGGACCCATCATCGCAAGAAACATGGCTCTGATACCATATTGAAGTCTATTGAGCCTTACTCCCCTCGAAAAGACATTTTAAGAAAAGAAGTTTGTTTAAAGCTTATAAAACCTACAACTTAAGTATACATTGATAAAATAGAACTCTTAACACATGTTTGTATGTTTTGGGATTAACATACAATTTTTTTATTTATTTATTTTCACTTTTCTAAGGTTACTCTGAAGTTGCTCGATCAATAAATGTGATCAGGATATACATATTTGAACTTTTCTAAGGTTACCCTAAAGTTGATATGCATGGGTCCACCTATCTTGTATACTTCAGATTTGTAAAATAAACTGTTAGCAATACAAAACGCCTTTGCCTCAATTTTTTATGATCCATATATACTTTATTATGATGAAACTAGTATGTTACCCATTCTGATTTGACATTTTTGTTACGTTTGTTTCGATGTAAAATAATTTTTGTTGTAAAATATTTTCGGTAAATTTATTTTTTTAAAAAAATTTATTTTTTCAAAAATATTTTCTGGCATTTGCCTCGTATGAAAAATTTCGAACGGAGAAAAATAAAATCCGACAACATCTAGTCACCGTTGCTAGATTCCGTCAAGTCAGTTTATTCGAATTCCAGCCAAACTCCATCAGATTCGGCCAGATTAATGATTGGATCTGGTCAAATCTAGCTGAATTTTGACAATTTTAGCCGGATCCAACCAGATCAATGGTCCATTCTTTATGATGAAACTTTGTGGTCTGTATATACTTTATTGTGCATCCATCAATCGTCAATTGGGCTCAGGTTAGAACGTTTATGTTCGGTTCAATAAATTGCTTTCTTTATTAATTAAAAAATGTTATAATAAACGATGTATAGAACTTTGGTGCATAAGTTTGCTTTAATGAATAGGATCATGCAAAAGTTTTGGTGGCCATCAAGCAAATACGCCCAATATTCTTTGGGTGAGTTGAGAGAAGATGGTATAGGATTAAGAGACGCGAGAGTTTTTATCAAAAATACCATTCAAACTATTATTTCAGTGTTAATGTAGGATTTAAATGAAGTTGATATTATTTATTTTATTGTTAAGATTTAAAGTTATTGTATCTAATTCCTAATGATGTACATAATTTCACATTATTTAAATTTTTAAGAGATATATTAATATTGACTTTATATACACTATTAAATGCATTAACTTTAAATTTTGACATTTTATTTAAAATAGATAATATTTCCATCAAGGTACTTCTCAAATTAGTAGTTGATGTGACGGTTTCCTTTTAATGCAATAAATTAATATACTTGTAATGTCCATTTTAATGGAAAAAAAAAATCCAAAATTGTTTATACCAACAAGGGGCGGGATTGTAATGTTCAATTGTTCATACAAGGAGAACATGCAGCCAAAATTGACGGTTTTTGTTGATGGAATGGTTCAGTTTTACTACTGTAGCTTTGGCCAATTCCTCAGCGATGAATCTATATGTCATCGATCTTAGAATGCTGATACATGTTTCTCCTCTCACGGGACCCACATATGACGTATAATATGTGATACTTAAGCCTTGTTTAGTTCGCGAAATGGACACTCGAAATAGTATGTTTATTCCTATGGAATAGACATTCATTTATTTGGTATTAGTCTATTCTTTAGAATAGTTAGAATAATTGTTCCCTTATGAAAAATGAATACTTATTTCTCTAAAAACGAGAGGTATTAAAAAAAACCACCCATACAAAATTTTTTTTTCTTTCAATTTTTTTTTAAAATAAAAACAAAAAAAAAGAAGTAGAAAAGTTTATTGTGGCGGGCCGACCACCCATTGGGGTGGTCGGTTAGTCAAAAATGGAGTCAGGGGTGGCCCGACCACCCCCAGCACATTTGGGAGTAGTCACGACCACCCTTAGAGACCCTCGGCCACCCCCAAGCATCGTGAGGGATGGCTTGGCCACCCATTTGGGGTGGTCGGCCACCCCCAGTTTTCATGTTTTCTTCTTTCTTTATTTTTTTTTAAAAAAAAAATAAATAATGTAAGGATTTTTTTTAGTAATTTTGATTTGATTCTAATTAAAGTATATGTATTGTCACAAAACTAAGGATTATGAATAATTATTTCATTTAAAGTAATAACTATTCAATTTCTCGATAAAATATTCATTCTGCAAATCAAGTGAGGCTTTATGGTTTCAGTGTCACGTGGGATGAGGAAAAAAAAAACTTAATTTTAAAAAATAAAGAAAAAATAAGGGGGCCTGGGGTGGGTTCGGCCGATTTGGGGTGATTGAACCCATCCCATGACCTTTGAAGGTGGTTCGGTCACTCTCAAAAACCTAAAAAAAAAAAAAAAAAAAAAAAAAAAGGGAGAGTTGACCATTAAGGGTGGCTGAATCTACCCCAGGCAAACGAGGGTGGCCCAACCACGCTTAAGGCAAGCCACCCCCATTTTGACTTTCATGAATGGTGGTAGTTCGGCCGCCCCTAGATGGCCATAGGGAGTAGCTCAAACCACCCTTTGGCCAAAATTGAAGTGGGAGTAGCTCAAACCACCCTTTGGCCAAAATTGAAGTGGCTGTCCAGAGGCCAGCTTTCAGTTCCAAGAGGCCAAATGGGCTATGACTTTCTAAGCAGCAAGGAACAAATGAGTCTTGAGAAGAAAAAAGCAAATGGGACACATTTCCAAGGCATGCAAGTTCCATCGATGGAGCCAAGCCTTTAGATATTGACCATCTTCTTAAAGAAGTGGAAATTGAGTAACAGCAGTGGCTACATGCTGAGCAATCCATGGATAAATATTGCAAAGAGAAACGGCCTCTAGTAAGACAATAATGTACAATTTTGGTCCTTTGGAGTCAACCAAAGGCCCCACTTGGCCCTTATTAAGCTAAGGAATTAGGTGTTTTTCTTTTTTTCACCCACTTGGGATTGTTGTAAAAGTATAATCACATCAACTTAACTCGGTTTTTGTATAATTAGGACTGTAGAGTTTTGTTTTCCCCGGTTGAACCGGTGGTGGTTGTTCTTCCCCTAGCTCTTTGGGCTATGGTGGATTTGTTGTCTTGTTTTTTCTTGTTTTTCTTTCCGTTTTGGCAGGATGACTCTTCTTAAGAAGTCTAAGGTAGGGTGAGGCCGGCTTTGGTGTGTCGATGGTGTGTTCTGGCCGGACTTTCATGGTTTTTCCTCAGATTTTTGAAGCCAGATCTACGCACGTCCGTCGACTTCTAGTGGACACGCGCCACCCACCCGTGTTTCCTGCCGTATTCCGCCCTTGATGCCGGAAGCTTCGGTCGTGTCGGTCTTCGAAGTTCGGCGCGTGGCCCTCACGCACCAAGGCGCCTTTGCTCTCTGACTGCGCGTGTAGGCTACGCTCCGCATTTTCAGGCTGTGCTTGGCGGCGCCTGGGTCCACGGTGACTGATCTACTGCTGGGTGCGTTCGGATGCGGGCGTGTATCCTACACGCGTCGTCACTCCGGTGAAGCTGCCTCCCTACTCCACTGCCGGCGACTTTTTAGGGTTTTCTGCATTTGTGTTGTGTATTTGCATGTTTCTATGTACAGTTTGCCTATGTGTGGCTCAAATTTATTGGAATTTTTATTGTAAATGGGCTTATTTGTAATTTTAGAGAGATTTGAGATTTTACTTGGGCAGCTGTTTTTAAGCTAGATCCTTCTGGCTTAAAGTGTGAGGGGGCTGTCCCTCATTTCTCATCTTGTATGCCTTGGGGCTTTTTAGTATTAATGGTTAGCACATGCTAATCCGTTCAAAAAAAAAAAAAAAAAAATAGGGTATAGTACATATTCCCCTTCAAAGTTTAAGCCAACATTTAATTAACAATGTCTTTTCAAACTTTTAATTTAGACAATATCTTTCAAAATTACCAAAAATTGCCAATATTCACCCTCAATAATCAAAATTTGTTAATGTTCCCCTAAGGGTGGCCAAATTTAAAAATTAAAAAAAAAAATTGTTTTTTTAAAATAAAAATTAATTTTGTTAAAAAAAAAATTATAGGGTTATTTTTGTTTTATTGAAAAAAATTATAAAGTCATTTTTGTCTTTTTGTTGGCCTTTGAGGTTCATTGACTATGTTTTGATAGTTTTGAGGAACAATATTGTCCAAAACGGCTAGTAGTTTGTAAGGTTAAATTATAATTTTCCCTATAAACTCTTTAAATAATAATCAACCCTATAAATAACCACGATCCCCAACCCCGACCCAATATCTCAAACTTTGATAAGTTTCATTTGATTTAATTTTTTTTTCCTGGACATTAAATTGTGATGACATTAGCAAAATTAAGAAACATGACAAAAATAAAGAGGCCCATTTTTTTTTTCTTGAAAAAAAATTATTTGGTAGACCTTGAGGGTATAAAAAGATATAAAAAGAAAATTAACGGTACTTTAACATTATCAAAGCCTTTATAATTTGATGAAAAGAGGTGAAAAAAAAAAGGAAACGGAAAAGCAAAAAGTGGAAAACGTCTTATTATTATTATTATTTTTAAAAAATAATGTGTGTCCATTTGGTCTAACAATTTTCAAATAATTTTTTACAAAATAATAATTTTAAAATGCTGTCGATGACGTTTAAAGGCCATCTTAGATTGCATCCTTGTGGAATCACCATCGTAGAGTGCCCCACATTGTTTCACTCGTTCATGAGCACATAATTCGACACTATAATTCAAGGATCATGATCTTTTACAATTTTAAATAAATTTGAGATTCTCAAATTATGTGAATTCAAGTCGTTTTTTACATCGAATGACGTAAAAAATGCTATATATTAAAAATATAACATGTTATCGAGGCAACAAAAAAAATCATTTTAAAATGTTTTTTCTTCACTTTTGAAGAGACGCTTCTTATTTAATTACTAAAACAAAAAAACAATTCTTTATTCAAAGCTTTTATACAACATAAAGTGTAAGAATCTAATAAAAATATACTTAATTCTCATTATTAACATGACATATTTTTAATATGTAGTGTTTTTCATACCATTCTATGCATGAAACAATTTAAATTTGCAAAATTCAAGACTTTATCGCACCAATTTGATGTGTGTGTGTGTCACTCTAAGCATTGTGCCTTAAACACAAGCAGATGGTCAGAGGCCCGAAGACCCCACCCCACACAACTTGGGTGGCTGGCCCCAAAACAAAATTTGTACCTAGCAAGACTCGAACTCGTTACCTCATGAGTATATCACACCCTAAAAGCAATAATGAAACACTTGCTTTTGTTTTTTTTAAAGCCACTCATGAGTTGCGTGTGTAGTTAGCATGCTCGATCATGAGTGGCTTAAACAAAAGCTAAGTGTTTCATTATTGCTTTATGATCTATACAATGCTTGCGTACAATAAAGGGTTGGCAATTCGGGTAAACGAGCCGGGTTCGGGGTCAACTCGATTGACCTGATTACATAAACATGTATAATACGAACCCGACCCGACTACTAATCGGGTTGGAACATCTTACCCGAACATGACCCGATTGTAAATTGGGTTACCCGACACGAACCCAATTGAGACGTTATTTCCTCTAAAGAAGAAGAAGCTTCGTCCAATGAAGGATCGTCTTCGTCTGAAGAAGAAGATGAAGCTGAAGCAGAATTTGGGTTCATCTTCGTCTTGATGACCCAATAGAAACCCATGTCAAAATGACCACAAAACCAAGATCCAAGCTAACGGCTGCCGCCAAGCCCAAATCGAAGCCTAATTTCGCAAGAAACAGAGTATTTGCAAGCGGCAGGTTCTGAAAGCCTTTATTTTCCCGAAACAGAACACAAAAAAAGGCTAATTTGCGAGAGAAAAGAGAGCCCAGAGAGAATGTCAGAGAAATTGATCGAAAAGATCGAATTGATGGACTCTGTGAGAATAGGGATCTCCTCGCTCTTTCTCTAACTACTTTCACAGAGAGAGAGAGAGAGAGAGAGGATCGGCGTTACTATGTGTGCGAGAAGAGAGGGGCGGGGGGTGAAGGCTAACGGGCGCCTTCACCCCTTCGTCGGCGGCGACATACTGAAAAGAAAAGAAAACTTAGAAAAGCAATTCATCCATTTTCAGTGTGAAGGAGGCGTGCATACTGAAAAGAAAACTTAGAAAAGTGATGCGGGCTGTGCGGCTAGGGTTTGTAAGTTTGTTTTGATTTTTTTTTTCTTTTAAGAAATGGGTGATAATCGTGTTAGCGGGTTGACCCGCCAGACACGGTTATAACCGGGTCATAATTGGGTTGACCCGATTACTATAAACCAAAATTCTGAATTTTCGTGTCGAGTTCGCAAGTTGTGTCAAAAATTGTCAACTCTACTTGTGGTGATCGATATTCGAGAAATTCATTAATTACTTTATTATGGTCCAAATAGTTACACAAGATTTGTTGTATATACGTATGAATGCGTAGCATTTCTCTTATATGAACGGCTCCAACGGCCATACAGATGGCAATTCTCATGGCTCATATTTCCTCTTTCTGACAAAGACAGAAACCCCGTACCTTTTTTTTGTTTTTTGTTTTAGCACGTCACCTTCCTGTTACTTTTACTTTTGATGGTAGGCTAGCTAAACCAGAGGTTGAGAATTTTGAACCAGTCTCATCCTGTTTGTTTTGTTTTCTTCCTTTTCATCCTTTTGGTTCTGCATGTGATATTTGTTTCTCGTCAGATCTTTTCATTTATGAAAACGTTAATTAGAGTACGTAAATCTCTTTTTCTTAATTTAAAAATTAGATAGACTTTTCTTTCATGGTAAATACTAAAACTGGAAAATATGTCCTTTGGTATTTTCTTTAATTTTCAATATTATATCATTGTATATATTTTCAATTCGCTCGATCACTTGCTATCATGATTGATTTGAAAAAACAAAACAAAAAAGATGATCGAATTAATGGAGAGGATGGATAAGTTAGAGAAAAAGCATTTCTATTAATATTTCAACGCTATCGATCAAATTGTGACTGGCCAGTGAGGCCCCATGCGCAAGGCCATGGTAAACATAGGCGCTTAGTTTGAAAGGACAGGTCACAGGTGTGGAATATTAGGCAAACATGGTAAGATTCTAAAGAAGATTTTGTCCTAAATTAAGAACATGAATTGCAAGTTTGGACCAATATCCATAGCTTGGGGATGGTCTTCTCAAACCTGCAATGCTTAATTATATATGGTTTTCCATTTGAAATGAGTTATACTCTTCATAATATCATAACATCGTAAAAAGATTAATTATATATGGTTTTCAATTTGAAATGAGTTATACTCTTCATAATATCATAACATCGTAAAAAGATTCAAGCCCCCCCCCCCCCCCCCCCCTCCCCCTTTTTTTTTTTATTTTTTTATTTTTTTTATTTTTTTATTTAAAGTATTCAAGCCTCTTCTTAGAAGTGTTTGAGAGTGCAATTTTGCATGTTATAAGTGCTATTTAATTAAAATTGCACAAATATAAAGTGTATTGTTTATGAGTGCGTTTTTTAAAAATTGTAATTTGAAAACGTAAAAAATTTACACTTTCAAATCTCAAGAAATTAGGTGTTTTTTTTTAAAAAAAAAAAATGCTAAATTAAGATTTTTTTTTATCAGGGTATCCCATTTTACCTTTAGCCATACATACATCACGTCGACTAGACTATGCCCAGTACGAGTGATTCTAGAGGCCTAACCAGGATCCACAGACTAATCCCTGGCCCCACACCCAACACCACAACGGGTATAAAACATTAAGTCATAGGCTTTTTACATGGGTGGCTGGTCCTAAGAGGCAAGTAGCACCATGAGGATTCGATCAAGGGACCTCATGGGGATTATCCCTAGACGTCCCTGTCTAACCACTTAGCCAACCCTAAGGGGTTACTAGATTATGATTTTACCATATATATATATATACGTTTAACTTCATTTTTTTTAAAATTCTTTTATCTTTAAATCGCAAACCCATTTCCTTACTGTTTTTAATGCAATAAGCTTGTCATGCATGTCTATTTTAGCTAGGCGAGGAAAATCTAAGTTGTTTGCACTTTGTACCAACAAGTATTGGTGATGTTCATACCATTTATAAAGAAAAGGTTGATAGGCAGAAAGAAGACTAAAAACAGTGAAAGTCGGTGTGGGACATTGCCATATATTGCGATGCAACAACGTTGTTGCACCGAAGCCATGCACGCTTCTTGGAGTCGAAGGAAGTCCTCTTCTTTCAATAATTGTATATTTTGTGTCGGCCTAGTCTTTGTGTTTTGTCCTCTTCTTTAATTCGGATGGCCGACAACTTGAGAACACTTGACTTTATCAATTCCTACCCTATAAGGTATCACCCTTCTGAAATCACGACCGATTCATACTCACTAGATCCCAATCATTCCTTAATTTGCTGTGTACATGTCTTTTTTGTATATATTTTTAAGATTAATTATTGAATTTATTTTTCTACGTGAGGGTCTTAAATATTTAATAATTGATCTTAAAATATAATTGTTAGAGTTGTGTAAAAAAAATAGTTGATAGAGTGAAAGAAGAGTTAAAAAAAAAAAAAAAAAATCATAAACAGATAATTAGATATATAAACTCTTTAAATAATAATCAACCAAACCCTATTTTTGTACTATAAATATAAATAGCCACAATCCCCGACCCAATATCTCAAACTTTTGACAAGTTTCATTTGATTTTTTTTTTTGCCTGGACAGATGAGTATGATTGACCTAAAGTGGCCGGAAAACATCTTTTTTTTTTTTTTTTAAATAGTGTGTCCATTTGGTTTAACAATTTTTAAAAAGATAATTAATGATTTTAAAATGTTGTCAATGAAGTTTAAAGGCCTTCGTAGATTGCATCCGTCATGTGGAATCACCATCGTAGATGGCATCAGTACCTTAGGGTATTAATCTTTCGAAAAGTCTTAATAACAGGTTTTTTGTTAGAATTTTTCATTAAATCCTCCTAAAATTTTTAAAATACACTGTTTATTTTTTTAAAAAAAAAATTATAATTTTTTTTAAAAAAAATTCAGGTATGGGTGTTTTTACAAATTTCATTAAATTCTGACCAACACTTAAATTCTAGTAATTTTTTTTCATTAAAAAAAATTAAAAATTTTACCAAGATTTAACAGAAAATCATAATTAGTAATGTTTTTTTTTTTTTTTTGATAAATAATAATGCTTTCTTTTACGCAAAGTTATGCTTCTAATTTGTCGACAAAGTACACAAAGTTATATGTTTGGACACTGGCCATGTATTCACTGGCACGGGACTCTGATCATCTCCGTAATTAATGGTATTGATTTTGCTTTTTGCGCTTCGGATAGAAAAAGCTAAGGCAACTAGGCAAGCCTTGGATAGAAACAAGCCTACGTATTGAGCAAGCCTTGGATAGAAGTTAAAAGAGAGAAACAAGCTCAAATCAGGGGATACTATACAACTTTGGTCCTTCAGAGTCAACCAAAGCATCCACTTTGCCCTCATCAAGCTAGACAATTAATTAGGATTTCCTCATTTCCTTTCTTTTTCTTTCTTTTTTTTTTTGTTTTCATTTGGGTGGCAGAAATATGTTTGGCATGTTAGAACTAATTTATGGTTTTGTTTTGTTTAATATATATATATATTGCGCCCACCAGGTAGACCAAAAATTTGGCGTCACGTACATAAACTACTACTCCCATTCACATGGGTTCCTCCATACTTTTAGTGACTCACTCGATAGGAATTGTGATATTTTTAAAGCCACTTATGAGTTGCGTGTGTGGTTATCATGCTCATGATTCGCTTAATTAAACAAAAGCTAAAAGTGTTTCATTATTGCATTTGAATATGAAAAAAGTGCAGAAATTCACTGATTTAGCAATTAATGTTATAGAGGAGGTCGGAGGGGTCGGGGCAGATACAACATTTTAGCCATCAACATGATTTAATTAGCAACGAAGATATCATTGCGACGTGCACTTTTTTCAAACGGAATTAATATTCAACTGTTGGTTTGTACCAGATACATTAATATATATATATATATATATATATATATATATATATATTTTTTTTTTTCTAAAAAAATTATTTGATTTGCAATTAGCTCTATGTAGTGTCAAAATGAATTAAAAAAATGTTATTGAAGTAGGCCAAAAAAACAATTTACTCTATACAGTCAAATTTTGTCCACTGAATTAACAAATTTTGATAGTGCGATACGTTAGAGCCAGTAAAATTATGACACATGTTCCTATTTAAGTTAACGTCACACTAACGAAACTTGTTAATATAATGGACGAATTTTGATTGTAAGGAGTAAATTGTTCTTTTGGCATACCTTAGGGACCTTCGAGTTTATTTTGATACCACATTGAGCTAATTACAAATCAAGTAAATCACATGGATTAATTTTATATTTTTTTCAAAATTATTAAGAGATAATTCTATAGTTTTTAAAAATGAAAATGTGATTTTCTAAAATGACATGATTTATTCCTTGTAATGATTTGTAAATTTAGGAATGTAAAAAGCAACATCCTAACTCGGCAAAAATATGTTAGTGTAAGTGGGTAATCAAAACGGTGGTATGCCTTCTTCTTTCAGCTCTATTTAAACATAAGAGAATTCTTAACGAGGTCTCTATTTTTTTTAAAAAAATTTAATTACAAGAAAAAAAAAAACTTCTTTTATTATTTTAATTAGCCACTTCTCTAAATATTTTTCTACTTCAAATATTTATTATTATTATCATTATTATTATTGATTTTAGATTCCCATTAATTACAACTCGTACAAGGTCTGAAGTAAACTAGTGGGGTCACCATCATTGATTCAAGGCACACCACAAAACCTTTTCCTTTCTCTCAATTTTCTTTGTAATGGGGGCTTAATTGTTAATTTAGTAAAGTTTGAGATTCTCCAAATATTTGTAATGTGAATGGTTAGGCGGCCTCTAGTCGTGGAATTAGAAGTTTAACCAAACTGGCACCATGGAGAGCGAGCACCACGTGGTAGCTGAAACAACTAGCATTGCTGCCTAAAAAGGATAGGAGGCTAGAAGCCCGATGTGTACGAATTTAGACCACACCCTACGTGGTCAATGTGCCTCTCAAGTTGGTATGCATGGGTTCACCATATCTTCAGATCTGACAAATAAAAAAAAAGAAGAATCTTAGATTGATTAAATTTTTCATTATGATTTGATTTTTTTAATTGTACGGAGAAAAGTTCGCATGGTCGGCTTAAGATAAGAAAAGAGCCGGACAAAAAAGGTCGATGTCCAACACATGAGGTTGCATTGGTTGGTTATGAAATTCTTCATCAAGGGGTAAAAGATTCTCCACCAATCATTTCCTCAATAAGAAACCATAACGGCACAAAAGTTAAAAAGAATGACGATGTATTGACGTGGAGTGGTGACGTCACGTTTCCATTTATCAAACATAAAAAAATAAAAAATAAAAAAAATGAAGGAAGGAGGAAACATACCTCCAAAACTACTACACACCGAGTGTCTATGTCTCTAAAATTAATAATTATGTCAATGTCATATTTAAATTATTAAAAAATATTAATATTTTTAAAATTTAACTAAAGGATAAAAGTAATCTGAAAAGGGTTTAATAAGACAGATATATCTAATAAATTCAAAATAAATAACCATTTTTTAAAAAAAAAATTAAAAAAATGATTTTTTTTTCTTGGAAAGATTTAAAAAACAAAATTAAAAAAAGACAAAAATAATCAATTTAAAAGTCTTTGACCTTTTTCACACACAGAGAGAGATTGTATTGCGGCCACCAGGTAGACCAAAAATTTGGCGTCACATAAACTACTATTCCCACTCACATGGGTTCCTCCATACCTTTTTTTTTTATAGATGCGTTTCAAAGAAACAACCTTTAGGAAAGCAAAGATTTAAAGTTACAACATTAAGGATCTAAAAAAGTACCAACACTAGTAATTGGATCAAAGCCACTGATGAGTTGCGTGTGTGGTTAGCATGCTCATGAGTGGCTTAATTAAACAAAAGCTAAAAGTGTTTCATTATTGCTCTATGATCTATACGGTGCTTGTGGTGATTGATATTCGAGAAATTCATTAATTAGTTTATTAAGGTCCAAATTGCCACGTGTGATCCCGACCCAATATCTCAAACTTTTGACAAAGTTTCATTTGATTTAATTTTTTTTTTCCCTATTGAACAGATGAGTATGATTGACCTAAAGTGGAAAACATCTTATTTTATTTTATTTTTAAAAAAGTAGTGTGTGCCCATTTGGTTTAGCAATTTTCAAATAATTTTTTTAAAAATAATAAATTTAAAATGCTGTCAATGAAATTTAAAGGCCATCGTAGATTGCATCCGTCACATGGAATCACCATCGTAGATGGCATCAGTACCTTAGGTTATTCATCTTTCAAAAAGTCTTAATAACAGGTCTTTTGTTAGAATTTTTTGTTAAATCATTTCAAAATTTTCAAAATATTATGTGTTTATTTTTTTAAAAAAAAATTTAAAAAAATTTCAAAGATTCAAGTATGGGTATTTTTGTAAATTTCGTTAAATTTTGACTAACACCTAAATTTTAGCAATTTTTTTCTTTTGATTTTTCAACAAAAAAAAAAATGAATATTTTAAAAATTTTACCAAGATTTAACAAAAAAAATCATAACTAGTAATGCTTTCTTTTTTGATAAATAATAATGCTTTCTTTTACGCAAAGTTATGCTTCTTTGTACAAAGTACAAAAAGTTATATGTATGGACACTATGTATTCACTAATTAATGGTATTGTTTTTGCTTTTTGTGCTTTGGATTTTTTTGCTTTTATTTGTGATATTGTACTTGCTGAGCGAGGTGTTTTTAGTTTCTTAATGAAAATGTCCAAACCTTTTCTTTTATTTTTTATTTTTTAAAAAAAGAAAAGTAATGAAATTACATTTAGAAAAAAATTAGGGATTCTCGAGCCCCGATACTTTCAAACAAGAAGACTCATTTTTGTTGGCGGGGCTGCTCCGCAACCTCTGCCAATACCTCTCCTTTCTATCTTCATTTTCTGAAGCTTATATATATATATATATATATATATAATCAATCAATTTAAGGGCTTGTGATGCAACTATGTACGTTGGGGCCGACCGAAACAAAAAAAACTTAAAAAACGACAGCCTCCAAGTGGATTGCTGTGCTCTGATTGGCGAAAATTTCCACAAGTCATGATCACTCTCCCTCACCTACTCGATCTCTTCATCAAATCAAAGAGCACAACAATTTATTTTGTAAGCTCGATCTACTACGAAAAGGTGAAGACACAGATTAATGCGGTTGCATTTGAATATGAAAAAAGTGCACATCTTGCGTGGCTGCCAGAGAAATTCATTGATTTGGCAATTAATGTTATAGAGGAGGTTGAAGGGGTTGGGCAGATACAACATTTTATTCATCAACATGATTTAATTCTTAGGAATGAGGATATCATTGCGACGTGCACTTTTTTCAAACGGAATTAATCAACAGTTATTTTATATAAGGATAATTATATCGTTGGTCCTTATAGTGTATTATAATTATTTTTCACTCTCTATGGTTTAAAAAGTGCATGAGAGGTCCTTGTGGTAAGCAATAATTACAAAACGATCCCTGGCGTCAAATTTTTTGACAGATTCTGTTAAGCGCCACGTCAAACCAATAAGAGTGCGTCACGTATCCATCTTAATAAAAAATAAGTAAATTTATTAAAAAATAAATAAATAAACTTATTTTTTTAAAAAAAAATAAAGTTAAAATTCAAAAAAAAAAAACAAAGAAGCAAGGGGTGACTGCGGCCTCCCCAGAGGCTTGGGGTGGCCATCGGACCACCCCTAGAAGGTCTAGGGGCCACCCCCATAGGCTAGGAGTGGCTGACCCACCCCTTGCTTCTTTTCTTTTTTTTTTTTTTTTTTTTTTTTTTTTTTGAATTTTAATTTTTTTTTTTTTAAAAAAAATAAGTATATTTATGTAATTTTTAATAATTTTTTTTATTAAGATGGACACGTGGTGCATTCTTATTGGTTTGACATGGCGCTGACGTGACATTTAAAAAAATTTGTCAAAAAATTTAACGAAATTTGACCCCAGTGATCGATTTGTAATTATTGCTTACTACAAGGACCTTCCATGCACTTTTTAAACCATAAGGAGTGAAAAATAATTATGGCATACCATAGGGATTAACGGTGCAATTATCCCTTTTATATATATAACTGTTGGTTTGTAACAGATATATATATATATATATATATATTTTCTAAAAAAATTATTTGATTTGCAATTAGCTCTATGTGGTGTCGAAATGAATTAAAAAATGTCATTGAAATAGGCCAAAAGAACAATTTACTCTATACAGTTAAATTTCGTCCACTAAATTAACAGATTTCGATAGTGCGACACATAAGTGCCAACATAATTATGACATGTGTCCTATTTAAGTCAACATCACACTAACGGAACTTGTTAATTCAGTAAACGAATTTTGATTGTAAGGAGTAAATTGTTCTTTTGGCATACCTTAGCGACATTTGAGTTTATTTTAATACCACATGAAGCTAATTACAAATCAAGTAAATCACATGAATTAATTTTACATTTTTTTCAAAATTATTAAGAGATAATTCTATAGTTTTTTAAAATGAAAATGTGATTTTCTAAAATGACATGATTTATTCCTTGTAATGATTTGTAAATTTAGGAATGTATAAAGCAACATCCTAACGCGGCAGAAATATGTTAGTGTTAGTACTTCGTCTTTCAGCTCTATTTAAACGTAAGAGAATTCTTAATGAACTCTCTAAATTTCTCTAAAATTTAACTAAAAAAAAAACAAAATCTTCTTTTATTATTTTAGTTAGTCACTTACTAAGCACTACTTAACAAACTCTTTAAATATTTATCTATTTCAATTCAACTATTTATTTATTATTGTTATTATTATTATTATTGATTTTAGTGCAACCACTTCAACATTTCCATAAATTATAACTCGTACAAGGTCTGAAGCTAATTAGTGGGTCACCTTCCTTTCTTCAAGGCACACCACAACACCTTTTCCTTTCTCCCAATTTTTGCTCCCACTCACGTAGCAAACAGTGGAAAAAGTCTCTTGCAAAACACAAATTATAAGGTGAGACTTATATGAATGGTTTCATTCACATGAGTGATGAGTCTCATCTCATATATTTTGTGTCGTACACAAATTATACAATAATCTGTCTCCTTCACAGGACGTCGCTTTCTGTTTTTGGCTGGGTCCAAAAAGGAAATATATTAAAATATGCAGCAGCCTATGAAAATCTAATCATGAATATGAAAGAATGCTGGTAGAACACGTGTACGTAATTCGCTTTTCTACCAAAATTTATAAGATCATGAAAACCTCCAAACACATCTTTGATCGACAACAGTAAGAATTACATATAGAAATTAGCTACACCATTGACATATGAAGTGGTTGTTCTAAAATCAATAAAAATAATAATAAATAGTTGAAGTAGAGAAATATTTAGAGAGTTTGTTATGTGGTAAAAGACGAAGCCATAAAAATAATATTTTTTTTTAAAAAAGAAAAAATTAAAAAAAAAAAAAAAAAAAACACCTTGCAGCAAACTGAACACTATAAACATTTTAGTATTTTTTTTTTTTTAAGACAATTTTCATCTAATAAACATTAGAACCACAAAATTTTTACCTAGTAATTAAATGTTAGAGTTTTTGGAGAGATGGTTAGTTATTTTATATTATTTTGATGTGTTGCATATATAGCATAAGTTTTGCTATCACTGTAATAAAAGTATCAAAGTGATTTTTATCTCTAAATTCAGGTTCCACCTAAGAAATAAATGAAAACTCAAATACTAAATTTAAAAAAGCTGAAAATTCAAGTGCCAATAAAGTATTTAACCATTCTTTTAAAGACAATTTTTACCTAGTAAACATTAGAATCACAAAATTTTCACCCAGTAAATGTTAAGAGTTTTTGGAGGGATGGTTAGTTATTTTAGCTAAAAAGGCAAAATGGCTATATACTAGTAGATAGAAAGTAAGGTGGCAAAATGGCAAAATGGTAAAATATATATACCAGTGATATATTAGTGATAGAGAGCCCCTTCTGTCCAGTCATGGCAGAAAACATGGGTTTTTTGCCCCCAATAACCAGTCTACACATCAGCTAAAAACAATAAAAAAAAAAAAAAAAAAAAAACTGAAATGCTGCTAATGTACCAAATCATCTTCCCATTTTTCCCTTCTCTTCGTTCTTTCTTCTTCTGTTCTTTTTCTTTCCTTTCACCTGGACACGGTGAGGCAGAGGGAGAGAGCGAGTCAGATCGGGGGAGAGAGTGAAACAGAGAGAGAGAGATGTTGTCGGAGAGAGAAAGAGAGATGCCGAGATCCGATCGACGGTGGGCCAGCACCGGAGGAGCACCCCGCTCCACAGGAACTGCCGGACCGTCCCTGCCTCGTCGGAAGTCGGTTATGGCCACCTAAAATCGCACCTCCGACCATCAGTTGACGACCCATAACCGGATGTCGCATCCTGCTCCTCCGGCACTAGCCCACTGTCGATCAGATCCTCTCTCTGTTCGTCTCTCTCTCTCTCTCTCTCTCTCTCTCTCGGCATCTCTCTTTCTCTCTCCAACAGCATCTTGTTAAGGAGGAAAATCAGGATCATGCAGAAGAGGTAAATCCTGACCAAGCTCACTCAATAGCAGACTCTTCTAGACCAACTTGTGACATACCAATTCAGGATTCAATCTCCTCCTACTTTTCTCTACATCAGCACATGTTCAGCAAGTCTTCTCCTCAGCTTACCATAAACAGAAATCACCTAGGAGTCAACACCTGATCAAGCCTCACACCTGCAGCTGCTGTAGTCGCCTGCTGTAGCCGCCTGCTGTCCTGGTTTCAAGGCTCCCATGTTTTCTGCTTCTTTTATGGTCAAACACATGTGATTGATATTGGAACTTGCTCCTCTGTATGTCTTTTTCTTCTCTGTAAATTGCCTTACTCTAAGGACCACCGAGTCTTTGTATACACCTTTGTAAATTCACTCTCTATAAATAGAATTATATCTCTGCACTTGGATTTAACCAAGCTGAGAATTCCTCAAGATTTACATGGTATCAGAGCATACAAGAGCCAACGCTTGTCACTAATCACATGGCATCATCCAGTTCCTCCAATCCCAACTCCTCAACCCAAGCCACCACCATCCAAAACCCTCCAACTGAAACTTCACAACTCTTTTCCATATTGCCTAATCTCTCTCAACTATTCAAACTAGAAGGTCCAAACTACCTAGCATGGATCTCACAATTCCAGCCTATCCTCCGAGGGAATGATCTCCAAGGATTGGTTGATGGTACTGAGTGCTGCCCTCCACAGCTTATTACTAGCGAGGGTGGCAACCAAATTCCTAATCCTGCCTATGTTGTATGGCAGAAGAAGGATCAACTCCTTTTAAGCTGGATAATCAGCTCATTGACTCCAACAATTGTCTCTTCAATGTATGGAGTCAATACATCTTACCAAGCATGGACTGTTCTTGCAGCCAAATTTGCCTCTCAGTCAAAATCCCGGATCTCTCACCTTAAGAGACAGCTCCAAACACTGCTGCAAGGCACCAAGACGTGCACTGAATATCTGAACTTTGCCAAACAGTTGGCTGACCAACTGTCAGCTGCAGGGAAACCTATTGAAGATGACGATCTTATTTCCTATGTGGTAGGAGGTTTGAGTCCCTCCTTCAACACATTTGTCACTGTCCATTCCTTCACAACTCAGGACAAGGAACTAAGCTTTGCAGACTTTCAATCCGAGCTTCTCAACCATGAGATGCTACTGGAAAATCAACAACAGCAGAATGTCTCAGCAGATACTGGAACTTTTGCATTTTACAACAACAAAACTGGGCAGTCAACTCTCCTCCATCAAAACTCCAGCAACTTTCGGAAGCCTCGATTCCCACCAAGACCCAACTCCCGCCATCAACAGTATCCATCAAGAGGTAACTCTCCATACCAGCCCTTTGCTCAAAGAACTAATCCAGCATTTCAGTCTTTTCCCAATAGGAGCCAGCCATCACTTCCCACTAGAAACCAACATCCTACACATCAGCAAGCTCACCCTGAAGTGAATGCACCTCAAGGACCAGCGAGACTTGCCTGTCAGATATGTGGCAAACATAATCACAGTGCCTTGGACTGTTACCATCGAATGGATTATTCCTTTCAAGGAAAACATCCTCCCAGTGAACTTGCAGCAATGGTTGCACAACTGAATGAAGAACTTGGAGCACAGAAGTGGTTGGCTGACTCTGGAGCCAATGCTCATGTCACTGCAGATGCTGGAAACATTCATAATCCTCAACCTTTTGAAGGAACAGACATGGTAGGAGTGGGCAATGGAGCAGGTTTGCAAATTCAAAATTCTGGTTCTTCTTTTTTTCAGCCTTACCCTCTTAACCATCACTCCTTCTTTCTTAAAGATATTCTACACTGCCCCAATGCCTCAGCCAATCTACTTTCCATCAACAAATTCTGTATTGATAATAATTGCTGGTTTGCTTTAACCGGTTCTCATTTCTTTGTTAAGGACAACCAAACAGGGCAGGTGCTCCTCCAGGGGCCTAGTGAGAATGGACTATATCCTATTCCCTTACATCCAAAGCATCTAAATAAATGGAAAGGTCTTGCAGCCCATGTTGGAGTTAAGACCACTGACTCAATTTGGCACCAAAGGCTTGGACATCCTTCCTTGTCTGTTATCCAGTACCTTTTGCAGAAACAGCAGCTCCCTCTTGCTGGATCACTTGACAAGACTCGTGTGTGTGAAGCTTGTCAACTTGGTAAATCCAAGCAACTCCCTTTTGTTGATTCAACTAGATGTACCTTAGAACCTCTTGAACTCATCCACTCAGATGTGTGGACTTCACCTATTCCCTCAACTAGTGGATGTAGATACTATGTACTCTTTGTTGATGATTATAGCCGGTTTACCTGGCTCTATCCTATTCTGAGTAAAGCTGAAGTGTTTCAATGCTTTGTCAAATTTAAGTTGCTTGTTGAAAACTTATTCACAACTAAAATCAAACAATTCCAATCTGACAATGGAGGAGAATATACCTCAAAGCAATTCAAGGACTATCTTTCTCAAAGTGGAATCCTCCATAGGTTGTCTTGTCCACATACATCCCAACAAAATGGTATAGCCGAGAGGAAACATAGACATATAGTTGAAGTTGGACTAACTCTCTTAGCTCAATCGGGTCTCTCCCCAAAATTTTGGGTAGATTCTTTCCTTACTGCCATCTACCTCATCAATCGGCTTCCCACTCATGTTTTACAACAAGAATCTCCATTCTCAAAGCTAATGAAAAGGGCACCCGATTACACACTTCTAAGAACTTTTGGATGCTTGTGTTATCCACTTCTTCGACCCTATGCCAATCACAAGCTGTCTTTTAGAAGTAAGCCATGTATTTTCATAGGTTATGGTGGAAATCAGAAAGGTTATAGGTGTCTTGATCCAACCAATAACAAAATCTTTCTCTCTCGAAGTGTCATCTTTGATGAAACTCAATTTCCTGCCAAAAGCAAGTCTCTCTCCCATGGTTCCTGTCAAGTTACAGCAACATCTGATGACCCTTTAATTTTCCTGCCACTTCCTCACTTCAACAACCCTGAATTGCAACCAGCAGCAACTACTGGACCTGACCCTCAACATACGTTCTCTTTCCCTCAGCAGAATCAGCATCCTTTTAACACATCTGCCATTGACAGCAATGATCCATTGCCACAAACAAGTCCTGATCGTCACCTTCCTATTTCACTCCCTCAAGACACGGAATCTACACCCTCATCCAATACTCCATCTGATTCTTCAAACACAGATCAAACACACTCTTCCTCTACTGAACCTGAACCACCTCTCAACCGAATTGTCACCAGATCACAAACAGGAAACCTTAAACCAAAAGAGTTCCCAGGCTTTAAACTCTTTCACACCATTAGATATCCCATTTCAGCATTTCAAATCACTTCCCTACCTCAAGAACCTTCAACCTACAGGCAGGCCCTCTCCACACCAGAATGGATTCATGCTATGTGTCTTGAGTATGATGCTCTAGTTTCCAATCAGACTTGGACTTTATATCCAAGACCTCCTCATCACAATGTGGTAAGAAATAAATGGGTTTTTAAACTCAAACAGAAACAGGATGGAAGTGTGGATAGATACAAAGCTAGGCTCGTTGCAAAGGGGTTTGATCAGTTGAGTGGAATTGATTACTATGAAACATTTAGTCCAGTAGTTAAGTCAACAACTATTCGGATCATTCTAGCCTTAGCTGTGCAGTTTGATTGGCAAATCAAGCAACTAGATGTATCAAATGCCTTTCTCCATGGTGTCTTAGATGAGGAAGTCTACATGGAACAACCCCAAGGTTTTGTTGATCCCAATTTTCCTGATCATGTGTGCAAATTGCACAAGTCCATTTATGGGCTGAAACAGGCACCTAGAGCTTGGTTTACCCGATTGTCACATGCCTTGTTAAACCTTGGCTTCCAAAGCTCACAAGTTGATCACTCTTTGTTCACTCTTCACCTCGGACCAGTTCACATTTTCCTCTTGGTATATGTTGATGACATTATTTTAACAGGAAACAATGAGGAAACTATGAGCTGGTTGGTAACAAATTTGCAAGCTGACTTTGCCCTGAAGGATCTAGGCCCTCTTGGATACTTTTTAGGCATCCAAGCCACTCGAAACTCTGATGGATTACATCTTCGACAAACAAAATACATCCTTGACTTGCTGGATCGTGCACACATGGCAGAATCTAAGCCCTATCGGGCACCCTGTACAGCAGGTTCCAAAATGTCAAAATATGATGGTGAACCCCTTTTGGATCCAACTGAGTATAGACATATTGTAGGTGCTCTTCAATATGTCACCCTCACTAGACCTGATATTGCATATTCAGTTAACCAACTCTGCCAACATATGCATGCTCCCACCTCAATTCATTTTACAGCTGCAAAAAGGGTCCTTCGGTACCTTAAGGGATCACTCAATTCTGGTTTATACTACAGCAAAGGTCCTCTTAATCTCATAGCTTATTGTGACTCAGATTGGGCAGGGAATCCAGATGATCGCAAGTCCACCACTGGATATGGAGTGTTCCTTGGACCTAACTTAATTTCCTGGTCAGCTAAGAAACAACACACTGTCTCAAGATCCAGTACAGAAGCTGAGTATAGAGCTCTTTCTCTCACAGCTGCTGAATTGTTCTGGCTCCGAATGCTTCTTAAAGAGCTGCACATTGTCTTAACCAGCCCCCCTACCATCTGGTGTGACAATTCTGGTGCCTTATCTCTAGCTTCTAATCCAGTATTTCATGCCAGAACAAAACATATTGAAGTTGATTTCCATTTCATCAGAGAAAAGGTAGCTAACCGAGATCTCCAACTTCAATATTTACCTACACTTGAACAAGTTGCAGATATCTTCACCAAAGGTCATACAGCTGATCGATTCTGTTATCTTCGAGACAAACTGAGGGTTGTCCCTCCCCTCAGTTTGAGGGGGGGTGTTAAGGAGGAAAATCAGGATCATGCAGAAGAGGTAAATCCTGACCAAGCTCACTCAATAGCAGACTCTTCTAGACCAACTTGTGACATACCAATTCAGGATTCAATCTCCTCCTACTTTTCTCTACATCAGCACATGTTCAGCAAGTCTTCTCCTCAGCTTACCATAAACAGAAATCACCTAGGAGTCAACACCTGATCAAGCCTCACACCTGCAGCTGCTGTAGTCGCCTGCTGTAGCCGCCTGCTGTCCTGGTTTCAAGGCTCCCATGTTTTCTGCTTCTTTTATGGTCAAACACATGTGATTGATATTGGAACTTGCTCCTCTGTATGTCTTTTTCTTCTCTGTAAATTGTCTTACTCTAAGGACCACCGAGTCTTTGTATACACCTTTGTAAATTCACTCTCTATAAATAGAATTATATCTCTGCACTTGGATTTAACCAAGCTGAGAATTCCTCAAGATTTACACATCTCTCTCTGTGTTTCACTCTCCCCCAATCTCACTCTCTTTATCTCCCCCCCTCGAACCCATTCAGCGCATCTCCGACGTTCTCAGCTCCGATCAGCGCCAACCCCGCTCCACAGGAATTGTCGGACCGTCCTTGCCTCGTCGGACTTTGCAGACTAAACAGTAATGGGAGCTTTGCTTGTTGATTGATTTGAGAAAGTGAGGTTTTGCTCATATGTGTTCTTCATAATTTCATTTAGTGTAATATGCTGATGTGTCTGTTTTCTATTAGAGGGCATAAAGGGCTTGGTTTTTGCCAAGTCCGAACTGAAGTTATTCTCTTAGTGATACATTATTGGACATCAATGGCCGGACATATCCTTAATTAACGTAAGGTACGTTTGAATTTTTGCGCTTCTGAAAAGGGTGACAAAGACTTGTGCCAAAAGAGATGAAGTTGGTGGTTGCAACTTGCAAGCTCCTTAGCTGCAACTCAATAAATAAGCAGTCTGAGGAACAAACCCAGTACTCACTTTCATGTCTTTTTTGTTCTCTTCTCTTCTCTTCTGAAGACATTGCATGTGCTCTGTCCTTGGGTCTTGTTTCTTCTCACAGATTAGGTATTGATCATGCTCACTTTCATGACTGCTTTGTTCAGGTCTATTCTCTTCTGAAGACATTGTGCTGTGTGTTGTGGGCCTTGTTTCTTCTCACAAATCAGGTGTTGATCATACTCACTCCCAATCATTCCTTAATTTGCTTTGTGTCTTTTCAGTAACGTACGTGTTTAATTGGAATTCAAAATCTTTCCTTTTTCTTGTTTCAGGAAGACGTACGTCCACGTTGAAAAATATGACCAATATCACTCTTGATGATCTTAAGAAGAGCTCTTTTCCCGGAAGTGAAGAATTTAATAAAATCGTAGAGGATGCGAAGAGAGGAGCGGGTGAGGATCAAAACGAGGTAGATCGGCGGTTAACCGAGAGGATCTTGCTAGATTTAATTATTAGACCCCACATGAAAAAGAAGAGAGAGCAGCAGTACTACCTGCAGGACAAGGAGAGTGTGGCCTTCAGAATTGTAGGCCCCATGAAGCAATTCTACCCCAAAAAAGTCAACAAGAATCAAGAAAAGGAAGAAGAAGATTTATGGTACGTAATAGAATTCAATGTGTATAGTCTCACTCAATTGCAGATTTATATAAACATCAATTACATGCTGATGCTGGAGACGAGTTAAATTACAAATATACTACTTGAATTCAATGTGTATAGTCTCACTGCAGTGGTATTAAAACATCAATGGCTAATTAATTACAAGCATATACTACTTCTTATCACTTTGAGGCTTGAGACTCATGTTATCCTCTGTGCTTGCACCAGCAAACCCAAGAAGCCCAGAAAGAATCCTTTGGAGAAGAAGAAGAGTGTGGTCTTGAGAATTATACCACCCAAGAAGCCATTGGACCAGAATCAAGAAATTGAAGAAGAAGAGGAAGGAAATTCCAGGAAACCCAAGAGGCAGAGGAAGAACCCAATAGAGATCAAGGAAATGCCGACCAAGTTCGAGGACAAAATCAAGGGGATGCAGGGTTCGGACATCAAGCCCGTCATTCAAAAAGAATTGACCGCCAGTGATGTGGATTCTTCTCTGGACCGACTTTTGATTCCAAGTGGCCAAATGGGGCCTGAGTTTCTAAGCGAAGAGGAACAAGACAGGATAACGAAAAAAGAAGCCGATAAACATTTCAAAGGGATGGAAGTAGCATTGATAGAGCCAGGCCTTCAGGAATCGACCATCTTCTTGAAAAAGTGGAAAGTGGGTAACACCAACCCCTACGTATTGAGCAAGCCTTGGATAAAAGTTAAAGAGAGAAACAATCTCAAGCCAGGCGATACTATACAACTTTGGTCCTTCAGAGTCAACCATAGCCTCCACTTGGTCCTCATCAAGCTAGACAATTAGCTAGGATTTCCTCCTTTTGTTTTCTTCCTTTTCACCCTTTTAGTTCTGTGACTTTTGTTTCTCGTCAGTTCTTATCATTTGGGGGGCAGAAATATCTTTGGCATGTCAGAACTAATTTATGGTTTTGTTTTGCTTAATATATGTTTGCGTTTAAGAATTTCTGAGGTTGTCTCTTTGATATCTCTTAATTTAAAAATTAGATAGACTTTTCTTTCATGCTAAATACTATAGAACTAGAAAATATATCCTTTGGTATTTTCTTTAATTTTCAATATCATATCATTGTATATATTTTCAATTCGATCACTTGCTATCATGATTGATTTGAAAAAGAAAAAAGAAAAAAAAGAGATCGAATGGAGAGGCCAGGATATGGATAAGTTAGAGAAAAAGCATTTCTAATATTTCAACGCTATCAAAGTGTGAGTGGTGAGGCCCCCGACAGTGTCCCGTACGTGCATTGCTAGTTTGTTTTAAAGGACACGTGTGGAATATTAGGCAAACATGGTAAGATTCTAAAGAAGATGTTGTCCTAAGTACTAAACATGAATTGCTAGTTTGGACCAATATCCATTCGATCATCTTTTGTTTTGTTTTTTCAAATCAATCATATCATTTTTTATAGAGCTTAATTAGCTTTTAAGATCAGTACCGACACAGACGTATAAAGAACAGAAGTCAAAAGCCAAATTTTATTAAACACGATATGATGAACATTAATTAATCTTACAACCTAATAAATGCCTTCGCATTAATTAGTACTAAGACCTTCACGTAAATCCAATAACCCAACCTAAACACGCTTGGGGATGGGCTTTTACTCAATCCTGCAATGCTTATGGTTTTCCATTTGAAATGAGTTACTCTTCATGAAAGAGTAAGTAGAGAAAAGTGTTTTGGTTGCTTAACCAAAACAGTCTACATTTCATTAGAATTTATAGGCGATTACAAGTGGTTAACCATCAGTGTAAAGTGGTCATTGACCAGTGTACAGAAGACAAAACCGTAGGCTAATTACAATGCTTAAGAAAGTCAACCAAGTAATCCTAATCTTATACACTAAGCAGACTGTTGTAGCAGTGAGACAGAGGCACGGTTTGAGAGTTGATAGCTTGCTGAAACACGGCCTGCATGTTGGACAGTTTGCATGCTTTTCTGTGTATGAAGATTCTGCAATGTTGGTATGCTGCAGAAGTGTGTTGGCAACCGATTACTTGAGGCAGCAGATTACTTGTGGCAGTCGAAGGATTGGGAATGTGATGCTGAGTGTACTGGGCTTGATGAGTGTGCTGAGTTGTAGAGGATGTTCTTCAACTAACGGCTAGTAGCCGTTAGTATGCTTATTTTGTTTTGAACTTGCTGTATCCTCTGTATTCTCTGTTTTATCCTTTAACACCCCCTTGCAAACTGATGGGTGGACAAACCATCAGTTTGGTGCGCAACAAACAGAATCGATTGGCTGTAAGGCCTTTAGTAAAGATATCAGCTAGCTGGTCAAAGGTGGGTAAGTATCTGAGAGTAATATCCTTGTTGGTGACCTTCTCTCGAATGAAGTGGAAGTCCACTTCAATATGTTTGGTCCGGGCATGGAACACCGGATTGGAAGCTAATGCAAGAGCTCCGGAATTATCACACCACAGAGTCGGACAAGATAAGAGTGGAAGATGTAACTCTCTAAGGAGCATACGGATCCAATACATTTCAGCAGTGGTCAGGCACATGGAACGATATTCTGCTTCGGTACTGGAGCGGGAAACCACACTTTGCTTCTTGGCCGACCAGGATAGGAGATTAGAACCAAGGATAATTCCATATCCAGTGGTGGATCACCTATCATCAGGGTTGCCTGCCCAATCAGCATCACAAAAGGCATTGAGGAGAAGAGGACTTTTGCAATAATAGAGGCCATAATCTACTGAGCCCTTGAGATATCTGAGTACTCTCTTTGCTGCTGTGAAGTGGACAGAAGTTGGGTTGTGCATATGTTGGCAGAGTTGATTTACCGAGTAAGCAATATCAGGCCTTGTGAGAGTTACATATTGGAGAGCTCCAACAATATGCCGAAATGCAGTGGGATCAGGAAGTGTGTCACCTTCAAATTTAGACATTTTGGTTCTTGCAAGGCACGGAGTTCGATATGGTTTGGATTCAGCCATATGAACTTGGTTGAGGAGGTCTTGGATGTATTTGGACTGTCTGAGATGGATGCCATTAGGATCTCTAAGGACTTGAATACCAAGAAAATAACTCAAGGCACCCAGGTCTTTCATTGCAAAATCAAGCTGCAAAGTAGCTATGAGATGATTAATGGTGGCCTGATGGTTCCCTGTAATGATGATGTCATTGACATATACTAAGATAAAAATATGAATGTTGCCTTGGTGATAGATGAATAGAGAGGAGTCCACTTGAGAGGCAAGAAAACCAAGGTTCAAAAGTGCTTGTGCAAGTCTAGTAAACCAAGCTCGTGGAGCTTGTTTGAGTCCATAAATGGACTTATGCAAGCGACATACAAAATCAGGACAAGATGGATCAATGAACCCAGGGGGTTGTTCCATGTATACCTCTTCATTTAGAAAACCATGGAGAAAAGCATTAGACACATCAAGTTGTCTAAGTTCCCAATTAAATTGGACAGCCAGGATCAGAAGAAGCCAAATAATTGGACTAAATGTCTCATGATAATCAATCCCACATTTTCGGTCAAATCCCTTAGCAACAAGATGAGCTTTGAATCTATCACACTCCCATCAGGTTTTTGCTTGATTTTGAACACCCACTTGTTCCTTACTACATTGTGATGGAGGGGTCTAGGACATAGAGTCCAAGTGTGATTGGATATTAAAGCTTGGTATTCATGAGTCATGGCTGCAATCCATTCGGGATGGACAGCAGCTTGTTTGTAGGTAGAGGGAGTAGGAGGGAGATTAATGGTGTGAAGACATAGAAGGGAATGTCATGTGGAAGAAAGCATTATGAACCCTGGAAACTGTTTGGGTTTTAGATGACCAGTCTGGGATCTAGTGACCATGCGAGTAGGTGCTGGAGGGGGGGAGCTGGCAGTAATAGAAGAGGGGACAATGGGTAGTGAAATAGAGGAGATGTTGGGTGAGGATTGGTCCATAGGAACAGGAGAAGGAGAGTGAGAAGGATTGTGAGTGGGAGACAAAGTTATAAAAATGGAAGCAGTGTGGTCAGTGTGAGTGGGAGACAGATTAGTAGAAGGAACTAAATGCATGGACCCATGTCTAGGTGAGCTGGGGCGGTGAGAAGGTGATGCTGACTCAATTGGAGTAGTGGGACTCGTGGCAGTGTTTGAAGGAAGTGGGTGGACAACAGCAAGTGTGTTGGGAACTTGTGATGTTGTGTTAATTGGAGGGAGAGTGAGAGAATTACCTGGGATGGCCGTGACAGTGCAGGACCCTTGAGAGAGATTTGTACCCTTAGCTGGAAAAGGAAACTCATCAAATACGCCTTGAGATGTAGACTTTCTGAGTTTTAGGATCCAAACATCGATATCCACGGTGGCTGAAGGAGCTGAATCCATGTGCAAAATGAACCCATCTTGGAGGAGCTGAATCCAAGCGAGGTGAATAAATCTGAAAAAAATATATATATGAAGAACTCAGACAAGTTAGAGATGCACTAAAACATAACACTTCTTTTCATAAAATTCATTAACATCTGAAACACAATCCACATGTTTGTGAAGATTGCAACTCATCAACAAGTTTAAACCAACTTTTCTATCTAATTAGCAATTAGCCAATTGGGGATAAAAAAATGCATTAAAACAAAGTATTCCAACAAAATTACATACAAAGTAACATCGATATTCAGTTTTCGCTCACATAACATGTACATGCATTTGAGGCACAAAGCACACAAGTGGGGAGATACTCATACTGGGCCATGTTAATATATCTCTTTTTGTGCGTGTCATAGATAAAATATATTCTCCCATAATAAATTTTCTCCCTCAAAAGAAGAAAAAAAAAGTTTCATATTGAAGCCTTCCATAAAGCTCAGAAGGCTCTGAAAATTTACTATGTACCAATCATACCAGAAACAGATAAATAACTAACTAAAAATTCCAGCACGCAATTTTCAAGAAAATTTTTTAACTTATCATGTTATCGAGACACCAGATACTGAAAAGAAGTGTACAATGTTAAATGCAAAGTTTTAATAGTTATTGGTTCTCAGAAAAATGGCATTATAAACAGGAGAACCTAACAATTCTGAAACTAAAAACATGATAGCAGAGAAGCCCCCACTCACGTAGCCAAGCAAAGCAGAAATGGCTAGGAATATGAATCCCATAAGTGTTATCTGACAAAAGTTAAAGAGAGTTCATCAGTGACCGCCATGAAGAAATATATCAAAATAAAGTTAGAAATGGATGCATTAATATAAAGAGGAAGCAAAGATTATTATAACATGTTTGGACTTGTAAAAGATCCCAAAACGCAAAACAAAGATCAAAGAAAAAGAGAAAAGTCGGTACATCTCAGTAAGAAAAAAAATACTAAAATTTGCATAGAGGAAATTTATTCATCAAAAAATATACTATCAGACTGATAGAAGTTCTGAAAGTGGGTAAAGCTTTGAAAATATTAAAAGCCAGAGATATTATAAAACAATAACTGAACGCATTCCCACCATAAAAATAAATAATTGATATTGTAATAATAATAAGATAACTGACAAATCCAAAAGTCTACGACTTGGGATCAAGAACAAGTCCAATGAAGGAATACCATCAGAAACTAGTATGTTTGTTAATGCGTTTTGGGGGGTGTTTCTGGTTTTTGGGTTGAAAAAGTGTTCTAATGGGACATAAAGGTGAAAACTGTATGTGTTTCATCGTTCACAAAACCTCGAATTCTCAAACTAGTACTTACCATTTACATTTTAGTGTTCCAAGGTTGATTTAAGACTTCAAGTCCCAAGCACTCTTCACTATCAAACCAAATTCTCAAGTTCTACCCATACAATTTACTAAGGAAGAATTCAACAAACAAGACCAGCTTCAGTGCAAAATGAGGACGTTCTCACTCAGTTTTTTTTTTTTTTTTCAAGGTCAGAAAATCCCAATTCTTAATTCCAATCAGATTATGGGAAACAGAATGGAAATCGAGACTGGACCGTGTATTCTGATATTCAAAATTGCCATTTTTCCTGCTCCCTCGTTTTGACATAATCCTCTACTAGCAATTGCAAAACTTCAACAACACATCAACTAAGAATCAGAGATACTGACACCAGTAGACATATCAAACTATATATCCATGTCGTTCTAGAAGTTCATTTCCGCCTTTTAGTACGATCCCCATATCGTCCAATCAGATAGCTTAGAAATCATTAAATCAAATATTCCAAAACAGATTATATGTATGTGCATAGTCTTCAACATACAACTTCACCTAGAGTAAAATCAAAATAGAGAAGCACTTACGGCATCCAAAGGGGGAAGAAATTAACGAAGCGACTCCAGAACGGTTGGTGCACATATTTGGCGACGTACGAGTGATCCACGCCACTGTACTTGTACCTGTGCAACGCAGCTATGCCATGCGACCCTATATACCCCATTCTTCCCAACAAGTCCCCGATTGAGTCTCAGAACAACCCCGCTAAACCACCTGCAGGTAGATTAACCGCTATGTTAATGCAATCAAACAGAACGAAACTACACAAACACGAGCATTTGGATCCATGGAATCTGCATGGCTTAGCGATCTAGAGAAAAATATAGAGAATAACCGGAAAGTGGTAGACAAGAGCAGATCAACAAACGAAGAAAATTAAAAAAAAAAAAAAAAAAAAAAAAATCTAAGAAATGGAGAAAGTGGAAACGAAGAAGTTAATATTACCTCTTTGGAATCGCAGAGATCGAGCGAGGTGAGAAATAGGAGTGAGAGGCGCAAACGGGGGAAAAAAGGCAGATCCTTTATCTCCCGCCCAAAACGCATAGGATTGAAGAAGGCAAATAATTGCTGTAGTTTTATCACCGAAGTAATTAGTAGAAGAATGTTTTTCTTTTTCTTTTTCTTTTTCTTTTTTTTTTTAATTCAATTAGCAGAAGAATGTTGGAAGGATGAAAACGACACCGTTTGATTTCTTTGATTTCTTATTCCTTAGAACTTCAAAACACATACATACTACTGGTTTTCTTTGTATGTGGGACTGTGGTGACCCACTGTGGTCATATCATGTGTGGTGTATTTTCTCAAAAAAGTTTTGTCTGCCAGTTAAAAGTCCAAACTCTTGACCCAACTCCAAAATAATGGGAAACGATATATTTAAAATCACTATTAAATTTTAAATGGATTAATTTATATATTTTATATTAATAATTATTTTCATTCTCACATAAAAAAATGAACATTTAAAAGGGAGCTATTGAAAGAATACTTACCATTCCTCCCAAAATATGAAAATAATTGGAGGCTTCTACGCCTCTCTTCCCCAGTGGTGGTGCCTCCTAGCCTTTTAGGTTATAGAGTTTTTTGTTCCTCCATGATGTATACCATTAGAGGGGTAATTTTCTCCTACCAATTAGGGCTGTGGAGCTTTAGTTCTCCGAGTCTTTACTGGGCTCTGGAGTTTGTGTTGGTTTTGGTTGGTTTTGCTTCTTCTTCTTCTCGTTTTCTCTGACAGGAGGTTCATCTCGAGGCGTTTGGTGGGGAGTTTTGTTATCGTTCGTGTCGCCGGTGGAGCGTTTTTGGGCTTAATCTGTTTAGCTATTTTGATGCTAGATCTACGCTTATCCACCGGCTTCTGAGAGACACGCGCCACTCAGATTGGTCCACTGGTGTTTTCTGGTTCCACCATCGTTTGTTTCGGTCGTGGGGGTCATCGGTGACCTGCGCGTGATTGTCACGCGCCAGGGAAGTCTTCTCTTTGAGCAGTGCGTGGAGGTCTCGCTTCGCCGTTTTTCGCCTTGCAAAGACGGTGCACGGGCACAGGATGGCTGATCTATTGTTTGGCAGCTCCGGGGGAGGCGCGTGTTGTACACGCTCCGGTCTCCGGCGATGACAGTGCCCTCTTCCGACGACTTGGGTTGATTTTCTGTTAGATGTGTTTGTGTATTCTCCAGTTGCTATATACAGTTTTGCTTATGTGTTGCTCAAATTTTACTGGAATTTTCTTTGTTAGGAGGCTTACTTGTAATTTTAGTAGAATTTGAGATTCTATCTAGATAACTGTTTTTTAAGTCAGATCCTTCTAGCTTAAGAGTATGGGGGGTATGTTCCTCATTTTTCAAGATGTAAGCCTGTGAGCTTTTAGAATTATAATAGTACATGTTATTAGTTTTAAAAAAAAAAAAAAAAAAAAAAAAAAAAAAAAAAAGGGAAAAAAAAGAAGAAAGAAGTTTCTCAAAAAAAAATTGGATAGTAAGCTAGTAGGCTCATAGAAGAGTCTCCTCCTCGACTTTTTAGAAAGTGATCCCCTTTTGCACGGCTCTCCTCTTTTTGCTCCATTGGTAGTTTTGGGCATCCGAGTTGAAATTTTGAAGAAAGGCAAACGCTTGCCTTTCAATTCAATTTATTGGATAAGTGGCTAAGTCCCTAACTCCCTCAAGCGGCAGGCCTCAGCAAAGCGCCGCACGGCCCTTACCCCGCTCGCCACTCACCAGTCGCCTCACGGCCCTCACCGGCTCTTTGAAGCACAACGCCGCACCCGCACACATGGACGCCCCCGCAGGCCGCAGCAGAGGAAGGAGAAGGCCCCTGCATTTGTAGCCCATTGCCGACTCATAATCTTCAAATCTGTGAGTTTTCTTTTTGATTTTGATGTGGGTTTCATTATTTCAAGTCCATTTGTGGGAAAAATCAGTTTTTGCTATCTAGTTATATTCTATTTCAAGTTACTATTTTGCGTGATAGTGATGGGTTGTTCTTTCTTAAGCTTTTCAATATTGATTAACACTCCAGCGATACTGCAAGCATTTGTCATTCTGTTGTATTTGATGGAAAGTTCCTGTTTCTCCTTATATTTGTCAATTTCATCTGTTTGAAAGTTACTAATTTTCAGCCTTTAGTATTGCTTTGCATCCTTTTGGATCTAAAATTGCTTTCTTTTATCTGGGTCTTCTATGTCTTAAAAAAAAAAAAATTAAAAAAAAAAAAAAAAAAATTCTGTATTAACCCGCGGGGATCCCCGCCCCGCACGGTTTAAGTGGTTTTCACGGGGCGCGGGGTCCAAAAAACCCCATCCCCGCTCCACCCCCCCCCCCATGCTCAGCCCTAGTCAAGAGTTTGCACTTCTAACTAGCAAACGAAACTTTTGAGAAAATACACCACACATGACATGACCACAGTCCCACGGACAAAGAAAACCAGTACGTGTTTTGAAGTTCCAAGGGTCAAGAAATCACAGAAATCAAACGGTGTCGTTTTCACCCTTTCAACATTCTTCTGCTAATTGAATTAAAAAAAAAAAAAAAAAAAAAAAAAAAAAAAAAAAAGGTAAATATATAATAAATCCCTAAGTCGGATTGCTTTTTTAAAAATCCCCCTCACTTTTTTTTTTTTAAACATTGGATCCTTTAGTTTTTCGCAAATTAGAAACCAGCCCCTCTGTGAGTTTTTCGTCTATTTTCGCAACATTTGTTAGTGCCACGTCAGCATTTTCATCACATCATTTTAAAATATTATTTTATTTTGTAATTAATTAATTATTATTATTATTTTTTAAAAAATTTAAAAAAATAAAATAAAATAAAAAAATAGGGGTTTGGGGGTGGCTATCGGTGCAGCCACTCCCCTTAGGGAGGGGGTGGCCTGCGAGTTACCCCCAAAGGTGGCTCACAACTACCCCCGAAATGGGTACGGGGTGGCCTGGAGTGGCTTTCGGGCCACCCCTATACCCATTTTGGGGTGGCCATGCAGCCACCCCCAAACCACTCTTTCCATTTTTTTTTTTTAAATGTTAATTACAAAATAATATAATATAATAAAAATTAATATTTTAAGATTATGTGGCGAAATGCGGACATGGCATTAATGGAGGTTGCAAAAATTGACGGAAAACTTTTGGAGCGACTGGTTTCAAATTCGCGAAAAAATAAGAGCATTTGTAGTGAATTCGTCAAAACAATGAATTCACCAAATTCTGCCGAATTTTCTCAAAATCACGCCTGTAGCAAACTTGTTATTGCTACAGTAATTCAACGATTGTCAGACATCATTGTCTCTTCAGCCAAGCGACTTTCGATCGTCTCTTCTTATTTTTCATTTTTTTTTTTTAATTTCATTTCCCCGCATACTCGTTCAGACTCAAAGCTCCTTCGCGCCGGTTTTGCGCCTGCCGGAGATAGAAGAAGATCCACGAGGGAGGGAGATTGACGCATTCATGTTGTGATGTCGGTTTAAGCTGAATCGAGCAGTCTTCAGTGTGGTTCGATCTCCGATTTAGCTGTTGATTTTTTAGGGTTTTGGGTTTGCTTCTTTGGAATTTGAGGGGGTTTAGGACTTTGGGTGGTAAACTGGCTATGAATTACGAGCCGTACGATAGTGTCATGGGTATATTAGGACTATAATGTAATAGTCATATTAGTAGTGGGGTTGGATTTTAATATGGGCTAAATGGGCTTGTCCCATTCCAATTATTAAAGTTTAAGTTTTAGGCCATGTCTCATTAGTGATTTGTTTGCTTTCGTAAATTAGAAGCTGAACACCGAATGCTCAGGAGACAGGACATTTTGTAATTGTCCATTTCATTTTGTAATTTTCACTGTTTCGTTCATCAATTCAATCTTTAGTGAATATTTCTTCTATTTCTTTTCATTTCCATTCCAATTCCATTACAATTCATCAAACCTAACCCTAAAAATCCCGTAACAGTAAAGTAACTGTTACAAATAGCAGTGATAAATTTTCGCTCTAAATTTGCTTGCTTTTTGGGTGATTTGGATTTCTGGGCGTGTTTTGTTTGGGGAATTAGGGTTTGGATTTGCTTGAATTGTCGTTAATGTTGGAGTTTTGGGTTTCTTGGAGGGGAAAGAATTGGGTTTTAGGGTTTTGGGACTATAGTTCGTGGTGGGTTGTATGAGAATTTGGTTTTTGGGGTTCTTGAGGACGAAACATGTCCAACTCCTCCGCTTCGTCGTGGTGCTTTGCCCCTGCTCTGAGCGCTTCGGCCTCGGCCTCGGCCTCGTTGGTGTGTCTGGAGCTGTGGCATGCGTGGGTAAGTGAATGGTTTTTGGTTATTTGGGTTTAGGGTTTATGGGTTTTGTGCATTTTGATTGCTTTTAGTGGTTTGTCTGTTTGTTTCCCCATAAAATTAAGGGGGTGAGGGGGAAGGAATGTGAAAAGTTATATTTTTATATGTTTTTTGTTCATATTACATGCATTGTTTTGGCTTATGAATGTTTAGTTATTCTGGTAATGGTTGTGAATTTTTCTGTCCACATATATTTTGGCTTCACCTTGTTTGAATCATAAACCCATTTTTTGAGTGCACATTTGTGACCAATGTACGTGCTTTAAGTTTGATTTGGGTTCTTTGTACGCCATGTTTGGGCACCTAGTGGATAAAATGTTCAAATGAATGTGAAACCAATAAATTTTGGTTTCATGACGGTTGAAAAGTGGTTGGAAGTAGTTACTTTAAAACCAATAAAAAATAATATTTATTTAAAGTAAAAAATATTTAGAGAGTTTAGTATTTAGAACTTTTGAAAATTAGATAGCTAAACTAATAAAAGCGAATTTTTTAGCCAAAATTTGCTTAAATTTTGACTAGTTCATTTCTTTTTTCTTTTTTTTCGATGAATAAGAAAATCTATTATAGACAAAAGAATGAATCTGTACATCCAAACCACCCAGAACCACAATACAGACATAATATCTCTGAAAAAAAAAAAAAAAAAAACACCGAAACACTCAAACCACCCAAACAAAAACACACCATTAACAAAGAAGAACTAAACTAGAGCATGAACATCAATATTCCAGCTTTGACAAAGCCAAATGTTCTCCATATTCTTCTGAAACTTCCCTTTCCCAGAAACTCGATATCGAATCTCCCAAAAAATAAACTTCAAAATCTGCTCTTCAGTTTTAGGCTGGCCCCCAAACTTTATCTCATTTCTCTCCCTCCATATACTGTAAACTGTAGAGCTGAGGATTAGGCGACAAATAGTCCCTAACAAAGTTTTCTCCTTCCAATCAGTACAACCTACTGAAACCATATCATCCCAACTAGTAGGGGAATTCAAATATTACACTTTTGCCTGCAACTCTTTCAGATTCTGGAGCTAAAACCACATGAGAAGAATAAATGGTCCATGCTTTCAATATTTCCACGGCAGAACACACATAGAGTATCACCCTTAAAACCCCATGTCAACATACGGTCACCAGTGGTAAGTCTATTATGCATTGCTAACCAAAGAATAAAAGCTTGTTTTGGAATAGCATATTTATGCCAAACAAAAGGTCACCAGATCACATTGTTCTTCTTTTTCCTCAAGTGATTCCAAGATTCTGCGCTAGTATAAGCACCAATTTTAGAAATAGTCCACACCGGTTTATCCATAGCACCAATAGGAATTTTAGGCAACCTACTTTGGATGATAACCAGTTCCTCAAAACGAGCAGGTCTCCAACACCATAAGCCCTCCTTTAATACAGAATCAAGTTTTGCCTTCAACCGACTATGAGAGTCATAAACAGCTCTATTGCCAAACCGATCAAACAAGACACCCAAAGGATGCCAATTGTCTAACCACATATGAATCCGGCTACCAGTACCGACATCAAATCTGAGGAAAGAACGAGCTAGAGTTCGAAGTTTCAACAACTTCCTCCAACACCAAGAGCTATTATGGGGAATACTTACATTCCAAAAACTATCCCCTTTCAGCAATTACTCTTGAACCCATGCAACCCATGTAGAGCCCGATTGGGCAAAAAGATTCCAGATGTGCCTCAGCATAGAAAAGATATTCCAAATCTTCAAATCCTTCAACCCCAAACCTCCTTCTTTCTTGGGAAAAAATAAATCATTCCAAGCCATCTTTGCCTTTGCAATATTCCCATCTCGGCCATTCCACAAGAACCAATTGAACTTTTGGTTATGTCTTTGATGATCTTCATTGGAAAAATGAAAATGCCCGACCAATAAACTTGGAGACTGTATAGAATAGAGGAAATAAGCTGCAGACGCCCAGCAAAAGAAAGATTCTTGGAAGTCCAAGAATCAATGCGACAAGCAATTTTCTCCAGAAGCCCCTTACAATCCCCTGCAGAAAGCTTTGAGGAAATTAAGGGAACTCCAAGATATCTAACCGGAAAATGGCCTTCCTTCATCTGCAAATCATCCAGCAATGATAACTTCAACTGGTCCGAAACTCCAGAGCAAAATAAATAGCTTTTTGATGGGTTTGCTTTTAGGCCAGACAATACTTCAAATTCCTTTAATGCAGCCTTAATTCTGGAAATGGAAGAAACATTAGCATCAGAGAAGATGAGCAAATCATCTGCAAAACAAAGGTGGGTGAGTTTCATCCTAGAGCATCTATAATGAAATTTAAACCCTGAACCTTCCTTAGTGTAATCCTGCATCAGTCTAGAAAATACCTCCATAGCAAGAACAAACAGGTAAGGAGACAAAGGATCTCCTTGCCTTAACCCTTTACCTCCCTTGAAATACCCTACCAATGTTCCATTAAGGGAAATAGAGAAGCTTGAAGAAGTTATGCATATCTTGATCCAATTTGTAAATCGAGTAGGGAAACCAAAGCATTTGAGGCAAAAGATAATAAACTCCCAATCAACCGAATCGTAGGCCTTCATAAGATCAACCTTCATGGTGCACCTTGGACTATCATCCTTCCTATGGTAATTCCGAACCAGCTCTTGTGCCAAAAGAACATTCTCCGAGATGCTTCTACCAGGGATAAAAGCAGATTGATTTCTGCTAATTAAAGAGTCCAGAACAGGCATCATCCTATTGGATAAGATTTTGGTAATACACTTATAAAGCATGTTAGAACATGCTATAGGCCTGAAATCCCCCATCACAGATGCATTAGGCTTCTTAGGAATCAGGGTTAAAATCGTGGCATTAACCTCGTTAAGCAGCCTGCTAGTAACAAATAAATTCTTAACTGCAGACACAACATCATCACCTACAATGTGCCAAGAGGATTGATAAAAATCAGCTGTATAACCATCCGGACCAGGTGCCTTATTTGGTTTCATGCTGAAAATAGTGTTTTTAACCTCCTCAGCCGAAACAACCTTCTCCAACAAAACAACTCTATCCGCAGAAACAACAGGAGAAATAAGCTGCTGAATTCTGGTAGCAGCAGCAGCAGAAAAATTAGTACTCTTATAACCCAAAAGGTTACTATAAAAAGCCACAGCCATCTCCTTTAACTTATCAATGTCCTCCACTTTATTACCTTGCTCATCATACAGAGAAGTGATAGAGTTACGAGCCTGCCGACCCTTAATAACTCGGTGAAAAAAAAAGCAGAGTTTTGGTCACCAAGCTGCAGCCATTGGTTCTTGGCTTTCTGCTTAAGAAAAGCTTCCTCTGCATTGGAGATAGACACATAGGTGTGAAGGCATTCCCTCTCTTTCAACAGGCATTCAGCACTGCCCCTAGACTCCATAACAGCTTTTTGAGCCATATCAAGGTAATCATGGGCTCTTAGTACCCTACTTCTAAGATCACCGAAGCAATTTGCATTCTTAGACTTTAGGACAACTTTTAGAGCTTTAAGCTTATTACACAACTTGTACATAGGCACCCCATTCATCTCCTGACTCCAACAAGAGGACAGCCACTCAAAATAGTCTTTATGAGTCAACCAGAAATTGCAGAATTTGAAAGGCTTAGGGCCAAAACTCACCAAAGTATCAACCGTGATGATAGCAGGGGAGTGATCAGACACACCTGCGGAGGGAAAATTAACTTTGGTACCTCCAAATTTACTTATCCATTCCTCATGCACCAAAACTCAATCCAGCTTTCGAGCTATAAAACCAGAACCTTCACTTTTATTGTTCCAGGTAAAGAAACAACCACTGAATTTTAGATCAATGACTTCTAAATTGTTTAGACAGTCCACAAACTCCAAATCAAAAGAAAGCCTATCAGACCCCCATTTCTCATCCAGTTGTCTGACCACATTAAAATCACCACTAAGGATCCAAGGATTAGGAGAAACCCTAGCTTTAATGGAAATAAGATGCTGCCATAACAACCTTCTATCAAGAGGATTGTTAGCTCCATAAACAAACGAATGAAACCAACTAGAACCCTCCTTAATAGATCGAACACAGCAACTAATACACTGGCCAATCTTATCAAAAGACATCAAACTCCAATTTATCCCAGCACACCCAAATCCTGCCCAGAAAGTGTTTATCATAATTGAAGCAAAAATCCCAATCTGGAAATAAAGCAGAAACAATAGCACCAGATTTATTCTCTTTCACCCTAGTCTCAATAAGGCAAACAATTTTGATCTTTTTCTCCTTTATTATACTACGAACCTCTCTTTGCTTGGAGGGTTGGTTCAATCCCCTCACATTCCAAACAATGATGTTTATGAATGTGGAGAAAATCCCCTTCCTCCATCCTCCCCCATGTCCTCCAAAATACCCTTCCCTTTGTCAACAAGGATAGGGTTATACTCCTCATCCAAAGCTTGCTGTAATTCCAAGTTTGGATTTTTTAATCTCTTCAACATTGAACTTTACCCTATCAACCTGAGCAAGCAACTGAAAAGAATTAGTCCAGTGACCACTATTGTCAGCAACATTTGACATTGGCTTAGGAGTCTTCTTGGGTTTAACCACTGACCATTGACCAGCACCTACAGGTCCTTGTTTTGTCTCCCCATTAGCATTCAACTTATGCTTATGATGTTCAACCACCTTCTCAGGTTCTTGCTTGCGAGGAACCCTAACAGCCTTTTCAGCCTTGGTACAGGTATATGTGGCATGGCCAAATAATCTGCACTTCTTACACCTAATTGGCAACCATGGATATTCCACCCCAATTGTAAGAATACCCCCATCAAGCCCAATAACCTCAATCTCCTTAGGGAATTCTGCATCAATATAAACTTCTACAAGATCCCGGGCAAACCTTAGTCTCGAATGATTTTCAGTCACCGAATCCTCACAAATTGGTTTACCAATACCACTAACAATGTAACCCAGACAATCAGAAACCCAATACTCCAAAGGTAAATTATGCAATTTGATCCAGATAGGAATAGAAGCTAAAGAAAGCTTAAGAAGTTGCTTAATTGGAGACCATCGGCGTAGAATAATGGGTTTATTGGCAAAATGCCAAAGCTTCTCCTCAAGGACAGTATCTCTGGTCTGCTCATCAACAAAACGAAACAAATATAACCCATTTTCCAATAGAGAAACATCCACCTTCCCATACATTTCCCATAGAGAATCCACAGCCCTCTTAACCACATAAAAGGGTAGAGGTTTATCAAGAAATTGGCCAATAAGGGCTGATGACCACTTCCTAATACCTTTCTCCACAACCTCCCTAGGAGGCTGAATCAAAAGACGCCCATTTACTTGAGTTGGTTCATGGTATTCAAGGGAACCAGTAGTCTTACCAGTTTTGAATAATTGACGCCAATCTTGACTCTCCCCTTTCACCTTTTGAGTACCAATTACAGGTTGTATTTGAACAGAGGAATTTGCTCGAACTTCCAAACCTTCTGAACCTTGCTTTGGCAAAGAAACCCTCTCAACCTCATTAAAACCAGGTAAAGATTCCTTCTCTTTTCCAACAGAGATCGATGGCAATATTTCTTCCTTCTTCTCAAGTTCAGAAGCCCTTGGCAAAGAATCCCAATTAACCTCCAAACTACCATTCTGAGATTCCTTATGCTTCTCAAGAGCAGAAACCCTCGGTGAAAAACCTTCACAATCAGCACCCACATTCACATCTGGCTAATCATTCGATGAGATTTCACTAATCGAGTCAACCATCTCCGATTCACGAACCTGAGTAACCCTTTTCCCACCCCAACTACGATTATGATGCTTAGCCATGGAAACAAAGCTCCCTTTCGAACACGCTCCACCAGAAAACCATGAACAATTGACAGGCAATCAACACCGCCGATCCTACATCGGCACGCGCGCTCACGCGCCAATCTCAGGCAAGCGCGTAAACCACAAACGCAAGAAACTAACTGCCCCAGAGGTTTTCGAATTGCTTATGCCACACGTCAGTAAAGCGCCAAAAAACCACTCCAAGCGTAAATCATTCAATTTTGACTAGTTCATTTCAAATGCTCTAAAAGATCTAATGTTGGAAAAAAAAAAAAAAAAAAAAAAAAAAAAGGTGTGAAATTTTAAAAAAAAAAACGCTTCGAATCAAGGATTTATTATATATTTACCCTTGGAAAAATAAAAATAAAAATTCTTCATCTAGTTACTTCGGTCATTCCTATGCGTTTAGGGCGGGAGATAAAGGATCTACCTGTTTTCCCCCTTTTGCGCCTCTCACTCCTATTTCTCACCTCGCTTGATCTCTGCGATTCCAAAGAGGTAATACTAACTTCTTCTTCGTTTCCACTTTCTCCATTTCTTAGATTTTTTTCATCTTCTTCGTTTGCTGATCTGCTCTTATCTACCACTTTTTGGTTATTCTCTATATTTTTCTCTAGATCGCTAAGCCATGTAGATTCCATGGATCCAAATGCTCCTGTTTGTGTAGTTTTGTTCTGTTTGACTGCATTAACATAGCGGTTAATCTACCTGTAGGTGGTTTAGCAGGGTTGTTTTGAGACTCAATCGGGGACTTGTTGGGAAGAATAGCCAATTTCTCAAGATTGAATTAATTATATAAATACTAAATAATAAAGAATGTAACCATTAACAGGCCTAACAATTACTTATTTTTTAGGCCATTAGAACTAAAGCCTAAAAACTAAACTAACTATCAACTGATAAGAATGGAGAGGTGGTGCTGGGTGGAGGCGAAGTTGTTTGTCTTTTCGATGGTAGAAGGAGCCTCGGTGGTGAGAGTGGAAGAGAGGAGGAGGAACTTCTCAGGATTGGTGTTGCTTGGGGCTCAAAGTATTGGGTGGCTAGTTTCGATGATGGAGAGTCGGTTGTGGTTTCCGGGGGATAAGGATTTTGTTAGGTTCTTCAGGGAGGGGTCTAAGGTTCTCATTATTAGACGAGGTGGTAATGTAGTTGGTAGATTCCTCGAAGTGGCAGTTTACGCTGTGGGGGGTCGGAGAGGGTTTATTTGCATTCCTGAAGGATATGAGGGGCGGGGTTGGAGAAAATTTGTTCTTGAGCTGGGTAAGGTAAGAGATTTTCTCAATATTTCGGATGGGCATGGCACGGTTTGTTTAGCTTCAGTTCCAGAGAGGATTCGGAGAGAAGGTGTTGATGTCAATGAAGGTTCTGTTCCCTTTTTGCCGGTTGGCTTTCCCGGCAAAAATGGAGTTTCTTTTTTCGTGGAAGTGCTGCGTAGAGGCGCCAATTGTCCGGGGGTGGAGAAGAAGCTGTCTCATCTAGTGGTTCCGTTAGGTGAGAAGCGCCGTGAGCACTCGGTTGAGGAGAAAGAGATGCCCCGAACAGAGAAGCCATTGGAGAAGGATTTTTGTGACCGTTGTGGCGCAGAGAACGTGAAGGATGGGAAGGGTGTCAGTCTGTGGCCTATGAAGTCTGTTGCTCGAGGAAAGGGGGGTAGCTTTTGTGGTGATTTTTCTGCAGATTATCAGCTGACAAGAGAAGAGCACACGTTTCCCTTTCTTTTGCTGTGGAAAAGCCAGCTGGAGAAACTAAAGGCTGATGTGGATCAAGCTCTCAGCAGGGTTTGTGAAGGGCTTTTCTCGGTTGGGCCTGGGTCTAAGTCCAAGTGTGGTGGGCGGAAGAAAAAAATTAAGAATAGGAAGAGAAGGCTGCGGTGGGTTCCGAAAGCCCCGAAACCCAGCTCTTTTGACCCGTTAGCAGTCTCGGTAGGGCACTCTGAGGGGGATCCGTCACCCGCGTTGGATTGTGGCGGGTCAGAGAGCCCTCCGGCAGTCTCTGAGCCTCCAGGTGGGTCGCGTCTCTTGTCTTTAACGTCCGGTCCCTTTGTTCCGGAGTCCAGTCCCATGCAGGGCCCTCGGCCGGATTTTGGCGTAGCGGCTAGGGAGGATGGAGTGGGTTCGTCGGTGAGGATGGGCTCTTTTCCGGTGACTCCAGAGGGTTCCGGTGGGTCGTTTTCTTCGTTTTCTTCTACTGGCGTCAAAGATTTGGTGTCTTCCGTTCTTGGTCTGGAGGGCCCGGAGTCCAATCTTGCTGTGGTAGACTCTCCGATGAAGGCAGAAGATGCACTGGTGGTCAGGGATGGCTCGGACCCTTTGGAAACCTTGTTTGTTTCGGTTTTTCTCCCTCTGCTCCTTCTTTGATTTCTGGCCCTCTCGGTTTGAGGTCTAGGAATGGGTTGGTTTCTGTCCCGATCTCTGAGGGGGAGGGTGTTTCTTCTGCGGGCGTTCCTAGAGAGCAGGAGGGCTCAAAGGATTTGTCCCTTTTCAGTTTCCAATCTGTGTTCAGGTCTGTAAATGTGGAGGGTGGTGTAGGGGATGAGGGGGAGGGTTTGGGCCCATTATCGGTTCTGCCTTTGGCAGTGGAGTTGGATAAAGATTTTGTTTCGAATGTGTCTCCTAGATGGGTGATGGAGAGGGTGAAGGGTTACTACAAACTAGTAGGAGTGTCGTGTGACCAATTTGAAGATAAATTGTTGGCTTTGTTTGAACAAATTGAAGCCAAGCGGGACCAATCCTTGGCTGATTCATTGGCTTTGGTTGCCTCTATTTCAGGAGTAAAAGGCCAGAGGGAGATTAAGCGGCTGGATGGTTCCATTAACTATGAAAAGAAGGGAGAGCAATCTTATAGAAGGAGAGGAAAGAGCAAGGGCGTGTCTTGTGTTAATGAAGCTTAATATTCTTTTTTGGAATGTAAGGGGGATTAATGAGTTGGATAAAAGACTGCGTATTAAAGGGCTCATTAGAGAATGAAAGGTTGATTTGGTGTGTTTGATGGAAACAAAAATGGAAGTCATTACTAGTGAGGTGGTTCGAAGTCTATGGGGTTGCCATCTTGTGGATTGGTGTTATATGGGGGCTAGTGGGGCTTCAGGTGGGATTTTGATTATGTGGGATAGGAGGGTTGTGGAGAAGGTGGATGAATGCATGGGACGGCATATTTTGGCTGTTTCTTTGCGTAATGTTGATGATAAGTTTTTATGGGCTTTTGGCGGTGTGTATGGGCCTAATGATGATGGGGAGAGGAGGGTTTTGTGGAATGAGATGGCTGGATTGATGAGTTGGTGGGATAGACCGTGGTGCTTTGGGGGTGACTTCAATGTGGTGCGGTTTCCAAGTGAGCGATCGGGAGTTGGTGGTTTTTCTGCTGCCATGGAAGATTTCTCGGAGTTCATACATGGGCAGAGTCTGGTGGATATTCCTCTCCAAGGAGGGCAGTTCACTTGGTCCAATAATCAGGTTTGGTCTAAAATTGATAGGTTTTTGTTATCTCCGGAATGGGAAGAGCATTACCCTGATGTGTCTCAAAGTCGTTTGCCTAGACTTTTATCAGACCATTTTCCTTTGATGTTGGTTTGTGGATCGAATAGAGACGGGAAAAAATACTTCAAATTTGAAAACATGTGGCTCAAATCTGTTGGCTTTGTAGAACAAGTGCAACGTTGGTGGGAGTCCTATGATTTTCAAGGTGTGCCGAGTTTTGTGCTGGCTAGCAAATTGAAAGCTTTAAAAGTGGACTTGAAGATTTGGAATGCGGAGGTTTTCGGTGATGTGGGGAAGAAGAAGAAGGAATTATTAGAAGGTATTAAAGAGTTAGAGTGTTTTGATGAAGCTCGGGGTTTAGTGGAGGAGGAGCGGGTTCAGAAGTCAGACATGATCAGGGAGCTGGAAAAAACTCTCCTCTTCGAGGAGGTTAATTGGAGGCAAAAATCTCGGGCTCTGTGGCTGAAGGAAGGGGATAATAACACTAAATTCTTTCATCGGGTGGCCAATTCCCACCGGAGGTACAATCATGTAGGAGTTTTGAGGATTAATGGGGCTTTGTCTTCGGATTCAGTGGAAATTAAGGATCATATTGCAAACTATTATGACTCTTTGTACACCGAGCAGAGTTCGTGGAGGCCTAGGGTGGATGGAATTTCATTCTCCTCCATTGATGCGGATGAGTGTCTTTGGTTAGAACGAGGTTTTGAGGAGCAGGAGGTGTGGGAGGTGGTGCGGGAGATAAATGGGGATAAGGCACCGGGTCCAGATGGTTTTTCTATGGCTTTCTTTCAGAAATGTTGGGGGGTTCTCAAAAAAGATATTATGGCGGTATTTTCAGAATTTCATAATAGTTGCCAGTTTGAGAGGAGTTTGAATGCTACATTTGTTTCCCTTATTCCTAAGAAGACTGATGCTTTGGAGGTTAAGGACTTTAGGCCTATCAATTTAGGCAGATCTGAATTGGTCCCTATTGGCGAGGTGGAAAATGTAGAGTCTTTGGCTCATATTCTGGGTTGTAGAATTGGGTCTCTGCCAATGACTTATTTGGGTATGCCGCTGGGGGTGTCGTTCAAATCTACTTCTATTTGGAATGGGGTTATTGAGAAGGTGGAACGAAGGTTGGCTAGTTGGAAGAAACTATATTTGTCCAAGGGTGGTAGGGTGACTTTGATTCACAGTACTCTTTCTAGCATTCCTACTTACTATTTATCTCTGTTCCCTGTTCCTGTGAGTGTAGCTAAGAAACTGGAGCGGCTTCAAAGGGAGTTTCTGTGGAGTGGTTTGGGTGACGAGACTAAATTTCATTTAGTCAATTGGCATCGAGTCTGTACTCCAATTAAGGCTGGTGGTCTGGGTATTCGTAATGTTATTAATTTTAATCAAGCCTTATTGGGGAAGTGGGTTTGGAGGTTCTCTCAGGAGCGCGAAGCTTTGTGGAGATCTGTGATTGAGGTGAAGTATGGGAGTGTGAGGGGAGGTTGGTGCTCTTTACCGGTTACGAGGCCTTATGGTGTCAGTGTTTGGAAGTTTATTCGAAGGGGGTGGGATAGTGTTGCCAGGTTCTTGCGTTTTGAGGTGGGAGATGGGTCTCACATTCGTTTTTGGCATGATCTTTGGTGCGGGGACAAGCCTCTCAAGCTCTGTTTTCCAACTTTGTACTCTATTGCGCGTTCTCTGATGCTTGGGTGGTGGATAATTTGTCTGTGGTAGGAGGCGTGGTTCATTGGAATGTTCTCTTTACGCGCTATGCTCAGGATTGGGAGGTGGAGATGGTGATGTCTTTCTTTGATCAGTTATACTCTACTCGGGTTCGGCATGGGGAGGTTGATAGGGTGGTGTGGAATCTTTCCAAGAGGAGGATTTTTGAAGTGAAGACTTTCTACAAAGCTTTAGTTTGTCACGAGGCGGCCTCTTTTCCTTGGAAGGGTATATGGCGTGCTAAAGCTCCGAAGTGGGTGGCGTCTTTTTTTGGACAGCAGCTTTAGGAAAGATCCTAACTCATGACAATTTACGTAGGCGTGGTATTGTGGTGGTAGAGTGGTGTGTTATGTGTAAAAAGCATGGGGAGTCCGTGGATCACCTTCTTCTTCATTGTGATGTGGCGCGGGTTGTTTGGAGTTTTTTTTATAGCTTGTTTGGGGTGGAGTGGGTTATGCCTAGTAGTGTCGTGGATTTGTTGAGTGTTTGGGGCACTTTACTGGGTCGTGGTCCTGTTTTCCGTATTTGGAAGCAGGTTCCTTTATGTGTTTTGTGGGGCTTGTGGTGTAAGAGAAATTCTAGGCTTTTTGAGGATGTGGAGGTTTCGGTTGGGGCTCTTTGTAGAAAGGTGCTTAATATGTTATATCTTTGGGTGGCGGCGCATAGCCTGGGTAGTTTGTTGTTCGCTGACTTTTTACTTTCTTGTTTTTTCATTTCCTCTATTTAGGGGCACTTTTGTATACTTCCTGTGTACTAGGGTTGTGCCCCTTTGCGCTTTCTAATGAATTCTTACTTATTAAAAAAAAAAAAAAGAACTAAAGCCTAGTCCTATTGCCTCGAGAAACCCAAGCTAGGCCCAAACCCAATACACAACTGAGTAACCCAACGCCTTGGAGTGAAAGCTTCCACCTTGTTTTGCGCTTGTTTTCTGTTTTCTGAAGACAGAATCAGGGAGAACAGTCCGAAATCACCAGGTTTGTTCTTTGCTTGTTCGAACCAAACATATTACCATCTCTCCGGCCTAATTTCTGCAAATTTTCTGCAACTATTGTGCTCAAATTGGAGAAATATAATGAGTCTCTCTCCATTCAAGTTGGACATTGATGACCTCATATACGAGTTTGCTGAGGTACTGCATAGTATTGAACAATCTTTTGTTTAGTACTTGTTCTATGTTTATTCTAAGGCTTGTGGATTTTTCTTTTTGGGAGTCACAGGGTGAATCAACAGCTTTGGCTGATATGAAGAGAGTATGGCTTTCTAAAAAGTTCTTGTACATATATGAGGCTAGTCCTTTTTCCAACTTGGCCTTCTTCATGCAATCGTTGTATTCCCATTCAATTGGTAGTGCGTTATTTTATGATGTTTACGTGAACTTTTAAAAGTTTTTGCTCTCTATTGTGTTTGTTGTTTCCCTACACCAAGGTAACTCTCATTTACTCCTATGCAGGTTACATGATAAGTAATGTTTCTTTATCACACAGACTGGGTGGGCTTTTTTGCCTTTACTGCCTCTATGAGACTCAGCCTTTCAAACCCCCTTTCAAAATTTATCTATCACTCGGTACGATTTCGCCTGAAACTTTGGTATTGAATTTTGAGCAACTTTTTATATATTGCATTATTGTGGGAGTACATTGGCGTGGCAATATTCATATAGCTTTTGCTTGACATGTGATGCAATGTTGATATAGCAATAATTCACACATCTTCCAAGCTTTGTGCCAGCTGTTTGGGGTTGGGTACCGTAACGACTCAGGAAAAAGCACTAGCCACATTTGCGCTATTATCTCAAAAGAACGAGTCAATTTGAAGCTTTCTTAGAATCACTTATAAAGCCCAGTTTTACCTAGTAAATAATGAATGTAGGACTTAGAATCCTTGAATATCTCTTATAAACCACTAACTCCCTATGTGGGCTACTCATCTTTCCAATATGAGACTGTGGTGTTAAAACTTCCCCCTTAAACTCTTGACCTCTTCGTCAGGGCTATGTCATGTAGTACTGACAGTATCATTTGTAATGACCCAGAAAAAAGCGCTAGCCACATCTGCGCTATCACTCCAAAAGGACTACTCAATTTGGAGCTTCCTTAGAATCACTTATAAAACTCAATTTCATCTAGTAAGTAAGCAATGTGAGACTTAGCACCCATGAACATCTCTTATAAACCACCTACTCTCTATGTGGACTACTCATCTTTCCAATATGAGAGTGGAGTGTTGCAGGTACATTCCATTCTGCATAGGAAAACTTATTTGATGACAAAGTTTGTTTAATGATTTGTTAAAGTAAACATGAAAATCCGACAAAGATGTTTAGTTGGCCTTCTGCAACCATTGTGGACTACCTACCATAAGCTTGCAATTTAAGTTTATAGTAGTCATCTATATTTGTGATTGTAATAGTTGTAAACTTGTAGTTTTGTTTACAGTGGGTTGTTGATGTTCTTTTTCCCTATTGTATCAAGATATCCTATTTTTGTAGGTTTGCACTCAATATTAGTTGTTTTTTTGGTTTTCTTGTAGTTGTAATAATGCAAGAAAATATGCAGCTTCTGGATGTTTTAGGGAGGCATTGATGGACTTGTTGGGCTTTTGTTTGTTGTTTCTCATTACACTTCCTAAAGCTTAATGTTTTGCTTGCTGTATAGTCTAGCGATTCCAGGCATTAGAATTTACATTCAGTAATGCCAAGTCTTTGTGGCTTTTTTTGAAGTGTTCTGTAGGAATAGGCTCTAAGTCCACAATGTTTGTGGTCGGGGGCAGAGCGCAAGTCATTTTTATGGGTGTAAAGGGGTGTACTCCCTAGTTGCAGTCACTAATTGATTGAAGTAAAATTTGTTTTTGTTGACCATAAACTTTTTGGCTATAGGTCAAAATTTACATTTTTACTTACATATCTATCCATAACCACTTTATTATTCTTAAATCTTGGTGATGGTGCGGAAAGAAAGATCTCAAACGGTTATCTCTTTTTCGCTTTCCTATTGCGAAAGTGCTGCCTAATAAATTGAAAACTGTTTTTAGGAAGTTTCTGTCTATTTCTCAGAACGTGTTAATAAAAGGTAAATTTCAATCTCCCTTCTCATTATTAACAAATGTTTGAATAGTTGCTTGACATTGGGTATTCTGGGAGTGTTGAAGCTTATGATCATATCAAGTAGACGTTTTTTATGTTTTTGTTGTCAAGGTGCGACTTTGGGGAGTGATGGAGAAAATAAATTTTTTATTGCATATCGACAGTATGCTTCTCGGTTCTAATCAGTTGCTTTGTGGTTTCTTTAAGAGCTCTGTAGGATTACGGCGGAGGGTTTCACTTTTTCCCACATATTATTGTTTTGATGGAACTGCTTATTAGAATTTTATCGAGGGCAGTAGGAGGGGGCCATATGAGTGGGTTTACATTTGGTATTATGGGAGCGTTGAAGCTTATGATCATATCAAGTAGACGTTTCTGATGTTTTTGTTGTCATGGTGTGACTTGGGGAGTGATGGAGAAAATAAATTTTTTATTGCATATCTACAGAATGCTTCTCGGTTCTAATCAGTTGCTTTGTGGTTTCTTTAAGAGCTCTGTAGGATTACGGCGGGGGGTTTCACTTTTTCCCACATATTATTGTTTTGATGGAACTGCTTATTAGAATTTTATCGAGGGCAGTAGGAGGGGGCCATATGATTGGGTTCACATTTGGTATTGAGGCCAATGATTACATGGAATCACACTTACTTTTTTCTGAGACGTGTTAAATTTTTTGTGGTACGGACCTAGATCAAATCCCTTCTCTGAGGTCTGTTCTTCTTTGCTTTAAAGCCATTCTAGGATTGAAGGTTAATTTGGGAAAATCAAATTGGTGCCTGTTGGTTGTGTTGGATGTGGAATTGCTAGTGGGGATATTCTTGGTTGCAAAGTGACTATTCTCCCCCATGAAATACTTGTGTTTGCCCCTGGAGTCACAAGTTGAATCAAGAGCTATTTAGGATGGAGTGTTTGAGAGGATCGAAAGCCGATTGGAAAGCTGGAAGAAACTGTACCTATCCAAAGGAGAAAGAGTGACCTTGACTAAGAGTACATTATCTAGCTTACCCTATTACTTTCTTTTTCTCTTTCCTTTGCTTGTTGAAATAACTAATCGTCTTGAAAAATTAGAAAGAGATTTTCTTTGGGGTGGGTTAGGAGATGAGTTTGAATACCAGCATGTTAATTGAAAAACAATGTTTGCTTCTATTCAAGATGGGGGTAGAAGGCTTTTGATTTTGAATCTAGTTTTGTTAGGTAAATGACTATGACCTTATTTGGAAGAGAAAGATCATTTGTGGAGGAAGTTGGTGATTAAAAAATATGGAATTTCATGGGGACAACAGCATATGAATGAAGTTTGGGGTCCCTATGGAGTTTGCTTATCAAAATATACTATGAGAGGTTTGATGAGGGGGTTGGGTTTCATAGTGGAGTTTGGTTTTGGGATAAATTATGGTGTGGGGGAAACTATGCTGAAAGTGACATTTTTTGAACTTTTCATATCTAATGAGATTAGAATGCAATAGTGGTGGAAAGTGAGGATAAAATTCTACTAAGGTTCATTGGGAGAGTTGGGATAAAATGGTTTGGAAGGTTTCTAGAAGTCGTGGTTTTCAAGTTATAATTTAAGGTTCTAAGAATGAAGGGTGGTAATCTTTTTTCCCGTGGAGGAGTATGTCGAAGGTAGCATCACTAGAGTGGAAATGTTTACTTGGACAGGAGTTTTAGAAAAGATTTTAAGTAGAATCGGTGCTGCCTCCTTGAAAGAGAGACGTCTTGAACCATTAAACAATGGGGTATACTTGCACGATTGAAAAATTGGATAATTGGAGGAAGTTTTGAATGGTGGTAGTGGATTAATGTTGCATGTGTAAATGAACCGGGGATATCATATCCTATACTTTTGACTGTTAGCTAGATAATTATGTTCATTGGCGTTTCATGATGAAATTTTGGGAGATAGTTACTTTTTGTGTCATGTGTGAACACACACTTAGAGAGAGATAGAGAGAGGGAGGGAGGGAGGGAGGGAGGGGACTATCCATAATAAAGTTGAAGTTTCTACTTTTACATTCGTTCTATGATTGGATAATGCGAGCCAGTTTTATCAGTTTTTGGTTAGACCCGTTTTATTTAAAAGATCATATCTTTTGATTTTAACATTGGATTGAAACAAACTTGGTGGCGTTGGAAAGCTTATTCAGAGGGCTACACTTTTGTATTTCATGAACATTTCATAATTCCAACGTGTACTAGGCAAAATTTGTCGTTTTGTATAATTTGTAATGCAAAGTGTTTTTATTTTGTTTTGTATTTTTTTTTTCTTGTTAATTTTTTTTTTAAAGGGTTTAGAATTTAGGCCATATAAGCCTATTAAGATGGCTTGAGCCTGCAGCTTATGTATTTTTATCAATTATCAATATGAAACACTCTATGAGCGATTTTCTATTCCTTTTGCCTTGATTCCTTGATAGAATTTTGGTTTGAGAAGAGTTGTGATTCTATTGTTGTTTGCTATTGCGAACCCACTTCGCTACTCTGCATCATTGAACTTGGGCCATGAGTTGCTTTTCCATCTTAAATTTGTGGGAGTTTTTTGAAATGTAGACATTAGTTGTTCCTTTTTTGTGTGTTTCTTGTATACTTTCCAAGTACTAGAGTTGTGCTGCGTTATTGTGACTTTTCTTTTTTAATGAATTACTTGTAAGAAATATTAGTCTTTTGTACTATCCCTATCAAACTCTGCCAGCTGGCTGACTTCATTACTTATTTATCTTGCATGGGTTCTGATGAAAGTTAAAATATACTTTGTCTAACTAATACCTTAGATTCTCTCTCTCTCTCAGCTTACCTACATTCCCATTTGACAGGAGAGCTGAAGAAACTTAAAGAGCTTGTTGTTGATGCAAAAGAAAAAGGTGTAAAAGTGGTATCTGCTTTGGGTATCAGAAAAAAGCCCGGCCCAAGCTAGGCCCATGCACAACTTTCTATCTGAAGACTGAAGTCCTCTCCCGCTCTCTAGTGCCTAACAGTGACACATTTTCTGAGAACTCCCAGTGTTTCATCCCCATGATTCTGTTCAAGCTTCATCAATCCTCTCCATCGTTCCCTATTTCCCAAACTACCCCTCTCTGCCTCTCTCTCACCCCACCTCAATTTCCAATTCTACCCCTCTCTCCAACCCCTCACAAAACCACAGTTTTCCTTAAACCCAACCCCTTCTCTTTCCCAATCCCTCTCTCCAATCCCACCTTCAAATTGTTTAGTGTTTCGAAAGCTGAAGCACCGATTGCTGGCAATGAAGGAGGCTACACCAAACCTTCACCGGAGCTGGAAGACTTGTCTCCAAACGGCGCCGTTTATCGGAAGACACTGGCATTGGTGGAGTGCTCCATGTTCACCGCGCTCACCGGCTTGGTTTACTTCTTGAGCAATTCTCTCGCAATTGAGGTTTGTGGGGATAAATTGCAAAATGGGTCCTTGTCAATTTAGTTAAAGAAGTGAAATTTTCGCTTTCTTTGTGTTAATGTTGTAATCTACGCCTCTCTGATGGTGTTGGTAACTTGGTACTGTCTCTTGTAAAGAAAAGTAAGAGGGATGGATATGGAATTTTGTAGCTTTGTTTTTTATTGGTTGTTAATATAGTTCTCACGTTAGTACAAACTTTTACGTATTCCAATTTTAACTTGCTAACTTTCAACTTATCAAAAAAAAAAAAAAAACTTGCTGACTTTCTGTGTGATAAACAATTTCCTCTCATATGTTCCATGGGGTTATTTCTGTTTCCCTGCATTGGCTATTTAATTTAAATCTTTAAGTTTTCTGGCTTCTTTGGTTTGGAATTTGGTTGTTATAAATAGGTCTTCTTGTCATTTCCTGGCTGCATATTGGTGATTATATAAAGTATGACTCATTTGTAGTAATGTGCAGATTTGGTATAAATGTCATTTTTCATACTCTTTTTAATTTAACTTGTATCAATCCAAAATAGAAACTAGAAGCAAGTAGCAGCGCACACAGCTTGAAACCTGAACAAAACAGACTTTTGTACGTACAAGATCAAACAAACATAAATCTACCCAGCAAAAACAGGAAATGGGACATTCCTTTTTTTTTAAACCCCCCCCCCCCCCCCCCCAACTTAATAGAATTCTTCAGTTTGGTATAAGAAGCCATTATATGTCTCATGTCTGCTTATGGATTCTTCCGTGCATTGTTTCTCAATAAGATATGGTTTTTCACAGAATTACTTTGGCTGTGTCTTCTCGTTGCCAATAGTAATCTCCTCAATGAGATGGGGCGTTGCAGCTGGAAGGAAAACTATGGTTTGTACCCATTTATTCCCACCATATTAGAAGATCAGCACTTTTTTGGAAGAAAAACGTATAGATCATTGAATTATAAACTTTTGTAAGTATGGAAATGATTCTTTTTCTTGATAGGTGGCAACAACCATGCTATTACTTGTCTTGTCTGGTCCAGTGAAAGCCTTAACCTATCTGGTGAGCTTCCCTTCTGCCTAACAGACCTTGTCTTGTTTCTGTGCTTGCCTTTTGTGACCTTAGTTTGTATTCTTTCTTTCTTTGATTTTTTGTAATCAAAACAATATGTTCTGAGCTCTTCAATTGTAATATGCATGGTTTTCGTACGATTTTAGTATATTATAGATTCAAAGCTTTCACTTTCCAGGAACTTATTTTCTTGGTCAAATTTCAATTACTTTTGATTTGTTTGAACTTTTTTTATGTTAATTTGTGAATATATAAGATACATGCATATATTCACTAATTAGCTTCCATCCTTTGGGATAGCTAGGTGTTCTTTTGTTTTATTTTCTTTTTCTTTTTTGGAGTGGGGGGCATAATAGCTGGTAATTTACCTACTTTTTGGATATTCCTCTTCTGCAGCTTAGGCATGGAATAGTTGGCTTCACAATGGGTACTTTGTGGAGGTATGCGATGCTCATCCCGTATCATTATTGATGATTCTTATGTTGGCAAAGCGCACACTTTCTTACAAAATTTGTTAGATTATTTTAAATTGTACAACATTATGTAAAAATTTTGCTATTTGTTTTCTTTGTTTTGGTCCTTATTATCTTATGCAAAAACTATGAATCTTTGATTTCTGGACAAGTCAAAAGTCAGGCAGTAACATCTCGGGTTTCTTGTTTTTGGCATATTCTCAGGTCAGGAGCAAATTGGACTCTTTCAATTTTGTTGTGCACAATCGTAGTCTTCGCTCCACTTTGCCTTGAATTCTGTATACCTTTTAAACATTGCCTTCTATTTCCAAATTTCTTTTGACAGTGAGAATTTTATATTTGCAGGTTCGAGCAATTGGTGCTGTGGGATATGTCTTAATAACTTCATTCTTGCTAAGAGAAAACATACTTGCTTTGGTAATTGATAGTCCTTTCACCTCTGAGGTTTCAATTTGAGTCCCTGCAATTCATTCACAGATTTCTTTCATTTGCTTGTAGATCACCATAAACATTCATACTTCTCTGACATTCCTTCTCACTGCTACGGGCATTAATACAATTCCATCGATGAATGTGATATATGCCATATTTGCAACCTTGGTATCCCAAATTCTTCACCTGCCCTTCTTCCTTGTACTTTTAACATCCTCCCCCATCCCCGTAATTACTTGTCGACTAACATGTTCGTTCTCCTTTCTATTTTGTTAGGTTTTACTGAATTGTGGATGCTTCATATTCTTGCTCCACATTTTGTATTCTGTGTTCCTTACCAGGCTTGGGATGAAGGCTTCACTGAGATTGCCAAGATGGATAGAGAGGGCTGTATAATTGCATCTGCTGGCAAGGCATCGAGTCATTTTTAGTTTTTGTTATACCATTCGTTAAACGTGTAAGAAAAAATCAATAGCTCTTTTTTGCTGTTGGGGGAGGGGCTCTCCTTTTGGTTAGATTCAGTATACGTATTCAAGTTAATTTTTCATGTAAATGTGTTTCAAGTCATTTGTATTGGCAATAAATCTGATTCTTGAATTGCAACTACCATAAGTCACTACCGTAAACAAGATTACATGCATAATTGGTGAAACATATATGGTTTTTCTTTCTAATTGTAGTGGCGCACTTGGGTTGAGATTGTCTATGAATCTGAGCCTAGTTCCGAATTCTGAAAGTTGTGAATCACATCCACACAAACACAACAAAATATGTGATACAACATAGAAGTTGGAAATGTTTCCAAAACTGTGGCATGTACACAGCGGTAGAATATATTACCAATTAACTTTGCTTTTAATATCTGTAATTGTATCCTTCCCCTCTTTAATTTTTATCCCATTCAATAAGATTCTTTCTGTACCATGTAAGTCGTGTGTGTTGCTGTGGTCCAGTGCACAATTGCTTTGACTCAGTTGAGTGTACAATGGCAGATATCAATTCTGGGCATGTGCAGGGCATATCCCACACATTTCAAAGCATGGCAAAGGGGATGCCATATCATACCTGTTGTCCAACGGCAACGTGGTTTTTATTAATCATCCATATGTGGATTGATAGATCAGGTGGGTATGCTACATCCTTAATATTTGGTAAAACTAGCAAGGAATGGTGTAAGATTGATTTTGGTCATGGTAAGCGATGACCAAGTTTTTGACCTGCAGTACATAAAAAGAACATGTCAATTTGAATGGTTCTGCTGGGAGTGCTTATTTGACTATCATTGATTGCTGTTGGTGAGGGATCCATAGTTGGTGAGAACAACCAATGATCTGGTTGTCTTATGAGATTTTTGAGATTTTTGATAAGGTGATCTTTCATTTGACATAATGGGTGCTATGAATTTCCTTTAATCCTTATCTTTGACTTAGCTTTTGGTTTAGACTGCATCTGACATACATTGTTGTTCCCCCATGTACTAGGGTATGGAAGTTGACTTGAATGTTGTCCAGGAAAAGTCAACAGAATATGCAGAGGCCAAGAAATTGGCCATTGAAGGTATTGTATTTTTCCTCACCAAATTCAGCAGAAACAGAATAATCGATCATTTTTTTATGGAAGTAACTTTTATGTTATGAATTGGTATCATGATGGTGAGTGGTGCTATTGTTTATCATTCTAGAAAGTTAGTTAGTGCATCTGGTCTTGAAGATATCCACATGTAATAATTTTTGGCTATTTTTTTCCATTCTGCTTTGCTTCACGGTGCATCCTAAAAGATGTATCAGTTAATTTTAGGATTTCAGTGGGGACATCCTGATGTGACTCGTTTAGTTATTTTTGGGTCTGAACACCAATATGATTTTCAATGATCTTACCTATATATATATTTTATTATGGGTGACGTGTTATAATTTGATTGGTATTGACGTGTGGCATTTGACGGTTTCTGTAAAAAAATTTGGACATAAGTTGGGTTCAATGACCTATTTGTTATTTTTGCATACTACAGTGAGCTCTTAATACATTTTTATACCACATGGAGCTTATTATAAATCGATGTAACCACAATGGTCTGATTTTGCATTTTTCCTTACTAAATAATTTCTAAACTAGTTATGAAATCCCCAATCCCACATTTCCTCTACTCTTTTAGAATGATGACATTTGCATTTATGTTATTAGAACGCATGGTTTTATTAAATGGGTTTCACACTCAAATATTTTCCCAAGATCACTTAGCAATCTTCTTTGCCAAAAAGAAAAGAAAAGATATATATTACTATGCACTATTTTATGGTGCCATATAATACAAATTTCTTTTAATTTTCTGGGCAGTTTTACAGATGTTTATGTCAACTAGCCTACTTCCACTTTTATTTACGGTCATTTAACTTCTTATTTCTGCTTTTCATCATGATTTCTTGTTAAAGAGGCCAGCAAGGGAGTGGATGTTATAGACATAAAGCACATATTAGAGGATAAAAAATTGATTGGAGATGAAATGGAGAAGATCATAGATGACTGGAATGTCCAAAGAGATATTTTTAATCAACAAAGAGGATTCAGCCAGCAACCTCCTGAAGAACAACAGCAGCTCCTGCTGCTACAACAAGAAGAGCAACAGCAACATCAAGATGATGAAGACTTTGATCAGGAAGATGAAGACTTTGATCAGTTGGAACGATTGCTATCCAAAGCATAATGGCTACGTTGGAGCTTCATAAAAGGTTCAGGGGCACGGATGGGAAGAAACCATCTCCTCCTCCCTTTTTTTTGTTACAAATGGGAAGAATGCTCATGAGTGCCTTGGGCTTGGTTCTAGCTTGTGTGATTTATTATGCATTCTGTATGCAGAAACGATTTAATATGTCCATTTAAATGAGTGTGTAGTCTTGTAGATGTAAAATCATGAACAATGGCTCCGTCTAAGCTGCATGTTTAGAATATGCCTTCGATTAATTTGTTCGAAGCTTCCTATTTTTAGACGTGTCAATTTTGCAGTTGACATTAGTTTAATTTTGTTAAGTGTTTGAAGGAGAACATAAATTGTAGTGGAGGGTTAAAAGAAAGAAATGTTATTTCATATTTCTGTCTTCTTTTATCATTTTCTACTGTCATGGCATTGTTAATCAACCCTTGATTTTTTCTTTTCTTTATAATCAAGATTACTCTGATGGTAGATTGACCATCATTTTCCTTTGTCTGTCTGGTTGGTTGCATTTGCTTTTTAATAGTTTGGCAAATCCCTCCAAAAGGTAGAGGATTTCAAGATGTTTTATTTGAATTTAGAGGTGAAAATAAATAAGTGATTTTGGTGAGATAACACATTGAAAGTGTTATTTGCGAAGAAGATTGTTTGATACGATAAACTTTTGAGAGTTTTGTATTTTCAATATATATATATATATTCATACTCCAATAACACTAACATAAGGCTTTACCGCAGACCCAATCTACAAATACCCATTATGCTCTTCAACTTCATTGACAGAGTCGAGTGAATTCCCACCATTTCCATCCAACACTCCTATAACTTTTCCCTCTGCATCATATTTTGCTGCCACGATATCTTTTGTCCCCCATCCCCATGCGATTACACTTTCAGTTTCATGCAGAGCTCCAACATTTTGGATTTCTCTTCCGCTATTTAATGCCACCCAAAATTCTCCCTTGCTGTTCTTCTTAATGTTGTCCGGGTATCTTTCCAACGGAGAAAATACTTCTGTTGTAAGACTCTTGGAACCTCGAAGCCAAAACCTTAGAATTTGGAAGTTTCCGCTCTCTGCTACCTCGAGGAAGGAGCTGTCGTTGCTCAGAGCCATGCCGTTTGGGAATGCTAAGCCTTTTAGCAAGACGCTCACTTCCTTGGTACGTGGGTCGTACTTCATCAGCCTTCCTGTTGTGTCACCTTTTAAGATTACCAGTAATCATTCCCTGCGGCACAAGGAAAAGAGCTCGAGATTGAATGTTAGGTTTAAAAAGTAAAAGCAGGGAAAAATGCTATTTATAAGATCGATCAGATGATATAATACTGAAAATTAGTCATTAATTTTGTTTTTAAAAGTGCAAAGGTTTTTTCTTTTACAAAGGCATGGTATTTTGAGAATTTCACTTTCGCAATTAATTAACGCAGAATTTGGACGGAATGATTCACATTGCAAAAAATTAAAAGATAGTACCCTTAAATTGACATTTTTAAAATTTAAGGCTGAAATTGCATAAGTGATGAAAGATAAATGTGATAAGTTTAATTTTTTTTAAAAAAATTGTAAGCAACCAACCTCTAACCTGTTGATTTTAGTTGAAAGTCAATTAAAACCTATTATTTCTTATTTGAAAAGAGAAAATCCAACTTACAATTAGAAAAAAAAGTCACAAAAAAGCTTAAATAGATTAACTGCGCGCATGTAGTATCTATTGAAAATAATCTATTAATAAAATTTGATAAACAATTTTACATCTTAAACAGCAAGAAAGAATAATTTTTAAATAAATTATATATATTCTATAAAATTTATAATATTACTGTATTTAATTTTTAAAAATCTCATTTAGACTTGCAGCCTATTGATCAGTCGCCTATCTGACAAACAGTACTCCAAAATTCCAAATGAAATGATGGAATTAAGAAACCTCATCTTAAAGACTTAAACATCATTCATTGGCCTTGCTTGGTAAGGGAGTGAGAATTAGGGGTAGTAGTAAGAAATGATAGATGTGATATAAAGTAAAAAAAAATTTGTATGAAAAAGTAAAAAAGTTTTGTATTGTAGTGAATTTTTTTATTTAAATAGTAATAAAAAATTATTGATGTAATGTAAAGTTAGAATGTTTTGAAATTGATTGTTTTTTAAAAAAATGAAGAGGGGAAGGAAGAATTTTCTCTCTCTTGCCAAACAAGGCCAATTATGACTGAATGGGCACCAACAAGAGAATTCAAGGCGATAATTTTAAATGAGGCCTATATATATATATTTATTTATTTATTTAAAAATTATTTTTATAGCTATTGAGATTCAATATTATATTGCTAGTATCAAATCTATATAATTTATTTTGAGTTTCAGTTAATTTGTTTATTCTTCTTTTTTTTTTTTTGCAGTTTTTTATATATTCAAAAGCATATTTCTAGCAAACATTTATAACAAATACTATTTGTAAATAAAAGAACATTATCCATGATATAAAATTAAAATAAAAGAACAATAGAACCTAATTTATCAAACATCTTTTCCAACTTCACTTTATGGTAAGATCATCTAATTCTAGTTTTGTTTTTTTTTATTGAGTTAGAACTTGAATAAAAAAGGCAAAGACTAAAAAAAATTAGCGGAGTTTTTTTTTTTTCTTTCAAGTTTTCGAACTTAAAAGTTGAATCAAAACAAATAAACAATAAAACAACTCAATATTTTATATTTCAACTGTGAAATAATACGATTATTCAAATAATATGATTTTTTTTTATTAGTTTAAATTTGTGTTTTTATTTTTATTTTTATAGACTTTATTAATAAACGGGTCAAACAGGTCAGGTTGTGTCAACCCGTTATTTAGCAGTGTCGTGTTAGGGTTTACGAATTTGACCATTTTATCTAAACAGGTCATATCAAGATTGACCCTTAACGTGTTGACGGATCAAACGGGTTGTGTCAACCCGTTTTGACAACCCTACCAAACATCTCCTAAAAATTCTTCATCAATGAGTAAGATTCCAAGTAAGAATACATAATGACACAAAAGCTAAAAAGAAGGAAAATGTTAGATTTACAACACCAATACAACAACTGTACAACAATCCCTCACATGAGGGTGAGTCCCACATACTGGGGCCCACCCTCATGTGAGGGGTTGTTGTACAGTTGTTGTATTGGTGTTGTACACGAATCAAATCCCTAAAAAGAATGACGTTGAATTAACGTGAAATGGTGACTTGAATCAGTTATTTGACTCTTTCATTTATCAAAGATAAAAAGGAGGAAGATACCCTTCAAATTACAACTCTATTGTTAATGTATTTTTTCTTACTATCAATTGTGTTAATATTATTATCTCATCTAAATTAATAAAAAAAATTAAAAAAAAAAAAAAAAGATTTTTTTTGAAAGATTGAACAATTATTATTTTTTTTAAAAAAAGGATAAATTTAAAATAAAAATTTAAAAAAAATGAAAAACTTGGTTTTAATTTTAATTTTTATTTATTTTGTTTTGATATAATTTTTATAATTTTATGAATGTCATTTTTATCATTAGATAGGACATTGACACTTTTTAGTAGTTTATGATAGGACATTGACACTTCTCTCTATCCCTATCCAAATTTTAAAGAAAACAGTCAAAGAAAACAATCGAATTCGAGGAATCTAATTGATGTGACTGTTTCCTTTTTAATGCAATAAACTTATCAAGTCTATTTTGGTGGAAGAAAATCCAAGTTGTTTGACGTTCAGTTGTTGATACTGCTATGATTGTTAAAAAAATGTTTGTGTGCGTATGTAATCATTCATCCCTCCACAGCTTTGCCCCCTTTTATTTATTTATTTATTTATTTATTTTTTAATAAAAAAGAAGGTAACGATGGTTGTCAAGAGTTGGGTCAACCCTTGCGAAACGTATATCAAAAGACAACTTGATCAGAATCATCGCCTAGGGGAGTGGTGTAGTAGAATTCGAGTTTAACAAGCGGTAGGTTTTAGTATAATGCTAATTTTATTTATTTATTTATTTTTTGTCATTCTTTGTATTCCTCTAAAAATAATGTAACTTTTAAAATTATCATTGAATTTGGAATTAATCACTATTAAATTTTGATCAGTGATGATTTTAAGATATAATTTGAATTTTTGCGCTTCTAATTAAAAAAGAGTCTCAAAAACTTGGAGTTTGGACGGTTAATCTAGAGTGTTTGGCAACCATCTCTCATCTCACACTTTTTTTTTTCTTTAATTTTTTTTTTTTCAAAAAAGTCAAATCCAAAACATTCTAACTTTTTTTCACCACTCGATCAAAATTTAGTAATCAATCAAAAGCTCAATCGTGATTTTAAAAGTCACATTATTTTTGAAATGACACAAGAGTAACTTTTAGCATTACTCGAAATAATACACAACAATCACCCTGGTCACATACACTTTCTATCTACTAGTATATCAATAACGGCTGCTTCATTTTTTTTAAAAAAAAAAAAAGAAAAGAAAAGAAAAGAAAAACCCTTTACTTTTTATATTAATTGGGAGCACCCCTGTTGTTGAGATTGGTCCAATGTGACAATAAATATTATTCGAGTAATACTATAAGTCACTTTTGTCTTTTTTTTAAAATAACGTAATTTTTAAAATTACGATTGAGCTTGTGATTAATCACTATTAATTTACGATTGAGCTTTTGAAAAAGGGTGGAAAGACTTGTGCCAAAAGACAGATAAAAGTTGGCACTTGCAAGCTGCAACACTATTTTTCAACACTTGCAAATAAAAGCTGTCACATTCAATCTAAAAAAAAAAACAAAAAGAAGTTGTCACATTTGGATCAATCTCTATTACAACGGGGTGTGGTCCGTGTGGACCAATTGATCCAAGTAAAAAAAAAATATGGATAAGGTACTGAAAACAACTTTGTCACATTTTCTTATTCAGATTGATTTCAAACTGAAAATGACCCTTGCTCCACCTATCATGATTAGAATATGAAAAATCCAATGTCGTTTATCACCTTTCTAGAGGAACATTTGACAGAGACAGAGTACTAGAATAGAAAGAAAAAGCATTACACTATATAAGAGAATTAAAAAAGTACTCCAAATTCAGTGATTCTCACTCTGTCTTTCTTTTATTCGTATCTCCCTTTAATAATGCATGAACTTCTTTCTTTTCCGAGTTAAGGTTACATCCTCGATCTACTTTCTCCCTCTTTTTCTTTTTAACCAAACAAAAGTTGTTTTTGTCCTTTTCTTCAAGGGGTGAATTGAAAATTTGAAAAGTTTTTGATCTTTATCCGACAGAGAAAGAGGGAGCAGTTGAGTTGCCCTCTCTTGAAAAAGCAATTGCTTTGAGTAATTGAATAAGATTGGTTTACACCTTTCATCTTATTGTAAATTTTTTTAATGTAATATATTTGATATGAATATGGAAAAAAAAAAAATTAACACGACAAAATAAATGGTTTTTTTTTTCTTTTCAAAATGACTCATCTCTCTTCTACTAGTCAAAGAGTCTCTTCATAATTCTGCCGTCTTTTTAAAGATAATTTCAATATCTGATTTTGGAAACCCTCTAAAGCTAGTCATGATATTTCTTTGCAGGTGGAAAAGTTGACTGAATTGTCCTTTGCCTGAATTTTTGATGAATCATATTATATACTTTATTATTATTATGATGAAACTTTGTGGTCCATATATGCTTAATTTATTGTGCATCCATCTTGTCAATTGGGCTCAAGTTAGAACGTGTTATATGTTCGCCTTAATAAATGTGTGCTTTCTATATTAATTAAAAAAAAAAACAAAATACATAATGTATGGATTTTTAATAATTTTTATTCTATTCTGATTAAAGTATATGTGTTGGTACAAAAATATCTTAATAATAATAATAAAAAAAAAAGAATATGTATTGTCACAAAAAGAATATTCAAAGAAAGAGCAGACATACCTGAAAAGAAAGAAAACGACAGAGCTGATGAAGGACGTGTGCCAAAAGAGAGACAAAAGTAGGTGGTTGCAACTTGCAAGCTCCTTAGCTAGCTATAAAAAGCAGGCCGAGGAACAAAGCCAGTTCTCACTTTCATGTCTTCTTTGTTCTCTTCTCTTCTCTTCTGAAGACATTGTGCTCTTCTGTGCTCTGTGTTTCGGTCTTGTTTCTTCTCACAGATTAGGTATTGATCGTGCTCACTTTCCTGACTGCTCTGTTCAGGTCTCTTCTCTTCTGAAGATATTTGTGCTCTTGTGTTGTGGTATCTTGTTTCTTCTCACAGATTATGTGTGCATTGATCATACTCGATCCCAATCATTCCTTAATTTGCTGCGAGTCTTTTCTGTAACGTGTTTGGAATTCAAAATCTTTCCTTTTTCTTGTTTCAGGAAGACGTACGTCCACGTTGAAAAATACGATCAATATCAGTACTCTTGATGATCTTAAGAAGAGCTATTTTCCCGGAAGTGGAGAATTTAATAAAATCGAAGAGGATGCGAAGAGAGGAGCGGTTGCGGATCAAAACGAGGTAGATCTGCAGTTAACCGAGGAGATGTTGCCGGAATTAATTTATAGTCTCCACATGGACAAGCCCAACAGAGAGCAGTACCTGGAGCAGTCTCTGGAGAAGAAGAAGAAGAGGGTGGCCTTGAGAATTGTAGGCCCCAAGAAGCAATTCGACTCTGAAAACACCAACAAGAAGCAAGAAAAGGAAGAAGATTATTCATGGTACGTAATAGAATTCAATGTGTATAGTCTCACTCAATTGCAGATTTATATAAACATCGATCAATTACATGCTGATGCTGGAGACGAGTTAATTACAAATATACTACTTGAATTGGAACCTTAATTATCACTTTAATCTCTTACTGCAGTGGTATTAAAACATCAATGGCTAATTAATTACAAATATACACTACTTCTTATCACTTTGAGGCTTGAGACTCATGTTATCCTCTGTGCTTACACCAGCAAACCCAAGAAGCAGAGAAAGAATCCTTTGGAGAAGGAGGAGAGTGTGGTCTCGAGAATTTTACCACTCAAGAAGCGGCCATTGGACCAGAATCAAGAAATTGAAGAAGAAGAAGAAGAAGGAAAGTCCAGGAATCCCGAGAGGCAGAGGAAGAACCCGACAGAGATCAAGCAAATGCCGACCAAGTTCGAGGACAAAATCAAGGGGATGCAGGGTTCGGACATCAAGCTTGTCATTCAAAAAGAATTGACGCCCAGTGATTTGAAAGCTAATAATAATCGGCTTACGATTCCAAGTGGCAAAATGGAGGAAGAGTTTCTAAGCGAAAAGGAACAATTCAGGATAAAGAAAAAAGAAGCCGATGAACATTTCAAAGGGATGGAAGTGTTACGTGCCCTGTTATTACTTAATTAAAATTAGCTCTTCGAGGGGCTAATCCTCCACACACAAGCACACGGCTTAGATGTTTAACACTTCTAGATTTAACTCACAAACACACGGTAATATGATTAAACTCCAGAAGATGTCTCTCCCTTTCACTTCTCTGGTTTAAATCAAGTAGCAACAGCAAGGAAATAGGGAACTGCCAGTAGGCTGAACCCACTACTTAGTAACTGACCCACTAAGATAACTGACGCAACTGACCCACTAAACATGTTCCAGAACACCCTGAAACTGTCTTAGGAAATTAAAGACTGAAGAGGAAATTACAACAAGACCCATACAATTAAACATAACAACTCTAATACCCTTCTACGGCTTGCAACCACATCCGATCCTGTTCCTGTAGAAGAACCACGTGGCAGCCATCCAAAGTACCTTGAGCCTTGGTATCAAGGTACCCTTGTCCGAACCATACACCCAGCTCTTTCAGTCGGATGCATAACACAGCCTCCTCCATCAAAGGACCTTGCCCACAAGGTCCGGAAATCTCCCTTGAAGTACTTCCAGATCTTCCCATGTTGCATCCTCTTCAGTAGCTCCAGCCCATTGGATGAGCACTTCAGCACCGGCTCGGTTCCCCTTTTTCATCAACCTCCTGGTAAGTATCTTCTCTGGTTCAGCTGTTAAGGTCCCTTCTGGGGTTAGGGCCGGTAGGGTCACCAGGGGAATGGTCCGTGTCCCTAGTTGTTTTTTGAGAAGAGAAACATGGAATACAGGGTAGATTCGTGATTCTTGGGGTAGATCCAGCTTGTAGGCGACCTCTCCGATCCTCTGGATGACCTGAAAAGGTCCATAATACCGTGGGGAGAGCTTTAGGTTACGCCTGATAGACACCGACATCTGTCTGTAGGGTCGAAGACGGAGATAGACCCAATCTCCGATCTCAAATTCACGAGCAGTGCGATGTCTGTCAGCAAATCCCTTCATCCTATCTTGCGCATCCTGCAAGTTCTCCCTGATCAAAGAAATAATGAACTCTCTTGTCTTTAGGGTTTCTTCAACCGCCTGGACACTAGTAGTTCCAGGTTCGTAAGGTAAAAGCCGTGGAGGAGGATACCCATAAACCGCCTCAAAAGGGGAGATTTTTGTAGAGGAGTGTTCTGAGGAATTGTAAGACCATTCGGCCAGTGACAGCCATTTTAGCCAATCCTTCGGTCGGTCACCTGTAAAACTTCTGAGAGACCCTTCCAACCCTTTGTTCATAATCTCTGTCTGCCCGTCTGTTTGTGGGTGGTAAGCTGAGCTCAAAAGAAGATCAGTTCCACTTAGACGGAAGAGTTCCTTCCAAAAGTTGCTTGTAAAGATTCTGTCTCGGTCACTGACTATGGATTTGGGTAATCCATGGAGTTTGAAAATTTGGTCGAGAAAAAGCTGAGCTACTGTTCCAGCTGTGTAGGGGTGAGTTAGGGGTACGAAGTGGGCATATTTGCTCAGTCTGTCGATGACCACCATTATCACATCCTTTCCTTGTGAAATGGGCAATCCCCCTATAAAATCCATACTGACTTCTGTCCATACCTGGGAAGGGATGGGAAGGGGTTGCAATAACCCTGCTGGATGAATGTTCTCCACTTTGTTCCTTTGGCATATGTCACATCCCCGGATGTAGCTGCGGATATCTTTCTTCATTCCCGGCCAGTAGAACTCTCTCTTCACCTTTGAATAGGTCTTTTGGTTCCCCATATGACCAGCTAATGGACTGCTGTGAAACTGGTGCAGGATCTGCTGCTGTATTGGCACCAAGGAGCCTAAATGAAGTCTCCCCTTGTAAAAGAGGAGTCCACTCTGCAAGTTGAATTTGGTAGTGCTGAGGGCTCCTTCCTGGAGTTGTTGGAGTAGCTCCTGTATCACGGGATCTTCTGGATAAGTCTTTCTAAGCTCTTCTAACCAATCTGCTCTGATTGTGCTAATTGCTTGCAATTGTAATTGTGATAGGTCTAATTGATTTGTTGCATCTGCTTCTTCCACTGATTCTATATGAGTACCTGCATCATTATCTTGTATTTCCCCAAATGGTACCCTAGATAGGGCATCTGCAGCTTTGTTATCCCTTCCTCTTTTGTACTCTACCCGGAAGTCATATCCTAAGAGCTTAGAGACCCATTTCTGTTGGGCAGGTATGCCGATTCTTTGCTCTAGTAGATATTTAAGTGCCTGTTGATCAGTACGAACTACAAAAGTCTGCCCTAATAAATAGTGCCTCCACTTCCTAACCGCCATAACCAATGCTAACAATTCTTTTTCATACGTGGATAGGAATAAGTTTTTCCCTTTCAACCCTTGACTTAAATATGCTAGAGGTCTCCCCTCCTGCATTAACACAGCTCCTATACCTGCCCCTGACGCATCACATTCAACTAGGAATACCTTAGTAAAATCTGGTAAACCTAACACTGGTGGGTGGACATCAGTTCTTTAAGATTTCGAAAAGCCTCTTCAGCTCTAGCATTCCATCCAAATGAATTTTTCTTTAACAGTGCCGTTAAAGGTGCTGCCACTCCTCCATAGCCCTTAACAAACTTCCTATAATACCCGGTCAAACCCAGAAATCCTCTCAAGGCCTTGGGAGTACGAGGGTGTGGCCAGTTCTTCATAGCCACAATCTTAGCAGGGTCAGCCTTCACTCCTTCTTCTGACAGAACATGGCCCAAGTAATCTACCTCCAAACTCCCAAATTTACATTTCGAGGCTTTGGCATATAGCTGATGTTCTTTTAAAACCTCGAGTACAAGCTTTAAATGCTTTAGATGTTCTTTAAGGTTCAGACTATAGACTAAAATATCATCAAAGAAAACTAATACAAATTTTCTGAGATAGGGTCGGAATACCTCGTTCATCAATCCTTAGAAGGTAGACGGTGCATTGGTTAAGGGTGATTTTTAAAAATAACGTAATTTTTAAAATTACGATTGAGCTTGTGATTAACCACTATTAATTTACGATTGAGCTTTTGAAAAAGGGTGGAAAGACTTGTGCCAAAAGAGAGATAAAAGTTGGCACTTGCAAGCTCCAACACTATTTTTCAACACCTGCAAATAAAAGCTGTCACATTCGATCTAAAAAAAAAAAAAAAAAAGAAAGAGAAAAAGTTGTCACATTTGGATAAATCTCTATTACAACAGGGTGTGGTCCGTGTGGACCAATTGATCCAAGTAAAAAAAAAATATGGATAAGGTACTGAAAACAACTTTGTCACATTTTCTTATTCAGATTGATTTCAAACTGAAAATGACCCTTGCTCCACCTATCATGATTAGAATATGAAAAATCCAATGTCGTTTACCACCTTTCTAGAGGAACATTTGACAGAGACAGAGTACTAGAATAGAAAGAAAAAGCATTACACTATATAAGACAATTAAAAAAGTACTCCAAATTCAGTGATTTTCACTGTCTTTCTTTTAGTCTTATCTCCTTTTAATAATGCATGAACTTCTTTCTTTTCCGAGTTAAGGTTACATACTCGATCTACTTTCTCCCTCTTTTTCTTTTTAACCAAACAAAAGTTGTTTTTGTCCCTTAGGGGGTGAATTGAAAATTTGAAAACTTTTTGATCTTTATCCGAGAGAGAGAGGGAGCAGTTGAGTCTTCTACTAGTCAAAGAGTCTCTTCATAATTCTGCCGTCTTTTTAAAGATAATTTTAATATCTGATTTTGGAAACCCTCTAAAGCTAGTCATGATATTTCTTTGCAGGTGGAAAAGTTGACCGAATTGTCCTTTGCCTGAATTTTTGATGATCCATATTATATACTTTATTATTATCATGATGAAACTTTATGGTCCATATATACTTAATTTATTGTGCATCCATCTTGTCAATTGGGCTCAAGTTAGAACGTGTTATATGTTCGCCTTAATAACTGTGTGCTTTCTATATTAATTAAAAAAAACAAAATACATAATGTATGGATTTTTAATAATTTTTATTCTATTCTAATTAAAGTATATATATTGGTACAAAAATATCTTAATCTAAAAAAAGCAAAACAAGAATATGTATTGTCACAAAAAGAATATTCAAAGAAAGAGCAGACATACTTGAGAAGAAAGAAAACGGCAGAGCTGATGAAGGACGTGTGCCAAAAGAGAGACAAAAGTAGGTGGTTGCAACTTGCAAGCTCCTTAGCTAGCTATAAAAAGCAGGCAGAGGAACAAAGCCAGTTCTCACTTTCATGTCTTCTTTGTTCTCTTCTCTTCTCTTCTGAAGACATTGTGCTCTTCTGTGCTCTGTGTTTCGGTCTTGTTTCTTCTCACAGATTAGGTATTGATCGTGCTCACTTTCCTGACTGCTCTGTTCAGGTCTCTTCTCTTCTGAAGATATTTGTGCTCTTGTGTTGTGGTATCTTGTTTCTTCTCACAGATTATGTGTGCATTGATCATACTCGATCCCAATCATTCCTTAATTTGCTGCGAGTCTTTTCTGTAACGTGTTTGGAATTCAAAATCTTTCCTTTTTCTTGTTTCAGGAAGACGTACGTCCACGTTGAAAAATACGATCAATATCAGTACTCTTGATGATCTTAAGAAGAGCTATTTTCCCGGAAGTGGAGAATTTAATAAAATCGAAGAGGATGCGAAGAGAGGAGCGGTTGCGGATCAAAAAGAGTTAGATCTGCAGTTAACCGAGGAGATGTTGCCGTATTTACTTTGTAGTCTCCGCATGGACAAGGACAACAGAGAGCAGTACCTGAAGAACATTAAGAAGACAGAGCAGTACCCGGAGAAGAAGATAGAGCAGTTCCCGGAGAAGAAGAGAGAGCAGAACCTGGAGAAGAAGAAGAAGGGGGTGGCCTTGAGAATTGTAGGCCCCAAGAAGCAATTCGACTCTGAAAACACCAAGAAGAATCAAGAAAAGGAAGAAGATTATTCATGGTACGTAATAGAATTCAATGTGAATAGTCTCACTCAATTGCAGATTTATATAAACATCAATTACATGCTGATGCTGGAGACGAGTTAATTACAAATATACTACTTGAATTGGAACCTTAATTATCACTTTAATCTCTTACTGCAGTGGTATTAAAACATCAATGGCTAATTAATTACAAATATACTACTGCTAATCACTTTGAGGCTTAAGACTCATGTTATCCTCTGTGCTTACACCAGCAAACCTAAGAAGCCATTGGACCAGAATCAAGAAATTGCAGAAGAAAAAGGAAAGTCCAAGAAACCCAAGAGGCAGAGGAAGAACCCGATAGAGATCAAGCAAATGCTGACTAAGTTCGAGGACAAAATCAAGGGGATGCAGGGTTCGGACATCAATCTTGTCATTGAAAAAGAATTGACGCCCAGTGATTTGGACAATAATAATAACCGGCTAACGATTCCAAGTGGCCAAGTGAAGTACGAGTTTCTAAGCGAAGAGGAACAAGTCAGGCTAAAGGAAAAAGAAGCCGATGGGAGACATTTCAAAGGGATGGAAGTACCATTGATAGAGCCGGGCCTTCAGGAATCGACCATCTTCTTGAAGAAGTGGAAAGTGGGTAACACCAACCCCTATGTATTGAGCAAGCCATGGAATGAAGTTGCAAAGAGAAACAAGCTCAAGTTAAGAGATACTATACGACTTTTGTCCTTCAGAGTCAACCAAAGACTTCACTTGGCCCTAATCAAGCTAGACAATTAGCTTGGGTTTCCTCCTTTCCTTTATTTTTCTGTTTGTTTTGTTTTCTTCCTTTTCATCCTTTTAGTTCTGTGACTTTTGTTAATTTCTCGTCAGTTCTTATCATTTGGGGGGCAGAAATATCTTTGGCATGTTAGAACTAATTTATGGTTTTGTTTTGTTTAATATATGTTTGCGTTTAAGAATTTCTGAGGTTGTCTCTTTGATATCTCTTAATGTAAAAATTAGATAGACTTTTCTTTCATGGTAAATACTAAAACTGGAAGATATATCCTTTAGTATTTTCTTTAATTTTCAATATCATATCATTGTATATATTTTCAATTCGATTACTTGCTATCATGATTGATTTGAAAAAAAAAAAAAAAAAAAAAAAAAAAAAAGATCGAATGGAGAGGCCAGGATATGGATAAGTTAGAGAAAAACTACTACCCATCCATCCATTAATTACCTTGTATTGGTGTCACATAAACTACTACCCATCCATCCATTAGTATTTTCTTTAATTTTCAATATCATATCATTGTATATATTTTCAATTATTCGATCACTTGCTATCATGATTGATTTGAAAAAAACAAAACAAAAAAAGATGATCGAATTAATGGAGATCGAGTATGGATAACTAATTTGCTTTCTATATTAACTAAAAAACGATATATGATCATATCTCCACAGCCCCCCAGCAAGTCATTTTTCCACTCCATTATGATTTGATTTTTTTGAATTGTACGGAGAAAGGTTCGCATGGTCGTCTTAAGATAAGAAAAGAGCCGGACAAAAAAAGGTCGATGTCCAATCAACAGGTTATCAAATTCTTCATCAAGGAGTAAAAGGGTTAGTTTGGCAAACTACTCAAACTTTTTCTCTTTTTTTTTTCACTTCTCCAAAAAAAAATATTCTAACTTTTTTACACTTTTTATATCACATCAATCATTTTTTATTATTATTCAAATAAAAAAACTCACTACAAAACAAAATTTTTTCACTTTTCTATAAAACATTCTCAAATTTTATATCACATCAATCACTTCTTATTACACAACACACAAATATTCTCCAACAAAATTACTTACCAAACAGGCCCAAAGATTTCAAATGCGAGTGATACCCCTATTATGAATGGAAAAAAGACTATAAGTTTCTAGAAACATGAAGTGAGATCCACTCATGTCTCTGCAAATTAAGGATGTGACTTTTTTATTTATCAAAGATAAAAAGAAGGTAACATAACTTTCAAACCATAACGTTGTTTGACAAATGTTCGTACAGAACAGAATAGTAGGTTGTTAATTTTGAAATTAGTAAAAAGTGATGATATGATATACAGTAAAAAGAATTTGTATAAAAGAGTGAAAAAGTTTTGTATTATAGTGAATTTTTTTATTTGAATAATAATAAAAAATTATTAATGTAATATAAAAAGTGAAAAAAAGTGAGAATGTTTTGATGTTGATTGTTATTGAAAAATATGAAAAAGTGAGAAAAAGTACAGGAATAGTACTTAAGCACTACTCTGTCCATGGCATGCCTTTGCCAAACAAGGCCTACTACTTCAGCAAAAATGCGTCCCTCAAACGGTTAGTTGTGTTAATGTCCGCTTTAAACTATTGAAAAATGTTAATGTCTTCTTAAAATTAACAAAAAAACAAAAAATAAATTTAAAATGTTTTAATAAGACAAATATATCTTATAAATTCGAAATAAATAACCATTTGAAATGAGTTGCTCTTCGTAGTATCATAACATCATAAAAAGATTTAAGCCCTTTTTTTTTTTCCCGAAGTATTCAAACCTCTTCTTTGAACGTGTTTGAGAGTGCAATTTTGCAGGTTACAAGTGCTATTTATTTAAAATTGCACAAACATAAAGTGTATTGTTTATGACTATGTTTTTAAAAAATTGTGACTTGAATTTTGTTTTCAAATCCCAAAAAAATTGGGTTTTTTTCAAAAACGCTAAACTTCGATTTTAAATGACAAATTATGAATTTTTTTTTTTTATTTTTTTTATTTTTTTATATATATATGTTTAACTTCATGTTTTAAACTTGTTATCTTTAAATCACAAACACAAACAAAGTTAACTTTTATGATCAAAATCGATTAACAATTTCCTTACTGCACTTTAACATTATCAAAGCCTTTATAATTTGATTAAAAAAAAAAAAAAGAAGGAAAGAGTAGAAAACATCTTACTTTTTAAAAAATAATGTGTGTCTGTAGCAATTTTCAAATATATATATATATATATATAAGCTTCAGAAAATGAAGATTTCTAGAAGCCAGGAAGCAAAAAAAATTAAAGCCTTTATTGGTCAATAATTGTCATGATAAGAATATACATATATATATATATATATATATATATATATATATTTGCACTTTTCTAAGGTTCCTCTCAAGTTGGTATGCATGGGTCCACCATATCTTCAGATCTGACAAATAAACCGTTGGCCATACAAATAAATAAATTAAAAAAAAAAAAAAAAAAAAAAAGAAGAATCTTAGATTGATTAAATTTATAATAAATTTTTCATTATGATTTGATTTTTTTAATTGTACGGAGAAAAGTTCGCATGGTCGGCTTAAGATAAGAAAAGAGCCGGACAAAAAAGGTCGATGTCCAACACGTGAGGTTGCATTGGTTGGTTATGAAATTCTTCATCAAGGGGTAAAAGATTCTCCACCAATCATTTCCTCAATAAGAAATCATAACGGCACAAAAGTTGAAAAGAATGACGATGTATTGACGTGGAGTGGTGACGTCACGTTTCCATTTATCAAACATAAAAATAAAAAAAATAAAAAAGAAAAAAGAAAAGAAAATGAAACATACCTCAAAAACTACTACACACCAGTGTCTCTATGTCTCTAAAATTACTAATTATGTCAATATCTCATTTAAATTATTAAAAAATATTAAATTTTTTTAAAATTTAACTAAAAGATAAAAGTAACCTGTAAAAGGTTTAATAAGACAGATATATCTAATAAATTCAAAATAAATAACCATTTTTTTAAAAAAAAATTAAAAAAAATGATTTTTTTTCTTGGAAAGATTTTTAAAAAAAAAATAAAAAAAGACAAAATTATTATTTTATTTTTTTAAAAAAAAATGATAAAAATGAAAATCCAAGGATTGGGCCAAACTAAAAATTATATAAAACAAAATCACGAAAAAATTAAAATGAAAAATGAAAAACCTTGGTTTTATTTTTATTTTTATTTTTTTTTTCTTGTTTTGTTTTTATATAATTTTTATAATTTTATGAATGATATTTTTGTCATTAAGGAGACATTAATATTGTTTGGTAGTTTAAGAAGAAATATTGGCATAATTAGTAATTTGGTGGCACATTGAGAAATGAATAGTAGTTTAAATGGTATGTGCATTTTTTCCGTGAAAAATAAAAATAAAAAATAAAAAAATAAATTTAATGCCAACGTTCTTCTCTCTATCCCTATCCAAATCCAAATTTTAAAGAAAAAAAAGTCAAAAGAAAACAATCGAATTCAAAGAATCTAGTTGATGTGACTGTTTAAATACTCCTATTTTCTGTCATTCTAGTTGGTGTGGGACATTGCCATATCTAGCGATGCAGAAGCTGGAGGTTGTTGCACCGAAGCCATGCACGCACGCTTTTCGAAGTCAAAGGAAGTCCTCTTCTTTCAATAATTGTACGTATATTTTGTGTCTGCCTAGGCCCCGTTTAATAACCCCCTTCCCTTCCCCTCCCTTTATTTTCACATCTCCCAAAAAACATCAACTTCAAAACATTTTTAACTTTTTTACTTTTTATATTACATCAACAATTTTTTATTATTATTTAAATAAAAAAACTCACTACAATACAAAATTTTTTCACTTTTCCATATAAATTATTTCTACTTTATATCACATCAATCACTTTTTACTTTTACCCAACAAAAAAATTCCCTCCAAATGGAGGGGAGGGAAGGGGAAGGGGGTTACTAGTCTGTTTTGTCCTCTTCTTTCAATAATTTTATAAAGGTGGTAGGTAGAATATATTAATCAGAATCGGATATTCGGATGGCTCATGGCTGATCGAGTTTGCGGCAAAATGGTGGTGGGGCTCTGGTGTTTGCTTCGGCGAAAAGGAGTTTGACTTTTGAGATTGGGTGTTTTATTAAAATAAAGTGAAATAAATAAAGAACAAGAAATATAGTTCGATATACGATCAACATCAACATGATAAAATTTAAAGAACTACATTTTACTTTTATGTTTTTGATAATATTTACAGTATAACATGCTTCTGTTATAGGAGAATTAGGATAGATGATAATACTATAAATAAACTACAACGTCAAAAATTAAGTGATAATTTTTAAGTGTGACTAGATGATAAATTACAATCTTCAACTCAACTGTAGTTTTGATTAATCTTAAACTTCTTAATATATTATAACAATTTATCTTTAATGCATGTATTGCAATCTCAATCAAAATATTGTGAAATAATTAAGAGATAAACATGTAATTTCTAGTCTTATATCTTGACTTGTGACGTGTTGGATGTGTAATGAATCTTATGGTATAAATGAGTACTTGTCTTAAAATCACACTCTGAATTTTGCTTTACAGCTGGAGATGAAATTTGGGTGGCAAATTGTTGTGGGTACGTACGTACTATAACTGGATTCTGCATGTGGGGCATCATTTGGGAGTGTTGGTGGCCGGCGTTGGTGGTGGTGGCATTACAGGGTATCTTATTGAATCCTAGGATAGAGAATGCATGCTAACTACACGGTCACTCGTGAGTAGCTTAAACAAAAGCAAAGTGTTTGGTACAAAAGTTGACTTGGGTCAAAATTGAAAGAGAGATAAAAGTTGGTGCGTGGAAGCTGGCGTGCAAGTCTGCAACTGTACGTATTTCTCAACCCCTATAAATTAAGCTGGATAAGCACTTAATTTTCATGTCTTCTAGACTTTGTTCTCTTCTCTTTCTCTTCTGAAGACGTTGTGCTCTGTACGTGTTGTGGGTCTTGTTTCTTCTCACAGATTAGGTGTTGATCATGATTCAATTCATACTCACTCCGATCCCAATCATTCCTTAATTTGCTGTGTACATGTCTTTTCTGTACATGTAACGTTTTTGGAATTCAAAATCTTTCCTTTGTCTTGTTTCAGGATCGAAGACGTACGTCAACGATGAAAAATATGACCAAGATCACTCTTGATAATCTGAAGAGCTCTCCTGCCCTATGCGGAGACTTCAATAAAATGAGAGAGGAGGCGATCAGAGAAGTGGGTGACAATCCAAACGAGGTAGATCGGCGGTTAACCGAGATGATCTTGCCGAATTTAATTATGAGACTCCACGTGGAAAAGAAGAATCAAGAAAAGAAAGAAGAAGATTCATGGTACGTAATAGAATTCAATTGCAGATTTATATAAACATCAATAACATGCTGATGCTGGAGACGAGTTAATTACTAATATACTACTTGAATTGGAGCCTTATAACTTTAATCTCTTACAGCAGTGGTATTAAAACATCAATGGCTAATTAATTACAAATATACTACTTCTTATCACTTTGAGGCTTGAGACTCATGTTATCCTCTGTGCTTAATTACACCAGCAATCGCAAGAAGCCATTGGACCAGAATCCAGAAATTGTAGAAGAAGAAAAAGAAAAGTCCAGGGAAGACAAGAGGAAGAGGAAGAACCCGATAGAGATCAAGCAAATGCCGACTAACTTTGAGTACAAAATCAAGGGGATGCAGGGTTCGGACATCAAGCTCGTCATTCAAAAAGAATTGACCATCACTGATATGGAAGGTTCTCAGGATCGGCTTTCGATTCCAAGTGGCCAAATGATGCATGAGTTTCTAAGCAAAGAGGAACAAGTCATGCTAAAGGAAAAAGAAGCCGATGGGATACATTTCAAAGGGATGGAAGTACCATTGATAGAGCCAGACCTTCAGGAATCGACCATCTTCTTGAAGAAGTGGAAATTGGGTAAAAACAACTGCTACATGTTGAGCAAGCCTTGGATAAAAGTTGCAAAGAGAAACAAGCTCGAGTCAAGCAATACTATACAACTTTGGTCCTTCAGAGGCAACCAAAGCCTCCACTTGGCCCTCATCAAGCTAGACAATTAGCTAGCTAGGATTTCCTCCTTTCCTTTCTTTTTCTGTTTGTTTTGTTTTCTTCTCTTCCTTTTCATCCTTTTAGTTCTGCATGTGATTTTTGTTTCTCGTCAGATCTTTTCATATGTTTATAAACTTTTGGGTTATGAAATTTTTTAATATGTTATTGAATTTTGAAGTATGAACTTTTTTAATATGTAATATTTTTATCAACTTTTGGGTTTTTAATATGTATTTATGTATGGACGTGGAGTTTTTAAGTTTAAATTTGCAGTTGATGAGTCTCAAGATGGCATAAATGAGAAATTTTTTCTCTTTGTTATAGTAATTGAAATATTTTGATTGAATTAGGTCCAATACCTTAAAAAAAAAAAAAAAAAAAAAAAAAAAAAAAAAAAGAAGAAGAAGAAGAAGAAGAAGGGCTAAAACGTTCAACTCATTTAAATTTATCTCGAATTCAAACTTACTTTTCACGAACTTGACAAATTTTGTAGCCACTGGCCAAAGAGTAATGAACAAATGAGCTTAGACAATGCTAATGCTAACATGAGGATCACGTGGCACGTGCCGGGAGCATGAATCTGAAAGTAGTCCAACACCCTTGCCAATGCCAACGAGGCAGTCTCTTTTAAGTTTTAAGCGATTGACGTTGATTGCTGACACTTTAATTTTTTATTTTTTACCATTAAGTGGAAATATACTAATAAAAGAAATGGAAAAAAGAAAAAGTAAGACACATAAATTTTTTTTGTTAAAATTTAGGGATAAATACTCCATTGGTACCTGAGTTTTACGTGTTTTTAAATTTAGTACTTCAGTTTTGTTTTGTATCATAGGTGGTACCTGAATTAAGGGTAAAAACCCATTTGGTACATTTGTTAAATTTTTCGTCCAAATTTTAACGGCTCGCCACGTGTCAACCGCTGAGGTTGACACGTGGCACTACATAAAAAAAAAATTAAAAATTAAAATCTTTAGAAAATGATTAAAAATAATAAAATTTTAAAAAAAAAAATTAAAAAAAGAAAAAAGAAGGGTGGTTCGGCCACCCCCAGACCGGCCGGACTGGGGGTGGCCGAACCACCCCCGTGGCCCTAGGGGGTGGTTCGGCCACCCCCAAGGGCCAACCCTCAATTTTTTTTGAAGGGTTTTGGCCCTAGGGGGTGGCCGAACCACCCCCTAGGGCCACAGGGGTGGTTCGGCCACCCCCAGACCGGCCGGACTGGGGGTGGCCGAACCACCCCCGTGGCCCTAGGGGGTGGTTCGGCCACCCCCAAGGGCCAACCCTCAATTTTTTTTGAAGGGTTTTGGCCCTAGGGGGTGGCCGAACCACCCCCGTGGCCCTAGGGGGTGGTTCGGCCACCCCCTAGGGCCAACCCTCAATTTTTTTTTGAAGGGTTTTGGCCCTAGGGGGTGGCCGAACCACCCCCTAGGGCCACGGGGGTGGTTCGGCCACCCCCTAGGGCCAAAACCCTTCAAAATTTTTTTTTTTTTTTTTTTTCAACTGTGGGGTGGCCGAACCACCCCCTATGGGGTGGTTTGGCCACCCCAGACCGGTCAGACCGGCCAAGGAGCCACCCCTCTTCTTTTTTCTTTTTTTAATTTTTTTTTTAAAATTTTATTATTTTTAATCATTTTCTAAAGATTTTAATTTTTTTTTATGTAGTGCCACGTATCAACCTCAGCGATTGACACGTGGCGAGCCGTTAAAATTTGGACGGAAAATCTAACAGAGGTACCAAATGGGTTTTTACCCTTAATTCAGGTACCACCTATAATACAAAACAAAACTGAAGTACTAAATTTAAAAACACGTAAAACTCAGGTACCAATGGGGTATTTATCCCTAAAATTTAATACTTTCATTTTAATTTATTATAAAACACGCATCTAGTTCTAATTGGAAATAACGTGACATATTGCCTTTTTTTTATTCGGTTTCAATTGGCAAGTTAAGGTGGAGCCTTATTTATTAAGAAATTATTTGTAATTTTAAAAAGTGCGATTTAAAATAACGATTTTTAAAAACGTAGTTAAGTGTTTGGTAAAATCGCAGTTTAACTTTTAAAATCACAAATTAAACTTTAAAAATTTTGGATTTTCAAAAAATTTAAGTTGTAAGAATGTTCATCGTGTTGAATAAAATTTGGGTTTTGAATTCTTTTTCTTACACGTCTGTCTCAGTGATCTTGAAAAAACAAAACAAAAGATGGTGACACATGTCCAAACAAACAAATCCATGCATACGCACCACACCGTTAACTTTTAGATATCCATGTTTGTTAAGCAACGATACAGCGCACAATTGTGCGTCCGAGTCCCACTTCTACCAATTCCTGCTTCAGCCTTGAAAAGTCGGTCATCTTTTTTCTTTTCTTTTTTTTTTTTTCTTTTTAAGTACAACAGTAGTCAAAGCATACAAGAAGAAGTCAAGGAACTTTAAAAGAGAAAGAAAAATCCATTCCAAAACAGGGAGGAATGGACGAACTAGAGGTGGGAATGCAGTTAGAGGTAAATCTAGTCGCGGCCCAATCAGCCACATAGTGGGCGCAGAAGTTTACACTTCGGTTGATATTACTAGCAGACATGCTAGTTGTGGGGGAAATGGTTAAAATAAAATCCGATATGATTAACGGAATACGCCAGTCTTGATTAATCGTAGGATTATTGATGGCAAGGTTGACTGTCAGGGAATCACCTTCAAAAGTTACATGGGACAGTCCCATAGATGAACACAGTGTAACTGCAAGAAGAGCTGCGGTTGCTTCTCCTTACAAAAGGCTGCAAGGGGGACTAATTCTCGTCAAAACTTGAATAATGGTACCTGTAGAATCTCGACAAACAGCTGGTTGCGCTGAGAAATTCCTTCGGATTGTTGTATCATAATTAATTTTGAAGCAAAGAGGAGCAGGCTTAGTCCAGACCTGGAGAACAGGAGAAATTTTGTTTGACCAAGCCCGAAAGTGTGTTCGAGATGAACGATTAACATCAGCTGAGATAGATAAAGCATTCGGAATCCAACCATCATGAAGAGCTTTGTTTCAAGAGTGCCAGATACGATCACAAGCTACCATTGCAAAAATTTGGAATAGATGAAAATCTTCAAGAGGAATACCTATTGTCCCCGGATGAAGAATAATATTTAGCCAATCAGAAATTTTAGAGATACAGAGGGCAGTAATGTCTAATGGCCAGAAAGAGTTCCTCCAAATGACCTTCGCAATAGGGCTTGAGAAAAAAAGATGAAGCTGTGAATCTGTTGAAGCAGAACATAGAGAGCATGAAGAATCCCTCTGAGAGGTGACAAAAAATTGAGCAATACGATCCTTTGTAGGGATAATGTTCCAGACCATTTTCCAAAGGAAAAGTTTGAGTCTATGATTTAGCTTCAACTTCCACAGACCTTTCCAACTGATAGGAGCAACAGGTGAAATTGGAGGTGATCGAGAGGAAGAATATAAATGATGAGTTGTCTTGGTAGAGAAAACCCCTGAAGCCGATGCAATCCAAATAAGAGAATCAGACATAGCTCGAATAGAGATTTTAAGAATTTCTGAAACTGTTGCAGGGTCAAAAAGAAAAAGTAGAAGAGATAAATTCCAAGTCAAAAATTGTGGATAGATAAGATCCGAAATCGCCAAAGGGTATTCCAAGCAGAATCTTGAAACTCGAGGTAAATGTTGAAAATTGGGTAAAGTAGGAATCCACGGCGAGTGCCAAATATCCAAAGAACTTGAATAATGAGGAATATAACAAGAATCCGACTTTAGCAAAGGGACAAGAATATTTAATACCATTCCAGATATAAGTCGGTCATCTTTTGCTGTGCTTTCGAATTGAGGGAGAGAGAGAGAAATTGTCCAACAGTGAAAATGTGTAAAGGGAGGTTTTGTCCGTGGAATAGTCAATGTGTACATGAACTTTTTTTTTTTTTCTTTTAAACGTTGCTGTTTAAGTTTAATTTACTTTGAGTGTTGGCCGGCTAGAAGATTTGGACAAATCAAGTCAGTCGAATTGTTTCAGCCTTTTCAGTCTTTTCAGAAGTGGGACCCGGACGCACGATTGTGTGCTGTAATGGTGGACCCATGCATACAAAATGTACTTGAGAGGAACCTTAGAAAAGTACAAATATGTATATTCTGATCATGACAATTATTGACAACCGCCACTTTTGAAGAGATATGTACCTCGCCTTGACGTACGCACTACGCACCACACCGTTAACTTCAGATATGGTGGACCCCATGCATACCAAGTACGACAACTGCCACTTGTAGAACTTCAGAGGAACCTCAGAAAAGTGCAAATATGGCGATGCAGAAGCTAGGAGGTTGTTGCACCGAAGCCATGCACGCTTTTCGAAGTCGAAGGAAGTCCTAGTCTTTGTATTTTGTCCTCTTCTTTCAATAATTGTATAAAGGTGGTAGGTAGAATCAGTATCGGATATTCGGATGGCTCATGGCTGATCGAGTTTGCAGCGAAATGGTGGTGGGGCTTTGCCGCTTTGGTGTTTGTTTCGGCGGAAAGGTATTTGACTTTTGAGTCGACTGGGTGCTTTATTACAACAAAGCGGAATAAATAAAGATTGAGAGAAATGTAGTTCAGTGTATGATCTTCATCAACAAAATAAAATTTTAAGATGTACATTTTTTTTTTTGTTGTGATATTTACAATATAACATGCTTTTATTATAAGAGAATTAAGGGTAGAAGATAATAATATAAATAGATTTCAACGTTTAAAATTAGGTGATAGCCTTTAAATGTGACTAGATGATAGATTACAGTTCCAACTCTAGTTTTGATTCTTAAACTTCTTAATATATTATAACAATTTATCTTACTTGCAATACAATCTCAATCAAAATACTGTGAGATAATTAAGAGATAAACATATAATTTCTAGTCTTACATCTTGACTTGCAACATGTTGGATGTGTATAGTAATGAATCTTATGGCATAAATGAGTACTTGTCTTAAAATCACACTCTGAATTTTGCTTTAATTTACAGGATTTGAAATTTAGGTGGCAAATTGTTGTGGGTACGTACAATAATTGGATTCTGCATGTGGAGAGCAGCATTTGGGAGTGTTGGTGGCCGCCGTTGGTGGTGGTGGCAATTTTTTTTTTTTTTTTTTTTTACATGGTATCTTATTGAATCCTACTATCCTAGGATAGAGAATGCATGCTAACTACACACTTCAACTCATGAGTGGCTTAAACAAAAGCAAGTGTTTCATTATTGCTTTATCTATTCGGCGCTTTTGGACTGTTTGCCATTGGCCAATAATTGTCCAGTTTGGCCAATGGCTACAAAATTTGACTTGGGTCAAAAGGAGATAAAAGTTGGTGCGTTCAGCTGGCTGCAAGTCTGCAACAGTACGTATTTCTCGATCAACACCTATAAATAAGCTGCATCAGCACTCATTTTCATGTCTTCTAGACTTTGTTCTCTTCTCTTCTCTTCTGAAGACGTTGTGCTCTGTACGTGTTGTGGGCCTTGTTTCTTCTCACAGATTAGGTGTTGAGCATGATTCAATTCCTACTCACTCCGATCCCAATCATTCCTTCATTTGCTGTGTACATGTCTTTTCTGTAACGTTTTTGGAATTTAAAATCTTTCTTTTTTCTTGTTTCAGGAATACGTCGACGTTGAAAAATATGACCATCAGTACTCTAGATTATCTGATGAGCTCTCCTGCTCTATCTAGAGACTTTAATAAAATCAGAGAGGAGGTGATTAGGGAAGTGGGTGAGAATCAAAACGAGGTAAATCGGCGGTTAACCGAGAGGATCTTGCCGGATTTTATTATTAGAGTCCACATGGAAAAGAACAGAGAGAACTACCTGGAGAAGCCTTTGAAGAAGAAGAGAGAGCAGTACCTGGAGAAGAAGAGGAAGAAGTACCTGGAAAAGCCTTTGGAGAAGAAGAGAGAGAAGTACCTGGAGAAGAAGCTAGAGCAGTACCTGGAGAGGAAGAGAAAGAGGTACCTGAAGAAGGCTTTGGAAAAGAAGAAGAAGAGAGGCCTCAAAAAGCAATTCGACTCTGAAAACATCAACAAGAATCAAGAAAAGGAAGAAGAAGATTCATGGTACGTAATAGAATTCAATGTGTATAGTCTCACTCAATTGCAGATTTATATAAACATCAATTACATGCTGGAGACGAGTTAATTACAAATATATACTGCTTCTTATCACTTTGAGGCTTGAGACTCATGTTATCCTCTGTTCTTACACCAGCAAACCCAAGAAGCAGAGAAAGAGTCCTTTGGAGAAGGAGAAGAGTGTGGTCTTGAGAATTATACCACCCAAGAAGCCATTGAACCAGAATCAAGAAATTGAAGAAGAAGAAGAAGGAAATTCCAGGAAACCCAAGAGGCAGAGGAAGAACCCGATAGAGATCAAGCAAATGCCGACCAAGTTCGAGGACAAAATCAAGGGGATGCAGAGTTCAGACATCAAGCTTGTCATTCAAAAAAAATTGACGCCCAGTGATTTGGACACTGATAAGAACCGGCTTACGATTCCAAGTGGCCAAATGAAGTATGAGTTTCTAAGAAAAAAGGAACGATTGAGGATAAAGAAAAAAGAAGCCGATGGGATACATTTCAAAGGGATGGAAGTAGCATTGATAGAGCCAGGCCTTCAGGAATCGACCATCTTCTTGAAGAAGTGGAAAGTGGGTAACACCAACCCCTATGTATTGAGCAATCCTTGGATAAAAGTTGCAGAGAGAAACAAGCTCGAGTCAAGCGATACTATACAACTTTGGTCCTTCAGAGTCGACCAAAGCCTCCACTTGGCCCTCATCAAGCTAGACAATTAGCTAGGATTTCCTCCTTTCCTTTCTTTTTCTGTTTGTTTTGTTTCTTCCTTTTCTATAACCTGGCAGGGTATTTCTGTATCTCGTCGGGATCTTTTCATATGTTTATGGACTTTTGATTATGAACTTTTTTAGTATTTACTTTATGGACTTTTGAGTTTAAACTTTTTTAATATGTTTATAGGCTTTTAGGTTTGAACTTTTTTAATTAAAAAAATTACAATTTAGCCCTATATCTATAACCTGGCAGAGTATAGTTAAAACGCTTGACTATCAACTAGTATATTTATTAATGGAATTCTAAGAAATATAACTAAATTTTTTTCAAATGATATATATTTAGGAATAATCCATATATTCTTATGTTTTTTTTTTTAAAAAAAAAAGAATCCATATATTACGCATTATATATTACTGTCTCAAAAGAGCATAAATTTTTTGGAGGAATGGTTAATTAGCTATTTTTGTTTAGAAGTTATTTATTTATTTATTTTTTATGGGTGTTTTACATCTGATGTGGTAATCAGATTGTTGTGTTACATATGATGGAGAGACTTTTTGGAGGAATGAAAGGCAAAATAGCTAAACTATTGGAATTGGAGCATCCTCAAAGAGTTCTTTAAAACTCACTTTTAGTTAAAATTTAGAGAAATTTTATAAAAAACCCTCATACATCAAGTTCTCTATCCCCTCTCCATTTTAGAGCTTGTCAGACATCAAGCCAAACATGGAGAACAAAATTCATTATCTACTCCAATTTTTTTTATCTTTTTATATTTACCTTCACTCTCTCTCTTCCCCCCCCCCCCCCCCCCCCCCCCAACATATGAAGTGGTTATTCTAAAAAAAAAAAAGAAAAAAAAAAAAGTAGTTGAAGTACAGAAATATTTTAGAGAGTTTGTTGTAAAGTGTTTGCGAATTAAGTGGCTAACTAAAATAGTAAAAGTAGTTTTTTTTTAGCTAAAATTTAGAGAGCTCATTGAAGATGCTCTCAGGTTTAAATAGAGCTGAAAGTTGAAACCATAAAAATAATATATATATATTTTTTTTTTTAAAAAAAAGAAAAAACATAAAACAAACACCTTGCGGCAAAGTGAACACTATAAACAGTTTAGTATTCTTTTTAAGACAATTTCCACCTAGTAAACATTAGAATCACAAAATTTTCACCTAGTATACGATTGAGTTTTTGGAGGGATGGTTAGTTTTTTTTTTTTTTTTTTAACAAAGAGAACACTGCCATCTTCATTACTAAGAAAACTCCCCAAAGGGGAAATACAATCAGGAAGACTATTACAGAGAAACAGACACCCAAATACAAAGCTACAAACGCCTAAAGGCGAAGAAAAACAAATCTCGATGGCCATCGGAGTGATTAGAGAAAAAAAATTCTCTACCCACAAAGTTAGAAACCTAGCTTAAAGCAGCTACCATTACAATAGACTGTGATCAAAGACAAGAATATACAACCTAAAACAAACAGAAAATCCCCGAAAACAAGAATCGGAAGAACCGCCGCCGAAGCCAGCGCGTGTTGAGCACGCGCCTTCTCTGGGAACCCCCTAGCGTCGAACAACCTTTAAGAGTCCAAATCGTCACCGTCTGAGACCGGAGAAGTAAACGGTGACCCACACGTACATGATCAGGGATATAAACCCCCGACGCGTGCTGGTCACACATCTAAGAGCACTAGCAGCAGCCTCCCAATTATTTTCCCTATATTTAGAGCATTCACAGTGGATCGTGTAAAATTTTATCTAAAATAGCTAACGAAAACTCACTTTTGCTAGTTTAGCTAATAGGTTTTAAAATGTATTATACATCCGATTATCTATTTTTAACACTATACTCTTTTTTTACTCTTATTTTATTATTTTTATCTCTTTTCTACTTTTTGTCATTTTACTTTTTTCACTTTTTGTATGTAGAAAACAATAAAATAATAGATAGATTAGTGAATAGTGCAACTCCATATGTAGAGTTGCACTATTCACAAATCTACCAAAACTCTAGTTTAGATTTAGGATAGATAATCCAATAGAGTGTGTTTTTAACATTTATGTTATCTATTCTAGCCAAATATCAGTTTTACATAATCCAATGGGAATGCTCTTAGGGAACAAAAACACTTTTTGTTTTCCTAAAAAAAAACACTCCACAATAGATTCCCTTAATTTTCCCTATACCAATTAAATATTATTTTTTACTCTTATTTTATTATTTTTTCTCTTTCCTACTTTTTTTTTTTTTTTTTTTTTTTTTTTTTTTTTTATCAATTTCTTTCCTTCTCCCACTCGTCTTCTCTCTCAAGACTCTCTTGCTCTCGTCTTCTCCGGCTAAATCCTAGGTGAAAACCAAATGAAAATCAACAAATCTGGTTCCACTCGCAGAAGAATGCCAACAAATTCCCAAAACCCACAAACAGAGCAGAAGCAAAACAAAAACCAGCCCAGTCCTCACAATTATTAAATCCAGTACCACCTTCCGGTCGATCAACGGAAGACCCATCGGAAATCACCCTCTACTTCGCCGAAAATCGCCTCACCTGGGTTCACCGGTGGCGACCCATCGACGATCGGCTCCTCTGGGTTCGCGGGTTCCCGCGATCTCCTTCTCCGTCTGCATCTCTCTCTCCCAGGTTCATTCTCTCAAACTCCCGATCTCTCTCTCTGATCTCTTGGATTTTCTCTCAGTATCTCACGGTCTCTCTCTTTCGTCTCACCCTCTGTTCTTCTTGAAAGAAAGAACGAGTAAAAAAAAGGAAACACAAAAGAAGAGAAGGAGATGAAGGAGACGAAGTGATGCGTGAAGCCAGCCTTGAAGGAGAGAGAGAGTCAGAGAGAAGGATTTTTTTCATTAAAAAAATTGATTGGGTAGCACTGTAGCTTCCCAACAAAAAAATGTAAATTTGAGGTATCTATTGTGGGTTGATTTTGGTGAGTTTTTGTGAAATTTTCCCTATATTTAAGGAAGGGAACCAATATAGGGAGACTGTTGCTAGTGCTCTAACAGGAAAGAACCGCACAGGCTCTTCAAATGACCACCATGACTGGAGAAAGCCGGCGACCACAACAGAAAGGTCCTTGTCGAAGAAATTCCAGCCAAGTCTTCTAGATCTAGCTTTGACAACATCTCTGTAGAAAACCAACAACACCCGCCATTCACCACGGACCTGGACCAGAAATCTCCCATTTGCAACACACAACAACAAAACAAAGAAAAACGAAACTACCTCCACCGGATCTAGCTCCGGGGACAAAAACCACCACTGGAAATGAACCGGGGGGACAAAAATCACCCTCGCCCACGGAGGCTCGAGGACAAAACCAGCGCCGAGAGGGGGAGGCGTGAGGCCTCCCCTTCCGGCGAAATCATCTCACATGGAGGTCCCTCTCTAGAAGTTTCAGACGTTCTCTCTCTAGAAAGAGCTCCAGTTTCAAGAATAAGTCTTATCTGGAGGGATGGTTAGTTATTTTAGCTAAAAAGGCAAAATGGCTAAGCTATTGGGATGCTTATTAGCTAGGCTTAAATAGAGCTTAAAGTCGAAATCCTAAAAAAAAAAAATTTTAAAAAAGAAAGGCAGGTAAATGTTGAAATCGCTCTAAATAAGTTTTTCAACGCAATCAAATTTGTTTTCATATGAAGTTGGAATAACAAAATACAAATTTTCTAGTAAAATTAGTATGATAAAAATGGGTCCGCATGATAAACAATAAAACATAGGTGGCTTACACTACAAAAAAATCAGCTTTTCTTTACGGTTTTTTTCTAGACGGTTTTGAAAACCGTCTAGAATTATAGTTTTACAGACAATTTTATCAAAACCGTCTACAAATTTAGAGACAATTTTATTAAAATCGTATGTATATTTTAATTTTCAGACGGTTTTATCAAAATCATCTAGAAATTAATACAAATTAATTTAGAGACGGTTTTTTTCTCAAATCATCTGTAAGTCATAGATAGTTTACAAAAGAAACCGTCTGTAACATTTTTTTTTCCTTTTTTTTTTTTGGTTTTGTTTTGTTTTTTTTTTTTTCTTGTTTCTTTCTTTTTAAAACCCATCGTTCTTTTCTTTTCCGGCTGTTTCTTTCTTCCTCTGCGTTCTTCTCCAAAAAAACCCATCTCTCTCAAAGCTCTCTTTGTTCTTCTTCCTCTCTCCGGCCAACGATTGAAGACGGACGTCGACGGCATCTGGACGGTCGGCGGGAACGGGACGCGCGATGGGATCAGGACGGTTGGCTGGAACGGGACGCACGACGGGATCTCACGACGGTTTTCGGCTGGATCCGGCCAGATCTGTCGAACGTACGCTAGTGTACGTGCGTGGGTTTGACAAATATGGCTGGATCCGGCCAAAACCCACGCTCGGCCGGATCTGTGGCCGGAATACGGAGAGAGATCTGGTCGGAATACGTGGATTTCCAGCCGGCTCTCTCGTCCTCTCTCTTTTTCTCCCCCCTCCGACCCCTCCTCATCACCTCTCTCTTCCAAATCATTGGACGGATCTAACCGTGCTCATAACAATCTTTGGTTTTTTTTTTTGGTTTGGATTGTGTTTGTTTTACATTTTTTATTTGTTTTTGGTTTAGAGTTAATGTTTGATGGGAAGTGCGAGAGGTACGGTGGAGAAGAAGCTGATGGAGATGGAGATCGCATATGTGCGACTGTGACGACCTTCCGGTGGTCCCTGTAGCCGGAGAGATGGTGGAGATATGCAACTTGACAACCTTCCGGTGGTCCTTCAACCGGATGGACAAAAATTATTATAATTATAATTATATTAGAAAATAATTATGATTATAATTAATATATATATATATATATTTAAAAAAAAAATTAAAATTATGGACGGTTTTTCTCAAACCGTCTAGAATCAGTTATGGACGGTTTGGAGCAAACCGTCTGGAATTGCGGACGGTTTGACCCAAACCGTCCATAACCCAGATTAGCGACATATTCCTGGACGGTTTGAAACCGTCCAGAAAAAACCGTCTGGACCTTTTTCTAGACGATTTTTTACAATTTCTAGACGGTTTGTAACTGTCCAGAATTGCCAAATTTTTTGTAGTGTTAGTTAAAAAAGAATAATCCATTTTTTTTTAATAGTTTAAAGGCGGTACAGTGTGAATGGAGAATTTGAGGAATATTTTTTTTTTTTTTTTTAATTATACTAATGACTTGAAAATGCTATGGGTTGCACTGTAGCATTCCCAAAATTTAAGAAAAATATAAAGTATTTGCTAGGTGTATTTTTTGTGACTATCTAAATATTTTTCTTAAATCTAAGGAATAGAACGACTTATATTATAAGGTATTTCAATTAAGAGAGAGAAGGTGGGTTACGTTGAGAATCTCTTGTGATTGTAGGGCTAGGAGAAAAAGTGAAAAGTTACACAATTATTGGGTTGATTGACATTTTACTAAGAGTCAAAAAAATGTACTCCGAGACTCATAAGATATGACATAGCACTAGAAAATCAATTGAACGATCATACGGGAGGAAGATTGTATTTACAGATTGATACATAGATAATGATGACATAGCCACCCTTTTTTTTTAAAAAAAAAAAAAAATATTTATATTTTTATTAGATTTTATATTTTTTTATTGTAATGGACACGTGTCGGCTTCCTATTCGGTATGACATGGTTGGTTAACGGAATCTGTTAACCTAGTGGATGGAAAATTGGTCCAGAGAGCGATTCGTATATTGTTTACCATGAAGACCTAGCTCCCATGAACTTTTTGAACCACAGGGAATGAAAAATAATTGTGGCCAACCCCAAGGATCAATGATGCAATCATCCCAAAGATTTATAACGATGTATCACACATTTAATTATGATTTTAAAAATTACATCAATTTTAAGATGACTAAATGAAGACATAAATTTTCGTTATAATATTACTCGTGACTTTGTATGACTTATGCATAATCAAACCCAACCACAAGTCTAGAAAAAATCATCAATTAATAATAGAAAAAATTAACCAAAATCAACAATTAAGCGATCCAAATCTTATGAAAATTTAGCAAACTACTATAAAAAAGAAAATGACAGAAATTTTCTAAAACTAGTTTGTAGGAAATTTCCTACAACTCACATATAAGATTGACATGTGTTCCTTGGTATGTGAGAAGCACATGTTATGTAAATAACATATACTTCTTATATGATTTTTTAATAGCATTAATAAAAACACATGTATTTTTCACATGTTTAAAAGATACTTATCTTTTTTATATGGAAGTTGTAAGAAATTTATGTCCAAAAGAAAAATTAAAAAGAATGTTAGATTGAGTAAATTTATAATTTATTCTAAATATCTCATTATGATTTGATTTATTTAAATTGTTTTGGAAAAGCGGAAATGATTTGTGGGGGACATATTTCCGTCCTCCAACGGGTAGTTTTAATTAAAAAAATAATTTTTTAATAAAAAAGAGCGGATAGGGAATGATTTTCCGTCCCTGTGAGTCACGCCTCTTGGAAAAGAGTTCGCATGGTCGGCTTAAGAATAGAGCGGGACAATAAAGGTCAATGTCCAACAGCAACACGTGAGGTTGCATTGGTTATAAGATTCCAAGTATGAGTCCCAAATAAGAGCACTCACATTGGATCGTGTATATTTCAATCTAAAATAGCTAATCAAAACTCATTTTATCTAGTTTAGCTAATGGGTTTTAAACGGCACAAAAGCTAAAGAGAATGACGTTGAATTGACCTGAAATGGTAACGTGAATTAGTGACGTGAATTGGTGACGTGAATTAGTGACGTGACTTTTACAAAAACATTAAAATATTTCAAAAAAAAATTTTTCACATTTTATATAACATTAATAATTTTTTATTACTATTTAAATAAAAATATTTATTACAATACAAATTTTTTTAACTTTTCTATACAAATTTTTTTTACTTTATATTACATTTATCACTTTTTACTAACTTCAAAATTAATAAATTACTATCTTATTATACACGGTGTTTTACCAAACAAGGTTATAGTCGACGAGTTCAAAACCATCCCTCAAATATGATGGAGATTGGTTGGGGCACATAATTGGGACTGACGGTCATATTTTTCAAAGTCGACATCTTTCTAAAACAAAAAAAAAATGAAACATTAATTCCAAAAACATTAAAGAAAAGACAGCAAATTAAGGAATGATCGGATAGTTTTACCCCCCCCCCCCCCCCCCCCTCCTTTTTTTTTCTCGTATAAACAATGAATACGAGGGAGAGAGGTTAGTTGAGTTGCTCTCTCTTGAAAATGAGTAATTCTAATAGTACATTAAGTTTTATCAAGTGTCCATAAAAAAATGAGGTGACTTTTAAAATCACTATTTAATCAATCATATGTCTAATGTTGATTTTAATTATCACATTTTTTTATGGATACTTAATGAACACTTAATATACATGTAAATTTATTCATCAAAAATTTGTCAAAAGAGGAAAAGAGCAATTGACGAAAAAAAATAAAAAAATAAAGGTAAAAAACAATTATTAGATATAAAAACTGTCGCTATAGAGTGAGATACCAATTCTCACCTATCTTTTTGCCTTGCATGTCTTTATCAGGTCTATGACTCCTGGAAGTACTGTTTGATATTTGAATTGCGGTAAATGATGTGTTGTGAAGGAACTTTTCTCCTTTTTATCATGTTTCTCCTTTGCGGATAAAATATAATGGATAAAGATTTGGGCCCCAACCATTTGAATTGGCACAATATACAACTAAATTGAGCAATCTCATGGCTTGTTTCTTTAGATAGATCGAGAGCTCAATCGGTACAATTTAGAATTTATTTAGAAACTGCATGACTTGTTCATTTAAATAGAACAGTTTATGTCCTGACATGAATTTGTTCAAAAGAACCTATTTGATCATACTGATGCTGAAGGAGATGTCACGTGGTTGGATGTCCTGAGTGTAGAAAATGTTGCTGTAAGTATAGGAAGTGGCTAAAGACTTGCTGGATTATTTTGAGAGTGCGTTTGAGATTGCGATTTCGTAGATAATAAGTGCGATTTTAAACTAAATCCCATAACATAAATCGTTTGGGAACTGCGTTTTTAAAAATTGCGATTTAAAAACGCAGAAATTCTACTTTTTCAAATCACAGATAAGATGATGTTTTTTTGAAAACACGAAATTTTAAAGGCTAATTTGCGATTTTAAAGGATAAACTGCAATTTTGCAAAATGCTTAACTGCGTTTTTAAAAATCATTTTTTTCAAATCGCAAACCTAAACAGACCATTAATTCATCCGAAGAATTAAGATCCTACAAATTATTTTCTATCACCTTATGCATGCCAACGAGAAAGCTTACTGTCATTTTGGTTCTCATGTATGTAGTTTGTTGGTACAGTTTCCGGTATGGTGTGACTCTGCACGTTCCTTTGATGTTCTTCACGCTTCTAAATAACTCTGCAAAACATCAAAACCTAGGGACCCTTCCGGGGGTCCCGCTCCGATGCCTAAGTTAGCTTCTGTGAGAAAATAATGCTTTGTGCATAAAATTGCGTCTTAGTTTATACCTGGGGTATGGGCCTATTTATAGGCATAGAGGTGGAGTCAAACCTGGATTAGGACTCCTGCTCCTTGTTGATCTAGAACTGCTGTCCGAGTTCTAATTGGACTTCAATCCTTTACTAGACTTCTAATTGGATATCTTCTTAGACTTCCAATCTGATATCTTCTTAGACTTCTGATCTGATATCTTCTTAGACTTCTGATCTGATATCTGTTTGGACTTTATTAGACTTTTGAATCTCCTCTTTGGATCGGGTTGAGTGGGATTTATCCCCAACAGTTACCCCCCAATTCCCTTATCCAAAGCTTGCTTGAATAATGGGAATTCCATGTCTAAGGAAACCCGATCTTTGTCTCCTTCTGAAAACCTGCTAACCTGCAAAACCTGAGGGTTAAATCTTACCCTCCATTACCTTCTTGTTTTTCCTTAGGGTTTTCTCCCTGTCTCTTGAAAAATCTGCAAAACCCGAGGGTTAAATCCGACCCCCCGAGAAGTTTCTTCTTGCTCTCGGCTAGGACTGATCCGAGAGTTTTCTTCTTGGTCTCGGCTAGGACTGATCCGAGACTCTCGGCTAGGACTGATTTGGGACTCTCGGCTAGGACTGATCCGAGAGTTTTCTTCTTGGTCTAGGCTAGGACTGATCCGAGACTCTCGGCTAGGACTGATCCGAGACTCTCGGCTAGGACTGATCCGAGACTCTCGGCTAGGACTGATCCGAGACTCTCGGCTAGGACTGATCCGAGAAGTTCCTTCATGCTCTCGGCTAGGACTGATCCGAGAGGCTCCTTCTCGGCTAGGATTGATCCGAGAAGTTTTTCTTGCTCTCGGCTAGGACTGATCCGAGAGGCTCCTTCTCGGCTAGGACTGATCCGAGAAGTTTTTCTTGCTCTCGGCTAGTACTGATCCGAGAGGCTCCTTCTCGGCTAAGACTGATCCGAGAAGTTTTTCTTGCTCTCGGCTAGGACTGATCCGATAGGCTCCTTCTCGGCTAGGACTGATCCGAGAAGTTTTTCTTGCTCTCGGCTAGGACTGATCCGAGAGGCTCCTTCTCGGCTAGGACTGATCCGAGAGTTTTTTCCTGCAAAAGAAACAACATCAACGGGTTCCTGGTCCCTAGACCGGGAACACTCCGATGCTTAAGTCAGCTTTATTCATTTATTCTGAAAATACTTATTCCCAAAATCTGGGGAATTTTCTGTCTAGTCTGAATTAAAAATAAAAATCTAGTTCTTTGCAAATATAAATGCTAAAAAATAAAAGCAAGCTTGAAATTCCCGAGAGTCCTTTTTATGGGATCACGGGCAGATACTGCTGTTGCCTCGGCTCTCTATGCCTAGGGCTTCTGCTTCCTCGGTCCTCTCTTCTTCTATGTCATCTCGGGGAGCATTCCCTTGATGCCTTTCGACTAGCTGAGGACGGTCTCGGGGATAGTAATCCCGTGGCTGTTGATCTCGGGGTTGATAGTCCTGATGATTCCGAGGCCTGTTATTTCCTTGATGGTTCCGTCGCTCTCCCAAGAACCGAACCAGCTTGCCATTCTTTATGAATTCTTCTATTAACAACCTTAGGGTTACGCACCCCTTGGTGTGATGACCTGCTTGTTTATGGAAATCACAATACTTCCCTGCATTCCTATAAGGAGGATTACCTGGTATCTTTTGCGGTTCTCGAAACGCCGGATCTCTCTTGATCTCCATGAGGACTTCTGATATCTCGGCATTGAGAGGTGTAAAGTTGTAATCTTTGAACTTCTTTACCTGCCTCTGCTCTTCCCAATAAGCTTTCTTGAATTCTTTCCTTTTCTTTTCTGGGGCTGTCTCTCGGGGTAGTCTAGAACTGGCCATAGACTTCAGCGTCTCTTCCTGATTGATGAATTCTTCTACCTTATCCATGAGGCCCTGCAAGGTACTCGGTTGCTTCCGGATCAACTTCTTCATCAAAGGCTCCTCGGGTGAAATTCCCTGATAAATGGCAGCAAAAATCATATCCTCGGTCGGATCTTCGACCGTAGCCTTCTCTCGGTTGAACCGAGCCATAAACTCCTTAAGACTCTCATTGCCTTGCTGGTGCAATGATAGCAAATATCCCGAAGGCTTCTTCCTTGTCCGGAAAGCCAAGAACTCCGTTAGGAATATCTTGGACAATTCCTTGAACTGATCAACAGAATTCGGGGGCAGCTTCCTGAACCAGTCTCGGGCATTCCCCGAAAGAGTAAGAGGGAAAGCCCGACATGCTACTTCATCGGGTGTCCCGTGAAGGTCTAGATGAGCTTTGAAATTCTCTAGGTGATCCAAGGGATCTCTGTCTCCTGCATAACTTAGAATTTGTGGTACCTTAAACTTATCGGGAAGCTGATAGTCTGCCACCCGTCTGGTGAAGGGTGAGTCTGTACCCATTAGGAGCTTGTCCACCATTACGGATCTGCCTTTGTCCTTTCTTTCCATCTCCATGTCCGTGCACCTTCTCTCCAGCTCGGCAATAATTCTGCTCAGATCTCCTTGGCGGTCATCCTCCCTCCGAGGATTAATGTTGCTATTGTGATCTTCTTCCTCACGCTCATCCCTGTTCATCTCGGGATTGGGCTGTCTCGTCCTCATGCGTAACAATTCTGCATTTAAGTCTTCAATCTGGGCTTCCAACGCTGCTATGCGATCTTGATCTCCACCCCCCGGAGGAGGGTTCGGTGGAAGCTGCTGATTATTCTGAATAACTGGCTCCATTCGGACTATGGGCTCTCGGTTGGTCTGGCTTCCGGAACGTGTGTTCATCAACATGCTGGATCTTATTTTTCTTTTATGAGGAACGAATAATCGTTTCCCACAGACGGCGCCAAACTGTTGGTACAGTTTCCGGTATGGTGTGACTCTGCACGTTCCTTTGATGTTCTTCACGCTTCTAAATAACTCTGCAAAACAACAAAACCTAGGGACCCTTCCGGGGGTCCCGCTCCGATGCCTAAGTTAGCTTCTGTGAGAAAATAATGCTTTGTGCATAAAATTGCGTCTTAGTTTATACCTGGGGTATGGGCCTATTTATAGGCATAGAGGTGGAGTCAAACCTGGATTAGGACTCCTGCTCCTTGTTGATCTAGAACTGCTGTCCGAGTTCTAATTGGACTTCAATCCTTTACTAGACTTCTAATTGGATATCTTCTTAGACTTCCAATCTTATATCTTCTTAGACTTCTGATCTGATATCTTCTTAGACTTCTGATCTGATATCTGTTTGGACTTTATTAGACTTTTGAATCTCCTCTTTGGATCGGGTTGAGTGGGATTTATCCCCAACATAGTTCATCTGAGCGATACATACAGCTAAGGTTGAAGAGAGTCAAGAGATTCTCTGGTCTCCAATTGGACCGTGTTACTTTTATGTAAGACTTTGTTAAGTATGCTACAGTAACCACACTATCGACATATTAAAAAAAGGTTGTGTACGCACTATAAAGAAAATTGCATTTTGCCACTTGCATTTAGTCACGTGTATGGACACAGTACACGTGGCGAACAGTTTGCCACGTGTAAATGGCCACGTGTGCAACTCGTGTTAGATCCAATTGTTACTAAATGCATATTTTGCCGCGTGTACCACAATACATGTGACCACTGTGCCACATGTATCACAGTACACGCGGCTAACAGTCGGCCACATGTACTTCAATACTCATGTCCACTTGACCACGTGTATTGAAGTATACGCGGCAAACAGTCAGCCGTGTGTACTAAATACACGTGGCTAACTGCTTCATTTTTCAAAAAAAAGAAAAGAGAAGAACAGAAGAATTTTCTGTTCTTCTTCTCTTTTTCTTTTTCTTTTTTCACTGGTATTTTCTTTCGTTGGAACTATTTTTTTTTCCCACTTACCGGAAACTTCTTCAAGGCTAGTGTAATCTTCCCCTTCCTTCCTTCCCCATGAAATCCAATCCAAAAAATCCCCCAAAATCCTCCGTCAACCGCATTATCAAAAAATTACAAACAAAACACCAAAAAATCACCAACAAAATCCAAGAATCACCAAAATCGCCCAGTCGCCGAAAATTAGATTCAAAAAACCAAAACAACAAAATCAGATTCAAAATCCGGCCGGTCCCCTGATCCCTGCATCACCGAAACATCAAGGGATAAGAAAGAGAGATCCACACAAGAGAGAGAGAGAGAGAGAGAGAGAGAGAGAGAGAGAGAGAGAGAGAGAGAGAGAGAGAGAGAGAGAGAGAGAGAGAGAGAGAGAGAGAACTCACTGGATCTCCGGTGAGGGCCAGCGTATCCAGCTAGTTTCTCCGTCACTGACGACGAAAACGAGCTTCTCCAGGTGGTGGCGATCGAGTGGGGGTGAGTCGTCGTCTGCGGTAACAAAAAAAAAAAAAACACAAAAAAAATGTAAGAGAGTGAGACAGAGAGCATAAATTTTTTTGCTGAGAAATAACCAAAGAGACCTGAGAGTAGAGAGAGTTTTTTTTTTTGTTTTTATTTAAAGTTGAGAGAGAGAGAGAGAGAGAGGGTTGAGAACTTCAAACTAGGCTTGGCAATTCGGGTTGTCGTGTCAACCCATTTGGTTGGTGTGTCAACCCATTTAGCTAATTTGGTAAAAAAATATGTAATTATCGCGCCATAAATGTGTTATAAACGGGTCGATGGGTCATAAACGTGTCATAAACAGGTTGGTGGGTCATAAACGTGTCATAAACGGGTTGACGGGTTATAAACGGGTTATAGCATAAACCCAAACCCTATATATTCGTGTTGTGTTCGTGTCGGTTTCGCGGGTCGTGTCAAAATTGCCAAGCCTACTTCAAACTCAAGTTTCAAAAGTTGTTGAGGGGACATGCGCGGGACACGAAGCTCCCTTCCCCCAAAAAGGTCTTTTGGGTTTTTTAATTAATATTTATATTTTATGCAAATAGCAACGTGGGTTACTTGCCACGTGGCCAATTAGCGACGTGACAAACAATGTACATGGCTAAAATTTTACATTTTAAAAAGAATTAATAAATTGACAACGTGGTGTATTTGACACGTGGCTAATTGGAGACGTGTCTATTATACACGTGGCTAATTGACGACGTGTTTATTATATACGTGGCTAATTAATACACGTTGTTATATGGCCACGTATACTAAATACATGTGTCCAACTGACTTTTTTATCTTTTCTACTACATCTCGTCACATGTTCATTATGACACGTGGCTAATTTCTTATTTTTTTACAGTGACGTGTGCAGGCACATGCATGTGATTATGTTTGTGTGCGTATCTCCCTTCAAAAAAAAAAAAAAAAAATGTTTGTGTGCGTATGTAATCATTCATCCTTCCACAGCTTTGCATTTTTTTATTTTTTATTTTTTTATTTTTTTTAAAAAAAGAAAAATGGTAATGATGGTTGTCAAGAGTTGGGTCAACCTAGGGCTGGCAATTTTGACACGACCCGATAATCCGACACGAAATTAGTGAGTTTGGGTCTACCTTAAACGAGTTTAGGTCATAAACGGGTCGATCCGTTTAACTCAGTTTGACTGGTCGGGTGGGGGGTCACCCGTGGGTGACCCGCCAAACACGATTAATTTATTAACCTTTTTTTAAAAAAATAAAAATAAAAAGGGGGGAAATAGAAAACACAATTTGTGATTTTCTCATTTTCTGTTTTAGTCTATTCCCTCGAAAACACAAAGTGACAAACACTGTAAACACTAAACATAGAAAAGTTCAAAAATCAAAACCCTAACTTTTGCCCAAAAGTTCATTTTTTTCATTCAGCTGCGGCCCGTGGTTTTGCTGCACAAACTTCCCATGGCTCTCCCAATCTATATATAAGGGACATCCCCTCTATCATTTGCTTCATCATCAAGCACATATATCCTTCTTGGATCATCAGTTTTGTTAGTCACACAAGGTTAATTTGTTGAATTCGTTGTTTTCAAGTTGAAGAGCAAATTAACAAGCGAGTTGTGAAGAGTATATAGAAGATGAGTCAAACAAGCAGAGCCTTTGTGGCAGCCAGTGTTGGAGTTGTGGAGGCCATGAAAGACCAGCTGGGGATCTGCAGGTGGAATCATGTCATCAGATCAGCGCAGCAAAATGCCAAGAACCATCTCAGGTCTATGTCTCAGGCCAAGAGCCTTTCTCCTTCAACTTCTGCAATGGTTCTGAGCAAAGCAAGAGAGGAGAAACTGAGGCGGTCAGAGGAGTCTTTGAGGACGGTCATGTACTTGAGCTGTTGGGGTCCCAAGATTCCCAATTGAATTGAGGCACAAGTCATCTGATCTTCGTTTTTTAGTCTTGGAGGAATGACAGATTAGTAGTAGAAATTTGAGTTTACAGAGTTGTTGGGAAAAGATTATTATTATTTTTTTTAAAAAAATCACTTTTAATCTAAACGGGTCATATCGGGTCATGTTGACCCGATTCGACCCATTATGTTAAACGAGTTTCACGGGTCGTGTCGGTTGACCCGTGAAATTATCGTATTCGTGTCGTGTCTGGAGCCTCGACCCGTTAACATAAACGGGTCGTATTGGTGTTTAGGCTAAACGGGTCACGGTCTTAACGGGTCGTGTCAGGTGACCCGTTTTGCCAGTCCTAGGTCAACCCTTGCCAAATGAATATCAAAAGACAACTTGATCAGACTCATCGCCTAGGGGAGTGGTACGTGTAGTAGCATTGGAGTTCAACAAGAGGTCGGTTTTAGGATAATGCTATTTTTTTATTTTTTTTTCATTACCTTTATATCCTCTAAAAATAATATAGCTTTTAAAATTATTATTAAATTTATTATTAATCACTATTTAATCTTGATAAGTGATGATTTTAAGGTATAATTTGAATTTTTGCGCTTCTAATTAAAAAAGGGTCGCAAAAACTTGGAGTTTGGACAATTAATCTAGGGTGTTTGGCAACTATCTCTCATCTCACACTTACTTTTTCTTTTTCTTTTTCTTTTTTTTCAAAAAAGTCAAATCCAAAACATTCTAACTTTTTTTCATCATTTGCTCAAAATTCAATAGTAATATATCAATTACAAGCTCAATCGTGATTTTAAAAGCCACATTATTTTTGAAAGGACACAAGAGTAACTTCTAGCATTACTCAGAATAATACACAACAATCACACTGGTCACATACACTTTCTATCTACTAGTATATCAATAATGGCTGCTTCTTCTTTTTTTTTTTTTCTAAGAAAAAAGAAAAAAAGACCATTACTTTTTATGTCAATTGGAGCACCCCTGTTGTTGAGATTGATCCAATGTGACAATAAATATTATTCGAGTAATGTTAAAAATTGCTTTTTTGTCACTCTTGTATTTCTTCAACAATAATATGACTTTTAAAATTACGATTGAACTTGTGATTAATTTTTATTAAATTTTGATCGAGTGATAATTTTAACATATAATTGAATTTTTGTGCTTCTAAAAGAGGGTGGCAAAGAGTTGTGCCAAAAGAGAGATAGAAGTTGGCACTTGCAAGCTGCAACACTATTTCTCAACGCCTACGAATAAAAGCTGTCACATTCAATCTATAAAAAAAAAAAAAGAAAAAAAAAAGAAAAAGTTGTCACATTTGGATCGATCTCAATTACAATGGGGTGTGGGCCGTGTTGACCAATTGATCCAAGTAAATAATAATAATAAAAAAATATATGGATTAGGTACTGAAAACAACTTTGTCACAGTTTCTTATTCAGATTGATTTTAAACTCAAAATGAAAATGACCCTTGCTCCCCCTAGCTTATCATGATTAGAATATGAAAAATCCAATGTCGTTTACCACCCTTCTAGAGGATTAACATATCTGACAGAGTACTAGAATAGCAAGAAAAAGCATTACACTATATAAGAGAATTAAAAAAGTACTCCAAATTCAGTGATTCTCACTGTCTTTCTTTTAGTCTTATCTCCCTTTAATAATGCATGAACTTCTTTCTTTTCCGAGTTAAGGTTACATCCTCGATGTACTTTCTGCCTCTTTTTCTTTTTAACCAAACAAAAGTTGTTTTTTTGCCCTTATCCTCTTCAATTATCCGACACAGAGAGAGGGAGCAGTTGTGTTGACCTCTCTTGAAAAAGCAATTGCTTTGCCTGATTGCATAAGGTTGGTATATAAAAGGTTATTTGTCCAAACTCCAAACTCCAACCTCATATGGAGCATAGAAATAGGGTTAGGGGAATTGCATGTTTAAGCTAAAGAGCATATCATATTCCAAACACTGTGAGGTGGCTTCAAAAATCAGTTTAAGTGGATTTAAGGGATCAGGGAAAATCTATGAGGGAGGAAAGACAGAGGAAAAACGTGAGGGATATTGAAAGAGATGAAAAGCTGGCTCTTGTGGTAATTAAATTATTGATGGAGATGGCTGAATGATAGGAGTGGAAGGAGAAGAGAGCTTTCGGTTATTGAATATTTGAATTAATCAATCAAATTTTGGATGGTAGCCCAAAAAGTAGAATTTCAAGTACAGCTAGCAAAACCCGGATAATTGCCAATCTAGAGTAGCACCCAAGGCAGTACGTACATAGACTCGTAGAGTGATTGATTGTAATATGACAAAGGGAAGTTAATGCATGCATAACCGGTTTCAGTCTGCCACAGATCGAGCATGTGGCCTGTACGTCCCTGTGCTCGTCCGGCTACTGCCTTCTGCCCTTGTATTCAGGGCACCGCCCAATTAATATTTGGATCGATCGATCTCATCTATATGTACATGTCAATGTGTACTTCACCACGCTGCGCGCATGCTAATTAACCACATCATCCATCTTTACTGCCAAGAGTATATATATATTTGCACTTTTCTAAGGTTCCTCTGAAGTACTTGGTATGCATGGGTACGGTCCACCATATATTCAGATTTGACAAATAAACCGTTGGCAATACAAAAAACGCCTTTGCCTGAATTTTGATGATCCATATTATATACTTTATTATTATTATTATGAAACTTTATGGTCCATATATATATATATATATATATATATATATATATATATATATATATATATATATATATATATATATATATATATATATACTTAATTTATTGTGCATCCATCTTCTCAATTGGGCTCAAGTTAGAACGTGTTATGTTCGCCTCAATAAATTTGCTTTCTATATTAATTAAAAAACGATATATCAGATCTCCACAACCCCCCATGCCAGCAAGTCATTTTTCTATTCCATTGCTTGTAACCAAAGAAATCTAATTTCACCCTTTTATCATTAAATCTAATTCACATACTCTTTTAACAATAAAAAAGAATTGAATAAGTCAAAGTAGAAAGAAAGAGATAGTCCCACGGTTTAGACCTTTTTTGATCCTTTCAATATTGGACAAAAAAGGTCTATGTCCATTGTCCAACATGTGATGTGAGTTACAATATTAAACCATTTAAAAAGGTTGATAGAGAGCGAAAGAAGAGTAAAAATAAATAGATAATTGCATACATAAACTATTTAAATAATAATCAACCCAACCCCATCTTTGTACTATATAGGCACGATCCCCCGAACCACATGACAAAAATAAGGATTAAATACCCCCAGAGCCCACATGTACATATCGTTAGGCCTTGAATCAAATCGTCCCATCGTTAATTTTAAAAAGTATTATAAGTGGTACTTATCGTTAGTGAAAGAAATCTAGTTGGGACTTTCATCAGTCCTCCATTTAATTTTTTTTTTTAATGGATCTTAACGTCACCCACCTTAAAATGTTGACACATGTCCCTCCTCCCACGTGGTCCACGTATAACAGGTGATACTTAAGCTTTGTTTGATTCGCGGAATAAACTCCGGAATTGAATAGACCCCCAAAATGGAATGAATATTCCTATGGCATAGGCATTCCTTTATTTGGTAGGGGTCTATTCCTTAGAATAGTTGAAATAACTATTTCATTACGAACAATAATACTTATTCTTCTAAAAAATGAGAGGAATAGACTACATTTTCCAAAAAAAAAAAAAAAACCACACATACTATTTTTTTTGTTTTCTTTCAAATTCTTTTTAAAAAATTAATAATAAAAAAAAAGGTATAATGTGGCGAGCCGACCACCAGTCACATATGGAGTGGAGGGTGGCCCAACCACCCCTGAAGCATTTGGGGGTGGCCGCGACCGCCCTTGGAGACCCTTTGGAGTGGTTGCAGCCACACCCAAGGGTCGTGAGGGGTGGCTTAGGCACCCATTGACCACCCCCAATTTTCAAGTTGTTTCTTTTTCTTCATTTTGTTTTAAATTTGAGTTATATATATTAGTAATTTTGATTCTATTCCAATTAAAGTATGTGTTGTCACAAAAATATCTTAATTTATATATATATATATATATATATATATATATATATATATATATATATATATATATATATATATAGTCACAAAAATACCTAAATCTAAAAAAAAAAGAAAAAAAAAATTGTTTTTACCTCTTCGATATATAAGGCACTTCTCATTTCCAAAACTTATATCTAACATAAGAAAAAGAGCATGACCTGTGGATACAGGCAATTGAAATTTTTTTTTAGGCTAACCTTAGAATGGTCAGAATAATTAAACCGAGGCCTAAGATTATTTTTTAGGGTTAAATACATATTTGGTACTTGTAGTTTAAAAATTTTATTTTTTGGTATCTCAGTTTCAATTCGCATCACAGATGGTACTTGGGTTTTGGAAAAAGACGGACTTAGTACCTCTTTCTATTTTTTCGTCCAATATTTAATGGCCTGCCAAGTGTCAACCCTCAGGGGTTGACACGTGGCACAATATAAAAATAAAATTAAAATTAATAAAACTTTAGAATTACAAAATTTATTGAAAAAAAAAACATAAAACAAACACCTTGCAGCAAAGTGAACACTATAAACATTTTAGTATTCTTTTTAAGACAATTTTCACCTAGTAAACATTAGAATCACAAAATTTTCACCCAGTAAACGTTAGAGTTTTTGGAGGGATGGTTAGTTGTTTTAGCTAAAAAGGCAAAATGGCTATATACTAGCAGATAGAAAGTAAGGTGGCAAAATGGCAAAATGGCTATACACCAGTGGTATATTATTGGGCATCAATGGGCCGAATCTCCTTAATTAATGTAAGGGTATGTTTGAATTTTTGCGCTTCTGAAAAGGGTGGCAAAGACTTGTGCCAAAAGGCAAAAGAGATAAAGTTGGTGGTAGCAACTTTCAAGCTCCTTAGCTGCAACTCTATAAATAAGCAGTCTGAGGAGCTAGCAAACCCAGTACTCACTTTCATGATTGCTTTGCTCAGGTCTCTTCTCTTCTGAAGACATTGTGCTCTTCTGTGCTCTGTGTTTGGGTCTTGTATCTTCTCACAGATTAGGTATTGATCATGCTCACTTTCATGACTGCTTTGTTCAGGTCTCTTCTCTTCTGAAGACATTGTGCTCTGTGTTGTGGGCCTTGTTTCTTCTCACAAATTCGGTGTTGATCATACTCACTCCCAATCATTCCTTAATTTTCTTTGCGTCTTTTCTGTAACGAGTTTGGAATTCAAAATCTTTCCTTTTTCTTGTTTCAGGAAGACGTACGTCCACGTTGAAAAATATGAACAATATCACTCTTGATGGTCTGAAGAGCTCTCCTCGCCTATGTGGAGACTTTAATAAAATGAGAGAGGAGGTGATCAGAGAAGTGGGTGAGAATCAAAACGAGGTAGATCGGCGGTTAACTGAGATGATCTTGCCGAATTTTATTATGAGACTCCACGTGGAAAAGAAGAATCAAGAAAAGGAAGAAGAAGATTCATGGTACGTAATAGAATTCAATGTGTATATATATAGTCTCACTCAATTGCAGATTTATATAAACATCAATTACATGCTGATGCTGGAGAGGAGTTAATTACAAATATACTACTTGAATTGGAGCCTTATCACTTCAATCTCTTACAGCAGTGGTATTAAAACATCAATGGCTAATTAATTACAAATATACTACTTCTTATCACTTTGAGGCTTGAGACTCATGTTATCCTCTGTGCTTACACCAGCGATCCCAAAAGGCCGTTGGACCAGAATCAAGAAATTGAAGAAGAAGAAAAAGAAAAGTCCAGGGAAGACAACAGGAAGAGGAAGATCAAGCCAATACCGACCAAGTTCATGGACAAAATCAAGGCGATGCAGGGTTCGGACATCAAGCCCGTCATTCAAAAAGAATTGACCGCCAGTGATGTGAATGCTTCTCTGGACCGACTTTTGATTCCAAGTGGCCAAATGAAACCTGAGTTTCTAAGCAAAGAGGCCGATAAACATTTCAAAGGGATGGAAGTACCATTGATAGAGCCAGGCCTTCAGGAATCGACCATCTTCTTGAAAAAGTGGAAAGTGGGTAAGACCTACTCCTACGTATTGAGCAAGCCTTGGATAGAAGTTAAAGAGAGAAACAAGCTCAAATCAGGCGATACTATACAACTTTGGTCCTTCAGAGTCAACCAAAGCATCCACTTTGCCCTCATCAAGCTAGACAATTAGGATTTCCTCCTTTTGTTTTCTTCCTTTTCATCCTTTTAGTTCTGTGACTTTTGTTTCTCGTCAGTTCTTTTCATTTGGGTGGCAGAAATATGTTTGGCATGTTAGAACTAATTTATGGTTTTGTTTTGTTTAATATATATTGCGTTTAAGAATTTCTGAGGTTGTCTCTTTGATATCTCTTAATTTAAAAATTAGATAGACTTTTCTTTCATGCTAAATACTATAGAACTGGAAAATATATCCTTTTGTATTTTCTTTAATTTTCAATATCATATCATTGTTTATATTTTCAATTCGATCACTTGCTAGTTGCTATGATTGATTTGAAAAAACAAAACAAAAGATGAATGGAGAGGATGGATAAGTTAGAGAAAAAGCATTTCTAATATTTCAACGCTATCAAAGTTTGACTGGTGAGGCCGGCCCCAGTGTCCTGTGCATTGCTAGTTTGTTTGAAAAGGACAGGTGTGGAATGTTAGGCAAACATGCACGGTAAGATTCTAATTAAAGAAGATGTTGTCCTAATTAAGTACTGAACATGAATTGCTAGTTTGGACCAATATCCATTCGATCATCTTTTGTTTTGTTTTTTCAAATCAATCATATCATTTCATTTTTTATTGAGCTTAATTAGCTTTTAAGATCAGTACCGACACAGACGTATAAAGAAAAGAAGTCAAAAGCCAAATTTTATTAAACACGATATGATGAACATTAATTAATCTTACAACCTAATTAATGCCATCACCTTAATTAGTACTAAGACCTTAACGTAAATCCAATAACCCAACCTAAACAAGCTTGGGGATGGGCTTTTTAATCCTGCAGTGCTTATGGTTTTCCATTTGAAATGAGTTACTCTTCATAATATAATAACATCATAAAATGATCCAAGCCTCTTCTTAGAAAGTGTTTAAGAGCACAGTTTCGCAGGTTAAAAGTGTTATTTAGTTAAAATTGCACAAACATAAAGTGTGTTGTATATGAGTGCATTTTAAAAAAATTGTGAGTTGAATTTGTTTTCAAATCCAAGAAAAATTGGGTAATGTTTTTTTCAAAAACCCTAAACTTCGATTTTAAAGGCCAAATTGTGATTTCACCATATAAACAACTTCATTTTTTAAACTCGTTATCTTTAAATCGCAAACCCAAACAAGAATTAACTTTTATGATCAAAATCGATTAATTATTTCCTTACTGTACTTTAACATTATCAAAGCCTTCATAATTAGGGCCCCCCCCCCCACCCCAATTAACTCTTAAGAAGAAGAAAAAAATTATTAGATATAAAAACTGTGGCTATAGAGTGAGATACCAATTCTCAGCTATCTTTTGCCTTGCATGTCTTTATAAGGTCTATGACCCCTGGAAGTGTTTGATATTTGAATTGCGGTAAATGGTGTGCTCTGAATGAACTTTTCCGCTTTTATCATGTTTCTCCTTTGTGGATAAAATATAATGGTTAAAGATTTGACCCCCAACCATTTGAATTTGCACAATATACCACTAAATTGAGCAATCTGATCATGACTTGTTTCTTTAGATAGATCGAGCTCGGAACAATTTAGATTTTATTTAGAAATTGCATGACTTGTTCATTTAGATAGAACAGTTTATGTCCGGACATGAATTTGTTCAAAAGAACCTATATCAGCTAGTTGATCCCTATCCACATCAATATATTGAATTAGTCTTTAATTCAATTGATGTGGAAATTGGGTAACAGCAGCAACTGCTACATGTTGAGCAGTCCATGGATAAATATTGTAAAGAGAAACAGCCTCAAGTTAGACAATAATGTACAACTTTGGTCCTTCCGAGTCAACCGGCCAAAAGCCCCACTTGGCCAATATTAACCTAGATATATGACCAGTTATGTGCTTTTTGTTTCTCGTTAGTTCTATTCATTTGGGGTCATTGTAAAAGTACAACTTGGTTTCTGTATGATTAGGGTAAAGCACAGATACTCATTCAAACTGCCATCCAATTGACAATGTCCCTCCAAACTTTTAATTTAGACAGTATCCTCCCAAACTACCAAAAATTATCGATGCTCTCCCAAAATTATCAAAAATAGTCTACCATAAATGGTGGTGGTTTAGTGGTGTCAAAGTGATCTCCATGTGGTTGGGCAAGTACTAGGCCGAGAGTTCAACTCTCGTAATGAGAATTTTCAAACCTAATTAGTATTAGACGCTTTGGGTCCTACTAATATCCCAATGGAATTGGGTTAGACTATGACTCAATCAGACTTGAGCGAGCGTCTGTGGTTTTTACCTTCTAGACCCCTCTTGTGTGGTTCATAAACAGATGATACCATGATCACATCAAAGTAGAGCAGACACTCGATAAAACAAATATTAGAAGTCATGAAAGAAAATAAGAAATCTAAAAATAAAGTGGGTTGTGCTTTAGTATGTTATTTCTTAAGATTTTAAACAAATGTATATATTTTCTTCTTCTTTTTTTTGTTTTTTTTTTTTCCTAAACCCTCGTAGCATGTTAAATGACATCCTCTCATTTAATTTTTCTTGAGGTATTTTTACCCTTTTTTGTACTTTTTTTTTAATATATATTTAATATAAAATACTTTTTTTAAGAACCTTTTTATAAATTAGGGGCCATAGGCCGTGGCCATCCAGCCGGCCCTGAATTTCTATATTTTCAATTATGGTAAATACTAAAACTGGAAAATCATATCCTTAAGTATTTTCTTTAATTTTCAATATCATATCATTGTATATATTTTCAATTATTCGATCACTTGCTACCATGATGGATTTGAAAAGACAAAACAAAAAAGATGATCGAATGGAGAGGATGGATAAGTTAGAGAAGAAGCATTTCTAATATTTCAACGCGCGCTATCGAAGTGTGACTGGCCGGTGAGGCCCCATGCACATGCAGTCGGAAAAGGTTTTCTTAAACACTTTTGTAAACATAGGTGGTTAGTTTGAAAGGACAGGTGTGGAATATTAGGCAAACATGGTAAAGATTCTAAAGAAGATTTTGTCCTAAAGAACATGATCAATTGCAAGTACTTTGGACGACCAATATCCATAGCTTATGGTTTTGGTTTTCCATTTGAAATGAGTCACTCTTTGTAATATCATAACATCATAAAAAGATTCAAGCCCTTTATTTTATTTTTATTTTTTTTGAAGTATTCAAGCCTCTTCTTAAAATATGTTTGAGAATTGAGAGTACAGTTTCGCAAGTTAAAAGTGCTATTTAATCCCCAAAAATTTAGTGTGTTTTTTCAAAAACGCTAAACTTCAATTTTAAATACCAAATTGTGATTTTACCATATGTTTAACTTCATGTTTTAAACTCGTTATCTTTAAATCACAAACAAAACCGAAGTTAACTTTTATGATCAAAATCGATTAACCATTTCCTTAGTGTACTTTAACATTATCAAAGCCTTTATAATTACTTTAAAAAAAAAAAAAGGAAAAAAAAAAGCCTTTATAATTTGATGAAAAGAGGAGGGGGGTCCATTTGGCCTAGCAATTTTCAAATATATATAAAATAAGCTTCAGAAAATGAAGATTTCTAGAAGCCAGGAAGCAAAAAAATTAAAGCCTTTATTGGTCAATAATTGTCATGATGAGAATATACATACATATATATATATATATATATATATATATATATATATATATTTGCACTTTTCTAAGATTCCTCTCAAGTTGGTATGCATGGGTCCCCATATCTTCAGATCTGACAAATAAACCGTTGGCCATATAAATAAATAAAGAAGAATCTTAGATTGATTAAATTTATAATAAATTTTTCATTATGATTTGATTTTTTTAATTGTACGGAGAAAAGTTCGCATGGTCGGCTTAAGATAAGAAAAGAGCCGGACAAAAAAGGTCGATGTCCAACACGTGAGGTTGCATTGGTTGGTTATGAAATTCTTCATCAAGGGGTAAAAGATTCTCCACCAATCATTTCCTCAATAAGAAATCATAACGGCACAAAAGTTAAAAAGAATGACGATGTATTGACGTGGGTTGGTGACGTCACGTTTCCATTTATCAAACGTACCAAAAATAAAAAAGAAAAAGAAGAAAAAAAAGGAAAAAAGAGAGGAGGAAACATACCTCAAAAACTACTACACACCAGTGTCTATGTGTCTCTAAAATTACTAATTATGTCAATATCTCATTTAAATTATTAAAAAATGTTAATATTTTTTAAAATTTAACTAAAAGATTAAAGTAACCTGAAAAAGGATTAATAAGACAAATATATCTAATAAATTCAAAATAAATAAACAAATAACCATTTTAAAAAAAATATAAAAAAATGATTTTTTTTTCTTGGAAAGATTTTTTTTAAAAAAAAAACAATTTTTTTTTAAAAGACAAATTTTTTTTTTTTTAAAAAAAAAATGATAAAAATGAAAATCCAAAGATTGGGGCAAACTAAAAGTTATATAAAACAAAATCACGAAAAAATAAAAATGAAAAATGAAAAACCTTGGTTTTGTTTTTATTTTATTTTTTTCTTTATTTTATTTTATTTTCTTGTTTTGTTTTTATATAATTTTTATAGTTTTATGAATGATATTTTTGTCATTAAGGAAACATTAATATTGTTTGATAGTTTAGAAAAAAATATTAACATAATTAATAATTTGTTGGAATATTGATAAATAGATGATAGTTTAAATATGTTTGTTTTTTCGTAAAAAAATAAAAATAAAAAATAAAAAAATAAATTTAATGCTAACTTTCTTCTCTCTATCCTTATCCTTATCCAAATCCAAATTTTAAAGAAAAAAGTCAAAAGAAAACAATCGAGTTCCAAGAATCTAGTTGATGTGACTGTTTAAAGAGAAATGCTACAGACCCAAAAATAATAAAATATTACCAGCCACGTCAGCTTGTTGTGGGGCTGTTGTGAGAAATGAGTGTAGGGATCATTTCTCTTTTTCCAAAGAGATGGTTCCAAACTGACGTGGACACTGATGTGGCTGAGCCATGTTGGGCTTTTGTGAAAAATAAAATTTGAGGCTGGCTTCAACTTTTCACCGACAAAATGCTGGACGTGATGTTTCCTGAATATATTGCTTGCAGAGGAAATCGCAGCTCTCTCGTCTCTCTCACTCTCTCTCTCTCTCTCCATTTTCACCTCTCTTTCTCTGCATTGCTGGGTCTCGTCCATTTCAAGCCTCCCACCTTTGAGCTTTGTATTTTTGCTTATCATTTTGGCTGCAGAACAAACCTGGGCTAGGTGCTTCATTTCTATTTATTCAGGTTTTTCCCCTTTTCTAAACTTGGCTAGGTGCTTCATTTCTATTTATTCAGGTTTTTCCCCTTTTCTAAACTTGGTAGAAAACCAAAATTCTCTTTTATTTTGTGATTCACGAACTGGTGATAAAAAAAAAAAATGTGGGTTCTTTGCTATGATTTTTGGTAATGGTTTGATTACTGACTTTTTTCCAGAAAAAATTTTGAGATACCCATTTAGTTTAGAGTCTGATTTTACACTCAGATTATCTAAATTTGGTTGATTAAAGTTTTGATTCATCCTTATCTTTGCTCTGATGTCAGCCCACTCCATTTTCGCAACTCTCTCCAAGGTCTCTCTCTCTGTGTTTGATCTGGAGACCCGATGAACATAAGCTGGGAAAAAAAAAAAAGGCAAGGCGTCCCAACGACGTGAATAGAAGCTTGTCGAACATTTTTGGTCCTTAAGGCACCGATTTCTGCACTTCTAATAAGATTATTATTACGACTAAAATAATATAAAAGGTGAAGACATTTGTTCCTTTGTAGGGACACCTGCAACTAGATATTTTCGAAAAGTGGCTATAGAAAGCAAAATGCTTTAAGTCTAAACAGAACTACCCAACTAAAAAAAAAAACCAGAACAACCCAGAAAACAAAAGTGAATTTTTCAGTTTTGGGCATACCAAAGGTAGGAGTCTTGAAATGGACGAGACCCAGAAATGTAGAGAAAGAGAGGTGAAAATGGAGAGAGAGAGAGTGAGCGCCATTTTTCTCCTTTTTCTTGTTGCTGCGATTTCTTCCGCAAGCAAATCAGAAAACATCACGTCCATCACTTGGTCAGTGAAAAGTTGAAGCCAGCCTCAAATTTTATTTTCCACAAAAGTCCAACGTGGCTCAGCCACATAAGTGTCCACGTCAGTTTGGAACCATCTCTTTGGAAAAAAATTTGGGTCTGTAGCATTTCTCAAAATGAGAGCCAAATATGGGTTTAGATCATCAAATAATACCATAAAAGCCAAAGAAATTGAGCCAACAAAAAGTCAAAAGATTGGGCCAACTACACTCTTTAAATGGGCCTGGGTGATCAAACAAGACTACAAAAACCAAATGATTAGGCTGACAAAATGGCCAAAAAATAAGTATGGGTCAACAACAAGACCAATAATGAATCAAATAATTGGGGGGCCAAAATATGAATAACTTAACCCAATTTGCAATCAACGATCAAACAAAACATCTGAGCGTTAGTATATAGTTATGATATCATAAAAAAATTAATAAAATTAATAGAAATATAACAAGCATAAAAAATAAAAGAAAATAAATAAGTAAATTTACGTGATTTGATTTATACCTACGTCTACAAAATAAAGCTTAAAAAACTACATTTTACTTGATAAATTTACAATACAAAATATTCTTATTTATGGCAGCAAAATGATTTGTTTTGTGAATTCATGTGTTTAGACTTATATATTTGTTAATTTTGTTTCACCTAAATATAGCAGCAAAATGATTATCTTATGGCCAATACAATATGTCTCAATTAATTTTAAATTATTTTAACTAGCCTGTAACCCGCGGCATGAGCGGGTTTACATTTATTTCTACCTGGACCATAAATATTATTCATTCATCCAACTTTTTTCATTCCCCATGTTTGGTTTCCAGCTTCAGTTTTCGGGGTAATTACCTTTTCCCCCCATGAACTACCGACCAATGTCATTTTGCCCCCACGAACTACCACTTCGACCAAAAGAGAGCATCAAACTACCATTTTTATACACTTTGCCCCCTTCCGTCAGGAATTCCGTTAATTTTGGATGGAATATGCCATTTTTTACCGTTAATTTTGACTTAAAGACCAAAATACCCTCTACAGTAATTAATAAAAAATATTAAAATTAATATATTTAAAAAAAAAAAAAAAAAAAAAAAAACTCAAAAACCTGAAGGAAAAGGGGTGGCCGCGAGTAGGGGTGTAAACGAGCCGATCCTGAGCGGGTATTGCCTGTTCGGGCTCGGCTCGTTTAACAAACAGTAAAGCTCGAGCTCGAGCTCGAGCTCGACACGAGCTGAAAAATCTTGTGCGAGCTCGGCTCGCGTAACAAAAACTATTGTCCGAGCTCGAGCTCGAGCTCGGCCATTTTGGTCGATCCCGAGCTCGAGTACTCGGCTCGAGCTCGGCTCGTATCATAATTTAAATTATTGACTTTAGCAAAAAATTAAAAATTAAAAATTAAACCACAAATTTTCAAAATAATGTGCACTTGCACGTATTAGAATTTTGCAATAAAAGCAAACAATAAGGCAATTGCCAATGAGTCTAGAATCTGAATTACAATTATCTATGAATCTATAATTAGTTATTAAATATGGTCAAATTGATCATTATGAATTTATGAGTCATAAATCATAATTTATAACTACCTAATAATAATACTAATATTATATGATCATACGATCTAAGTATTATCATATGATAGCATATTTAATGTATTAACATGATTTAACAACTCGTATGATCTTAAATCTTAGATCTTAGATCACGTGATGTAATGATTATTAAGTATTTAATGATAAACTCATAACATATAATAAAGTGATTGCATATTTTATATTTACATGTCATATGGCACAATGTTATATTATTATATGATCATATAGCCATATAATCTTATTATATAACATGAATAATATGATTAAGTATATAAATTGTCATTATATCATATGACTAATAATTAATTATTGATATTATTCACTTTTATTATTTTATATACCTATAACCAATTAATATATACTAACTAATAACTATTGTTATTTATTACTTAATTTATGCTTACATATAGTATATTATTTATTAATATACTATATTATAAAACTAGTTATATATATATATATATATATATATATATATATATACGAGTCGAGCCTTAATAAACGAGTCGATCCTTATACGAGCGGGTTCACGAGCTTTAGTCGAGTCGAGTCGAGTTTATACGAGTTTGCATTGTTTAATAATCGAGTTTGATTTTCGTGTTCACGAGTAGCTCATTTAATAATCGATTCGAGCACGAGTCGAGTTTATTCGAGCCGATCTCGAGTAAGCTCACGAGTAGCTCAGCTCGTTTACACCCCTAGCCGCGAGCCACCCCAGAGGTGGCTCGCGGCCCACCCCGGCCTAAGGGGTAGCCGCACGGCCTCCCCAGAACCTGGGGGGGCCGCGCGGCCACCCTAGGTCATTTCTAGGGTGGCCGGAGCCACCTCTGGGGGTGGCTCGCAGGCCACCCGGCCACCTCAGGGGTGGCGGCAGCCACCTCCTGCCGCCACCCCTTTTTCTTTAGTTTTTTTTTTTTTTTTTTTTAAATGAGTGTATTTAAGTCATTTTTGAAATTGAGTTAGGGTATTTACGTCTTTGCATTAATTAGACTGACAGAAGGGGGCAAAGTGTGTAAAAATGGTAGTTTGATGCTCTCTTTTGGTCGAAGTGGTAGTTCGTGGGGGCAAAATGACATTGGCCGGTAGTTTATGGGAGGAAAAGGTAATTACCCCTCAGTTTTTCCATATCTCTCTGATTCTTGTTCTAAATCAAATTAAAGGTTTTAACAAAAAAAAAAAAAAAAAAAAAAAAGAGAGAAAAAAAGAAGCTTCTTTTGTGTTCCTGAGATACTACTATTTCCTATAGTGGTCTTGTAGGAGATTTAATCACCAATCTATAATACCGATATCAATGACAAAGATTTTGTAGGAGATTTTTCTGTTTTTATTTGTGATATTGTACTTACTGAACGAGATGTTTTTTGTTTCTTAATTGAAAATGTCCAAACATTTTTTTTTTTTCAAAAAAAAAGGTACGTAATAAAATTATACTTAGAAAGAGTTAGGAATTCTCATTACATTGATATTGTAGCTAAAAAGGCTAACCCTTAACCGATAAAACTAAGCTATATCATCCTTAACCTAATCACATAAGTTCCTAATCAGAGTTGGTCCTATCTTATCCACTTTTCGAAAACATAAACACTTCAAAAATGATCTTAGGCCTCGGTTTATTATTCTGACCATTCTAAGGTTAGCCTAAAAAAAAATTCAATTGCTTGTATCTACAGGTCGTACTATTTTTCTTATGTAAGATATAAGTTTTGGGAATGAGAAGTGCCTCGTATAAGAAAGAATCCATATATTACGCATTATATATTACTGCCTCAAAAGAGCATAAATTTTATGGAGGAATGATTAATTAGCTATTTTTGTTTGGAAGTTTTTTATTTATTTATTTATCTTTTATGGGTGTTTTACATCTGATGTGGTAATCAGAATTTTGTATTACATATGATGGAGAGAGTTTCTGGAGGAATGAAAGGCAAAATAGTTTAACTATTGCAATGCAAGAGCATCTTCAACGAGTTCTTAATTTAAAACTCACTTTTAGTTAAAATTTAGAGAAATTTTATAAAAAAACCTCATATATCAAGTTCTCTATTCCCTCTCCATTTTAGAGCTTGTCAGACATCAAGCCAAAAATGGAGAACAAAATTCATTCTCTATTCCATTTTTTTTTTTTTAATCTTTTTATATTTACCTTCACTCTCTCTCTCTCTCCCCCTCATATGAAGTGGTTGTTCTAAAATCAATAAAATATATATATATATATATATATATATATATATATATATATATATATAGTTAAAGTAGAGAAATATTTTAAAGAGTTTGTTGTGTAGTGTTTGGGAAGTGGCTAACTAAAATAGTAAAAGTAATTTTTTTTAGCTAAAATTTAGAGAGCTCCTCAATGCTCTTAAATAGAGCTGAAAGCTGAAACCATAAAAATAATTTTATTTTTTTATTTTTATTTTTTTAAAAAAAAAAAAAAAAAAACATAAAACAAACACCTGGCAGCAAAGTGAACACTATAAACATTTTAGTAGTCTTTTTAAGACAATTTCCATCTTGTAAACATTAGAATCACAAAACTTTCACATAGTAAACATTAGTTTTTGGAGGGATGGCCAGTTATTTTAGCTAAAAAGGCAAAATGGCTAAGCTATTGGGATGCTTATTAGCTAGGCTTAAATAGAGCCGAAAGTCGAAATCCTCAAAAAAAAATAAAAAAAAATATGGGCAGGTAAATGTTGAAATCTCTCTGAATAAGCTTTTCAACACAATCAAATTTGTTTTCATAGGAAGTTAGAATAACAAAATATGAATTTTCTAGTAAAATTAGTATGATAAAAATGGGTCCGTATGATAAACAATAAAACATAGGTGTTTTAGTTAAAAAACAATAATCCATTTTTTTTTTAATAGTTTGAAGGCGATACAGTGTGAATCGAGAATTTGAGGGACAGGTTTTTTTTTTTTTTTTTTTTTTTTTTTTTAAATTATAATAATGATTTGGAAATGCTACGGGTTGCACTATGGCATTTCCAAAATTTAAGGAAAATATAAAGTATTTGCTAGGTGTGATTTTTTGTGACTTTTTTTAATATTTTTCTTAAATCTAAGGAATAGAATCACTTATATTATAAGGTATTTCAATTAAAGAGAGAGAAGGTGGGTTCGTTGAAAATCTCTTGTGATTGTAGGGCTAGGAGAAAGAGTGAAAAAGTGACACGGACAATTATTGGGTTGATTGATATTTTACTAGCAGTCAAAAAAATGTAGCATCCCCCACTCCAAGACTCATAAGATATGACCAGCAGTACAAAATCAATAGAACGATCATATTCATACGGGAGGAAGATTGTATTTACAGATTGATTGATAGATAATGAAGACATAGCCACCCTTTTGTTTTATTTTATTTTTTTTTTAAAAAAAAAATAAATATTTTTATTTTTATTAGATATATATATATATATATTTTATTGTAATAGACACGTGTTAGCTTTCTATTCGGTGTGACGTGGTTGACTAACAGAATCTGTTAATCTAGTAGATAAAAAATTGGTTCAGATAATGATTTGTAATTATTATTTACTATGAAGACCTTCAATGAACTTTTTAGACCACAGAAAGTAAAAGATAATTGAAGCCAACCATAAAGATCAACGGTATAATTATCCAAAAGATTTATAGTGATCTATCGCACATTTAATGGTGATTTTAAAAATTACTTTAACTTTAAAATGACTAAACGAAGACATCAATTTTCCTTCTAATATTACTCGTGGCTTTATATGACTTTGGCATAATCGAACCCAACCACAATTCTAGAAAAAAAAATTATCAATTAATAATAGAAAAAATTAACCAAAATCATCAATTAAGTGATCCAAATCTTATGAAAATTTAGCCAACTACTATAAAAAAAGAAAAATTAAAAAGAATCTTAGATTGACTAGATATATAATTTATTCTAAATTTCTCATTATGATTTGATTTGTCTTGGAAAAGAGTTCTTATGGTTGCATTGGTTATAAGATTCCAATTATGAGTCCCAAATAACGGCACAAAAGCTAAAGAGAATGACGTTGAATTGACGTGAAATAGTGACCTGAATTCGTGACTTCAATTGGTGACGTGATTTTTACATTAAAAAAAAAAGAAAAAAAGAAAAAGAAAAAAGGAACATACCCTTGAACTACGCCTCTACAACCTTGTCTTTAGTGACAGAACCATGTGACTAAGGCCCTGTTTAGTAACAAATCCATAGAAAAAGAAAAATATCTTACACCTATAGTATTGCTGATTACATACCTCTAGTGTAATGGTGACTATAGTCTATAGCATGCCTGGAGCCTAATAGTTTAGTTTAATATTTTCAGCATATGATGTCATTAGGTTTGAAACATTTGAAACTTGGAAAAAGAAATTGAAAAATACATTTATTTCTATCAAATTATCATTCGATTTGCAATCTGCAATGTTTCTTTCAAATTTCAAAAAGTTACAGTGTCCTCTACCAGTTTAGTAGGTCTTTTTATTTACCCCTTACAACAGAATTTTTTGTTAAATTCTAACCGATGAGCAGCAACATGACATTTTTTTTAACACAAACGGACCATTATACCCTCTTGAGATGTGTGAACCCACGACCTGGCAATGGGTGTCGACCCTTTCTTATTTTCCATTGATTTTTTTTTTTTAAAAAAAATATCTTAAAGGGTATTATTATCATTTTGGGCATTATAAATGAGTTTTTCACATGAAACTAGTTTGCAGCTCATTCTTACAATCCAGTTTGTAATTAATTTATGTCCGTTTGAAAGAGTAAGTATAGTCTCCCAAAAAAGAACCTTACTCAGAAGAAAGATAAAAAATAAAATTGTGAGCATATGATACATATATTAAATTATTCGAAGTTAACATCTTCAGGGTAGATCCAATCACAAACTTCCAGAGAGTTTATTCAAATATATTGACATTTTTGAAAGGTATATACTAACCGTACGTGTCAGTTGATCGACACAAAACTTCAATAGAAAAATCCAATGGTTTTCGATCACGGAAGGTGTTGAATAAATTCTGTTGATGTCAAATTTCAAATGTAAAACGTGTCAGCTCCTGAGGTTCTCGGACTCCGAACGATTAGAGCAGAAGCCTGGGAGCAACTTTCTCCAAGTCCTGCAAAACAAAAGGATCGGCGGGGTTTCCGGCCAAATCCCCTCCGACGATCAAATTAGTAGGGGTTCAAAGTATGAGGGATGGAAAATCTTCTTTTGATTGGATCACCTGGAAAAATAATGTTGTTGTTTTATTCCCTTGTTTGTTCTTTATTGTCCCCCTTTTTTCCTTAGTCCGTACGGCCATTTATTACTCTGAGATGCTTATCTTTTCCTCATTAATGCCCTTCAACCGTCCCAAATGGTCATCTCACGCTGCAGTTCATGTTTTCCTGTATGGCGGCGGTTGTCATTGACCCGCTGGACCACTGCTTTTCTATGAAGTGATTTTCCCCATCAATGCCCTCATTTAATGTTTCACTGTTCCTCCTTTCCTCTCCGGACTCTCCGTGTTATTGCCGTTGGGCTCTGCCCTTGTCCGGGGTCACCAAAAGCTCTTTTTTTTTTTTTTTTATTTATATAAATTTCCCCAACAAATTCCACGAACGGTTTCGATTATTTAGCCATGTGTTTATATTTTTTTAATGGATTAAAACCAGAGAGATCGAGGGTACCGACCTGCAATATTATTCAATGCAAACTAGATTTGGAGGTCAATTTGCAGGATTTTTCTGGGGGGACTTTGGCATCACATGCTAATAAGCCAGCTAGCTTTGGCGTGCAAACAACTTAAAATTAAGGAAGCCAGCTAGCTTTGGCGTGCAAACAACTTAAAATTAAGGAAGATAAGAATATGAGATTATATAGATTAATTTTAATTCAATTTATTTAATTAAATTGGTCAAATTCTTCAATTAAAACTTGTTAATTTTGCGTTGAATTCATGTAAGTCATGCCTAAAAAACAAAACGCAATTAACTGTTTTTACTTTTATATCACATACATAATAATACTTTTTCAAATTTCAAAACAAAAAATACTTCTTAAAACACTTTAACAAACATAATTTAACTAACCGGATCACAAATAGGGTGTTATTTGGTTTGAGTTGGTTCAATTTTAGAGGATCTATGAATTGAACCTATTTAATTTGATTCAAAAAATTAAATTTATAACCTAATCAAATTTCATGCGACTTGGGGTTTTTTTTTTTTTTTTTCCTCCCTTTAGTCTTAATAATCCAAATTGGTAAGTTTGATTCATGAATTAGGGTACTTGAGAATCATTTTGCAACCTTAACCAAGGATTAATGCTATAGCCATTAGATGTGTGATTATTTACTATTAAATTTTGATCTAATAATAATTTTAAAAGCTACATCTTCCTTATAACATTACTCTTAACAAAGATATATAGATTAATCTTGTTTCTTGATCGAAAATAAAAAAAAATTGTCCTAAATTTATTTAAAAACTTGCCGTGCTCCCTTTTCTCTTGAGTCTTGATTGAGGTACGTATGAATACCGTTTTAAAAAAATAATAAAATAACATCTAAAATAATAATATTGAATAAAGAAGGGGGCGAAGTATGGTCGACCGAAAAAATCAAAAGGCAGCGGGGGTGGGTAGCGAAGCAGCAAGCACCATATCATTTCTTCCTTTTTTTTTTTTCTTTTTTTTTTCACTTTTTTATTTAATAAATGGGTATTTTGGTCATTTTATTTCTTCGGTTAGAAATTAACAAAAAATCCTAATAGATGATAGAACTGTCAATTTTTAACACGATCTACGAACCCAACACGAAGTGAAAGGGTTAGGGTTAATGAATTTAACCTGTTTAATTAAATGAGTCGGATTATGGTTGATTTATATAGTCTTATACACATGTTTCGACACTATCCGAACTCGATACGCGACATAATGACAATCAATTTTTTACATAACTCGTAAACAACACGAACTCAATACTAAATTAGAGTGTTATAGTTGAGGGATTTGATTATTTTAATTAAATGAGTCGGGCTAATATTGACTTATATAGGCTTATACACATGCCTCAACACGATCCGAAACCAACACGTGAACATGAATTACCACCCTTAATAAAGAGATGTTTAAAAGGAACCCACGCTACAAAATTTATTAAGTTTAAAAGAGACATTGAAAATAAGTTAATAGTTTAAGGAGCTAAGTAAAATTTCTCCTATATTTAACTTAAAAAAAAAAAATTAAAACCAGAAAAGTCATGAGACTCTGGCCCTTAATTAGTTCCGTCCCGGCACCGGATTCGGAAGGACGGTTCAGTATGAACGCAAAGTTTTTGGTCATGTGTGCCCATGGACCGTTCAGATATAAAGCCTTAATTGGAGGTTTCTTGATCGAAAAAACAAAATAAAGCCTTGTTTTTTTTTTTGTTTGGCAAACACCACAAAAATTTTTCACTTATTTTAACATTTGTCAATAACAATCAACATTAAAACATATTAATTTTTTTTTTTACTTTTTATATAATATCAATAATTTTTTTATTACTATTTAAATAAAAAAATTCACTATAATACAAATTTTTTTACTTTTCTATACAAATTCTTTTTACTTTATATTACATTTATCATTTTTTACTAATTCCAAAATTAACAATTCACTATCTTATACACGATACTTTATCAAACAAGGCCATAGTTGAGTAGTTCAAAACTATCCCTCAAATATGATGGAGATTGGTTGGGGCACATAATTGGGACTGACGGTCATATTTTTAGGGTCTGTTTGGGTTTGCGATTTTAAAAAGTGCGATTTAAAATAACGATTTTAAAATGTGCGATTTGAAAAAAGTGATTTCTAAAAACGCAGTTAAGCGTTAGACAAAATCGCAGTTTAGCCTTTAAAATTCCGAATTTACCTTTAAAATTCTGTATTTTCAAAAAAGCACAATCTTATTTGCGATTTGAAAAAACAGATTTTCTGCGTTTTTAAATCGCAATTTTTAAAAATGCAGTTCCCAAACGATCTATGTTCTGCGATTTGGTTTAAAATCGCACTTATTGTTTACGAAATCGCAATCCCAAACGCACCCTTAAAAGTCGAAGTCTTTCTAAATCAAAATAAAAAAAAATAAAAAAAATGGAAGATTAATTTCAAAAACGTTACAGAAAAGACACAGCAAATTAAGGAATGATCGGATAGTTTTACCCTTCTTCTTCTTCTTCTTCTTCGCTTTTTTTTTTTTTTTTTTTTTTTTTTTTTTGGTTTTTCCATATAAACAACGAATCTGACGGAGAGAAAACAGTTGAGATGCTCTCTCTCAGAAATGAGTAATTCTATAGTACATTAAGTGTTTATTAAGTGTCCATCAAAAAATGAGGTGGCTTTTAAAATCACCATTTGATCAATCATATGTCGAATGGTAATTTTAAATGCCACCTTATTTTTTTATGGAAACTTAATAAACACTTAATGTAAAATTATTCATGGAAAAAGGGTCAAAAGAGAAAAAGAGCAATTGACCAAAAAAAAATAAAAAAATAAAGGTAAAAAACAATAATTAGATACAAAAACTGTCGCTGTAGAGTGAGATACCACTACTAAAAAAGCCGTAAATCGCCGCGTGTCTACAGTACATGTTACTGTAGACACGCGGCCATATGGCAGCGTGTTTCTCTGGACACGCTGCCAGATGTAGCGTACAAACAATTGGCAGCGTGTATAAATTACACGCTGCCATCTGGCCGACACGTGTAATTTAATACACGTGGCTAACTGAAAAACACTTTTTTGGAATTCCCTTTTTTTTAAAAAAAATAAATAAATAAATAAATAAATTGGAGTATAAAATTGCTATGTACCCTATACCAAATTAAAGTATATAAACTAATTAGTTTTATACAGTACTTGTATTTAAATTTTTTGGAATTTATTTATATTAAAAATTCCTATTATATACCCCAACAATAAATTTGTGCTAAATTTGTGCTACACATACTTATAGTTATGTTTTAGGGTTTACATGCAAGTTGAGTTTCTTGAATATGGTTTATGCGTTAGGACTTAATTTATTGTATGTGTAGTACATACTCTCAGGGTTAGGGTTCGTTGAACATCCATCTGAATGTGTTCGCCTTGTGGTCCCGATCATTATGGCATACCTTACACAAGTATAAAATTGCATGCCTCTATCATTTGATCGAGTTCAATGTTCAAAACTTGGTCGAACTATCATTTGATCCTAGAGTTAGGGTTTATCACTATACATATAGTATATATATTTAGGGTTAGGGTTTATGGCTTACATATATATGGTACATACACTTAAGATTTGGGTTAAGATTATGGGTTTTAGGGTTCAATTTTATGGTCAGTGTTTAGTATAGTATATATATATATATATATATATATATATATATATATATATATATATATATATATATATATATATATACTTAGGGTTAGGATTTAGTTTTAATTTATAGTTTACGGTTTAGTTTTATGACTTAGGGTTTAGCAAGAATGTACATTACATACACTTAGGGTTGCATGTGTCTGTGTTTGTATTTGTATTTGTATTTCAAAACTATCTTGTCATATTATGTACATACATATATATAATATATGCATGCATGCATGCATGTAAACGGCGTGCCGAAACTATATACCTTTATAGTTACTTGTATACACCCTAACATTGGTGTTTATGGCTATATATATATATATAGTATACTTATATAGCTATACTGTGTATAGCTATATATAGTATATATATACACTTAGGGTTAGAGTTTATAGATATATATAATAACGTTGTATATACCCAAATTTGGGCTACAAATATATGCATAATTATACGGCGAGGAACAAAAATAAAAATATGCAACATAACAAAGTACATACACTTAGGGTTAGGGTTTATGACTATATATAGTATATAGACATAGGGTTATGGGTATGGGCTACGTGCAATATGTTTATAGTATATTTACGTTTTACGTGTTGAGTACTTTAAATATATATGGTATACTTATAAGTAAACCCTAACTCTAATTAGGTTTTACGTTAATGGAATAGTAATCTAATAAAACCCTAACCCTATATATTCTTTGGACCTATATATATATATATATGAAACTTAACACAGACTTAAGGTTTAAGAATTAGTTTTAGGGTTACCGTTTAGGGTTTAGTTTTATGGGTTAGAGTTTACGTAAACCTTAACACTATATATATTACATACACTTAGGGTCGGATTAGGGTTTGTGTTTGTGTTTACAAATACAAAACTATATATATATATATATATAATACACGTCTCTAATTGGTCGGGTGGCATTACGCCACGCGGCCAATTTTTGGCCAGGTGACCCGCCCGCGCGCCACCTGGCTGAAATTTCAATTAATTTAAAAAAAAAAAAAAAAAATGGTAGCTTCCAGAGGAAGCTACCCTCGATCCCCACGTACATTTCTCTCTCTCCCTCAGCTCGATCTCTCTCTCCCTCAGCTCGATCTCTCTCGCTCACTCAGCTCTCTCTCTCTCTCTCTCTCTCTCTCTCCCTCTCCGTCCACCGACCACCGACCACCAGGATCCAGTGTATTCTCCGGCCAGCTCCCTCTCCGGCCGTGACTGCACCACCCGTGTTCGGCACCGGCTACGGTGCATGCTCTCTCTCTCTCTATCTCTCTCTCTCTCTCTCTCTCTATCTCTCTCTCTCTTTATCTCTGTCTCTCTCTAGCTCTCTCTCTCTCTCTAACCGAACCAGGAACCCTAACCCTAGGTCCGGACCTATCTCTCTCTACACCTCCCTCTCACTCTCTCTCTCTCTCTATCTCTCTCTCTAGCTCTCTCTCTCTCTCTCTAACCGAACCAGGAACCCTAACCCTAGGTCCGGACCTATCTCTCTCTACATCTCCCTCTCGCTCTCTCTCTCTCTCTCTCTCTCTCTCTAACCGAACCACAGACTCAACCCTAACCCTAGGTCCGGACCTCTCTCTCTCTACACCCATCTCTTTCTCTCTGTCTCTCTCTACATCTCTCTCTCTCTGTGAAACCTCTCCCGGTCTCTCTCTCTCTCTCTCTCTATCTCTCTCTCTCTCTCTGCCTTGTACGTGATTAGTATTTTTTTAGTTGTTTTGGGATATTATTTTGGGACTAATATGTTTTAATGCAGGTACATTTTGGCAAAGGAGCATACAAATCACAAAAAAAAAAAAAAAAAAATTTGTGAGTAATTTTAGCATTAAATTTTTTCCTTTACCTTTTGGCTATAATAAACTTGGTGCATTTAAATTAATTTGTTTAAAATCTGTTTCTAACTTTTTTAATAGTTTCATATAATAATTGTGGATTTAGCAATTAAAAATGGTCTATGCAATGCTGTTAATTTTGTTGGGTTTGAATATCTATTGTTGTGTAATTTTATGTGTTTTGATGTGGTTGGTTGTTATGCATGAAAAATATTCTTATAGTTGTGGTTTTTTTTTTTTTTTTTTGTAATATGTTTTACTGTACTACGAATTTGTGTGTGGATTATTATTTGTCACAATTATTTTATTAACTTAATCATAAAATAAATGATCAAAACCAATAAAATATAAATAAGTATTCGGTACTACAAAAAACAATTTTTGGGTTTTTTAAGAACAAAGAAAAAAAGTTTAATTGTTCATTTCAGGTAATTTTTTTACAAACAAAAAAAAACCAATTCAAAGTAAACTCGCCATCATTTCATAATAAAATGATCGTATCTAACGATTATTGGATAGATACAGAAAATTAAATTTGGCCACCGTCTACCATTTATAATTATTTTTTTTATTATTCAATTTATAACAAAGGTGTAAACAATAAACCCTAAACCCTAAATCAAAACCAATATAAAAATGCCTATGATCAAATTTCAAAACCAAACCCCTAAGCTTTATACTCTAAAAAACAAGCAAAAACCATAAACCCTAAACCCTAGCCCAAATTACCGTTCACCCTAAAAACCCTAAACCCTCCAAAAGAGTGAAATTTTTTTATTACTTTTTTATTGTAGTTAAACCCTAAACCCTAACCTTAAAACCCTAACCCTAAAAACTAAACCCTAAAAAACCTAAATCCTAACCATAAAACCCTAACCCTAAAACCCTAAATCCTAACCTTAAAACCCTAAACCTAAAATACTTTCTCCCTAAAAACCTAAATCCTAACCTTAAAACCCTAAAACCTAAACCCTAAACCCTAAATGCTAACCTTAAAACCCTAACCCTAAAAACTAAACCCTAAACCCTAACCTTAAAACCCTAACCCTAAAACCCTAAACCCTAACCTTAAAACCCTAACCCTAAAATACTTAAAACCCTAAAACCCTAATCCTAACCTTAAAACCCTAAAACCTAAACCCTAAACCCTAAATGCTAACCTTAAAACCCTAACCCTAAAAACTAAACCCTAAACCGTAACCTTAAAACCCTAACCCTAAAACCCTAAACCCTAACCTTAAAACCCTAACCCTAAAATACTTAAAACCCTAAAACCCTAATCCTAACCTTAAAACCCTAAAACCTAAACCCTAAACCCTAAATTCTAACCTTCAAACCCTAACCCTAAAAACTAAACCCTAAACCCTAACCTTGAAACCCTAACCCTAAAACCCTAAACCCTAACCCTAAAATACTTTCTCCCTAAAAACCTAAATCCTAACCTTAAAACCCTAAAACCTAAACCCTAAACCCTAAATTCTAACCTTAAAACCCTAACTCTAAAAACTAAACCGTAAAAACTAAACCCTAAAAACCTAAATCCTAACCTTAAAACCCTAAAACCTAAACCCTAACCCTAAAAACCCTAAAACCTAAACCCTAAACCCTAAATTCTAACCTTAAAACACTAACCCTAAAAACTAAACCGTAAAAACTAAACCGTAAAACCTAAACCCTAACCCTAAAAACTAAACCTTCAAAACCTAAACCCTAACCCTAAAAACTAAACCTTCAAAACCTAAACCCTAACCCTAACAACCTAAACCCTAAACCCTAAACCCTAAAACCCTAAACCCTAACCTTAAAACCCTAAACCCTAAAAACTAAACCCTAAACCCTAAACCCTAAACCCTAACCTTAAAACCCTAACCCTAAAACCTTAAACCCTAACCTAAAAACTAAACCGTAAAAACTAAACCCTAAACCCTAAACCCTAAACCCTAAACCCTAAACCCTAACCTTAAAACCCTAACCCTAAAACCCTAAACCCTAACCTTAAAACCCTAACCCTAAAAACTAAACCCTAAACCCTAAACCCTAACCTTAAAACCCTAACCCTAAAACCCTAAACCCTAACCTTAAAACCCTAACCCTAAAACCCTAAACCCTAACCTTAAAACCCTAAAACCTAAACCCTAACCCTAAAAACCCTAAAACCTAAACCCTAAACCCTAAATTCTAACCTTAAAACCCTAACCCTAAAAACTAAACCGTAAAACCCTAAACCCGAACCTTAAAACCCTAAAACCTAAACCCTATACCCTAAACTCTAACCCTAAAAACCTAAACCCTAACCTTTTTAACCCTAACCCTAAAAACTAAACCTTCAAAACCTAAACCCTAACCCTAAAAACTAAACCTTCAAAACCTAAACCCTAACCCTAAAAACTAAACCCTAACAACCTAAACCCTAAATCCTAAACCCTAAACCCTAAACCCTAACCTTAAAACCCTAACCCTAAAACCCTAAACCCTAACCTTAAAACCCTAACCCTAAAACCCTAAACCCTAACCTTAAAACCCTAACCCTAAAAACTAAACCCTAAGAACCTAAACCCTAACCTTAAAAACTAGAACCCTAACAACCTAAACCCTTAAAACCCAAACCCTAAAAACTAGAACCCTAAAAACCTAAACCCTAACCTTTTTAACCCTAAACCCTAAAAAAAGAAACCTTAAAACTCTAAACCATAAATAAAGAATAAAGAATAGCAAAAAAAAAAAAAAATTAAAAATGGGAGAGATCTCTATTTTTTTTTAATTACTTTTTTATGGTGAGGTAAACCCAAACCCTAACCCTACAAACTAAACCGTAAATACCTAAAACCCTAAACCCTAAAAAGAAAAAAAATCAAAACCCTAAACCCTAATAAAAGAAAGAAGAATATTAAAAAATATAAAAGAAAAAGGTTCGAGATCTCTTTTTTTTTTTTTTTTTTTTTTTTATTACTATTTTATTTTAGTTAAACCCTAAACCCTAAAACCCTACACCCTAAAAAACCCTAAACCCTACAAATATTAAAACCTAAACCCTAAACCTAAAAACTAAACCCTTAAAAACCTAAACCCTAACCTTAAAACCTAAAAAGGAAAAACCCTAACCCCTAAAAAAAGTACGAGAAAATGATACTTTGAGTTAACTGTTTAAAACAAACAGTAAACAAACAAGCACTTTATTTGCTGTAATCAAATAACATATTTCGTTTCAGACTGTTAACTCGCGTACAGAGGAATATGGATAAGTCGTGGATGTCAGCACCTAGAGGTACGACACAGTATAACGACGGGTGTAGAGCGTTCGTGGCATTCGCCGTTCGTAACTGTAGGTCTGCTGATGGCAAAATTTACTGCCCATGTAAGTACTGCCGGAATAATCAGCGGCACCCCCCAGATTACGTTCTTGCCCACCTGACAGGGGGGAAGGGAATGTGCACGGGATACGGTTTCTGGTATATGCACGGTGAGACAACCCTAAACCCTGCTGGTCCTGTTCGGGGTCACGACCATCCCAGTGTCACAGATACGGCTGCATGTGGCATTGAACATGTAGAAGTCACAGAACAAGGCGGAGACCTGGAACAAGGTGGTGACATGCACGCAATGTTGCGTGACGCCTTCGGCGTGCACGAAGTAGGTGACACTGATAATGTTGGCCAGCCCGGAGAAGTAAATGAAGGAACCTCTGCAAGGGACACATTGAAGTACTTTGAGTTGTTGAAGACTGCCGAGAAGCCACTTCACCCCGGTACAAAGCACAGTAAATTGAGTGCTACTGTACATTTCTACAACTTGAAGTGCATTGGAGGTATTAGTAACAAGATTTTTTCTGATATTCTGGAGCTTGTCAGTCAGTTATTGCCTCCTTGCGATGATGCATTGCCGGTTAATACGTACGAGGCGAAGAAATTCCTCAGTTCCATGGGTCTCGGGTATGAGAAGATTCCGGCGTGCCGTAATGACTGTATGCTATTCTGGAAAGACAATAAAGATCTAGATACCTGCACCGTATGTGGAGAATCTAAGTGGATGGCTGATATACATTTCGATCAGGATGGTGAGGTAATATCGTCGAGGAAAAAACGTCCAGTGAAGGTGTTGAGATGGTTTCCACTCATCCCACGGTTACAGAGGTTATTCATGTCGGAGCACACGGCGCACAATATGAGGTGGCATGCAGAAGGCCGCACTAGGGACGGGGTATTGAGGCACCCCGCGGACGGTGAGGCATGGAGATCGTTCGACTCTCTACATCCGGATTTCATGGCCGACAGTAGGAACGTGCGGCTTGGACTGACAGCAGACGGATTCAATCCATTTGGGAACATGAGTACATCCCACAGCACATGGCCCGTATTGCTTGTACCGTACAATTTGCCTCCTTGGATGTGCATGAAACAGACGTCGTTCATCCTGTCACTGGTTATCCCCGGACCGAGCTCACCTGGTATGGATATCGACGTCTACCTTCAGCCACTGATTGATGAGCTGTTGGAGCTGTGGGATGTAGGGGTACGAACACTAGATGCTGCGAAGATGGAGAATTTCAATATGCGTGCTCAGTTGATGTGGACAATAAACGACTTCCCGGCGTATGCAGATTTATCCGGTTGGCCTAACAAAGGTGTGAAGGCATGTCCTTGTTGCATGCATTCGACACGTTCTAAACATCTGAAGAACGGTTGTAAATTTTGTTACATGGGACACAGGAGGTACTTGCTAGCCGAACATCTGTGGCGGCTGAACAGAAGAACGTTTGATGGGACTGAGGAGTTAGAATGTGCTCCTGATGTGCCTTGCGGGGACGAGATCCTCCAACAGTTGGACGGAGTTGCGTTTGGGAATGAGAATGCGGGTAAGACGAGACGGAAGAAGCGGAAGACGGGTGCACGGGGTGCTGATGATGTTGTATGGAAGAAGAAAAGTATTTTCTTCAGATTGCCGTACTGGAAGGACAATTTGCTTCGGCACAATCTTGATGTCATGCACATAGAGAAAAATGTCATGGAGAATATACTTGGCACTATTTTGGACATCAAAGGGAAAACGAAGAACAACTTGGCAGCTCGGCTGGATTTGCAGGAGATGGGGTTGAGACCTAAATTGCATCCGTTCACCGCCGCAAATGGTAAAACATATATACCCGCAGCTTGTCACACGATGTCCAGGGAGGATAAAGAAAGCTTTTTAAAGGTGCTTCGAAATGTGAGAGTTCCAGACGGATATGCGTCGAACATTTCACGGTGTGTTCGGATGAAGGACCGTACAATTTCAGGGTTAAAAAGTCATGACAGCCACATACTGATGCAACAGCTTCTACCAATTGCATTGCGTCAGTCATTGCCAGACAAAGTGGTTAGACCTATCGTTGAGATGTCAGCATTTTTCAGAGGCATATGCTCAACCAAGCTAACCCAAGCTGAGATGGACCGACTGCAGGGTGACGTCTGTATCACACTGTGCAAGCTGGAACAGGTATTTCCTCCTGGGTTTTTTACTAGCATGGTCCACTTGGTCGTGCATCTTGTGCGCGAATGTAGACTCGGCGGACCCGTTCAGTATAGGTGGATATATATATATATGCATTTTTTCATGTAACTCATGGCATTAAACGAGGGCAAGTCCTTAATGTTTGTGTGTGCACCAGGAGTCTTGGGGATTTCAAGTCGAATGTGCGCAACAAAGCGGCTCCTGAGGGGTGCATTGCGGAAGGTTACATAGCGACCGAGCTAGTAACGTTCTGTTCGAGATATCTAGAAAATGCACCAACCTTCCACAATAGACCTTTGAGAAACCCTGATGGTTCCAAGGGGGCGGGAACGCGAATTAGATTGAACCGGCTGACGATGCATCAGATTCATCGTTATATTGTGTTCAACTCTGACGAGTTTCTCAATTTGCGGATGTAAGTAGTGTTTACATATTGAACCGGATTCAAATGATATAATTGATAATAATTAGTTTTTTAATTATATCCGCTTAATGTAGGATGCATAAAGACGCTATTAGGCGATCATGCGTTAGGGGTCGCATCACGGACGCTCTGATTGAAGCCCAACATCACGAGCAGTTCTGCGAGTGGTACCGCGCATATGTAAGGAAGTAGTGGTATTTTCGTATATAATATTTACCGATGTTCAGTGTCAATTTAAGATAGGGTTCGACAATATGCCGCTATTAACCGATGTATTCTTTTAATATATGAAATGATAACATAGGTTGATGGCCTTGACGATCAAAGTAGGGAGGAATTGGGGCTGAAATTGGTTATGCGGAGTAGAGGGTTGAAGGAGACAGCAGTGAAGTATAACAGGTACGTGGTAAACGGGAAATTGTTCCGCACGCTAGCCCATGATGTGGGAAGGAGGACTCAGAACAGCGGGGTATGTGTGCCAACCGTTGAATGCGAAACCTACTACGGGCAGTTAACTGATGTGGTTGAGGTCGAGTACTACGATAGGACTACGTACGTCCTATTTAAGTGCAATTGGGCAGACCCCACGATGGACAGAGGATTTAGAGTCGACGATTATGGTCTAGCGTTTGTCAACTTCACTCACCTCGTCCACAGGGGAGAACTGCTTACTGACGAGCCGTACGTGCTTACATCTCAGGTAGACCAAGTGTTTTATGTCGAGGATGAAAGGAACCCAAACTGGGTTTGTGCCGTGAGGACTAAACCGCGCAACGTGTACGATGTTGGTCAGGGGGAAGGGAGTAGTGATGCAGATAATGCATATCACGAGTGTGTACCGATCGTATTACCCACTGATGACCTGCATGATACGAATGATGAATTCGATCACGACAGACCCGACATTGATCCGATTGAAGCACATGTTATACAATGATTGCTATATTTATTATTGGTACAATTTGCTTAAACTCAAAATACTTTCTTATTTTGCATAGAGCTCATTGTATATTATGCATATTCTATTTTAATATTAAAATTAAAACGAATTTCAAGTAATTTGTCTCACATTTGTTCGCAGGTTTCAATGGACCCGAGACCCCCTACTTGCTCACATCGTGCACCACGTCAGCCCGTGCATTGCACGACTACATCCACACCGGCGATGTCAGCGGCACTACATACCACACCGTGGCCACACCACCCGGACGCTGTATACAGACCATTGCCCCTGGGTACGGCGGGGATGAGCAGGTCAGATCCCGGGCAGACGAGCACAGCTGGATATTCTCCTTCTCTATACCCGCCTACGTCGACACCGGTGATGTCAGCGGCACTACATACTACACAGTGGCCACACCACCCGGACGCCGTTTATAGACCATTGCCCCCGGGTACGGCGGGGATGAGCAGGTCAGATCCCGGCCAGACAAGCTCAGCTGGATATTCTCCTTCTCCATTCACGACGTTATCGCAGTTGGGGCTGACTTCACCGGGCCATGTTGATCGATGGTGGGCGCTAGAGTGTCATGATCTGAGCAGATTTCCGTTGTACTATCCATACCCCCTTCCACCACCTATGCCAGTCATTCCTGATAGTGAGACTCAGGATGACAGATTCCCGCTGTCACAGCGGGGGGGGATGCCTATGCCGGCTATGCGGTCGGGACAGCTGTCGGCACCGGCTGGGGGCCAGGTCTCGGCACCTGGGGAGAGCCAGATGCATGTTTATGGACAGAGCCAGTTGCCGCTTCCTGGGGAGAGTCAGGACCCAGATGTGGGGGAGAGCCAGCTGCCCCGCGAGGGGGATGATGTGATGTTGGGGCTTGATCAGTTAGCACATGATGTCCCCCAGGATATGCCTTCGGATGACGATCATGATGATGAGCATCACCCAGAAGATCAGGCAGGCGAGGAGCATGCTGGTGACCCAGCGACCGAGCACATAGCGTTCGACCATATTCGGCTGATGGGTAAGTACATTTGTATACATCATTATAAACTAATTAATTTAGTAAGTTCGTATAATATTTAAATTTAATTTTTAATTTATTGATATAATTAAGTTATTTAGTGTTAATATATTAACGTTTTATATTTATTGACTAGGGTATAACCCAGACGGGAGCATATATTTTGAGGTGATTAAGGACCCTGAGAGAAATTGGGTGCTCCCGAGGGGTAAGAAAGTTGTGTTGCAGTACAATGCTGCAACACAACCAGTGGGACGAGCATGCAATCGTTATAGACGGGCTGCGGGCAAGCTGTTACGGAGCGGGTCCCATATTCACTTGCGGGACAAATGGGGAAAGGTAGATAAACAGGTTAAGCAGGCTATGTGGGATGCCATAATGGTATGTGTATGAAACTAATATATGTATTTTGTGAAATTAAAGTTAAGATGATTTTTTCTTTATTGAACTGCTAAAATTAATCATTAGATTGAATGTGCAGCAAGAATTTTATGTACCCGTATCCGTCGACCAGCGCCTGGCACAGAATGAATTCTGGGGTGATATGGGCCGTAAGCACCGTTCGTGGAAGTCGAAGTTGAGGACCCAACTAAATATTCGAGACGGTGACACGCCATTGACAATACGTGCGAGAATGCCAGAGACGTTTTTTGATAAGTATGACCGAACGGATGTGGAGGACGTACTGCACGAGTGGTGCACAAAAGTAAATGTGGTATGTAGGTCTTTGAATGTATTACTATAATGTTGTGTTTTTTTAATAAACAGTTCATTCAATCATAACACATAAGTAATTAAAAGTATCAATTCTGACATTTTTTTTGGGAATGTTCAATGTAAAGGAGAGGTCTGAACGAATGAAGTGGCTGCGGGAGCAGCAAGACATCCCCCATAGTCTGGGGTCCAAAAGTTATGCCAGATTTAATCACGATGAGGTATGAAACAATATGTAAAAACCCTAATTCTTATTTGTGCGTAATTGTTCTTTCTTAACGTTAAATGAATATCCAATGTTTGTTATATATTTATACTGTATAGCGACAGGCATCTATATCTGGCACGCCCCCCACTCGCGCCGAGTCGTTTGTGAAGACGCACACAAAGAAAGACGGCACTTACCTGAACGAGCGGACACGGGACCTATGCGTATGCTACTGTTATAGGTTATCGATTATTATTAGTTATGCGTGTGATAAAGTATTTATTAATTACCATTGTTTTGTATGTTGACGACGTACAGGAGCGGATGACACAGAGTTTGTCCACTGATCCTGCTGCCTCGGACCCTGTCTCATCAGATACGGTGCGTTGGGCACCTGGCGACGCGTACGAGCAAGCGGTTGGGCGACCCGAGTATGCGGGTAGGGTTCGGCAGGTTGGGCCGAACGTTACTCCTGTTTGCGGGACTTGTTTCTCGTATAGGGGCCGCACACGGGGGGGACCGGCCGAGGGCACGTCTCAGGATTGGGCTGCTAATAAAATCGCGGAGTTGGAGGGCATAGTGCGGGCCGAGAGAGAGCGGGCTGACAGCATGGAGCAGCGCATACGACAGATTGATGATATGGAGCAGCGCATGCGAGATTTTGATGCTATGGAGCAGCGCATGCGACATTTTGAGGCCTTCATGTCCTCTACAGGATTATCGTTCGTATGCCCTGGTGCTCAGCAGTCTTCACCTGCACACGTCGGTAGTACGTCATCTGTTAGTAGTGCGCCTGCAGGTATGGTTCATATTATGTATACACTTAGGTTTATTTTTAATTTGTTCTCATTACTTGTTTAAATTTGCATATAATATTATGTAGGTTAATTATTTTTAGTACTTGCAGGTAATGCGACAACGATTGGTCCGTTGTCGCCTTCTGGACAATTGCTGAGCCAACAATCCCCTCTCGGGACTCCTTTGCCCGTTACACCATCTCTTGCGGGACAATCGACAGTTGGCGAGCTCACGCCCGGGACTGCACCTCGTGATCCGCAGAGACGTCCTCCAGATTTGTAGATATTTTGTGTATTTTTTTTTTTTTTTTAGTACCGAATAACTTTATTAAATTAAGAATCTCAAATTTGTTGATATTGTTGTGTAAGTAGTTATATATAGTAATGAATATATTTATTAGTACATGGTATTCGAATTTTTAAAAAAAGTTGTTTTGATTAATTTGTGCAATTTGATTTTGTGATATTTTTGGATAAAATAAATTTGGAGAATTTTAGTTAAAAAAAAAAAAAAATATATATATATATATATATAAAAGAATATTTATATAAAATATATAAATATATTTTAAATAAAAAGAAATTACAAAATAGAATTAATATATATATATAAAATTTAATGCGGCCAACATTTGGCAGCGCGTATAAATGTACACGCGGCAAACATCTTGCGCGTGTATTATTATACACGCGGCCATGTATTAATGTACACGCGGCCAGATGTTGGCCGCGTGTACATTTACACACGCTGCCATTTGGCAGCGCGTATTATTGTACACGCGGCAAATTGGCCGCGTGTATTAAAATACACGCTGCCAAATGTGCAATTAGCATTGCCCAAGTTTGCCGCGTGTATCTACGCGGCTAATTACACGCGGCGAACTGTTTGCCACGTGTACAGTTACTGTACACGCGGCTAACTGCATGTGGCGATTTACAATTTTTTTTGTAGTGTATACCAATTCTCAGCTGTCTTTTGCCTTGCATAGTTGCATGCCTTTATCATGCTTATGACCCCTGGAGGTACTGTTTGATATTTGAATTGCAGTAAATGATGTTCGTTGAGAGCACTAGCAGTAGTTATCTTATATTGATTTCCTTCCTTATATTTAGGAAAAATTTCATAAAAAACATTAAAAAAAAACCTCCCACAGTATATACCCTATATTTAGATGAGGCCATGAGGGAGTTGAGAATGAATAGTAATTTCATATGTATACATAGGGGTGTAAACGAGCTGAGCTACTCGTGAGCTTACTCGAGATCGGCTCGAATAAACTCTACTCGTGCTCGAATCGATTATTAAACGATGCAAACTCGTATAAACTCGACTCGACTCGACTAAAGCTCGTGAACCCCGCTCGTATAAGGATCGACTCGTTTATTAAGGCTCGACTCGTATATATATATATATATATATATATATATATATATATATATATATATAAATAATTTTATAATATAGTATATTAATAAATAATATACTATATGTAAGCATAAATTAAGTAATAAATAACAATAGTTATTAGTTAGTATATATTAATTGGTTATAGGTATATAAAATAATAAAAGTGAATAATATCAATAATTAATTATTAGTCATATGATATAATGGACAATCTGTATACTTAATCATATAATAATATAATGTTGTGCCATATGACATGTAAATATAAAATGCAATCACTTTATTATATGTTATGAGTTTATCATTAAATATTTAATAATCATTATATCACGTGATCTAAGATCTAAGATTTAATATCATACGAGTTGTTAAATCATGTTAATATGTTAAATATGCTATCATATGATAATACTTGGATCGTATGATCATACAATATTAGTATTATTAGTAAGTAGTTATGAATTATGATTTATTACTCATAAATTCGTAATGATCAATTTGACCATATTTAATTACTTATTATAGATTCATAGATAATTGTAATTCAGATTCTAGACTCATTGGCAATTGCCTTATTGTTTGCTTTATTGCATAATCCTAATACGTGCAAGTGCACATTATTTTGAAATTTTGTGGTTTAATTTTTAATTTTTAATTTTTTTTTGTTGCTAAAGTCAATAATTTAAATTATGATGCGGGCCGAGCTCGAGCCGAGTACTCGAGCTCGGGATCGACCAAAATGGCCGAGCTCGAGCTCGAGCTCGGACAATAGTTTTTCTTACGCGAGCCGAGCTCGCACAAGATTTTTCAGCTCGTGTCGAGCTCGAGCTTTACTGTTTGTTAAACGAGCCGAGCCCGAACAGGCAATACCCGCTCAAGATTGGCTCGTTTACACCCCTATGTATACATGTCTACTATTCCTTCCCTATGTATTATTTTAATGTAAAAAAAAAGTATATTTGATTGATATATGGAAAAGAGAAAAAGTAGGAAAGAGAGAAAAAAAAAAAAAAAAGTAAAAAAATAATATTTAATTGATATAGGAAAATGTAAGAGAATTTATTGTGGAGTGTTTTTTTTATAGAAAAGTAAAAAGTAGTTTTGTTTTTTAAATATAGGAAAAATGGTTGAGAATCTGTTACTAGTGCTACGAAGGAACTTTTCTCCTTTTTATCATGTTTCTCCTTGCGGATAAAATATAAGGGTTAAATACCATATTGGTACTTGAGTTTTAGGTGTTTTTAAATTTAGTACCTCAGTTTTGTTTTGTATCATATATGGTACCTGAATTAGGGGTAAAAACCCATTTGGTACTTCTGTTAAATTTTTCGTCCAAATTTTAACACCTCGCCACATGTCAACCGCTGAGGTTTGACACGTGGCATTACATAAAAAAAATTAAAAATTAAAATCTTTAAAAAATGATTAAAATTAAAAAAAAAAAAATTAAAAAAATTTAAAAAAAAAAAAAAGAAAAAAGAAGCCACCCCCTTGGCCAGTCTGGCTGGTCTGGGGTGGCCGAACCACCCCCTGGTGGCCAAGGGGGGTGGCTCAGCCACCCCTCTTCTTTTTTCTTTTTTTAATTTTTTAATTTTTAATCATTTTTTAAAGATTTGAATTTTTAATTTTTTTATGTAATGCCACATGTCAACCTCAGCGGTTGACACGTGGCGAGTCGTTAAAATTTGGACGGAAAACCTAACAGAGATACCAAATGGGTTTTTACTCCTAATTCAGGTATCACTTATGATACAAAACAAAACTGAAGTACTAAATTTAAAAACATATAAAACTTAAGTACTAATAGGGTATTTAACCCAAAATATAATGGTTAAAGATTTGGACCCCAAACCATTTGAATTGGCACAAATTACAATATACAACTAAATTGAGCAATCTCATGACTTGTTTCTTTACATAAATCGAGATCCTGATCGAGCTCGATCGGTACAATTTAGAATTTATTTAAAAACTGCACGACTTGTTCATTTAGATAGAACAGTTTATGTCCTGACATGAATTTGTTCAAAAGAACCTATATGATCATATTGATGCTGAAGGAGATGTCACATGGTTGGATGTCCTGAGTGCAGAAAATGCTGCTGTAAGTATAGGAAGTGGCTAAAGACTTGCTGGATTATTTTTAGAGTGCGTTTGAGATTGCGATTTCGTAGATAATAAGTGCGATTTTAAACCAAATTGCAGAACATAAATCGTTTGGAAATTGCGTTTTTAAAAATTGCGATTTAAAAATGCAGAAATCTACTTTTTTAAATCTCAAGTAAGATGATTTTTTTTGAAAACGCAGAATTTTAAAGACTAATTTACGATTTTAAAGGGTAAACTGTAATTTTGGAAAATGCTTAACTACATTTTTAAAAATTACTTTTTTCAAATCGCACTTTTTGAGACCGCAAACCTAAACGAAGCATTAATATATCAGAGGAATTAAGATCCTTCAAACTATTTTCTATTGCCTTATGCATGCCAGCGAGAAAGCTTACTGGCATTTTGGTTCTATGTAAATAGTTCATCTGAGCCATACATACAGCTAAGGTTGAAGAGAGTCAAGAGACTCTCTGGTCCCCAATTGGACCGTGTTACTTTTATCTAAGACTTCGTTCAGTATACCACAGTAACCACACTATAGACATATTAAAAATACGCATCTTCGGAAGCATTGCTTCCGCGTACTTTCATTCATAGGTTTTAATGTTTTTTTCTTAACGTTATGGGTTGTCCAGCCCTAGTTTAATGTAATTTCTTCTTAACGTACCTAAAAAAATAAAAAAAATAAATAAAAAAAAAAAAAAATAAATAAATAAATAAATAGAGTCAAGAGACTCTCTGGTCTCCAATTGGACCGTGTTACTTTTATGTAAGACTTTGTGTTTTTTTTTTTTTTTTTTTTTTTAATCAAAACAAAGAAACATTCTTTGCGAAGAGTACATTCCAGATCAAAGGAGGAAAATTCCCCATCCAGACATTATCTAAGCACTGGAGACTGGCTAGTTTAGCCAAACAAGTAGCTGCTACATTGGCTTCTCTGCAGGCATGATGAATAGCAACTTGGGGCAGACTTTGAATCCATATCTTGGCATCTTCAATCAAGTGCCCATAGCTGCTATCACAGGGACCAATCTTCCTCAAGGCAGCCAGCACCTCCATATTATCGCCTTCGGCTTCCAGGTGCACGTGGGATGCACCTATATTGCTTCCCAGCTTGACAGCATACCAAGCTCCCCAAGCAACAGCCAGACGCAGCTTCAACAAAGAAGGGAGAATTTTGCCTAAGCAGCGAGTAACTCACCTTTGTCATTCCTAATCAGCACCCCAATTCCTGTCCTTTTTTCTGCCGGATTAAGGAAAGCAGCCCAGTTAATCTTGATAGTGCCAAAAGGGGGAGGGATCCATGACAGAGGCTGACCTGGGGGAGCAACCTGAAGCTCATCAAGGGAAGAAAAAGCAGAGGTGAACTCCCTCACCACTCTTTGGGCTTCTATAACTAAGCTACCCGGAGGAGTGAAGACTTTGTTAAGTATGCTACAGTAACCACACTACAGACATATCAAAAAAAGGATGCGTACGTGTGCATGCACATGCACGTGATTATGTTTGTGTGCCTGTCTCCCTTCAAAAACAAAAAAAAAAATGTTTGTGTGCGTATGTAATCATTCATCCCTCCACAGTTTTGCTTTTTTTTCTTTTTTCTTTTTAAAAAATAATAATAAAAAAAAAAAAAAAAAAAAAAAAAGGTAATGATGGTTGTCAAGAGTTGGGTCAACCCTTGTCAAATGTATATCAAAAGACAACCTGATCAGAATCATCGCCTAGGGGAGTGGTGCAGTAGCATTCGAGTCCATGCAATAACGTATGAGGTATAATGCTAAAAATTATTGTTTGTCACTTTTATATTTTATATTTTTTTTTTAAATATTATAATTTTTAAAATTATCATTAAATTTATAAATAATCACTATTAAATTTTGATAAGCGATGATTTTAAGGTATAATTTAAATTTTTGTGCTTCTAATTAAAAAAGGTCGCAAAAACTTGGAGTTTGGACAGTTAATCTAGGGTGTTTGGCAACCATCTCCCATCTCACACTTTTTTTTCTTCTTTTTTTCTTTTTTATCAAAAAAATCAAATCCAAAACATTCTAACTTTTTTTCACCACTTGATCAAAATTTAATAGTAATCAATCACAAACTTAATTGTAATTTTAAAAGCCACATTATTTTTAGAAGGACACATGAGTTACTTCTAGCATTACTCGAAATAATACACAACAATCACACTGGTCACATACACTTTCTATCTACTAGTATATCAATAATGGCTAGTTCATTTTTTTTTTTTTTAAAAAAAAAGAGAGACCGTTACTTTTTATATCAATTGGAGCACCTCTTCTGTTAAGATTGATCCCATGTGACAATAAATATTGTTCGAGTAACGTTAAAAATCACTTTTTTGTTATTCTTATATTTCTTCAACAATAATATAACTTATATAACTTTTAAAATTACGATTGAGCTTGTGATTAATTTTTATAAATTTTTGATCGAGTTGTAATTTAAACTTATAATTAAATTTTTGCGCTTCTGAAAAAGGGTGGCAAAGGCTTTGTGCCAAAAGAGAGATAAAAGTTGGCACTTGCAAGCTGCAAAACTATTTCTCGACACTTACAAATAAAAGCTGTCAGATTCGATCTATAAAAAAAAAAAAAAAAAAAAAAAAAAAAAAAAAAGAAAAGAAAAAGTTGTCACATTTGGATCAATCTCTAAAAGTTGTCACATTATGGATTAGGCACTGAAAACAACTTTGTCACAGTTTCTTATTCAGATTGATTTCAAACTCAAAATGACCCTTGCTCCACCTATCATGATTAGAATCTGAAAAATCCAATGTCGTTTACCACCCTTCTAGAGGATTAACATATCTGACAGAGTACTAGAATAGCAAGAAAAAGCATTACACTATATAAGAGAATTAAAAAAGTACTCCAAATTCACTGATTCTCACTCTGTCTTTCATTGAGTCTTATCTCCCGGCCCTTTAATAATGCATGAACTTCTTTCTTTTCCGAGTTAAGGTTACATCCTCATTTTTACTTTCTGCCTCTTTTTCTTTTTAACCAAACAAAAGTTGTTTTTGTCCTTTACTTCAGGGGGTGAATTGAAAATTTGAAAAGTTTTTGATCTTTATCCGACAGAGAGAGAGAGGGAGCAGTTGAGTTACCCTCTCTTGAAAAAGGATTGCTTTGCCTAATTGGATAAGGTTGATTTATAAGGTTGTTTGTCCAAACTCCAACCTCCAACTGCATGTGGATATACATATTTGCATTTTTCTAAGGTTCCTCTGAAGTGCTTGGCATGCATGGGTCCACCATATATTCAGATTTGACAAATGATTTAAGTGTCACATAAACCAGAAAAAAAAAAAATCAAAATGACATATTTACAAAAAGTGATACACCTTTCATCTTACTGTAATTTTTTTTTTTTTAAAAAAAAAAAAAAAAGTGAAAAAGGAACCGGCTTTTGATGCCAAGTGGCCAAATGAAGTGTGAGTTTCTAAGCAAAAAGGAACGATTCAGGATAGAGAAAAAAGAAGCCGATAATCATTTCAAAGGGATGGAAGTACCATTGATAGAGCCGGGCCTTCAGGAATCGACCATCTTCTTGAAAAAGTGGAAAAATGGTAAAGGTTACCCCTATGCATTGAGCAAGGATTGGACAAAATTTGCAAGGAGAAACCAGCTCGAGTCAAGCGATAGTATACAACTTTGGTCCTTCAGAGTGAACCAAAGCCACCACTTGGCCCTCATCAAGCTAGACAATTAGGATTTCCTCCTTTCCTTTCTTTTTCTGTTTGTTTTGTTTTCTTCCTTTTCATCCTTTTAGTTCTGCATGTGATTTTTGTTTCTCGTCAGATCTTTTCATTTATGAAAACGATAATTAGGGTACGTAAATCTCTTTTTCTTAATTTAAAAATTAGATAGACTTTTCTTAGAAGTGTTTGAGAGTTCAATTTTGCAGATTATAAGTGCTATTTAATTAAAATTGCACAAATATAAAGTGTATTGTTTAAAAATTGTGGTTTGAAAACGTAAAAAATATAATTTACACTTTCAAATCTCAAGAAAAAAAAAAATCTAAATTACGATTTTACCATGTGTACGTTTAACTGCATTTTTTAAAACTCTTTATCTTTAAATCGCAAACCCATTTCCTTATTGTTTTTAATGCAATAAACTTGTCATGCATCCAATATCATGCATGTCTATTTTAGGGGAGGAAAATCTAATGTTCCTTTTTTACTGTTCATGTCAATCACTTACGAAGAACTCCCTGCATCTTCACTGCTCTGTGTATTTCGTGATTTTCCTTTACCTTTTTCTATCTCCCCATTCACTTCCCTCAACCTCTAAACCGAACCCACACCAACAGCCCAAAGAGCAAGCTAATCTCACTCTCTCTCTCTCCTCACTCTCACTCTGTGGGTGTTGGAGAAACGGAACCTAGGTTCTCTTGCCTTGCCTTGACGCCGCGCCTCTCTCTCCGTTAAAAAAGGGGCGTCTTTTTGGCGTTCTTTGTAGTTGGTTAGCGATCAGTCGGTGTTTCACTTTGGGTTAACTCTGATCTTCTTCCAGGTCTACTTTACTTTTTCTCTGTGACTTCAAAAGTCTGAGTTTTGTTGTTGCTGTTTTCTTTTCTGAAATCTATTCAATTCGATGCTGAGAGTTGAGTTTATGAGGTGGCACATGCATATGATCATATGATTTTTCTTCCACAAACTTTTTTTTTTTTTTTTTAATTTTTGTTTTCATTTTTAGCTTTAACTGTTAGTGTAATTAACTCTGGATTGTCTTCTATTATTACCATTTGCATTCTTCATAATTTTCTTGTGGCAATTAGAAATGACAGTAATTACTAATTTGTGGTGTAAGAGCATCTGTATTGAACTATTCAATTTAAAAGTTTCACCAGATTTTGAAGAAAATCCCAAATTTCCTGGTGGCTGGGTCGCACAAGCGGAATGAGCTGGTCCAATTGTTGGCTGTTTGGGACTGAGTGTGAGCTCAAAATTCATACCGTTTCTTTGGAAATAGATGACAGGCAGGGTCTATTTCACTTAGTTTCGGGGATTTCACATGTGGGTTAAATAAGAAAATTGTCTATTCTTAAGTTGTGATTTTTGATGAGCTGAATTCTCTTGATGAAATTCAGAGAGCAGATTTCATGATAGGTAAAGTAGTTGTTCCAAAACCAATAAAAAACAGAGAAATTTAAATTTCTTTTTTTTTTTTTTAATCAATTTAAGTCTTAAGTACGAATGCAACTATAGGAATAGGGGGGGGGTTGATTTTTTCAAACGGTCATAAAATTCAATTTCAAACTTACCTAGGTGTATATTATATTCAAAAAAACAGTATTAAATTGGAAAACATTAAAGTGGTTTTCTTTCACATTTTTATTCTTTTGTGTATGTTATTTATTTATTTCGGTTTTAATATTTTATCTTAATTTTTGTTCAATTTTATTTTTTTTCGATATGCTTCCTGATATAGACACGCGTAAATATGTCTAAAACTAGTGATTTCTCAAGTGATCCTCCGTTATGTAAATATGGAGTTCCTGTACGAATAAGGTACTCTTGGACCTCGAGCAACCCCGGTAAAAAGTGGTACGAATTTCTTAACTACAAGGTAATTTCAGATATTAGCTTTGTGTTATATGCCGTCATCCAATATTTTATGACATTTTTTTTTTCTTGCTCTTTTTTTTTAATGGGTTGATAAGGAAATGTCACCCTACTACTTCAATGAGCGGAAAACTAACAAGTTGTTTCAAGAAAGTCAATTCCCCTACTTCAGCGTTGTACTCGGTGTTGGCTTCATCTCAATGATTTTGTTGAACGGTGATTGAAACTTGCATGCACTTATAAAATATGCACCGAGTGCTGGGTGCTTTGTTCTCTCATGTCTTCTTTGTTCTCTTCTCTTCTCCTCTGAAGACATTGTGCTCTGTGTTTGGGTCTTGTTTCTTCTCACAGATTAGGTATTGATCGTGCTCACTTTCATGACTGCTTTGTTCAGGTCTCTTCTCTTTTGAAGATATTTGTGCTCGTCTTGTGGTATCTTGTTTCTTCTCACAGATTATGTGTGCATAGATCATACTCGATCCCAATCATTCCTTAATTTGCTGCGAGTCTTTTCTGTAACGTTTTAGGAATTCAAAATCTTTCTTTTTCTTGTTTCAGGAAGACGTTCGTCCACGCTGAAAAATATGACCAATATCAGTACTCTTGATGATCTTATGAAGAGCTCTTTTCCCGGAAGTGGAGAATTTAATAAAATCGTAGAGGATGCGAAGAGAGGAGCGGTTGCGGATCAAAACGAGTTAGATCGAACCGAGGAGATGTTGCCGTATTTACTTTTTAGTCTCCACATGGACAAGGACGACAGAGAGCAGTACCTGAAGAACATTAAGAAGACAGAGCAGTACCCGGAGAAGAAGATAGAGCAGTTCCCGGAGAAGAAGAGAGAGCAGAACCTGGAGAAGAAGAAGAAGAGGGTGGCCTTGAGAATTGTAGGCCCCAAGAAGCAATTCGACTCTGAAAACACCAAGAAGAATCAAGAAAAGGAAGAAGATTATTCATGGTACGTAATAGAATTCAATGTGTATAGTCTCACTCAATTGCAGATTTATATAAACATCAATTACATGCTGATCCTGGAGACGAGTTAATTACAAATATACTACTTGAATTGGAGCCTTATCACTTTAATCTCTTACTGCAGTGATATTAAAACATCAATGGCTAATTAATTACAAATATATACTACTTCTTATCACTTTGAGGCTTGAGACTCATGTTATCCTCTGTGCTTACACCAGCAAACCCAAGAAGCAGAGAAAGAATCCTTTGGAGAAGGAGGAGAGTGTGGTCTCGAGAATTTTACCACTCAAGAAGCGGCCATTGGACCAGAATCATGAAATTGAAGAAGAAGAAGAAGAAGGAAAGTCCAGGAATCCCGAGAGGCAGAGGAAGAACCCGATTGAGATCAAGCAAATGCCGACCAAGTTCGAGGACAAAATCAAGGGGATGCAGGGTTCGGACATCAAGCTTGTCATTCAAAAAGAATTGACGCCCAGTGATTTGAAAGCTAATAATAACCGGCTTACGATTCCAAGTGGCCAAATGAAGCATGAGTTTCTAAACAAAGAGGAACAAGTCAGGCTACAGGATAAAGAAGCCGATGGGATACATTTCAAAGGGATGGAAGTACCATTGATAGAGCCAGGCCTTCAGGAATCTGCCATCTTATTGAAGGAGTGGCAAGTGGGTAACACCAAACCCTATGTATTGAGCAATCCTTGGATAAAAGTTGCAGAGAGAAACAAGCTTAAGTCAAGCGATACTATACAACTTTGGTCCTTCAGAGTCAACCAAAGCCTCCACTTGGCCCTCATCAAGCTAGACAATTAGCTAGCTAGCTAGCTAGGATTTCCTCCTTTTCTTTCTTTTTCTGATTGTTTTGTTTTGTTTTGTTTTCTTCCTTTTCATCCTTTTAGTTCTGTGACTTTTGTTTCTCGTCAGTTCTTTTCATTTGGGTGGCAGAAATATGTTTGGCATGTTAGAACTAATTTATGGTTTTGTTTTGTTTAATATATATATATATATATTTGCGTTTAAGAATTTCTGAGGTTGTCTCTTTGATATCTCTTAATTACCTTGTATTGGTGCCACATAAACTACTACCCATCCATCCATTAGTATTTTCTTTAATTTTCAATATCATATCATTGTATATATTTTCAATTATTCGATCACTTGCTATCATGATTGATTTGAAAAAACAAAACAAAAAAAGATGATCGAATTAATGGGAGAGTATGGATAACTAATTTGCTTTCTATATTAACTAAAAAACGATATATCATATCTCCACAGCCCCCCCACACCCCCCCCCCCCCAGCAAGTCATTTTTCCATTCCATTATGATTTGATTTTTTTGAATTGTACGGAGAAAAGTTCGCATGGTTGGCTTAAAATAAGAAAAGAGCCGGACAAAAAAAGGTTGATGTCCAATCAACAGGCTATAAAATTCTTCGTAAGGAGTAAAAGATTTCAAATACGAGTCGTACCCCTATTATGAATGGAAAAAAGACTCCAAATTTCTAGGAACATGAAGTGAGATCCACCCATGTGTGACTTTTTCATTTATCAAAGATAAAAAGAAGGTAACAAAATTACTAAAATTACTATTATGAACGAGTGTCCATGTGTCTCTAAAATTACTAATTATGTTAATATCTTATTTAAATTATTAAAAAAATGTTAATATTCTTTAAAATTTAACTAAAAGATTTAATAAGACAAATATATTTAATAAGACAAATATATTTAATAAATTCAAAATAAATAAATAGCCATTTTTAAAAAAAAAAAATAAAAAAATGATTTTTTTTTCTTGGAAAGATTTATAAAAAAAAACAATTTTTTTAAAAAAGACAAAATTATTTTTTTAAAAAAAATGATAAAAATGAAAATCCAAAGATTGGGCCAAACTAAAAATTATATAAAACAAAATCACGAAAAAATAAAAATGAAAAATGAAAAAACCTTGGTTTTATTTTTATTTTATTTTTTTCTTTATTATATTTTTTTTCTTGTTTTGTTTTTATATAATTTTTATAGTTTTATGTATGATGTTTTTGTCATATAGGAGACACTGATATTGTTTGGTAGTTTAGGAAGAAATATTGACATAATTAGTAATTTGGTGGCACATTGACAAATGGATAGTAGTTTAAAGGGTATGTGTGTTTTTTTTCGTAAAAAAATAAAAATAAAAAATAAATTTAATGCTAACTTTCTTCTCTCTATTCCTATCCAAATTTTAAGGAAAAAAGTCGGAAGAAAACAATCGAATTCAAAGAATCTAGTTGATGTGACTGTTTAAATACTCCTATTTTCTGTCATTCTAGTTGGTGTGGGACATTGCCATACATAGCGATGCAGAAGCTGGAGGTTGTTGCACCGAAGCCATGCACGCAGGCTTTTCGAAGTCGAAGGAAGTCCTCTTCTTTCAATAATTGTACGTATATTTTTGTCTCGGCCCTAGTCTGTTTTGTCCTCTTCTTTCAGTAATTTTATAAAGGTGATAGGTAGAATATATTAATCAGAATCGGATATTCGGATGGCTCATGGCCGATCGAGTTAGAGGCAAAATGGTGGTGGGGCTTTGGTGTTTGCTTCGGCGGAAAGGAGTTTGACTTTTGAGATCGGGTGCTTTATTAAAATAAAGCGAAATAAATAAAGACGGCAAGAAATATGGTTCGGTATATGACCAACATTAACATCAACATGATAATATTTTAAGAGCTACATTTTACTTTAATTTTTTTGATAATATTTACAATATAACATGCTCTTATTATAGGAGAATTAGGGTAGATGATAATACTATAAATAAACTTCAATGTCTAAAATTAAGTGATAATCTTTAAGTGTGACTAGATGATAGATTACAATCTTCAACTCAACTGTAGTTTTGATTCTTAAACTTCCTAATATATTATAACAATTTATCTTACATGCAATACAATCTCGATCAAAATATTGTGAAACACTTAAAGATCGAGATAAACATATAATTTCTAGTCTTACATCTTGACTTGTGACATTTTGGATGTGTATAGTAATGAATCTTATGGTATAAATGAGTACTTGTCTTAAAATCACACTTTGAATTTTGCTTTACAGCTGGAGATGAAATTTGCGTGGCAAAATTGTTGTGGGTACGTACTATAATTGGATTCTGCATGTGGAGCAGCATTTGGGACTACTGTTAGTGGCGTTGGTGGTGGTGGCATTTTTTTTTTTTTTTTGATACAGGGTATCTTATTGAATCCTAGGATAGAGAATGCATGCTAACTACACACGTCAACTCATGAGTGGCTTAAACAAAATCAAGTGTTTTATTATTGCTTTATGATCTATACGGTTGGGAATGTAATCGAGTCGAGTTTTAAGATTTTAAGACTGGCTTATTTATGAGTTGAGCTTAAATAGTCGAGTTCAAGTTCGAGCCGAACTAAAAAATGCGTATTCAAACTCGGTTCGTTTAAAATTCGAACGAACTCAAGTTCGAGCTCGTTGAGAATGACATTCAAGCCAAATAAAGCTGAGTTACTCGACAAGCTCGGCTCAACTAGAACTCGAGGTAAGCTATTAAATTTTTCAATGTGTGATCAAAGCGGAGTTCGAGCCCGAGTTTGTGAATAACCTCTATACTAATTATTAATAACTTAATATGTTAGCTTAACATACTAAATATTATTATCAAAGTATTATAATTAATATGTAATACAATATTTACTTAGCTAGTATACTATATGCTTATTTAGTATATATATATACAAAAAAATATCGAGTAACATATAGTTAATTACATTTACTTAGTATATGTTAATTAACTAGATAATATGTTAGTTTAGAACTAACTAGTTAATATGTTAATCAATACACACACATATAAATATTAAGTTACACATGTAACATATATTACTTAATTACTGATATCCATGCCTAAATTTTCGTAACTCATTTTTAGTAATATATAAGAGATATGAACGAGTTAACAAGTCAGACTAAAGAACCGAGCGAGTGATCCGGTCGAGTTTTAAATGAGCTGAGCTCAAAAGCCTCTATCGAGTTTTGTCAAGCGAGGTGGATATGTATTATTTACTAATCGAGTAGGTTTCTATAGTAACGAGCGAATTTCTACAGTATTGAGCTCGAGTTCGGATCGAATTAAACTGAATGAATATCGAGCAGGTTATCGAACAGACTGATTTATTTACATCTCTATTAATACGGTGCTTGTGGTGACCGATATTCGAGAAATTCATTAATTACTTAACTAACAAGATCCGCTTTTGGACTGTTTAGCCAATGGACAATGGACAATGGCTACAAAATTGTCCAGTTTGGCCAATGGCTACAAAATTTGACTTGGGTCAAAAGAGAAATAAAAGTTGGTGCGTGCAAGTTGGCTGCAAGTCTGCAACAGTACGTATTTCTCTATTAGAATTAAGATTCTCTCAAATTCTATCAAATTCGGGCAGGTAGTTGTGAGTGAGCATTTATGGGATCCGCCTGACCAAATAAAAATTAGGCTGCCCAACTACTCTCGATTAACACCTATAAATAAATAAGCTGCATAAGCACTCATTTTCATGTCTTCTAGACTTTGTTCTCTTCTCTTCTCTTCTGAAGACGTTGTGCTCTGTTCGTACGTCTTGTGGGCCTTGTTTCTTCTCACAGATTAGGTGTTGATCATCATTCATACTCACTCCGATCCCAATCATTCCTTAATTTGCTGTGTACATGTCTTTAATTTCTGTACATGTAACGTTTTTGGAATTCAAAATCTTTCCTTTTTCTTGTTTCAGGATCGAAGACGTACGTCCACGTTGAAAAATATGACCATCAGTTCTGTTGATGATCTGAATAAGAGCTCTCCTGCCGTATGTGGAGACTTTAATAAAATCAGAGAGGAGATGATCAGAGAAGTGGTTGAGAATCAAAACGAGGTAGATCTGCGGTTAACCGAGATGATCATCTTGCCAAATTTTATTATTACAGCCCAATTGGAAAAGAACAGAGAGCAGTACCTGGAGAAGAAGCAATTCGACTCTGAAAACATCAGCAAGAATCAAGAAAAGGAAGAAGATTATTCATGGTACGTAATAGAATTCAATATGGGACTGATGTGTATAGTCTCACTCAATTACAAATTTATATAAACATCAATTACATGCTGGAGACGAGTTAATTACAAATATATATACCACTTCTTATCACTTTGAGGCTTGAGACTCACGTTATCCTCTGTGCTTACACCAGCAAACCCAAGAAGCAGAGAAAGAATCCTTTGGAGAAGGAGAAGAGTGTGGTCTTGACAATTATACCACCCAAGAAGCCATTGGACCAGAATCAAGAAATTGAAGAAGAAAAAGGAAAGTCCAAGAAACCCAAGAGGCAGAGGAAGAACCCGATAGAGATGAAGCAAATGCCGACCAAGTTCGAGGACAAAATCAAGGGGATGCAGGGTTCGGACATCAAGCTTGTCATTCAAAAAGAATTGACCATCACTGATATGAAAGGTTCTCAAGGCCGGCTTTCGATTCCAAGTGGCGAAATGATGCATGAGTTTCTAAGCATAGAGGAACAAGTCAGGCTAAAGGAAAAAGAAGCCGATGGGATACATTTCAAAGGGGTGGAAGTACCATTGATAGAGCCAGAACTTCAGGAATCGACCATCTTCTTGAAGAAGTGGAAATTGGGTAGAAACAACTGCTACATTTTGAGCAAGCCTTGGATAGAAGTTGCAAAGAGAAACAAGCTCGAGTCAAGCAATACTATACAACTTTGGTCCTTCAGAGTGAACCAAAGCCTCCACTTGGCCCTCATCAAGCTAGACAATTAGCTAGCTAGGATTTCCTCCTTTAATTCCTTTCTTTTTCTGTTTGTTTTGTTTTCTTCCTTTTCATTCTTTTAGTTCTGCATGTGATTTTTGTTTCTCGTCAGATCTTTTCATTTATGAAAACGTTAATTAGTGTACGTAATATCCTTTAGTATTTTCTTTTTCAATATCATATCATTGCATGTATATATATATTTTCAGTTCACTTGCTAGGAGATAATAATATGATTGATTTGAAAAAACAAAACAAAAGATGAATGGAAAGGATGGAAGTTAGATAAAAAGCATTTCTCATATTTCAATTGGCTAATTATGATATCAAAGTATCAAAGTGTGATACTTTGATATCATAATTAGGGACGTGACAGTTGGGATTTAAGAAAATATACTTTGTAGAATATTTTACGGCCGCTCTAACTAAACAATAAACTATTAAATTTGCCTCTCTCCTTACATAAACAACATGAGAATACCTCATAGAGCATAACTCATATTTGTAAACTCTCAATGAAATGCCCAAATCTATTGAAAATCGGGCTATCTGAATTGATTGCATTGACAACTTGCACATCATCTAACTAAAACTAAATCTAAGCCGAATCCATAAATAATATCGAGATTATAACTTTTTGATCGACCTAGTATTTGAGTAAGAAATAAGTGCTTGGATTTATGTGTGCAACATTATATGATTTTACGAGTAATATTATGTACTACATTTTTATCTCATAATGTCCTCTCTCACGGTCTCACCTATAATGTACAACTTTGATCATTCAGAGTCAACCAAAGGCCCCACCTGGCCCTTATTAAGCTAGATATATAATCAGTTATGTGCTTTTTGTTTCTTGTTAGTTCCATTCATTTGGGGGTCATTGTAAAAGCATAACTTAATTTGGTTTCTTTATGATTAGGGTACGGCACAACACTTCTTTCAAGTTGCCGTCTAATTGATAATGCCCTTCCAAACTTTTAATTTAGACAATGTTCTCTTAAACTATCAAAATTTATCAATATTCTCCTAAAACTATCAAAAATAGTCTACCATAAATGGTGGTGGTTTAGTGGTGTCAAAGTAATCTCCATGTGGTTGGGCAAATACTAAGCCAAGCATTCAACTCCTGCAATGGGAATCTCCAAACCTAATTAGTATTAGTAACTTTGGGTCGTTTTGATGTCATGATGGAATTGAGTTAGGCTATGGTTCAATTGGACTTGAGGGAGCGCATGTAGTTTTAACTGTCTAGACCCCTATTGTGTGGTTCTCAAACAGATAATACAATGATCACATCAAAGTGTAGAGCAGACACTCTAGTCGTCTATGATAAAACAAAGATTAGAGGTGATGAAAGAAAATAAGAAATATGAAAAGAAAGTGGGCAGACTTTAGTATGGTATGCACCAATCATGTCTCAATACTATTTTTAGGAGCCTTTTATAAATCAGGGCCTTAGGCAATGGCTTAATTGGCCTAAGCATCCGGCCGGTCCTGAATTTCTATATTTTCAAGTAAAAATAAACTTTTAGTTGAATCAATTTCTTCAAGTATTTAGCCTTAGCATTGAGTCATCTTAAATGAAAATGGAGAAAATGATAATGTTGATATCATTATATCCTTTTCCAATTGAACCAGCCGCCATATCTATGAGTCGATCTTTGACAAAGAAACAAAAAAATTGGAGTCACTCTAGCACTAAAACCCAACCAGCAAGAACTAGGTGAAAATTTCTGGCTTTTGCTTCAGCAGTGCCATGTTTGATTTTTGTCAAAGCCACATAAAGGGGAAAAGTAAAAGTTAAAAAAAGATAAAAGAAAAAAAGAAAAAAGAGGCTTGAGAAAATGAAGATAGAATCTGAGATGAAAAAAAATCAAAGCTTTATTGCTCAATAACTTGTCATTAGAATATACATGGTGTGGTTTAAAAAGAATTGAAACACTATTAAAAGGGCCAGCCCTAGCCAGCCCCTCTTCTCTCTTTCCTGATAAATCCCTGTCACCCATTGAAAATATTTAGCTTGTTACTACACGTGGAGTTAGAATCTAAAAAATTCATGAATTTCTGCCATCTTTGAGAGAGGAGCCAAAATCATGAAGAAGACTTTAAGCCAAAAATTCATGAATTACTCTTTTCTAAAGTTCCTCTGTAGTTGCTATGCATGGGATTGATGGGTCCACCATATCTTTCTCCCCCTCAGCATCTTCAGTTTTGACAGATGACCCGTTCTGTACATCTAGGTCACAATAGAAAACGCCTTTGGCTGAATTTTCAGATTGTTCAAACTCAGTATTTTGATTTGCTTGATCATCTTCGCCACGAAACCCCAAGATACGAGTTGCATCGCTGAGCTTCGCCGCTGATAATTTGTCATCAGCTGCTATTGAAGAATTCGGTACTCGGTCACCAATTAGGTCAGCGACTCTCACCTTATCAATCAAACCCACAAGTTAAAAAGTAAATGTTAAGCCACTTATAAATGCTAAGAAAATAAAATGTGTAGCATAGAACAGTAATTTCTATAGTTAAAGAAGTAGGGAACAGCAATATGTCATTACAACAAACTTTAGGTCATCAAACTTGTCACAAACGATAGTTCACAATAGGAAATTACAAAGGAAATACCGTGTGAAAGAAGGGACACCTGTTTAGAAAGATGGTTCTAGTTACTGTAGAAATCTCGCCCTAATTAGGAAATCATTCATGATTGATGTAGGACACTCCATACTAACGGGATTGGGCTTACTGACAGATTCTGAGAGTCCATTAGAGAGCCCATTCTGAGAGCATTTCCGAGAGGCCATCCCGAGAGCACCCGAGGCCAAGAAGGAAAGCGCAAAGGATAGATCGTGAACAACTGGCGCATTAATGGCGAGAATCAAAGAAGGAAAAGACGTGACCGCCAAGTTGGGGATTTTTTATTTGATTTGATTCTGTTTTAAAATTAGGACATTATTTCTAATTATTTCATTTCCTTACTGGAGACGAAGAAGCTTCTGGTTTTTTGTTAATTAGCTTCTGCTATGTCAATTATAATAGAAGTTTTGTGAATAAGATTAGGCATGAACTGAAAAGGTTGGAAGCAAGTGAAATTCAAAACTTTTGCACAACGTTAGGATCTCTTCACACCAATGCTAACCAACTAGATTCTCACAGATGATAGCCAAACTAGACATATCAGAGAAAGAACATATTATCTGGAAAGAGAAAAACGTATTTATATTTCAAGTGGACAAGAAAATTTGGAAAGAGTCGAAGGATACAATATTCCAATCCCAGTTTGGATCACAAATACTATAACAATTCGATGTGTATTCAATGTAGATCCTTTCCTTGTATTGGAAATTATTAGCACAGGACAAATTGTTCGATTTCAGATCAAATGTAAGTACCTGTAATGGCTTCATAATATCAAGTTCTCGATCTTCAGTTTTGCCGAGTGCTTCTTGAGCTTGTAGCTCCATGGAGTCACGAACAAGCTGGCTGATAAAGCTCACATCATCAGACATGACACCAAGCCCTTTCAAAAGTTTAGAGCCCATCTGTAAACTTGTCTGCATGAATAAAGAGAAAACTTTAGCCAACACGTCCAGGGCATAATACGGATGAACTTTAAAAATAACAAAGGAGAAAATAAGACTCCGTCTGTTAATACCTCTGCACTTTCCAAAATAGTGTCTGTTACACCTGCTTTCTTCAGATCTAATAGATGCATGAGGTCCTGAGCTCGGGCATAAATTGGGATCTGATGGATTGAATTTTTATCACGAGATTAACAATCAAACTAGCAAAAATAAAACCATAAATATAATAATCAATTGAAGTAATAATATTAATAAAAAATCTATGTAATAAAAAATAGTCTTTTACTATAGCACCTATTCAACTTCATATACTTTCTTTAACGGTCTTTATGCTTTTGGCAGTTACCTGACACTTTTGAACATGTTTATCACCAAGAGCAGGACCAGTGGGCAAGGGAGCCATGACACCCCAAAAATCTATAACACCCTCCCCCCAAAATATATATATATATATATATATATATATATATATAAAGGTTTAGAATGAAACCCAAAAGTTTGGCCCTTAAGTTTTTTTTTTTTTTTTTCCTTAAGTATACAAGAAAAACCTCCTAATATGAAAAAAAAAGAACAAAAATCCACTAACTCAAGAAAAGTAGAAACTGACATACTATTGGATGCGGCTATCCATGTATAAAGGGATCCCCTAAGATCTTAAAAAAAAAAAAAAATTAAAAAAAGAAAATCCTTTTGATAGGATTTTTTTTTTTTGTTCAAATATTTATGTGGGATCATAATTAGCCGAGATTTTAAAATTCAAAATGCAAATTCATTTCTTTTTTTGTTCTTGCCTTTGATCGCTCACCAAAGAGGAGTCTATGATTTAATATTGTAATTTTTACCCCACATTAATGAAAAGTCGAAATATTCAAATTTTTTCAACATATCATATTTTAAAGAGGAATGCTAGAGCATCTCCTGGTGTTCTCCTGGAATGGCATAAATGTAAATTTTTTGATTAAAAAATTGCGTCTATGCAATTTCAGAAAAACACCAAGAGATGCTCTAGCATTTCTCCATTTTAAAAAGTATATTTGTAACTTTATTCTAGGTTCAACCTATCAAATCCAATAAATTTTACTTTTCGTTAAGAAAATATGAAGAAATAATTAATAAACCTTCATTAGCTTTGTACTTATTTTGGCATTCCAGCCCCCCAAGGAAAAAATCTTGGCTCCTCACCTGTTTGTCATGGTTTTCTCACCAATATATGGTACTTTAGTGAGTCACTCACACACGCAAGAGAGAGAGAGAGAGAGAGAGAGAGAGCATTACTGCAGGGAAAGCAAGTCGAAGCCTTTGAACAGCTTCAATTGTTCTGTCCCTCCCTATGTACATAACCATGACAGCTTTTGGAGAAGAGATACCAGCAGACTGCAAAACTTCTGGACGTGATCCATCCCCATAAAGAATTGGAAAGCCAAGTTTTCTAGAAGCCTGTTGATGCAATGTTTTTTTTTTTAAAAAAAATTATCATTACTTTGCACAATCTCTTATTTAACATAAAATAAAGAGGAATTACCAAATATACATAGAATCGACACTACTAAATTATGACAAAAGGAACATGCAGGTACTAAATCAAAGTGAGCGGTGCGATACATTTTAACCAACTATTCGGGATCGATTAACCAAATGAGTTGCTTCTTTAAGTGGCCACTGTAATGTTTGCACATATGTATGCTCCATAAAAGGCCTAAAAAAAGAATTAGAAAAATACCAAATTTAGACTCTCTCAACCCTTCTTCCCTCTACTTATTGGGTTCTAATCTCCTCCTTTCCATTTATCTTCATTTTGTGAGAAATAGAGGACTTTTACTATTAGTCTACTTCCAACGTAATTGAGCATCCTCCTCCTATTAATGAAATTATTATTACTTATCAAAAAATAATATTTGAAATCAGATTTCATATTATTCGTGTAAAAAGAAGAATAAATAAATAAAATCTATTGATTTATGTAGTTCTTGATAAGAAGTATGGATTTCAAATTGAAATCAACAAAATCATCATTACATAAGACAAAAGGGCCACAGGAAAAACTATATTTAAACTAAAAAAAAAAAGTGCATAAAAAACACACCCATACCAAAATACCCAAAATTCCATAGAAACAAAAAGAAAAGAAAAGAGAAGAGGAAAAAAGTTAAATTAGGAAAACTTAACTTAACCCTCTTGACATTTCATCACTTTTGCAATCTTCTCCCCCCTAAAGTTCAAAAACTTTCAATTTAGTGTATCGAACTTTAAAAAATTTGTAATCTCACCCTCCGTTAGAATTTAAAGGTAAATCCTAACGGAGGGGTGAGAAATTTTTTTTATTAAAAAAATGTAATTTAAGGGTAATTTTGTAATTTTAAAAAGTTTACAGGGGTATAGGGGTCATTTTACTCTTTGACCGTCGGATTTAAGTATTTAACCTCAAACCCTAAAGGGAGGGGTAAGATTGCAAAAAGTTGAAAGTATGATACACTAAATTGAGAGTTTTTGAACTTTGGGGGGAGATTGCAAAAGTGATGAAAGTTCATGAGGATTAAGTGAAGTTTATCCTTAAAATTAAAACCCCATTCAAAAGAAAGAACAAATGTCAAATATAAAATAGTCGAACATAAAAAAAAAAAATAATAATAAAAAAAAAATCAAAGATAATCTTTCATATAGTTCAGGATGTTACAAACAATGAAACAATCCTCTTCCTTTTAGTGATTTTTGTTTTTTGCCAATTTTTTCTTTAGAAAATGATAAAATAACTCAATCTCCCTTCATGTTGATTATGATTATAAAATCAATCAGACTGTAGAGAGAGAATATAATACCCCAAAAGAACTTGTAATGATTAGGGTTCCTCATAATCAATTATACAGTCTTACTTTACACGTTCAATATTCGACAGTCTTCACCCATTCAAATTCTTGATGACTTCAACCAAGGAACTTGTATTACATTGCAATGATCCTAAGCCACATGATATATACCAAATCAGCTATACTACCATTTATCATAACCTGAGTACGCATTATACACGTCTACATAATACCCAAAACGAATGGTCACAATTAGTGTAACGACAAGGAAAAGCTCACATAGAGTGAAAAGCTCATGTAATACCCAAAACGAATGGTCACAATTAATGTAACACCTCGGTCCCATATTGAGAAGAGATGAATAGTTCACATAGAATGAGTGGTTTATAAAGATACCTATGGGTACTAAATTCCACATTGTTTAGTTATTAGGTGAAACTGGACTTTATAAGGAATTCTAAAGAAACTCCAAATTGACCAGATATGGCTAGCACTTTTCCTTGGGTCATTACAATTAGGCTCTGCATATTTACTTAACATGGCCCAGATCATCCTACTACACGCCAAATGTGAGACTCAATATATGCCTATTTTGCACCCTATCCAAATCCACACATTCGTTGGTGTCCTTCTCCTTAATGGGGTACCACAAAACTCTCCAATAGGATGGGTTGAAAGACAGAGTTCTTAATTATAATTTTCTGCATTATTAGAAAGGAAAAAAAATAAAAAATAAAAAATAAAGAAGTTATGCATTACCATTTTTCAGTTTAATGTGGATATGTGATGTGGTGGGCCATGTTTACCCTCACATCATGCTGAAAATCCCTTAGAAAGTTTATTTAGTCTAAATGGCATTTTTCCAATCAAAATTGGCATTTATCGCAACCCTTTAGCTTTCCATAATTAGTATTTACAAACTCTTGCTTCATTCACATTCAAACCTCTGACCTAAGCCACTGAATGTGTATAGTTTGCAAGGATTGACTCATTATCAAAAATAGGAAGCCTAGATCTGCAGATATCTAATTTTCTGAAAATTTAAGTACATCAAAAGAGTTTTCCTTGGACTAATAAAATCATTCGGTTGAGTCAAATTAACAAGTGTCTTTTGAATCTGACAGATCACACTCACCTTCACTATAGAAAGATCAAGATCAAAAGCAACATAAGGCAATCCCAAAGCATCGCCATCTAATCCAGAAGCCAACGGGGTGGACAAGAAATTGGCAAGGACCTGCATATCATGTTTTGAAGAAGAAGAACAACAACAACAACAAGAGAAGAAAAAAACAATTGGCCCTGAGACTATGAGCTTTGGCTCAGTTAAAATTTTACAGTCCTAAATATATAATCATTACTTTACCTGACCCATTGGCCCAAACCCAAGTATGACCACAGGCTCACTAGCATCGAAGCTTCCCATCTCAGCAGATTTCTGTGAAATTTTCATATTTCAATTTTAGCCTACCAAATTGTTACAGAAGAAAAGGAAGTATATAAAATCTGTAGAATCATCTACTTGACAGAACTGACATATTGTATATTATATTGCACATTTATTTATGGTAATGTCAAAGGGGCTAAAACTCAATGATAGTTACTCATCTAAAGATTTTAATTATTTAATAACAACTGGTTTTACAACTTCCACTAATTGTTACCTTTACTTGTTTACATCAAAAGAAAAACTAGTGAATAATGTGAAAAGTATAATTAGGAAAATGCACAAGAATGAAAACAGTTCAGACCTTGAAATAACTAGATCAGGCGCATGTATGGCATCTAAATTACATTCTCTTTTACTTATCACATGAAAACTTGATCCAACTAAATCAGTACCATCCATGGCTGTTATATTCAATTTATTATATCCAATTTCTGACAAAGAAACTTAAGGTAGGACATACATTGTCTACATCAAACTTGCGCTCAATAAATTCAGCAGCTCTCTTTCCAGCTTCATTGAGAAATGGGGTTAATGCCATTGACAAGACAACAACAATTATGAGCAGCTTGTTAAGCTCAAGTGGTAGCACACCAAGCCTGTTTTGAAGAAGGCAGAAAATTCTATAAGCAAAAAGAAACCTGGAATGCTGACTCTGAGTATAGTGGTAAATTGAACTAACTCACGACTCACCTGTTTGCAAGAGAAAAAACTACAAATCCAAACTCCCCTCCTTGAGATAGAAGTAAACCTATTCTTACACTCTCTTGGATAGTCAATCCAACACGAGGACCTATTGCTGTTATGATCAGTGTCTTGATGATGATCAAACCTGCCAAGAGTGAAAGTACATTTGGCCACTCTCGGAAAAGGAGCTGCATAGAAAATAAAATTGACGTGTATAAAAGAAAATTAAAGCTGGACTTATTAGAAAACTAAAAAAGAACCAGCAGAATGTGCAGAACCCTTATAGGTTTTGGATTTTTTATCTAAAAAAATTCTCAAAAAAATGAACAAGAGAGACTCAAATTTGCTATCCCAAAATTATCCTTGTCCTCCTTAGATAAATTTTAAAGACAAATAATAAAAAAGAGTGACTAAAACTTGAGAGTTAATCAGTTTGGTAGAGTGGGTTATGCCCTAACGAGTGGTGGAGTTGTTGGCTAGTTGGAGAGATTAGTTTGGTAGTCATCGCAATATAGAAGTTTGGAGGACGGCTCCCATGAGGTGTATTTGGAGAAAACGCACTACCTGAAATTTCGAAAAATTGTGAAAGAACGGTAATAGTGTTGAAGGATATTATGTTCAAGTCTCTTTATGTTTGGATGACTGCCCACAATAATTCTCACTTTTCTAATTTTCTAGAATTTCTTTTATTTGTGTTCTTCTACCTAGTTTGGTGCTTTTCTTGTATACTCCATGTGTTTTTGGGTTGTGCCCCTTTGAGCTTCTAATAAAATTTGAATTAATTAGGAGAAGAAAAAAAATTGAACTACTTCAAATACTCTTCCCGTCCATTTTAGCAAATTATCCATTATGAAAATGAATCTCATAAAAGATTGTAGAAAGAATAAAAATACACCAAATCTAGGTCCAAGTGAACTATATTTGAGAGAACTTTTATTATTACTTCACTAGAGCCTCATATCACGTGTTACAAAAACCTTATGCATATGTACTTATCAGTTTCTTATCATACTAATTTGCCAGTCAGATACACAAAAACTGTGACACATATAAGATCTATGGAACAATAAGTGATATTACGTTTTTATTGTACCTGTATATCAATGGTTGCCCCTGTAGTGACAAAAAATAACCCAAGAAGCAAGCCTCTAAATGGCCTTATATCAGCTTCAATCTGTGTCCGGAAATTTGTTTCAGCTAATAGCGCCCCAGCCAAAAATGCTCCAAGCTGCAGCTTGATCAAACTTCATTAGAATGGAAATTACAAAGAAATAAAAAATAAAAAATAAAATAAAATCTCAACCATTCTCCATGCATAGAAAAGACAACAAACCGTATCACTGAAGCCCAACTGCTGAGTGAGAAGTGAAGTCCCAGCAACTGTGAGAAGGCAGAGAGCAACAAAAGCCTCTGAGCTTCTCGCTTCTGCAACAACCTAGTTTGACAAACTAAATTAGTGCATAAAAAATGCAAATTGTTTGGGACCTTATTCAATAAGCAGGACTGCACACCTCGAAAACTCGCCTAAGAAGGAACTTTCCTGCAAGAGAAAGCAGACCCAGTCCACCTAAAGCCTTTAAACTTTCTTTAGCAAGCATTGGCCAGATACTCTCCTCTACTAGGCTCTACAAAACAAAAAAAGAATTAAAAATTAAAATAAATAAATAAAATTGGAGAAATGCAGGAACATGCAGGGTCAATGAATGAGTTGTATGCAAGAAAACAAAATATTAGACAATAAAGGTAAAGCATGCATACAATACAATAAAAGAGAATATGGGATGTGACTGTAAATATAATGAAAAAAAAAGAGTCATCAACACAGATCACTTATCAACTTTGATCTCCTATAAGATTTAGGACGGGGAGGTTGGTGTTCATTACCGGCGACGGGGCCTAATGTTGTCAATGTTTGGAAGTTTATTCAAAGGGGGTGGGATAATGTTGCCAAGTATTTGCATTTTGAGGTGGGTGATGGGTCTCATATTTGCTTTTGGTATGATTTATGGTGTAGGGACAGGCCTCTCAAGTTCTGTTATCCAGCTTTGTACACTATTGCGCATTCTCCTGATGCTTAGGTGGTGAATAATTTGTATGTGGTAGGAGGCGTGGTTCATTGGAATGTTCTCTTTACACGCTATGCTCAGGATTGGGAGGTGGAGGTGGAGATGGTGATGTCCCTCTATGAACAGTTATACTCTATTCGAGTTCGGCATGGGGAGGTTGATAGGGTGGTGTGGAATCTTTCTAAAAGGAGGAATTTTGAAGTGAAGACTTTCTAAAAAGCATTAATTTGTCACGAGGCGGCTTCTTTTCCTTGGAATGGTATATGGCGTGTTAAAGCTCAAAAGCGGGTGGCGTTCTTTGTTTGGACAGCGGCTTTAGGAAAGATTTTAACTCATGACAATTTACATAGGCGTGGTATTGTGGTGGTAGAGTAGTGTGTTATGTGTAAGAAGCATGGAGAATTCGTTGATCACCTTCTTCTTCATTGTGACGTGGCACAAGTTGTTTGGAGTTCTTTTTATAGCTTGTTTGGGGTGGAGTGGGTTATGCCTAGTAGTGTCTTGGATTTATTGAGTGGTTGTGGCACTTTACTGGGTTGTGATCCTATTAACCGTATTTGGAAGCAGGTTCCTTTATGTGTCTTGTGAGGCGTGTGGCGTGAGAGAAATTCTAGGCTTTTTGAGAATGTGGAGGTACCGGTTGAGGCTCTTTGTAGAAATGTGCTTATTATGTTATATCTTTGAGTGTCAGCGCATAGCCCGGATAGTATGTTGTTCACTAATTTTTTACTTTCTTGTTCGTTTCTTTCCTCTGATTAGGGATACTTTTGTATACTTCCTGTGTACTAGGGTTGCGCCCTTCTGGTGCTTTTTAATGAATTTTAACTTATAAAAAAAAGATTTAGGAACCTTTCAAATACAATCATAGGTGAACAACTTAAGGACAAAACCGAAAAAATCCTATAGATCGAGAATCGGGAGAGATTGCCTCTAATTCATGGAATCATTGGTGACAAATTGTGCAGCAACTACCAAGCTCCACCTCTAGGTTAGAGCATTCACAGTGGCTTGTGTAAGTTTCAATCTATTCTAGATAACCAAAAACCACTTTTGCTAGTTTAGATAATGGGTTTTAAAAGACATCCTACATCTGATTATCTAAATTTCTCTCTATTTTATTAAAATAAGCATTTTTAAAATCGATTCCCCACATAAGCTTGAGAACATAGGAATGGAAGTTAGTGTCTTGTCATCTGAGCACAATGCGTGCTTATCAGCCACAAAAATTGAAACCAAAGTTCACAACTTAAAATGAAGCAACCATAGGCTAAATGCAATATCAACTCTTCTTTCACATTTGAGACTTCTATGATTATCTGTAAAAAAGTGAATCGAAATGCTTAATTGATGACGTATCCGTTAGATATCCACAGCGCCTTTTCACACAGATTGATTTGTTCACAAGGGGCAAAAAAAAAACAATATTAAGAGCTTTATTATAAGTTGGCAATTACAAGAGTAAGAGCACAGCAGAATAAATTCTATTCATCACAATGCGTGTCTTATAAATAAAGAGAGTTACACCATTTGATTAGGTTAATTCATAATTACCGTTTAACAATTTGCACTACATAAACCCTCTTCTAGTATACATTTTTTTTTAAAAAAAAAAATCCCAGTCATAACAAACAAGTACATTTGTTAAAATATTAATTAAATAATTAAACTCACATTTCCTATTAGTTTAAGATTTTGGGATAACTAGCACTATTTAATGTGGTCTCGGAGCAATGAACATGAGTAATTCACCTTCCATTTCAATTAAATATTTAACGTGTAGAGTTTCACATATTGACAAAGATTTAGGCCCTCCCTTCCCTATTAGCTTAAGGATAACAGGTGATTGACAGCATTTTGCCGACAACAATTTTGTTCATTGAAATGACATTTCTAAACAGATCTAGGATAAAAAAGCTCAACTACAAAAATTCAAAGTTTTTCGGTTGGGTTTTGATAGTGGTATTTAGGATTTCTTTCCGTCGCACTTTATTTTTTTCTTTTATTTTGCAGGAAGGAATCACACTATATATTGTACAAGGTCACAAAAAGTTCTATATGTCTTAAAGAGAATCAACCCATAACCATATGATTACTGACCACTAGCAGATCTATAGAGTAAAAGATGTGCTGCATCATCTCAAACAGTAAAACTCTACCATCAATAAACACTCAAGAAAATTGTATTTTTGAAATTAAAAAGTTCATGTAAGCTCCAATCTACCTGGCTCTCTAGCACCGGAAGTATGACTAAGAGAGGGACAACAGCTATGTCCTGCAAATATCAACCAGTGGGGATTCCAAAAGTTATTGACATCATACTGTAATGTCTACTTTGAAAAGAGGATCCTAGCAAAATCCAGAAGGGTAAGTAAAAGGAACTATAATAGCACCATTAATTACATATCAAACTAACTATAAAATGTAAGCCCAAGCATGATTCTCAAGGAGAACCTGTAATAGAAGTATTCCCAGAGTCGCTGAGCCAAATCTTGTTGGGAGCTCACCTTTCTCTGCAAGAATCTATACACTATGCAATGTAAGATAAAAAATGATATTTTCAGTATCATTAGCTATATTACGTACTCAATGAATAGAAAATACATCAACACATATTCACTATACCAAACAAAGGAGAGAACCATTTCGGTTCGTTTCGAATTTTCTTCAAGGAATTTAACATTAAGACCTAGATACACTTCGTAAAATATAAAAACGGGAAACAAGAAGAATAAGAAAAGGGAAAAAAAAAAATGGAGAGGATGAGGATGAGGAAGAGAAGGAGAATCTAAGTCAATGCATATATGAAATAGAGAGTAAAGCAAATTTACTATACAAGTCACTACTAACTACTTCTATTCAGCATGAGCACTTGCATAGTTGTCCTTTTAGTTGATCTCCAAAGAAAGTCAAGTTGTAATATTCGATAGTCTCAGTAGTCATCCTACCTGATGAATTCCAAAACTTCTATCTCTTATCTTTGCTAAATCAAACTAGGGAACCACCAAAAAATGCTTTATGTGGAGAGTTTCTATTGTGAGGATGTAAACTGCACACAATATCCATCAAATTAATCACAAGAAAAAAGTAGTTTCATATAGATCCAAGACTAACCAATTATTCTACTCCCATTGTTCCTGTCTCATTAGTGGGATGGGAATGCCCCAAATTGTGCCGCGAATATATGAGAAGAAATAAAGACTTAGTCCCAATACTTTCAGTAATGACAGCCCAAAATGCCATATGACCAACAGAAACTTGTTTCCTATGTATAAAAAGCCAAATCATTAACTGACATGATCACAACTATGAGGAATTGCTATGAATTTTAAGTTGGGCTGGCGTGCACCTTTCAGGTTACAAACCTATGACTACAAGCTCAAGCCTGTCTGGCAAACCTTGTCTAGAACCAATGGTAATACATTAATATACTAGGTTAAAAAATGAGGAACAGATAAGAAAATTTGTCCACCGGATGATGACTTCAATCTGGAGTTGCATAAACATTTATAAAAGAAATTATCAAGAAGTATATCATCCAATTCTACAACAGCCAATCTACTAAACCAAGCTTTCAAGGCAAGCTAATCGACATTTTGAACTTGGAAAGACCATTGATGAGGATAAGACTTGATAAGGAGCATATTCGGGAGGATAAGCTTGTGGATTGAAAGCTTTAGGGGCTTAGGGGTTTGGATTGTTTTGTGGGATGTTGTTTGGGACGGGTCGGTGTTGAGGTGTTTGTTTCTCGTATACTTCGTGTACTAGGGGCACCTTACACTGTTATTTATAAAATTTGCACTTATCAAAAAAAAAAAAAAAAAAAACCTTGGAAAGACAATTGAGATTCAAATCTACTTCTTAAACTAGTTAAACTCTTGAAATTATTTACAAAAAAAAAAAACAAAACAAAACAAAACAAAACCACAAAATAACATTGTGAATCACCTTAACAAAAATAGAATCAGTTTATTACATCATCCTCTACCTCCAATTTCAAATTTCCATGTTTGGAGAAAAGTTCGCATGGTCAGCATTAGAATAGAACTCGTGAAATTATTTACAAAAAAAAAACCATAAAATAACAGTGTGAATCACCTTAACAAAAATAGAATCAGTTTATTACATCATCCTCTACCTCCAATTTCAAATTTCCATGTTTGGAGAAAAGTTCGCATGGTCAGCATTAGAATAGAACTAGAGTAAAGGTCTATGTCCAAGATGTGAGGTTGCTTTGGTTATAAATTCTTCAGCAAGAAGTAAGATTCCAAGTACGAGTGCCTAAGAATTCAAAGCAGCACAAGAAGCTAGTGAACAGTCCAGCTCACAATCAAATCATAATATCAGAAGAAGCAACTCAACATAATCGCTCCATTGGATGCTCATTGTTAATTATGACAATTCAAAATAAATTTGTACTCTTGGGAACTTTGAAGTTTTCAACACTGAATTTTACTAGAAACTTCGCCACAATATGAATTCAAGTTTGTCTATTAGTATTAATCACAGGTATAATAATTACACAAGCAAATTCAAAGTTCCAATACCAGCTCATGGGAACATACTATATATAAGTTCATTTCTAGACACTTGAAAAAAGAATACCTGCAGAACAAAAGCTGAAGAAGACAGAGAGAGAGCAGCACCGATCACTACAGCCTCATCAATACTTCTGATGTTGACCTGCAACATACAGTTATACTCGATACTAATAAAGCAACTTTTTGTTTGGAGTACCAAGGAAAATATAGAGAATGGTTCTTTTACAAGGCTTTGGCCCAGGTCGATACGTATATTTAGCAAACTCACATGTTTGCTTGATCTATGCATGTAAATTCATGGACTTGAACCCAAATATGTCCTGTATATCTAGAATAGCAAAGAGAAATATATAGATGTAATGACAGCAATGATATATAGCATCAAAAGAAAGTAAGAAAACTTGTAACCTAGATCTGACTTCCTAACCCCACTTGATTTGACGTGAAATCAATTGATAAAACTTACAGATCTATATCTCTAGCAATTATAGGTTGGACCTTCACCTAAAAACGCCAGAATATTTTTATCCATCAAAAGAAAAAGGAGAACCAGAATATCTCCATCCAAACTATAGTATCTCATCACAATAATACCAAATTTCAAAGAATCGAGCCAAAATACATCAAAATTATACAGAGTATATATGTCAAGTAGGTTTCATGTCAGGCCTTGAGGAACTGGAACCACTTCATGCATTTTAATGGAAAGGAAACAAAATTGACCATTTAAGTGAATCTGCCTATCTATTTGTTCCTAGTATGCCAAGACAAGGCATGGCACAGAATTGGTCCAAAGTACTTGTGTCCAAGTCTTCAATGAAGAACAAAATTGGCACTTTGAGTATCAAGCATTTTAGCAACAGAATTATCTACATTGACTATAGCATCTATAGTGCACAATATTTGATCCATTTGTATACACTATCAAGAAACCAAAACCCCCATCTGTGTGTCCACCCCAGTTACTTCAACTAACCCTTGAGAGAGAGAGAGAGAGAGAGAGAACAAGTGGTGGATCATTTTAGATCCGACATAAACCTGCAAATGCAATTTCCAACAAGCTGAGCAAATCATAGTGTTGTGAGAAGTGTCTTGTATTTTTTTTTTTTTTTTTATAAATAATGTATATCATTCAAAGCGCTTAAGACATACAAGAAATGCTAACCTTACTCGAGTGGCTGCTATATAAATTGTCATTATTTGGCAGAAAGTATAACCCTTATACTCTTTTTTTTCTACCTCATAGTGTGAGCTGTGGACATAACTCATGTTAAGAGAGCCATGTAAATTCTTGTGGTCTAGTATGTAATTGATTATGTTATTTACCGTGAAAACGATTCATGGCAGAACGCAAAACGATAATTCCCTAGTTAATAGTCCATGTCATAAGATTCAAGTTCAAATAGTAAATAGGAGAACAATAGTGGTAAAGAAAGGCGATCACATGGGATGCCTAGAAAAAAGAGTTCTCACCAAATCAGGCCTCGAGTGAAAAAGAAATTCCAAAATTTTTGTTCCAATAGCCCCATTAGGAGGAAGTTCAAATGCTGTGAAAGCAAGAGTGGATAACACAACCTTCAAGAGCACAAATTAAAAAAAATAATTGTAAAAAGAAAAAAGATAAGGTAATTAATAAAGACTTACTAAACATTCATGGAATTGTTACTCATGTTTTGCCACAACTTCAAGAACAACCATAAAGAGTAAATGCAAGAAATACATGTAAAATCACAATAAACAGCACATATATGGAATGCACCATAACAAAGCTAAGTCAAGGGAATTCCCATTCCTAAACAATAACTTACTAAATAAATTTCTAACGATATTTATAAAAATAATTCTATGAACTAAACAATATTTATATAAATAATTCTATGAACCAAATCAAGTCATCTTTAATAGGATTTTGCACCCAATGCAAAAGTAAAAGAAAATAACTAAGGATGAAAACTAATTATTTTTTCCATGAAAGTAGCTAATGAGAGTAACCAGGAAGCTGGATAGTTACGTCCCCAGAAACACAAGAAATACAACTGCGCAAAATTTGATTACGGACCTAGGAATCTAGATATCAGGGTCAGAAACTACCATGCTAATTGGTTTGGTAACATAATCAATTCTAACAGTGGATTATCCTACCCAGCGAACCAATATTGGAAATATCCATCTGTCCAATGTTGGACTTTAGAGAATTTTGGGCTTTTTTTTATATGAATGATTTTGGGTTGGTGTTGAATAGGAAACATATTTAATTCTTGATAAGATTTTATTCTCATTTTATAGTCATTATTCTCATATTCTATTTCATTACTGCAGTAATCTGCATTAACTATATTATCATAATAATTGGTATTAGTTTTTGTATTTAAGACATGTAGATACCGTATGGCTGCATGTTTGTTATACCTTTCATGACTCGTTTAGGATTTCTCCTTCCTTCTTTGTTTTTACTTCAACTTGGTATCAAAGCATTAGAATCCTAAGAGAATTTTTTTTCCAGGGGTCGTACGGATGCTGACATGAAGCAGCCTAGGGTTTCAATCAGAACCACCAAAGCAACCCACGGTTGTTAAAGACTGTTAAGAGGCTCTTTTTTGTTGGTAGTTGTGCTCTGGTTAGAGTTCAACCAGAGGTAGCATTATTTTATTTTATTTTATTTTGAGATTTGACAATTTTTTTTCACATGGATCTGGTGCGGCGAGGGTAATTTGGCCTAAGCAGCATTTTCTGGAGATTTTCTTCGAAAAATCTGAAACACTGGCGGCAGGGGCGACAGTTCTTGTGCCTGGAGACAGTGGCTGTGCAAGGCACTGAATGTCAGGTCATATGGTATGTTGAAATGACAACATTTGGTACCCAACAGAACTACAGATAGTTCAACCGCCGTTTTGATATAGATGGAAACAGTATGCCGTACAACATGGAGGCAAACAACAAGGTATGAATGACAGACCCTTTTTCTTCTCAAAAAAAAAAAAAACAGAAATAAGAAATCGATGCTGCATTATTTATGCTGTTGTTTCTAATGTTTATTCTGGAACTTTGATATCTTGTTGAGTCAAATTGTTGTGTATTGGAACTAGGGCTTGCAATTTTTTACACAACCCGCGAACACGACAAGACATGAAAGGGTTAGAGTTTGGTATAAATGGGTCGACCCGCTTGACCCGTTTATGAAATTATATATATATTTTTATATAATAAATACAGGTTGTAATGTGTCAAACATGTCAAGCGGGTTGTGTTTGGGTTAAAACTGGCCAAACAGGTTGCGTTGGGTCAAGCCAAACGGATTGGCCTGTTTGTGACTCAAAAGGGTTGTGTCGGGTCACTAGCGAACCATGTCAAGATTGAAATGTTTTACCCGTTTAATTAAACGAGTCGTATTCAGGTTGACCCTTAACAGGTCAGCCCAAACCCCCACCAACCCGAATTGCCAGCCCCTAATTGGAACTATTTGGTTGGATATCTATTTAAAAATGTTAAGAGACAAGTCACACCCTAAGAAATCATAAAAATGAGAAGTCATGTGACCTTCCAAAGTGAAAGTCCAACCCTCCAAATCACAACTGTGAAATTAGACGGATACAATTATCTTGCTTGGTCGCAATCCACTCTTTTATATATTAAGAGGAGAGGAAAAATGGGATACCTAACTGGTAAAATTCAAGAACCAAAGTTAGATATCCTGCTTATGATCAATGGAAAGCAGAAAATTCCACTATTACGTCATGGCTGTTACACTCGATGCAACCAGATATTAGTCAGGGTTACATGGTTCTCAATACTTCGAAAGAAATTTGGGATGCAGCAGCTCAAATTTATTCCAAAATAGGCAATGCAACACAAATCGAACTCAAACGTCAAATGCATGAAACGACTCAGGGTGAGTGGTTGGTAGCAACCTACTTGCATTAGCTTTGTGCATTATGGCAGGAGCTAGATTACTATCAAAACTTTCAGACTGCATGTGCAGCTGATGCTGTAAAATTTCATAAATTTGTAGAAGATGGTCAGATCCATGAATTTCTTGCAAGTTTGAATTCCGATTATGATTTGGTTTGAGTCCAAATCTTGGGAAATGAGCTTCTCCCATCTCTTCGAGAGGTGTTTGCCTATATTCAAAATGAGAAGTGCCATGCTCCATTCTTCCTCCTAAGAGCGATTGGCCTTGGTGACAACATCCAACATAATGGAAAAAGGGATTCTAGGAGTCATGATGGAGGAAAAACAATAAATGCTACCCCCGATGAGAAGGATAAATTGCTATTTGATGCTTGAGAGACCTGTTGGCAACTTCATGGCCGGCCTACTCGAGGTGTACGAGGTTGTTATGGGGGTGGTACCCGACCTTGGGCTAATCATTCTTCAATAGTTGATCCAACGTCTACGCCAAGCTCTTCCACTTCTGCCACCGAGACTATATCATCCAATCAAAGCAAATTCCTAAAGCGAGTTTTTTCCCAAGCTAGAGAAAACTGAGTTCCAAGTTTAGACTTTATCAAAAGGATATATTTATCTCTACAAACAAAACCCAGCATGGACTAGAATTTTTGAGACCCCATTCACCTCACATATGCAAACACAATAATCTTTTAATATTTGTTAAGACCAAGTGACCAACCCAATAAAACTCCCAGCATATGATGAAATCAAATTCTATGTACACTAAACTTTGAGAAATCTGGTAAAACCAAAATTTACTAATGCATGTTTCAAGAATTCAATAAGTCGTAACCTGAAATGTCATGTAGGATTTCAATGAGAATGCTCAATTACAAAAGAAATATATGTACCATCTGATTTACACAAATATTCATCCCCTATGGACAATAAGATCTTAGCTTTTGTCAACATCATACCTGAGTCAATCCCATGCCAAAGGCAAATTTTGCAAGAGCTTTTAGACGTGCAAATGAAAGCTCTAAACCCATCTCAAACAGCTGAAATGTTACATGTATTAGTCCAAAATTAATGATAATCATCTTAACAAGGTAGGCTGCACAATATGTATCACAAGTGGACAGTTTGATTGTTAATCAAATTATATCCTTTCTTCTTCTTCTTCTTCTTCTTCTTTACTTTTCCTTTTCTTTTTTTTCTTTTTTTTCTTTTTGTGGAGCAAAAAATCCCAAGTGAGAAATAAATATCTAAACAAATTATGCAAAGAAGACAAACATTCCTACTAAAGACCCTCCAGATATCTTCTTGTACATACTGTTGAAGATGGAAACTACCGATATGCTATGATTTGATCCTCCTTGATTTATTCCCATTATTATTCTGATTGTAATATTTCATTATTTCATTCCATAATAGTTTGTAAGTCTTTTCTATATAAACCCATGTAATGGTAAGAAAGAATCATCATAGAATGAGAGTTTTTCTTCTCTCTCTTTCTTTCTTTCTTTTCTACATAATATTAGAGCAGATATTCTGAATTTGAACCATGTCTCTATCATTCACCTCCTATCTTAATTAAATATTCAACACGTTGGGTCTCACTAATTAAGGGGGAGTTTGAGCCCACACTTGAGGAAGAGTGCTAAAATATAAATTAAATGATTAAATTCATCATTTCTTATCCACTTAAGATTTTGAGACAAGTGGTGATTTAACATATATTAGCTCACAAAAATCAGCACATGAAACCAAAAGAACATCTATGCCCTAATTTTTTACATTACAGGTAGGTGCAAGCAACAATCTACTGATAAAAGACATACTTTAAGATAGAAAGATTTTCAGAATCTAACAAGCACTCAACTTACATTTACCAAAAATTAAAATCATTTCATATCAGAGTTTGGAGCAAGAAAGAGCTGAACAATATCAAATTCAGCATGCAAACTGTCATAAATATAAATGTCAGTCTCCATCTAGAAGAGGAATTAAATGGTTCATTCCCTGCCTTGAGATAAAGCAAGTTGCAAGTTCAGGTCCCAACTATGAAGTATCAATAAAACACAGTTAACCGTATTGTGGAAAAGGCTATAGAATGATAAGCACTTCAGTATACAAACACTGTCAGGAGATATGGGATGGACACATAATTGCAGACCATTGGTTTCACTAGTGCTTCTACATATGGTAAATATTTTCTAAAGGTTATGAATGTTTATTCTGTAAAATGACAATGATGATGATGATATCATCATCTTTATCATTAATAACAATTGCATTAGAAAATGGCAATGAAGGGGTGATAATAATAATCAGTTTCAACTTTCAACAGTATAACAGCAGCAAGAGTGATAAGTGATTAAGCTTACCAAAAACAGAATCCCCCATTCAGACAGAACTTTGACATCTGTAAGATTTCTGAACAAGCCAAATTGATTGAGGACAACCCCACCAAAGAAGAAACCAAGTATCTGCAAATGATTAGAACTAAAAATTGTCAACTGTGAAAATGAAATAATACATTGATAAGAACTATTGCACCTGTCTACTTCTACCACTCTCTTAAAATATGAAGCTTTGTCAAATAATTAGCAAAAAAAATGTCTTAGGATGTACACCGTACATGTATAGCAGCTAATGTGTTTGTATTATTTTACAAAAACGTGTTCCAATAGATGTGCAATATTGACTAATTAAGTAAAAATTAGAATGTGTGTGTGTGCGTGTATGTGTGTGTCTATATATATATATATTAGAATGCTGGGTATTATTTGCTTATAAATGAAATAATGAGCACACATACACAGACACCACTGTAAATAATAACAAAGTAAAATCATATTAGATATCTTGCTGACCATTACAAATTAAATCATTGACAAAAAGAAGAAAATTTAGATAGACAGTATCAATCATGTGCATTTTGTTGTATAATTTAGTACCCATAGTCACAACAGTTATCTAGCATATCATTAAGAATGAATCATTCATCTGTTTGAGCAGGTGTCTTTGGGTTCTCCAAATGCTTGTCCTTACATTCTTAGATCTTTAGGAAAAACATTCAGGGACAAGTCTAACTCAACCCTAGAGAATATATACACATGCTTGTGTGAATGTGTTTGAGAGAGAGAGAGAGAGAGAGAGAGAGTCATAACTTAAAGAAAAAGATGGAAGTGCCTATGTTATACTTACAGGGCTAGCTCTAACGATCTTAAAGGCTGGAACAACCAAGACTGTCACAGCTAAGAATGTCAACGTATCTGAACCTAAATCATTAATGACATCAACAGCACTGGCAACATCAAGTGCTGCATACACTCGTGATCTTTCCCAAGTGGCCAGTCTATCGTTAGAAAAACCGAATCCTCTCCAATTAGATACTGAGGAAAATAAAAAAGATGTGCCCTCAAAGAGATATCCTGAAACAAAAGAAGTGGGACTCTTCCTATAATTGATGGCATATGATGGCAGACACACATGCTGGTTTCGGGAATAAGGCATATGACTATATTGTCCACCAAGTCGTGAAATAGCATGAGAGGAGGGCCCAATCAGACTGCTTTGTTTGATAATGTCATATCCCTGCAAGTGACAGACAATTGAAATATATTAGTATTAAGAGCATGGTTTTGCCTTTAAGAAAGCGAAACATCAAGTCAATGCACATCCTGACAAAAATACAAATTTAAAAAACAATCTCGCACAAATACATCTTCTACTCAGATGGACATACTTGAATCATCAAACACTTTAAAGAGTCAAATCAGGCATCTAAATTTAGTATGTGAACATCATGATGTCATTGATGTGCCAATTACTCCAGAAAATCCCCAAAGACAAAACCGAATGCATGAGCATGCCAAGGAGCAGGGAGATATCTAATTTGATATTGTCCATTCAAAAATTTTAACTTCAACTACAATCTAGAACAAGCCAATTTCTAAGACAAATCGAATGTCGATTTCTCTCCAATACCAAATTGTATATTAAATAGGATGACAAATTAATGGTTTTACAAAATAACTCCGGACAATGATTATAAACCTGTGGCTACATTGGTTATCTAGTTCTATTGTCAAGGAACCTAAGTTTCAGTGGAAAGTTCGGGGAATTTAGCAAATTTGACACCAGACGAAGCCAAAATAAAATAGCTTGTAGAAGTTTGATGGATATTCAGTATCCAAAATAACATTTGGATATGCAACATCTAATTTTTAAGATTAGTGAGGGATCCCAATTAAATTTTAGCATAAGTTTCAAATCCCATATGTTTGTTGGGCAAGTTGAAGAAACATGCAAGGTCCAAATGTCATTGACGGTCCACCCACCTTGAACAATAATTCAGCATCAACTAATAAAAACGCACCAATTTGTATACCACAAAAAGGCGCAGATATCATCTCATCCAGAAAACTAAGCTCAAGTCAACTAACATTGAGTTAAGGAAACAAATTCAATAAAACCTCCATGAAACAACAAAACCAATATGGTTAGGCCAGAAAGCACAAGAAGCCCGCAAGCAGGAAGTGAACCAAATAACAAATTAAAGCACTGGTGAAGGAATATAACCTTAGAGCTGTGGCAACAAGCAATGGACTCCAACATAGTGCTCAGACTCATGAAGCAAGAATTCCCAACTCGAAGAAGTTAAAGTGCATTTGCTTGTTTTACTTACAAACCCAGATACGGAAATTGCAAATATCTCAAAAAAAAAAAAACACCGAAAGATTGAAGCTTTGGCTATATTTACACGCCTCCAAAAGATTAACAGCCACCAAAACAAAACAAAAGGCTCAAATTGAGGACGACAAGTGCACACGTTCGAACCCTGTGAGGCTGTGAGTTTTGAGCTTTCATAGAGAGAGACAGAGACAGAGAGAGAGAGAGAGAGAGAGGAATTTCAATTTCGTGGATTTTTATTTTATATGTTTGTTTGTGGAGGAGGAAATGGGTGTGCGCAAGCGCTCGGAATTTTTTGAAGTTTTAGAAGCTAACGTAATGTCCACGTGGCGATTGCAGATTTTGACCAAGTGGTCCAAGTGCTTATCTTAAAGGAAATTGGGATTTACCACGTGGCAATTGGAATATATTTCTTTTGTTGGTTTCCATTTTTTTTTTTTCTGTTTTTTCTTTTTAATATATGAGTGGAGTTTATTGACTATCAATAGAATATTAGAATTTTACATGCTCTTCGTATTTCTCAATGAAGCTCATAACTTTTAGGAGGAAGCTACTTTCTCAATTTTTTTTAAATTAATCATTGATTCTATTTTTCTACTTGTGGATCATATATATTTAATAATTTATTTAAAAAAAATTGTTAAATTTTGCTAAGAGTTTGAGAAATAGCATTTTTACGTGGGATAAAAAAAATTACAATTCACCCGAGAAATGTAGCTAACAACAAATTAAAGAGATATTCTAAATACTCAACTCTCATTCTAATCCCATCTCATTGGGTGGATGTGGCAGTGCTATCAGCTCTTAGATTGCCCTCATTAAAAATAAAAAATAAAAAAAATAAATAAATAAATTAGCGCGCCACTAGCCGCACTACTATATCAACCCAGTTGGATGAGAGTGAGATAAGAGTTGAATATATAGCGTTTTTTTTTTTTTTTTTTTTGGGAAGTTGATATTTCATTAATCAAACCATAATCTCTTGCTAAGCAAGAAGCACATTCCAAATCATAAAGGGACAATCCCCCATCCATACATTGTCAAAAAACTGGAAAATAGCTAATTTAGCCAAACAATGAGCAGCAGCATTAGCCTCTCGACAAACATGGTGGATAAAAACATGGGGCAATCTCTGAAGCCAAAGCCTTGTATCCTCGATCAGATGAGAAAGCTACTACCGCAAGGCCCATTCTTCTTTAGGGCAGCCACTACACTCAGTGTAGCTCCTTCAAGGTGCGCACCCATATCACATCCTAGTTTTACAGCATACCATGCTCCCAAAGCTGCTGCCAGAGACGAATCCATCAAGGAAGAGAAGAACTTGGCCTGTGTCGCGAGCAACTCACCATTTGCATTCCTAATCAGGACCCCAATGCCCGTCTGTTTCATCACATGGTTGAGGATAGCAGCCCAGTTGATCTTAATGGTACCATAACGGGGAGGAGTCCAAGTCACAGCCGATCCAGAAGCTGGTCGAAGGGGCAAATCAGAGCTCATTACAGGTTGAGTGAACTCCCTTACCACTCTCTGTGCGTCAGCAACTAGGCTACCTGGGGGTGTGAACTCACGATCAAAAACTACAGCATTTCGCCTCAACCATATCATGCATGACACCACAATAGCCATCAGTAAATCCTCACCCTCAAGCTTCCTCATCAGGTACTGCAACAACCCCTTCCCATCAGTTTCCCCAAGTGCAAGCTTCTGAATCTTCTTCCCACATTCTTGCCACACTGCCATAGAAGACTTGCAACTCCAAAGGATATGGAGCATATCCTCTGTCTCCTGCAAGCAAATAGGACAATTTGGATTTTGGACAATATTTTTTTGGAACAAATTCCCCTTTGTTGGGAGCAAGTCATTGCCCACTTTCCACATAAAATTTTTCACCACTGCCGGTGCTTCCAATCTCCAAAGCTCCTGCCAAAACCTGTCCTCGATCTTCTCTAGCTTAAGAGCTCTCTCCCATGGCCTGAGTTCGCTTCTTCTGCTCCAGAAAATACGCACTCCAGACTGTGAACATTCCATGCGAAGTACCTTGCCAAATCATCGTGTCAGGTGCTTGTAAAGGGCTGGGATTAACACTGCATATTCGGGCAGCTTCATCTGGAGTAAAGTTGTACTGAATTAGTTGGGTACGTATTCCACCACCCTGGAGACCAATTTATGAGAGCACTCACCCTAGAATCAGCGTCCAACCTTTGGTGAGGGGAGTGAAACAAAGTAAAATAAGGAGGCGGGAGCCACTTGTCTTTCCAAATCCGCACATGTGCACTATTTCCCACCCTCCATAACACCCCTTCCTCCACCACCCCCCTTGCTTGGAAGATACTTCTCCACGCGTTCGATGGCTGACGCCCCAATTGTGCCGACATAAAATTCCCGTTAGGATAATATTTATCCTTCATCACTCTAGCAATCAAAGACTCCAAGAATTTTAGCAATCACCAATCGCCAAATTAAATAGCAAGAAGATCAAAATTTATAAAAGCCAAGAGTAATGTTACTCTACACATCATTTTATCACCTCAATTTTACATTGGCCGATGTTGTATATTTTAAATGGCTTTTTTTTTTTTTTTTTTAGATGTTGTATATTTTAAATGGCTTTTTTTTTTTTTTTTTTAGATATAATCTTTTGCTATCTCAAGACACAGCTCTTAACCACCTTGCCCATATGACAAAGTGATCCCCTAGCTAGCTTTAGATTTTACATTTTACATCTGGTTTTTTCTGAGTTTTGTTCTTCTTGGGTGCTCTTGCTGCACAGATGTTTTAAGTCTTTTGACCTTGGAATTAGAAATATCATCCAATAACAGTTTGGATCTTGTTATTCTTTGAAATACTAATACTAGAACAGTTTCCAAAAGGCCCACAAACAAAACTAAAGCAATTCTTTTGGAGTATTGGACAATCAAGATTCGAGAATTCAACAGAAACAGAATTTCAAATTCCATTCAAGTTTATCCAACCAATGCAGCCTTCAATGATTCATCCAAGCAATACTTGAAGGGGGGCCCCGAACTTAATCCATGGGAGAAAAAAGTTTGGGGAGGCAAAGGCCGAGGGACATAGTGTAATTTATAGCGGTATAATCTACTATTATTGTTAGACAAAATTTTCCTTTATTAAATCGAGATGTGTTTAAAATGCCCGTGAAAATCACATATAAAATTAAAAATGCATATGAAAATTATATACATTTTACATACATGTCCATTTAATACACCGGGTTGAAAAAATTCTTTCAACCCAGTTTGGAAGAAAACCTTATTCTGTGTGATTCCATCAGTTTGAAAAAAGAGGGAGGGGAAGAGCCATCATAATATCATTATCTAAGATACTAATATAGTTAAGCATTAAAAAAAAAAAGGGAAGGAAGATAAACAAAATATCTCCATAATTTACTTGAATACAATAAGGCACTTGAAACAGGACAACGAACGAACTCTAAGATGCATATGAAGGGGAACTATGGTCGCATTTAACTCAAAAATGGCAGCATCAGCCTTTTATTTGGATAACATCACATGATGACCAATATTAACACAGATTATATGAAGGGCATTACATTATAGTAGACTTCACTTGGAAGGATCAGAATTTGCTGGAGTGAATTTGAGAGAGATACTATTAACACAATGGCGTTCATTCGTGGGTGTTCGAAAACCTTCACCTTTGAAAACATGACCTAGATGCCCACCACAAGTTGCACATGTGATTTCTGTCCTCATCCCATCCGGATCCGGCTGATTATATTAAGATCTTGTCAATAAATTGAGCAAAATGAATATTTAGAAGAAACTTAGATTAACAAAAGAGAAAACAAGAGTATGGGTGCTACATTGCGATTTATGGCTCCAGGGAGACCTTCATAGAAAGCCGGCCAACCACAGCCAGAGTCAAATTTGGTTGTGGACCTATAGAGAGGGGTTCCACATCCTGCACATTGATAAACTCCGTCCAAAAAGAACTTGTTATATTCTCCCGTGCCCGGATTCCTGTATGGTACCCAAACAGTGTCAAACTGCGAAGAATTATGTACAAATCTTAAAAGAAAAAACAACAGCACTCAGATTTCTTTCTGAGATATTTGTCAGAAACCATCATGTGATGCATCTTATCTTTGTAATCAGAACATGATCCCAAGTTGGAGGAGATTGCCAATGTGCAAACGGCAGATTCTGGTTTTTCAGGGATGATAGGGTGGATTCTTGTTCTCTAATCCTCCACTGAATTCCTTCGTAAAAGTAATCAGCTAATAAGGCTAACAGCCTAAACCAATTCAGAACATCTGGAGTACCACAAAAAATCTGATTCTTCTTTCTTTTTTCTTTTTTTCTAGAAATGACAATTTGCCTAGGCTTTTGTATCTGAACCAGAATTTCCCTTTTCTAACATCTATTAAAAGGAGTAATAACTAATAAGCTAACAACTTGAGGACGCACCCATAGAAAATAGCCAGAGGCTTGAAAGGCTACATTCTCTAAGGCTCTCACTTTAGAGAGGTAAGTTTCCAATGCGGTGCAATGTGATGTACACCTCTAAACACATCAACCTTTCATTTTTGCCTGAGGCATTAGTCACATCCATAAACCAAAAGCTTAAATGGTTATGCATGGAATGAGAAACCACCATCCTCAGCCTAGCAAATGTCTTGTTGGATATAATTCTTACTTATCAAAAAAAAAAAAAAAGAGAAAGAAACCGTGCCTACTTAAGGAGGATAACACAGCTCCAAACAACAAATCTCTTATTCATACAAGGAGTGTATCAAAATTATGATTGCTTTTCTGATAAGTAAAAAGTTATTGAAAAGCGCAAAATTACCAATAACTGAACAATTACACTTACATTCCAATATAATTTCCCAATTTGGTGTCCTCTGAATCCAACTAAAGGAACAACTACCTAGCAAACAGGCACATCAAACCTTAAAACGACAACAACAAAAGACCCGTACGCATGACCAAGATACTGCAACCAAATTCATCAATACCCCCAAGTCTACCATGAAACTTTCTCAAACATATCAACCCAAATGATTTCATTTCTCAAAGACCCCAATATTATCACAAATATACTACACAATTTCCAACCCCCAATCCCAACTTTTGCCGCTAAGAGCCTATTTGGATTGCGTTAAGGGGTTTAAAAAGTACTTTCAAAGTTGTCGAGCAAAAAATAGTGGGTTCAGTGCAAACTTAAAAATCACTATAAAAAATAAAAATAAAAATTTAAAAAGCTCAATATACAAAGCTTGAAAATGAGGCTTTTTTCCTAAGGTAATCTCAAACAGGGTGCAAGTCTTCATATAGAAACACTATAAAGAGATCAACCAAAAACCATACTTGACCAACATTCAATCAAATTACGAAGCCACTAACCTCTGCAAAAGTTTTTGAGTATAAGAATCTCACTTACTCTGTGCCCTTTTGCCGCAGAACCCGAAACTGCCCGGGCGAGAGAATGACCCGCCACTCCTCCTCCGATTTCTGGACCGACCCAGGTGCAGCCATGGCTACAACCCCACCACGAAAGCTGCGGTTACTCTGGTGAAATGATCCGCCAAACCCAGTTGCAGAAATAGGAACAGTAATGATGGGTTTGGGAGCAAAGGGTCTGAAATGAGCCCTGAAGAGAGAGGTGGGTGCGGATTTTGGTGGACACAGGAGCTTCGAGAAAGCGTGTTTGGCTGTGGGGTTGAGGATTCTGGTTTTGGAGGACGAGAGAGGTAATGTTCTTGGAATTTGAGAGGCCATCTGCGAATTGAGACTCGGAAAACGGAAAAAAACGAATTTGAGGATTCTATTTATTTAGACAATTAACCATTACCTCATTTGAATAGAAAAAATAAAATTAAATATTCTCCCTGACAGCGCAAATCTGGACCTTACGATTTTGTGAGATTCATTTTCACTGAGGGTTCAGATATGGACAGGGATCCTCTCTCCAGTTCAGATGAAGTGAAGATTATCCCGTTAATGTCTCCTTGGGTGCGTCTTGGCCAGTTTGGTATTGGGCCTTGAGGCTCATGGACCTCAATTCCAGCAATCCTTCGTTTCCTTAGGTTATTTGTATAGGCCAATAGAAATGAAGTCCAAGTAGACATTTAGGGTTGTGGGCTTCCATTTTACTGGGCTACTTAGATCATTAGTAACAGTTACCTTATAATGGTTTCATTTCCTATATTTAGGGAAAATTTCATGAAAAATATCAAAAAACCTCCCACAGCAGATACCTTATATTTAGATGAGGGGGTTGGGAATGAATAGTAATTCCTTAATATGTTTAACTTGCTAAGGAGCACATGTAGGACTATATTCAAGCTGAGCCGAATCGAGTTTGGGGTTGCCAGATTCGACTCGAATACATAGAATATGGACTCTAGCTCAAGCCGAGTTTTAAAGAGTTGTTCGAATTCTGCTAGCTTAACAAGTTGAGCCTCCAATTGAACTCGAGTAGCTTGAGCTCGATTGGAGTTTTATAATAATTTTTATTTCAAAAAAAAAAAAATTCAAATTAAGTACAATTTTAACTTTGATATACATTTCGCATTCTAAATATAACGTTTGTAGTGTTATATTATGTTTACTGTGTTAATATTTTATACACTATAATTATAGAATCTTATATTTATAAAACTTATTTATATATATATATATATATATATAGACACACACACACGAGCGAGCTAACAATTTAAATAGAACGAGTTGAGTTGAATTTATACAAGCCGAGCTCGCAAGCTTTGTTCGAGCAGACCCAAGTTTATACGAGTATGTCTCACTTAATATACGAAGGGATTATTGTGTTCATGAATGACTTATTTATTTTTCGAATCGATACTGAATCGAACTTAAGCGAGCCGAGTCGAACCGAGTTCGCGAGGAGTCGGGCTCATCCAACACCCCTAAGCACGAGAGAGCCACGAAGCACTTTATCTCTCTTTATCTTCACCAAACTCAACTTCCAAATTTTTGATGCGATATCCAACGACTGCGTTCTATGCTCTAAATTAGGATTTTCTTAAATTATTTGTCTGAATTTTAAAAAATTCGGGCTTATTTGGTCATTTGGGTCTCATAAGTGATATCTCACAATCACTTGTCTAAATTATCTAAAATTCGAATAACTAATTTGAGAGGATTTTGATTCCATGATCTACATTCCGAAGTCACTGTAGCATGTGGCATTTTTTTTTTTTTCCTAAATACTGTAGCATGTGGCATTTAATGTCACATGAGTCATGCACATCCTTAAGGTGGATCGTGCCAATAATTGCACGCCACAACCTGACTTATGTACTGGCTAACCAATTATTCACTCAAATTCGAATGACCAATTTGAGAGGATTCTGATTTCATGCCTTACGTTCCGAAGTCATTGTAGCACGTGGCAATTTTATATTTTTTTCTATTTTCTAAATACTGTAGCATGTGGCATTTAATGTCACATGAGTCATGCACATCATCTAGGTGGATCGTGATGATAATTGCACGCCACAACCCGACCTATGTACTTGCTAACCAGTTATTCTCTCAAATTCGAATGACTAATTTGAGATGATTTTGATTCCATGCCCTACGTTCCAAAGTCATTGTAGCATGTGGCAATTTTTATTTTTTTTTATTTTTTTTTATTTTTTTTTTTCTCTGTAGCATGTGGCATTTAATGTCACATGAGTCATGCACATCCCCGAATCGAGTTTGGGGCTGCCAGATTCGGCTCGAATACATTGAATATGGACTCTAGCTCAAGCCGAGTTTTAAAGAGTTGTTCGAATTCTGCTAGCTTAACAAGTTGAGCCTCCAATTGAACTCGAGTGGCTTGAGCTCGATTGAAGTTTTATAATAATTTTTATTTCAAAAAAAATAATTCAAATTAAGTATAATTTTAACTTTGATATACATTTCGCATTCTAAATATAACGTTTGTAGTGTTATATTATGATTACTGTGTTAATATTTTATACACTATAATTATAGAATCTTATATTTATAAAACTTATTTATATATATATATATATATATATATATATATATATATATATATATATATATATATATATATAGACACACACACACACACGAGCGAGCTAACAATTTAAGTAGAACGAGTTGAGTTGAATTTATACAAGCCGAGCTCGCAAGCTTTGTTCGAGCCGACCCAAGTTTATACGAGTATGTCTCACTTAATATACGAAGGGATTATTGTGTTCATGAATGACTTATTTATTTTTCGAATCGATACTAAATCGAACTTAAGCGAGCCGAGTCGAACCGAGTTCGCGAGGAGTCGGGCTCATCCAACACCCCTAAGCACGAGAGAGCCACGAAGCACTTTATCCATCTCTTATCTTCACCAAACTCAACTTCCAAATTTTTGACGCGATATCCAACGACTGCGTTCTATGCTCTAAATTAGGATTCTCTTAAATTATTTGTCTGAATTTTAAAAAATTTGGGCTTATCCGGTCAATTGGATCTCATAAGTGATATCTCACAATCACTTGTCTAAATTATCTAAAAAAATTCGAATAACTAATTTGAGAGGATTTTGATTCCATGATCTACATTCCGAAGTCACTGTAGCATGTGGCATTTTTTTTTTTTAATTTTTTTTTTTCTAAATACTGTAGCATGTGGCATTTAATGTCACATGAGTCATGCACATCCTTAAGGTGGATCGTGCCAATAATTGCACGCCACAACCCGACTTATGTACTGGCTAACCAATTATTCACTCAAATTCGAATGACCAATTTGAGAGGATTCTGATTTCATGCCTTACGTTCCGAAGTCATTGTAGCACGTGGCAATTTTATATTTTTTTCTATTTTCTAAATACTGTAGCATGTGGCATTTAATGTCACATGAGTCATGCACATCATCTAGGTGGATCGTGATGATAATTGCACGCCACAACCCGACCTATGTACTTGCTAACCAGTTATTCTCTCAAATTCGAATGACTAATTTGAGATGATTTTGATTCCATGCCCTACGTTCCAAAGTCACTGTAGCATGTGGCAATTTTTTTTATTTTTTTTTCTGTAGCATGTGGCATTTAATGTCATATGAGTCATGCACATCCCCGAGGTGGATCGTGCCGATAATTGCACGCCAAAACCTGACCTATGTATTGGCTAACCACGAAGCAACACATGGCAGAGACCATTCATAAAGAATGACACTCACCAATGAGGGAGATTAAGGTAGGGAGATTCTTCATTCTCGAAGCTTTTTCCATTAATTTCTAAAGTTGTAGAGCTTTTTTGGCAACAATAATTAACTTAAGCACCATAAGTATATTCCATCGGCACATACGGCCATCCTTGTGGCTAAGCCCATCTTATTTTATACAATAGGTCTAAATAAGGTATAAATAAGACATAAACAATCTATTATATAAAACAAGTGGAGTATAACTTCAATCCGGCAGCGGCAAAAACCTCTTGGTTTTTGCCTTCCAATGAGGAGTTAACACGTAAGCCAAAACAGTCAGGAACATAAATATCAAATAGAATCAAAACACCATATTTGATTTCTTCAACACTGCTACAAAACACTTGAGACTCAACTCTGATTTCTTCAAAACACCAGAGAAAGGCCCGAACACTGTTATTCCCATATGTCGCCCAAGACGACTACTGCCCAGGCTCGAATGCCGCTGCCCACGCCGGAACTTCTGAGAAAATCCTACACCGATAACTCCCCATCTCAATCACGGATGGTTCTCATTCACGCATGGATCCAACCAGGAACTCGGGGACTATGAAGACGTAGGTGCTCCACCTGTTCCGACGGGGCAAGGGTCCAATCGACGTGTTTAAGGTGGGACTGGGAGGTTAGGAACAGGACCAAAACAGGTTGCCCACATGAACACGGTTGGAAGAAGAACCTGTGTCCACCTGTCCCCTATTGTATTACTCCTTTATAAACAACACCAAAAGCACCATTTCCCAATTCTTCCTTGAACCCATCTGTACCTTCTACAAGCTTTTTGCAAGTAAAACAACGCAAATTCATGTCCACAGCACTGCCCTTCGTGATAATCTTCTAAAATTTCTTCCGGTAAATGAGGAAAAAGCCAACACAAATCCCACCAATTAAAATATAACGTTAACAAAAACAGAGCCACTAAGAAGCACCGACCCAATGATGATCAAATTGTCCTTGTCATTCTTCTTTGGTTTTGGGATTGGCAAATGATATGAATTTTATTTGTACTTGCAAGTGCATGAATCGTTAGCAGTAAAGGGTTTTGCAAGTGCGAGGTTGATCCCATAGAGAATTGTGTTTTTGAAAAATAATTTTGTTTCTAAACTAATTAAATCTTAACCTAGTTCCAAAAAATGTTTGATTTAAATAAAAGAAAAACATAAATAAAATAAAATAAAATAAAACAAAAGAAAAATACTAAGGTTTTGGAATCCACACTCACCGAATCATAATAACATACTCCATGTTCATCAATATTAATCCGAAATTCTCACAATTAAAATCTTAAGTATGTTTTACTATGCTTCAAACAGTTAATCAAAACATCTCATGTATCCATTCTTTACACAAATCACAAAAGATATCCGGTTTAAACCAAATCATCAAATATATCCATAGAATAAATCATAAGAGATATCCAATTGTTTTATAAATGAAAACCAAGCAATCAATTTTGTGAAATTATCTCAAATCATCAAATGTATCCTTGAATCAGAGAAGATATCTAAGAATCATTTCACACATTGAAAATAAGTAAAACATTGAAAAAATTAAACCAAATAAAATCGGATAATAAAAACTTACATGGAAGTATTGTTGTTCTTCATTGATGATGTTTCATCATCAACCTTAGTTGAAAATCTAGCTACACATGACTTTGAAAAATAAATCCTAAACAAAGAAAAACTAAACTAAAAAGAAGAAAATATATTAGGTCTCTAGCTTCACTCACTTTTTCTTAAGGCTTAGAGGTCTATTTGTAGGGAGAAAACTAGTCCTAGAAGCCCTAGATATTTTAGTAAAATCGGAGGCTAGTCTTCTAGTTTGAGTACAATACTCAAAACTCAATCCAAGAAGGAAAAAGATTCCAAATTTGTCCAGATTTGCGGTCTTTTATTGCAGGGCTATTTTGGCATATCTAACGTCCGAATCAGGAAAATCCTATTTCACAATGATTTATAGTACTTTGAGTTAGATTTCCAACTCGGCTTGATTCACCTTAATCCGATACTTGAGCTGAAAGTTATGGCCAAATTACTATGACATGTGCAGAATTTGAAATTTTAATCCAATCCGATTTTGACTCCAATTAGAGAAATTTCGATTTAGTCATCTCCTTGATTTGGATGAACATAACCACATCATCTAGGTCTTCTCAAAGTGTGCTTTCTTTCAAACTTTGCATTTTACATCCTAAAGCTATTGTTTTTTTCAATGACCTGCAAAATACTATAATATCAAAACTAACCAAAAATATTAGAAAATAACAAAGCTAAAGATTTAGTAAATGCAAATTAAGGGGTTCACATATGCAATATTTGGCACTCATCAGCAAACGAGGACCCGACAAGGTGAAATAATTATCTTTTCTGATTTTCATAAGAACCTCTAGTTATTGAGGCCGAAGTCCACTCTCCTATTTGACAAAGGCAGCTTCTTCTTCCAACAGTTATCGCAGGATGGCAACAGCACACATACAATCTTCCATGCAAGATTTTCTACACAGCTCTTTAGTGTAAGGTTTCAATAGCACTTTTCTGATTTTCATAAGAGCCTCCCGTTATTGAGGCCGAAGTCCACTCTCTTATTTGACAAAGGCAGCTTCTTCTTCCAACAGTTATCGCAAGATGGCAACAGCACACATACAATCTTCCATGCAAGATTTTCTACACAGCTCTTTAGTGTAAGGCTTCAATAGCACTTTTCTGATTTTCATAAGAGCCTCCCGTTATTGAGGCCGAAGTCCACTCTCCTATTTGACAAAGGCAGCTTCTTCTTCCAACAGTTATCGCAAGATGGCAACAGCACACATACAATCTTCCATGCAAGATTTTCTACACAGCTCTTTAGTGTAAGGCTTTAATAGCACGTAGTCAGAGAGCTGCCAATCTGTATTTGTTAGCTCTTCAAAAGTATAAAGATCTTTTCCAGGACTACTTAGCTCATCTTCTTCACAGCCTTGTATGAAGCCCGGCTTGCAGCTACCATGCCTGTCATTTGGATTGAGTTGGGGATCGGCATGGGTGTTTGCGGTGTGGTCTGACCCAGTCGGTAGCGTCCGGCCTACGCAGTGCCACAATGGGGCTACAGATCTGCTGCCGGTTGGGGGAGTTTTTCTTTAGGATGATTGTGATTTGGGCAATGGGGAAGGTTTTCTTTTTCTTTTCTTTTTTTAGAAGGGAAAAATGGTTATTTGTGAGAGAGATTCGTTCATCAAGCATCATTTCATTTTTTGGTTTTTAACTGACGTGTTGAGTGATTATTGGTGGGAAAAAAACCCATGTTTTTGCTATGAGTCTATGACCGGACAGAAGTTGCACTCTTCTGCTTAAGAAATTTTTAGTTTAGCTGAAGACTTGTACAAGTCATCTATGGCCCCATTTCTCAGGCGGTCCACAACACAACCAAAAGAGCACAAGAACCATGCACCCATCACCCTTGACCCATGTCAACACCACCAACAAAAGAAAAGCAGTAAACTACATATACTCTCTCTAAAGTTATCCCATTTGAAATTACCTGAAAAACTAAACCTACCATATAATATTCTTCAAGAAAACATTCAAAGGCATTTATATAAGAAACTCTAACTTGAAATTACTAATAACATTTTGTTTTGTTGTACCAACGTACTATTGTAAACAATCAATATTTGTTCTAATTTATCTAAGAAGAGTCAACTGCATAGAAAATAAAAATAAAAATCTAAGAAGCCTTAATTTCAATTCATAAGAGTTAGCATAACAACTTGATATACAACGATTTGCAAGTGGACGATTTGCAACGATTTACAAGGCACCCAACATCGGCGCATGAGATCCATGCACAAGTGCGTGGAAGGCAGAATTAGGAGTGGCTGGTGGCATCGAGGAATTGAAATGCCGGTGATGGTGGGGTAGTGGTGTGTGGGAGATAGAGACCATCGAAGAAACGTAAATCTAGCTTTGAAAAAACTAGATCTAAGAATTTGGATAAAAACGGCTACTGATGCTGGGGAGAAGATGACGAACGTAGAGGAGAGAGGCACCAGCTCGGTGGAGAAGCCAAGACAGCAAGTAGTGGATTCGGGCAGGCTAAATCATACATGACGACGGATAAAACCTCAAAAGATGTGAGAAGAGCTAGAGGTTTAGCAGCATCAACAAAAATAAACATAAAGGAAAGAGGAGGGAAGAGACGAGGTCATTTCCTCCTCCCTGAGCTGGTTGTAAAAAGAGAGGAAGAAAATATTGACTAGAGAGAGAATAGAGAAAGTATCTACTTTGATCAGTTTAGTTGAAAAGTAAGCTTTCAAAGCTTAATCGACTAAACTACCTATGTGTAATACCCGTTCTAAAATAAAATTACGAAACCTAAATGAAAACTTGGAGAATTAATAAGGGATAAAGAATGATGTGACAGTTAGAAAAAAGGCCTCAAGCAACAGCTTGAGGGCCGCACAATCCACATGAGCTTGTAGGCCCCGTTCTAAGACAAGTCTAGCACATGCCATGAAAAAACCGTCCAGAATTGGTTCTGGACGGTTTGTGCCAAACCGTCTGGAATTGCGGTTGGTTTGGCCAAAACCGTCCAAAATCCAGATTCACAACACATTTTTCTGGACAGTTTCAAACAGTCTGGACTTTTTTCCAGATGGTTTTTTGCAATATCTGGACATTTCAAACCGTCCAGAATTTCAATTTTTTTTTTGGTAGTGGCGAGACCCCTTGCCCAGCTTTGTCGTCCAAGGCTCTAAGTCAAGTCTCGAGCAGGCCACGGTTAGCAGGACCCCTTATCCAGCCTCACTTGGGAAAGCTCTAAAGCTAAGTCTCATGCAGCCACGGCCGACGAGACCCCTTGCTCAGACTCGTCTGACAATGCTCAAAGATAAGTTAAGTGTAGGCCATGGCCAGCAAGACCCTTTGTCCAGCCTCGCCTGGTAGGCTAGGCTCCAAGCTAATTAAGTCCCATCCAAGCCTCGGCCTGTAGCACCTCTTCCTAAACCAAGGTTAAAAAGGTTGGTAATTATTGAGATGCAAAAGCATCTATTAGATCGAGCAAAATGTTACATGTACCCATTTAATATTCCATCTGATTCATATATTGCCCATTGACACCAAAATTACTAAAACCTTAAAAATAATCACCAACGAGGATCTGATTGATGCAATTAAGTAAGTGTCTTCAGAATCTGGCATCTCATAATTAATGACAATGTTTTAACACGCTCAAATGCTCAATGCCTATCCCCTTACCAATCAAATCTGTGGCCACAAAATCCTCGATCGTCCCTCAAAATTAAACCATAATAGCTAATTTTCCAACCAAAACAAAGACACAGATGATGAACAGAAGGAACATCATATATATGGTTCCTAAAACAATAACCCAAGACTATAAATTACTCTAAATTAAAAGCATAAGAAACATATAGGAGACTATGGAACCATGCACAGTGCATGACAACAACACTTACATAATGATGATCGAAGTGATTAACGATAATTCAAAAGGATAAAAAAAAAAAAAAGAATGATAAAGCACCAGAAATAAATGGAAAAGTTAACTAGATTATATGAAAATGACTTGCACAAGGTAAGCATCAATGCTATACCAGCTAGTCTAATTTAATAGAGAACATGAAATGATGATTTGAACTTGAAAAAAAAATAATGATGTTGCAGCAAACTAAACTTAAGTACGTACGTATACTATGAATAAAACTATAAAAGGAAAAAAAAAAAAAATATCAAGAAGAGATATACCCACAAACTAATCCATAGAGCATGGAGATATCGAGGGTACATATATGCATCACAATCACCAGTTCACGTACACTAAATCAAGCACAAACTCTAAGCCAAAATGCAATAACAACGACGACCACATACATTTCTTGGGAAAATTTATTATGCAATGCAAGATTTAAATTTATCGATCATGCATATATGCGTATCCCATATGCAACTTGTATTGAATGTGTCTTGTTGAACTAGAAATGATAGATTCATAGGCATTAGAAATCCACATCAACTTCCCTCCAATTAGTGACATAATATAATATCGATCAAGACGAGCATATATAAAACATATATGCTAATTCTATTATTTGACAGAATGATATTAGTCTAAATACATGCACAGGGCATCAATAGATTGAATTACATAAGGTACATAATGGTTGAACTAAGTACTAAATGTTAGAATATATCATGGGATTTGATTTTAAAGAGTTGTTGTAATTGATTGTAATTTCCTATAATCAGATCTGATTGATTTAATTGTACGTCGTAATAAGATTTTATGGTAATCAAATCAAATGGTTATTTCTCTCATTTTTTAGAGGAATAGCTATTTTTGATGAAATAGACAACCTTTTTTTTAAAAAAAAAAAAAAAAACAAGGAATTTAGATCAGATCTGTGGTGGTCTAACATTTATTATTTATTTTTTTAATATTTGAGTTTTTTCAAACAAAAAAAAAAAAGAAATTATGTAGGTTTTTTAGTAATTTTGAGTCAATTTCAGTTATGGTATATGTGTTGTCACCAAACTAAGAAATTGAAATAATTACTTCATTCCACTCTTTTTCATTCTCAGTAATAACTATTTATTTTCTTAATGGAATACCCATTCCGCAAACCAAATGAATCATAAGGAATAAGAGTAAAATATAGCAATTTGAGCTCCAACTGTGGACACACAGTAAATCATAGATCGAACCATATAAAATTTCCTATGTTTATTTTCTTTATTAAGCATAAAGTGGAACTCCATTTGCGCGCATATAAGGGCCATTCACATGTGTAAACAATCTCTTTAAAATGTTACCCTTAAAAGCTCTTAGCAAAAATGATCATGACTTATATATGGTGTTAACATGCTTTGAAATTTTCTTTTATTTTGTCGATGAACTTTCCATTTGATTTATATTTTTGGGGCAATAAGAATATTGTTTGTTTTGCGCGCATTGCGTGTGCGTTACTGTATTTCGTCCATTAACATCAATCAATTCCATTTATACGGCAAATATAGTGGATAGAGGCACATCGACACCCTACACACTAAGTAAAAAAAAATTTACTTGTGTGCTGCTGATAAATAAACAAATATTACAATGACATATGTTTGAGCCACTCTTTAACAATAAAGCACCCCTAACAAGGGAAAGAAGGCTGATCTAGCAAATAAGCCATAAAAAATTCAGTAAAATCTGCAAATTTATCAGATAGACTTTCAAAAACTACTCTAAAAGAAATAGAAAAAAAAAACAACTACAGAAAGCACCCACATAAGTCGACGCAGGAAGAAAAACTGTGTGTGTCTTGAAAGAACCGGCGGAAAAGCATAGATCTGGTCTCAAAAATAGACGTAAAAGAAGAAAGCTCAACCAAACTTTTGCCGGCGACACGGACAGGGGCGGAGCAAAGGGGGTCGAGAGGGGGCACATGCCCCCCCCCCCCCCCCCCCCTCAACCTCTAAAAAAATTTCTTACACATGGTAGAAAATCCTCTAGATGCCTTGTTTGCCCACTCTCAACTGCAAATCAGGGACAATCGAAATTCAGTCACGAAACTTTAGGGGCAAACGATTCAAGCATCGGAGAAGTTTGGAAAATTTTCTGCCACAGTTTCAACATTTCAGGATTTTAGGTTTAGGTATTGTCGTTTACAAAAAAAAAAAAAAAAAAAAAAAAAAAAAAAAAAAAAAAAAAAAAAAAAAAAAAAAAAAAATTACAAAAACAACAATTGATTGTTTCAAACAATAATTGATTTTTTTTAGTTATATTTTTAATATTTTTAATTAATTTTTGTTTAAATTTAATTTTTTTTTCATAAAAATATATAAAAGTAAAAAATAAAAAATCTTGACCCTCCTGAACCAAAGTCCTGGCTCCGCCATTGGACACGGACAAAGAGGCTGCTTCCTTACGAGGTGTCTCGTGAAGAAACCAAAAACAAGAAAAAACACAAAGCTCCATATCCCTAGAAGGACTAGGAGACCTAAAGCTCCATAGCCCTAGAAGAACAAAAGCTCCATATCCCTAGAAGGACTAGGAGACCTAAAGCTCCATAACCCTAGAAGAACTAGAAGAACAAAAGCTCCACTAGATCTAAGCCTCAATTCCAGTTATACTATATATATATACATTGTGTTCTTTTTCTTTTTTCTTTTTTTCTTTTTCTTTTTACCTATGATTAATCATTCACTTATTAGCTAGTGTTACTTTCACATTCAAAATATGAACCACCATTTCTGACTTTTGCTTATGACACTAACTAGAATGGTGGTAGCTGCATGAACCGTTCATTGGCTTTTTAAGATCTTCCATTTTATCAGTGACCAAATGAGATCATTTTATTGCGTATTGGTCTTTATCAACTAGTTAGTTCATCGTTGGTTGGTTAATTATAGGTGCAACACTACCTAAATTATGAAGTTTCTATTCAATATTTTCATTATTGTGGTCAAGAATTCCAAGAATTCATCATGAAAAAGTAGAAACTGACCGAGTGATAATTGGATAGAGTTAAAAAGAGATTTAATTCTTCTAAGGGGTAACTTAATTGGCTGGAGACCACACATCATGAAACGAAGGTCACTAATTCGAATCTCTCTCCCCCTCTTGTGTGGACATGTCAAAAAAAAAAAAAAATTAATTATCAAGAAAATTGAGACTTTGATTTGATCTTCATTTAAAAAATATATATGTACTTGCGTATCTCCAATATAACCCTAAAGGATCAATTAATTGTGAACTAGGGTAAAAACGAAAGGCCTCATGATCATCATCATCAATGCCCACCCACAATGGCTACCTCCTTTCTTTCTTTCTTTTCATTTTTTTTCTTCTTCTTTTTTGAATTCCCACTATGTCTGCATGTTTTTTTTCTTTTTTTTTTTTATTATTATTTTACATGTCCATACAAGAGGGGAATAGAAAATTCAAACTAGTGACCTTCGCTTAATGAGGCGTAATTCCTAACCGACTAAACTAGCCCTTAAAAACTATGTCTACATGTGTTATTATGTGGCTATGCAGAAAAAGCATCAATTTTGAGCCTCCGGTTGCCAGGGGAGGAGGGAGTTTCGGCTTCCTTCTTCCCCCCTACTCCCCTCTTTCTCTTTGCCCCCACCCTTTCATGTCTCTTCAGCTAGCGGTCTTATTTATCTATTTTGAGGTCCAATCTGCCTCTTTGGGGGCTTTATCTGTTGCCGCTGGTGACATATCTCAATTCAACAGTTTTGCAGACTGCTTCTTCATCGATGATGCATGTCTCGGTTTCAGCCCCTCCTGCTTGCATCTGCCCCGTTCTTGAATTTGTTTTTTAGAAATTAGATTTGATAACTTCAGAAAGTTCCACTGGCACACGCAGTACTACTCCGCCATATTCTTGTCTCTATCTGCTTCGCTACGCCATAAGCAACGTACCTTCATCATGCACCTAGCTAGCATTCTGAACTACGTACATGCAATATTTAATAATTATAACCATCCTCTAGCTTTTTCCAATTGACCGGTCGATCTTTTCTAGACTTCTGGGTTAAGTAATAATTTTAATAATATGAATTCTGTGTTAATTTTAGATATTTTCCGCTTAATAAATATTTGGGGGCATGCAAGATCTTTCACATTGTAGTAGCATGGAATGTTGTTATCCAGACTTTAATTAAGGACGTCCTAGCTAGTACATTATGGAACTTGGAAATCATTTCTCTCTCTCAATTGGCTAGATAGTTGACAAGTTGGTTGCGAGCGACCATGCATCTTCTTCATCGTCCTTTAGGATCCATAAGCTCTCAGAGAACGTTGTCCCATATGTGAAGCTATCTGAAACCATACTTCTGTTCACCCTGCCACTCTTTCCATTCGACTCCGCTCGTCCACTGCTACTTGTCAATCCTTCATCACAATGATCACTAGTCGCGGGCTTTTTATGATTTTTGCTCTCCTGCAGTTGCAATGCGAATTCAAGGCCCCACACCACATCGCTCATCGATGGCCGCTCCATTCCATCGTCAAGCATACAATTTACTGCGATCTCCCCAAATTTCTCTAGACACTCCGGCGCAATCTTTCCCTTCAAAAATGGATCTACTATCTCATCAAGCTTTCCCCTGCGATACCGTTGCCGGGTCCACTCAGCAAGGCTCAGTTGCTCTTTATCAGCATTGCGAATCAACGGTGGTCTTCCACACAATACTTCGCACAACACCACGCCGAATGAGTACACGTCGGACTTCTCAGTCAGCCGCTGACGTCGGTAATACTCCGGGTCTAGGTACCCGATACTGCCCTTCACCACTGTGCTTACATGGGACATGGACACACCAATGGGACCGATTCTGGACAACCCAAAATCCGACACCTTTGCCACCCATTTCTCGTCCAATAATATATTCGTTGTTTTCACGTCACGGTGTATGATCGTTTGCTTCGCGCCCCTGTGAAGGTAATGTAACCCACGGGCCGCACCGATACAGATCTCGAGCCGCTGTTCCCACGAAAGAGGTGGATTATCAGTGTTGTAAAGATGGTCACGGAAGGTCCCCTGGGCCATGTAATCGTAGACGAGGATCATCTCGCCGCCATCGTTGCAGTAGCCAATTAGGGAGACGAGATTGAGATGACGGAGCTGGGAGAGCATCTCGATCTCGGTCTTGAACTCGTGGGCTCCCTGTTGTGATCCTGGGTTCAATCGTTTGATCGCAACTGGGGTGGCCCCATCATCAATACACCCTTTGTAGACATTGCCAAAACCCCCAACCCCAACGATAAAAACATCGTCGAAGTTGTTGGTGGCTGCTCTGATCTCAGTCAATGAGAAGTAACGGCACAAATCAGACGGTAGAGATGTCCCGCTCCCGCTAGCCTGGGTGGACTTAGTCTTAGAAAACGAAAACGGATGCCAACACGTTGTCCTGTCACTCGAGCCCCCGCGCTCGACTCTCTTGGCTCGCCTGAAAAGAAAGAAGCCGATAATCGATAGCACAACCACTCCGGAAACCACACCTCCAAGTATTTTCAAGACTCTAACCCTTGTTTGCTTTTCAAATAATTGGCTCGGCGGCGTAGTCGTTGTTGGGGTCATCGGTAGTGGATCAGGATTGGGTCCAGCTAGATTGCGGTTGAAGTCGCTTAGTTTGAAAATTTCAATACCATTCAAGACAGCATCATTGTAAGTGGTCTCCCAATCAGCTGGGTTTGCTCGCAACGCGACAGAGAGGTTTAATTTCTTCTCCTTTCCTTGGGCACTAGGCATCAAGACTGCGTAGTCCATATATATCGGAACGCCTTTTCCACCAGCTGATGAAAACACGTCGAATCTTTTCTCCGCAATTTGATTATCTATGTAAATGAGGAACACTCTATCACCCGCTTTACTAATCTCTGGCTGAAACTCGCAAAAATGCAATCTAACCAGGTACTCGAACCCATAATCCACAGGAAACTCCCAGGTGAGATTATAGTTCTTGTTTGTTGCCTTATCCTTCCCCATAGTCCGAGCTGTTCGAAAGACTTCTTCTGGCGCGGTGTAAGGAGCAATTCGGTTAAACAGGAGGTGAATAGTCAAGTTAACAGGTAAAACACTTGACCCTGGCACTGTCAAATAGTCGTCGTCAGCTAACCACATCCGAAACATACCTGTGTCTTTAGCAGGCGAGATGTCAGCTCCACCCACGTTTATTCGGTATAGCATCTCGAGAGCACTGTTGTTTTCGATGCGCGCCAAATTGTTTGGTTGGCCGATAAACTCAAACCCCGGGTTTTCCTCTTCGGCTGGAGTATAATAGAGGTATGGTGGCATCGATACGATTTCTATTCCGTTGATGAATGCGTATGCCTCCAAGTCAGTAGGGCTTGGAACAAACGTTATGTTTAACCCTTGATCATCTTCAATATTGATGCAGAATTCTCTTTGTATAGTATCTAACGGATTAGCATCGGCATCGGAAGTAACCGATGCATTAAATTCGTGAAGAAGAGTATAGGAACCGAGTTTGACAGAGAAGAGGGCTTTAGAGCGCTCAAAGTTTTGGTATGTAGCTGGGTAGAAGTATAGTCGGATGAATTTTTTACCAGAAGTGACCTGCGGGAATACGTAGGTGAACACGGAGCGAGAGAGGCGTGCTGTGAAGTAGGGTACAGTGATGGAGGGTGGTGGTTGAGCGGTTGCGGAGGTCACTGATGGATTGTTCTGTAATTGTTGTATGTCTCCAATCCAGATTCGACCATCTAGTGATGGAATAGAGTTGCCGGAGAAGCCGCAGGAGAGGGTGATGTTTTCGGTAGGAGTATAAGGAGGTGCTGAGTGATCACTAGCGATAGGGATGATGAGGTAGTGGAGCAAGAACGAGAGAAAGAGAGAAGAGAACTTCGATTGGGGCATGTTACAACGATAATTGTTGCTAGGGTTGCCCGTTGCATGCGCAGGGAGAGAGAGAGAGAGAGAGAGAGAGAGAGAGAGAGAGAGAGAGAGAGAGTTCATAAAGCGAATCAAGAAGAGAAGCTGCTTATATATAATACCTTAAGTTGCAATCTTTTTCTTTTTCTTTTTTGGTATTTTTTTCTGAACTTTTATATGGATTCTGTTATAGCATCTCCCGCCACTACCCAAATGGCTCATATTAACGATATATTTCAGGTATGAGCCATTTTCTCCTCTAATTAAAATGCCTTTTGTGTTACACCATGATCAAATACTGAGAATTTTTACTTGGTGTTGGTCATCATGAGAGGCATGCATGATCGAGTATGATCACGAGTAGGCCAGGGATGCTTTCTTTTTCTTCTTATCCGATTACTCTCTTTTGGCAACTTATAGTGGGATGAAGTGTGAGGAAGCACTAACTAGAGTGGGTGGGGGAGTTGAGCACTTTTAGTGGATGAGCTAGAGAGTGGAAAAAATGGTGGCCGGCTGCTCGTTAAATCATTCTTAACGTCGATGGAGTGACTTAGAGTAAGTGCTACGTACAATTCCAATGACCGACTCCCCAATAATTAAGTGAGGAAGATGCTAGGTAGCTATCTGTACCACCAAAGTCATCGAATGTGAGATGATCGATCGATTCATTTTTCTTCTTTTCCTCAGTTTCGAGTCACTAGCTATATATCTTACCATTATTATACCTCTGCATGCCACCACTCTTCATCGACGACGACGTAGTATAAGTGCGCCATAGACTCCGCTTGATTTCCCTAAAGATAGGTACAGCAAGAGAAAAAGGAGGAGGCAAAAAAAAGAGAGAATGGAAGTTAGAGCAAAGAGGGCTCTGGCTCTGCCCGCAAGTCCTTGTGGAGGAACCACTACTAGTTTACTGATCGAAGAAGAACGGCATGCAGCAACGTACAACCATTGCAACGGCCGCACAGACGAGTGCCTTATAGCGGATGACTACGCGGATTTGGGGTTTATGATGGACTCGGGAATGAGCGGAATGCTCGCCGAAGATCCAATATATCTCACTGAACTCGCCCTAATCGCATCCAAACCAGCTGTGCCGTACGTGTGGGCGCCCAGGCAGCCCGTATTCTAGCTAGCTGCCAAACTGGGACTAAGAATCCTATCAAAGTCCCTCCACATTGTTCTCCTTATGACCGATCTTATCCCTGCAAAATATTATACTGATGGCACACCGGAATCGCACCCGAACAAGCTCTGTGAGGTAGACGTACGCGGTGAGCAGCATCACAGCTGCACAACGAATTGAAGCCTACAAATATCCCGAAACCCGAACATTGTAGACTTGTAGTCCTAATTATGATAAAATAAAAATAAAAATAAACAAATCCAGATCTTAATAGAGCGTGCGCTTATTAATTATGACAGACATGCATTTTGGGGAAGATCGATCAATAAAGTAATATTAATCCATGCAGTGGCAGATAGAGCTAATTAGAATTCATCTTTAGGGACAGAAGTGCTCAACTGATCTCTTTTTTCATTGAAACTCTACTTCCACGCATTGTTTATGAACACCCTCTTTAATAATTAATCCATGTTAAAGAGTTTCAACATTCAAATTAATTGCACAACATAAATAATTTCAAGGTTTGAAAATCACATATATATATATATATATATACGGCATGAATACATTTCTTATAAAATTTAGCTGAAGAAAAAAGAAAAAGAAAAATAGTAAGCAAAATTCGACTTCTTTCAAGACCGTCTCACTCACCGCCGCTTGGCTCTTTTAATTACTACCCTACAAAAATGCTGAAAAAATTCAGACATCTTCCTACGAAAACCTTCTCACCACCGCTTATTTTCTCTTGATTTTGTTTTACTTTATCACCACAGTAGGATTAATGTGGAACTTTTAAAATCTTACTCATTATTTTTAGATTAAATTATTTCAATTTTGGTGGGTACGCGTAAATATTTATCACTTAATTAGTGCACACAATGAATTAACTGTTTGTATGTGAAATGGCTATTCTGTTGACAAAATAAATAATTATTACCCAGAATACACTAGTGAATAGAATTATATTAAAATTAAATTCTTAAAGTACCCTTAAAATACAATTTTAATTCACAATTTAGAAAAGAAAGTCATCTTAAAAAACCCAAATGGCTAGGGGTGGTTCAGAACCACCCTGGCCGGCCAAAGAGGGTGACTGAGCCAACCCCATTTGGTCAAGGGACCTACTTGGTTTTTTCATTTTTTTTTTAATTTATATGGGTATTTTTGTCTCATTAAAAAAATAATTGTCTTTTTTTTAGACTTGGGGTGGCGTTGACAATTTTTTTTAGTAATTTGGAGAAGGAACATTGCCCCAATTAAAAATTTATGGGAGACATTGTTAATTGAATAGTAGTTTGAGGTGATATTTAAACTTTTCCTCTTTTCTTAACATGTAAACTACTATTACCTTCCTAGAAGCGGTTGTATTTTTTTAAGGATTAATTGCACGTATGCAATTGGACCAAGGAAATTAGATCTCCTATAATTTTCATATAAGAAAGTTGATTCAAAAACTTTATCCAATTTTTATTGATGTATTGTAAATTATAGAGAAATAATACAAGAGACCTAACCCTAATACCTGAAACCCTACTAGTCTCCAAACTCAAAACTCTAGCCTTTTAGGCTTATTATAGAGAAATAATACAAGAGACCTAACCGGCTAACCCTAATACTCGAAACCCTACTAGTCTCCAAATTAACCCAAACCCTAGTAACTTAGGCCTTTCATGCTCACAATCTTTTAATAAAATAAAGGGTGAAATACATTTTATTCCTTGTAAATTGGGATTGTGACAAATAGTACTGTGTTGGCGTTTAGAGAGGCCTGGTTTTGTGATTGTTCAAAGGGAAGAATTCTGGATTCATGTGTCCAATCCATTTCTGACTGTCTAATATAATGTTGTTGAATTCTCAAAGGAGCCACAGTCGTGGAGAATATTATCGATCGGTGTGTAAGAAGATGGTGAGCCACCAGCGACTACGGTGGTCAGGACCGTCAGGTGGTTTAGCAAGAAGGCTAGATAGAGTGGTATCAAAAGTGGTGAGGGCCGGGGGTACGTTTTCCAAAGACGTGTTTTGGTTCGGTTCCATGCACATTTGTAGGCTTGTAGCATAGAGAGACGAAGATAGGGAGATACTAAATTTAAGAGGAGAATCTGCTTTATAAGGGGGGGCAAAAAAATATATTAGGGGGTTAATTTGTTACTCAGTTGGAAATTTTTTTTCTCAAAAAATATTTTGGTGTGATGTAAGAGTATAAATTATCTTTCTTAAGTGCTTTTTTTTTCTTTTTTTTTTTTTTGTTTGTAGGTCTTTTTTAATTTTTTTACTTTAAAAAGAATATTAAATATTTTAAAGAGTAATTGTTTTATTTTTGTTCACCGTCAAGTCACGTGATGGATGTTCATTGTCAGTGTGTATTCTGTCTACACGTAATTGGCCCAACAAGATAAGAAAAGAATAACATAATAAAAAGGAGTTTTATCGCTGATGTGTAATGTTCATATGTAGATCGTGCACAGTGCACCCAAGCAAATTGTACCGCAAGATGTCTCTGGGAGCTGGTAGAAAAGCTATTAATTTGTTCTGTAATTTTGAGGGAAAGTTAACACTTTCTTTGAAATATGAAGAGGGGTACGTAAACCACCATAAAAGTGAACATAATACCATTATAAAGGTGTACAAATTATACCGCCACAAAGATGTGCGACCAACCGAAGCCAATTGAGGCCGATGTCCACTCTCCCATTTGACAGAGGTAGCTTCTTCTTCCAACAGCACACATACAATCTTTCATGCAAGATTTTCTACACAGCTCTTTAGTGTAAGGCTTCAACAATATGTAGTTAGAGAACGGCCAATCTGTATTTGTTAGCTCTACAAAAATATAAAAATAATCTCTAGGACTACTTAGCTCATCTTCTTCATAGCCTTGTATGAAGGTCGGCTTGCAGCTACCAACCTGTCATTTGGATCAAGTTGGGGTTCGGCATGGGCGTTCGTGGCGTGGTCCGACCCAGTCGGTGGCGGTAGCATCCGGCCTAGCCAATGGCGGTAGCGTCCGGCCTGCGCAGTGCCATGGTGGGGCTGCAGATTTGCCATCGGTTGGGGGAGTTGTTCTTTAGAATGATTGTGATTTGGGCGATGGGAAGGGTTTTCTTTTTTTCTGGAAGGAAAAAATTGTTATTTGTGAGAGAGATCCGGTACATCAAGCAGCATTTCATTTTTTTGTTTTTAGCTAACGTGTTGAGTGATTATTTGTGGGCAAAAAACCCATGTTTTTTGTCATGGCCGGACAGAAGTTGCACTCTTCTGCTTAAGAAATTTTTAGTTCAGTCGAAGACTTGTACAAGTCATCTATAGCCCCATTTTTCAGGCGTCCATTGCACAATCAAAAGAGCACAAGAACCATGCACCCATCACCCATGACCCATGTCAACACCACCAACAAAAGATCAGCAGCAAACTACATATAATCTCTCTAAAGTTATCCCACTTGAAATTACCTGGAAAACTAAACCTACCATATAATATTCTTCAAGAAAACATTCAAAGGCATTTATATAAGAAACTTTAACTTGAAATTACAAATAACGTTTTGTTTTGTTTTAACTACGTACCATTGTAAACAATCAATATTTGTTCCAATTTATCTAAGAAATAATAATAATTTCAGATATATTGAATGTTTTTAACTATATATTTCAGGTATGAGCCATTTTCTTCTCTAATTAAAATGCCTTTTGTGTTACACCAACCAAATACTGAGAATTTTTACTTGGTGTTGGTCATCATGAGAGGCATGATCGAGTATGATCATGATGAGTCGGTCAGGGATGCTTTCTTTTTCTTCTTGTCCGATTACTCTCCTTTGGCAACTTATAGTGGGATGGGGTGTGAGGAAGCACTTACTAGAGTGGGTGGGGGAGTTGAGCACTTTTAGTGGATGAGCTAGAGAGTGGAAAAAATGGTGGCCGGCGCGCTGCTCGTTAAATCATTCTTAACATCGATGGCGTGACTTAGAGTAAGTGCTACGTACAATAATTCGAATGACTGACTCCCCACAAATTAAGTGAGGAAGATGCTAGGTAGCTCTCTGTACCACCAAAGTCATCGAATGTGACCCTAAAGGAAGAGGCAAAGAAAAGAGAGAATGGAAGTTAAAGCAAAGAGGGCTCTCTCAGTAGCATTCCTAGTAAGTAATGCTGATAGCTCTGGCTCTGCCTGCAAGTCCTTGTGGAACAACCACTACTAGTTTACTGATCGAAGAAGAACAGCATGCAGCAACGTACAACTATTGCAACGGCTGCACAGACGAGTAGTGCCTTATAGCGGATGACTACGCGGATTTGGGGTTTATGATGGACTCGGGAATGAGCGGAATGCTCGCCGACGATCCAATATATCTCACTGAACTCGCCCTAATCGCATCCAAACCAGCTGTGCCGTACGTGTAGGCGCCCAGGCAGCCCGTATTGATCTAGCTGCCAAACTGGGACAAAGAATCCTATCAAAGTCCCCCCACATTGTTCTCCTTATGACCGTGCGATCTTATCCCTGAAAAATATTATACTAGAATTATATTAGAATTAAATTCTTAAAGTACCCTAAAAATACAATTTTAATTTACAATTCATAAAAGGTCATCTTAAAAAACCCAAATGGCTAGGGGTGGTTCGGAACCACCCTGGCCGGCCAGAGATGGTGACTGAGCCAATCCCATTTGGCCAAGGGACCTACTTGATTTTTTCATTTTTTTTTTAATTTATTTGGGTATTTTTGTCTCATTAAAAAAATAAATGTCATTTTTGTCTTTTTTTAGATTTGGGGTGACATTGACAATTTTTTTTGATAATTTGGAGAAGAAACATTGTCTAAGTTAAAAATTTATGAGAGACATTGTTAATTAGATAGTTTGGGGTGATATTTAAACTTTTCCTCTTTTTTTAACATGTAAACTACTATTACCTTCCTAGAAGTGGTTGTATTTTTTCAAGGATTTCACGTATGCAATTGGACCAAGGAAAGTAGATCTCCCATAATTTTCATATAAGAAAGTTGATTCGAAAACTTTATCTAATTTTTATGACGTATTGTAAATTATAGAGAAATAATACAAGAGACCCAACCCTAATACCCGAAACCCTACTAGTCTCCAAACTCAAAACTTAGGTCTTTCAGGCTTATTATAGAGAAATAATACAAGAGACCTAACCCTAATACCTGAAACCCTACTAGTCTCCAAATTAACCCAAACCCTAGTAACTTAGGCCTTTCAGGCTTACAATCTTTTAATAAAATAAAGGATTAAATACATTTTTAGTCCTTGTAATTTAGGATTGTGACAAATAGTACTGTGTTGGCGTTTAGAGAGGCCTGGTTTTGTGATTGTTCAAAGGGAAGAATCCTGGATTCACGTCTCCAATCCATTTATGACTGTCTAATGTTGTTGAATTCTCAAAGGAGCCACAGTCGAGGAGAATATTATCGATCGGTGTGTAAGGAGATGGTGAGCCACCAGCAACCGCGGTGGTCAGGATCGTCAGGTGGTTTAGCAAGAAGACTAGATAGAATGGTATCAAACGTGGTGAGGGTCGGGGGTACGTTGTCCAAAGACGTGTTTTGGTTCGGTTCCATGCACATTTGTAGGCTTGTAGCATAGAGAGACAGAGAGAGGGAGATACTAAATTTAAGAGGAGAATCTGCTTTACAAGCGGGGGCTAAAAAATATAATTAGGGGGTTTATTACTGATGCTCCGTTTGTTTCGGCGTAAAATGATTTCAGTATTTTATGGTGTTTGGTAAGGGCGAAAATAATGATTAACGAAAATCATTTTCAGTTTGATCGTAAAAGCTTCTTTAATTTTTGGAAAACAATTTAAGATTTTTAAAACCGTAAATCGTTTTACGAAATTAAACTCTTCGTCTTTGTACTCATGTTTGATATCTGATTGCCGGAATTCGACAATAGTCAATTGTTGGAATCCAGTTGGCGCTGGAATCCGGCCACCAGAATCCTATCGGCACCGAATCCGGTGGGACCAGTTCCGGCCATTTATCTCTGGCCGGAATCCGACCGACTCTGGCTGGATCCAGCCATTAATCAGGCTGGCCGGATTCGGCCAAAATGGCCGGGATCTGGCCAAATTTGACCGAGTCCGGGCATTTATCAGGCCGGATCTGGCCAAAATGCCAAGATCGGGCCAGATCTGGACGGATCCGGCCAAACCTACTCGCCGGAATTCGACAACGGCGACCGAACATTGCTGGATTCCGGCGGCAGTTGCCGGACTTTGATTTTCACCTTTCATAGTTTTTTCGTGCGAGCCAAACGCCGAAAAATATTTTCGAGAAAATCATTTTTTCTAAAAATAATTTCGTTGAAAATATTTTACAATGAAAATCATTTTACGTCGAAACAAACAAAGCATGAGTTGAAATTTTTTTTTCTCAAAAAATATTTTGGTGTGACGTAAGAGTATAAATTATCTTTGTTAAGTGCTCTTTTTTTCTTCTTTTTTTTTTTGTAAGTCTTTTTTAATTTTTTTACTTTAAAAAGAATATTAAATATTTTAAAGAGTAATTGTTTTATTTTTGTTCACTGTCAAGTCACGTGATGGATGTTCATTGTCAGTGTGTATTCTGTCCACATGTAACTGGCCCAACAAGATAAGAAAAGAATAACATAATAAAAAGGAGTTTTATTGCTGACGTGTAATATTCATATGTAGACCATGCACAGTGCACCCAAGCAAATTGCACCGTAGGATCGATGTCTCTGGGAGCTGGTAGAAAAGCGATCAATTTGTCCTGTAATTTTGAGAGAAAGTTAACACTTTGATTGAAACATGAAGAGGGGTACGTAAACCACCGTATTATGTACGTGTACAAATCACACCACCACAAAGATGTGCACCCAACTTGAGCCAAACAGAACTCAGGCAAAGAAATGCATGCAGTCTTGTGCTGTAATGGTTGGAAAGAAATGCATTCTTGTGCTGTGGCTATCTTTCTGCGTATTGCAGTGCTATCATCCTCGTGCAAGTAGACAGATTGGCACCTTAATTGCTCGATCTTTCTACGATTTTTGTAACCATTTCGATTTTATTTCTGTTTTTCTTTCTAAATAACCCAAAAATAAAGTTTTGAATTAGAAGTACGAAAAATGAAGAATTTTAATCAATTTGAAATCAACTATGATAACCATCTATATGAAATAAATGTATACGAGCTAATTGAAATCAACCATGCTAATTGAAATCGTCCACTTCCAGTCTTGCATTAGATTTTCTCTTTCTCCAATTCTTCAAAAATGACAGATGCTTTTCCGAAGTAATTTTACTTTTGACATGGATAATTAAGTTAATAAGGTTTTAAAAACCTTGTTAATGGGGTGTTAGCTATTAAATTAAAATACAATCATGATCATCTCGAATTTAACAATAATTTTAAATGACATATAATATTTAGAACAATATATATAGTGAAACTTAATTATTTTTTTTCTCATTCTTTCATGTTGAAATTAATCATTAAATTTGTAGAAGTGGGGGGTTTAAAATGGAATGGTTTTAGTGAGAGAATGTCCACCTTCTCTCTAAAACCTCTGAACCCTTCTGTGAGCAACTCCATAAAGCTTCCCTCCCCAACACCCTTACCCGTTCCCTACCATCTCCATCCACCCTTGCCACAAAACCCACCATATTCCTCACCTTCCGCCATATTTCTCTCCACTCTTCCTACAATTTTTCAGTATTTTCGGCCATCGGAGTTAAGGCCCAATCTCCAACTACCCACCTATCTTTACAGTAATTTCCTTGTCTTTTCGTGGTTCGAGTCTTCACAGCAGCAGCACTAGACCTCTACCTTCCATCGCGTCCTCTGTAAAATTTGGGTAAGAGTGTCGTTTCAATTTTTTAGTTTTAGATCTATGATCTTCCACCAACCTTTACACGACACGCACCTCACCACCGGGTTTTTCGGCATCTCCAACATCCACCAACAATCACCGTTCACTCCACCGCCTTCTGCAAGGCCGCGCGTGGCATACATACTCCAGAGAGTTCTCTACTCTCATTGGCGCGTGAATGCCATGGTTGGTCTCCCCGCTTTCCACCACGGCAACCACTAGTGTTTCATGGGTTCGCCATCGTTTTTGACTGCTGAGAGGTCTTCCCTTGGCGGCACGTGTGACCCACGCGCTGTTAGGGAAGGTTCTCACCCTGTCCTCTGCTATTGGACCTTTGTTGTGTTTGTTTTTGTATTTTTGGGCTTATTTGTTGTTTCTCTCTTTCCTTGTTCACCCATGTAATAGTGTTTGGGTCCTTGTGACTCAATACACTTTTCAAATCACCTTCACCCGTGACCTCGGCTTTGTGGCATCCGTGCCTCGAGCTAAAAGGCACGCATCTTCCGAAGTATTGCCCCTGCGTACTTTCATTCTTAAGTTTGTTCTTGGGTTGCCCAGCCCTTTCGTTTTTCTTTTCTTTGTTGTAATCTTTTTCTTATGTAAAAATAAAAAATAAAAAAAAAATAAAAAAAAAATAAAAAAAAATAAAAAAAAATAAAAAAAAATTGTAGAAGTGACAACTATCTTAGTGTAAAAAATATATTTCTTTTCCTTTTTTCTCTCCAATAAAAAGCTACACGAAAGAGCCTTTTTCTTGTAGTCGCGCTAGCTAGTGACATAATTTGTTTACCAGATAAAGCTCAATACAATATCATTCACGAGGCCATCCTTCGTCTTATTTACTTTCACTACTCAAAGAGCATTTCCAGCAGTTGGAGTTAAAATAGCTACTCAAAAAGTATTAATCTCTACTTTAACCACTGGCTATCTTAAAAACACTCCAACAGTAATCTATATTCCACTCTTCATTTTTTTTTAAATAATGTTTTTTAATATTTTTTTATTGTTTATTTTTTTTCACTTCTCCCTCTCACTCTCCAATCTCCCTCAACCCCAACCCGTCTCATTTGTTTGAGTATTCGGACTTAGCAAAATGGAAGGAATCCCAACAGAGCCGAAGCTGAGTGATCGGCATAGTCGACGAAGTTAAGGATCGGCGAGTGTTGAGATAATCGGCGACGAGGAACCAAAACCTGGGTGAGTCAAGGATCTGGAGGGCCCTGGCAATGACGATGCAGAGATCAGATCCGACGGTGACGGCGTAGTCGACGGAGGCGTGAATTTTGGTGTGGGGGAGGAAGGCAACGGCGTGCTGGAGGTCGAGCATCTCGCCGCGAAGCTTGTCGTGCTTGGTGTCGACAAGGACGAGCTCATCGGCGAGGTCTTGGGTGAGAACGGCGATGTTGCTAGGGACAGAGGAAAGAAGGGCAGCGGTGGTGATCGAGAGGGGCGGAGGAAAGAAGGGCATCAGGACAAGGAGGGAAGAAGAGGGAGAGTGAGAAAATATTAATAAAAAATGTTTGTAGTGTTGAACAGTAAATAGCCATTGTCGGAGGAAAGAAGGGCATTAGGACAAGGAGGAACGAAGAGGGAGAGTGAGAAAATATTAATAAAAAATGTTTGTAGTGTTGAACAGTAAATAGCCATTGTTGGCTATTTACTGTTCACAGTTAAGGAAAAATGGTTAAAGTAACTAATCTACTGGAGAAGAAAAAAGGCCAAAAATAGTTAAATTTAACTTTTTGGCTAAAGTAGAGCATATGCCGGAGATGCTCTCAATAAGTAAGCTTAGCAAATAGGAAAAAAAAGAATGAAAAAAAAAAAAAAGGTTATTTGTGAGAAAGATCTGGTACATCAAGCAGCATTTTATTTTTTAATTTTTAGCTGCCGTATTGAGTGATTATTGGTGGGCAAATGGCCGGACTGAAGTTGCAGTCAAACCGGTGTGTTTTCGAACATCTTCTGACAGAAATGGAAGCTCTTATCAATTAATATATTTTTGAAATATTAGAATTATTAGATGATAATGCATATATTTTATACAATGGGTCTCCAATTGGCGAACGTGTCTAAATTTAAACAAATCATTATTTCAGTCTTTTTCCTTCTGTTTTCTTTTATACGTGTATTCTTCGTCGTCCCCCAAATCCCAATCCAATTGGATTTCAAATTTTGACTTCGCATTTTTTTTTAAAATAAAATTAAATTAAAAGTCTAAAAGCGGACGAGAAAATGAAAAAGGAAACATGGAAGACAAATTGAGCGTCAGGCGTCAGAGCTGATGGCCGGTGGGCGTGTGGACAAAACGCGTCTTTACATTCGTTCCCGTTTTGCCTCGGTCAAATCTTTCGCACCAAACCATATTCCTACCCAACTTTGAACGTTTCTCTCTCTCTCTCTCTCTCTCGATATATATTATATTCAGCTTCTCTCATCGTCTCTGTATCTTGGAGCTCTCTCAGCTTTTTCACGTTGTCCAATCCAATGGCGGCATCTACTATTGGTCTTGCGACCTCTCTTCTTACATCTGCGAGTGCAAAGCGAACCAAGGCCACTGCCACGGCGTTTTCGTCGGCTGCCTTTCCTTCCGATCAAGCTTCGGTATTCTACAAGCGCTTTGAGATCAGAAGCCAGAAGATCGACTCGAGGGCGTTGACTGCCTCGCCTCTTGAGCTGCTCAAGTCGTCTCCTGTTAACAGTGAGCCCCATTTTTCATCTAAAAACTTTTGTTTTGTTACTAAAGTTGGGTTTTTGTTCCAATTCACACACACCCATGTATGTAAATACCCATTTTTTGTTGTTTTAGTATGTCTAATTGTTCATTGGTTTAAGTGAAATTCTTGATAGAAAGGTTTTCTAGATTGGATAGAGGAAATGGTATATTGGGATTTTCGGGTCAGCATTCGAGGTTGAGAATTTTGACGACTGCTAATACGAAACACATTTGCAGTCAACTCTTATTTGACAATTTTTAGTTTTATATTAATTCGCTTATTCAAAAAGTTAAGCCTATAGGACGGATGAATTTAATCATTTAATCCCTTAAATAAGTGAGGTTCACGTAAAATATTTAATTAAAATGAGAGGTGAATTATGCCGATAGTGTTTAACTTCATGATATAGGTAAATCACTTCTTATCTCAAAAGGTTAAGTTTATAGAAATGGATGAATTTAATCCTTTAATTTATATTGTAACATTTTACAACTTACAATGTTTCCCTGTGTTCGATTCTGGGGATGGTGCCTTCAGAATTTTGACAACATGTGGATCCAAAGTTGGGTCTGGTGCCCCAATATGGGTTAAGGATGTTGAACATGAGAGTTTCTTAACTCTAAACTTTGCCAGTTCCTAGCGGTGAGTTTGTGGAATAAAGAACCATATAGCTGTCTCAACGATGGAGTGAGATTATGCCGACAGAAAGGTAAATAGTATCTCAGCAATGCGTTGGAAATTTGTAAAGTGAAGATGTTTGCTGATGGGTCGCATGAAATCTCATATTAGAGAGGTGAAGTTTTCTGAGGTCCTAGCTCCTAGTTGGTCTCAGAGATTTGTGGGCAGGTGTGTTGTGTTGGCAGGGTTCTGATAATTTTCATACCAACGTGGATAATTCCCTAATTACAGATAAGTGTAAGCCGCCATAAGGTACACAGAAAGTATACAAGAGAAAATACCTAGTTAGATATAAAGAGAAATGAGCTCGCATGACATTGCAATGTTTTGATTAACTTTAGCAGATAGCATCTTTGTTTGTTTGAATTGTTGTCAAATGACACGATTGGAGAGTGCAAATCGGTGTGTACCTACACTGATTGCATTGACATTTGAATTATAGTGAGAGTGATTTTTGATCATGTTATCTTGAGTTCTGAGTTATTTTGTCTTCTTGTCCATTTTGTGTTATGGGTAGTGATTATGACATTTTGTATCTCCTCTGCTTCCAAATGTGTTGATAATTGTTTCTCAGAAAGGAATTGAAGAGGAATGGTGCCTTTTAGTTCTAGTGCCACATAAGAAACCCTTAGCTTTTGTAATTTAATCAGGGAGATAATTTGCTGACCTATTCTTACCTTTTCTTTAGGATATACAAAGGAAGGGAGCTGCATTGTGGTCATAGGCCTTGATGTTCACTCTACCCCAGTTGAGATACGTGAAAAACTAGCCATCCCAGAAGCACAGTGTCCTCAAGCCATTACTGAGCTCTGTGCTATGAACCATATAGAGGAAGCTGCTGTTCTTAGTACTTGTAACCGAATGGAAATATATGTTGTGGCTCTGTCTCAGCATCGTGGGGTTAAAGAAGTGACAGAATGGATGTCAAAGGTATTTATTAGCATCATTTTAGTAAATAATTTTCTTTATTTACCTCTTTCCTAGGATTTCTTTGGTGAACATGTGAAAAGTATTAAACTATCCTTTAACATCTATCCTTCATGACATCTATATGAAGATTTCTCTGAATTTCTACTGTACATAGCTGGCAATTGACCATATTAGCTTTCTTTTCGACATAACAAATATTATCTTTTGTTCATTGCAGATAAGTGGGGTTTCTGTTTCCGAGCTTTGTAAGCACCGGTTTGTGTTGTATAACAAGGAGGCCACCCAGCACCTGTTTGAAGTAGCCGCTGGGCTTAACTCTCTTGTTCTAGGGGAGGGTCAAATCCTTGCTCAGGTTAAACAAGTTGTTAAAGTTGGACAAGGAATAGCTGGCTTTGATAGGAAAGTCAGCGGGCTATTCAAGCATGCAATTACTGTTGGGAAGCGGGTTAGGAGTGAGACGAACATTGCATCAGGGTCAGTTTCTGTCAGTTCTGCTGCTGTGGAACTTGCCTTAACGAAGCTTCCAGATTCTTCTTTTGCTAATGCCAGAGTGCTGGTGATTGGAGCTGGGAAGATGGGGAAACTCGTGATCAAACACTTGGTCGCAAAAGGGTGCAGAAATATGGTTGTTGTGAACAGAACTAAAGAAAGAGTTGCCGCCATACATGAAGAGCTCAAGGATGTTGAAATAATTTACAAACCCTTCTCAGAAATGCGAGCGTGTGCTGCTGAAGCTGATGTAGTTTTCACCAGCACTGCATCAGAAACCCCATTATTCACGAAAGAGCATGTGGAGATGCTCCCCACCGTGCGATCAGAAATTGGAAGGCGGATTTTCATCGATATCTCAGTTCCTAGGAATGTGGAACCATCTGTCTCAGATCTTGAGACTGCAGTCATATACAATGTGGATGACCTTAAGGAAGTTGTGGCAGCTAACAAGGAGGATAGACTCCGAAAAGCTATGGAGGCTGGGACAATTATACAAGAGGAATTGAAGAAATTCGAAGCTTGGAAAGATTCCCTTGAGACTGTTCCCACCATCAAGAGGTTAAAAAGCCGTTGTGAAAGGATCAGGGATGCTGAGCTGAACAAGTGTTTATCAAAGATAGGTGATGACATCTCCGGGAAGTCAAAAGAAGCTATTTACGATCTTAGCACAGCTATAGTAAAAAAGATTCTTCATGGTCCAATGGAGAACCTGAGATGTGATGACACCCGTACTCTGGATGAGATACTTGAGAACATGCATGCTCTTAATCGAATGTTTGACCTCGAGACAGATACGGCCGTTTTAGAACAGAAAGTTCAAGCTAAGATGGAGCAGAAGCGTAAGTAATTGCTTCGAAATAGTTTCTCTTACTCTAGTTAAACTAATTAGTTAAATCGGTCGGATTAGAATTGATTTATATAATTTTATACACATGTTTCGATACGATCCAAACCCGACACACATCTTCCGTAAATGAGAGGGACCTTATTCTCCACATTGGTGCTGTACATTAAGAATCATTCTGTTTATTGATTCTTTACCACACTCGGGGAATTGTAGGTCTGTATTACTTGGGAATAGATATCCGGCAAAGTAGGAAGCAAACATGAGATGCTGAGATGAGCTTGGTCTGGCTATTAGGTATTTGTCCTGATAGCTGACTACAATGATTTATTTGTAATTAACTCACTGATTCTTTCGAGTTTTGAGAAATGTCAACCATTCATATTTTTCAATTTTTCCTTTTAAATTCTTATGCATTCCCTTTTCTCCCCCCAATAAAAGATTGAGTTGACAAGTGCTTACATTATTACATACAGTGGTCAAAGATGGTGGGAAGAACTTTTGCCTTGATTTTCAGATTTTCAACTTGATTATACTTTTACTTGGTTGATGTGACACGATCTGAGCCTATTTAGAGAAAATGAGAGCCTCCCCAATTAGAGGGGAGCCCGTCCCAAGAGAACGTAATACTCATGAAGTAAATAAATTACATATTTTCCATTTCATTAAAAATTTGAACACAATTGGATTCTATCTTCCTTGTAAAAGGCTGCTCAAACTTCCAACCAACGCCATTAAACAATAGTCCCCTCACTTTGTCGATCAAACGGTAAGAAAAAGAGGTTTCTCTTAACTTGTTGCATCATTAAGAGAAGAATTGAAACCAATTTCAAAGCAGAAAGAGCAGGAGAAAATTGGTAACTACACAATGCCAGTTGATCGGTTGCCTTTCAGTTTGTGTAAAACACAGCTAGAAAGTAAACCTTGAGCAGTTCAAAAGCAACAGTGAAAGTGCCCAAAACTGAGGAACACGTGAGAGTTGAAGGGATTAATGGTTTTCTGAGAATTAAACTAGTTCTCACAACTCAATAGATAATAGATGTTTTAGGCCTCTTAGGCAACAAGGCGTGATGCAAGAATAGATATTTTACAACTTCGAATTCTGAAAGTTGTATAAAAATATTTCAAATACAGAGCAAATTTGGAAAAAACCCTCCTTCACACAAAGAAGCACAAGAAACATAACTGCAACAAAGAAAGCCAATAAATGTATATGTTTAGACTATATACTACTAATACAATCTTTTACCAGAGGGAAAGCATAGAGCATGCGGGCTCAGCTCTCACCCTCCTCCCACCCGTGACGCTTCCAAACTGATCGCTATAGTTTTCTTGCTTTCTTGTTGTCTTGAATTGTTATAGAACGGCTTTATATCAGGTATAGTTGGTAAAATGAAGTGGGATGAAGCCTTAGTGGATATAGAAAGTGTGCCAGGGATGTGACTCGAGCGTAGTAGGTCTGGACGCCTAGCATTAAACAGCCTTCTCTGGTAGCGGCACTATACAAAGGTATAGTATCTCTCTAGCTTCCAGTCTATATAAAAATGTAAATACAAGTTACAAAATAACAACACAATACACACCAATTACATGAAGATCTTTAAAGACTTCAAATATATTCAAACTTATCTTCTGTTACAGAAAATACAACTGGGAATTCTACTATCCCTAAAGCTACTAATTTTCTATAGCATGAACATGTCATATGTTGCACAAACCCCCTTCAGATCCTTTTGAGGCAAGCTGAATTACCTTATGGTTGTGGGTAGCCCTGATTGACATTAACATCGGAAACATCCACAGGTAATTTTGACCATGTAACAGAGTCCTTTAACCCAGTCATCCTCCAACGCAAGACCATAGATATGATTACCAGCAAACAAACAGCAGCAACCAAAAGACCCATATTTACCCTGGGGCCTGGGCCAACTCTTCATAATGAACTCTACAGGCACCTTACCAGCAAGACTACCCATCCGATTATCCAATTTCATAATCTCAACTGCATTCAAAATACCTCAATTGCATACCGATAGCTCTTACTCAAAGTAAACTATCACTCAAAGCCCCTGAACCATCTCCATCAGGCATCAACCACAAAGTCCGCATAGAACGGAGAAGCCAATACATAATTCATAACAGATGACTAATCCAAATATTTAATCACATAAGCTAGCAAAGAAACTTAAAGAACTGATAGTCCTAGACCCAATTTAAAGACTATTAAATTCCAATGAAGTGTGCATGGTTGTTAAAGTATTTTGTCCCACAGTTGGAGCACTTAAAAGCAATAGATCAATGTCATTGGTGCAAACTATGGCCTTGAGCTTACATATTTAACAAGAACCATGCCCTTTTCCAGAAGGAGAAGAAATTGGCTCTTTCTAGGTCAAGACAATTAGCCGATGCATGCATGGTGCAAATAAAAGCAGCCTCTTCACCTCGAAATATTAACTAATAAAAGAAGAACTAAAGAGAGCTAGGAGTTGGCTAAACAGTGAATAAATGTTTCAGTCTTGTCTTGTGTATAAGCACAGAGCGTATTAATTTTGACATATAATGCTAGTGTGAGAAGATTGAAAGGGAAAGGGTGGGACTAGATTAGAATAAACATATTAAAAGTAGATCTTACACAATCTGACAAAAAATTAAAATCTTTATGGAAACATGCTTTCCAACTAGGAGGACAAAGATTAAGGTAAGGTTGAGCATTGAAACAATGCTTCCACAAACACTGTTTTATGTGTAACGGCAAATACACTTGACTGCATTACCATACAATCCAAACTGAGTTAATATCCAATCTTCATCACAAAACGCAAATTTAGATGTTAGTTAAGAAAAATGGGATACATTTAGAATTGAAACAAACCCCTATGAGGTAATTTTGAAAAGAAAAGAAAAAGACAGGTCACAGGGCAGTAAATTCACCCAACCAAAGCCCTTCCACAACTAACACTAGTGAAAGTACTCAGCAAAAAATCAGAATAAACTGTATGGAACCCTATAAACGAACAAAAACCAAAATCAAAACCACCCAATTAAATTTTTTCCAAAAGGGTCTACAAAACACACAAAATCATTTCAAAAATTCAATCTTTCCACTGCCGATGAAGACGTCGACGGAGACACGGTGTCCGTCACAGTTTTGCACACAATAACCGCACCAAACCAAAAACCAAACCGAAAAGAACGAAGAAGACGCCATAGAAGCAAAAATTTTGCGAGATCACAGAGGTAGAAAAAAAAATTTGGACCATTTCTCGATTTATGCGTGTCATCCTTGCGCAGGGGCCATGCTAATCTTCTCTGTATCGTTCCAATTTTATCGGATGTCCCGAAGGACGAACTCCTATGTTCTGCTTTGCATTATAAACTCATCTTTGTTGTTGCAGCCGAGCGATGTGGGACAAGTTGGCTCCAAACAAAAAGGGATCTCGTAGGTCGTGAATTGGGCCGGTGTACGTCTTAATTTAGGCCTGGCCCGAGGATGCTATCTATCATATTGTAGCCGAGATTTGGGCCTCTTTAGGGTCATAACTAAAACGGATGTAGATATATATATATATATTGCTATGATTTAATATTTATAATAAGCTCAGTCAACTCTTTCGATATATATATATGCTATGGGCCCTTACCGGAGAGCACAGAGAGGAGGAGACCGGAGACGGTCTGCGGTCATATCGGCTGAGGAATTCCCAGTGGAGATGCGTCTTCATCCCAAGCCTCCTTGTGACGTGGTTGGTCAGAAACTAGAGCGGGGTGCATCTTCCATTGAAGGGAGGAGAGCACCCACCAAGAGCTCCATTCCACAGCCTCACGACCAGCCACAGAAGTTGTTGCTCTTCTTCCGGGAAGAGAGAAAGAAGAGCTCTTCTTCATCTTTCCAGAACAAATCTTAGCTGGCTGCAACAAGAGCAAAGGAAAAAGAGAAGGTTTCAAATCCCGGGCCCCAAGGAGCAAAGAAGCGGCGTCCACCCACGCCTCTCTCTCTCTCTCTCTCTCTCTCTGTGTCATGGAATAGTCATATAAATCATGCCGTCTTGTCTTGTCTGAGAGAGAGAGGATACCGTAATCTTTTACGCTTTTGCTCGTCAATTGCTTTGGTCATCTTTTTTCCTGTAACTGAACAGTGTGGGACTAGTTGCCTCCCAACCAATCTTTTCTTTTTATTTTTTTTTCTAATTTGTTGCCTCCCAAATAAAAGGCATAGTGGCTATTACCATCTGTTTGCGCCTTTGAAGCACACCTGTTGAATAATAGCGGTAAATAATAAATATCAAATTTCATAAAATATATAGGAAGAGATTCTTCGTATTCAAGAGCGATATATATATATATATATATATATATATATATATAAAGAAAGAAAAATAGGCTTTATATCTTCATAATTTTTCGTTTTTTTTTTTCTTTTTCTTTTTGATCTCCTCATATGTAAATAAAAGGAAAAAGTACATACTCTAATAACTACAACCCTATTGCAATGGGTCGTTAAATTACCAATCGTGTTATTATCTCTTTAAACTAACAAAAAGGCACAAAAATAATCCTAAATTTTTAAAAAAATAAAAATAAAAATGAGAAAAATGTAAATCCAAGAGGGTATGTGTACTTTAAGAATTTTTTATTTTGTTTTCATGTAATTTTAAGAATTTTTATACTTATCAAACAACAATTAAGAATTTTTATAATTTTATGAATGATATTTTGTTATTGGGGGACATTTGTATTGTTTAGTAGTTTGAGAGGCACATTAATAATTGGGTAGTAGTTTAAGTGGAATATATGTACTTTTTCTTAAATAAAAATAAGAAAGATATGTTATTTTTGTTAGAACTTATTTCTATATAATTGTGATGGTAACCAAATTTTAATTTGATTATCTTATTTATATTCTATTCACCTACAACATTTTCTCTTAAATAAGGATTATTAGTATTGTAAACATTAGGAATGTACATGTAAATGCAGATGTGGCTATTGGATAGCAAATTATTGCAATATTCGCATCCGCATCCGCATCCGCAACCACAAAATTATAATATTATTTTTAGATATCCGCATCATATTTTTACTAACCGCATTCGCGTGATTATTGCGGTTATCATCCGCTATCCGCATATTATGTAATGAGCAAATTTAGTTTTTTGGGTTTTTATTATGGCATATTTTAAACAATTTTTAAAATAATTTAAGTCCATTTTTAATGTTTTGAGCTTGTTTAAAAAAAAATTAAGCTTTAATCTATTGAAAATATATTAATTTTACATTCATTTTACCTTTTTAACAAAGTGTTATTTGAGAAAGTAACACAGCTAATCAAACGAATGTAAACATAACATATACAAAATTCAAAACGATGTCATTTTAGTATTAAACACAAAAACAACGTTTTTTTTAATGAATTTATTAAATATAGTATATATTATATATAAAAGGTATGCGGATGCGTATCCGCATATCATAAAATAGTTTTCTGCATCCGCATATGTAATTAGTTGTTTTTGCTAACCGCATATGCATCTGCATCCGCGTGTGAGCATAGCTAATAGTTAATAGCGGATAGTTGTGGATAGTGAATGCAGTGGCAGTTAATATCCGCTCCTGTAATACCCCGCCTTTTACAAAAAAAAAAAACGTAAGTAATCATATTTAAATAATTACGTGACATTACTACATCAGAGACGATAAATCTCGTAGCCGAAAAATATGTATATCTTCTTTTCTTTTTCTTTTTTTAAACGAAATGGACAATTCCCTTATAACACGTTAGAACTTGTCTAAAATACCTTAACATACATTAATATGAACAAAGTGTTTCACATAATAAATACACATCAAAAGTGATAACATATGTGCCACATGTGACATTGATATTACGTAACCATTTTTTATAATACAATCTATAAAATAAAACATTACATATCAAATGAACGTGTAAAGATAAGTCCTGAATATATATAAAAAGATAGACTAAGCAAAGTAGTCCATCACACAAAAGAAGCAGTAGATAGCCTCATCCTCATATATCAGGATCGATATAAGGATCCTGATAGTCTTGATACTCCACTCCTTCCATAACTGCACACAAGGATGGAGCCATGAATTAATTTGGGGAAGGGCCAAATTAGTTTATAAATATATTAAAATAGGAATAGGGGTCAAAGCATGAATAAGAAATATATAAAGATTGAAGATGAAATAAATATATAAAGACGAAATTAACATCAATTTAGTTTTGACAAAAATAAATAAATAAATAAACAAAAGAAAATATAAAAAATATGTGTTTTATAATACAATAAATTTCAGCCAAAACACCTATCAAAATGGAACCCGTTGTATTTTTGAATCCCGAAATCCATCTATGATTGAATCTATGCTAATTGTTGCGGCAACTTCTCTCAATTAGAGGATTCATCAGAAACTCATCTCCAATTTTGTTGCAAAGCCTAGTTTTGACAATATTCATGGCTGAAAATGTTTGTTCTATAGTTGTAGAAACGAAAAGAGTAAGCACAAGTAGAATAACTCGAAAAACAAGTTGGTAGATAATTAATTTTCTGGTACTAACCAATCATTGGCACGATTTAGAAATATTTAACAGTGCTTGGAAACTCGAATATTTAACTACATTATGTTTATAATGGTTAAGTTCTATTTCCAATTGTTCATTTTCAAGATCAATAAAGTCTTACGGATAAAACTTGTTTACCTACTGACAAATATCATCAATTTTGAAAGATTCACGTGCGGCTCGAGGATCAAGAGCTGAGCCGAGAATAAGCAACACCACTGCATGTATGCTCACTAAACCGGCGATTTAATTATTGCAATTGAGAATCTATTGAGGCACAAAAAATATCCACTCAATAATGTTGCTCAATTGTAAAGTCGGCTTGTTGATGGTGAGCTCAACCTCGCTTCTCAACATAACAAGTATTCATATCTGGAACATCTATATTGTGTTTCTCGCAAAATGACTTGACATTGGAAAGTAAATCATCCCATTTATCATCTCTATATTGTTGGATATATGCTTTAGTAGATAAAACAAGATTCATGACACTTAAAATGTCTTAAGATTTTGATTGCAATTCTTAACATAAATTATAACACCCTAATAATAATAATAATTATTAAAATATTTTAAGATTTGATAATTAGTTTAAAAAAAAAAAAAAAGAGAGAGAGAGAGTCAGATGGACGTGGGTTATTTTTGTTTAGCATGAGATATATTAGCATGAGATTTTTTTTCTGATTATCTATGGTTGTCCGTGAATGCCGGGATCTGCAAGCTTTCTTTTTCTGTTTAATCCTTATCTCCCACCGTCCCACGTTCGCAACTTATCTAAGTTATATAAACCCTTGACTCTTACTTCTTCTTCATCACCTCTTCACTGAACTGAGAAAGGTTGCAAAATCAGAGCAAAAACCAGCAGGTAATGTCTTCAGTTTCAGTACATTTCGTTTTGCTCTTTAGTCCTTTATTAATCTTGGCATGTGTATATTACTTTTTGTATTTTATTCTTTATTTTGTTTTCTCTTCTTCTATAAACGTGCGGTACCTGCAGCTTTTGTTTTTTCTTCTTTCTTTTTCTCCCTTCTTCTTTCTTTCTTCTTCTTCTTCTCCTTCTTCTTTCCACTCCCGCATCTGTTTCTTTTGCTTTTCTTTTTCTTTTTTTTTCTTCTTCTTTTCCTTCCTCTTTTCTTCTTCTCTGCATGTTTTTCTCTTTACACAATCAGAGAGGGAGACGAGAGGAGTGAGTGAGGGAGAAATGGGTGTTGACCGTGAGAGGCAGGGGAGAAAGGAGGGAGACCCAGCCGGTGGGTGGGCCACCGGACTAGGCGGATGACGCCGCCGGACCGGCAGGCCACATCCGAGGTTGATGGCGAGCTCAACCTCGCCTCTCAACATAACGAGTATTCATATCTGGAACATCTATATTGTGTTTCTCGCAAAATGACTTGACATTGGAAAGTAAATCATCCTATTTATCATCTCTATATTGTTGGATATATGCTTTAGTAGATAAAACAAGATTCATGACACTTAAAATGTCTTGAGATTTTGATTGCAATTCTTAACATAGATGATTAATAATCTGCATTGTTTTTTTCATGGGATACCAGATGAAGACAAATTCAAATGAAGGCCACATTTAATATCCCCCTCCCCTCTCCTTATGGGAGAAATTTTTTTGTTGAGTGAAAGTAAAAAATGATTGATGTGATATAAAATATAAATAATTTATATGGAAAAATTTTGTATGGTAGTGGGTTTTTTATTTAAATAATAATAAAAAATTGTTGATGTGATATAAAAAGTAAAAAATGTTAAAAATGTTTTGAAGTTGATATTTTTTGGGGGAAGTGAAAATAAGGAGAGGGGGAGGGGAAGTGAGTTATTAAACGGGACCGAAGTCATTACTTGATAAACTGAATATGCTTCTGCTCGTTGCGAAGAAGTAATTCCCACATCAATTATTTTAAGAACTTCACAAGCTTGACTAAAACTTTTGATCAAGCTAGAAACTGATATCAAGTGAGAACTCCAACGAGTATCTTCAGCATGTTGTAAATTACTAATTTGATTAAGTCTCATTCCACTCTGAATCTCATCAATTTCAATCAGGTAAGCAATTTCAACAGTTTGGACAATCCGCAATTCTTCAAATAGATTGCACGAGGCACAACGATATTGACAATAAAAGTCAAATTAGTAAAAAATTGATGGGCATGAATAACTTCCTTTGATGCCAATTGCAAACAATGTGCGAAATAGTGAATGTAGTAGGCATATGGACAATCATTTGAAACCAAAGCTTGCAACCCATTCTACTCACCTCGCATGTTACTTGCGCCGTCATATCCTTACCCTCGAATATTTTCAATCGCTAACTTATGTTGAGACAATACAAAATATATACTATTTTGTAGGGTTACTGCCGCAGTATTAAAGATATGAACAAGCCCAAAAAAGCGTTAATGCACAAAACCATTTTTGTCAACAAATCTTAAAACCTATAGCCATTTGCTCATTCATTGACTCATCACGAGCTTCATCAACAATTATGTAAAATTTTGCATTACCAATTTCTTTGCGAATTGTCCCCTTCACTTTGGTTGAAAAAATATGTAAAATTGATTAGACATTTACCTTAAACCTAATAACTTTAAACTATAGAAACTAAAAATAGAGTTGTAGGGGCTCGCCAAAGGCTTCTGTACCCTTGCTGCCTACAGCCAACCGAGAGCGAGATCCTTTCTACTGGACCGGCCGAATGAGAAAGAAACAGAGTGAGCGTTTTCTTCTTTAAAAAGAAAGCAAACTAAAACAAGGGAGAAGCAGTGGCTTACCGAGAGAGAGAATTTTTTTCTGTTTTCCTTTTAAAGGAGATGCAACCCGTGAGACTCAGAGATAATTTTTTTCCAAAAGTTTTATCTCCTGTTTTAGCCGAGGGAAGGACTGAGAAGAGCTCTCCCTTCCAGTTTTTAAGAAGAGAGTAGGCTGGGTATTTGCACTTCATACTGTCGAGAAAGAACAGAGGAGAGAAAGCTAGTGGTTTCTTTTTCTTTATTTTATACTTTATGAGAAATAGGTTGCAGACCAAGAGAGGAGCAAAGGAGAGTTTTTAGAGGATTTTCTGAGTTTTGTTTCCTGTTTTCAAGTACTATCCGAGAGACACACCAAGAGAGAAAAACGGAGTTTTCTTGCTGCAGACAGAACACAGTAACACACAAAGAGATGAGGAGATAGTTTCTTTTATGTTTTTGGGCTCTGGCTGAGGGGAAACAGAAGGGAAAGAGGATGTTTCCTCTGGTTTTATGCACATAACCGAGAAGAAAAAGAGTTGCAGAGAAGGATTTTGAAAGAGAGAGAGCTTTGGTTCTAAAGAAGATGAGCAAACGATTGATGCATGGCTTCTATTTATAGAAGCCTTCGATGGTTAGATCACATACAAGTGGTTTGTGATCGGTGGCTGGGGAGAACACAAGTGTTTAGTGAGCTGTCCAGCAAGTCATCGAAGCCTTAATCACCAAGATAAAAATCTATTATCTACAACTAAGTATAAGTCAAGTTTTTATTTATGGAAACTTGATTTCTAACTATATATTAGACTCGAGGTTTCTCATTTAATTAGTTTAGTTAGTCTTTCTGGTAGTCAGAAATCAAAAACCCACGAACTGGGTTCGTGCATGGAGGAAAATATCAGGATAAAATTGAAAGACGTGTTACGTGCATGCTGCACTCTGCAATCCTATGTCGATCGATCTCTATTTCTGGGGGATAAATCACCATTTTTGGGGAATGATCGCTATCGATTTGAACAATTATTTTTTATTCGGTTGTATTATATATACACACGCATATACACACAGATATAATTTTTAAGTAATTTATTTTCTCCGGCATTACAGCTCAAATGTATACCCCTAATAAACATTATCAAGAATAAAAGCAAAAATATAGCATTCAAGGCTGTAACTTATGTAAATAAGTCATAAACTAAACTACGTAATTCTTGTGTGTCGTTCAATCTTCTTCTTTCTCTCATTCTTTGTTAAATCATCACTTATTCCAAAAGTTTAAACTAAAAAGAAGAGATAAATTTGATTATTTAATCATACTTAACACTCTCCTTCACTTGTGGATTCAAATTCCGTTTTAATATGTTTTAACACTCCCTCTCACGTGTGGGTTCAAACTCTCTTTTACTATGTGAGGTCCAAGACGTAAAATATTTAATTGAAATATGAGGTAAATAAAATAGATATGATTTTAACTCAGTACTTCTAATATAATACAATGTTAAATAATTACTTACCTCAAAAATTAAAGATAAGAAAAAGAGATAAATTTAATTATTTAACATGTGTGACACTCCAAACATTCTTGCACTATACGTAATTACAATTTTTTTTTCTTTTCTGAAGGAATTGGATTGCAAAAAATCATTGACCAGGCCCAGCTTCACCACCTTAACCGTTGACCATACACATTCACCGTCTGAATCTCATCTCACGACACGTGGCATCTCCATGAATAGGTGCGCAACGTAGGATAGTCTCCTCAGAAGGCATTAATCAATCCGGCGCAAGGCAATATTCACACGTGCGCTCGCCAATCTCCTGATTTTCTCAGAAACTCGCACGCTTGTGCTCTCTCTCTCTCTCGCTGTCGCTCTGCTAGTGCTCGAACAAAGAGCCTCTCTGTGAGATCTCTTTTTATCTTTAATTTTCGATTTTATTCAGTTCATTTATTTCATTTAAGGCATCGGAGAATTTATTTTCGTTCCATTTATCCGATTGTACTTTCCGTTTGGTTCCCGAGAAAACTGAGGAAAATTAAGAAACACAGAGATTTAATACTTTAAAATTCTATTATAATTTCTGTAGTTTAGCGACTTTAATGCAACATAGCAAACCTTTTTATTTTGTTTTTTTTTTTTAATTTTGTTTTTTATTAATTTTTTCTCTATTTGTTTGGTTTTTCGTGTTTCACTTTGCCCTCTGTTTGGTTGCTGAGAAAACGAAGGCGATGGAAAGATGTGAATTTTAAGTTACTGTTATTGTTGAATTGAAAAAAGGTTACCATTTCGAGTTAATATTTGTTCCATCGGTACCAGGCAATCATATTAGTATCAGTAAAGACTAGAGAGTAGGTGGAGATGTCAAAGATTAATAGTAGTTGTTATGTGTTTTGGTACCGTGCTTTCTAAGCTAGGAAAATCTTGCAAATTGAAATTCATGTTGGCTGTGATGGCATTTTTCTGTGCCTTTTGAATTCGACAGTATTGTTTCTAGGACTCTAAAGAGTATTCAGGAGTAGTAGGAACTCTGAAATGTGCTCAATTGGGAATTTCAGATAGCTAACTCTATTGTGCATTAGCCGTTGACCATTGGAAAAACCTACATTTAGTCTAGTTTCACTTCGCAATGTTTCATATAGTAACTATTTGTGATAGGATATACGGAGTCCTGATAGATCATAACCAATGGTGGCAGAAACCAAAGGCTGCTTTAATGTCATTGGTAGGTGTTGATGTACCACTCCCTTGAAAATTTGAAATCCTTGTAGGTTTTTGCTTCTTAGAGATGTCCATGACAATAGGTTATACAATGAACTCTTCTTTAGTCACCCAAAGATCACTTGCAAAATAATTTCTCTTTTCGCTTCTCTGCTTTCTGTTCTTATCTTCATCATGTACTTGTTAGTAGTTATACTTTTTAACTTTGGGAATTCTTGAGAAAAGACCATAGAGTCAAACATTTAATATGTCTTCTGCTCTTTGTTTAGAATTTTTAGTAATCTAAGATGAATTCTTTGTAAGGGTTTTCTTTTAGACTTACTGACTGGAAGTAGAAGAACTTTCCACTATAAAAAGTGGAGTTAAGCTTTTGAGTGTTAACCCACCCCCCCTCTCCCAACAGCAACAACAAAAAGAGGAAATTTTATCTTATCACGAGTTTCCTTAATTTTGCTAAGGAGGAAGTTTCTGATACAATTGAGGCAAGAGGTTACATGATCCTTTTTATTCATTATGACACAAGGAGAGTCGCATTTGTGAACACAGCTCTTTTGGAGTCTTTTTGAGCTCACTGACAAGCCTAAACAAGCAAAGCTCAGGCCTTAAACCTGTATCATTCTTGAATGAGTTTTGAATTTATGCTGTAAATTAAACTACTTTCTGCACTTTAACCTTTGATTATACAAAAATTACGATTGAGGTATTCAAATGTTTTAGACGTTTGAGAAGGTCATGTGAATTTAGAGGAATACAGATATTGAGCATCTTGGGTGTTTTGATTGGCTTTTAATCTGGAAGAATATGCACTATATCCAAATATTTTATCATAATGCTGATTGACTGTATTCAGTTGAATATGGGCACCATATTTTTGAGAACTAATAACCTCTTTATAACCACTCCAAAATTGAGGGATTTCCTTTTTCATTGGAGATCAAGCTTCAGGATCCAAAGGTTTTGGACTCTGGTTCTGCTTAATTTTATGCTCAGCATTTTCCTGTATTCATCAACTCCTAGTCTAAGTATTAATTTCTAATTACTGGTAACTGTGGGTCAGGATGTAGGATTTCTATCCAGTTGACGTTCCCTCCAGACCTGTGCCTCCTTTCTGTTGGGTTTTTTTTTTTTATTTTTTTTGGGGGGGGGGGGGGGGGGGGGTTGGGTTGGGGGAAGGTTTAAACCTAGCCAATAACTTCCGACTTCCTTCAACCTCTGCTCCTAATCACTTTTGTAATCTTTTCCTTTGTGTTTCTCCTTCATATTTCCTATGTACTAGGAATTATCTTTCTGGTTTTAGTAATTCTATTACTTATCAACGGAATGAGAAATTGGCGTATTTTTTAGGATCATGAGTCTAATGTACTACAATTAAAATCCTCTTTCTTGAGATCTCTTTTAGATTGGGCTGAAATGTTTGTTCCTAATTTTCTTCCTATAACTTATAGATCTTGTTAACTTTTTAGATTTTTGACCCCATTAGAGTGGTGGCTTCTCTTGTATACTTTTTGTGTACACGAGCTTGGCTTCTCCTCTTAATAAAAATTATTATTCATAAAAAAAATATCTGATTTGTTTCGATCCATTTCAAATTTTAGTTTGTTTTTAACTATTCTTCGTTTATTGGAGGCTGTAAATTCCGTGGACACTTCTAAAACACTGAAGCAAACCATATAGAGGTAGTGGCACACCATAGATTATGTCTGACACTTTTCAAATTTGGTCTTACATAGGGTATCAAATGTGAGCATAACATTTTGTAGTTCTAGTTGTACTGCATTTAGACTCGTCATCTCATAGGTGCTTCAATAACGGGAGAAAGGAGAAATGTCTTCTTCTTTGACATTTAGTGTTTTGAACCTTGGTCTTACAATTAGAATGTGTGTAACATTTAAACGTGAATCATGGTCTGTGAGGATATGACCACATAAATAAGCATAGAGATAGACAACATTTAATTTCATTCAAAGATTAAGAGGTCATAAGGCAAGGGCCAATTAAGTAAGCTTTGTATGGTAGCAGTTGATTCTAAGTCAAGGAATGTGAAAGGAGGAGGGTGTTGATAGGTGGACGATCTGTGTAGAATTAGTTACATATCATGAATATGGCTGTGAAAACCTTGGACTTATGGGCTTTGGGCCCCATGAACACTTGGTGGGATTGATAGATGACTTAGCAGGCTCAGTTGAGCATCAGGAGCCTTTGTTAATTGTTAACTGGAGGAAGCTTAAGATGAGCCTTGGCAAAGTGAGATCTCACCTTGGCTTTTCTGAGCTTGATTATGGCTATTCTTTTCTGGTGAATATTTGAAGAAGCAGGTTTCTTGAATTAGTTTGAATTTTTTTTCCTGAAAAATACAAGGGAATGGTTTTGAAATGCCATACATACACCCATCCTTTTCTTAACGACTTTAAAGATGTATATCCACTTGGTGCTTGGTAATTGCTCGATGATCTCATTACTGATAAAGAATTGGATTCTCTGTTATTTTTTCATAGTAGTATTCCCAAATTTAAAAATTTAAAATTTTACTCATGGTTTCCTAGTAAAGAAAATAATTTGCATAGCTTATTGTGCATTTTCCCATCATGAAAACTTGCCTGCACTTTCTTGTAGGAGCTTTTTAGTTGAACTGAAAGATGGAGCTAGATACCATCAGAGATGCATTTGACCGAATTTCTAAGAAGCAAAAGTTATCTTCTTCTAAATCCCAAGAAGTTATTGACCTAGTTGGCCTTGAAGTTGAACAGGCGTTGGGAAACATCCAGTCAGCTCATGACATCGCCTCCTCCCCTGTTGATCAGAAGTCCATACTCACATATCTTAAACTCAAGCTGAATGCAATTGCTCCTCTCCACCAGTTAGAAGGGTCACAGAAGGAACTAAACTTAAACCTTAACAAGTACCAGAAATTACTTGAAAAATTCTTCAATCCTGACATATCAAAGGCATATAGAAATGTGGACTTTGACTTCCACATTGTGAATCAGATTGTTGCAGTCCATTTCTACCGGCAAGGCTTGTTTGATCTTGGTGATAGCTTATTAAATGAAGCTGGAGAACCAGAAGCAACTGCATTAAAATCTCAATTCTTGGATTTGCATCAGATAATTGGGGCTGTAAGAGTTAGAAACCTTGAGCCTGCTCTGAAGTGGGCCTGTACAAATCGTGAGAAGCTGAAGCAGAATAGTTCAAATCTTGAGCTTAAACTTCACAGGCTGCAGTTTGTGGAGATTTTACAGAAAGGAACCCGAACCGATGCACTTAACTATGCCAGAGCTTACCTTACCCCATTTGCTTCCCTTCACATGGAGGAGATCCAGAAGCTTATGGCTTGCCTCTTGTGGGTAGGAAGGCTTGACAGCTCCCCATATCACGAGATCACTTCTCCAACCCATTGGGATAATTTGTCTGAAGAGCTGACCCAGGAATTCTGCAGTCTCTTGGGGCAGTCCTCTGTGAGCCCATTGACCGTGGCGTTAGCGGCTGGGGTTGAAGGGTTGCCTACTCTTTTAAAGCTAGCACATGTAATGTCTGCAAAGAAGCAGGAATGGCTGGGAATGAAACAGCTGCCAGTGCCAGTTGAGTTGGGGAAGGAGTTTCAGTTTCACTCGATATTTGTTTGTCCTGTGAGTAGGGATCAAGGCAGTGAAGAGAATCCTCCAATGCTGATGCCGTGCTTGCATGTTCTTTGCAAGCAATCAATCATGAAGCTATCAAAAAGTAGCACGCGAACGTTTAAGTGTCCATATTGTCCAGCAGAGGTTTCAGTCGCACAGTGCAGGCAGCTGTATTTCTGATGTGAGTTTCTGAATCTCTCTCTCTCTCTCGGACTAAAGAAAATGTCGTGGCAATGATGTGTTTGGTAATGGCTGATAGTGCATTGCATCTGTGGTTTACTATTATGTATATAGAAATTCTTTCTAGATTCCTTTGTGGTTTTTGAAAGACCAATTAATTAAAGAATAATTTAGACAAGTTGTTCATACATTATTATAGTGAGGTGGTGACCTTGGTTCACTGATCTCGTCGTTTCTCCATTGGACAAAGGTCAAGAGGGAAGACATGCATCAACCTTTCAGGTGAAACATGCTTGATTTCAGCTAAGTTTCCTTTGTATCCAATGACAATGGGAAGGAGCATTGTCTCCGCTCTTATTATCATCTATTCAAAATTCTTCTAATTCCTTTTGTGGTAGCTGATTCTGAATTTTGAAGTCCTTAATTACTGTAATTAGATCATTTAAGCTTTTGATCCGGTTAAACGTGGTCAAACCCGGTTGATATTTTGTGACACATTCAACCCGGTTAAGGTGGAGCTTCTATTCCGATTATTATCGGAGTTGCAGAAAGTTGTACTTCTCCTAGTAGGCCTCCTCCTATTTAAACAACTTACCGGCAAGAACATTGTCCCTGGCTCGGAGAAAGCCACCACTCTCAATGTACCAAGACTCTGCACTTTTCATATTTACGGATGTTTTCAAAATATAAAAGAGAAGAATGAATCCTCCAAATAAGCCAATGCTGGTTAAGATGGCAATTTTGAAGGTAATAATAACCAAGGCTCAAGATTAATCTAGTTGATCAAGAACAGCCTGAGCTCACCCTGTATAAATTTGATTCGAACGTTCACTAAACAAGTCGAGCTTGAACAATAATTCAATTTATGTAAATTTCTTAGTGTTTGGCTTAACAATTTTATGCAAAATTGAAATCTAATTCGAGCTCTAGTTGGGCTTGTTTAGTTAAATGAGCCAAATTCAAATCGAGCCTGAACTTGTTTGGGTTTCCCGTGTTTGGCTACAGCTTCGATAAATACATTTTTAGGACATTGGAATTTCCACGGATTGGTTCAATTTGGTTGGAACTAAAAGAAAATAAATAACACCTTGGGCAAATTTTCTATTGGAAAACAGTTTCCGTCAAAATAAAATAACAAAGCCAAATAAATATTCTCCGTCATAAGCAATTGCGAAATAAACAGAAAAAAATAATCAAAAGACCATATTACATACACCAACCAAAAAATTTCTTTCATTAAACTTCTCTCGTTTGAAATTAATCAACCTTTTTTCACCTTACATCCCCATTTTCTCAATTGAATGCAATGCTCAATAAATGATTAAGCCCCTAATTAAAAAGTGAAATAAAAAATAAAAAAAGGCTTGAATTTTTTTTTTTTTTTTTTACTTGTTTTGTGAAAAACCCATTATCCTCTGCAACCCAGGAAACAACAATGAAGGAGAAGACGTTGAAGAAGGGTTCTCTTCCTGCAAATATTCCTCAACCATCTCCTTCACAGACCTCGCAGACAATGGATGAAAATTCGCACTCCACTCTGTAACAAACCCTTTAACCAAAACCAATCTTTCCTCTTCATCCATCTTCCTCCACTTCTTCTTCGCCTCGTCTCCTTGCAAAGCCAGGTAGTGGCACAGCTCTGTGAACAGGAGCTCTTTGCTCTTCTTCATCGCCTCCTCTCTCTGCGCCAAATGGGTGTTTATCTTTGCCACCTCCGAAGCCAAATTTGATGAAAGCTCTGCATCGCTGATTTTGTTGACGCATGAGATTCGGGTTCTGGGTTTGTCGCTCAAAAGGGTTGTGGAGTGGAAAGGATGGGGGCGGAATTTTTGCTCTCGTGGGGTGATTGTGGAAAAAAGGAAAGGAATTCTTACAGCCATTTGAGAATTTGGTTGGATTTTTGGAGAGATTTAGAGGTTTTGAAGTTGAAACAGTGAACTGTGGGGAAAGAGACGTTCCAGTTCGATTGTTGTCGGCCTAGGGCTTGGTGGTTGTCCTTGTTCTCACACGCTTTAATGGGGATATTTGGATGATGTTTACCCCTGGCTGCTCATTGGATTTACGAAATAGCCTACTGCTTGATGAATAACAAAAATCGGCAGTCTTAGGGCATTTCCGTCAGCTTCTCAACCATTTTCTCTACAAATATCAATTAAATATTATTTATTTACTTTTTGTTTACTGTTTTATTCTTGATTATTTTATCAATACTTTTTGCCAAAGCTTCATCAATGGGGATCGTATTCTCAGTCTTTCTTCTCCGGAGAAAATCCCGGTTTAAGCATTTGCTACATCAACAGCTCTTCCATCTACGCAAAACCCTCCTTCTACTCTCTCTCTTTGTCTGTGTATTTCAAAGCCCAGAAAAAGAAAACAATCTGACGCCAATGGCTCTCTCCAAGACTCCGGTGGTTGCTCTCATGGCCGTCATTTTCATTTTCACCGTGGTCTCTCTCATTGGAGTGGCTCATGCCCAAGCAGCCGAAGCCCCGGCGCCGACCCCCACCTCCCCTGCTGCTTCCGTCTCTCCGTGATTGGCATCGGCTTTCCTCGCCGCCGCTGCGGCTCTCGTGTTCAAATCTGCACACAGGGTCTGAGAGTGTCGTGCCGTTCATGACTTGGGATTGGGTGATTGGTTTCTTCTCGGCGTGGATCGTATAGGGTCTGCTTCATATAGGGAAGGTCCAGATCAACAACCTTCATTTCGCGATCGATTCGGCCGTGAACTCGAACACGTGATGGTTGCACCGTCGATTCGTGCACCGGCGGGTTGCATAGTGCCAGAGACGATCGGAGAGACAGAGGAGCAGTGATGCCGTGCGCAGAGAGGAGAGAGGAATGAGAGGAATGGAGAGATGCACAAGGAAATGAGGAGCAGAGATGATAGATGGCGATGAGAGAGAGGAGCAGTGATGGCAGAGAGAGAGAGAGAGAGAGAGGAAGAAATGCGCGGAGAGGAGAGAGGTCAATTTTTTATCATTAAACAATTGAGCGGGGAGTTAACAGTAATTTTATATGCATTAGAAAGTACTGTTCACTTTACTTTACGTGGAATAGAAAATTTTAAGAAAGCTGGAATGGTATTTTTATCATTTTCTTGAATTTTTTTTTTTTTTTTTTTTTTTTTTTTTTTTTAATTTAAGAAACAGAACTCTTATAAGAAAGAGATATTAATTCAAAACCATATAAATCAATCACAATTTTATGTATTTAATTAAACGGGTTAAATTTCTTAACTCTAACTTGTTAATTTCGTGTTGAATTCGTATCGAATTCATAAGTTGTGTAAAACATTGTTAACCCTAAACATCACATGTTAAGTTCGGGTTATATTGAAACATGAATATAATACTATATAAATTAATTCTAACTCAATCCATTTAACTAAACGGACCATCTCTCGTGTCAATCTTCTATAACACCTATACAAGATCTGCTGGATCTTTCAGCCATGAGATTCTCTGAAAAAAAATAAAAAAAGAGAAGAAGAAGAAGCATGATTCTGACTACATGCAATTTGCTCTGGCAACACAATTCTGATTCTTGAGGGACTGTGACAGACTCTGAAGCACAAAATCAAACTGCTGTAAAAAGTTTATAGTAAACCGAAGTGATATATCATTGCCTTAAACATATCCATGACTGAGATAATCAAAGAGGGCAAAAAATGAATAAACAAATAAATAATCCCCCGAGCCTTAACTATCATCACCTCAACAAGAAAGGCCTCACCAAAAGAAAATGAAAAATGACATTAAAAGACAGTTCAGGCTAAGAACCCATGTGTACCCTTTTTTTTTTTTTTTTTTTTTTTTTTTTTTTGGGTACAATGGAACATCTATATCTCGTCACCATCTGCCATAATATACAACCGCCATATTACTGAAATAACATGACAATAAAAATCAACCCTTAAGTGCTAATTGAAGAGCTTACTTATTTCAATTGCCACATCATTAAGTTGTGTAATAGTCATATAACAATCTATCAAATATCATTGCTCTTTTCTTTTCTTTTCTTTCTTTCTTTTTCCATCAAAAAGCACTAATGTCATTCAAATCTCCGTTCAGACTGCCTTAGGGTGCTCGTTTGTACCCTGAAACTCAACTTGTCAGATCTTGGTCTATTGCAGGCATGGAAGAAGCACTCAACATCTTCTACTCATGGAGTTGTTAAATGTTTGCAGTTTGAAGTTTTAAGTAGACATATTTTTCACTGTTATCATCCTGTCTCCAAGCTATAACGGATCAGTTCTGACAAGATATCAACCCATGTGTCAGGAACACCAGGTAAGCACCAGTGCATGCAGTCCTGACCCCAGATTGCCACTGCATCCTTCTTTCCCAACCAAATTGCTGGATGAGCATCTGCTCTGAACTCACTCAAATGAGTCAGATCAAGCAGTTGAATCTCTGTGCCTAGCAAAGCTTCTTCAATCAGATGATTCAGTTGTCTCGCTTCTTTGTTCACACCATTGTTCCTGGGATCAAACCACAAGTCAAGCTGTCCAGGTATGAGGATCTTATTTGCACAAGAAGAGGAAGAAGGGGGAGGAGTTGGGAAGCAACCCAGTACATGTTAACAAAAAACCTTGAAAGAAATTAGAAGGCTCTGAATATGATTTTAACATGAACCAGGACTAATATTGGTAGTGTGGATAGCCATCATCTACTCATACCTGGAATTCCTTAAGCGGCTCATTGAACAAGCAGCTACCATTTTGATTCCAGTCGCCACCATAAAAATGCCTTGGTGATTGCAAACGCCAGAACTTGATTGTCTTGCTAGGAACTTCTTTTTGAACGTATGAGACCATATTCTCAAGAACAACTTTAAGTCCATCCAACATCCCAATAGGAGGAAATATTGGTTCCCCCTCACGATAGAAGACAAGAGGTGTCTCTTTTGGGAATTTATCATGACCCCACCTATTTCAAGGCCAGATAAGAAAGCGTATTCAGACAGCTAAGAATGTATAAGACAGCACAGTTTGCAGATCATCTCAGATTCTCAAGTGGCGCCAATTGAAAGTCTTAAATGTCTTTAAATTAACTAGAAATGAAATCTTACCATCTTAAAAACTCTGAATTTCTTGTGCTTTTTTTTTTTTTTAATTATTTATTTATTTTTTTGTCTCTAAACTAAGTCGTCTTCCTCCTTTTCTAGATGATGTACTATACTACTAATTGGCTTCCAGCTTTATTCTTTTTCTTTCTTTCTTTTCTACTTATACCCAGATCATTTGTTTTTATTTATTTAACTCTTTAAACTACTTAGGCCTGCCAAATTAACGTCTTCCTTACAGACATTATCTCATTTGATTTCATTTCTAGTTTAGACACCTCAAGTGAATATGTAAGAAAAATTAAACTATTAACGATGGAGAAAAAAAAAATTAACACTTGATGGTAAAATGAAAATGCATCATGCCTTTATTTTGGTTGCTACACAAAAATAAATGGTTTTTTCTCCACACATAACAAAGTCAAGCTTTGAGCTTAACACCGAGATAGAATACACCTACTTAACAAGGATATCCCAGTGGACATTGATGTTTAAAAGAGTCCAAGGAGTTTGACTCAGAATCTCTTGAAAACAGGTTGATTAAAGAACAATTGTATGCCACTAAACAAGACAAAAGTAAGAGTATCATTACTTGCTGCCAATACTCTCACAAAAACATGAAAACTGTAAAGTACATTCTAGTTGTGACCTCCCCAAGAATGCAGGTATTTGAGACCAAAAGGCCTTCTTCATCATGGATTAACATTCCATTATACATCAATGCACATGAAGTAGGAAGAAAAAAGAAAATAGTTCTGACAAACATCTTTGAATTAGCATAAATAAAAGGGATATTACCAATGGCCGGTATTGAAAACAAGGACATCATAGAAGTCAGTGATGTTGACCCAATCATCTGCAGGAATATCAACGTCGACTCGATATATTCCTTTCAGTCCATTCTGATTGCCCACTGTCGACTGTTTTGGCTGCCACCTTTTTTCAATCAGTTTTCAGCAAGTAAGGTTGCCATTTTCAAAATTTATAAAGATGAAAATGCAACATAAACTACGATAGTTATTAAGATTTTGAATCAAGTTTCAGGTTAAGGGAATCATCAAAAGATTCAAAACCTTCAGTCATCAAGTCAAAACCAAGGAGCAGAATAGGCAACAAAAAAAAACCCGAGTAAGAAAGAAGCAAAAAATTTCAGTCACTTATCTCAAGTATCCAATTCAGAAAGCATCCAGGCATCCATCAATAAGAATATGTATTGATCACAATGAATAACACCACAAACATGCAACTATGTATTAGGTCATTCTGTCAATCAAAGGTAACATTAACTGATAAAACCATAAAATTAGTAAAGACAACTTCAAAAATCAGAAAACCACTGCAACAAAAGGATGGGCACATAATTAGATGAGAGATTGCATAATGAGGGTCCATTACAACTTGCACTCCTATTTAACTGTTAATTTTTGTGATCTATCGATCCTTTTCACAAGTCTAATCATAGCTTAAGTTCAAAAAGAAGCCAAAAATATAAGGCCCAATATTTTATTGAACGGTTTTCGACAATCAGATTCAAATAATAACAATCACACAGACTTTATTGAAAAAATAAACACAACACTGTAAGCAACAATTTCAACCAATCCACACTGATCTCCACATCTAACCACCCGTTCAATTGATCAACATTTCAGAATTATTCTCGTTCAATATAAATCTAGAATTTTGCTTTCTGTACGCTTCATCAATTACACAAAAGGGCCATTTGGAAAAGAATTGGAAAACAGGAAAGTGGTACCATTTCACACTGTTATCAACGGAATTCTAATGTACCTATACATTTCTAAAACCAAAGTCATCAACAAAATGATTACATGTCCACTCCTGAAATCCTAATGTGAGACTAAGCAATTGAATGATTTTTCTTTTTCTTTTATCATGATACACACCCACATATATGCTATATACGTTTGTTAATTACAATCCATGTCGATGTGAGTGATGTCTGCTACATCCATCTGATCTCTTAGGTGAATCATCAACATGAAAACCTCTCTCCCAGTCCACGAGTATTAATTTCACTAACTACAATGTCAATAACACTAGTACAACAATTTGTTTCACCCATTAGCAACCCATAAGAGCCACCACATCACACCAAAATTACAAGCACTGCACAACGTAAACACACACCACATAACAAGATAAACAAAAACAAACCCCAAAAACGTTCTCCAAAATCACCAACAAAATCTTACTTGTATTTGGCGAGCAAAACGGCCCGGTGATACGCCACCGTGACATTGAACTTGGGAAAATAAGCTCCTTTCCAAGCCCCTTTCCTCTTCCACTTCCTGGCACCCATGTCAGCCACTCTAAGCACACACAAGAAAGACACCAGGAAGTTCTCATTCAGCGAGTCGCCAACAAACCCAATATTCCTGTTCCTCATCAGACCCAGAAACCGGGCCGGATCAAGCCGAGGCAGAGCGCAGGATTCAGGGACCCATTTCCAAGAATTGATGAGACCCATGTTTGCTCTCTGGTTTCTGAGGCAGTTCCAGGCGTTTCTGTGGAATGGGCAGGTGTGGTCGTAGAGGGGTTTGTGGGCAGGGTCGAGGACCCAGCGACCTTTGAAGAGATTGCAGTGAGGTGGGGATTGGGAAGCGTGGTAAGAGAGGTGGGAGGAGTAGAAGCAGAGGAGAAGGAGGGTGAGGAAGATGAGGCATGTGAAGAAGGGCGAGAGGAGCTTCGGAGGCATTGTAGAGCATTGTCTAAAGCCCCCACACAGATTGATGCAGTGGCTTCTTGTTTACACACTACTCTTCGTCCGGAAGGTTTGTGCTCAATATATATTTTCAATTTTCATGTCCAGTTTGGTACGTTTTATTTTTATTATTATTATTTTAATAGATAGTAAATGGTAAAATTTAGAGCTAGCAATTTTTTATACGACTCTCGAATTTGACACGAATTCAATATAAAATTTAAAGGGTTAGGGCTGAGGAGTTTGATCCGTTTAATTAAATTGGCGGAATTAGGGTTGACCTATATAATCTTATATCCATATCTCGACACAACCCTACACGCGACATAATGACAGATAATTTTTTATAAGACCTGCAAACTCGACATGAAATTGGAAGGTTAGGGTTGATGAGTTTGACTTGTTTAATTAAATGAATCGGGTTAGGGTTGACCTATATAATCTTATATCCATAGTTTGACACAACATGACATGCGATATAATGACAATTAATTTTTGACATAATCCGTGAACTCGATACGAACCCAATAAAAAATTAGAGGGTTAGGGTTAAGGGGTTTAACTTGTTTAATTAAATGAATCGGATTAAGTTTAACCTACGTAGTCTTATATCCATGTCTTGAATTGAACCGGACACGCTAATACAAATTGTCATTCCTAATAAAAAAAAATTATATAGAAATGTTCTTAGTTTATATATAATAAGAAAAAAATAGTTGATTACTTTTTTAGTAAAAGTAATATCAAATAGCCAGCTTTGTTTCAAAAATTAATCGTAATTATATCTATATTGCCTCTAATAGCATGTGGTACTTCTGTTCATAATTTTAACATAGAGATACGTCAAACTAATTAATAACTGTTATTTGTCGCATATACCTCATTAATATTATTTAAAAAGTAAAAATAAGAACAAAAAATTGGAGTGGCTCGAGCCACTCTTTATTGCTGGCTGAAGGGCGGCCAAGGCAACTTCAATAGCCCTTGAGGGTGGGCAAATGTAACATCTTAACCTGAACTAGAGTTAAGAAATTCGTAATTTGAACCTTAGGGTTAGAAAATAAAAAAGTTGGGCTTAAAGGATGAAAATATGGACCCAAAACAAATACCCGACAGTTTTTGGAAACTTCACTTATCTCTAGGTTTATAGAATTAAATCAAACGGTAAATAAGTGAGATGTCATTTATATCTTTGAAAAATTTATAAAAGTATAAATTTATTTTTAGGGTTAAATACATATTTGGCCCCTGTACTTTACGAACTTTATTTTTTGACTTCTCAGTTTTGTTTTGTACCAAAATTGGTACCTGTGGTATGGAAAAAGACGGAAATTGTATCTTCATCAAATTTTTCGTCTAAAACTAACGTCCAGCCACGTCATCCTACAGGTGTCGGCGTACATGCGCTACACCTGTCCCCGTGGCACACCTCAACGTTGACGTGGATACCATTTTTTTTTTTTAATGATTTCTTATATATACAATAATAAAAATAAAAAAAATAAAAATAAAAAGAAATTTGGGGTGGCTGCCACCCCCATTTTGGCCAAGGGGGTGGCTGAGCCACCCTCAAGGTACCATTTCTGATACTTATTCAAACCATAGGGGGCACATTATGAAATTTATAAAACTACAAGGGTATATATGAGAAAAAAATTTGTGTTTAAGTAATTAGCAATCAACGTTGTTTACATTTAGTCATTTTTTGGGTTATATCAATTGGCCACGCATATAATTTTGTGTTTCTAATTGTTACACATGACTGATTGTGTTTTGTTTTGTCTTTTTTTTTTTTTTTTTTTTTTTCTTTTTTCTTTTTTCTTTTCTTTTCTTTTCTTTTGAAGGGTTCAATTCTGATCAACATGTTATTTTGATACATGACAGGCATACATGTTACTTTTGGTTCAAAACAGGCATACCAAATATACCAAATATTATTTGTGTATAGAGTACCATTTATGATATAATTACAAAACTAAAATACCATTTCTGGTACTTATTAAAACCACATGGGGCACATCATGAAATGTATAAAACCACATGTGTATATATTGAAAAAGAAATTGTAGTTTCTAATTTTAATGTTTTTTTTTTTTTTAAAAAAAAAAATTATAGCTGTGGTCCAGCCACCCCTTTGGGCCACATGGGGTGGCTGAATCACCCCTTGGCCAAAATGTGGGTGGCCGGCCACCCCCAAGGGCTAAAGTGAAAAAAAAAAGAAAAAAGAAAAAAGAAAAAAGAAAAAAAGGAGCCACCCCCATTTGGCCTAGGGGTATGGGGGTGGGCGTGGCCCATGGGAGTGGTCTCAAGGGCCAAAACTTTTTTTTTTTTATTTATTTTTTTTATTTTTCACTTTGGCCCTTAAGGGTGGCTGACCACCCACATTTTGGCCATGGGGTGATTTGGCCATCCCATGTGGCCCAAAGGGGTGGCTAAGCCACCGCTATAATTTTTTTTTTTTTCAAAAAAAAGAAGAAAAAGACCTTAAAATTAAAATCCACAATTTTTTTTTCCAATATATACCCCTATGGTTTTATACATTTCATGATGTGCCCCATGTGGTTTTAATAAGTATCAGAAATGTATTTTAGTTTTGTAATTATATCATAAATGATACTTTATACACAAATAATATTTTGTATGCTTGTTTTGAACAAAAAGTAACATGTATGCCTGTCATGTATCAAAATAACATGTTGATAAGAATTGAACCCTTAAAAAAAAAAAGAAGACAAAACTAAACACAATCAGTCGTGTGTAACAATTGGAAACACAAAATTATATGCGTGGTCAATTGATATAACCCAAAAAATAACTAAATGTTTGTTACTTAAACACAAATTTTTTTTCCATATATACCCCTGTAGTTTTATAAATTTCATGATGTGCTCCCTATGGTTTGAATACGTATCAGAAATGGTACATTGAGGGTGGCTGCCTTGGCCAAAATGGAGGTGGCAGGCTAACAGCCACCCCAGATTTTTTATTTTTTATTTATATTATTATTATTATTATTATTGTATATATAAGAAATCATTAAAATAATAATAAAAAAAGGGTAGCCACGTCAGCGCTGAGGTGTGCCACGGGGACAGGTGTCACGCATGTACGCCGACACCTGTAGGATGATGTGGCTGGACGTTAGTTTTGGACGAAAAATTGGACAGAGGTACTATTTCTATATTTTCCTATACCACAGATACCAATTTTGATACAAAACAAAACTGAGGGGGCAAAAAATAAAGTTCGTAAAGCACATGAGTGTCTAGCCTATTTAACCCTTATTTTTAATTCAAAAATATAAATTTTTTTTTTTTACAAAAAGTATAACAGAAAAAAAAAAGAAATCAACAACTGGTCGTGGGACCAACTCATTATATATAGGCTTGATCTCTATTAAAAAAATAAAAATAAAAATAAAAATAAAAATAAAAATAAAAATAAAAATAAAAATAAAATTGGAATAAATTATAAATTTTACTCACTACAAAATACAAATATCAAAATATAAAATAAAATAAAGACCCATAAAATTTGCATCTTAATGCCTATCCTGACTTATCGCTCAAGAGTAATTGTAAATGAACCCATAGAGGCCCAAAATTTCGAATACTTGGGCCAGGCCTAATTTAAGACGTTTACCGGCCCAATTTGTAAGTACTTTTTTAGTTCAGAGCCAACTAGTACCACATCGTTCAGTTGCAAGAGTGAAGATGAGTTTATAACGGGGAGCAGAACAGAGGAGTTTGTCCTTCGGGACATCCGATAAAATTGGAACGATACAGAGAAGATTAGCATGGCCCCTGCGCAAGGATGACACGCATAAATCGAGAAATGGTCCAAATTTTTTTTTTTCCTTCAAAATCAATCAAGGTATGGTTCTGGGTTTTGTTTTCTCGATCAAAATTTTCGGTGTTTTGAGAGGTTTGTGTCCAATTTTGAGCCCTGATGGCACCGCGACTGGCTGCAACTCTTCGTTGATCCGAATTCGTGGCAAGCATAGTGCTTGTTTGATGAAATGGGTGTGAGAATCTCGAATTGGGTTCCTGTCATTATGCTTATTTCTACTGAACTGTGTTTGCATTTTATTCCATCTGTTCAAGACAATATTCGAATTTATATGGATTCTTAGACCTGTTTTTGCTGTTGCCTTGTATATTCTGTCCCTAATGTTTTTAATCCAACTTATCTTCAGCCTTTGTTTCCTGGTGAAAGTGGAGTTGATCAACTAGTTGAGATCATCAAGGTGGGATTAATTTTACATTTTTTTCCACGTGTCTTTGAGAATATACTATTTACTATGCACATATTGGAATTCTGATTTTGGCTACTCTTCGGTATAAAAATTCCACACTTATCAAACAAAAAGATAAGGACTTGGTTTTGAACTATTTCTTAGACTTTACATTTCTGTTGAATTTGGCCATCCTGCCATCCTGGGGATCCATTGATTCAGGGAATTCTAATGTTTTCTGTAGATAATTTTTTGTTTTAACAAAAATAGAGATGCTTGATGTTTGATGATCCAACTCTTGTAATTTTAGCTAAAGGCTTTTGACCTTGTGTTTTTGGCAAATGGAAACAGGAAACAAAGGAGTACAAGTGCTTTCACCATTATGAAACTATAAAATAGACACTTTAATTGTTAAAAAAAAGTTCCAAAACACATATTTTCTTATGATACATCCACATATCATTTCTCTTTTTGAAAATTTTTGCAGTCTAAGTATTTAGGAACTTCTAAAAAAGTCCTGAATTATTATCTCGTGAAATTTAAACTTCTGTGCAGGTTTTGGGAACTCAAACCAGGGAGGTGATAAAGTGCATGAATCCAAATTATTCTGAATTCAAGTTCTCACAGATAAAGCCACATCCATGGCACAAGGAATGTCTCTTTCCCTTTCCTTATTCATAGCATGTTCACAATGTCATCAGTTATTTTCATTTCTTGGTACTTTTTTGAGTGGTATGTGTAAGTTGCACAGTTGTTAGAGGATGCTTGAGTGATTAAAGTGTTAAGATCACACATAATATATTGGGACTGCCGGACTAGACATTTTGTATGAGCAATATCCCACGTGTATAATAAGTGCGTAGGAAAAATTTACTGTTAGAACAGTTCTGGAAGGTGCAATGTAGGAAAAGAAGAAAGTATATAGTGTGATGATGGGTTGAGAATGTTAAGAAGTCCAGGAGGTTGCATAAATGCATAATGGGGCCTTGGCCATTGGCATGGGGAGAGAAGCAGTTAGAATATATTTTGTGGGTCATAACATTTAACTTCAAAGGTTGAATCAGCTTTGGGTAGGGCAAGGCTTGCGGTAGCTAGTCTAGAAGCCGGGAATCTTATGGGTTGTTCTCCTGGAAGAAATTTGATGATTAATTTAAGATAGCGTTTGATTTCTTCGGATGCTCATGTTAACCCATACATATTTAAAAAAATCTGCGTCATTAATTGAAAAATGAGTCTTTTCCCCTTATTTTCTTTCACGGAGTCCCACTGTTTATATTCATGTATATGCATATGTAAAGTTTTTGTTTTTGCTTTTTTGTATTTTCTTCTGTTCTTATAATATGCATATGGTTAGTAATTAAAATTGGCTCCTTCGAGTTGTTAATTCTCTGAATTTCACTTCTTTCTTTCTTTATTTATTTATTTTTATGAAATTGAAAAGAAGAAAAAAAAAATGAAGGAAACAAATATAAAAGTTGCTTGATTTGGCTGTAGTATTGTCAAACTTTGTACTTATCACAAAAAAAGAAGAAGAAAAGAAGGTATTGTGAAACTTTGCAGGGAAAAGCTTTATTTGAGGCAATTCACCAACATATAAGCCTTGAAACAGCATGAACATAATTTATGAATATAACAGAAAAAAAGGACCAAAAAAAAAAAAAACACGAAAGATCACTTAAGAGGAAAAGAGAAATCAAGTAGGAGAGAAATGCTGACAGGGTATATACCCTTATACTTTATGATCTTGAACTGGGTAATCCTTTTTCCCTTTTGTGTATTCATTTGGGGGATTTAGTAAAAGTTTGGATTCTCTTTATGTTTTTGAGAAAAAAAAAAAATTGTAATTCACTTCTTCAGTTCTTCCCCTGGGTCATGGAACTGCATACTTTACACAAGGCATAGTTGTGAAAAGAGTGGGATAGGTGATATCAATTAGAAGCATATATGCTCCTTTTCTGCTACATCTTTCATCATCATCACATGAAGCATGTTTCTAAAATCATGTTCTAGGAATGAACTTCTTTTGCATGAGTGCTTATGATTTTTTATTTATGAGGGGGGTGTCTCTTCCTGTCTTCCTATTTTCGAATTTTATTTCATGAAAATGCCGTTGATCGATGGTACGAAGCAAGAAGCATATTGCACTTTCAATATTTAACAATCTGCTCTTTGATGTTGTAGTGCTCATGTATGCATTCGTTAACCCGTTGAAATTATTTCAAACTGGTTTTGCCCTGGCTTCTCATGCCTCCCCATATCTTTCTTTTATCCTTATTGACAGAGCTCTCATGCTTGGAAGCAGAACTTGTTTATTATGCCTTTGAGTTTGCTTGCTGAAGAAGGTGCTTCTGAAGTTTTATTCCTAGACCACTATAATATTATTCTTTTTAGCTTCTCTTCTCATGAGCTAGCTAAACCTTACTTTGATTGTTCTTATAATTTTCCTTTTATTTTAATAGATGATGATGACAAAGATCAAGATTTGGATATGGAAATTATAGTTATGGTTGGCTGCATTTGATCTTGAAGGCCTACGTGGGCATGAAACTTGGAATAAAGATCCGCATGACAGCCTCCACATAGATTGCTGCCGGGGATCTGGATTGGCTGCTATTAAGTGACTGATAGGATCCATCCATTTGGCAGGTGCCTAGATAGGTGCCTAGACAGTCTGATATGTGGAGCTCCCTGTTTGGGCAGGTGGATCCTATCATAGCCCTCTTTCATTGAATGCCATAATTGGCTGCAATTCCGTCAGCCAATACTCATTCGGCTGTGGGACCTGTTTAGGGTCTGCACCCTCTTTCTGTTATGAGAAATGATTTTTACACTAATTTTTTACAACAGTCCCACAACAAGTTGATGTGGCTTGTAATATTTTATTATTTTTATTTTGTTTTGTTTTGTTTTCTTTTTATAAAAAAATAATAAAATATTACCAGCCACATCAACTTGTTGTGGAGTTGTAAAAAATGAGTGTAGGAATCATTTCTCTTTTGTTATTCATCGTCGGAAGACCACAGTGCGATCCACTGTACCATCAAAAAGAAATATCAAACTTTATAAAAATCTTTGAAAGGGTAATTTTGTGAAACACCAACAGAAAAAGAGTTTCTGAAATTATTTGTCAAGTTTGAAACAGTCAAACAAAAACGGATAGATACAGAGTATTTAGTCACACGTCAGATGTCAGCAGACATTTCGATCCCATAAGAATACCGTATAATTATTTGCATGGATATGAAAAAATTAGAAAAAGTAATTATGAAAGATTATTTATAAAATTTACTTGATCAAATAAATAATTGAATAATTCAATTTTTATTTAGTTAGATAAGTTTCGTAAATAGTTTTTCATAATCACCGGCTCAAATTCTTTTATATTCAGACAAATAATTATAAGAGGAATGTTAGACCTCTTTTTAGTGTTCATCTAAAAAGACATAAATGTAATTAAAAAAATTACATACATGTTATCAAGTTATTTAAAATAGACACTAAAAAAACACTAGAAAGATGTCTAGCGTTTCTCTAATTATAAATGATGTTAATCTCTTTAAACCTGCTCCGAGCAGAGGAAAATGTGAAGGGAAAAGCTCCGTGCACTCACATTGGTAGGATCTATGTGAGTGGATAGGTCCCACCCATATGAGTAAATTGTATACAAATTATGTACAACCTGTTGTGCAGGAATCAGTTCTCAAATGCGAATGTTTATTAGTTTTTTAATTATTAGTGTAATTCGGTCTTCGCATGGGCATAGACAATAATGATACGCAAAATGAGATTCGCCTGCCAAAATAAATAGGTACCCTCACATTTTTTGAAAGACGGAAATACCCTTCAACTATCCTGTGAAGCAAGTGGCAATGCAAGAAGAATCCAAGACCACTACCAATCAGGGGCAGTACAGACAAATCAACAGACCTCAGAGACGTCGACACTCGACAGACAGTCTAAGCTGACAGCTTCCATTTTTATTTTTTTTTTAATTTTTTTTTCTTTAAAAAAAAACGCTCGTCTACAAAGGCAAGAAACCAAAAGGCCACAAAGAAACAGCGGAGCACCACCCATGAGCATTTCTCTTGTTAATATTAGTCCTGTCAGAAATGATGGCAGTGGGAATTTTCTAAGATATCTTCCTTCCTCCGCTTGCGTTCTCCACAGGTCTCAGTCTCAGTCTCAGTCTCAGTTTCAGTCATACCCACTTCGATCTCGTCTCTCTGCCCTCTGCTTCTCCTCTCCCCCCGGTATACCCTAATGCTCACTCTAACAAAAACATGTATATACATATGGGTTTTGATCGATTTTTTGAATTATTTGATATGGCCCATATGGGTGTTTTTTTTTTAGTTTGTTTGTATTTAAGTTGCTATAGCAGGAGGAAGGAGGATCATTGTGAAATTCCCATGTGACTGAGATGATGTTTTGGTTTTCTTGATCTGTAAAGGTTTGAGTGGTATATTATAATTTGATTGAAGGTTATGGGATTCTTATGGTTTTTTTCTTTTCTTTTTTGTGCAATTCATTTAGGAGAGTTGTTGTTACCTGACCAGATTGTTTTTGACTTGTCCAGTATATATATGATTTCTAAAGCTCATTTGTTTAATAACTGTAGATCTTCTTTCTAGTCATATATGCTTCGTATCAAGTTGTAATTGATTAACTACATTTTCATGAGAGCTTGTGGGCTGTTAATTTTGGGGAATTGAAATTAAAAAGGAAGAAGTAATTGCTGGCAATGGTGGGAAAAGTATTGGAAATGCTGTGAAGAGCATACGTTTGAGGCATGATTTTTAAAATGTTGTGGACCTTTAGATGCTTTCAGTACCTACTAACCAGATTACCTCTACTATCATGTCAACTTTGGAAGGTTGTGAAAGCATGTACATTTTACAAAAGGGGAAATAAGGAGCGTTCGATAAAAGCCAACCATGTAAAAAATTTCGCATGTTGGTTGAGGCTAATACGCTATCACAGTATTCAGTGCTCTGGCACTTGAGTCGATTGAAAACATGGATAGGCCCTGCTTGGGATGTGTGAAGGAACCTTCACAGAATAACACTATTACTCTTCTATAGCTGCTAACTCAGTTTGTTTCTGAGATTTTAACCCCTTTGCCTCGATTTTCGTTTGACAGCTGCCCCTTCATTTCTCCTGGATTGTTTTTGTCATTCTTAGAATTGATGCTTATGGACTCTGCTCTGAACAAGATACTTTGTTGAGCTGTTTGTGCATTTAGTATACTTTCACCTTGTATTTGGTGGGCTACATCTTCAAGTCCTTGCTTTTAGAAGAAACCAAATTCTTTTAGCTCCAGCTGCCATAACATTTTTCTTTTCTTTTATTAGTTTGGTCATTCAACTTATGGCTGTGGTTACTGCGTTCTTCACTTGACTAATAACTGTAATGGCCTTTTCAATAAAAGGACATCTCTTGCTGCGCTTCTCAATTGTGGGGCATTATTTCTATCCAATGTTTCTTGATTTCATATTGCTCATGGTTTCTGACAAGAAATAAAGATAGTTTTCAAATTCCTTATTATCACTTAATTCTATGTCAGCTCTCCAAAGAAAATTTCTCTTTCTTTCTTTCTTTCTTTTTTTTTTTTTTTTTTTTTTTTTTTTTATTTACCACGATTTGAGTTTCTCTCAGACCCCTACCCTTGATATTGAGAGCTGAGCTAATATTTCCACCAATTCCCTCCTATGAATTTCTTCACTTAAAATCAGGCCCCGAACATCATCATACTTTAGTTTGAATTCCCTGAAGGCTCACCGCTGTTACGGTACTGCTCCAGATTTTTGGTAGAGAATACAAGAGAATCAACACCCTGATCTCATCATCAAATTCTATTTCTATAAAGCTCAACCAAGCTGTGACATTGTCAAACTTGTTCAAATTATCAGCAACCGAAGCACCTTCTGCCATCCTTAGATTGGACAAACTTCACATTTAATAAACTTTATTCGAGGTTGAAGGGTTATTATACAATTTTGAGAGGGCTGCCATGAGATCAGCCATGGTCTTCTCCGGTGCAATATTGACAACCACATTGTGAGCAAGAGTCAAATTTAATAACCCCCAACGCCTATCTATCAAGGAGTGCCCATTCTTCATCTTTAATCCCTTCTAGCTTCTTTCCTATAATTATTTTGGCAAAATCCTTACCCTAGACAACCTTAGGAAGCGGCATGTTATTGTGATAAACAAATGCTATATGTGTAAGAAGACTAGGGAGTCCGTGGATCATCTTCTTCTTCACTGCGACGTGGCTTCTGCTTTGTGGAGTTATCTCTCCAGTTGTTTCGGGATGTCTTGGGTTATGCCCAGACGGATTATCGACTTGCTTGTTTGTTGGTGGTCCTCTGGAAGGCCACAAAGCGCTATGGTTTGGAAAATGATGTCTATTTGCCTCTTTTGGTGTTTATGGAGGGAAAGAAACAATAGGAGCTTTGAGGATTTGGAAAGTACCTTGAAAGAGATTCTATCATCGTTCTACCTTACATTGTACTTTTATATTACAGCTTATGTCCGCCCTTTGTCTTTTAATTTTGTTACCTTTCTCGCTCGCTTTTCTCTCTCTTTTAGGTGTTTCATTTGTATATTCCCATTGTACTAAGGGGTGTTTTACGCTTTTTTAATGAGATTGGTTTCTTATCAAAAACAAGTTTAGATTTTTCTGATACAAATAATCTTCAATTTGCATCTCCCAAAACCCAAAATTTATACCATTTAACTTCTCAATCTTGACATTTCCATCTTCTACTGCCATCGTTCCCACTCAAAAACAAACTGGATCTTTGATACCAGTTGTTAGGAAATGAAAAAAAAAAAAAAATTGGTCACAAGAACTCAGAGAACAATCGCAAGCACACACACAAGAATGTTAGAGTTTAATGTAGTTCACCCAAACTTTAGGCTACGTCCACGGAGTTGCAGCAATATTTTATTATGATGATGAAAGAATACAAGAATACAAGTTTTTTTTTTTACTCTCACAAGCTCTCAATTTTCTCTTTCTCTCGTATCCTCACAATGGAAGTTTACAGCGAATACAAAAGTTTGCTTGACGGTGTTGCATCTCGCTTGAGCAACTGTCAAATGAAGTTCGAGCGAAACTACTACCGCAATCTCGCTCAAGCGAGAGTTAAGCGAAGTTTCTGCTTTGCCTGCAGACTACTCCCACGGACTCCTCATAGAGACCAAGCTCATCAAGTATCTCTGAGCCGAAGTGGATAATTTGGTGGTTCATAATGGTGTAATTCAGTGGAATGTTCTCTTCACGCGACAAATCCAGGATTGGGAGATGGATATGGTCTTTTCTTTCTTCGATCGACTATACTCCACTTCGGCTCGACATGGAGAGGGTGACAGGTTAGTGTGGAATCCCTCTAAAAAAGGTGTATTTGAGGTGAGATCCTTCTACGAAGAGCTTATTAGGAAAGATGGCCCATGTGTTCCATATTTTCCTTGGAAGAATATTTGGCGTGTTAAGGCTTCAACAAGGGTGGCTTTCTTCGTATGGTCAGCTGCTTTGGGCAAAATATTGACGCATGATAACTTGCGTAAGAGGAATGTTATAGTAATTGAGTGGTGTTGTTTATGTAAGAAGAGTGGGGAGTCTATTGATCACTTGTTGCTTCACTGCGAGGTCGCTCGGGATCTTTGGAGCTACGTTCTTATTTTATTTGGGGTTGAGTGGGTTATGCCATGAACGGTGTTGGAGTTGTTGAATAGTTGGGGGGCGGCGATTGGGTGTGGTCATGCTAAAGTGGCTTGGCGGTTAGCTCCTCTATGCTTGCTGTGGTGTATTTGGAGGGAGCAGAATGCTCGACTGTTTGATGATGTAGAGACATCTATGGTGGAGCTACGGAAGCGGTTGCTCAATACATTATATTTTTGGATAGCGCCCTATCATAGTTTAAGTGTTTTTACTTATGTAGACTTTTTAAATTTATTCTCTGTTCGTCCCTTTTAGGGGTTCTCTTGTATACTTTCCGTGTATAAGGGTTGCGCCCCTTTGCGCTTTTTAATAAATTGCAATTACTTATCAAAAAAAAAAAAGAAAAAAGGTATCTCTGAGTGACTCGAGTTAGTTGTTTCTCTTCTTAAACACGCTCTTCTGTTTGTCATTTCCTAGCGTATATATCTTGAAATGCTTGTCATTTCCTAGCGTATATATGAATATGGCATATGTGATTTTGAACATATACTATCTTGAAATAATATTTTCCTTGTAGTCCTACAAATAATTAACACTGCTTTATGCTCATGTATTTCATGTTTCTTACTTGAAAGGTAATTTGTTCAGTTGCAGATATGGATGGTGGTGGAGGTCCAAGTTTGTTTCCATTGCACCGATGCAAAACTCTTCATCTGGTTGGTATCCAAATTTGTTTCCCAATTATGTACAATGTCCATCATGGATTTGAAGCTGCTATACATTTTGTCTGAAGGACATTCAAGATTGCCTTCTTTCTTGGCTTTTGCTCGCAACTCAAGGCATTGTGGTCTTTTAAAACCAATACATCCAGGTGAGGCATGCACAAGGGATCCACAATGTAGATGGAGATAAGAGCTACAAAGCATACTTGCGTCCTGAATATTTTGATGCACACCTTACTCCACTAGGCTGGGAGCAGGTATAAAGCAAGTCATTACATGTTTATCCAGATTCCATGTAAAGTAGTTCCAAATTTTTTCCACTTGCTAGAAAGAATGTAATACTTCCATGAGAGAAATATTGTATGAGTTTTTTTTGCTATTGTTGCAGATTGATAATTTACGAAAGCATGTTCATGCCAGTGGGCTTTCCAAGAGGATTGAATTAGTCATTACATCCCCTTTGATGAGGTATTGATGTTGTCATTTTGTAGTCCTCTTGATAGCTGTTTGTTTATATCTTGTCGCATGTCTGTGTTTCAATCCAGAAACAGTTTGTCATACTTCTGTGGGTTTTCTTCGAGTCATATGCATTTCTGAGCAGCTTGGGCAGAATGCTTTTATTTTAATTGGTCTCTGGTAATTTTGGCTGAAGATAGTTTGGAATTCTTGTCACTGGAACTGAAGTGCAAACATTTATCTTGATTTCACTTTCTCTTTTCCTGATTGGTTTTGGATGTTGCCCTATAAATTGTTGTTCCGAATGTTGCAGTTTTGTTTGTGTTATAAATGATGCTGCTACAGCTGGAAAAACTGCTCAAATTTTGACTTTTGGACATTGACTTCATTGTCAATCATAACCGTAATTTTCATGTCCAACAGTAAATTCTTGTCTTTTATTTTACAATGAGATTCATAGACTTTGGTCATGTTTCCACCAGTTACGAAGATATACATTTCTGGAGAGCTATGGTGCGTTTGGGTATCGAATATTTCGAATATGAATAATATTCAGAATCTGATCACGGATTTCAAGGCAATGAAAATGTGTTTGGATGTTGAATATAATTTAGATTCTTTTGAATATGTGTTTGGGTGTTGAATTTGGAAGATTGGAAAAAAGTGTTTTATAATAGTATAAAGTGATTGGAAATGATTGGATTGTATGAAAAGTTGTGTATAATGATTGGTATGGTAAAAAATAATAATAAAAAATATATGATGGGTTTTAAAAAAGTGTTTTATAATAGTATAAAATAATTGGAAATGATTGGATTGTATGAAAAGTTGTGTATAATGATTGGTATGGTAAAAAATAATTAAAAAAAATATATGATGGGTTTATTCAAACTATTCAAACTTTATTAAAGTGACCCATGGATTTTATTCAACTTGAATCCGGGTATGGGTTTTTGAATAAAAACCCGGTTAGAATATTGAATATCACTATTGAATATTGAATATTGTTTTAATCCTTGTCTGAAAATGGATGTGCCCAAACACTCTTAATCAATGTGATGGATGAAGTCTCCATGTACATTATCTGGGCTTCAATTATGTATTTCATTTTTCTTCAAGCTCATGGACGGGCTAGAAAATCTCAAGAGAAGATTTCTCAAGGAGATGGGTATTTCAGAATATATCTACTTAAGCCAGCAGCCGGAGGTACCTTGACAATGCAGTGGTTTGACCTGTTATTGATCAAATCAGTCCAAGAGTGACTCATAAGTACTGATGTTTAAAGTCTCTATCTCGGTATGATCCGAAAGTTTTTTGGGTTTGTATATTTGATGTAAATACTTGGAGCTTCAAAGCCAATAAGGTCGTGTCATTTTTTGTTCAACATTATTAACCTGTTCTTTTTTTTTTTTTTTTTTTAGTGGGTAGGGTGGGGGTATGCAGTAGAAACAGTTTAAATTTTCTTAGCAACTCTTGTGAGTCAAGAGAGTCTTGAATTTGCATTATGACTATGGAGGTGGGATTGAAGCTACATTCTTTGACAATTTGTGATTCTTGAGATCTTGACGCAAAACAACCAAACCTGTAATGATATCTGCTAAATTGTAATTTTATCAACGGATATGGAGAGGAAACCCCAAGGATACTGTGATGTACCTCCTTTGTCTAGTGGATAATGTCAATGTGTGAGACATTTTACTGAACTCGAAACTTATGTAATTTATACAACAGAACATAACATGATACATGGAAATTATCTTTTCTCGTTCTATATCTTTTAGTATAGTGGTGATCCATTTTTATTGATAAATTTTTCAAAAGCCGTAGGCCAATTAGCAGAAGAGGATTGCCAAAAGATTCCCTGTTTCTATGTTGAAGTCGGGGTCAAACGAGAAAAGCTATAATTTCATGCATGCTATATTGGATTTATTTAATTAATTTAACTTATGGAAAATTCAATAAGCATATGGATACTATTTGAGCAGCCTGAGATTTAGTTTGTTTAAAAGTTTTTTTTTGATACATTAAGTGGACTTGGTTCGTCTATAGTTAAAGAGGATTTAGTTTGGTCATAAATTATTACCAGCAAACATTGAAGCTACATAAATGGAATCTATTAGAACTTGAGTCACTAAGATGTAATTTTAGCTAACTGTATCAGTTACAAAACAAACTTCACTGGATGTATAAAAATATGTTTTTGTTTTATCGGTTCTCCTTTTGGAAGATGACTTTGGTTCCTGTAGTTATTTTTCCTGATAAGACGTGTTTCAATCATTAGTGTTGCAAACTTTTACTTATGGTTACCTGATTATAGGACTATACAAACTGCTGTTGGAGTATTTGGTGGTGAGGGTTACACAGATAGGATGGATGTACTGCCTCTAATGGTGGCAAATGCAGGAAACAGTGGCCGTGCTGCAATCTCAAGTCTTAACTGCCCACCAATTGCAGCAGTAGAACTTTGTCGAGAACATTTGGTATGCCTTGTGAAATTTCAGATATTTTTCTTTCTTGCAATTACACTTGCCTTCCATCGGAAGAGAGTCTCTCATAGTTGATGGATAGATAACTTAGTTGTGGGGTGAGTAGAAACGTCAAGATCATGCCTATAGGATTTCTGTTAAACCTTATGAGTATGAATCAAGTTGAAAGTGTTGGCTTTAATAGGCAAGAGAGTCAACCTTTCCGTGTAAATAGTTTCGGAGTTATTCTAATGTAATGTTTGTTTTAGTTGGCATGGTTTCAGTAATTTTAATTGCTCAAATGTCAAAATTATCTTATTCAACTTGATTCAGAGACCATTCATGGAATATGTTTCATTTATTTCTGTTAGGCCGGATAATGTTTTGTACTTCTAATAAACTTAGTGTTTATTAATATTTTATGGTTAAACACCTTATTGGTACCTGTGGTTTGATAATTTTATTTTTTGCCCTCTGTGCTTTCATTTGTATCACAGATGGTACCTGTGCTATGCGAAAAGACGAAGATAGTACCTTCGTCCATTTTTTCATTCAAAACTAACTTTTGGCTATGTCATTAGACAGGTGTTGGTGTAATAATGCGACACCTGTCCCCAGATGCAATGCCAGTGCCACGTCAGCACTGACGTGGCTACCAAATTATTTTTTAAAAAAATATTAAGGATTTTTTTTAAAAAACAAAGGAAAGAGTCCCACCCAGAAGACGCCGGAAAAGAGACCGGAGCAGAGAGCGACTGGACGGGACCTGCAGGAACTGCCGCCGACGGCCACTCAACAGAAGGCGCCGGAGACAAAGCCTCCGGGATGAGAGATCGCTGAACGACTGGACCTGGAACCGCCGCCAAAGGCCGCTCAACGGAGATGGCCGCCGAAGTCGACGCCTCCGGGGGGGAAGAAAGCTGAACCAAACCTAGACGACCCGATTCCGCAGCCCTCTCAAAAGGCTTAGGCACCTTAGCCCCAGCTCGAAACCGGGACCCTTTGAAAGCAGACTTGCACCTCTTAAGCATCCGGCCCACAGCAAAACCCAACCTTCTTTTAGGCCGAATAGAGGACTTCAAGCCCAATCTATGCGAAGACCCACAAGCCCAAAACAAAGCCTTGGAAAGGCGCCCAAGGATCTCTAAAATCTGCCCGAACACTCCTGACACGCTATCCCTTTGCAGTGAAGAGTCACCCTCAACATCGGCTGCCCCAGACACGCAAGCTGAACAACAGACGCAAACTCTGGAACTAAGGCGCTCATCAACACGGCGGTCCTTACCCAGGGGACCAGTCGCTTACTTCTCCATGACGGAGCAACCCACTGGTGGCGGCTTCTTCTCCAAATCGCACCAACCCGAATTCCGCACCGGAGACCTGCAACCCACAACCCAAGACAAAGGCGGTAACTCCCGAGCGCACCACCTCCATGAACGACGGAGAACCAGTTCCCTTTCCCTTCTTAATACCCGTCGGAGACCCATCAGTGGCTCCCAGAAAATCCAGAGCTTCGCTCAACTCCCCCCCCTTCGGAGTCCCCTCCGGAGAAGATATCCCACCACCCGGTGACCGAGCCTTTAAACCGAGAAAAGAAAGCAGCTTTCTTAACTCACCCACTACCCGAGACCAACCCCACCCACCACGGCCTTCAGGGAGCCAAATAGCCCCTTTCCGACCACCCACAGCGTAGGCTACCACCTCTAGGAAGCTGCCGGCCTTGTTCCCATTCCCTCGAACCATCAGAGCTTTTGTATCCTCCCGAAAGTACTTGACGAAATCCAAACCTGGATCCTTCAAAGCCTTCTCGACCGTGGCCATCAACCACGCTGAGCCCTGGACACCCAAAACAATGAACCCCCCAAACGCCTTCCTCCTCTCTTCCAAACGAAGCTCAGGTTCTCCTGCCTTAGTTGAAAAAGAGAAACATTTTGCTTCCACGGTGAAGCAACGCTCCATCAAAGCCGATCCTAAAAGATCACAGGACAGAGCCCCATGGAACCATACCCACAAACCAACCCCTCAGCACCACCAGCCAACCACCCCCATTTGGCTTGGGGTGGCTTGCCCACCCCAAGGGATAAAGTGATAAAAAAAAGAAAAGAAAAAAAAAAAAAAGGTTTTGGCCTGAGCCACCCCCAAGCCAAATGGGGGTGGTTTCGGCCACCCCCAAAACTGGCATTGGCCACCCCCTTGGCCAAAATGGGAGTGGCATGTGGCCCAAAGGGGTGGCTGAATTTTATTTTATTTTTTAAAAAATTCTTAAAATAATAATAAAAAAATGGTAGTCACGTCAGCGTTGACGTGGCGTTGACGTTGCATCTGGGGACAGGTGTCGCATTATTACACCGACACCTATCTGATGACATGGCCAGACGTTAGTTTTGGATGGAAAAATGGACGGAGGTACCATCTTCGTCTTTTCACATAGCACAGGTACCATTTGTGATACGAATTAAAGTATAAGGAGTAAAAAATAAAGTTGTCAAACCGCAGGTACCAATAAAGTGTTTAGCCCAATATTTTATTTTGAAACCATAGTGATAAAAGAGATGGTATGTACGTTCCATACTGCTTCTGCAAAGAACATAAAGTATATCACCATAATATCCCCACTGAAGAAGTCTATCTCTGGCAGTGACTCCGTTATGAATAACGAGCCAGCTAGAAAGCTGATTTAGCACAGATTCAGAGAACCAAATTAACCTCCATCAAGCCACCACTGGCTGGGTACCCAAGATCTCATTCCAGGTGGCATATAAACTGAGCATTCCTGAGTTAGAAGGCTTCCAAGTAACAAAATCTTTTTGGGTCAATGAAATATCTGGAATATAGCGTGTATGGACAAGAGCCTCTGACCTCACAGCAGACCATCTCCAAATGCCTTTTGGGATGACATCTGAAGTTATTTTTGTTTTGTCTAGCTATAAATGAAATATTATATTGCATGTAGGTTTGTATTGACCTCTAGAGCTATTTTTGTTTGTATCTCTCTGATTGCAGGGAGTTCACCCTTGTGATAGAAGGAGGAATATCAGTGACTATCAGTTCCTTTTTCCTGCGGTTGATTTTTCACTGGCAAGTATTTAGATATGTAAAGTTTATCTAGAAACAACTAGTGTTTATAATTTCATTTACGATGCCTTTCATTTTTTGGTAGCAGAACAGTTTCAGGTGAATATTAGTTGTTTCCTTGGGTTCTCTGGTTGATGACATTCAATTTTCTTTGCAGATAGAAACTGATGAGGATATATTATGGAAGGCCGATATAAGGGAGACCAAGGAAGAAGTTGCATCTAGGGGATTGAAGTTCATGAACTGGTGACGTACTTGTTTACCAATAGAACTCTGGATTTGTATTGGTGCTGTTAGGCACTAATATACACTCAAATAGTTCCTTAATAACCACATATTGCATGGAAGTCGGACTTCCTGTTATTCTATTGCAGTATCCTTTCATTTCCCTATCCTAAAGATTCTCTGGAATGGAGGATACCATGGGGTGCTTCACTAAATACTATGTGGCTAACATGGTGCTCTATGCGCTATCGTCATCAAGTTTAACTTGTAAAAGCACAAAGTTTACTTTAATACGTCGCATGCTTTGTTGCTATTGCTAGCTCTAATCTTATATTCTTTGACGTACTACAAACTTTCTAGCTTATCAGCCATATCAATATCTCATTTTTTACATGAACAAAACATCTTTCAAGAGCTCTTCATGTTTCTCATAACTTGTATGAGGCTTGAATGTCAAGAGCCAATAGGTCCCAAGAATTATGTAAAGTTACAAATTTTGGATTAATCTTCTGGATATAAATGTTTTTTCTTCGCTGTACAATTTCCCCTTGTTATTTTCATTATTAAGATATTGCAAGCATGTATTTATTTGAGGGAAAATTATATTTAACCCCCCAAGCTATCACTCTTTTTGCGAACACCTCCAAACTACTATTTTTGATACTTAGCACCCCAAGGTGGTACTTTCATGTCACTTTGCATCCTTCGGCAGACTTTAGAGTTAAATGGATGGAAAGTAGCTCATGTAACTTGCATGTGTCATTTTACAACTTAAAATGTCCAAATTGCCCTTAAAGCAGCGCATAGCTGTACTATCTTTTTGAAGGGCAAGTTGGACATTTTAAGTTAGAAAATGATTCGTGCATGCAAGTCGCGTGATTTACTTTCCGTTCATTTTAACGCTGAAATCTGATGGAGGGTGTAAAGTGCCATGAAAGTATCGAGTTGGGGTGCTAAGTCCTGAAAGTAGTAGTTTAATTAGAGGTGTCTTGCAAAAGAGATGATAATTTAGAGAGGTATAGTGTAATTTTCTCTTTGTTTGATTTGAAATGATTCTGCGTGGAACCTTAAATTTTCTTTATACTTTTTCTCAGGCTATGGACACGAAAAGAGAAGGAGATAGCAATTGTTACCCATAGTGGACTCTTGTTTCACACTCTAAGTTCATTTGGAAATGATTGTCACCCGGTGGTGAAAAGTGAAATATGCAAACAGTAAGTATCCATGATGCCTTTTATATTATTTGGACAATATATTGACTCACTCCTTTAAACATGAAACAGTAGATTAGTAAATTGGACATATGTACATAGGATAAATATTCCCTTTGTGAGTTTTTCCCTTTCATTTTTCCCAATATAAATATCATGGGTCTTTTTTTAGCTTCTAGGTTTGAACTTTAAGACTAGAAAAATGAAGAAAAGAAAGTATTTGAAATATTTGGTCCCTTTGAGCTATAAATCATGCTTTATGCTCTTTTGTCTTGAATAATCATAATATGTGTGTATATATATCTTATCATGGAAAAAAAATACTTTTTTGGGTTGAGCATTAATTATAAGTAAATTACTTCAAATATAAAGTAACCGGTGCTTGATGTTAAATCTAGTTGACACATATCATTGTCTCACTTTATTACCTTATTCATGAATCAGAAATAACTTTTGCAACATGTACTTGCAGCTTTGCAAATTGCGAGCTTCGTTCTATGGTCATTGTCGATCGAGGGTGAGCTTTTGAACCTTTCATACTTGCAAGAGAATCTCTAAGGTTCAAGATTCTTATAACTTCTCTTCTTTTTTCCAGCATGATAGGTTCAGATGAATCGACAACTAATTATCCAGGAAAGATTCCTTCTGGACCGGATCTCCCTAGCGATGTGGATGAGAAGGAACTAGGGAAAGAAGGGTCAGATTCTGGATTTACATAGACAAAGAAGTGCTACAAGGTTGAATTGGTGAGCAAATGGGAAAACTAGGTTCCATACTAAGCTAAGAGCATTATTTGAAGCTTGGGCTTCTCTTACTCTACATTCCTAGTTGTGGTAATGCCTTTGAAATTTATTTTAACCTAAAAATGAGGTTTGAAGTTGGGCTAATTTAGAAGGGATGAACAATGATTCAATTTTGAATGAAACCTAGATGAACTAGGTCATTAGTTGGTAGGAGCACTGTAGTAGAGCTGCCCCGGAGCAACTTAGGCCGATTCATGCCCGTTCCCTCGCCATGCCCTTCCTGTACCTCCTGCTTATTACAGCCATGAATGACACCTTGTCTGTTTTCACTATGGTTTTGTTTGGATGAATGTTTGTTGTCATTAAGAAATTGACCTCTGCAGGTGTTTGGGTTGATCTATGATGGTGCGAAAGGGTTAATGAAGTTTCGTGCTAGTCTGTTGGTGTGGAAGGGAAGAGCTAGTTATTACATATAACCTTAAAGCATGTGAATACGTCTAAACCAATCACTGATGAATATTTAGGAGTAGTTCTATTTACCATATTTTTTTTGACCTTTTATCCCCCCAAAGCTGATGCGGCGTGTTTTAAGCGTTTTTTCTTCATTCCATTATTTGTTTTTTTTTTAATTGATAACGGAAAAGGGTTCCAAAGGGGGTCCTTCATTCCATAATTATATATTAGAATTGATACCTCAAAATACAGAAGCCACACCGCATGCAAAAGAGAAGCTTCATCCCATGGAAGGGCTATTAGTTGCGAAACTATTCCAAGCCCTAGTTTGTCATAACCTACCCAAACATTGATGATATTGAGACCCAAAACATAACAATAAGCCAACAAAACTGTAAACATAAAAGGCTAAGAGCACTCCCATCAGTTTTCCTACCATTTTTCCTATATTTAAAAAATAAAACTACTTTTTATTTTCCTATAAAAAAACATCCCACAATAAATTTCTTAAATTTTCTCCATATCAATTAAATACTATTTCATTATCTTATTTTATTATTTTTTCTCTTTATTATTTTATTTCTTTTTTCTTTTTTTCTCTCCTCCTCTCTCTCGTCTTCTCCATAAACTTCCTCTCATCTTCTCTGTCCTCTCTCTCTCTCAAAAGGCAAAACCCATCACCTTCGTCTTTCATCTTCTCCATCCTCTCTCTCAAAACCAACTCAGAAATCTCTTCCAGAAATTCTAGGAATGTGATTTTGCGAAAATTTTAGCTCCGATCTCTAAGGTAGGGCTCGAATCATGGATTGAAGCAATGGATGTGGATTCATTGTCGATGGTGTCGGAGACCGATCACGATTCAGGGGTGCAGAACCACAATACGACGTCGTCTCTGATGGATCTCTGTTGGGTCGTTGCCGGCGAAACAAGGGTCGAATTTTCAGTGGGTTGACAGAAGAGACACGAAACAGGGGTTGAATTCCGGTGGGTTGACGGAGAGCCAATTTTCTAACGGAGAGCCTATTTTCCGATTTTTTCCAATGAATAATCTGATTGCTTTGTTTGGGAGACATGGATTTGGGGGTTTTTTTTTTTTTTTTTTTTTTTTTTTTGTTTCTGATTGTTCTCGTAGTTGGATTTTGTGGATTTTGTGTGGTGATTAAGGTGGTTATTTGTTTGTTTGGTGAGAAAGTGAAGGAAAATCAGCAAGAAATTGTTTCTCGGTCATCTTCGGACGCGGGAAGGGGAAAGGAGAGAGGACAGAGAGGAGAGAGCCGGTTTTTTTATTTATTAAAATAATGGGTTGGGAAGCAAAAAACCAGTGCTTCCCAACCAAAAAACCCAAAATTAGGGTAGCTGCTGGAGGTGCGATTTTGGTATTTTTTGTGATATTTTTCCTAAACATAGGAAAGAGAACCATTTTAAGAAACCTGATGAGAGTGCTCTAAGTTCATTCTTAACTGGTCATGGACTCTTGCTTTCAACAGTGACCGAATGTAATGGTCAATAAAGCTAATGAGAGGTAGGGCCAGCAATTTTTCATGCGACAGATTCAACACAAAGTTAACGGGTTAGGATTGAGGGCAAGGGCGGAGTCAGGAATTTTTTTTGTGGGGGTCCAAATCCCTATATGGCTATATATATATAATCCCTTTATATGTGCGTGTGCGTGTAAAATAAAAACAAATAAGTCTTAAACTAAACTTCATACTAAGTCATAAGTACTGTATACAAAAGTTACATGTCTATAAAATCATCTTTAAAAATAAATTTTCTTCCGAATACAAAAGTGTTTTAGTTTGCTATAGACATGTTAAAAAATAAAAATAAAAATAAAAAATCCAAAAAAGAACTTTGTATCTCTTTCGAATTATGCTCAACAAAGGTCTTTCATGGAATAAAATTTATCAATTATCATTTCTGTAGTGAAATCTTTAGCAATTTCTTTCTCAATATAAACTAGCAAATGATTTGCTAGAAACTCATCTTTCATTCTACTATGTAATCTAGTTTTTACTAGTAGAGTAAAAAAATTTTTGGGGTGGGGGGGTGTTGAATTTCATTTTATCTAGGGCCATCATATGATTAACCCTTAAAAAATAACTTTTTTCAAAGGATTTTGAATTTTTTTTGGGGTGGGGGGCAGGGATCCTCACCTTAGAGGGTGCCTCTACCCTTGGTTGAGGGGTCTGACCAGTATAATTTTTCTTCTTCGAGTTCAAGAACTAATTGTTAGACTGTTCACAAAATGACAACTCGTCTTTAAAAAAAAATAGTAAATATTTTATTATTTTAAATTAGATTTGTGACTGGGTAGAGTATGCTCTTATTTGGCCGTTGGTGGCAAAGGCGGTGAGAGCCTGCCTCTCCGAGCTGTACCATTCATGGGTAAAACAGTAAAATAAGTTCTTATTTAGAATTGGGTTTGTGGACCGTTGGCGCCAAAGGTGGTAAGAAAAAATGAAAAAAATTAGTTCTGGTTTCACTGATTTGCATCAAGCTTTATGTAGTTCCAAAATGTTATGAGAATTCCTTGTGGTATGAAAAAAAAAAAAAGGAAAAAAAAAAGTCCCTATTATCAAATTTTGTAAAAAAAATTGACAGTTCCGTTAGTATGCCACATCAGATTCAATAACATTATGATACACATCACTTATAATAATAATAATAAAAAAAAACAGAAAACAAAAAAATAATAATATTAAAATTAAAATTTAAAAATAAATTTTTTTATTTTTTTATTTTTGAAAAAAATGGGGGCTGGCCATTTTTACTAAATTTTGAGTTTTTATATATTTATATATTCTTTCTATTATGAGTGACACATGTCGTAATTTCATTAGATATGATGTGGCACATTAAACAAATCCATCAAGTTTATTTACGAAATTTAATAATAGAGACTAATTTATTATTTTTGCATATCACGTAGAGCTCTCAAAAATTTTAAAATTACAAAGAACTTATTGCAAATCAATAAAATCTCGTGGAACTATTTTACATTTTTCCCTTTAGAAAATCACATAACCCACGGTGTTTTGGCCTTAAAGTTGTGAATTACCCTTTTTTTTTTTTTTTTTTTGAACAGAAGAATAAACTTCTCATTTAAACTGGAAGATACAAAGTTGATTCCAAGATAGAATCTAGAGATGCAAACGATCTCTAACTAAAGAATCTACGATACAAGCCGGTGGTTCAAATCTCCAACATGATGACAAATTTTGGTCAACAGCCAATTTTGCTAAACAATGAGCAACCATATTTCCTTCCCTTTTAACATGGACAAATTTGGCAGATGTCAAGTGAAGAATGTTAAGAGCAATACTTTCAGTAATATGGCCAGATTTAGATAGACGAGGAAGAGGAGAGCAAATATCATCAATCACTTGAGCCGCATCACCCTCAAAGATAATCTCCCGAAAATTCATCTCCATACAAAATCTAACTGCCCAAAAAGCTGCCAAAGGTTTATGCTGATTTCGCCTCAATATTCTGAGGGTGCACAATACATTGGGCAGCCAAAAAATCACCATTACAATTCCTAGCCACCAAGCCAAAACCAGCACAGCCTTTACTAGAATTTAAAGCCGCATCCCAATTGATTTTAATGAAGTTTGGAGGAGGAGCTAACCATACCTGACACTTACTAACTATAGAAACATCCGGCTTTTGTCCATTAGTATTGTTGTAGCATAAACTGTTTCGATAGTCTTGCAGGAGAATCATCGCAGATTTAAGGACATCCGAAGGATGTTTAAATCTTAAACATTTCTGTCCTATATTTCAGGCAATCTTAAAATCGCTTAAATTAAAATCTAGTCAAAATTGTCATTTTAAATTTTACAATTAGTAACAGAAGCTTTACTCTCTTTTTTTTCTTTTTTTCTTTTTTTTAGTAAAATAATGAAAAGAAAACTATATTTCATGATTCCAATAATGTTGACTTGTTGAACAGTCTCTCGTGGATTATCAAGTAAATGCTCATTATGGGTATCACAAACCTCTTGAGAAAGCCTGTTTACTTAAAAAAAAAAAAAAAAAAAAAAAAAAAAAAAAAAAAAAAAAAAAAAAAAAAAAAAAAAAATGAAAAAGAAAAAGAAAAAGAAAAGACCTTGATAAAGCAAATACTGAATTTAGATGGTTTAAATTTTACTTAAAACAAATTTATTACTTTATGCTTTTAGATAAGTAATTATTTTGTTAGTGCTCTCCTTTTCTCCCGGACGAGAATGGTAGGTTTGGAACCCGCTAACGTAACGGGCAGTAGTTTGATTGCTTCTCAGTTCTCACAGCAATGAAGAATAATTATTTATTTTGGTCCCCCAAATTCAATCATTTGACCCGGGATTTTTGTCTGCTCTACTAAGGTCACCACAAGCCGGTTTCAAAACCCATAATGTCCAAAATCATTACTCCAAAATCATAATATATAATGTCTCATTCTGTCCCAGAAAAGAAAATGATGCATAGTGTATGCTTAGATGACATGCATACAAGAATTTGAATTCGCCTTCAAATGGATTAGTTTTTTTTTTTTACTGGGAGAACAGAAATAATTCACTAACATGAAAGCAGTAGTTATCTCTGTTGGATTCCACTTGGCCATGTTTGATTCTTCACAGGTTTCAGGATAGCTTCAACCTCTGATAAAGTTTCCTCATCTTTCCCGGCAGTTTCAAGATCCAGAGCAGCAGCAACATTCTCCTCAACCTGGTTATCAAAATGCCACCAATTTATAAACATTTCGAGAAGAATGATTGTTAAGAGATAATTCAACATCATTTAGTAGATAATACTACTCAATTCATATATCGCTTAGTATCATGCTAAGGCCTTCGGTATTAATCAGGGACGGGCAAGTTAGACAATTTTCTGGCACTTGGCTGGAACCATGGAATCCTTGGTGTTGACAAATTTTTTTTAGCATAACTACCACAGGGACATGATCACATGAAGAAAATAAATGAACAACAATGCATGCTAAAGGAATCGTAATTTAACCATGTAGTAGGTGGTCTCATCATATAAAACAGGAAAATTATATCTGATATCCCCCGTTTTTTGGATTATTTTGATTTTGGATTCTCAATTTTTCAATTTTTAGATCCGAACTTTGGTCTATTTTCAATCAAATATTCAAAGACCACCATTAGTATTCTGCAAATTTTAAATGGATTTTTTCAGTTATACCCTCCTAATTTTAAATGTCAAGCTCAAGCTGCACAGCCAGGGAGGGAGGTTGACTATGGTTTAAGCTCCACGGTTGGAGCTTAGAGAGAGAGAGAGAGAGAGAGAGAGAGAGGGATATAACTGGATAGAAAGAATTTTCCATTTCAAAATTGACAAAATTCTTATTGAAGTCAATAATTGGAAATGAGCTAAAGCTTGAATCTTAAAATTGAAAAATTGAATTCTTGGGATCTTAAAATCAAAAGGACCAAAAGTGCAAGAGGTGTCAGATATAACTTCCCTTTGAAATAATTTATAAAATCATAACCTCAAATAGAGTATCAATGGTTTTCTTATTCCAAAATATTTCACAAAAGTTCCAGATAGGCAAATAATTAAGGTGAGAATCCAAACCCAATTACATGAGTATGAAGGAAATGGGCTTGCCTGGCCTGGCCACCCTTACAAGCTTACACAAAGAGGTATTTTCAGCAGTTATGGACTACACCTGGACTTTCAAAAACTCCTAGGTTCAAATACGTTTTTTCCCGAAGCAAGTTTGCCAAACTGTAGTGGCACTGTCTGCCCACACGCACAGCTAGGGGGGAACGGGTGATGGATGGATAGCTGTTGAAAGAATTTCTTTTGTAATTCCTTACATAGGGGTTCAGAAAATACTGGATCTCCACCAACACAAGCTTCATACATAAATATGCCATATCAAATATAATGACTCCAATTAGATGAGGAAAAAACAATGGCAGTAAGGGACAAAGGCAGGTGCGGATAGTAGAGATGAAGGGAGAGCATAACTGAAGATTTTGATATCCTAGGAAAACTACTATAGCAGATGTAATTAGGAATGGGAGACAGGATTTGGCTGATCCTAACTGTGCATATTCTATGAGGAATTGTGGCAATGGATCAAAAATGATATTAAGATATGACCAGATTTAAAGGAAGAAAGGAAATGGGTATTTCAGGGTGAGGATGTTGTTCGCGTCAAAAGTGCTGGAAGATATATCAAAGCTTTACTCAAGTTTCTCAGGATGCTACAGTTTGGAGTAGAAACACCAATCATTCCAAGGCGCAATCTTACTTCATGGCTGGTAAGAGGGCAAAGATTGCAGATTCAACTTTTCTTCATAATAAAGGGAACGCTTAACATGTTTATTGTGCTTTTTGTTAAAAGAGGTAATGAAATGTGGAGCATCTGATCTTTGACTGTCAATTTTCTCAAGAGTTTTGGGCTGCAGTGCTGGAACTCTGTCCAATAGCATATTGTTGACTATCTGCTATATGCTTAACAAATTTGTATACTTATGCCATCTATATGGCTTAAGTATTTCAGACCCAAAATAAAAGCAGAAGAGAAAAAAAAAGGGGTATATGTTCGAGTAAAACACAGTCAACAAGACAATAGGTTAACATTCATCCGTATCTCCATATTTTAAGGTCTTGAACACCAAGACTTGTCCACTTTCTACAACAAGAAATTTCTTAACAAAAGGCTGCCTCTCACAGTTGTTCATTCTTGTAACTGCAGCCAACTTTTTGCAGTATTTGATTTTGAACATCCATTTTAATTAAATCAGACTTACAAATACATTGACCTTCCGTAAGCAATGCATCATAACATTGCACACTATACTATCACATTTATCACAACACTTTAAAAGTATGACACTGAACAACTATTCATAAACCCACTGCAAATTTTATCTTGAATAAACACATTTGGAACATGACTTTACATGGTGGGGAATCAACTGAAACACTTGTCTACATGAATTGATTATAAAACAAGCAAAAAGACATACACATGTCTCTTATGTGCCAGCAGTACCAAAAATTTGAGCTTATAGCTCAACTTGATGAGTGTTAATCGCTAATTGTTCATACTCAATATATGTTAGTTATCATGTAAAGCACAATGACAAAAAAGTGAATTCCTGTGTGTTTAGAGTAAATATTTTATCCAAGAAAAAGGTCAGCAATTATTCAATTTTAATGCAACAGACATGATCCAGGCAATTTATATATATTGGATGACCATGCGTAAGGCTTGAGAGTAGGGTGATATGCATATTCTCAACATGGTGAGATAGATATTTGTGAAAATAAATAAAAATACATGTATATTTTGGTAATGTGGAAATTAAGGAAATGATAAATCTACCTGTCTAACAGAGTTCATTCCAACCAACACAGATGAAATGTCTTTATTTGACAGGCTATATTGCATAGCTAACTTTGAAATATTTTTCCCCTTTTCTTTACAATAGGCAGCAGCAGCTTGGCATGCAGACTGTGGAAAATAAGAAACAGATAGAAGCAGTTAAAAACAATCATATTAAATCCTTCAAACCATACACAAATTTCAGAAATGAAGTAATCCATCTATCCATAAGCAAACAGTTATAATATCTTTGAGAACATTTACAATGTTCAATGGCGAAGATGACGGGGTATGAACCTATTACCTAAAAAAAGATCAACAGAGGTGACTCTCTTATGTGGACGGACATCAAAACTTAACAGGTAGCAACATTACGTTTATTTCATAAATAGATTTTTGTCTACCTTTCATTTTAGCAATGCAATATGTGGATCATTCTTCTCTTTACCTGGTTAGCTAAAAAGGAGTCCAACATGGGAGAATGAAATATTGTGGTAATCCCATGTGCTCAAATTCGAATTTATTGTGAACTACTTCCCCTCAAACATTGGCAACAAGGTAATAAACATTATTTGTTCCTTTATAAAAACATAAACCTAGTTGCAGGTGTACATGAAAGCACTTATTTATGTAGGAGCACTTTTCTAGATATTTGAATATTATATGAACTAATGTCCATAATCAGAAGAGATGTTTTCATTCTATATAATAATTGATCATTAGTTCTTGTCAAGGGCCAATCTCTCCCTTTATTCTTCTCTAAGAAGTGTCTATCTCTCATTCCACAATATTTGCTAGCTTGGGGAACTTTTTTTTTTCTCCTTTTTGGCATCACAGGCTGACACACATCCGCACATACACATACAGACATGGTGTTGGTTAAAAGGATATATCCGTTGCAAAAGAAGCATAAAAAATTAAAATTTTGATTATTTAAGAAGAACACCTTGAGTTCAGGTGAAGCTGGGTGCCAACTTGGAGGACCACTCTCAGTAAGCAGACCCATTGCAAGTGGAGAAGCAGTAATTATACCAACCCCTTTGCTCTTTAGGTAAGGTAGTAAATCCTCCATTGTTGAGTCATTAATACTATAGTGGCAATAAGACAGAATTACATCCACTGTGCCAGGTGGCACCCGATCAAGTACATAAGTAAAAATTTCCAAAGGAAGTCCAGTAATTCCAAGAAAACGGATCTTCCCTGCTTCCTTTAATTTCTGAAGGGCAGGAATAGTCTCATTCACAACCTGTTTACAAAAACATTAAAGAAGCCAAGCAGCACTATCACAATGAGTTTTATAACAAACATCAAACATGCAAATACCCTTAGGAATATACAAAACTAAAATGATACTTATTCAAAGAAGGTGAACAAGGTTAATTAATTAAGCACCTGATCTAGAGATCCAAATTCAATGTCATGGCATTGCAGGATATCAACATAGTCTAGCTGCAATCTTGCCAAGCTCTCATCAATGCTCCTAGTCACTCGATCGGCACTAAAGTCAAAACCCTCAATGTACCTCCCACACTTTGTTGATACAATATAATCGTGTCTTGGAACGCCTAGAGCTTTTAGTGCCTTACCAAGTACCTTCTCTGACAAAGTCCCTCCATAATATCTTAAAATGAGAAGAGAAAGAAAATACAGTATCAAAACTTACAAAATGAGTGAATTATCACAATTAAAGCACATAATTAGTACATTCAAGAATGGAAGTTCAAAGCAACTAATATTGAAGAACAAGGAAGCACATAATAGGGGTGAAAGCGTGCAAGTTTAGCACAACTACTTACTCTATTTGGGGCCAAGAGAAACAGAGAAACAGAAAGAGTTAAGTTTGAAATCTAGTGCATATATTTTTTTTTTTTTTGAAAAATTACTAATAGAAGTACACCAAATAGAGTTGAAAAGAGTGAAGCGGTTTTTAACTTGTATATACATGGTCACGGTTATCTCGGACTGTGTTCCGGAAAAAAGTGGCCTGGGCAAGCACTCTTGTGTTTCAACCCCACTTTCTGGGCAACACATACAAAGAAACCCACCAAAAGCCAAGTAATTAGTGATCTTCATTAAGATGGATCACCCTTACCTGATCACCGAATGATTTACACAACGAAATATTCAGATTTTAGAACTTTAGTTCGTTACTCCTTATATTTGTTCCCCTTTTTAAATTTTTGGGCAGCCAAACAAGGCATTAATGAGTTCCAAACTCTTGAAAGGTATTAACTATTAAGATCAGCAAAACAAATTCTTTGTCCACTAGAGTTTTCAATAATGAAAATGTAACATCCATTACACTAATATATTCTTTTCTAGTCCCATATTTTCTAATTAAAATTAACCCTTCCATAGATAGTAACGCATGTGCCGAGGCATCAAATAAATTGATCACTTTCTTCTCCTAAGAACTGAACCCAACTACACATACGGAATTCCAAATTTTGCTGGCTAAGTTACCCATCTAAGTGTAAGAAGTTTTATTTTTCGATCCTGCATTACGAGAGATACGATCATTTCATTTCTCAACTTCCCCTTATTTTCCTATGTTTTCTCAGCGACCAAACAGAGAGGCATTAAAGAAATATATCCCTTTCTTTTTCCAATTCTTATACTAAATGTTTAACTATACATTTTCCACTCTTTCCCTACATTTTCTCGGCACCAAACACTGTCACACACACAAAATTTCACTTTTCAGGAATGCAATTACGTACGGAGAAGTGTCGAAGTAGTTGATGCCTAGGCGAAAGGCCTCGCCGACGGAGGAGATGGCATCTTCCTCGGAGACTGTGCCGAAGACGTTGCCGAAAGGCGACGCCCCGAAGCCAACACAGCTGACCTTCAGCCCAGTGTTCCCAAGCTCCCGGAGCTCGACCTTGGACGGCGACGAAGCCATTGGTTCCAGGGTTTTGTGGCCGAGACGAGGCTGTTTGGGAAGCGAGAAAATTTGACAATGACGATTCCCGGGAAAGAAAGTGCTAACGGTAAAAGGAAAATTGAGTGGAATAGATTTAAAAGGTCAAGTGGTAGAACCGTGGCACGTGAGGGGTGGACCGTACTAAAATGGTCTGGATCCCTAGTGGGTCCCAGACAGAATGGATTTTCATTGATCTGTGTTTCTTCGCAGAAGCTGCAGTCATGGACTCTTGCAAAGAGACATAACAACTACCTTCCCATTCGATTCAAATTATTTATTTTAACAATAAAAAAAAAATTATTCATCTAAAAAAAAAATTAATTCGTATTTATGATGATATGACAGAAGTATTATTGTATAGATATATGATCATATGATTCATATAATCTAACAATTCATATGATCTTAGATATTGGATAGGGGTCGGTGCGGGCCGGATTTGCATGTTTCCCACAACTCTCCCCGCATTGAAAGGGTTTGAAAATCTAGATCCGCAACTCACATAGTGAATAGTCAACCCCATAGGCCTTGGGTAGCACGGATCGGGACGGGTTCATGCGGGTTTGGGTTTTTTTTTTTCCTGGGCCCAAAACTAGAAAAATAATTCACAATCTTGATAACCCAGTTCAAAACCCAACTGTAAAGAACTTTTTTATTCTTTTCTATGATTGAATGGGTATGTGTATGTGAGAATGTAGAGATGGAAGTGTATATGAGAATGGAATAAGAATATAGATGAAATGGATAGTGCAAAACTGTCCATTTTCATAACTGTATTGAATGACTTCAAAGGTACACAATCTGGGCAATTTGTGACTCTTATAATTTTTTTGGGAAAAATTTGATGAAATCAAAGGCACACTCCCAGTCGTGACTCTTACATTTTTTTTGGAAAAAATTTGATGGTATGAGTATAAAGGGATGCGGGGCGAGGCGGGAGTGCGGGTGGGAAAAAATTTAATACCGCAACCCGCCCCATAAATCATGGGTTGGCATATTTAGGGTCCGCATTTTTTTAAAAATGTCTTATATCCGTTATTGGCGGTGCGGGTTCGTGGGTACGGGTGGGATCTGCACACCCCTAATCTTGGATCACGTAATGACAACGATGTAATGATTCATAAGTATCGAATGATAATACTTATAAGTTATAACATTAGATATAGTGGATCAGTAATTACATGTCATATGCCACAATGTTATATTATTATATGATCATATAGTCCTATTATATTAAATGAATAATATAATATGAATCGTATGATTAAGTATCTGAATTGTCATTGTATCATATGATTAAGTGATTAACAATTAAGTATTGATATTATTCACTTTTATTATTTTATGTACATATTTATATAACCAAACAAGTATAACCAATTAATATTTACTGACCATTTTTAATTGTTACTTAATTTATATTTACATATACTCTATTGTTTATTAATATATTATATTATAAAAATAAGTTTTGTATTAACAAAGTAAACGAGTCAAGCCGAACTTATACGAGCTTCCATCGTTTAATAATTGAGTTTGATTTCGTATTCACGAATAGCTCATTTAATGATCGATTTGAGCATGAATCGTATTTATTCAAATCGATCTCGAGTAAGCTCACGAATAGCTCAGTTCGTTTATACCTTTAATTTTGAACAAAGTCAATTTAATAAACTAAATTGAAAGAATGTCTTCATTATAAAATTCACTCTCTCTCGTCTTAACTTACAATTCCAAGATAAGAGGTGATATGATATTAGAACAAAAATTTTGAGTTCGTAATCTGTTACCTAATTTACTTCACATTTTAATTTAAAAAGATGTTAACAACTAGTTTTTTATTGTTTTTTTTTTCTTACCTCTCCTCTTTTTCTTTGTCGACTGAGAAACTCTAAAAAAAAAAAAAAAAATAACGACAAATTGAGGTGGTACTGACAATCAGCTCTTCTTAAAAATAAAAAATCTGAAAATTGATTGATACAATCACACGAGAAAAATGGAAGAGTAGTGAGATAATATATATATATATATAGTTTATAAAATTAGTAAGTTATTAATTAAAGAAAGTAGATCAAGGTCTATATTATTATTTAGGGTTAAATAACTTTTTAGTCCCTGAGTTTTGACAACTTTATTTTTTAGTCCTTGAGTTTCAATTCGCATCACAGATGATACATCAATTTTGAGAAATGACCAAATTAGTACCTCGGTTAACTTCTCCGTCCAAAAACTAACGGTCCGCCACGTGTCAACCTCAGAAGTTGACACATGGCACTATATAAAAAAATTAAAAATTAAAAATAAAAAATCTTTAAAAGTCAATTAAAAAATTAAAAAAAAAATTGAAAAAACTAAAAAAAAAAAGGGGGTGGCTGAGAGCCACCCCCTTGGCCACCATGGGGGTGGCTGGCCACCCCCATTTTGGCTAGGGAGGTGGCCGGCCGGTTTGGGGTGGCCGAACCACCCCATGCAGTAGTTCGGCCACCCCCTAGACAGAAAGAAAAAAAAAAAAAAAAAATCGGGTTTTCCGTTTTGCCCTTGGGGGTGGCCGAACCACCCCCAAGGGGCACGGGGGTGGTTCGGCCACCCCCAAGGGCAAAAAAAAAAAAAAAAACCCAAAAAAGAATTTTTCCGTTTTGCCCTTGGGGGTGGCCGAACCACCCCCAAGGGGCATGGGGGTGGTTCGGCCACCCCCAGATCGGTCGGTCTGGGGGTGGCCGAACCACCCCCAAGGGGCACGGGGGTGGTTTGGCCACCCCCAGACCGACCGATCTAGGGGTGGCCGGACCACCCCCGTGCCCCTTGAGGGCAAAACGGAAAACCCGAATTTTTTTTTTTTTTTTTTTTTTTCTGTCCAGGGGGTGGCCGAACCACTGCATGGGGGTGGTTCGGCCACCCCAGACAGGCCGGCCACCTCCCTGGCCAAAATGGGGGTGGCCAGCCACCCCCATGGTGGCCAAGGGGGTGGCTGAGAGCCACCCCCTTTTTTTTTTTTTTTAGTTTTTTTCAAATTTTTTAATTGATTTTTAAAGATTTTTAATTTTTAATTTTTAATTTTTTTATATAGTGCCATGTGTCAACTTCTGAGGTTGACACGTGGCGGACCGTTAGTTTTTGGACGGAGAAGTTAACCGAGGTACTAATTTGGTCATTTCTCAAAATTGATGTATCATCTGTGATGCGAATTGAAACTCAGGGACTAAAAAATAAAGTTGACAAAACTCAGGGACTAAAAAGGTATTTAACCCTATTATTTATTAGCTCTTACCAATAAAAAACCATGATTTCTTCATATGGTTTCTTGTGTTCATATTCTCAAACATTATCTTGTTCTATGACAGAAACTAACATTATATTGGCACATAGTATTTCAACAATTCAACTGCTTTTCATATTCAATTAATTCAAATAACTCAATAATCAATATATAATCAATATATCTATACCATCATTCTCTCATCCTCCCATTTTAAAAATTATCTATTGGATTTGTAAGAGCCGTGAATCAATAATTGTTAATTTTTAAAATGGAAAGACAGGAGAATGTACCGGGCGTCACGATTTCACGTGGAACCCACGTTCTGATCAGCAAGAGGCTGATCATTTTGACTGCAATTCTCCAGATTAGATGGCTTCAATCTGTCCTTTGCCAGCCTTTTAGCCATCCTTCTGTGCTTCAGTTTTTTTTGGTTGGCACAAGCAGCCTCCTCTCCTGAACAAAAATACATAACACAAAGGGCCCGCTTTACTCAGGCGCGTAAAACAATTGAATATGACATTTAAGTTTCCGTGCGCGCGTGTACGTGTGGATCTTCACCTGAGTTGGCAGCTGTAGCATCAACTTTCTTCTCAGCGACATTACGTCGAACATCTGGAGGTTCCGTCTCAACATCACCACCTTCGCTCTCACTTGTTGAAGGCCGTAACAACGGCCCAACAATATTCCCGCGGCGGGATGCGTCCTCCTTGAGCTTCTTCTTGCGAAGCCTCTTCCTCTGAGCCCTCGTCAGCTTCCTCCGAGGCCCGGATTCACCATCTGTATCATCGCAGGCAGAGCAACCACTCTCTTCCAAATCGTCTGCACGCATTTTCACTCAATTGGTCAAATTACTGATTGCGAATAATTTATATATAAAAATAGTTCGCATATTGAAACCTGGAATAAGATTCGTATCGAAGTCTTCCCGTAATATGTTCACCGGTTCGTTTTCCTCCTCCTCCTCCTCCTCTTCCCCAAGTACTTGTGGAGGAGGCGGTGGTTGGGGAAAGAGCATGTCGACGACGGCTTCATTGAACCTACGTCGTTTTTCTTCTCGGCGCATTGTTTTGAAATACAGGGAAAAGCTCAAAGAGACGGCTAAATATCAATTTAAGTGCACAAAAGACTGTTTTGTGGGAAACCGAAACGTTGCAGATAGAGCAGCATTCACAGCAGCAAGTCTGATGAGCCAAACTTTACCGTTAAATTACCATTTATTTTAAAAGTTTATATTTATAAAAAATATAAATTTAATTGTTTAATTAATATTCTAACACTACTATTATGCGAGAGTATAATTTCGATCTCTTCATTAAGTGAGGCCTAATACATATAATATTTAATTTAAATGAAAGGTGAACTATGAATACAAAGTTCGAACTCAAACATTTACTCTGATACCGTGTTAAATTAGTATTTATTCAAAAAGTTTATGCTTATAAAAAAACAATTATGAATTTAATCATTTAATTAAGGAGAAATTTTACGTAATTTCCCTGAACTTCAATCACATTTGCAATCACATTCCTAAACTTAATAAAAAAAACTCTCAATTTAGTGTATCAATATTTTAATTTTTTTCAATTTCACCAATCTGTGTGTAAATCCTAAAGGAGCGGTGTCAAAATTTCTAAAATATCCCTCATTTTTTAGGAAAAAAATTACAATGATTTAGGCGTTAGTCAAAATTTAACGAAATTTGCAAAAATACACATGTATGAATCTTTGGAAAATAAAATTAGAAACTTCACAAAACCCTCTTAACCTTAGAAACTTCCACTCGATTTGAACAAACTTCCCAAAGTTCAAAAACTCTCAATTTAAACTATCGAACTTTTATTTTTTTTGCAATATCCCCCTCTATTACAATTTGGCGTTAATTTAATCATTTAATTAATTAAGAAAAAAATCTAAAATTGGTCATTGTAATTCGCCTATTTTACAAATCACTTCATGTAATATAAAAAATAATTTTAAGGTCGTTGTGGTAAGTAAAAATTATAAATTACTCCTTGAAGTTTTTTTCCGTCTACAAACTTAACAATGTCTGCAAGGGTTACCACATTAATCCCAATAAAAACGTTACACGTGTCACTCTGAATAAAAATATATATTTTGTTTTAAAAAAAAAGAATGTTTGGAGGGGTAGATGCCAGTGGCTTGCGAACCACCCCCAAAGGTGGACGGAGCCACCCCAGAGTAGGGGGTGGGCTCCGAGAAGTAATTTGTAATTTTTGGACGAAAACGACTTCAATAAGTAATTTGTAATTTTCACCTACCACATATACTATAAAATTATTTTTTATATCGCATAGAATTTGTAAAATAAATTAATCACAACTACCAATTTTACAATTTTTCCCTAATTAATATCCTAACAACCCGGATAGAATTTCAATTTTCAAAGATTTGTAGTTGAATGCTGTTTTCTCTGAGCTTGAGTCCTTGACATCAAACAGCATCCTGGTTAGAAACAAGAAATGAAACGGTAAGCCAATTCACACGTCGCCGAGTGCGAGCGCACTTATTGCCGACCATTTTTTGGGCGATTTCGGCGCCGACAGGCACGGGGCACCGATATATATTTGTATAGCAAATATCACAGTAACAGGCAATTTTCAAACTTGGCTTGCACCATCATTCATCCGCTGGAATCGGCAATGACAAGAACTTTTGACTACAAGCTTCTTGGACAGAATATATGTCCCTGTTCCACAACTTTAAAGGGTCGGTTTGACGGGGCCCAACAACATGTACGTTGGCCACCTGTCGCCATTGAATTGGATCAGACAACAACAAAAGTCAAAGGAAAGTTTGGAGCAAAAAGCCAATATAGATGACACGTTTCAACTCACATGTGGCTCAAACTGTGATCCATGGGGTTGGGTCACCAGCTCTTTCTGTGATCTTATTGGTTCTGATTTTGAATGCAAAGGAAGAAGAAAACAAGATTGTGGGTTGGCTTTGGTTGATTTAGACATACTTGGGTGCCCACATGTTTAAGATTAGAGTGCTTCATTAGCAAAATCTTGAGTGAAATTTCAACGGCTAGTTGGTGAGGCTTCCTCCTAAAAGTCCACAAAACAACAAAACTGACTTTGCTTATTGAGTTATGAGTATTAATTTGCCAGCTTGAAGTGACCCACGAGAATATAATATTAATTGCAATTAAGAATAAGTTTCAGAATGTCTATGACCAATTCACATGCAAGAGCTATAAATATTGAGGAAGCAGACTGTCTTTATCCTTCTAGGGAGAAAAAGCAGGAAAAGGAAAAGCTTTGATCAGAACTGAAGGGTGAGCTTTTCCTCTTTCTATTTCAAGCTGTTGGTTGTTGTCTGCAGGTGGGATTTTTCTCTGCCGCAGTTTTGCATAAAAAAATTAGGAAAAAAACGACCAGCTTTGTTGGAATTGAATACCCAAGTAATCTGTTTTGTTGACCTCTCATGCAGGATCTTTCCTTGAGCTCTTTTAATCAACAAAGGAGTTCTTCTAATGGAGATTTCTTCCATAAGAGGGTTATCTGAACTGGTAAGTGGTAATGTGCTCCTGATTATCCATGATTATCTAAAAATGTATAAAATCTTACTGCATAATCTTTGAGTTTGGCACATGGTCACAAAAACATGATGAAATGGTAGGACAACTTAAGGTAAGAAGACTGTAGAGAGTTTTTTGAATACCCTGTATGTATATAGTTTGACTACTGGTAATTAACTAGTTGGAACTTTCTGGTTTTTTAAGAAATTTTTCACTAGTAATTTGAGCATTTTTGCAGGGTATGGAGGATCCTAGGTTCATCAACCAGTGGCACATGAACTCTCTCGATGAGCTCAGCATACTGCAACCAGCAGCCACTACATTCGGAGAGAATTTACAACACTGTTTCATGACTCACCCAAACTTCAACATCAAAAATTCCATGGAAACTTCTCAGACTGGTATTGATGGAGCCACGAAAAAGCTCAAAGTCAACAGCTGGGATTCATCCAAACTCGATCATGTATCATATCCACAACTTGCTTCTTCTGATCCAAACATTAATCTATCATTTGCGGATGCGAACTACACGAATCACATGGGTATTTTAAAGCCTAAAGAGGAGGTATTATGTTCCCAAATCATGAATACCCTTCCTTCTTGCCAGGGAGGTAAGAGGAATATTAGCACAAGCAGTAGACTTTCCCAAGCACAAGATCACATTATGGCAGAAAGGAAAAGGAGAGAGAAGCTCAGCCAGCGGTTCATAGCATTATCTGCTATAGTTCCTGGCCTTAAGAAGGTATAATATTCCATGGCAATTATATTTCCTTAATGTCTCCTCTGGGATTATCATTTTTTTTTATTGATCTTTTTATGTTCCCTGATTTGACACAACAAAAAAAAAGAAGAAATGAGATTAGAGAATATAAACTTAGCTTTCTAAAAGAAACTATATGCTTGCTGAAATAGAACTATATATGATTTCTCTTAGACTACATCCTCTTGGTATCTTTCTTCAGTAAAGTACCTGCAGGCTTTGTTAAAACACTTCGGTATAATCTGTAATATTTCTTATTATAAACCAGTCCTATAGATTATTGCATCCATTAGTTTCAGTTTTAACTGTAACTATGTTCAAACAAATCCCGTAATTTCTAGATTATTGGGAAAGGCAGGAGATTACTAATTGTGAGTTTAAGGATCAAGTATTTCTGCTAAATAATTTTCAATGTCAAATCATATCTTCATGGTGTTGATAGATGGACAAGGCTTCTGTTCTTGGCGATGCCATCAAGTACCTGAAACAAATGCAAGAGAAAGTGAAGACACTTGAGGAACAATCTAGGAAGAAAAACATAGAATCAGTGGTCTTTGTAAGGAAATCTCAACTCTTGGTTGATGGTGACAACTCTACCTCAAATGAAAACCTCTCCAGCGACCCCCTTGATGAGCATCTACCAGAAATTGAAGCAAGATTCTGCGACAAAAATGTCCTCATAAGAATTCACTGTGAGAAAAGGAAAGGAGTACTAGAGAAATCGGTCACTGAAATTGAAAAGCTCCACCTAACAGTCATCAACAGCAGTGTCATGACATTTGGGAGTTCTGCTCTTGATATCACTATAATTGCTCAGGTTATCCTTCATTTTCAAACCACAAAAAAGAGTCTACAAAAGTAGATTAGCTTCTTAGATGGAAATTCAATACTTTTAAGATTAAAGTTGCAATCGAAAAAATAAAATCCATGAAAACTTAATGCCTGTCTTCATAATAACCTTTTATATGAAATAATTCCACTAAATGAAGGCGACTCACACACACACACACAATGTTTTGTTTCTTGGGAAATAAGTATTTGATCTTTTCCCCATTAATGCCTTCTTCACATTGTGCAGATGGATGAGGAATTCTGCATGTCAGTGAAGGATCTTGTAAGGAATCTACGATCTGCTTTTGAGTTGATCATGTGAAAAGAAGTTGCAACTTGAGCTAATATATAAAAGTCTCTTCTAAAGTTTTTTTTTTTTTTGCTGCTGCTGGAAGCTTCAGAAGACAGGAATAATCCTCAAAAACACAATAAGCCCAAGTCTTATCTTTTTAAATTTTTCTGCTTACAGGGCCTGTAATGCTCTACCATCTTAGACCATCTACTTTTAAGCTTGTTTGCTGTGAGGCTCCTTTTGAAGGTGGGTTTTTCTTTATTGAATTTTTGCATGGTTAAGTCTTTGACCATGTTTAAATACCCACTTGTACAAAAAGAGTAATATCACAGTTTTCTTTTTCTTTTTCTTTTTTGTGGGGGGTGGGGGGAGTGATGGTTGAAGAGGGAATATGGCTTTTTTGGTGTGTAGACAAACAGGCGTCTGTTTCTGCAGTTACTTTGTCAGGTTTTAGAGGCATAATGATAACTCTTCTGGGGTCTTTTTCATTGCAACGTCAATAGATTGTAACACTTTGGTTGATAATGAAGCAATAATTGTGACTTGTTTATATTATCCATGTGTTTTTTACATATGCAGGATTGTTACAGACAAACTCGCAATAATATGCAATAGCCATCATGGAATCAACAGTTGCTTGAAAGCAACTGCTCTTAAAATTTTCATGCTAACAACTTTGGTTTTTAACCTCAATTTTATCTAGTAAAGAACCGATATGGGACATCGTGAGTGCCTTTGTAATCTATTCACTCAATGTGGACTATATATCTTTCCAACGTGGGACTAGAGTGTTACAATATCACATGACGTTATTAGGTTGTTCTGATATCATTTGTAACGACCCAAAAAAAGCGCTACCCACCCACATCTGCGATATTACTCTAAAAGGAGTAGTTTATTTAGAGCTCTCTAAAATCACTTATAAAACTTAGTCTCATCTACTAAGGAACCAATGTGAGACTTAGCATCATGAGTGCTTTTATAATTTACCAACTCAATGTGTGCTATTATTCTTCTTAATGTGGGACTGGAGTATTACAACTGCCTTATCCTCCTCTTTTTGTGACATAATGGGCATTATTTAATTCCTTATTCTACTAAAAATACTTCAAAGCAGATGATGATAGTTCATGATGAAGCTAACACCCTGCTCCACATTGACAAATTGTGACTTGGAAGTTGTTGACAACTAACTACTCTGGAACTGGGAGTAACTTGGGAAAATAATGGGAAATAATTAGGAGGAAATCTATTTCACAATTGAAAGGGACAAAAGCCTTGGATATAAGGAAAAAGAAATCAATTAATTGGGTACCAACAACACCAAGGTTATATGTGTGGAAAGCAATGAAATTACAGGAAAGACTACTTGTTTGGTAATGCTTTTTTGAGAGGGTGATTTTTGCTTTTTGGTTATATCGTGTGATATAAAGGTGAAAGTTGTTTTGTGTTTGGAGTTGTTTGTTAATGTTTTTGCTTTTTTACTAAAAAGCATATCCAAAAAACGTTATCAAACGAAGCCTAAGTGTTGTCTCCAGTGTGAAAAGTTCATGGACCTATTGACACTCTTAAAAAACGCCCTGAGAGAAGATAGGACAATATGGCTTATAAAATGCCCATGTAGGAAGACGCCTTGAGAGAGGATGGGACACCATGACTTATAAAGTACCCAAGTGAAAGAAAGCTTAGCGAAGTGAAACACTTTAACATCCAATAAACCATAAAGAACTAAAACAGAACTGTATGGAATTGACATTCCTTGTCCTATGTGCTAAAAGATGCCTTTGTGCTAGAATCTTGATGCAATTATATAAGTTTTTCTATATGGTTGCCCTAATGTCCAAGTTACTTGGGCAACAGAACAAATAAAATGATATTCAAATACTCACAGAGATAACAGTTAGGCTCTACCTATATAATAGGCCAATGCTAATATCATCAATCATTTATGCCATTAAGTTAAGAAGCAGGGTTGAACAAAACTTAACTAAGTTGTCATTGATAGTGACTTAAAGATTCAAAAGTCCTGAAAAGACTAAACATTATCTTAAGCGTATTAAAATGGGTTATTTCGCTGTCATTAGAAGTTTTATTTAAGGGAAAACATCAGTTAACCTCTTGAATTTTCACCACTTTTACAATCTTTTTTCCAAAGTTTAAAAATTCTCAATTTAATATATCGAATTTTCAATTTTTTGCAATCTCACCCCTCCTGTTAGGGTTTGGGGTTAAATCAGACAGTCAAAAGGTAAAATGACCCTTATACTCTTGTAAACTTTATAAAATTATAAAATTACAAATATTTTTTTTTAAAAAAAATAAAAAAATAAATGATGGTATTTTGGAAATTTTTTACCCCTTTGATGGGCAAAAAATCATAACGGATGGGTGATATTGCAAATTTTTTAAAGTTCAATATACTAAATTGAGAGTTTTTAAACTTTGAAAAGAGATTGTAAAAATGATAAAAGTCCGAGAAGTTAAGTGAAGTTTCCTATTAATTTAACGTATAATGTTCAAGCAAAAGATTATGATCTTGCTATGACTTTGTGAACTCTCTCTTTCTCTCTCTAATTAAGTGGAAATCTTTTCTCCTTTTGGTTTGGGAACATTGAGATTATATATATGTAGAGAGAGAGAGAGAGAGAGAAATTTTTTGGATTGTGTGATGAACACATGGACAAATACTAGTCCTACAGTGGTATAGATTCCTTGTGTGATTTGTTTCAGTACTTGCCAAGACAAGAGTTAAAGAGCAGATTTTTTTATTTTATTTTATTTTTATCAATTTATAAGTTGCCTACAACAAAATAGAAGAAGTTTGGCATTTACAACAATTTTCTTTCAATCATGTGATGCTATCAACAGTTTTCTTGAAATTCAAAGTCTTCTTGTATATTTTATTTCTCTCAAAAATTCCTTCACTTAATAAAAACACTTTTAACTTTCCAAGTGGTGTCAAGTGGATTAAAAACTACAAGACCATTATTTTCCAATGACAGAAATGGGTGTCCAATTATTTGAAAATTATTGATAGGGAGTAAATTAAGGCTGGGTCCTGTTTGGCTGTTTGGTTGGAAACAAGCATGCATGTAGAGGGCAAGAGGATCAAGCAAAGTATAATGATGCTCAATAATGCTTACAACTAACCATACAAAAGATAAACATAAATATTGAACACATAAAGTTTGGACCCTCTCACTTATGCTCCTTAGGGAATAGGATCCTTGTCGGTATTAAAATCGGATCACGTGACACAGTTTTTGAATGGCATGTCAACATATTGATCACGTGGTATCAATTATCATATACACCATTAAATACAACAGAAAGACTTATAATCAATAGAGCATAGCATACAGTGAATAGTAACTGGCCAACCTGGCTTAATTAAGCTGTTGTATAATAAATATGAAATCAAAGTCTGGCTTAATTAATAGAACGGCTTCTAGGGTTTAAACCTTGTCTCTTTTAACGCATCTAAGAAATTCTTCTTCTTCTTCTTTTTTTATTTCCCAAGAATTTCAATGTTCCACCCCCCTTAGGTTTGGCCCCCTCCATTAATCCAAAAGAAGTATAGTAGAGAATCCTAAGTCAAGGAAGAAATAGTGGCGCGTGTACATCATAGTCAAATGCGCGTAATATACTCTATCATAGTTATATGTAGATCTTAGCGTGTGTGTGTATATATATATATATATGTATATATATTAAAACAAAATCGGAACTTTTATTAGAAATTCAACAAATTAGCTAGGAATATAGAAATTTCTACCTACAATACCACATATACAATTTGGAGTTTCTTCAACTTATATCATATATATGACATACAAAATAGCCTCTCAAGCTATGATATGAGTAGCCGAATTGACGCTCCTCTTAACATGTTCGACGCCCCATGATCTCAATTGGCGCAAACCCACTCTGATTACATCAATTATATATTTAAATTTGCTCCAATTATTCTCCTCCGCTTTAATCGCCGTTACAAATCTGTAAGCCATCCATTTCTAAAATAATGTCATTAAAACACATCTCTCTATATATGCATACGGGTGTGTAAAGATTCTAAAATATGATAAATATATATTATGTAACTTGTTTTATCATTTTTCTTAAGTAGAGCCATACTTGAAGAATTTAGCATTTCATATATTAAATAACTTAATTTGATTTGATTGAGATCGGCTAGAGATTTTATTTTATTGAAAAGAATGATTCACGTTTCTTTAAAATTAGGATTTTTATTTGATTTTAGTTTTCTTTGTACTTAGGAATTTTCTTTATAGGTTTAGTTTTCTTTTTTGCTTAAAGTTTCAGTCTTGTATTAATCCGGCAATTAATTAAGTATAGGTTTGTAAGAACAACTTGAAATTTTGATAATTTTAATTTTTTTAAAATGCAATTCCAAACACGCACATGGATCCAGCAGCATTAAAAGTGCAAGTTTCTATTTTAATTACTATTTTTTTTTTTAAAGAAAGAAAAAAAAAAAAAAAAAAAAAAAAAAGAAGAAGAAGAAGAAAAATGAGCAAAATTATCGACTCTTTAAAGTATCTATTGGAGATGCTCTTACATTAGAATGGGCAACTTCATATGAGAGGTTGTCTTAATCCTATCAGTTCGGTCCGCTTGAACCACACTCATTTTAAGTAGGTAGGGCTTGTACAATCTCGTATAAAATGTGGATCAAAACGTACGTTGGGAAGAAATTTGATCAAAATTCAGATCCTCTAATATTTTTTGTACAAAACAAAAGGGGTAAAGAATAATAATAGGAGAGAGAGAGAGGAATTCTCCTGCTCGGACAGATGAACTAAACAAAATGAGCAAAGATACGATAAAGAATCCCAATTCGCTGACATACCTATCCATCTGATCACACCATCAAACAGTTTGGAGAAGTCCAATAATTAAAGTTATTTGCAATTATTTTCTAAACTTAAAGGAATTAAATAATAGTAATTAAACACACATCCTAATTAAGTCTGTCTCACTTTTCTACATGGCATAGTTTGAATTTGACCACTCACCTATTTTCTTGACTTTCTTTGGTCATATTTGTGGTCGGCTATGTAGATTGTTAAGATTTGATTATTGATTAGGAAACTAAGCCTAATGGGTTGTCAAATTCAGAATCTCCAACCTTTAAATCAGTTTTCATGGAGTGGAAATCTGGCAACTTAACCTTAAATCAGTAATTAAGGTTTGATTAGTTTATATCAAAATGATTTTTTTTATTGGATGCATATTCACATGCAAATTAAGTGGAGGAAAGCCTGAAGTCTGTTCATTTGGGAAAAATAATAATAAATAAATATGGTTTGAGCATTGATTTATCATGAATGTAGATTTGGGATTAAGAGATTTCTCTTGTCATTAAAATATATATAAAAGAAAAAAAAAAATTAAGGTGATATTTGCACTAGATTAAACGACTTAGGAAATAGTTTTAGTCATATTTGCGTTATATATTGCTCTAAAAGGATAAGTCAAGTAATCGAGGTTTCTTGAGATAACTTATAAAACCCAGTTTCACTTACTAAAGAACGAATGTGAGACTTAACATCCATGAACACTTTTATGATCTATCTACTCAATACGGGCCACGATCAATCACTCAATATAAGAAATTGGCAAATTTTAAACATGAAGAATGGTTGAACCACTCCCCTCAAGGTGAGGGGATGGTTGGAGGGTTTGACTATCACCTTATATCTTCATCACCCTAACTTGATAATAAGACAATTTAATCATAATCTTAGCTTGAACCTAATCCTAATGTTAGTTCAAATCTACGTACCAACACAGGACCTTAAGATGATTAGTTCGAATCTCGAATACTAAAAGGCATGCTTTCTCATTTTTTTTTTTTAAAAAATAAAGCCTTGGGCTTTGGTGGTGCCGGTTGGTTAGGTGAGATAGCTTAAAGAAAATAAGGAATTTCTGTCCAAAAATAAAGTATACAAGTGTGAATTATTTTATTCTAAAAATTGACAATTGTTTTAGAGAGATTCCAACTTCTAATCAACTATTTGAAGGTACTTGCAGTTGAGTTAATAAGTTTTTTTTTTTTTTTTAATGCTCCATTTGTTTCAGCGTAAAATGATTTTTAGAAAATGATTTCGGCATTTTTTGGTGTTTGGTAAGGGCGAAAATAATGGTCAACGAAAATCATTTTTGGTTTGACCGTAAAAGCTTCTTTAATTTTTAGAAAACGATTTACGATTTTTAAAACCGTCAATCGATTAAGCTATTCGTTCTTACACGCATGTTTGATATCCGATCGTCATAATTTAGCAATTGTCGGTCTTCGAAATCCAGTCGGCGCCGGAGTCCGACAACATCCGGTCGCAGGAATCAGGCCACTGGAATTCTACCGTCGCCGGAATCCAGCCACCGGCAGACCAAATTCCGGCCGGAATATTGCCGGATTCCGGCCAAGCCGACGGGATCTGGACGGATCCGGCTATTGATCCAGCTGGATCTGGCCAAAACGGCCAGGATCCGGTCGGATCTGGTCAAACTTTCTCGCCAGACGTTGTAGGATTCCAACGACATTTGCCAAACTCTGATTTTTGCATTTCGTAATTTTTTCGTGCGAACCAAACACAGAAAAATATTTTTGAAAAAATCATTTTTTCTGAAAATGATTTCGTCGAAATTATTTTACGACGGAAATCATTTTACGTCGAAACTAACAGAGCATTAATTTTGGATATTTTACTAGCAAACAATGAGTTAGAATATATATATATATATATATAAAATGGTCAATTTTTCAGAGCTTCCAAAATTTTGGTCACCAAAATGCAAGATGACCACCAAAATTTTAAAATTTCGTCTAAAATTATATAAATTATTATATTTAGACCTTTTAAAATTAATTGTTGACCCTGTAAAAAGTTTTCTTTTGAGTTTTGTCCTCCTCTAATATTCTAGTACTACCCCTACTGAAATAGATATGGAGCCTAAAAACATAATGATTGGACCGCCCATGAAATAATGCAAAGTACAAGCATAGTCCACCCACAAGCCGGCCCTCATATCATTTCACAGAACCGGATAAAATTAATGCAAACTTAATTTCGTTCAAAAATAAAAATAAAACTTAATTTGGATAAATTAATATGGTCGTTAAACATGTTCCGCTGAATATTACATTATATATAAAGAACTTCGCTATCATAAACATATAGGTTTCGTGGTGTAGTTGGTTATCACGTCAGTCTAACACACTGAAGGTCTCCGGTTCGAACCCGGGCGAAGCCATTTCTCTTCTACTTTTATTTTTAACGTTCTTTTGGAACGACGTCGTTTCTATCTCCTTCCTACACTACTATACGTAACTTTAAATAACCTCTTTTCTTCATCGGAAATGTAGGCCCTCGCCCCTCACCGACCACTGTAACCTCCACGTCATCAACCCGAACATTCTTCGTCCGTAACACACTCCACAAGAATATCTCCCGCCAACAAACCCCATCCAATCACGTTCCTCTCCGCATCACACCCTCGCCTCCCATTGGCCCGCGGCCGTCCACGTCAGCACCCCTCCAACCCCCTCCGCTCAACGATAACAAACTCAAACTTAATCCCCAACCCAAACCCAGTCCTTATTATTCATCGCCGGACCCAAAAACTCTCCGATCAATCTCTACAGACTACAATGGCTTCTCACTCGCTCTCTTTCCGATCCCTCTTCTTATTACTACTTCTCGCGATCCAAACGGCGTCGTCCCGGGCTCTTCTTTCCTCGCCGGATCTCAATCCTCCCTACCCCAAAGCCATCTCCGTAAGTAATTCCATAAACCAACCCCAAAAAAAAAAAAAAAAAAAACCTTTTTCTTATTTTTCTTTTAATCTTTAATTTTTTTTTTTTCAATTTAGGATCTGAAGGAAGAGATCTTGAAGGGACTGGGGTTTCAGGGGGAGGATTTAAAGGTTTCGGGGTTCGATGTGAAGGACGCGCAGGTGGGGCATTCGGTGGCGTACGAGTTCGACGTGGAGATTGACAACAAAGTCCTCCCCTTCAGGCTCTTGGAGGACGTCAACCGTTGGGACTACGTTGATTTGCCACTATTCCGACCCGTGGGCGACGAGAACGGGTTGATAGAGACTCGGAAATCCGGTCACGGGTTGCCGGTTCTGGCTCCGTTTCAGTTGGCCGGACCCATGGAGCTCTGGATCCAGGATGCCAAAGATATGCGCCTCTCGCTACCGGTGAGTTACTTTTTCTGATAATGTCAATTTGTGTGGACTTAATTGGAGGACTTTGGTTTGATTATGAAAAGTTGGTGTTAAAATTATTGCAATTTTCTTATTTTCAATGAATTAGGTAATATCATGTGGATGGAATGGGGTAGTAGGAAGATTTTAGGTCGTGTTTGAGTTCTGAATAGGTAACATCATGTGGATGAATGTGAATCAAATGTATGATCGGTGGTTGTTCACTGCAAATTTTGATTCCGGAAAATGGGTGTGAAAGCATCCATGTTTGAGGGACTTGAAACATCTGTTGTTGGGTGGTGTTTGGAATTTACATTCAGTCGGGATTATGTCCAATATGAATCTAATTACGAGTATTTGAATGAATTTATGAACTCTTTTATTCAGTCCTGCATTTTCTAAGGTAAATTTGTCATACCTGTTGTTTTGCAAGATTGCCCTTTTTATATTTGTCTAATAGAAATTCTTTTTGGTTCACATCTTGATCTTCTTATGAAGAATTTGAATTACTTCATATTCGAAATTATGGGATTTTAGGCCTTCAGGAATGAAGTTTCTAGGGGATTGTAATATCGATTGTTTGAGATTTCTGATATTTTGATTCTCAAGGAGCAAAACCGTTATATTTATTTGAAATACATGGGATGCATATAAACGCTATGTCTCATGCTTCTTTTGCTGAAGTAATAAGAAATGGCCTGATTTGAGAGTTCCTGCAAATTGATTTAGGGAAATCCAGAACTTGTGTTTTTAGTTCGTATCTGATATATTTATATAGGGGATTCCTTTGCCATAGCCATAGGAAAATAAACATGCTGTGAGTTAGTTTTAAGATCTGATCTTTGGAAAGTCGTCATTGATCTTGTTGTTGATTTATTTCTGCAGCATGATGTGGATGCCGGTGTCTTGAAGAAAGTGATTTTAGCAGATGGTGCAGTTGTTACTGTCAAGGGTGCAAGATCAGTTAGCCTTCGTCACCCGCTTGATCTTCCACTCCCTTTGAACCGAACCCAAAATGGATTTGCATCTGGTCTTCTAGCCTTGGCCGAACGGCTCCGCCACGCTTCCCGCAGTCAAGTCGCTCCACTCCTCTCCCTTCGCATTGTTGGTGCTACGTCTCTCTCAAGCCTGACCTCATCGTCCCACTCATCCGCTAACAGACTCAGGCTGAAGCGCCTTGCACCAGGGTTGGTGGAGTTATCCTCACCATCAAAGGCCCTTTCCCCTGTTTCTCTGCAAGAAGAATCCACCACCCTTCTCACGCCAAGTCATTTCGCCACAATGTGGCCCCTTCCTTCCATTAACGGCTCAAACTCAAACTTGCTTGGTTTTGAGGCACTGCTCTCTTCTGTGCTGGGTCCTAAGGCTAACCAGAAAGGTTCCTTCCGGCTGTTGAAGGCCGACGTGTTGGCGCAGACGTTTGTAAAGATAGGGTTTGGGGTTGAGAAGAAGTTGAAAGAAGGAGATGGGATTGATTTGAAGGGTTATCCCGAGTGGAGGACAAAGCCGGAGACAGTTAGAATGCATTTTGAGGTTCTGGCGAAGGTTGATGGCGAGAAGGTTGTTCCAGAGAGAATCATGCAAGTTAACCCTGTTACTGTGGAGGATACGGTGGCACAAAATCTGGTTGTGGGGAATGTGACAATGTCAACTACCCCTATTATTCACCCTCCCCCCGACCCTTTTGCCTTGTAAATTGCTTGAAGGGGTTTAATTTTGTTTTGAGTTACCGGAAGAAAGTGTAAAGATGAAAGTCTTGTTTTTCTTCTGCTTCTTTTTATATATATACACATGTGATGAGTTAGAAGAGGTATAAAAACATTGTAAAAAATACCTCCTGTTTCTTAAAGCAAATGTTTTGGATTTAAAGGCTTCTTAAATTGAGAACAATTGAACAGCAGAGGCTTTTCCCATACATGATTCAAATATTTACAGCCATGGTCATTAGCCAAAATCAAAATCAAAATGATATAAAGAAAGGAATTAGATACAAAGAAATCCATCTATATATGCTCTTTCAGAGAGTGTTGAAAGTGCTCTGGCAAGGCAAAAAATAAGTAAGGTATAAACAAATTTAAGGGTAAAAGAAAGGGAGGCCTGGTATATTTTGTTGATGGGCGCCACCAATGGAATCTCCACACGCAGGCAAGCAGGTGAAGGAGTACCCCTTATAAAAACATGCAACCATAGTTGGGTAGGGCTGTAAACGAGTTGAGCTCGAACGAGTATTGCCTGTTTAAACTTAGCTCATTTAGATTTTTCACAAATTCGAGCTCGGCGAGCTCGAGCCGAGCTTATGACAAGTACTAAAATTCGAGCTCGGCTCGGCTCACCAAGGAGAATTCCTTGTGCGAGCTTGCTTGGCTCAGCTAATTAAGAATGTATAGAAATTTTTAAAAAAATTCTTTAACTTAAATAACTCATCTTCCCAACCGTCTAATGCGACAAATTGAATTAAATAATATGGATAACTTCACAAAAGAGTATTGAATTATACACCATTTTGAGATAAGGGTACTGAACCAACAAACGTCTCAAATTGAGGTATCCACGCTTCCATATGTCTCACTTAAGGGTACTCCATTAGGATTTGCTGTTAATCCCGCCAAAATTCCCAAAATACCAATGTTTTTTTTTTTAATAAAAAAAAATTATAAAAAATTTTATAGATTCAGGCATGAGTATTTTTGTAAATTTCATTAAATTTTGACTAACACCTAAATCTTAGCATTTTTTTTTTCCTAAAAAAAAAAGATAGGGTATTTTAGATACTCTGTTAGGATTTAACAGCAAATCATAACGGAATACCCTAAAGTGAGACGTTTGAAAATGTGGATACTACAGTTTGAGACGTTTGCTAGTTCAATACCCTTGTCTCAAAACAGCGTATAATTCAATACTTTTTTGTAAAGTTATCCCTAAATAATATTAGTTTAAACTTCTCAACCATTAAATTGAGGGCAATTTTGTAATTAAAACTCAAAGTTACTTTTGTTGGCATGCGTGATGACACATATGAGCTCTCTACAAAAGGAGAGGATTGCATCCCTTTTTACAAATTACTCGGGTAAGGAAATCTCCTTGCTCTTTTCATGTGGGACAACCGAAGCCTTAGCTCAATAAGAGAGGCTTGCATTATTTTTATAGATTATTTAGGTGAGGAATTCTTCTTAATTTTTTCATGTGGAACAATCGAACAAGTTAACTATGCTTGTGAGGGATGTGTGTTTGCTTTTATTTTATTGGTGTGAGACACTTATAAGCAAGAAAATACAAGAAAAATCCAAAAGAGTTAAGTCTTAACATTAGCAAAAAAAAAAAAAGTTCAATATACATCGGTAATATATGAAATTGACTTGGATAAAAAGAAACCTTTTTTTTAATATTATATTAACCAATTCTCTCTCTCTCTCTCTCCATATATATATATATATATATAAGTCAATTAACTAGCTGGTTAACTAAGTTTAATACACGCAATACATTAGTTAAAGTATAAATAATTGTACATTACATGAATAGATTCTTAATATTTTAAGTATAAAATAATTACTGTTAACGTTAAATGTCCGTGTGAGACAGTGATAACAAGAGATGGGCTATTTAGTGTTTTCTAAGGTGGGAATGAAAAATGTAGGATACGAGTTATATTTAACCAAAACGCAACCATAACCGTGTTTTAACTTTTGAATGTTTTTACTACTTTCTTTGCTCTATTTATTTATGCATCGGGCCAAGAACATTGTTTAGTGTTTTATGGGGCGGGACAACTTCTTGTCTACTTTAATGAAAATTATGGCAATGGTGGTGTAACTTGACAACTTGAATTGATGAAAAACCCAAAAAGAAAAGAAAAGAAAAGAAAAGGGAGTAGCCCTCGAGCCACCCTTGGACTATGAGGTGGTCACGTGACCACCCCCACGGGTTTGGGGTGGCTTGCAAGCCACCCACATCCTGCTCTAGGTGGCCTGCGAGCCACCCCAAATGGGGTCGGGAGTAGCGCGTGGCCACCCCCCATCAGCCCTTTTCTTTTTTATAAAATAAATAAATTTTAAAGCTTTTAATATTTAGGTTTAATATATTAATTTTTTTTTTTTTATTAAGAGTAACGCATGTTGTCATTTTATTGATGCTAACATGACACACTAACGGAATCTGTAAAGTGTTTTGACGAAATTTGACTGTAATAACTAAATTATTATTTTACCATATCCCGAAGACCTTTGAATTATTTTTTATACAGCAAGAAACGATTTGTAAATTAGGCCAACCACATAGATTGATTTTTAATTTTTCTCAAATTATAATATAAAATGTGAAATAAGAAAAAAGTTAAGAGAGAGAGAGAGAGAGAGAGAGAGAGAGAGAGATTTGAGGTGCTTCGGCATGTAATGGGTGGCAAACAGGGCAAGGTGTGCCAAATAATGTAAGATGAAGTGTGCTAAACAAGACAACCTAAAAAGAAAAATATTGAGGCAACCTAAAACGGAAAATATAAATTTATTCTTTTAACACATAGATTTTCTAGAGCAAATCAGGTTTTTATTATTTTTTTTAATTTTCTCAACTTTGATAAGTCATTCATATGTAAGAATTTTGTTTGTATCTATAACTTTATATTCTCAAAGCATGTAATTATGATTTTGCAGGGCTTTATGTTTTGTGATGTAATTGCTTTATGCTTATAATCTTTGATTAATGAAATACTCCGATCTTTCATTAAATAAATAAATAAAATTCATCCATCTTAAATTAGTGTGATTTCTTGTTTGGCCCTATTCTCTCTAACTATGAAAAGCCATAATTCTAACCCTAAATATTTATTAATCGAGTGACCGGTACGCACATGCCTTAATTTCCTTTCCTTTCATTCCCCGGGTATTCCACTATAACGGCTGGGCCATGGACCACAAATTAAGTCCAGCTTTGACTCTTTGCTCCATGTTTAAGCCCAAAAATGACTTTTTCAATAAAAAAAAAATTTCAACGGTTCAGATTATTGTTATTTTTTTTCTTCATTGTAAAGTTAGAATTAACTCTGAATCGTTGATCTAAAAAAAAAAAAAAACTCTGAATCGTTGAAAATAATTACAACATATTTGCTGTATTTTATTTATTATTTTTTTATGGCATTTTAATCATATTATTGAAGGAGAAAAAGAAACTAATAATAATGCTAATTGTCAACTTCTTAGGTCCCATGCTCTTTCAAAGAACTCTTTAAGTGGTACGTAGATTTAAAATTCCAAGAAAATATACAATTTTTTTTTCTTTCTAAGCAAATAGGGGAAAATGTTAGATGAGATAAAAATGCTTTTCAATAACAAACTTAAAATGAAAAATACAGTGTAGGAAATAGAACTAAATAAAGAAATTGGTTAAAAAATGACATGGTCCTCTTTGAAGGGATGCATAAGTGGTAACTAAAACTAAGCCAAGCGGAATAAAACCCATTAGCAAGCAATTGAAACGACAACCAAGCGGATGCCCGTGAATGATAAGCACTTACGATTTCTGAAATGAATCTAACGAAGAGAAGAACCGATTTCCGGTACGTAGCGAAAGTATCTATAATAAGATCAAACCACAAAAGCACAATAACAACCCCCCCTTCCAAAAAAAATATATAGAATAGCAAAAAGAAAAACAATGAAATTCATAAAAATAACAGCAAAAAACACTCAAAAACAGCATCATTGACAAAAGAAAGTAGCAATATAGACCATACTATGATAAACTGCCTAATCTCTATTATGAAATGTCAAAATCTAGATTCACAAGAAACCATAATGGTAACCATTAAATCATCATTTATCTTAAAAGTTTAAACTAATTGGAAGATATAAGTTTAATCATTTAATCAATACTTTAACACTCCCACTCACATGCGGGCTAAAATTTCATTTTTAATAGGTGAAGCCCTACAAGTGAAATATTTAATTAAAATGAAAGGTAAATGAAAAAGGCAAAATTAAATTATCACCTATCACAAGAGCTTAAAAAAAATAATAAAAAAAATAAAAATAAAAAACTTAAACTTAACCGTTCAATAAGTACTTTAACCGTAATTTTATTATAAAAATTTGCATCCGACAACCACGGTCAAAGTTGATGGCGTCCCAGTTTAACAGAATATCAGTTTTTTTTTTTTTTTTTTTTTTTTTTTTTTTTTTTTAATAAGTAGAAAGAAAGAAACAACAAATTAAGGAACTAAAAAAGTAGAGGTGGAAGCCTTTCCAAAACAGGTAGGAGAAGGTCCAGACAAGAAAGAAAGAGTGGGAATGCAGCCAGAAAAACTTCTGGTTGCGGCCCAATTTGCCACATAATGGGCACAGAAGTTTGCACTTCGGTTTACGTGACTAGCCAGCCAAGTAGATGAAGAAGGAATCATGGATAAAGCCTCAGAGATGATAGGAGCAATACGCCAGTCTTGTGTATGATCCGGTTTCTGAATAGCCAAAGTTACAGTGAGAGAGTCACCTTCTAAAATAAAAGAAGAGAGCTGTAAAGATAAGGCCAGACGAACAGCCAGAAGAGCAGCAGTAGCTTCCCCATAAACAGCAGTGCATGGAGGGCTAATAAGTGATGAGCACTGTATAATAGAACCCGAAGAATCCCGACAGACTGCAGCTTGAGCAGAAAAAGAATCCCTGATAACAGTATCATAATTAATCTTGTAAAAAGAAGCACAGGGTTTCAACCAAGGAGCAGGGGATGAACGTTTTGAAGACCAGGCAGAATATCGGTTTTTAAAAGTTGTGTTTGGGTGTTTGTCCCTCTCATTTGTTTTATAATATAACGTATATAATTGGCCATTTGCTATACTCTTTATTCTATGGTCATCCATCAATCACCCACGTCCAAAAACTTGGCCATCACATTTGCCTTTCACCTTCCTGACCAAATCTAATAACAGTGACTTTTTTTTTTCTTTTTTTCTTGATTTATGGTAGACCTTTTATGACCTATTCATGCTATCAAATTTAAGGGTATTAGATGAGCCAAGCTGCTCGTAAACTCGGTTCGAATTGGCTCGTTTAAACTCGATTTGGTCTTAATTCGAAAAATAAATGAGTTGTTCGTGAACACAATAATTTGCTCCTATCTTATATGAGACATATTCGTATAAATTCGGCTCGAATAAAGCTCATGAGTTCGGCTTGTATAAGTTCAATTCGAATTGTTAGCTCGCTCATGTGCCGAATTCGAACAACCCTTCAAAACTCAGTTCAAGCTCGAGCTCTTATTCTATTTAGTGGAGCCGAATCCAGCAACTTTAAACTCAGCTCGGCTCGGCTTGAATACAGCCGAGAGTGTCAATTATTAATTCTCAGATTTATATATTCATGTTGTCAAGCAGAAGGCAACATCAATGGAATGTAGTCTATGAGTTTTACAATTTCAAAGTATTCATTTAAGCTCTCTCTTCTCTTCAGTTTTCTTTTTAATTTCCTAGTGTGTTTTTTTTTTTTTTTTTTTTTTTTTTAATCATGGTATGGAGTGTTAAATCTTTACTAATTCTAAAAGTTTAAGCTGAGATGAAAAAATAATAATCTAAATCAATACATTAATAATTCATTTCACGTGTAGACTCAAACTATCCTTTAATAGATGGATGAAGTCCAATACATTAAATATTTAATTTTAAATGGGAGTGAATTGTGGAGTCAGTATTCGAACTCACGACCTCTGACTTTGATACCATATTAAACCACGATTTATCCCAAAAATTTAAGCTAATAGGAAAGCATAATTTTAATAATTCCATCAATACTCTAACATGGAGTATGTTGTACATTGCTAGAATAGATAACTGTGAAACTTCAAATGTGTTAGGCTTTACCAAAGTTGAAGGAAGTTTTCAAGTATGGAACTGATGAGTTTGAATTCAAAAATAATATATCAACCATTTATTTAGGGAAAAATACATAAGTTACCACCAATTTGCCGCTTAGACCACTAAACTTTAAAATGTTATACTTGACCTCTTCCAACTATCAGGTCGTTATAAATAACATCTTCAATCTGTTATTATTTGTCGAGTAATACTATATATCACCCCTTATCTTTTAAAAGCCTATGTGATGTGGTATTCCATACCATTTGATGCATGGAGAATTATTTTTTGGTTGGAAGGCCATGCCACGTAAACTTTTAAAGGACGGGAGGTAATGAATAAAATTACTTGTATTTGGCATTAAAATGAATAAAAAAATCCCTGAATGTGCGCCACTAAACACATGACTTTTTTGTACTTTTAACTTTCCAAAATGATCTTAACAATCATTAAGAACATAAACAAAACTTGGAACAAAAAAAAAAAAAAAAAAAAAAAAAAACCTTGCTATCCCTTTGTCACCTAAGAGGCGGTTTGGTCACTCCTTAATTTTTATTTTTTATTTATTTATTTTTTTTTCAGTTGTTTTATTCATTTAATAATTTTTTAAAGAAACTTCATTTATAACTCTTGATCTTTCATCACTTTTGCAAAAAGGTACCCAAACTTTAAAAAGTGTCAATTTAGGGTATCCATCTTTTAATATTTTTCAATTTCAACCATCCGTTATAATTTTTCGTTAAATTTTGTCAACATTTCCAAAATATCCCTCATTTTCTTAGAAAATATATATATATATTGCTAGGAAAATCCAAAAGAGTTTACTCTTAATACTAGAAAAAAAAAAAATTAATATACATTGTTAATATATGAAATTGACTTGGATAATAAAGAAACTTTTATATATATATAATATATATATATATATATATATATATATATTAACCAATTCTCTCTCTCTCTCTCTCTCTATATATATATATATATAAGCCAATTAACTAGCTAGTTAACTAAGTTTAATGCACGCAATACACTAGTTTAAGTATAAATAATTGTACACTACATGACTAGATTCTTAATATTTTAAGTATAAGATATTTACAGTTAAAATTAAATGTCCGTGTGAGACAGTGACACCAAGAGGTGGGCTGTTTAGTGTAATAGTGTATTCTAAGGTGGGAATGAAAAATGTGGGATAGGAGTGGAATTTAACCAAAACGCAACCATATCGCGTTTTGACTTTTGAATGTTTTTACTACTTTCTTTGCTCTACTTTTTTTCTTTTTTTTTTTTTTGAAGGGAAAGGTATGACTTTCCATTAATCAATATCAGAGCAAACAATATCCACAATAGCAGAGGGACAAACACCTAACCATACTCTACTACTGAACTGGGAGACAGCAAGTTTAGCTAAACAGTGCGCAGCTTTGTTCCCCTCACGCCCCACATGCGCAATTTTCCAGTGAAGGAAAGAGGAAAGCAGAGCCCGAGCGTCCGAAATTAAGTCACCGTAAGAGACACAACAATCCCCTGAGTTCCCCAAAGCTAGCACCACTTCACGAGAATCCCCTTCAATAACAATAAAGGAAAACCCCCTTTCTCTGGCAAATTCCACTGCCCTTCTCGCTCCAAAAGCTTCAGCCACAGAAGGATTCTGAATGTAAGGAAGCGCTGTGCATAATGCTGCCCTCACCTCGCCCAACTCGTCCCTAGCGATAATGCCCACACCCATCCGATTCTGCCAAACATCCAGGGCAGCGTCCCAATTTAACTTGATGAATTCGGCATCTGGTTTGCTCCACCGCGAAATAGCTCTAGAGCTTTCATTCTCCTGATTTGGGACCTCCTCGAAGGATTTCCGAAAATCTCCCAGCAAATCTTTAGCACCTTTCACCAAAATAGAGGGGGACGATATAGAGCCCCCAAAAACCATCAGATTTCTCCTCAGCCAAATCTTGTGGGCTACAATCACAGCAAGCTCCATCTCCTCCGAGTCTAATCTGTCACAAAGATAGCAAAAGATGCCGAAAAAATTATCCTCCATCACCACACTTTTGTTGATAGACCTCCCACAACAACTCCATATGGCTTGGGCAGCAGGGCACCGCCATAACACATGGCTCGTCGATTCCTCATCCACACCACATAGCGGACAAACAGGTGCGGAACCACCTTTCTTTTGAAAAGGTTTTTATTAGTAGGGAGAATTTCATTGCAGGCTCGCCATAGAAAAAGAGTTACTGACCTTGGGACTTTAATTTTCCAGAGGTGTTGCCAGTAAGGGTTGGACTGAGAAGCCGAGGACGATTCCCCAGCAATCCGAGCACGGCGCTCCATCTCCAAGTGATAGGCGCTACGGACTGAGAAAGAACCCAACTTCGTACTTGCCCAAATAAGTCTATCCTCCTGGGTTCTGGGGCAAATCGAGAGGCTGCAAATTTTATCAACCGTCTCCTGTGAGAATATTTGCTCAATAAGAGGTATGTCCCACCAGTTTGTGCTCCGATTAATAATTTCCGCAACCTTAGCATCTGTGGATAGAACCCTAACGGGGTCTTGAATTTTGTGATAAGTAGAGGTAGGGATCCACCTATCTTTCCAAATTTTGATCTTCTCCCCATTTCCAACCCTCCACATTAGACCTTCTTCTAACAACGATTTTGCCTGTGAAATGCTCCTCCAAGCATACGAAGGTCTTTTCCCCAATTCTGAGTTCATAAAATCCGCCTCCGGATGATACTTGTCTCTCATGACACGGGCTACCAAAGAGTCAGATTCTTTGCTCTACTTATTTATGCATTGTTCAATGTTCACACTGTTTAGTGTTTTATGGGGCAGGATAACTTCTTGTCTTCTTTAATGAAAATAAAAGAAAAGGGGTCCAACCCTGGCCCATGGGGTGGCCACCTGGCCACCTACAACCTGCTCTTAGTGGCCAGCAAGTCACCCCAAATGGGATCGCACCCCTGTTAGCCATTTTCTTTTTTATAAAATAAATAAATTTTTAAGCTTTTAATATTTAGGTTTAATATATTAATATTTTTTTTTATTAAGAGTGACATGTTGTCATTTTATTAGTGCTGACGTGGCACACTAACGGAATCTATAAAGTATTTTGACGAAATTTGACGATTTGTAAATTAGGCCAACTATAGACACTGATTTTTAATTTGTCCCAAATTATAATATAAAATGTGAAATAAGAAAAAAATTAATAAAGAGAGAGAGGGGATTTGAGGTGCTTCGGCCTTGGAGGCCTAGGTCCAACGTTGCAAATGCCTAATAGGGCTACATTGAGTTTATATTGTATGTGGTTGTATTTATAGGAAGGTCTCATTTGATTTGCAGAATGAGTATTCTATTGAGAAATGAAATAGTTATTACGGGAAATAAAAGAGACTAGAAGGGAATAGTTATTCCTATTCTTTAGTTTGGTAACAACTCATATACTTTAATTGGAATTCAATCAAAATACCTAAAAAAACCCCTGCATTATTTATTTATTTTTATTTTAGAAAAAGTTTAAAAAAAGAAGAAGACGAAGAAGAAAAAATCGATGTGAGTGCCATTGGTTGAGTTTTGTGTGTTTCATTACTAAGAATATTGGTAATTGAGTTGTGCGGAATCGAATTTCATATTTTGAGTATTATATGGTTTCTATAGAACATCAAGAATTTATTTGATATTCTAGGATTTGTTTTGTTTATAATGTTTGTCGCTGTTTTTGGTTGGATTCTGTTTGGTTCCTTAGAAAATTGTGACAAAGGGAATGAAAAGGTCCATAGGGCGTGAGACATTCTGAGTCTCATGTGGTTTCTATTGAAGTTGAGAATTAGCCCAAATTATTTGGCATTAGTTGCATCTCTAATATTATTTATGAATTTGTGTTTTGAATTGAGCTCTATTTGATTAGCAGGAAATTTGAGGGAAAAGGGAAGGGAAGGAATTGCATATTTTAAGGAAATTGAAAATTAGCTTGATGTTTTTGAGGTACCGTAAGTGTTGGGTTTTTTTCTTTTTTCTTTTTTCTTTTTTTTTAAAAAAAGGAGAGAAAATTAAAAATAATTAGTGTTTTTTTTTTTCGGAAAACGTAGTCTATTCCTTTAGGAATAGCTATTTTTCTCATTTTTTTTAGAGGAATAAGTATTCATCTTCGTAAGGGAATAGTTATTCCAATGAAAATAACTATTACAAGGAATAAATCCATACCAAACAAGAAAAAATCATTTCATTTCAATAATCTATTTCACGAACGAAACGAGGCTTAAATGTAATGTGTGGCAAACAAGGCAAGGTGTGCCAAATAATGTAAGATGAAGTGTGCTAAGCAAGACAACCAAATAAGAAAAATATTGAGGCAACCTAAAACAGAAAATATAAATTTATTCTTTTAACAAATAGATTTTCTAGAGCAAATAAGGTTTTTATTATTTTTTTTAATTTTCACAATTTTGATAAGTCATTCATCTGTAAGAATTTTGTTTGTATCTTTATAGCATGTGGTTATGATTTTGCAGGACTTTATATTTTGTGATGTAAAAAATTTATGGTCGGGATCTTTGATCAATGAAATACTCAAATCTTTTGTTTAAAAAAAAAAAAAAAAAGGTCATCCAATCTTAATTAAATAAGTGTGATTTCTTGTTTGGCCCCTATACTCTCTAACTATGAAAAGCCATAATTCTAACCCTAAATATTTATTAATCGAGTGACTGGTACCCACGTGCCTTAATTTCCTTTCATTTCCCGTGTATTCCACTATAACTACTGGGCCATGGACCACAAATTAGGTCCAGCTTTGACTCTTTGCTCCATGTTTAGCCCAAAAATGACTTTTTCAGTAAAAAAAAAAAAAAAATCAACGGTTCAGATTAATTTTTTTTTTCTTCATTGTAAAGTTAGAATTAACTCTGAATCGTTGAAAATAATTACAACATATTTGCTGTATTTTTTTTTTTTATGGCACTTTAATCATATTATTGAACAAGAAAAAGAAACTAATAATAATGCTACGTTTTGATTTATTATGCATAAAGTATGCAAATTGTCAACTTCTTAGGTCCCATGCTCTTTCAAAGAACTCTTTAAGTGGTACGTAGACTTAAAATTTCAAGAAAATATACAATTTTTTTTTCCAAGTAAATAGGGGAAAATGTTAGATGAGATAAAAATACCGAAAAATGGATAGGCTTTTCAATAACAAACTTAAAATAAAAAATATGGTGTAGGAAATAGAACTACATAGTAAGAAATTGGTTAAAAAATGATTTGGTCCTTTTTTAAGGGCCGCATAAAGCGGTAACTAAAGCTAAGCCAAGCGGAATAAAACCCATTAGCAAGCAATTGAAATGACAACCAAGCAGATGCCCGTGAATGATAAGCAATTACGATTTCTGAAACGAATCTAACGAAGAGAAGAACCGATTTCCGGTACGTAGCGAAAGTATCTATAACAAGATCAAACCACAAAAGCGCAATAAGACTAAAACCCAACAAAAAGAAGAAGAAAAAAAAAATACAGAATAGCAAAATATAACAACAAAATTCAAAAAAATAACAACAAAAAACACAACAAAACAGCATCATTGACAAAAGAAAGTAGCAATATGGACCATACTCTGATGAACTGCCTAATCTCTATTATGAAATGTCAAAATCTAGATTCATAAGAAACCATAGCGGTTATTTTTAAATTATCATTTATCTTAAAAGTTTTAGCTAATTGGAAAATATAAATTTAATCATTTAATTAATATTTTAACATTTCCTCTCACATGCGAGCTAAAATTTCATTTTTAATAGGTAAAACTCTCTACGTGAAATATTTAATTGAAATAAGAAATAAATAAAGAAGACAAAGTTAAATCTTTACCTATCACAAGAGTTTAAACTAATAGAAGAAGATAAACTTAACCATTTAATAAGTAGTTTAACCGTTATTTTATTATAAAAAATTGCATCCAACAACCACGGTCAAAGTTGATGGCCTCACAGTTTAACAGAATATCAGTTTTTAAAAGTTGTGTTTGGGTGCTTGTCCCTCTCATTTGTTTTGTAATATAATGTATATAATTGGCCATTTGCTATACCCTTTATTCTATGGTCATCCATCAATCACCCACATCCAAAAACTTGGCCATCACATTTGCCAAACACTTTCCTGACCAAATCTAATAACAGTGACGTTTTCTTTTTTCTTTTTCTTTTTTTTTTTCTTCTTGATTTATGGTAGAACTTTTATGACCTATTCATGCTATCAAATTTAGGGTATTAGATGAGTCAAGCTACTCGTAAACACGGTTTGAATTGGCTCGCTTAAACTTGATTTGGTCTTGATTCGAAAAATAAATGAGCTGTTCGTGAACACAATAATTTGCTCCTATATTAAATAAGACATATTCGTATAAACTCGGATTGGCTCGCCTCGGAAAAAGTTCGTGAGTTTGGTTTGTATAAGGTCAATTCGAATTGTTAGCTCGCTCGTGTGCTGAATTCGAACAACCCTTCAAAACTCGGCTCAAGCTCGAGCTCTTATTCTATTTATTCGAGCCGAATCCAGCTACCCCAAACTTAGCTCGGCTAAGCTTAAATACAGCCGAGAGTGTCAATTATTAATTCTCAGACTTATATATTCATGTTGTCAAGCAGAAGGCAACATCAATGGAATGTAGTCTATGAGTTTTGCAATTTCAAAGTATTCATTTAAGCTCTCTTTTCTCTTCGGTTTTCTTTTTAATTTCCTAGTCAGTTTTTTTTTTTTTTTTTTTTTTTTTTTTTTTTTAAATCATGGTATGGAATGTTAAATCATTAATAATTCCAAAAGTTTAAGCCGAGAAGAAAAAAACAATAATCTAAATCAATACATTAATAATTCATTTCATGTGTAGACTCAAACTTCCCTTTAATAGATGGATGGAGTTCAATACTTGAAATATTTAATTTTGAGTAATGATTCATTGCCACATTTTTATACAACTTTTCACCACCTTACTTATGTAGCAAGGTGGTCCCCCACCTTATTTTATTTTTAAAACTCAGAAAGTAGTAGGGGACCACCTTGCCACATAGAAAATGTGGTGAAAAGTTGTACAAAAATGTGGCAATGAATCATTACTCTTTAATTTTAAATGGGAGTGAATTGTGGAGTCAGTATTCGAACTCACAACCTCTGACTTTGATATAATATTAAACCATGATTTATCCCAAAAATTTAAGCTAATAGGAAAGGATAATTTTAATAATTTCATCAATACTCTAACATGGAGTATGTTGTACATTGCTAAAATAGATAGGAAAATGATAGATTTACAACACCACCACAACAATTGCACAACACTCCCTCACATGGGGTACAACCCAGTGTGTGGGGCTCACTCCCATGTGAGGGGGTGTTGTACAATTGTTGTACCGGTGAAGTGTAGGAATCAAACCCCAAATAGATAACTGTGAAACTTCAAATGTGTTAGGGTTTACCAAAGTTGAAGGAAGTTTCCAAGTATGGAATTGATGAGTTTGAATTCAAAATTAATATATCAACCATTTATTTAGGGAAAAATACATAAGTTACCACCAATTTGCCGCTTAGACCACTAAACTTTAAAATGTTATACTTGACCTCTTCCAACTATCAGGTCGTTATAAATAACATCTTCGATCTGTTATTATTTGTCGAGTAATACTATACATCACCCCTTATCTTCCAAAAGCCTATGTGATGTGGTATCCCATACCATTTGATGCATGGAGAATTATTTTTTGGTTGGAAGACCATGCTACATATTCTTTTAAAGGATGGGAGGTGATGAATAAAATTACTTGTATTTGACATTAAAATGAATAAAAAAAATCCCTCAATGTGCGCCATTAAACACGACTTTTTTGTACTTTTAACTTTCCAAAATGATCTTAACAATCATTAAGAACATAAACAAAACTCAGGAAAAAAAAGAAAGAAAAACCTTGCCATCCCTTTGTCACCTAAGGGGCGGTTTGGCCACTCTTTTTTTATTTTTATAGTTGTTTTATTTGTTTAATAATTTTTTTAAAAAACTTCATTTATAACTCTTGATCTTTCATTACTTTTGCAAAAAGGTACTCAAACTTTAAAAAGTGTCAATTTAAGGTATCCATCTTTTAATTTTTTTCAATTTCAAACATCCGTTAGAATTTTCCGTTAAATTCTGTCAAAATTTTTAAAATATCCCTCATTTTTTTAAAAAAAAGAAAAATATTGCTAGGAAAATCCAAAAGGGTTTACTCTTAATACTAGCAAAAAAAAAAAAAGAGTTTAATATACATTGTTAATATATGAAATTGACTTGGATAATAAAGAAACTTAACCAATTCTCTCTCTCTCTCTCTCTCTCTCTCTCTCTATATATATATATATATAAGCCAATTAACTAGCTAGTATGGTCCGTTTGGGTATCGAATATTTCGAATGAATAATATTCTGAATCTATTTGTGAATTTCAAGGTAATGAAAATGTGTTTGGATGTTGAATATAATTCAGATTCTTTTTAAATATGTGTTTGGGTGTTAAATTTTTGAGATTGAAAAAAAATGTTTTCTAATGGTAGAAAGTGATTGAAAATAATTGAATTGTATGAAAAGTTGTGTATAATGATTGGAATTATGAAAATAAGTATTAATTTTTAGAAATTGAAAAAAAATGTTTTTTAGTAGTAAGAAATGATTGGATTGTATAAAAAATTGTAAATAATAATTGGTATGGTAAAAAATAAAATTAATAATAACAAAAATAACAAAAAAAAATTAATAAATTACTTGTCTTCCATCTCTCGGACAATAAATGAATTTTATTTGTTTCAAAATAAACCAAAAAAAGGTATGGATGGGTTTTAAAATATATTACAATAAGAGAAATAACAGAATTTTCAATTACTTTTTGACTTTAGTGTACTTGTGTGCTGTAACTTGATGGGGGAAGAAGCCAAATACGAAAATGGGATTATGCAGGAATTTGGTACATCACAGCCGTTTGAGGAGAGGGTTGAAATGTGGCGAGGAGGAAGGCTACCTGCAACGTGTACAGTGACTAGTATGGTGCTGAAACGCGTACGCTGCCAGACTTGTTTCTAGGTATTTGAATCCTCTTGTGCTACTTTTTTTGTTCGAGTTGTAGTCCCCCAAAAACTCTGAATTCTGTCGGCTATGACTTCACGCGTCAATTCATTATCTCGAAATTCAAACTAAATTCAAGTGGCAGTCGGATTTTATTCAACTTGGATCTGGATTCTGGGTTTTTGAATAAAATTCCCGTTCGAATATTGAATAATATTCGAACCAAACGCACAAACTAAGTTTAATACATGCAATACACTAGTTAAAGTATATATAATTGCACACTACATGACTAGTTTCTTAATATTTAAAGTATAAGATATTTACTGTTAACATTAAATGAATGTTTGTGTGAGACAGTTACAACAAGAGGTGGGCTGTTTAGTGTAATTGTTTTCTAAGGTGGGAATAAAAAATGTGGGATACGAGTGGAATTTAACCAAAACGCAACCATAACCGCGTTTTGACTTTTGAATGTTTTTACTACTTTCTTTGCTCTACCTATTTATGCATTGGGCCAAGAACATTGTTCAATGTTCATACAGTTTAGTGTTTTATGGGACGGGAAAACTTCTTGTCTTCTTTAATGAAAATTATGGCAATGGTGGTGTAACTAGACAACTTGTGTTGAAAAAAAAAAAAAAAAGAAGAAAAGGAAAGGGGTCCACCCCTGGCCCATGGGGTGGCCACGTGACCACTTCTATAGGCTGGGGTGGCTTACGGGCCACCCATAGCCTGCTTTAGGTGGCCCACGAGCCACTCCAAATGGGGTTGGGGGTGGCGCGTGGCCACCCCCATCAGACCTTTTCTTTTTTATAAAATAAATAAATTTTTAAGTTTTTAATATTTAGGTTTAATATATTAATAATTTTTTTTTATTAAGAGTGACACATGTTGTCATTTTATTGGAGCTGACGTGACATACTAACAGAATCTATAAAGTGTTTTGAAGATTTGTAAATTAGGCCAACAACAAAGGCTGATTTTTAATTTTTCACAAATTATAATATAAAATGTGAAATAAGAAAAAAATTAATAGAGAGAGAGGGATTTGAGGTGCTTCGGCCTTGGAGGCCTATGTCCAACGTTGCAAATGCCTAATAGGGTTACATTGAGTTTATATTGTATTGAGTTGTATTTATAATAAGGCCTCGTTTAATTTGCAGAATGAGTATTCTATTGAGAAATGAAATAGTTATTACTAGAAATAAAAAAGAGTGGAATGGAATAGTTATTCCTATTCTTTAGTTTGGTAACAACCCATATACTTTAATTGGAAATCCAATCAAAATTACTAAAAAAAACCATGCATTATTATTATTATTATTATTATTTTAAAAAAAAGAAGAAGAAAAAACTGATGTGAGTGCCATTGGTTGAGTTCTGTGTGTTTTATTACTGAGAATATTGGTAATTGAGTTGTGCGGAATCGAATTTCATATTTTGAGTATTGTATGGTTTCTATGGAAGTTGAGAATTAGCTCAAATTAGTTGGCATTAGTTGCATCTCTATTATTATTTATGAATTTGTGTTTTGGATTGAGCTCTATTTGATTAGCAGGAAATTTGAGGGAAAAGGGAAAGGAGGGAATTGCATATTTTAAGTAAATTGAAAATTAGCTTGATGTTTTTGAGGTACCGTAAATGTTGGTTTTTTTTTTTTTTTTTTTTTTTTTTTTTCTTTTAAAAAAAATATAAGAAAATTAAAAATAATTAGTGATTTTTTTTTTTTTGAAAAATATAGTTTATTCCTCTCATTTTTAAGAGAAATAGATATTCTTATTTGTAAATGAATAGTTATTCTAATGGAAATAATTATTCTCCATAAGAATAGTCATTCCATTCTAAGAATTTATTCTGCGAACCAAACGAGGCCTAAATGTAATCCGTGACGAACAAGGCAAGGTGTGCCAAATAATGTAAGATGAAGTGTGCTAAACAAGACAACCTAATAAGAAAAATAGTGAGGCAACCTAAAACGGAAAATATAAATTTATTCTTTTAACACATAGATTTTCTAGAGCAAATTAGGTTTTTTTTTTTTTTTTTTTTTAATTTTCACAGCTTTGATAAGTCATCCATTTGTAAGAATTTTGTTTGTATCTATGACTTTGTATCCTCATAGCATGTGGCTATAATTTTGCAGAGGTTTATGTTTTGTGATGTAAGAGCTTTATGCTCGTGATCTTTGATCAATGAAATACTCAGATATTTGTTAAAAAAAAAAAAGAAAAAGAAGTCGGTCATCCATCTTAATTAAATAAGTGTGATTTCTTGTTTGGCTCCTATACTCTCTAAGACTCTAACTATGAAAAGCCATAATTCTAACCCTAAATATTTATTAATGAGAAAAGTACACATAATTCTCTCAAACTACCACTCAATTGTCAATGTACCCCATAAACTATCAATTGTGTCAATGTCCCTCCCTAAACTACAAAGAAATGTCAATGTCCCCCCTAAGACCAACAAAAAGACAAAAATGATCCTAATTTTTTTTGAAGAAGACAAAAATGTACTCATAAATTCAAAAAATTAAAACTAAAACTAAAAAACTTAAAAAAACTTAAAAATAAATTAAATAAAAAACTAAAAAATAAATATTTTAAAAATAAATAAATAAAAAACAATTTTTTTTTTAAAAAAAAAAAGCAAACAAAAAAATAACTGAGATTTATTTTATTTTATTTTTTTAAAAAAAAACAAATGAAAAAAAAAACCAGTTTTTATTAAATTAAAAAACGAAAAAGAACAATTTTTTTTTTAAAGAAAAAAAATGAAAAACGAAAAAACAAAAAATAACTGAAATTTATTTATTTTTTTAAAAAAAAACAAATGAAAAAAAAACCCAGTTTTTATTAAATTAAAAAACAAAAAAGAACAATTTTTTTGAAAGAAAAAAAAACGAAAAAACAAAAAATAACTGAAATTTATTTATTTATTTTTTAAAAATAAAACAAATGAAAAAAAAAAACCTGTTTTTATTAAATTAAAAGAAAAACGAAAAAGAACTATTTTTTTTTTAAAAGAAAAAAACTGAAAATTATTATTATTATTATTTTTTGAATAAATTTGTGTTATTTTATATTTTTTTAATAAGTTTTTTTAGTTTTTGTTTTATTTTAATAATTTTATGAAGGGCATTTTTGTCATTAGGGGGATATTGACATTTTCTGGTAGTTTAAGGGGGGAGATTGACACAATTGGTAGTTTGGGGGGTACAATGACAATGATATGATAGTTTGAGGGGGTTATGTGTACTTTTCCCTTTATTAATCGAGTGGCTGGTACCACGTGCCTTAATTTCCTTTCATTTCCCGGGTATTCCACTATAACGGCTGGGCCATGGACCACAAATTAGGTCCAGCTTTGACTCTTTGCTCCATGTTTAGCCCAAATGCGTTGCATCTTACGGAAAGTCCAACCTTCCATGACTTCTCTGGAACCTTAGCATTATGAAGCTTAAAAACAAGCAAAAATGACTTTTTTTCCATAAAAAAAAAAAATTTCAACGGTTCAGAATTTTTTATTTTTTTTTTCATCGTAAAGTTAGAATTAACTCTGAATTGTTGAAAAAAATTACAACATATTTACTGTAATTTTTTTTTTTACGGCACTTAAACCAAATAATCATTATTGAACGAGAAAAAGAAACTAATAATAATGCTATGTTTTGATTTATTTTGCATAAAATATGCAAATTGTCAACTTCTTAGGTCCATGCTCTTTCAAAGAACTCTTTAAAGTGGTACATAGAATTCCAAGAAAATATACATTTTTTTTTTCTTTTTTCTAAGCAAATGGGGGGAAAAATGTTAGATTAGATAAAAATACTGAAAAATGAGTGGGCTTTTTGGTAACAAACTTAAAATGAAAAATAAAGGGTAGGAAATAGAACTAAATAGTAAGAAAGTGGTTAAAAATTGACCTGATCCTCTTCGAAGGACTGCATAAAGCGGTAACTAAAGCTAAGCCAAGCGGAATAGCACTCATTAACAAGCAATTGAAACGACAATCAAGTGAGTACCGGTGAATGATAAGCACTTATGATTTTCGAAACAAATCTAACAAAGAGAAGAACCGATCTCCGATAATCAAAGTATCCATAACAAGATCAAACTGCAAAAGCACAATGAGACTAAAACCAAAAAAAAAAATACAGAATAGCGAAAAATGACAATAAAATTTAGAAAAATAACAGCAAAAAAAATAACAAAACACTCTAAAACAGCAGCATCGACAAAAGAAAGCAGCAATATAGACCATACTATGATGAACTACCTAATCTCTATTAATATGAAATGTCCAAATCTAGATTCATAAGAAACCATAGTGGTTACAGTTAAATTATCATTTATCTCAAAAGTTTAAACAGATATAAAGATGTAAATTTAATCATTTAATCAATACTTTAATATTTTTTCTAACGTGCGAGCTAAAATTTTATTTTTAATAGGTGATGTCTAACACGTAAAATATTTAATTGAAATAATTAGTAAATGAAAAAAATAGAGTTAAATCATTACCTATCACGAAAACTTTAATAATAGAAAAACATAAACTTAATTATTTAATAAGTACTTTAACCGTTATTTTATTGTAAAAATTAGCATCAAACAACCTCGATCGTCAAAGTTGATGGCCTCCCAGCTTAACAGAAAATCAGTTTTTAAAAGTTGTACGTCCCTCTCATTTGTTTTGTAATATAAGTAATTGGCCATTTGCTTTACTCCGTCAATCACCCACATGGGCCACCTTCCACCTTCCTGACAAAATCTAGTAATAGTGACCTTTTTTTTTTTTTTTTTTTTTTTTTTGATTTATGGTATAATTTTTTACGACCTATTCATGCAGCCAAATTATAGGTGTTAGATGAGTCCAGTTGCTCATGAACTCAGTTCGAATTGGCTTGCTCAAACTCGATTCGAAAAATAAATGAGCTGTTCATGAACACAATAATCTGCTCTTATATTAAATGAGACATATTCGTATAAATTCGGCTCTCGTGAGCTCGGCTTATATAAGTTTGACTCGACTTGTTTGGCTTAAATCATTAGCTCGCTCGTGTGTTGAATTCGAAAAACACTTTAAAACTCGACTTGAGCTCGAATCAGCTCTTATTTTATGTATTCGAGCTGAATCCAACAGCCCTAAGCTTAGTTTGGCTCGACTCAAATACATGGGTAATCAGAGTCATCGGTTAATAGGGTTGCCGTTTCTAGAGCCAGTTATTGAATTTCAATAACCAGGGACCCCGGAACCAGTTCTTGGTTATTGGCCAATAGCCGGGAACCGGCTCCGAGTTTACGCCCCTACTTTTAACTTTCCAAAATACTCTTAATAATCATTAAGAACATAAACAAAACTTGAAAAAAAATAAAAATAAAAAATAAAAAAAAACCTTGCCATCCCTTTGTTGCCTCAAGGGGCAGTTTGGCCACTCCTTAATTTTTTTTTAGTTATTTTATTTGTTTAATAATTTTTAAGGACATTTTAGAAAGTAAAAATGGAAGAAGAAAAAAAAGTAACATGCGGCGCACACGAGAGATTTTCCCTCCGTACTAAAATAAAATGTTAATAAATTGAGGATGTTATACGTAACGAAATGGTAGTTAAAGAGAGTCAAAGTGTTACATTTTAAAGTTTAATAGCCTAAATGTGAAAGCGGGATATTTTGGAAATTTTGAGCAAAGTATATACCCTCACTGTCTTTTTATTATTTATTTAATTCTACTACATAAGGTGATAAGGTGAGACCCAAATTATCTAACCAAAATACACTATCATGACATATGAAATAAATAATCCAACAAATAAATTTCAATTTACCCTCGAGGCCAATTGACCACATTATCAACTTCTTGTGGAAATGCTCTTTCTTTCAAGCTTCCCAACGGTTATTAATCACTAGGATGGTGACACGTTGCTGCCACGAAGAAGTTAGTCAACATCGGTGGCCGTAGTCATCCATGCTTTACTTCTTCGCCACGTGACACACCGCCATTCTTCTTTCTACTCGATCCCCATGACTAAATTAACAAAATTATGGAGATCTTCCTACATTGAAGTCAAAGATGTCTCCCTATGATATCATCCTCACAAAAGCAAATCAAGTTCTTTACAAATATTGATGATTCTTTTTGGCGGTGGGGGTGGGGAACAAACAAAACCAACCACCCATGTTGGAAAAAATGTTTCATGCTTCTTGTCTTGTTGGGAAATTAGCATGGAAGTAAATCTGGCCTACTTTTAAGTATTGTTAAGACCTGGGAACGGCCCGAACTTGACATGCTGTATATTGACAAATAATTTTAAAAAAAACACGACAGTATTATGGGTTGAATATGAAGAGATTCTTTGAACTCAAATTAGAAGAAATTTATATCTATATTTTAAATACTAATTTTGGGCATCGATTAAGAGATTCAAATGGTTATCACATCGAGCAAGGAGTGGTATAGAGAATCAAAAATCTCCGAGTGTAACTATAATATAATGAGTAACGCTACAAATATTTACAAGTATTCTATAAAATAAACGTGGCAGGGTTTTAGTAGCGCTTGTTAAAAATTAAAAAAAAAAAAATCTAATAATTACAAGACCTTATCAAATCAACTTTAAAAATATTTATAAATTTTTTTTTTATGTAGTATATAGCATTACTCTGTCATAATATGTTGATATTACATCATTTAATTTATTTTTTATTTTTTTTTTAAAAAAAGCTATTAAACTTGTCTTTGTGATTTGACCTTGTGACAAATAAAATCTTGAAATGTTAAAATAAATAAATAAATAAATAAATAATTCAATGTGATACGCATGCACTTGTGTAACAAATAAATCCCAAATTGATCCTCAATTAAAATATTATAAAAAGAAAATAAAATTTTGTCAAACAACCGACTCTCATGTTCATATTGCTTTTTTGTCATTCAACTCTTTTTTTGAGTAATTTATTATTATTATTTTGTCTTATCATTTGCTGTTCATGAATTTCCAACAAGAAATTATATTAAGATATTAAAAATGACGACCAAAATTAGGAAATACTACCCAACTTTGCGTGCGAAAATTCTCCTCTTCTGCTCTTCACATGCGTAACTCTTCTCCCACTTTTAGTCAAACTTTCAAGCCGTCCTCGTGCTAATCAAGTCTACCCCCTGTCTTCCATTTCCATTTCCATTTCCATGTCCTCTTACTACAACACTGACAAATTCTAGAACCACCGCCACCCATCCCTACTCTTTCACCGGCATGTCGGCCAATCAATTTTTCCGGCAGCTGTTTGCCTTTCTATTCATTTTCAGCCTGATATCTTTCTCCAAATCCGACGAGCTCCAGCCGCTTCTAGAATTCAAGTTTGCTCTGCAAAGTTCAAATACCAATGTTTTCAGCTCGTGGACACAAGATAACTCCGTATGCAGCTTCACTGGGATAGTATGCAATTCCAATGGACTTGTCACGGAAATCAATCTCCCCGAACAAAAGCTATCTGGGATTCTTCCATTTGATTCAATATGCAAGCTTCAGGCGCTGGAGAAACTCTCTCTGGGGAAGAATTTTTTGCACGGTGGAATCTCTGAGGACGTGAAGAATTGTACTAGTTTGCAACAGTTAGACTTGGGTGTGAATTTGTTTTCTGGGGAAGTGCCTGATTTGTCTTCTTTAAGCCAATTGAAGCTATTGAGTTTAAACAACAGTGGGTTTTCTGGGCTATTTCCATGGAAATCATTGGAAAATCTTACGAGTCTCACTTTCTTGAGCCTCGGCGACATTGTCTTTCAGAAAAGTCCTTTCCCTATGGAGGTCTTGAAGCTTGATAAATTGTACTGGCTTTACCTCTCGAACTGCAGCCTCGAAGGACGAATTCCAGAGGGTCTAGGAAATCTTACTCAGCTCAGAAATCTCGAGCTTTCCTGGAACCGATTTTCCGGTGAAATCCCCGGCGATATTGTAAAACTCACGAATCTTCGGCAACTCGAGCTTTACAAAAATTTCTTGACCGGGAAACTGCCGGCGGGATTTCGAAATCTTACGAGTCTTGTAAATCTTGATGTGAGTACTAACAACCTCCAAGGCAATATTTCTGAGGTGAGATTCTTGACGAACATTGCTTCTTTAAATCTCTATGAAAACCAGTTCACAGGGGAGATTCCTGAAGAGCTCGGGGAGTTGAAGAGCCTTGTGTATTTCTCACTCTACAGGAACGAGTTTACCGGCACTCTTCCTCAGAAGCTCGGCTCCGGCTCGGACCTTCTTTACATTGATGTATCGGAGAATTTTTTGACAGGTCCTATACCGCCTGACATGTGCAAGAGTGGCAAAATGATTAAACTGCTTCTGCTACAGAACAGGTTCACCGGTGGAATCCCAGAAAACTACGCGAATTGCTCGTCTTTGGAACGGATACGAGTAAATAACAATTCCCTTTCCGGTGTTATTCCGGCGGGGATATGGAGCTTACCCAACTTAACCATAATTGATGTTACTATGAATGATTTTGAAGGTCCCGTCTCATCCAATATCGGAGAAGGAAAATCTCTTGCACAATTACTTCTTGCTAACAATCGCTTCTCTGGTGAATTACCCTTGTCGATTTCCGAAGCTTCGTCGTTGGTCTCCGTGATGCTCAGTTCAAATCAATTCTCCGGTCAAATCCCGGCAACAATCGGTGGATTGAGGAAACTAAACAGTCTTTATTTAGACGGTAACATGTTTTCTGGGATTATACCGGAGTCATTAGGCTCATGTGTTTCCCTGTCCGACATAAACCTCTTTGGGAATTTACTGTCGGGCAACATTCCGGCAAGTCTCGGAAATTTGCCTACTCTCAACTCGTTGAACTTGTCAAATAACAAACTTTCCGGTGAAATTCCGACCAGTTTGTCATTACTGAGATTGAGCCTTCTTGACCTGTCAAACAACCAGTTGGCCGGCCCAATACCCGCGTCTCTGGCCATCCAAGCCTTCCACAACAGCTTCAATGGAAATCCAGGCTTATGCAGTCAGAATTTCGAGCATTTCCAGCCATGTTCATCACGTTCCAGCACACAGAGCCACCTCCGGACACTGATACTCTGTTTTACTGCCGGAGCTTTGATTCTGTTCGCTTCGCTAGCATGTTTCCTATGCGTTAAGCTAAGACCCAATAATCTTGAAACTCCATTGAAGCCTAATTCTTGGGATATGAAGCAGTATCGCGTGCTAAGCTTCACAGAGAAAGAGATCATCGGCGCCATCAAAACAGAGAATCAGATTGGGAAAGGAGGGTCAGGGAATGTTTACAAGGCTGTACTAGCTGATGGGAAAGAGCTTGCTGTGAAGCACATTTGGATATCGGATTCGAGTGGCCGGAAAAATTGCCAGAGCAGCTCTGCTATGCTGACAAAAAGGAAGTTCCGGTCATCAGAGTATGAAGCAGAGGTGGCCACATTGAGCTCAGTGAGGCATGTGAACGTGGTGGATCTCTACTGCAGCATCACCAGCGAGGACAGCAATCTACTGGTTTACGAGTACTTGCCTAATGGGAGCTTGTGGGATCGGCTCCATACATGTAAGAAGATTGAGATGGGATGGGAGGTGAGGTATTTGATTGCCTTGGGGGCTGCAAGGGGATTGGAGTATCTTCACCATGGATGTGATAGACCAGTGATTCACCGTGATGTGAAATCCAGTAATATTTTGCTGGATGGGGATTGGAAGCCAAAGATTGCTGATTTTGGGTTAGCTAAGATTTTGCAGGCTGATGGTGTAGGGGATTGGACCCACGTCATTGCTGGGACACTTGGATACATGGCTCCTGGTAAGTTCCTTCTCCTTTGTTTGATTTTTTGTCTTGTTATTGGTGGCAATTTGTGTTTCGCATGCCGTGTTTGGGTTATGTCGAAGTATAAGTATAAGACTACATAAGTTAACAATAATCTAACCTACTTAATTAAATGGGCTATACCTTTCAACTCTAACCCGCTAATTTCGTATTGAGTTTGCGGTTGTGTAAAAAACTGTGGGTCCTAGATTTTTCCAAAGATCAAAATGAATAGGAAAGATAAGGGAAAGGTAAAAATGCTCAAGAAACAAGCTAGATTGTTGAGGAAATTGGTATCCTTTTTCTGAGAAGATAGTAGTTTAATGAGCAGTGTGACAATTTTTCTTTGCAGTTTTTGGTGTATCATGAAATCCAAGGGGATGCAAAGCTAATTAACTGGATCAGCTTAGGATGACTAATATGATTGGAAATTGCTAAAAACACAGTAGCTCTAACATTGATTAAGTTGCTGCTTGTCATATGAAAATTAATTGTTTTCCTTTTTATTTTGGTGGGTGAAGAATATGCATACACATACAAGGTGAATGAGAAGAGTGATGTCTACAGCTTTGGGGTAGTGTTAATGGAGCTGGTGACAGGAAAGAGGCCGATTGAGCGAGAGTTTGGAGAGAACAAGGACATAGTCTGCTGGGTAAACAGCAAAATGAATAGCAGAGAGAGTTTGCTTGGCCTGGTGGACTCAATCATCTCAGAGGCTCTAAAGGAAGATGCAATGAAGGTGTTGAAAATAGCCATCCACTGCACAGCAAAAATTCCAAGTCTAAGACCCTCCATGAGAATAGTAGTTCAGATGCTAGAAGAGGCTGAGCCATGCAAACTTACAGACATTGTTATCAACAAAGAATCCCCAGATAGTTCGAATCAGAGATTGAAGAACACTGGCATGATCCGAGCCCTTGAATTTGAAGGTTAAACTTCATAAGAAATTGATTCTCCTTGCTGTAAAAACGAAGAGAGAATTTCGGAATAGTAGTACAGATGTATCATTTTCATCTCTGCTCATAAGATTCTGCAGAGAGACTTTAGATTGTATTGTATACACAATAATTAAGCTAGTTGTTTCGTCATCAAGGTGTTTCCTGCTTCTATTTGATTAGCAAAGTTCAACTCAAACTTCTTGCTTTTGTCCAAACTCAAGAAATTAGCTTCTTAAAGTCATGATTCCCCAACCTACATGGACTTTCACATGTTACAAACATTTTTTCAAGGAAAAATTATAATTTAGCCCTCAAACTACCAGCCGTTTTGCAAATAGCCCACAAATTGTCGACGCTTGGATTCTGGCTCTCCAAATTACCAAAAAGTTTTAAAAAGACAAATTTTGTCGAAATATGCCTATAATACCCATGTCATATGTCATTTTTCAATTAAACAATTAAAAAACTAAAAAAAAAAAAAACTAAAATTTATTATGATTTTTTTTTTTTTTTTTTTTTTTTAAAAAAAAAAAAAAGGCCACACCACCCCGAAAATGGATCAAAGGGTGGCTTAAAAGCCACCCCCAATGCCCACAGAGTGGCGAGCGGCCACCCCCCTTCCCAAGGGGGGTGGCTGCCACCACCATTTTTCTTTTTTCTTTATTCTTATTTTAAAAAATAAAAGAAATAAAACTTTAGTTTTATTTTAATTATTTTTAAAATAAAAAATGACACGTGACATGGGTATTATAGGCATATTTCGACAAAATTGGCATTTTTAAAACTTTTTGGTAGTTTGGGGGACCAGAGTCCAAACGTTGGCAATTCGTGGAGCTACTTCCAAAACGGCTGGCAGTTTGCGAGGCTAAATTTTAATTTTTCATTTTTCTAGTAATTAATATGGTAGTAAAAAACATATGTTAATGATAGATAATCGTGACAGATAGAAATTGAAACTGGTGCAAAGCACAAATCTGATGCATGAAAGATTTTAAGCAAGAATCTTCTCTCATTTTGTTCACAACATGTGAAAAATTAATTATTGAGAATGAAACACATACCTCCTCTACAGTTGATGCCCTAAATGAGAATAAGAGTATGAGTAAGTATATTCAACAGATTGTTATACGACTGTCATATAACTGTAATGACATGACAGTAAAAATCAATGTTTGATTTTTTTTTTTTTACAAGTTCTGATCCAATGATTTATTTTTACTGTCACATTATCTAGTTGTTTAGCAATTGCATAACAATCTATTAAATAGTATTACTCGTAAGAATATAGTGTTGTGTGTGGGAGGAGTCTTTTTCTCTCTACCCTAATTCACAAATGGTGATAATGGAATTCAATGGGCCAATTCCATTTTTATATATGATAAGAGTATGAGCGTCCTCAAGTACCTACAAATGGCCCAACGCATTATGAGCCCAAAAAAGAATGACTATGCTGGCCCACTCAGAAACTAAATATATACAATAATGAACAATGCAACCTCGCACTAGTATGGTATGGAATATACTTAAGAGAACTTTTTTGTTTTATTCTCTTGCACATATCTGTATAAGAGATGTGCAAATCTACTATTGAATATGTAGGATTACATGTGGATTCTACAAATTCAATGGTGGATTTACAAAAGAGATGTGTAAGAAAACGACATCAAACACATCTCTATAACTAATTTCACATTAATAGTGAACCCTTATCAATGCGTGGGGCAAAGCACGAATCTTGTGCATCCTAACATGGGATATGGTTAATTGCACCCCAATAGTGAGTACAAGCACTATGGAATGCACTGAATTTTGCATAATGAGAATGGTAAATGTTGGTACTGCTGACAACACACCAAGGGTTTAACCTAAGGTGACTGCAAAGAAAAAGAAAGGTTAGTAAAGAAGCTTGTCAGGTGTGCTAGCTATAGTGAGAGATACCTTCAATGCTTAAGTTATTGGGATTGCTTTGAGAGGAAGATAATGAAGGAAAAGAGAGTTGGCAAAATGAAAGGCAAAATAGATCTCACCTGTGATGGTGTTTTCCCCTTTTATATCTGGTAAAAAATAAAAGTTAAGCCCCAAGCATGTAGGGCCATTCGAGATTTTTGAAAGAATTAGGTCAATATAAATGGTATTAAAGCCACTTAGTAACATCATGTGGCACTAGAGCACTGCATGACGTGGCTCTGACGAGGAGGTCAGAGGTTTAAAGGGAGGAGATTGTAACATCCTAGTCCCATATTGAGAGATGAGTAGTCCACATGGAGTATGTGGTTTATAAAGACACTTATGAGTGTTAAGTTCCATATTGCTCACTTACTAAATGAAGCTGATCTTTTATAGGTGATTGTAGGGAACCTCCAAAATTGATTAGTCATTTTAAGGTGATAGTGCAGATGTAGCTAGCGCTTTTCTTGGGTCGTTACAAATGGGACCGATGTGTTGCATCTCATATTCTCGTAATTGTCTAGCCAAGTGGCATTTTTTGGTTGGGTATGCCTTGATTGTACAAAATACCTTTCGTGTTGTATAGTGTAGTCCCTCAATCCACATCTCAACTTAGGGAGGGAGTAACAAATATTCCCTTTTCAATAATTGTCTCCTCTATCTTTTAGTAAACGACTATGGTGATGTGTCAGTGTAACGACCCGCCTTTTACAAAAAGGCGTAAGTGAAAATTTTAATTTTTTTTTTTTCACCTGCCGTTATGACATCATCAATAATGCCAACAAAATATAAAATGGCAGCGGACTATATTTAATTATCTACTAGATTGAAACATAGCCAACACCATAGAGCCTCTAATGAAAATACATCATATTATAAAAGCAAGTGTAATTAGGTCATTACACATATGATAGTACTTGTACCACACAGGGCACGAATATAATACAACCCAAAATAGCCAAAGTATTATCATTACAATACGACAGAAATATAAATATAATATATATCTGAATAACATCACAATATTATCATTGCCTCACTGCAGAACCGGTTAGTTTTTCTTTCTTATTCATTTTATTTCTTTTCTGTACCTTGTATATATAGATTAATTTTTGTTGGTGCACGTTTGGTCGTCGTTCATTATCATTGCCTATTTTTCCATATGACCCAAACTTAGAGCAGATTTCTAGACGAAGGAGATCCAAACGGAACTCACGTCTAAGAGCCCATTCTAAATCACCAATGGCTGAAGAACCAAAGCCTGTGCTGTTGAGGGACCACTATGTTCCCTCGACATACACACCTACTTCAAGCCTTCAGTTGTCGGACATTACGGCAGCTCATTTTGAAATTAAGTCTGGATTCATTCAAATGCTTCCATTATTTTACGGACTTAATACTGAGGATTCTTATAAGCATTTAGATGAATTCATAAAAATCTGCTCCACCATAAGATTGCAGAATTTTACAGAGGATGCTTTAAGGATGCGTTTGTTCCCATTCTCTCTTAAAGAAAAAGCTAAGTATTGGTTGAATTCCCTAGAGACTAACTCCATTACTTCTTGGGCTCAGATGCAACACGAGTTCCTTAAAAAGTACTTTACCATAGGGAAAACAAATCAAATACGAAGAGACATAACTAGCTTTTCGCTAATAGAGGGAGAACCTTTTCATGAGACTTGGGAGAGGATGAAGGACCTTTTACGAAAATGTCCACATCATGCTGTTCCCAAGTGGCAGCTTGTACAGTGCTTCTATGATGGTTTAACTGAGCCTCATAGACAGATGATAAATGCTTCATGTGGGGGTACTTTTATGTTGAAGAGTGAGGATGATGCATGGACACTTTTTGAAAATCTGTCTGAAAATTCTTTACACCATTCATCATCCGGTTGTATGACAAACACTAGGAGCCAAACTCTTTATGAAGTATCCCAACCTTTGGACTTGAATGCCAAAGTGGATGCTTTATCTAGAAAGTTAGATCAATTACTTGCATCTGATTTTGTTCCTGCGACTGCATCTCATATACACACACCACATGATGCATGTTCATTTTGTTCCGATCCATCACATCAGGTCGGAAATTGTCCTATTGTTGGACAATCTTCTGAGCCTCCTATTGAGCAATGGACGCAACCTCCATCAATCGGGCGTAGCCTTTAATTTCAAGACACATAACCCTTTCTTTGACGCGAGGGTTAAGGCCATTCTTGAATTTTTCTACCTTCGACTCTTCATCAGGCACTGAGTTGGCTGCGAACCTAGCCAATTCCATAAACCTAGCAGAATATTTCTCTACAGTCATACTACCTTATACTAGGTTTTGAAATTCAATTGCCTGCAACTGCCTCTAGGCTTGATGGAAGAAACGTCGGTTGTATTCTACCTTGAAAGATTCCAAGGTAATCATCGCATTTTTGCCTAACAGCACCCTCCTTGCATTCCACCATCTTCTCGCTTCACCAGTTAGACTCAATTTGACATACCGAACTCTCTGTTCATCAGTACAATCAAGAGTTCTGTACAGTGCTTCTATGTCTGTGAGTCATGCTTCTGCAGCACTTGGCCCCTCAATTCCTTCAAACGAACGGAAGCGATGGCTAGCGAAATCGCGAAGGGAACAACCTATGCGTTCAGCTCGTTCAACCGGTCGTGGGATTCAAGATACCACATCGATGAGGTGCCTCGTCGTGTCGGCCATGAATTGCATTAAAGCTGGATGCATTCCATCATTTAATTGTGGAGGTGGGGGTGGAGGTGGTTGATCTTCATCACTATTTTCAGAGTGATGTGCATCACGATTAATGTCACAAAGAGGACGGCATCTAGGAGGCATGATTCTATATTTAAGGAATAATTACCCCCACATTCTTTAAAAAAATAGAAACGATTTTTCTTTTCTTTTCTTTTAAAAAAAAAAAAATCAAATAACACTAAAATCAAACAATAATATTCTTAAACAATTATATTGCAATCAATATAATTTAAAATGTATGCTCATACAAATTCAACCAAAATCATAATATATATATACATAAACAAATATATTTTTGTATTCCTATAACTCTTTGTGTTATTTTTAATTTCTATTTTATGATCACAACTAGGAAGGTCCTCAGAGCAAAATACTCTGATACCATACTGTAACAACCCGTCTTTTACAAAAAGGCTTAAGTAAAAATTTTAATTTTTTTTTTTCACGTGCCGTTATGACATCATCAATAACACCAACAAAGTATAAAATGGTAGCGGACTATATTTAATTATCTACTAGATTGAAACATAGCCAACATGACAGAACCTCTAATGATAATACCTCATATTATAAAAACAAGTGTAATTAGGTCATTACACATATGATAGTACTTGTATCACACAGGGCACGAATATAATACAATCCAAAATAGCCAAAGTATTATTATTACAATACGACAGAAATATAAATATAATATATATCCAAATAATATCACAATAGACTACTACATAGTAGTTTACAAAAATGGAGACCACACAGTCTCAAAGCCTACTATTAGGATCCTTCTAACCGCCTTCTGGGAAGTTTTGATATTCCTAATCCTCATAACCTGTATTAATATTTAACATGAAAAGAATAATACAAAAAAAAAAAAAAAAAAAAAAAAAAAAAAACCTAAGTGAGTCAATTGTTTCCAATAATATGATGAAAACTGATTTACTTATGAAAATGTAACACGATGTATTTAGCTTCATGAATATATGTATATGCCATTCATGTTCTGTAGGCATGAAAAGAATATAAACATAAGGATAAAGCAGTAATATGACAATTTTATATGTAATATATTAATTACTCTTCTTTTGCACTTATCTTGTTATGTGATCAAAATTAGGTCTGATCAACGCGTTGGAGGAAGCCAAAACTAGGTTCCTCTGGAAGTCAAAATTAAGTTCCACTGGAAGCCAAAACTAAGTTCCACTGGAAGCCAAAATTAAGTTCTACTCACTTAAAGCTTATTCGTTTAATGGTTGCTGAATACCAAAACTCTGGTCCAATACCTGTTATTTATTAAGGTTATGGAAGCCAAAACTAAGTTCTACTGGTAGGCCAAAACTAGGTCTCACCAGCTTTATTTAAGCAGTTTAATTAAAATAGAAAATATGTAAAATCACATGCACAAACAAATAAATAAAACAGTAAACATGATATTAATGAAAAGTCCACCAGCATCACCCTCAGTAAATATAAAGATACTTACAATTCTCACTCGAAAGATAATCCTCTGTAACTACATAATTACATTTATGCATTAACTAATTAGTAAATGATGCTAAATAAACTTATTATTTTATTCGGTCATCATAACAGCTACAAATATAGCTCTATCTTATATTTATAAAATATCCATTTTTCTCAAATAAACATAGTAATTTAAAATATTGTTATTTTGTCTCTTTTAACTAAGGTGGAATCACAACATTAATTAATTAAATGCTATATATTATTTTAAAAAAATTTGGACAGCATAACATTATTTACCAAAAATATTCCTTTTTTTAATACTATATACTTGCTTATATACATATACATAAATAGTAATTTTGTATATAATCCCCCTTTTGAAATATCTATTTCAAGAAATATCTCTAGAACTTCTATACACTTTTTTTTTTTTTTTTTTTTTTTTTTTTTTTTTTTGTGTTTTTATATCACTTGCTATCAACATACCCAAACTTTAATAAAAAATTCTTTCTCCCACTCATCTACCCACAAACCGATACCCACACACATACAAACTTCTTGTTTCCTCAAAACAAACACAAAACACACTTCACTCCTCTTTTACCCACATATTTTCTTTAAACATCCATCAAACACACACAGAGTTCACGTCTTCTTCTTCTTCAACTCTCTTCTGCCCGACATTCACACACACACAAACAACAGATATTTAATATATATAGTACCCAATGTTTTAAAACCATATATATATTTATACATTAGTTTTCCAATTCTTATAATAAGGATCAATTAAGAAGAGAACTATTGATTCCAGGAAAACAAGAGAGATGATTTACTCACCAAAATCGTTTCCAAGGTTCACAATGGAGAAGAGTTTGCTGCCCAAAGTAGAAGAGCACAATAATTCTCTTAATACTCTGTTTTCTGGTTTTTAGAACAGAAACGGTCTCTGTTTTGGTCTCTACTGGTTTTGCTATGTTTTTGTGGGTAATTCAAAGCTTCAACCTTAGTTTATAGGTTGCTGGAAAGTAAGCGAAAGCAATGAAACCTGAGAATGGAATTTCATAAACTAGAGAGAAGGAGATTGGAGAGTGAAAACAATAGAGTTTCTCTTAATATTTTCTGACTCTTTCTTGATCAATGACTGAACCCATGCAACTTATTTATATTACACTCGCACGGTTGTGATGAATCCAGCACCTTAGAGCTTCAATGGCCGGATTCACAAGCAGCTGACTTAAGTAATAATTAATGGAATAATATGTCTTGTCTAATAATTATCATCTTATCTTTAATTAACTAAGTTACCCATAAACCGAATCTTGCTTATGAGGGTAATTGAATCAGTTTTTGATCTTTTGGAATCGTTTCTAGGAACTGGGTTAAAAGATATTTTCATTTTCACCGTCTTTTGTTGCTCACAAGTATATTGTATTACACTGCAGACTTACAATGCTCAAGCGCCTATTGATTAACTTCATGCTTTTATTTCTTTCTTTCATCCGAGTACTTAATATATAATAATAATAATAATATCAATACACTTATTATGCATGTGATTTTATCGGGTATTACAGTCAAAGCGGGTATCCTTTTTCGTGCCTCAATTGTTAGATCTCAAATGGTCGATAGGTCCCTATGTGCCACTCGGAGGTTATTGGTTTTGGGTCTTGCACTTTCAGCCCAATAGGCCCATCTTACTTGGGGAGCCTAAGGGGCTTGGAGTAATTATATACTCGAGTAAACATACATGATTAGACTGTCATAATCATAATTATTAGGGAGTAGTAATAGCAGCTTTTCTAAATTTCATTCAATTTCCTAGTTGTAGGGAGAACTCCTAAAAAAACCAATTGAATCACATTTTCTTATTGTTCTCTAAATTAAGGAAACACCAATGAAATCAAAAATTATACATTAGATCTAGGGAAGCAAAAGTGGTTTCCTTAATATTATTTTAATATAAAAAACTTTTTCTTTCCACTCTTATTCCTCTAGCATTTATTTGAAACAATATTTAAATGATTTTTTTTTTTTTTCTTATCTCTTTCTTCTATCATTTAATTTAAAGAATATTTAAATGATATAAGAAAATGATAAGATGAGCTATTGTAGAATGCATTTAAATAGGAAAGCAAAAAGTGATTGAATTCCTTAAATTGAGAAAAAAAAGTTTAAGAAAAGCTGCTGTTAATGCTTTAAAAGGTTGGTTGAGACTGCCATATCAGCATTGTAGAATAATTATAATATAAAAATATAATTTATAGCATTACTCTTTTACGAAAATGCTAATTGATTTTCACATTTCAATTTGGGGCCATTCATATTATTATGGGAATCTAGAGAGATAAATATATTGGAATAGCATAAGCAAATGATAGTAATGACTAGAGTTGAGCATAAGGCGGAAGGTGGCGGGGATAGAGATTTTTTGACCCCGCACCCCACGAAAAACCCCATGCACCCGCACGGGGCGGGGATCCCCGCGGGTTATGCCTGTTTGAAAACTCTTGCCACTTATCACTAATGTTCAAATATAAGTATCCCTCAATCAATATATTTATCTAAATCAACTTGGAAATCAGTTTCTAAATATGCATTGCCAAATTGTTTTGTCCGGTCCTCCCCATAGTCTAAACTTTTCATAACAAAGAACACCCCTTTCAAAACCTGCACCAAACACGCCCTAATTTTCAGAGAATAATAAAAACTGGTTAAATTTCTCGGTACCTCCATTCTCATCAAACTCAACACCAAACCAATATAGAAACAATACCACATTGGAAGACTAAACAAACTGTTTTTCCTCTCATTTCTCAATACGTCAATGATAACAGCAACACCTTTATTCAAAGCAAATTACAACAACATAACATTGGAAGTCGAAAAACAAGCCTGGGCCAAAGACACAGCATTTTTGGCTCCTCGGATCAGTTCCTATATCTGCAAAAACCAGAACCTCCCACTTCTTCACCACCAAAAACAAAAACTTTTTCCCGCACCCGATACAGTACACAAACCCAAATGCAAATTGAAGCTGAAAACAAATGTATTCAAAGAGATAAAGCAAAATCCAGTGGGGTTCTAGCCTGAATACTTGAACCATAACCGGCATATTTAGAAACTGTTTTCCAAGTTGATTTTGAATAATCAACGGACACATGCCCTCTTCACAAATTCCAAACAATCTACAAACTTTAGCACCCATCAATATTATGAAGAAACACCAGAAGGTAAGAAAATGAAAATAAAAAAATCTTAAGCTTTATCATTAAAGACTCAAAGTAACTACTAACTAGATCAATTCAAATAAAGGAAAATAAAATTAATTGTCATTTTATAATAGAGAACCCTAATTCAAATTCCAACATCTATTAAAATGTAAGGGGAAAAAAACTTAAAAAGAAGAAAGAAAACATTTTTGCTTGCTATGTTTTCAATCACTTAGTGCAGAAAAAATTGAAAAAAAAAAAAAAAAACAGATTACAAAGCAAAAACATAGTAGATTAGTAGGGTTTAACTGCTAATTACGAATAGAAATTCAATCCCATAAATGAACAAATTACTGACAACGCAAAGAACATAATATTACAAGATGAAAAAAACCCAAATGTTAAATGTTCCAAAGCATCAAGCACCTCCCAATCGGTTACCACAAGTATCAAGCACGCAAGTTTCAACCAAAATTTTGAGTCTTCACTTCACGAATCCTCCTCAAGCAAAAGGTTGATGTTCTTCAAATTTATTTCTACAAAGATTGGAACCGATAATTAGAAATTTAGAATATTTAAATAGCAAAATAAATTAAGAAGTGAATAATAGAAAGCTAAAAGTTTACCTGACTCGAGCTTATAACTTTCAGGATCTTCAACCATCTCTGTGTCATAACCATTGATGGGTTTTGATCTTAACCAGTTTTGTGTACACACCAATGCTTCAACCGTTATTGGGGCCAATGAACTTCGAAAAGGGTCCAACACACGCCCTCCAGTGCTAAATGCCGACTCTGGAGCAATTGTAGTAATGAAAATGACCAACACAACACGTGCTATTTTGGCTAGTACTGGGAATTAGGTTGAGTTCACCTTCCACTAATTTAAAATATCAAAGATCTCATTCGGTTTTTCAATCTCCTCCATCAAATACCGATCTAACTCCGATTTGTGTTGAACATCACTATTAGAAGTCATGAGCTTTGAGTACCTATTCATCAATTTATATGTACGTTTCCCAGTTTCTCCTAAGGAACCTTGAGGAAGTGCACCACTATGTTCACTTTGAGAGTTTTCTCCAGTGTTGAAGTGATCAAACAATTACTGAAGGTAGTTCTTCAATTTTAATATCATATCATTGCATTGCACAACACTAAGAATATCATTGAACCAACATTCCAATGATCCCAACTTGGTTCGTGAATCGAGTATAATAGCAACAAACAACAACACATTAACCTTATCAAGATCCCCCCAATACTTTTTATACTTCAACATCATTTTCTCCGCCATAGACTCAATATATAATCATCACTGTCACAATATTCTTGTAAATGCAGTTGAATGGCAGAAACTTCTTCAATGTACATATTACGTGTCACATACAAAGACCCCGAAAGTCGCATTGTGGCTTCATAAAAAATTTCGAGGAACTTGAGAAAAACCCTAATACGAGCCCAATCATCATAATTATGAGGTCCTAAACCGTTTTTACTATCCCACAATGTAGGACCATAATATCCATCTAACTCTTCCATAAGTTCAAAAGCACTTTAACATTTTTCTGCACCTTCCAACATCTCAAATGTAGAGTTCCATCTAGTTGGAACATCCAAACACAACAACCCCTTGAAATTAATGTTTTCTCTTTCCAGACAAGTCTTAAAACTCTCAAATCTTGCAGGAGAAGACTTCATTTATTTAACCGCACTTCTAACCCTCATAATGGATTCATCAACCTCTTTCAACCCCTCAGTCACAATAAGATTTAAGATGTGTGCACAATACCTCACATGCATAAACCGATTTTCTAATATGGCACTAGGATTATGAGCACTTTTCTTCCTCAAGTACTCCAAAGCAGCATCATAGAAAGAAGCATTATCAACCGTGGTAGTGAAAATGCTACCAATGCCCCATTCATGCATACACGACTCAATCTTTCCCCCAATGGTCTCACCTTTGTAATTAGGAATTAAACAAAAGTTTAAAATTCTTTTGTGTAAGTTCCATTCATTATCAATAAAATGAACAGTAATACACATGTAATTAAGGTTCTGTATTGAAGTCCAACAATCAGTGGTAAGACAAACCCGAACACCAGATGTCAAGAACATTTCCCTCAACTTTTCTTTCTCAGACATAAAGAACTTAAAACAATCCCTCATCATAGTAAAACGGGAAGGAATTGAAAACCTAGGTTTAACTGTTTTCATAAAGTCCTTAAATCCTTCACCTTCCACAAACCTAAATGGCAACTCATCCACTATGATCATCTTAGAAAGTGCCGCCCTTATTTTTGAAACATTAAACTTAGCAATCACAAGGTTACCACTAGATCTTTCACCCACTGCCGCTTGTCCTTCTCTCTTAGCCTCAAAGCTCAACTTCGATTGTGTCTTATCAAACCTACCAGGATATTTTTTACAGCTTTTACTGATATGTTGTAGCATAGATGAAGTATCATGGCTTCTAGGGTGACAATTAAACTCCCTTTTACAATAATTGCACTGTGATTTATGATCATCGGGGTCACTCGACTCTAACTTGGTAAAATGTTCCCAAACCGTTGATGTTTGCTCATTTTTTTTAGGTTTTGGTGGGAGAGTTGCACTAGGATTTTGAGGGCCCATAGTTGAAGAACTAGAACCCATATTAGTATCCAAAAGACTAGGCCTAGATGAAGCAGAACTAGAACCAATATGTCCAATAATAGCACTAGTTAAATCGTCCATGACTTGATTCTACAATTTAAGTGGAAAAAAAAAAAAAAAAAAAAAAAAACATAATCAACAGAAGATAGAGACCTAATTTAATCATACATTGATAATCCTAACATATTCTATTAAGACCTCACATGCCCCTTGATTCCTTGAACCATAAATTCAAATTTAAATTATAGGCACACATGTATCATAATTCATAAACCAAACAAAGAACAAAGAACAAACAATACCTGCAAAGCCTAAATCCCTTAGAAATCAGAACGAGACCCGTGAACCGTGAACGTTATTCCTCCAAAAATACCTGCAAACCGTGTAAGTCAAGTAAGTGAGAGCAAACACCATGTAAAATATGAAAAAAAATTTGGTTCGCGACGAACCAATGGGTATACAAAATCTCAAAGAAGACAAGTATTTGAAGGCAGAAAACCGTACATACCTAAAAAATTTACAATATAATTAACCGAGAATAACACAGGTTCATGGATATCATTAAACAAAAATTAAATCTCTTATTAGTATTCAATGCCACTTCAAACACTCGAGGAAAGTTGTAGGTGTTCTCTATTTCAACACACCCACAACATTTTGTTCTTCCGATTTTCCTATACAAACCATTCTCATGTAAATCAACCGTTGTTCATCACCATAAAAAAAGGGGCAAAAACAATAACAAAAAATAACCTCGAAACCCACTGTTTAAAAAGCAAAAAATCAAGCAAAGAAGTAATAAAACTTTGACAACATATAAATGAATAAATAATAAAAATCAAGCACTAAAACGTATTTCATAGATCGGAGGAAGAGCTTTGTTTAAGAAAAAAAAAATTTGAACCATGAATAGCGATTACCACACAGAATCCAAAAGTTCAAATCACCAGAATCAAACAACATGGAGATTTAACCACAATTAATAGCTATTACGATCTTATTTATCAATCAATTAATCCAAAGCTTAGATCCACAACAAGCAGAAAACAATAATCAATCGTCCAAATTTAGATCAAAAAGCTAAATACCAAAAAAAAAAAAAGAAGAAAAAAAAAGGGACAACAAATCTACAACAAGTCCACTACAAAAACGAAGACATGTAATCATAAAACACAATAATTAAGCTTGGATCAAGCGAATACCATTACAATCGGCAATCAAAATCCACAACGATGAAAAATAAATTAAAAACATAAAAAGGAAATCCAGTGAACAATCTAGAAGACGATGAGAAAGAAGGTAATCGTTACCTCCTTATAGCCTTTCCCTTCCTCTACTGCGGCCTGCAGGTGTGTCCGTGCGTGTGGGGAGGTGAGGGATTGAGGCGACGACTGGTGAGTGAGGGCCGGTGACTGGTGAGGCGAGTGGCGGAGTGGGGTGCAGCCGTGAGGGCCGGTGACTGGTGAGGCGAGTGGCGGAGTGATGAGGGCTGCGACGCTTAGGGAGTTAGAGAAGTTAAAGTTAGGGTTATGTTAGAACTTAGAAGGAAAGTAAGAAAAGTTGAAAGGGCTGCAGTGGCTGCTTTAGCTTGCTTACCGTTTTTTACATTTTTCTGCCTCTTTTTTTTTTTTTTTTTTTTCAAAATCTGCGGGGCGAGGACCCGAGAAATTTCAAGGTCCTCCCCTGCAACTCGCCCTGCACCGCGTGGGGGGCCCAAATAAGGCCCCGTGGCCCGCACTATGGGTGCTGGTTTTAGGCTTTGCGGGGAGGGGATTGGGGGGCGGTGCGGGTTCTGCGGAGATTTGCTTACTCCTTACTACTAATTACTAATCAAGATTTTGAGGCTTATTTAATTGTTAATTAACTTATTTTCCAAAAAAAAAAAAAAAATTCGTAGCTAGTCAGGCTCTGAGAGACATGGGCGCCAAGAAGGTACTACTTGCCATTTAAAATTGCGTAAATTATATTACTCTAATTATAGATAATAATAATAATGCATATAAATAATGCATACAGTCCATATATTTTTGATAAAAATTTAAAGAATTAAATTTAAAAAGTTAAAAGTAAGTACGTTATAGATAAGACAAAGAATAGTACAAACAAATTGGCCAAGGAATAGAAAAAATAAATAAATAAATAAATTAAATTTGGCCAAGGAATTTCTAATTGATTGATGATGTTAGTAATTGATTGATGATCATGACCATGATCAACAATGAAGTTAGGGTTTATTCCAAATGGAACCTTTATTCGCTCAATACCTCCCACCATTTCAGCAATTATTCCCCACTTCTCTCATTTGCTTAATCCTTCAGCCTCCAAGAATTCCACTGCCTCAGGTCTCTCTCTCTCTCTCTCTCTCTCTCTCTCTCGCTCGCTCGCTCGCTCTCTGTGAGTGTGTGTTTGTTTTATTGTTTGCAAGTTGAATTATTTGTGTTATATGGTTGGTCAGTGGTATGATAAATTCTTCTGAGTTTTTACCCAAATAGAGTTTTTTGGTTTTGTCATTTCAGAAGATCATGTACTTTTTGTTGTGTATATATCTTTACTATGTGTGTGTTTTGGTTGTTTAACAACAGAATTGCCTGCAAAGCTTCCAAATTTTCCTCAATTTTCTTCTAGTAGTACTAATTTCTGTTCTTAATTAATCTATACCTTTCTGAAGATCATTTATTATGTATTTTTGTGTGTTTGTGTGTGTTATAGGCACTGCAGTTTTGAAAATTTATTTTTTCAAATGTGTATGCTGAAATTGCTAGAGTTTATTGGGGCTGTGCAGGAAGAAAGAATTTAGTGCTACGTGCGCTGAATTTTGGATACAAGGGTGAGCAACAGCTAATAGAGTTGATGGAGTCTGAAAAGGAAGCTGTGGAATTAAACAGGAACCTTTATCCAAATATTGAGCCATATAGTACTGGGTTTTTGAAGGTTTCCGACATTCACACACTCTACTGGGAGCAGTCGGGAAACCCGAATGGGCATGTGAGTGGCAATTGCCAACTGGATCTTTATCTAATTTAGACTGTTACTTGTTTGTTAACAATTAGCTTTTATATATATATATATATATATATATATATATATATATATATATATATATATATATATATATTCATTTATACAATATTTATACATCCATATATCCACTATAGTTCATGTTGTGTGTTCAAATTTTTGTAATGAATTTCAACAAAAAAAAAAAAAAAAATGCCAGTTGGACTGCTTGTAGGTCTGGTAAGTGTCATACCAGAAGACCTTTGGGTGAAAAGGTTAGGGAAGGACTATATTTGGCCTTTCAAGCCACCAAAAGTTGGCAAATCTGTTTGCATGAGTTCAATCTATGAAACCAGTCGGCATAGATGATTGTAATTTTTTTTATATTAACTGTTTAGCATTCTATTAGTCACAAAATGAAATGAAATTTAGATACTATGGTCCTTAACACGCTTATTTAGCAGGCATGTACATGAAGTATCGTCTCAAAGAGTTTCATTGTCTATGTTGTATCTCTTTATATTTCCATGCTGATTTGTGATTTTATTTTTCTACCTTGACTTATAAAAGGAGAAAGAAAAAATAAATCGGTCAATTATTTTGAAACTTTATCTTGCAGCCGGTTGTCTTTCTTCATGGGGGCCCAGGAGGAGGAACAACACCTAGCAATCGAAGATTCTTTGATCCTGATTTTTACCGCATCATTCTATTTGATCAGGTTATTTTGTGAATGTTATGCTAAATTATTAGCTACATTGAATTTGATTTTTTTTATTTTTTTATTTTTATTTTTTAAATCAGAAAATATTTCCTTCTTTCAGCGAGGTGCAGGAAAAAGTACACCCCATGCTTGCTTGGTAGAAAACACGACATGGGACCTCATTGATGATATTGAAAAGTTAAGAGAACACTTGGAAATTCCAGAATGGCAGGTAAATATTTCACATTTGGTTTTAACCTAAAACAAATTTTGGAATTCCTAGTGGATGTAACTAATCGATAACTTTCTTTTCTGTAATCATGCAGGTGTTTGGAGGGTCATGGGGAAGTACACTTGCTCTTGTGTACAGCCAATCACACCCTGACAAGGTGTGTAACTTTGTCTTTTTTAATATTATTTATTGTTGAATACACTATCCTTGGAAAATGTCGTCTGTAATTAATAAATTTCTTATTTGGTACATTTCTGACAGTCTCGGTGATTTTCTTTGTAAGGTGACTGGCATGGTCCTTAGAGGGATCTTTCTTCTGCGAAAGAAAGAGATTGATTGGTTTTATGAGGGTGGTGCCGCTACCATATACCCTGATGGTATGTTCCATACACTTTCTTTGGTGGTCTACTGGATCGTTTATTGCATATGTGTGACATAAGCAATATAATATGCCTTTCAGATTGATGCTGAAAAGTATTTAAGAGCTTTAGGTTTCAATCTCTCTTAATTTCACTTATTCAAAATTAATAATTTCATTAACAAATCTATAGAAGGACATTCATAAATTGGAAAACCCGTCAACATTAGTCATGATAGTTTCACTCTTGTTCGGTCATCCTTTTGAATATTCCAAGAGTTTTATATTTGTAGCACTTTCCAGTTATTGGATATTACTTAACATTGTATGAGGGCTTGAAGCCTTACTAATTATATTTTCTAAGTGATGATACAAGACAAGGGGGTTTTAAGCTTAGGGACTCTACTGCGTAGCTTCATGAAAACCAAGTTTATGTTCTTGTGGGTGGGGAAGATGTTCATTTCATATTGCATTGATTTGATTTTTTTCCCTGTACTGATTAAACTAGTGAGAAGTTTTCTAAGTGGCTGAATGCTTTTGTATATCCTCACAATGTACAGCTTGGGAGCCATTTAGAGATCTCATTCCAGAAACTGAGAGGGAAAGCTTCGTTGATGCCTACAAGAAGAGATTAAACTCTGATGATATGGAAACACAGGTAGGAGTTTCTTCTGTTTTTGGATATATGCCATCCTTCCATTGCCTGGTTGTTGAACTATATCTTTAAAGTTGTATTTGCAATGAGATCTTTCTTCTCTCTCTCAGACCTCATGCATCAACAAGTATATTGGTTTTGCTGTGAAAAGAAAATTTCAGAATTATATCTAAGATTACAATAGAGACAGGTCCTGCGAATCAGGTGTAGCATGGATTGTAGCTTGGTTGGCCAAGTGGAATTTGGCATGTGTTATTGTTGTCTATTGAGATCTTTAGCTTTTATATTTACAAAATCTCTCGTTTTCCTTATTTCTACAAGTTACTTATTTCATTATTCTGAAAAAAATACTTCCGATTAGTATTTTTGTCCCTACTGTCAGTTTTGTCGATTTTCTTGTTCGTTTTTCTCTTCATAGTTAGGTGTTTCCTTTTGTATACTTTCGGTGTACTTAGGGACGCCTTACGTTTTCAATAAGACTAAATTTACTTATCAAAAAAATTATTCTGAAATTTTCTAAAAGATGGAAAATATTTTTGAACACTTAGATTATCTTCAGGTCATCCTATCTTGCAGTTATGAAGTTATGATTGTGAGCCTGTGTGGATCCAAGTAGAGACCATGAGTAATAATCTCCTGACTTAATTTTGGGTCGTGTTCTAGAGAAGACTCGGAGTTGGTGGGAATCCATACTACATCCTATAGTCTCCTCTAGTCTGATGATCCTATATGCCCTTTCTCAAAGAGATTGGACTGGGTTCCTTGTGGTTTTTTGCTAAGTTCATTGTCAAGGAAAGATGAATTCTAGAAGTAAAAGAAGAGGAGTCTTGGCTATCTTCCTTAATTAAGAAATTTAATATCATTTTGGTTGAATGGACCTTTATTAACGCACAACACACTCCTAACTCTATTCAAACTAATAAGAGTCCTAGTGAGTGTGTTAAGGAGAAACCCGGTTGATCACAACTCCTATTGACAACTGGTTCCTAAAGAGATAGAATCCTACTTGTATTTACTGGAAGAGTTTTAATTGTATTTGTTTACTTTAGGCTGCTGATCACAGTTTTGTATTTAGATTAGGTTTATCTATAAGAGATAGTATTAGACTAGGAAGCAAGTTCCTTGATGTTATCTTGTATCATGTACAAACTCTATATAAATCAATAGATGCTCACAAGATGAGTAAGCTTGAAAAGCCAAATATTATTTGTTTCTACATGGTATCAGAGCCTTCCATAGACTAGCGTCTTTTTTTTTTTCCCCTTCATCATGTCCGATTCTACAACTACTTCGGGAGAAACAAATCCCACCCCTCCATCCTCATCTAATGTTGTTTTTACTATCCCCAACATGAACCACACCTTGCAAATCAAACTCTCCAATGCAAACTTTCCTAGTTGGAGAACTCAGATCATGGCTTTTGTTAAAGCCCAAGATTCATACGGCTTCCTGGATGGTTCTACTCAGCCTCCAGCCCAGACACTCCCGAATCCAAGCACCACTCCAGGTGCTCCTGCCACCATAGCCAATCCAGAATTTCTAGCTTGGTGCCAACATGATCAGATGCTCCTCAGCGTGTTAATCTCCACGCTCTCTGAACCTCTTGTGGTTCATGCAGTCAGCTGTGCCACCTCTCACCGACTTTGGACTACCTTGGTGTCCATGTTTGCTTCCCAAGCACGTTCCCGGGTCCTGCAGATTCACTATCAACTTGCTACTTCCAAGAAGGGTAGCGCATCGATCACGGAATATTTTCAATCATTCAAGGCTCTTTGTGACAACCTTGCTGCTGCCGGCCAACACTTCAACGATTTTGAACGCACATCTTATTTTCTGGCTGGTCTCAGATCTAATTACGATCCGTTTGTTACCTCTATCACTACTCGACTGGATCCTTTGTCCCTAGATGAAATCTATGGACACCTTCTTGCTCATGAGATGTGGATTGAACATCATCTCACACCCGTGGAGCCTGTCTCGCCTGCTGCTAATTTTTCATCCCGAGGTCGGGGTCATCGCGGTCGAGGCCGCAACACCAACTACCGAGGTCTGGGATCTGCTTCTCCTGGCCGTGGCAGAGGTACATATTTCCCATCTGATTCGTCACAGTCTTCACGTCCCATTTGCCAGCTTTGTGGGAAAATCAGGCACACTGCCCCCAGGTGCTATCAGCGTCCCGATCCAACTCTTGCTGGACCACCGTCTGCTCCATACCAGCCTGCTCAAGCCTATTATTCTTCTCCTCATTTTCCTACAGAAGACAATTGGTACCCGGATACTAGTGCAACTCACCACCTCACCAACAACCTACAGAACCTGAATATTTCCTCTGAAGAATACTTTGGGCAAGATAAAATCCGCATAGGTAATGGTACAGGTTTGTCTATATCGCACTCCGGTTCTGCCACTCTTTCCGTTTCTCGTCGTAAATTTCTTCTAAACCAATTACTTCATGTTCCTTCCATCTGCAAAAATCTTCTCTCTGTTCGTCAGTTTGCTTTTGATAATGACGTTTTCTTTGAGTTTCACTCCTGTTTTTTTATCATTAAGGATTGCAAGACCAAACTGCCAGTTCATCACGACCAACTTAAGGATGGTCTTTATCACCTCTTCCCTCCGCAAGTGCCTTCATCCACATCACACGCACTCGTTGGTGAGAGGACTTCTCCACAGAGTTGGCACCACCGTTTGGGCCACCCAGCCCTGCGGACTGTCAACTTTGTCCTATCCAAATTTCAGCTTCTTGTTTTGTCAAATAAGGCACCGGCTTCCTGCAATGTCTGTCCTCAGGCAAAGGGTCACCAATTGCCCTTTTCAGCTTCACAAACTTCTATTTGTAATCCGTTAGATTTAATTTACTCAGATGTTTGGGGTCCTTCCCCCACTATTTCAATAAATGGCAATCGTTTTTATGTCTCTTTTGTGGATGCCTTTAGTCTTTTTACTTGGGTTTATTCTATTCAATCCAAATCGGATGTCCTGCAAGTTTTTCTCAATTTTCAATCCATGGTTGAACGTCTTCTCAATGCCAAAATAAAATCTGTTCAAACTGATTGGGGTGGCGAATATCGCAATTTTCACAAATATTTTCAATCCGTTGGCATTCTCTATTGTGTTTCCTGCCCTCACACTCACCAACAACAAGGTTGTGTGGAAAGGAAGCATCGTCATCTTATTGATACCACCTTAGCTTTACTGGCCGCAAGCTCCCTTCCAAAGAAATTTTGGGATGAAGCTTGTTTGACCTCCTGCTACTTAATAAACCGATTGCCAACTCCCTTACTCAAAAATCTTTCTCCCTTTGAAAAACTTTTTTCTCAAGTTCCGGATTATAAATTTCTCAAGGTTTTTGGCTGCGCTTGTTTTCCAAATCTTCGTGCGTATAACTCTCACAAATTCTCCCTTCGTTCTAAACCTTGTGTCTTCCTAGGCTATAGCACTCTCCATAAGGGCTATAAATGTTATCATAGTGCAACTGGCCGTATCTATATATCTCGGGATGTCATCTTTCATGAAGATGTCTTTCCTTTCTCAAACACGCCACCTTCGGCAAATCCGGCTCCTCCCTCTTCCATACCTCCTTCTGTTTCCTTACCCTTACCCATTCCACATTCCATGGCAATTTCAAATCCACCTACCGACATTATCCCCATTTTATCTTCTTCACCGGATCGTGCCAATCCTTTTAGTCCTTCTGTTTCTTTGTTTTCACCTCCTGCAGAACCGGTTGTGGCTGCTGATCAGCAACCAACCCGTATACATCCTATGCGGACACGATCTCAAAATAATGTTAGCACAATCAGGAAACTCACTGATGGGACAGTGCGCTATCCTCTACCTCGGGCCCTGCTCTCTGAAGCTACTATTACAGAACCTACATGCTTCACCAATGTTGTCAAGATTAGTGAATGGCGTACTACCATGCAGATTGAATTTAACGCCTTGTTGAAAAATAGCACTTGGACTCTTGTTCCAGCTTCGGTTGCTAAAAATGTGTGGTTGGTTGCAAATGGGTTTTTAAACTCAAAAGAAAGGCTGATGGATCTATCGATCGTCACAAGGCACGACTGGTTGCTAAGGGTTTTCACCAACATGCTGGAATTGATTATGGTGACACTTTCAGCCCTGTGGTAAAGCCAACTACCATCCATACTGTCCTATCACATGCTTACTCGGCTGGGTGGTCTATGAAACAAATAGACATCCAAAATGCTTTTCTGCATGGTTTATTGTCCGAGGATGTCTTTATGGAGCAACCTCCGGGTTTTATTCATCCTTTTTACCCTCATCATATATGCAAGTTGCAAAAGGCACTATATGGACTAAAGCAAGCACCCCGGGCATGGTTTGCTCGACTTAGTGGGAAACTGATTGAGCTTGGGTTTATTGGCTCCAAAGCCGATTCCTCTCTATTTCTTTATCATACAGCAACTGTCACTATGTTCCTACTTATTTATGTTGATGATATTATTATTGTATCTTCGGTTCCCACTGCCATTGATGAACTCTTACAACTTTTGAGCAGTGATTTTGCTGTTAAAGATCTCGGCACTTTACACTATTTTCTTGGCATTGAAGTTATACCAGTGAAGGACGGTCTCCTACTCTCTTAGCAGCGCTACATTCGAGATTTACTTTCCAAAACCAACATGACCGAAGCAAAACTAGTCTCATCTCCCATGGCATCTTCTTCGACATTATCTGCTTACACAGGTGATCCTATGGAAGACCCCACATTATATCGAAGTGTTGTCGGTTCACTTCAGTACTTATTTCTTACACGCCCAGACTTGGCGTTTGCTATAAGTCGTGTATGTCAGTTTATGCATCGTCCAACCAAGCTCCATTGGCAAGCTGTCAAGCCTATTCTTCGGTACCTCAAGCATACCATCTCTCATGGATTACTTTTGCACAAGACTTCATCCAATTCTCTACAAGCCTACTCGGATGCTGACTGGGCAGGATGCTCTGATGATCGACGTTCCACCAGTGCTTATTGTGTGTATCTTGGTTCTAACTTAATTTCTTGGAGCTCTCGTAAGTAGCCTACTGTCTCCAGGTCTTCAACCGAGGCTGAGTATAAATTTGTTGCTAACACGGCTGCTGAGTTACTCTGGATTCGGTCTCTTCTTAAAGAACTTCGTCTTACATTGTCTAGTCCACCGAAGATATGGTGTGACAATATTTGAGCAACTTACTTGTCGGTAAATCCTATTTTCCATGCTCGCACCAAGCATGTTGCTATTGATTTCCATATTGATTTCCATTTTGTTCGAGAGTTGGTTGCATCCAAGAACCTAGAGATTCTATTTGTTCCAAGTTCTGATCAGATTGCCGATGTGCTAACTAAACCACTTGTTTCTAAAAGATTTCTTTCTCTGTCTTACAAGCTCAACGTCCGCTCACTCCCGTTGCACTTGCGGGAGGATATTAACGCACAACACACTCCTAACTCTATTCAAACTAATAAGAGTCCTAGTGAGTGTGTTAAGGAGAAACCCGGTTGATCACAACTCCTATTGACAACCGGTTCCTAAAGAGATAGAATCCTACTTGTATTTACTGGAAGAGTTTTAATTGTATTTGTTTACTTTAGGCTGCTGATCACAGTTTTGTATTTAGATTAGGTTTATCTCTAAGAGATAGTATTAGACTAGGAAGCAAGTTCCTTGATGTTATCTTGTATCATGTACAAACTCTATATAAATCAATAGATGCTCACAAGATGAGTAAGCTTGAAAAGCCAAATATTATTTGTTTCTACAACCTTATAGGTAGAGTGAAATATAAAGTACTTGGGTGCCAAGATCTTCCTAAAAATATTACTAACCTTTATAGAAACCATGCAGGACTCAAATTTTATGACATAGAAAAAATCCAATCAAGACCTAATGAACTGGCTTGAAACTGAGGAAAAAAAGCACACCTAGAATTGTTTTCTTGAAAACTCCAGCTGCGGGCCCTAAATAGCTAAAACTAAAGATCTGTGAAAGATTACCTGACAGTTCTGATCCTGTTGTTGCATATAAATGAACTGAACTCCCAAAAAAATCGTTCAAATGAAAAATGTTTGTAACCCAAGGCTCATTGTGTCTTGTGTTCGATATCACATCTAGGCGTCACATGATAAAAGCTTGAAACTCCCAACAAAACTGAAAATTAAACTAATATACATGTTTATACGAGAACTTGAAGGTCCCTGGTTGATGGGAAAAATAAAAAAAGAATCATTCAAGGCTTGTGTTAATGATGTTAGATAAGATGTGTTATCATAACATCTTGAAAACTCTCCCTCGTGCAAATATTTCACATAAATATTATTAATAGAGTTGAACTGTTCCCAAAAGCAGCATCTTACGTTTTATTTATATAGGTACACAGCCACTTCACTGTAAACATGGTACCATTCTTTATGTGCAGCATTCTCAGTGTAATAGCCTTGTACTGTTGCTGGTTTAAGTATCCATTGGCCCAAATGCTGCCAAAGTGTGTGCATTTCTTGTTGAGTAAAAAGGACCTTCCATGCATTACCTTTAGATTTAATTTCTTATGACTCTGTATTGATTGTTATATTTGACAAATTATTTTGTTTTCTTTGCTCTCTCTCAATCTCTTAGTATGCAGCTGCGAGAGCTTGGACCAAATGGGAAATGGAGACGGCTCATCTTCTCCCAAATGAAGAGAACATCAAGAAAGGTGACGATGATGCTTTTTCATTGGTAAGTTGATTCAGTGACGAATATTGTGGTTTCTATTGTTGTTTGTTAATAGAAACATTAAGCATTTTCCTATCAGAAAAAAAAATGCATTTAACTCTCTGTTTATTCCATGAGCAGTCTGTTCTAATCAAACAGCTGTTTGCTTTTATATAACCTCTATGTATGATATGATACTGGTTGCTGTAGGCCTGTGACAAGATAAAGTATATCCACTCATAATATTTAATATATTAAAATTATTGAATCTCTCTGTTTTTTTCTCATGCAAATACTGCAAAAGTGCAGCTTATGTGTTCTGATTGGAGATGTGAGAGGTAGTTAACAGGGTTCCCTGAATTTGATATGGTCTGAAGTGTCAAGACAATTGAATTGTCTGTAGGATTTACAGTTGACCAAGTTATTACATTGCTTCCAGTGGCTATTGTTCTGTCATTGATTAGAAAACACCAGCTCGCTGTTCTCACTTTCCAGAATTCTCTCCCTGTTTGTGCTACTTTTCATCTTCTCAGGAGTAACTTTAACACAGCATTAACTGTTATAACTGCACAATGGAAATTTGTGTTTAAATGTCACATGGTATGCCACTATTTCTCGAGGACTTTTCTCTTTATGATTTTCTTTTAATTTTTACTCTCTAATTCTTTTTAACTTTTCATTGCCAAAAATTACAGTGGCCAGTTTGGTTGATAAGTCTAAACTGCTTGGTTGGGAGGTTAAGTTCTTTCGGTGCATCCATGATGCAGAACCCCCAGAAAGCACAGCTCGATTGTTGCTTGACGAGTGCTCGAGCGGTGGCTCTCGACAGGTGCTACCCGAGAGCACCACTCAATCGTCTTTCGACGAGCTGCTACCCGAGACACCGCTAGACTGCTGCTCGACGGGTGCTCAAGCAGTGCACCTCCAGGAAGCTTTGCTTGAGCTCCATCTTGAGTGGTTCTCAGCAGCTGGGTGTTAAGGAAAGGAATTTCACACAGCCAAAGGATCCCTCGTTTTCTATCCAAATTCAGATTTAATTTCAGCATTGTTAACTTCCATATTAGATCAGGACTTGCCATCTTTGTTGGATTTTCCCCATTTAGATGGTTTTCTTGCCTTTTGAAGTTTTAACAATTGTAACATACTCTAAGGTGCCGTACGGGAGTTTCAGTTTTCACCCAGTTCCTTTTTGTTATACAGCTTCAGCAAAATCCTCGTCATCACTGAAATCCTCCTCGTAGGCTGGCGGCCTATTCAGATGCGCATGATTACGGTTATGGACATATCGAATGCGAATCCCATCGTCGTCACGAGCCCTGTAATCACAGCGATTCTGAATGGGTCCCATCGGGACTCTAGTAAGTGCTTCTTGGATTTCAAGCAACGCGTCCTGCGCTTGCAAGGTCTCACGTTGGAACTCCATGAACTTGGCTCTTGAGAGAGCCTGTCCTTCACGATCAATGTCGTTGGAGAGATTTCTACCAGTGCGCTGGTTGGCCATTGGATCAGGATAACACCGGCTCTGATACCACTTGACGTTGCAGAAGCTAATGGAGAGAATACAGAAGATCTACGTCTTCTGTGTGTGCGGTGTAACAAAAAGGAACGGAGTGAAACTATTTTTTTTTATAAGTAGGAGCTGAGTGAAAACTTCAACTGTATTATGACCAAAACTGAAACTCCCGTACAACACCCCGGAGTATTTTACAATTATTAAAAGTTCAAAATATAAGAAAATCATCTAAAGAGAGAAAATCCAACAAAGATAGCGAGTCCTAATCTAATATTGAAGTTAACAATGCTGAAATTAAATCAGAATTTGGATAGAAATCGAGTGGGATCCTGTGGCCATGTGAAATTCCTTTCCTTATATGCCCAGCTGCCAAGAACCACTTGAGTTAGAGCAAGCAGAGCTTCCTGGAGGTGCACCACTCGAGCGGTGGTCAAGCTGCTCTTGGGTAGCACCACTTGAGGGCTCGTCGAGCGAGGGTGCTCTCGTGAAGCACCTGTTGAGAGCCACCGCTCAAGCGGTGCTTTCTTGGGGTTCTGCATCAATCCAGTTATGAAATGGATTAGGTTCTTGCATGAATGTCTTGATTAGAGTTATGAGGGAAATTCTAACCCCGAACAGCACTGGTTCAGGAGTTAGTGAGCAAATGTGTCATTCTGGCAGTATTTGTTAATAAAAGATTGTAAAGATTTTAAGAAGCAAACAATAAATCGTCACAAAGCAATATTTGGTTTGATAGTCTAAGGGATACAAAAACTGGGTTATAGATTCCTGGGTTAGAGAGGGTCAAGTACAGAAAGGTCGAGTTTGGTATTCAGAAGAACAAAAAGCTATGCATTTTAGTGGAGAACATGGGTCTTAGACGGAAAATGAAAACGTAAACATTTTTAGGTCAAAAAAGTTGAGAAGTGGCTTGATTAATGACCCTAAAATATAGCTGCAACTATATGGCATAGCTTTGCTGGAAAACTTTCATTAGTAAAAGCATTTCATTCTTAAGCTTGCTGAAAGTAGGGCAATAATGATTCTCTTTGTCTCAAAAAATAAATATTTTATTTTTAAAGCAACACTGCATGCGGTTCTTTTTGTTCCTTTCATTTTCTAATCTTCCTCTCATTTTTATCTGTTGTCCCTCTCCTTCTCTGTTTATTTCTCTGTCATTCAAAAACTTCCATATGGATCCTCTCATGTAAAGGATTCGGTGGGAGATACCTTTAGTAATTTAAAACTTCTCTTCCTTGTGTCTCCTTTTTAATCTGCTATGGTGAAGTGGAACAAGTAGAAAATAAAAACTAAAACAACCAAAGACCCTGTATATTGGGTTTTCCACGTCTGGGTGCTAAACATATAACTGCCATGGGTGAAAGGTGAACAGTATGAAACTAAGTGTTGTATTTAATCGTCCCTATTACTTCTATATTGAGATTCTGTTACATTGTTTTTTTTTTTTTGGATTTTCAATATAGGATCTGACAGATCCATGCTATTTTCATTTGATTGGATATCTTCTGAGCAGTGGATATTTGAATGATTGAAATTTTCTTCTATTAATGACATTTATTTTTGGGTTTTATGCAGGCATTCGCAAGAATTGAAAATCATTACTTTGTGAACCAGGGATTCTTTCCTACAGATTCATTCCTTTTGGATAATGTTGACAAGATAAGGCATATTAGCACTACTATTGTACAGGTAAATGTTTCTGTTATCACCATATACATTCTGGTCATGCTTTTTAGTAACTATTGAAGCAAGTAATCTACTTAGACAGAGACAGGTGATACATGGATAATGTTTACCGACATGACGTTGAATGAAGAATCATGTGCTGGAGAATATCTGCTTTTTTTTTTATTTTTTTCTTTAAACAAGCAGAATTTTTTTAGTAGCCTTTTTTCTTGGGAAAGTTCTAAATGGATTTTGGGTGTCGGCGCATAGCTTGGGTAGTATGCCGTACGCTGATTTTTTTCTTTCTTGATCGTTTCGGTCTTCTAATTAGGGGCTTCTTTGTATACTTCCTGTGTACTAGGGTTGCGCTCCTCTGCGCTTTTTAACAAATTCTAACTTATCAAAAAAAAAAAGTTCTAAATGGATAGTAAAATAGAAGATCATCCATTCTGTGTGAGTTGATTAATGATAGGTAGATAGTGATGGTAAAATACATGGTGAATCCATGTCAGGCCCTACTGTTTAGCAAATCGATTTAATTAACATATGGTATTTAGTGTTATATATTATTTCTCTATCAAAAGAATGATGTATAGATAGATATTACTTATCGACGCTATTATGATAGTATTAAACTTCTGTTATCCTAATTTTCTGCATTAGTATGATAAGTCAGTAAGCAAATGTTATTAATTTTGTCACACACATTTTTTTAGGATAGGATTGTGCGCGCCGGGCCCTTCGGGTGTCATATTTTGGCCGAGTTTAATGAATAACTTGTTAACTTTTTATCATAATGCATATAATATTTATTTTCTATTTATTATTGATTTATTTTCCATTAGATGATTTCTTGATTGTTTCTTTTCCTGCACATAGATTTTTTCTACCACTCCATAGTAATTTATACAAGGTTGTATTTCATATATCAACTTGTACAAGGGCACATCTATCCCATGATCTAGTTTAGTGCTTATTATATTTTAGATGAAAGATTGTTCATAAGTACTCTGTCAGTTCTTTTAGAATTTCTGAGAATTGGTTAGAGCTAAACAAATTCATCTGTTAACATAGGCCTCGTGCGTTTTGATGTAAAATGTTTTTTGTTGGAAAATGTTTTCAACTAAAATCATTTTTCAGGAAAATGATTTTAGTTGAAAACATTTTCACGAGGTTTGGCTCGTACAGAAAATCAACAAATATTTCTTGTATTTTCATTGAATCATATTAACCTATAAATATCAATTTTTATTCACAACATAAAAATATCAATATAAAGCCACTAAAAAAAAACCTAAAAATTATGTTTAAACACATTGACCAACAATGATCATGTATTTTCATATAATTTGAAGAGCTGCGAAGAAGAGAGAGAGACGATGAAGAGGAGCTACGGAAGAAAAGAGTGGGTGAGAATTGAAGGGCTTCAGGGGTGGGATTGAGATCCAGTGCAATTGTCTGTCCATATTGTTTGCAATTTGGGCATGCAATTGTGAGAGGGCCCTTGTGGGGCCCACCTTCCTAGGTAGGTGTTCAGATAGCCCAAGAACTACTCGGGCAGGTGGCCCCCATGAGGGACCTCCTCACAATTGCCTGCCCAGAAGTGTGGGAGAGTGGCAAAAAAATGGTTTATGCAGATGAGAAGCGTAAATCATTTTATACCTTATGAATGTTATTTTCTTTGGTTAACTGAAAACATTTCAGGTTAACTAATATTTTATGCTATACCAAACACTAAAAAATAGGGAAAACCTTTTCATAAAACATTTTACACCGATACAAACGGGGTCTTCAATAACAGATGGGTTCTATAAGAGTTTTTGGGAATTAGCTCGTGTGCTCTTTGACATCAAGAGCAAGTTTTTAATTATGAGGACATCAACTTAAGAAATCCCTAAACTCCAACTAATCGGACCAGCTAAAAAGATCGGTGCATTATGACTTGGTTTTCTTGCAAAATGGTATTAAAAGCAGAACTCTAATTTTTGACAAAATGGTATTAAAAGCAGAACTCTAATTTTTGAATACTTTAAATGCACATTTATATCTGAGTGCGTGAATGAGTGACCAGTAAAAAAAACATTTATATATGATCCTATTCATCGTTACTATACATACAAACCCACAACACATATATGTTTCCTCATATTTTCTGACAGGTAAGATTTAAACCTGAGACCAAGCCCAATTATACCTCACTCTTTGCCACCTCAGCCACAGCATCACTAAAATTTGCTTTTTTATTCTTTTCAAGCAACAGTGGACCATATTTTTGAGGGTTACCCTCCAATTCCTAAAATCTCCTACAGGTTCACCTGGGACCTCCCTCTTTTAAAGAGAAGTATCACTTGGCTGTAGTGCCAGTGGGAATTCTTCCTACTGGTATGCGGCCTCTACTTCTGAGGATTTTATTTTTTGACAACCTTAGTTAAGTGGTCATGTTGTCAAAGTTTAGCTGTTTACTTATTTGTTACATCTTTCAAGGTGTAAAGAGTACTCCAAGTATTGTTGATATTGCATTGCAGCAAAATGACTCTCACATGTGCTACCTTATGGGTAGCCATTCAGTATGCCCCTTGAAGGTTCAGTTGAAACTGAAGTTTGATGCCCAAATCAAAAGAATTTTTCTTTGACTTTGTAGGGAAGATATGATATGTGCTGTCCTATGGTGTCAGCATGGGATCTTCATAAAGCATGGCCAGAGGCAGATTTTAAGGTAAGAGAACTGCTCTAGAGTATTTATCTGGCTTGTTACAAAGTATATTTGTCTTTGATCGTTGGACTATCTGGTCGGACTTTACTTGCTTTCTACATTTTGAAGAAATAGGATAGAATTACTCTGGATGAGCAGTCGGTGCAGGTGGGCTGCCCTGGCTTGTCAACAAATTTTTCAAATTTTAAAGATAGGGGACAAGTCTTCACATTTTGTATAATGGTGCTCCTTTATTTGCCTATAGAGAATCTTGTGTTATTCATTATGCTGTTTCAGATGGTGCAGAATAGGAATACAACATACCAAAAGTGTGGACCATATAAACCGTAGTGTGAAAACACTCCCTTTGTTATGCGGTGGCTATCTTTCATTTCTTTTCCACTTTGATCTGTTGTAAAGCCATCTCATTGCATTTGTCTGATAAAGAGCAATTTTAAAAGCCATTAGTGGAGTCCCTTAACTTTTTGACAAACTGTTGTGGACAGAAACAGCAATTATGTTCTACTATATTAAGTTTAGGCTCTTGCAAGGGCATAATATTTTTCAGTCCATTTGTAAGGATACAGAGGTTTTCCCTATGTTGACCGAAAAACATCGGACTGGCTATGTACAATTTTATCTGATTATCTTAGCTTTTGTGTAATAAAACCAGAAGACTTCTTCCAAGTATATGTCACCCTTCAAATCATCAAGTTCATTAAGACTCAAATGTCATGAGGATGAAAAATAACATGCATTTGTTATCAAATTACTTATTGGTGGTGATTATATGGCATTTCTACAGCAGTAATGCATTAATTGAGGTATGGATAAGGGTGCATGGCCATCATACCAGGAATCTACCGTCTGACCTAAAATTATAGGTAGTGCTGTCAAATGAAAATGCAAACCACTAAGGGAAAATTGATTTTTAAACTTAAATGTGGAGTGCATTCAATGAAGAGATGAAAAATCAAAACACCAAGGGAACATTGATTTTTGAACTTAATGTTAAGTGCATTCAATGAAGAGGAGTTAAAAGTGCAAAAAACACGTGCTTTTTGTGGAACTGCCAGGCACCAAAAAGCACTTTTCCCCATTTAAATATATCATATATGTAATTCACTTTAAAATAACCATTGATCAACAACCTATTACAAATGTCCATATTGATGATACTCTCATTTTACGTACTTTTTGGGCATATTTTGTATAACCATATGCTTCAATCTGATTATTTCTATGCTGGTTGTGTATACTTTGTACTGCCTAGGGAAATAGCTTTTGTAAAGTATAAGTAAATGTTTTCTATTGTTATGTGTAGATTTCATTCCGTTTGATGCTTACTTCGCTGCCCATTGATTTTTTTATCCATTTTTTTTTTTTTGTAAGGATTTTAAGAAATTGAATAGCCTGCTACGATTTAGAATTTTGGCTACAACCTTCATGTAACTGAATAATCAATCTCCAATTATTTGAGCCAATAAGCTAAATAACCACTGTTTTGATTTTTTTTTTTTTTGTTGATAAGACTGTTTTGATTCTTTTAGAGGCTCCATGAGGCCTTTACGTGCTCAACTGTGCCTTGAGATTTAAGAATATTGATTATAGGGCTAGTTTATTTCACTTCCAAGTGTTAGTATGTATAAAGGAGAATGAGATTGCAGGAAGAGACATCATAGCCTTGAACTAAGGCTATGGTTCTATATATACTAAGATAACAGAAAATTATCCTTGATTGCAATTCCTTAGTTTTATAACAATTTACCTTTTTCTTTTCGCCTTTTCGCTTTTTATGAAGTTTCTTTTTCCTCTCAATATTCCAAGTATGAAAAGCAGGGCAGAACCATTTAGAGTTCAGCGTTTGCAGATACCTGATTAACTCAAAGAATGAAGCTGTTGTTATTTCATGTTAACAGACAGTTATTTGCAGTCAATGTTTCATATATCCTTTTAAGTTCTGGTTTCATTTTATATATATATTAACAAACTACATAATAATGCCCCTGTTTACAGGTTGTTCCAGATGCTGGACATTCTGCTAATGAACCTGGAATAACTGCGGAACTTGTGGCTGCAAACGAGAAGCTGAAAAACATCATCAAGAAGTATGTGGACTAAGCCCAGCACACCAGATGAGAGAAGATGAGAAACTAGCTTCCTGTTGAGCAGGCCATTGTTACTTTGGCTAATAATGTATGCTGAAGCTTATTGGGTTTAGATTAACACTGTTTATTGCTCTGCATTGGCACTGCCCATTCTTTCACTTGAAAGAAGACATTGCTTGTCAACATAAAGGGGGGGATGGTTTATGAACAGGCCACCTTGTGTATATCTTGAAACTTCCAATATATTGTCTCTATACGTTGCAGGAATGTTTTCCTTTAGGGGGGGGGGGGGTTGAATTATTTCTTAAAGCATTAGCAACATACTCAAAATTCCATTTCACTTCCTTAATGTAGAAAAAAAATTTATAAGGAAAATGTACAACAGTTGTGCAACTGTTGTGCAAGGACTTAGAGACATGGGTGGGTCCTATGTGATGAGTTTCATCTCATGTTTCTAGAGATGGTGCACAACTGTTGTGCATGAATCACTCATCTTTTTAAAAACCCACATAAAAGAATAGTGTTTGTAGGATGGCATTTTTGTTTTTAATCATTTACCCTATCACTCTGATGGTAAGAGTGGGGATTAAAAGCATGTTTAGGATTGTGTTTAGGAGCTTAAAAAGTAGTTTTAATACTAAAAAACTTTTTCCAGACAAAAATAGGTCTGTTTGGTAATTATTAGGGTTAAATACATATTTGTCCCCTGTGCTTTACGACCTTTATTTTTTGCCCCCTCAATTTCACTTTTTATCAAATTTGGTACCTGTGGTATATGAAAAGACGGAAATGGTACTTCCGTCTGATTTTCCATCCAAAACTAACGTCTACCCACGTCATTGGGTACCTAAAAATTTGAAGCCTAGAACCCAATTCTTTACACATCGTTTCCAACAACATCCAGACAACAACATGACAGAAAATGCCGTGGATGGACGTTAGTTTTGGACGGGAAATCAGACGGAGGTACCATTTTCATCTTTTCATTTATCACAGGTACCAAAATTGATAAAAAGTGAAACTGAGGAGGCAAAAAATAAATGTCGTAAAGCACAGGGGGCAAATATGTATTTAACCCTAATTATTATTTTTTGAAAATGAGGTTTTGTTCTAAAAGCTCTATTTCTTAACGCAATTTCACACAAGCTCTAAATTTGTCGAATACTCCCTCTCACATAATCAACATAAGAAAAATGATGAGTTAAAAAGCCTATTTGATAGACTATAACGGTAGTGTATACATAAGTAGAAAAATTAATAAACTATATTGCTTACTCTTTTTTAAATAATCAATACAAATCAGTTTCTAATCTCAAATGTTACAACACACACATGTTCCCAATTCCCAAAAGCCGAAGATAGTTAAAGAGAAAAGTGTGAAATTTAAACAGGAAAAATACAATTCAATGACATTATTGAACAAGAAGAAGATATGAACACACTCAACAAGGTAGATTTTGTTTCCTTGTGCAGCTCTTCGGTACATGGATGCTATGAAAATTTGGCTCCTTTGGAATGGTTGCAGGCCTTCTTCTTCCCCGCGACATCGACCTGGAAGCAGCATGAGCGGAAGCTTTAGTTCCTTGGGCAGCATTCTCAGATCCCGTTGCCACACTCCTGGGTGTGAAAATCTTTGATGAGGTTTCCTTAATGGCACTGAGTTGACAAGGTGTCATAAGGGCAACAGTTCCCTTTCTACTCGACATAGCTCTGCAAGAGGATCCACACCTAAATCAATCTAGTCCATATATCTTCTAGTAATGCTATTTAATCGATTATTATACGACTAATATAATTGGATAATGTGGCGGTGAAAATTAGATAGGGCTGACAATTTTTGACACAACCCGCAAACCGACATGAACTCGACATAAATGAGTCGACCCGCTTGACTTGTTTAATAAACATGTCATAAACCCCGGTCGACCTGCGATTTGACCTTCATATATTTATATAATAAATACATATTGAAACATGTCAAATAGGTCATACAGGTTGTGTCGTGTTAGGTGAAACGGTTAAACATGTCGTTTTTGGGTCTAAACAAGTCAAACGGGCCAACCCGTTTGCGATCTGTTTATTTAAATGGGTCAAGCATGTTGCAAGTTGTATTCGGGTTGACCCTTAACAGGTTGGTGGGCCAAGCGGGTCGACCCGAACCCAATATGCCAACCCAAATTGCCCAGCCTAAAATCAGCTATTAGATTGGCACTTGTACAAAAAAAAAAAAAAAAAAACGCTGATTTTTATTGTCACGTCATCACAATTGTGTAACAGTCTACTAAACAGCATTACTATGATTCTTTGGTGATCAAGAGCTGGATATTTGATAAAAGGTTATGCTTACCCAATAGGCCTCACAAGTTTTTGTTGTATAATTGGTGATCTGATCTTTTTCAAGCTGTTCAGTGGTTTTTGAGCTGCTTTGTCACGTTCCATTGGTGAAGTCACAAGGCTGGCTCTCTGGTGTGTAGAAATGGTACGTCTACATGGAGTCATAGGTGATGATACTTTACGTTCCACTCCTCCTTTTGAATGCTTCAAGCAAGTACTTCCAACCCTTATCTGGATATTGTCATGGCAGGTTTTGAGCATAATCTCTTCATAGAAAAAGTTCAAACAATAATAAGCAAGACATAATTTTTCAGGAAAACTTCACTTACTCGTGATGTATCATGGGTTTTACAATTTTGATTTCGTATTTTCAAAAGTTGCAATATAGATATCCTATTTTTTAGTTCCTTTTAATTTCAACTTACCGTAAGATTTTCTGTTAAATCCTAATAGATGATGCCAAAATGATCAAAATACTCCATTTTTAAAATAAAATTAAAAAAAGGTAAGACCACGGCCACGCGTGGGTCTGGTTAAAATTTTTACAGTGGTATAAGAAACTTACGGATTGCAACTTTCGATACAAAACCCAAACAATATGAGTGAATTAAAAGGGGTTGAAACATAGAATACCCACATTGCAACTTTCGATAATTCAAGGTCAAGATTGCAAAATTTGTGATATATCGAGGGGTAAGTGAAGTTCCCTAATTTTTCTTCTCATTTTCTCTGTATGTATTAGAGACTTACGGATTGATGATCCTCTGGTGTTGTTCTGTCCAGTTTCTTCTCACCACCTTCATGTATTTCACACTCATTTTCACTTTTTCTACGGCATCTTTCATTCTTCTGAGATCAGAAAAAAAAAAAATGTATTAAATTTTGGAGCTCCATTTGATCCCCTATTGAAAAAAAAAATGAAAAAAAGAAAAGAAAAGTCAAGTTTAGTAACTGTAACTTACTTGGCTTGCCTTTCTTTGTGAGTTTCCACCTTGAAGCCTAGGACCTGTTGTAATTTCTGTCAGAGGTGCAAGGAGTTTTTTCTCCATGTTTGCTTCCTTAAGAATCCTTCTTTCCTAGAACAATATAGTTGACATCAGATATGAGGGGAAAAAAAAAAAAAAAAAGTTAAATGATTCTTCAAGTATATACAGGGGCCTGAAAAACGTTTCACATACATCAGTTCTCAACCTAAAAGGCTTGGGATTTGTAGGCTTTGGTTTCCTATACTTCACCCCTTGAGCACCAGTGGCAGCAGGGATGGAACCCCCCTTTAAAGTCTTACCTATTACTCGGTTAACCTGCATCATCTTTTAAAGCATGGAAATGAGACTGGGATGAAGGATACTTTTATGGGAGTAGATGTCACAAAAGAAGATATAATGTTATGTAAAAGAAGCCACCTTTTTTGATATTTTAGAACTCTCTTTCTTCCCCAATATTATATTTCCATGTTTAACATCATTTTGATTCTGTACCCTGTAACCACTTGACAAAAACAGACATTAATAAATGAAGTTAAAAAAAAAAAAAAAAAAGAACATCAAGCAAATAAGAGATCATAAGTGACCTGTTATCGTCTGATGCTAAAGCATTTTCCTTTTCATCATCATCTATGGCTCCACTGTCATTTTCAGTGTCATCACAAGTCAAGGTATTTTCCTTATCATCATCACTTTCCTTGACTTCAGGGATTTTCTCTTTTCCTGAACTTGATACTATTTTATCCTCTTGATCACTTCCTTCACTAGTCCCTTCAGCCACTGCTTGGGATTTTGGGGCTTCATTTTCTCCTGAATCCCTCTCTTCAGAACTTGATAGAGAGATAATAATGTCACCTCTTGAAGCATCTGAGAAAACTTCAATTGAATGCTCACCTTGCTGTGATTTCCCAATTTCCAAACACTCTTCATGCCCATTTACTTCACTGCTCATAGAAGTACCCTCAAAAGAACCATTCCTTGATCTCTCGTCTATGTCCATGTCACTAGAATCATCATCCCCTTCATGAGGCACATGATCACAAGAGGGTTTCATGTCTTTGCCATTATTCTTTCTCTTCAAACATCTTGAAGATTTAGCTTCCTCAACATTGCGGCCACGAGAATTCAAGGCGTCATAAACCCGGCTTTTAACCTCTCTCCCTCTCCCTCTTAATTGTTTTCTTGAAGCACCTATAGTCAATGATTTGTCATACCCTAGTACATTCTTCTTTCCACCGGTGATCTCAAGCTTCTTCATTGCTGCACATAATGTTTTCACAGGGGTATTCAGTTCTGAACAAGTCTTTGTCTTTACTGCTTTCTTTGGTGAGTTGAAGGCTAAAGCCTTTGCTACCACTCTATTCTTTGGCACAGCAACAGTTGTTGCTTTTGGGTTCCGAACACTTCTAAATGTGTTGGGGTTTGAGAGGCGCTTTCTATTCCTTGGAGTAGTAAAAGCCTTAGACACCTCAGAAGGCTGTTTTTTCTTTGAATCTGGGGTTGCACTGGGCTTATGAACCACTTTTTGAGAAATTGAAGAAATCAGTGCTAATCTTGGTATTCTAGACTTGGATGATTTTGGGGGAGCCGTAAGTGGGCATTTCACATTTCCACTAACAAACAAAAAGTACAAGAAAATAAGATCATGAAAAGCTGAAGTTTATGGACAATGACTCACAAGAACAAGAGAAAAGAAAATTAGTGACTGAGAGCTTTGCATATTTACCTTGCAGCTTTTCTGTTGAGGGCTTTTCGAAGCCGTATATTGGGACTTCTTGCTGCCATAACCTGTATATTTAAAAGCCATCAGCTCTAACTTGAACCAATAGTACTCAAAACCAATTTTCAGGAACCACCACTAACCCGAAGAACAAAATCTTTGTAGATTGCTTCGGAATCTATTTCTTCTTCATGCTTCTGGTCACATCCTGAGACACAATTACACACAGATATATAAGGAAACTCAAGTAACTTGCTTTGCAAATTGGAAAACAATTTCTAGTAAAGAGAGCTCCTGAAGACTACTAAAGGCTAGTCAATGCACAATGAGCTCAAAAGTCAGTTCAAATTCCTAAAAAAAAAAATGCACTATTAATAGAGAAGATGGAGGAAATAATATGGAGTGAGGAGATAACTGATTTGGGTTTTTCATTTTCTTAAGAATTTCGAGACAAACAACCCAATATCTCAAACTCAGGTTCCTGTTCTTCCTTCTCACTTTACAGTCCGAAACAGGGCACATAGTGAAAAGGGTATCAAAAAAAATTTACTGAAAAAGAAAATACGTGAAGACCACTAATACATACATGTATTCTAAGCAACACCATCACTGTGTTAATCTAACATTAAAAAAATCAAGAAATTTATATATAAATGAGCTAAATGAGGGAAAATTTGAACTAATTGAAGAACTCTGTTAGAAAAACAAATGTAGTAAGACAAATTAGTGACGAAAAAGCAAAAATGAAGAATAGGGTCGCCGACTGAAAGGTGAGAGGAACTCAGTCTCACCGACACGTAAACAGAACCAGTAGCGGTCGTCGGGGCGGTACTGATCGGGTGCGGTCAAGTCCACGAACTTGGGCGCTTCGATCTTCTCGTAGAACTCGTCCCCTTGTTTTTCGCCGTCGATCTGCATTGCTTGCGGTTACTAGCTCCTTTTCACACAACAGAGACACACAGGGACAGAGAGAGGGGAAGGGTTAGAGAACCGAGGAGAAGAGGAGCGTGTTTGAGTGGCACTGGTTTTTGGCTGGGATTTGAGGATAGAGGAGATAATTTTTAAATTTTGTTGTAAAACTAGCCGTTGGGAAAAAGGGTTCTGAGATTCGGACAGGTTGGTAACTGGTAAGAGAAACGGAATGTTATGGTCCATGGACGTTTCCGAAAATTCGGATTCTCATGTGACCCGACCCGAAATAACCGGACCATATTTAGAGTTTATTTATTTATTTTTACCTATTCTTTTATATATATATATATATATATACCATGATGGTGAGTGGTGACCACGAACTCGGGGAGGCAAAAATGAAAAATGTACGTAATATGCTTTATTTGTTTCGACGTAAAATATTTTTAGGGAAGTTATTTTTAAAAAAAATATTTTTTGTCAAAAACATTTTCTGATATTTGGCACGTACGAAAAATCATAAATATTTCTTATATTTTTATTCAATCATATTAACTTATAAAAATCAATTTTTATTCAAAACATAGAAATATATAATATGAAATAATATAAAAATCACCGGTGACAAGATTCCGTCATTGACTGGTAGAATTCCTGCCACATTCACCGAATTTTGGCAACTGTTACTGGATGCCGGGATAAAGGCCTGAATCTGGACAGGTTCACCGAAATCTGGGTTGGCCGGATTGTGGCGAAGGTGGATGGAATGTGACCATTTGTGCTGAAATCTGACCATTCTGGTCACCGAAATCTGAGCTGACCAGATTCCAGCGAAGGTCACCGGACGTTATTGGATTCCGGTACTAGCCAAATCCCGGTGGCGGTCAACTGCTTGAACGTGAAGGTCGATTGCATCGTTTAAAAGAAAGTCGAATGTGTCTGCCGTATGGGAAAAATGATTTACGCTTTTAAAAAACGTAAATTATTTTCTAAAATTTACTAAGCATTTTTTGGTCAAACGGAAATCATTTTCCAGTTGACTATTATTTTCGCCTCCGCCAAATACCGAAAAATGCCGAAATCATTTTTCATAAACCATTTTACGCCGAAACAAACGAAGTATAAATAAAGAAATACGATCCTCTCTATTTCAAATGAAATGGATACTATCCATTTTAAATAAAACTATTCATTTCATGGTTATGATTTAAAGTTAGTGCATTAAATGGTGTATATGAAGTTAATATTGACATACTTTTTAAAAAAATTAAATAATGTGAAATCATGTAAATCATTAGATGCACAAACTCTAATTCTTCTTATAAATTTTCCTTTAAAAAAAAAAAAATCTCTAATTAAAAGGAATCCCGGTCCTAGATATTATTTTACTTCTTGGACAAACAAAATAGCATGGTAATTCATAGGAGGAAAAAAAAAAAAAAGAAGAAGACAATTAACCAAATAAAAATAAATAAATAAACCCAATGATCACTCATCTTTATGTTACGGCTCATTTGATAAGCCTTATTCATACAAGTTACTAGGCCTTGTGAGCTTAATCGATTGCAATATATTCGTGTTAGCATTAGCCATTAGAGAGGCCGGGATTGTATTCTAAGACCATTCACCATTATATATATTGTGATAATTAAGTAGTTTGGTCCAATTACAAACAAAGTGTTACACTAATTGATTTGATTTATACCCCCAAATTGATTTGATCCCCCTCCCTAATTAATGTTGAAGTGCTAGCTCGGGCTGTGAAAAGAAAGTTGACAAGCAATCCAATCAAGTAATAGATATTTCTCTTCTTCTACCTCTTCGGATGAGTGATGGGAATCTGGCCTCTGTAGTCGTGGAATAATATTGTGAACAAATTAAATTGAATACAATTTAGTACTCTCTTTCATTTAATATATATGTTGACGAATTCAAAATAATGCATTAAATTGATCTGTTGAACAAATTTGTGGTGAAAAAAAACTTATAAATTCGAGTATTACTATGTGTTATGTTAGGTTTAGGTTTTAAATGCCATTAAATTAATTAATTTGGGGTTCTTATAAAGTCAAGTCAGGAACCATAACAATTCCATCCCTGAATGTTATTAATTCCTTGGAATAGGATCCTGTCTATTTCAAGTTAATTTTACACTATATTTTAGTTTTGTTACGTTTAATAATGAATAGAGATACGTTATTTGCACGACTCTTACACATGCAACAATTGCACAAGAATGCTAATGTACGTGTCCAACATTTCTTAAATATATATATATATATATATATATATATATATATATATATATATATATATATATATATATATGAAAATGCTGGGCACATAAACATTGTTGCGTAATTGTTGTGTAATTAACATATCTCTAATGAATATATTGTCACGTCATTTAAAATGTGCGAGGCAATATATTCACCATGTTACAATATAGCATTAAATCTAAACCATAAAATGAATTCTCTGCATTCCACTTCGTGATTCGTTATTCCTTATCGTGTAAGAATGACCTAGTCCACACAAAACTAGATACATGTTGGTTATTGAGTAACGCTAAATGTAAGACCCATGTTCTTTTTGTATCCCCTAAAATTAATGTGACTTTGAAAACTATCATTGGGTTTGTGATAGATCACTATTGAATTTTGACTAAATAGTAATTTTAAAAGCCACAACAATTTTAGGGAGACAAAGAAAATATGGGGGTGACGTGTAGACGTGTAGCATTACTTGTTGGTTATTTTATGTAGTGGTTATCTGGCTAGATCAAAATAGCTAGACACATGTTGGTCATTTTCATCCAAATTTAGGGGTAATATTAAGTAAGGAGAGGATAATTTATTAATGAGAAACAATACTGGACAAGTATATGCTTTCCATTCACAAAAGTTAATGTGATGTCGAGCTTGTTTGGCAATCAACTCTCACTTTCCCTCTATTTTTTTTTACTTCTCTCAAAAAAGTCAAATAAAAAGCGTTCTTTTTTTCTTTTCTTTTTTTTTTTTTTAGTTTTTATATTACATCAATAATTTTTTTTTATTATTCAAATAAAAAAATTCACTACAAAACAAATTTTTTTCCCTTTTCTGTAAAACAATTCCAAATTATTATTTTTTATACTTTATATCACATCTATCACTTTTTACTACTATTCAAACAAATATTCTACAATTACAACAATTTGTCAAACAAGCTGGTCGTCTCCCATAACATTTGGTAGATAGAAATGAGATTTTTGGTTGGGAGGACCACACGTCATCAGCTTTAGTGAACGAAATACGAATACTTCTCCGGTGTATAACATTTATCTTCTCTTTATTAGTAGCCCAACCTTTAGAGAGCGAGAAAAAAAAAATGAGTAATGATATTCTTCACACCAGTTTGTCATACTTATTTTAAATTTGGCTAACGTGACATGTTTTAAGTGGCTTTCCTTTTGTTTTATTTTTTTTAAGTGACTGATATAGGAAACCACTTAAAACATGTCACATCAGCCCAATAAAATGAGACTGGGTGTAGTATATGACATTACTCTTGTTAAAATTTTTGTTTTCTATCTTTTGTTTTAATTTTCTTTTAAAAACAAAAACATTCACAAACATCTCAAACACAAAAAATACTCATAAAAACATAAAAATAATTTTCACATTTATATTATATCAAAACACTTTTTTTAAAAAAAAAAAAAAAAAAAAAACACATTAACAAATATATATATTTCATTCAAATTAATATTTTCAGGCTACATCAACCATGTAAAAGTTGGAAGGAAAACATGACTATTTTATGGTGCAGCCCTGCCTAATAAGGCAGCAGCCCAAATTGAATGCATTAACAAGAAAGAAAATATACGTGGTTCAGATTACCACCAGGTACGTATGTGTGATCAGCATTCTTGATGGCCATTAATCTCTCAATATATATATCTTCATAATTTTCACATTTTCTTTGAGGAGGAATTGAGGAATTGTGTCCGAAATTAATTAAACAACCTCTGGCCACCGTTGTTATTGAGGCTTCCTAGCAAAGAGGTCTCCTAAACATACAAACGTGGTTCTTTCTAAACCAAGGCTCCTATGAGACAGTTGTACACTAATTAATTTTTAGTCAGATTTCGTCCCTTTTCAACCCATTAAAAAAAAAAAAAAAAAACATATTCCCTTAAAAAATGTCCTTATAAATTTTTTTTTAAAAAAAAAACTATATATATATAAGTCAAATAAAAATAATAATAAAAAAGAAAATCCCCAATACAAGCTTTTGAGGATTGGATCCTCTTCATTTATTGTAACAAAAAAGGCATAATTGTTTTTTAACATTTACATTTTTATGAAATATGAAAAGACAATTACATCCTTATTTTTATACTAAGAGGAGAGAATCATCTTTATACTAAGAGGAGAGAATCAAAATGGAGAGGATCCAAATTCTCATTGACCTGAGCAGCCTTACCTACCCTTCTATATATTAAGGTATCCAAGTTTAGTTTGCAAAACATAACTCGCACGTAAAAAGTAAAACACAAAAACTCTTTGAGGCTGAGAGTGCTTGCACCTGCAGAAGAGAAAGAGAAAGAGAAAGTCCCATTATATTGCCATCTTCTAATTGTTGCTTCTCTTCTTCTTCGACATCCAATTTGTAACCAATCTTTGAAGATGGTTTTCCAGTATTTATTGGGTGGCGTTGCTGCTTCTCTGTTGGGTTTTGTTCTTCTGTACAGTTTCAGAGGAAAGAAGACCACCAGAGCTTCAATGGAGATGACAAGAAATGGGAGTGAAAAGAAGTTGGAGAACGGTCTATGTCGGTCTGAGATCTCCGGAAGCACGGACGTGATCATCGTTGGCGCAGGAGTTGCCGGTGCAGCTCTTGCTTACAGTCTTGCCAAGGTGGTGCTTTATTTTCTGCTTCTTTTTTTTTCTCTCTCTCTATATATATATAAGAGGTTTTTTTTTTTTTTTTTTTTGGAGACTTGAATAATATAGGATGAATCTCACAGTTCCTGAACCCTGCGTTCTATACCATTCTGAGCTATGTAAGCTTAATTCATATGTTGCTGTAATTTTTTTAACGGTTAATATTTATTTTTAAGCTTTTCTTAACAAAGAGAGATAGTAAAATTAAATTTGAATTCTTTTAAAAACTACATGGAACCATTTCAAATTAATAGGTAGAACCTAAAAAAAAAAAAAAAATGAACGTTTGTGAAAAGAGCAACTTAAATCAAAGTCAAAATGGTACAAGATGTAGGTAACACCAAAAACATATCCAGTACTGATCATGGCTAGTTTAGTTACTTAAAATACAACCTTTTTTTTTTAATTTATTTTAGCTACTAATTTTTCTCCATAAATTCCGTAGGACTATCTAGTTCACTCTCTATTTTATTTAAATATTGTTTTTCAATTTTTTTTTTATTATTTTTTTACTTCTCTCTTTCACTCTCCCTCACCATGCACATGCACTCTCCCATGATTTATTTTCCAACCCAACTCCCCTTTTGCCTCTCTCACTCTTGCTCACCACCATAGAACCAGAAATTACAGAGAAGAATTGACTTTGGCTTGTGTTGGTGTTGAAGAGCTAGAAGTTGGAGAAAGAGAGGCCCTGAGGGATGATTTGGTTTGATGAGTATCAGTTTTGGATGTGATTTTCAGATGGGTATCGATTTTCGTATGGGTGTCGATTTTGGGGTGTGATTTTCGGATTTAATGGAAGAAAAAGAGAGAGAGAGAGAGAGAGAGAGGGAAAAAAAAAAAAAAAAGCAATAAAAAAATTCCTACAAGTTTCTACAATAAACTTTCACGAATGAAAGTTCACTATAGCAAATTTTACCAAACATTTTATTTTAAAGTGTCCGTTGGAAATGCTCTTAGAAGTCATAAGTTGGCTTTTCTTAATTTCTCTTCTAGTGAATTTTTCTTTTTTTCTTTCTTTTTTTTTTTTCGCTTTTTATTGATGGTGTTGGCAGGTTGGATGAAAGGTTCTCATTAAAATAACTGGAGTAGGTAGAAATTATGGCCAAAACCCTTATAACTCTTTTTATTTTCTTTTACCAATTTTTTTTTTAATAACATGTTAATCACCTACCAGTCCCTAATAGATCATAAACTGCAGTTTGGAAATAATAATGTTTTGAGACATGTTGTAAATCACTTTTAAAAGGATATTGGGCTGATCATGGTGCGACAGAAGTATTTGTTGAGGTGGGATTTCTAATTGATGGTTCTAGTTACCTTGCATCATGTCCTGCCTTTATCTAATAAATGTTTGAGTCTTTTTGGGTCCATTTGTCGGAATAGGTAGCTCTTCATTTCAAATAAAATTGATAATATTTTCGTAGTCATGATTTAAAATTTGTGCATCTAATGGTGAATATGTAGTCAATATTGACATGTTATTTAAATTTAAATCCTGACCATGAAAAGGATACTATTTGAAATGGAGAAGATCCTTTGTCCGTTTCGGGGAGTCTGCCCACCTGTTGTGGCAGGTGGCCGCATAAGGGCTCGCTCCCATTTTCTGTCAAAAAACTGCTGGGAATCCAGATCCGTTATTGATGGAGCTTTAACCAATCTGTTCATGTAAAGACAGAGGACCCAGATCATAGAGTAGAAGATTCATTGAGGAGAGTCATCTCTGTCTTTTTTGGTTTTGAGGGTGATCTGAAAACTTGAATCCTCCTACTTATTGTAGGACGGCCGTCGAGTGCATGTGATTGAAAGAGACTTGACTGAGCCGGACAGAATTGTTGGTGAGCTGCTACAGCCAGGGGGCTATCTGAAACTGATTGAGTTGGGTCTTGAAGGTAAGGAACCTCTCTGCTCTCTGGCATGTAAAGAAAAACATGGAAATTTGTATGGTTGCAACTTGAAAAGGCTTGCTATAGTTTATGTTTTCATCTAATTAATTAATAATAAATTAGTAGAACTCTCTTTGTTACTCCTGTCTTGCAGTAGAATAGAGTTCTCAATAATTGTATTGTCTCATTTGCTAGCAATTCGGACAGTAAATGTGATAGAGTTTTTAGAGACCCACATGTCTGAATAGGTCTCGAGCAACTTCCATCCCTACTCAAGCATGTGAACCCCATAAGAATTCTCTCACATTTGTTGCTCGGATTGCCAAAACTCTTTCACATTTGCTGTAATAAATTGCTGAAAATTCTGATCTTTTGCTGTAGCCCTTCCATTCTAATTGGTAAAATGCATGATTGGTTGCAGATTGTGTGGATGAAATCGATGCTCAACGCGTGCACGGATACGCCCTTTACAAGGATGGGAAAAGTACCAAACTGTCTTATCCCTTGGAAAAGTTCAATTCAGATGTGGCTGGGAGAAGCTTCCACAACGGGCGTTTTGTTCAAAGATTGAGAGAAAAAGCTGCCTCTCTTCCAAAGTATTCTTCCTTCACTTTGAGCATACTCATTTTTGCAGGAGTCATTCACATTTGATAGCAGTGTTTTTTGTTTTTATTAAAAAAGTATTATGACATGACATAAATGAGAAAGTAGTTTTGTGTATATTTTTGAATGTTTTGTGTTTATTTCATAGGAGTAAATATCTTTGACCTCCTATAGTTTAAAGACTTTATTTTTTTGCTCTCTATTGTTAAATTTCATATCGTAGATGATACATTGTTTATGGTTAAAGATGGAGATAGTACCTCCGTCCAACTTCCATCCAAAAATTGACGGAAGTCCTTTGCTCAAGTTTTGTCTTGAATTCTTTAGGTAGGGGCCTATGGGGTTGATTCTTTGTTTTAGAGTAACTGCAACTTTAGGTGCTTTGTTTTGTTGGTTGTACTTGCATGACTACTTACTGCCCTGCTTCACTATGATACAATATTAGAACTATTATACAACTGCTTATATTTTATTTTTTCAATCTCTAAATTGTGCTTAATCCGGTGTATTTGGAGAGAATGCAATGATCAAAACTTCGAAGATTATAAGAGGACCGTGATAAAGTTGAAAGCCATTTTGTTCGAATCTTTTTATGTTTGGATGGTTGCTCACAACAGTTATCGCTTTTCTAATTTCTTGGAATTTCTTGTTATGTGTTCTTCTTCTTTTTCTTAATTGAGCGTTTCTCTTGTATACTCCCAATGTACTTGGATTACTTATTCAAAACAAAAATCTCTGAATTGTGTCTTGTTTCTTATCTTTATCCAGTGTAAGATTGGAAGAAGGAACGGTAACAGCTCTACTTGAAGAGAAAGGCACCGTCAAAGGAGTGCAATACAAAACCAAGACTGATCAAGAACTGACTGCACATGCTCCCCTCACCGTAGTATGTGATGGTTGCTTTTCAAATTTGCGACGCTCCTTGTGCAACCCTAAGGTAAACATGTTTGTTTCTCTTTTTTTTTTTTTTTTTTGATACGAGGTATACGGCTTAACCTTTAGCGGCCCAGCAACACGGGCTCACCTCACTTTTTACATGAGCCTTACTAAGCGCGGAGGTGTAGCCTGGGATCGACCGACAAATCCTCGGTCCAATGCCCCGCACCACTCATAGCATTGAACAATTGAGTCATGGGCTATAGTCGGATGGCTGGCCCCAAGAGGGAGTTTGCACCTAGCAAGTCTCGAATCTGAGACCTATGGGATAATATTCCCTAAGGACCTCAAGCCTCAACGGCTAGGCCAATCCCTTGGGGTTAAGGTAATTAAACATGTTGTCCTTGTAGAATAACAAGAAAGTCGGATGAAATCTATGAAGAAGTCATGTTAGATTTTGTTGATTAAAATATGAATTTGTACATCTTTTTCATCTTTTGCATTATCATCATCTCTCCAGGTTGATATCCCCTCCTGTTTTGTTGGTTTAGTCCTAGAGAACTGTAATCTTCCATATGCAAATCATGGACATGTTGTTCTGGGAGATCCTTCACCCATCTTGTTCTATCCTATTAGTAGCACTGAGATTCGCTGTTTGGTTGATGTTCCTGGACAAAAAGTGCCTTCCATTTCTAATGGAGAAATGGCTCAGTATTTGAAAACTGTGGTGGCTCCTCAGGTAACTAACTACATCATTTATTTTCTACTCAACTCAGTTGGAAGTTTCTGATCATCTTCATGATATTTGCTTTGATTCTGAATTTTTCTCAGTACTAATCAAAGAAATCTTGTGTTTTCAGGTTCCCCCTGAGCTTTACAATGCTTTCATAGCAGCAGTTGATAAGGGAAACATCAGATCAATGCCAAATAGAAGCATGCCTGCCGCTCCCTATCCCACTCCAGGTGCCCTTTTGATGGGGGATGCATTTAACATGAGGCACCCTCTAACAGGAGGAGGAATGACAGTGGCTCTATCAGACATTGTTGTACTCAACAATCTTCTTAGTCCTCTGCGTGATCTCAATGATGCATCTAGCCTTTGCAAGTATCTTGAATCCTTCTACACCCTACGCAAGGTAAGCCGCATTCGTATGTTCCCTATCTAATAACGTTTGCACTTCATTTTTCAAGCGTTAAATCAACGGTTATCCCAAAAGCTCAATTGTAGAGTCATTCAAACTGCTATCGTATCATGTTAAATCATTGCATATCTTACGTAGTAATGATCTAAATGTGATTACTTTCAGCATAGAATTGTGGTGTTTAGCAACTTAACAGATAGTGCATGGTATTGTTTTCCAGCCAGTGGCATCTACCATAAACACACTGGCAGGTGCCTTATACAAGGTGTTTTGTGCATCATCTGATCCAGCAAGGAATGAAATGCGCCAAGCATGTTTCGACTATCTGAGCCTTGGAGGTGTTTTTTCAACTGGACCAGTGTCTCTACTCTCTGGTCTAAACCCTCGGCCTTTGAGCTTGGTTCTCCATTTCTTTGCCGTGGCTGTCTATGGTGTTGGCCGCTTGTTGGTTCCATTTCCTTCACCAAAACGCATGTGGATTGGAGCTAGATTGGTTACGGTATGTATAACTCTTCACCACTCTGTTTTCAATCAAAGTCCAATGTCCATATCAAATTTAGGGCAGACACTTTTGGACCTGACCTACGAACCCAACATGAAATTAGCAGATTAGTGTTGAGGGGTCTGATTCATTGAATTAAATAAGTCGGTTTAAGGTTTAGCTATATAATTTTATAATCATACTCATGTCTCGACACGACCCGAACCGGACAACCAACATTTAAGGCTGGCAATTTTTGACATGTCCGACAAACCCAACACGAATTAAGCATGAAATTAACATGTTAGAGTTGATATTAAAATGTCTGATCCGTTTAATTAAACGGATCGGATTAGAGTTGATGTATATAGTTTTATATCCATACCTCGACACGATCGAACCCGACATGCAAAAACGAATTGTCACCCCTATTATCTATTAGTTTATAGTATTCTTATATATTTCTTTCTACTTTTGATTTGAAAAATAAGTGGATGAATATATGAAACTTTCTGATATGTATCATTTTCTTTTCATTTTCCAGGGTGCATCAGGTATCATTTTCCCCATAATCAAGGCTGAAGGAGTTAGACAGATGTTTTTCCCTCTAACTGTGCCTGCCTATCACAGAGCTCCTCCTATTCATTAGCACAATGAAAATGAAAATTTTATGAATAAAAGAAAATGTAGAACAAATTATATATGTACCATTAATAGACACTAATCTGTTCAAGTAGCAACACTCCCTTCAAGAAAATTGAGGAGCTCAGTCAACAGTTTGGAGAATGAAATCTTTCAATATAATATGTATTATGGATTCAGGATTTGCTCTTTATTTGGGAAAAAGTTTCCCAAAAACTAGTGCCAGGCAATTTCTATGGAAATGACAATACATGACTAATAAGTTTTTGGGTGTCCATTAGATTACAAGCTTATTTAATTTCTAGACGTTTGCAATCTTATCTACCTTATCCCAAAGTGCCACTAAAGCCGGTTTGGATTTGTGATTTCAAAACGTGTGATTTTAAAAATAATAATTTTAAAATGTGCAATTTGAAACCCGATTTTTAAAATCCAACTTAAAAGAATACTTAATAAAAAGGAAAAACTACATTTAAGCCCTTCAAACTACCAGTCGTTTCTTAAGTAGCCCCCTAAACTATCAACCCTCGTACTATGGCCTCTCAAACTACCAAATTGTGCTAAAAATACCCCTTTTGTCAAAATATTCCTATAATACTCTTGTCACGTGTCTTATATTCAATTTAAAAATAAAAACTAAAACAATCATTCGATCTGGTAGTTTGATTTAGACCATATGATGTTTCTTAGGAAGATCCAGTGGTTGGATTTACTGGACTATCACTAAAGTAAATTGTAAGATCAAATCACATTTGATCTAATGATTGAGATTAAATAATAACGATCTAATGATTATTATTAAATAATCATTTATAGTCATTTGATCTGATGGTTAGAATTAAGTGTTTGTTAAAATAGCAGTTTATGACTGTTACTTAAGCAGTTATGGACGGTTGGATTAGCAGTTATTCAACACAATACAGAAATAACTGTTGTCCAGTTATTAATAAAAGACAACAATATTTCTTTCAACTTCAGTTCTTTTTCTTGATACCTTCTGTATTTGAATTTCAAGTCACTGTCTCTTGCTTTAATAGAAAATCTGAGAGTATTCTGGTTTAATTTTTCGTTTGTGCAAAATGCAATTAAACAAACAGAGAATTATGGGCTCTATTGTCTCCATTGCCAATTAGGATTCCACGGGGCTCGACATGCTAGATTCGATATCACACCAATATATCTCCTTAGAGCATTCACAACAACTTTCTTATAACCTCTTCCCTTCCTTACATATAGGGAAAATGAAAAAAAAAAAAAAAAAAAAAATACAAAAAACTACACACAGTAGATATTCTATCGGTTCCCTAAGCATTGGCAATACTCCATAAGACACTTATTTAAAACTCCATAATTGCATCTTTTTCAGGTAAAAATTGAATATCGATTTATTTTTGAGATAAGTCAAACTTATGATCATCTCCAAGCAAGGGGTGTTCTAATTTCTATCATTGACGTATTTTTTTTTTTTTTTTGGGAGAACATCATTTTACAGGCTCTAATTTCTATTTTTGTGGATAAATTGATTTTTTTTTTTTTTTTTTATGATGTCTTTATTATTATCAAGAATTCTTAGGCTCCTTTGCCCTTTATTGAGAACTTCTAGGCTCCATCTTTATTATTATCAAGAATTCTTAGGCTCCTTTGCCCTTTATTGAGAACTTCTAGGCTCCAATATTTGTTACTTAATGAATTTTTTATGATAAGATTCAATTTTTATTATCAAGGATTTTGGGTGAGATTATAGAGCCATTCTACACTAGGGTTCCACTTGCTGGGAAGTCCTATGCTCTCCAATGCTGATCATGCAGCTTTAGCTTTCAGGAGTTAAGTCGAACTTGGGACACTAAAGACACTGCCTCGTCCCACGCACCTACACGAAGACCTTGCCCCTCGCACGACTCGACAATGAACAACGATTCAACGAGTACCAAGCAGCGGGCTCGGCATTTGAAATGGAGAAGATCCTTGTCTACAGGCTCAGGGGTTAAGACCTACGCCACGTGCTGGGCCCCCCGACACCTCATCGTCTGACTAGGCACTTTACGGCCAACACTATGCCCTCAAAGTCAAAGGCAACCTCTATTGCAAGTGCCCACAATATTCTCACAGCCTGACTAGCTAATCAGCCATGAAAATTGGAGGATACTGTTGGAAATATAAATTACAGATGAACTCCACTCAATTAGCCTCCACATGGGAGATAATCACGCCATCAAATGAAAACAAATCAAATCACTCTTAGAGTCTTCTCCACATGAAAACTATACACCTTCATGGCCATTAATACGATTCGCATGGTAAATCGCACCGGTATCAATGCTACCATAGACTATGTCCCATAAAAATGAGTACACCCCCAAGTGACCCACTATCAGTCCAATTGTCCAAAAGTCTTCACTACTAGTGGAATTGCAGAGGTGGTGGTAGGGTGTAAACAGGTTGGAACATGCAGTCTTCCAACTTTAGACTTGTAATAAACAATGATACGTGGTACTAGCAAAAGTCTTGTGTTTTTGTTTGGGGTTCAATTCTAATGGAAGGGCCTAAGTGAAAGTAGAAAATAGTTTGGGGTGGATTTTTTAAAATTTTAAGAAATTATAATTGAAGTGTAAGTTTAAGGATAAGAGTGCGCTTGGAATTGCGATTTCGTAGATAATAAGTACGATTTTAAACTAAATTGTAGAACATAAATCGTTTGGGAACTGTGTTTTTAAAATGCATAAAATCTGCCTTTTAAAATCGCAGATAAGATGGTGTTTTTTTTAAAAAAAAAAAACAGAATTTTAAAGACTAATTTGCGATTTTAAAGACTAAACTGCAATTTCGCCAAACACTTAACTGCGTTTTTAGAAATCATTTTTTTCAAATCGCACATTTTAAAATCATTATTTTAAATCGTATTTTTTTGAAATCGTTATATAAATTTTATATATATATCCATTTGATTTTCAATATTACCTTTAAATTTCAGAGCAAATTTGATTTTCATAATTTAAACAGACTTTTCATATCTCAACTTAAGATATTTTGAAAAACAAATAGAAAAAAAAAAAAAAAAAAAAAAAAAAAAAAAAAAAAAATACTTTAATGGTCCTTGAGGTATGGACTTCGATGGAATCATTTCCTATAAGGTTAAAAAAATTATCAATTTATTCTTTAAGGTCAGAATTATTATCAAATATGTCATTTTGTCCACTTTTTGTTAATTTTTAACAATACTATCATGTCATATCAAATCAACAATAAGACGTATTTCATTTAATAAAAAAAATATTAACAAAAAATTTAGAATAATAAATATAATTTAATTTTTTTTTTTATTAAACATGACACATATCGTCTTCTGATTGGGTATAATATGACTAAACCGTTACAAATATAATGTATTTTTTTTTTTATTAAGATTTTAACCTTAATAAGTAAATTTAAACTTTTAAAGTGAAACGATTTGATAAAAGTGCAAATATTGTGCACAAAAGTATTGTGAAAAAATCTTTTTCCTTAAAAGAAACACGTGTCATAATCATAAGTCTTTCTCAAGCTAAAATGACGAACATACTCTCTTTTGAAAGCCGCAATGACAGTAATACCCACATTCGGACCTAATCAACCCTAATCTTTCGTCAGAATACCAAAAGTGTTCTCTTCCTCCATCCTCTCCATCTCTCCAATGGCGTCGATCTTTGTGCTTTGATCTCGCTCTGTCTTCCTCTGATCCTAAGCCCCTACTCTTCGAGGTTAGCATTATATGTTACACATATTTTATATATGTTTGTATCAGTGTCTTTTTGTCTGTGGCTTTTGTTCATGATTGAGCTCTATCTTGAGATTCTCGAGCTTCAGATCTTAGAAGGACTCTTAAAAGCTCTATCTTTTTGTTTCTTTCAATTCTTCTCTTCTAAAATGTATTTGGGTTATAGCGATAATCAACTTTGATTTAGCTTAACTCTGTTTTTTCTTTTTCTTTTTCTTTTTAAATGTTTTGGATTTGGTTTGTGGAAATGGCCGAATTTAGGTGAGAATAAAGTTTCATTTTTTGGATTAATGGCAGCAAGTGAAAACCCATGACTTAGTAAGTGAAAATTAACAGCAACAACCACAAAGGTTTTTTTATAGGTGCGAAGTAACAGTAATGTTAATTTAGAGGATGGGGAAATATTGAACATGGAAGCAACTTGCTAGTAATTGTTGCATTACTTTGCTATTGGATTTTATTCTTATGTAGGATGAACCCTCTATCTGATCCTATGATTTTATTCTTGTACTAACAGTCCTTAGTACTGATCTAATGAACTTCTAAGCATCGGTTCTTTTGCGTGGAATTATCTAAATAAGTTGGTTATTTTATGAGAAGGAAGAAAAAATTCTTGCAGCCGCCAATTTTCCATACCCAACATGAAATCTTCTGATACACTGATCTTATTAATTTTTTAAGAATCATTTCTTTCATCAAAATAAATGATGCTTTGTTACAAATTTGTCATACCCATATGCTAACATGATGCTTTGTGTCATTATCTAAATGATGCTTTGTGTCATTTCCATGTGAACTATTCACTTTATATTCTTTGACCGCCAAAAGAGTTTCATGTCATTTGACACGTTTCAGGATGATACTCAGCCAAAGCTCCTGGATGGTTTGGTTCTCTTTTCATGAACTCACTTGGTTTTCAATTTGATAATACTGGATTCATCAGTCTGGGCATTCTTAATACAAATATGCATTGTGCTTGTAGCAACACGTCTTCTGATTCAGGGAATATATTCAGTATACACTTGTAGAAATACTTGTCTGTTTATACCCTTCATAAGTGTAATCCAGGGATGAGCATGCACGTGTTTGTTTCAATATATGTACATTTCTTAGCACTTCATTTGAGAAGCCATTGTGCATGTTTTCGTGGTAGTTAATTTGAACTGGTAATCACTTGATGAATATTGCTTTCTTCCTTGAATGAAATTAATTTTTTCCTTTGTACGATTTTAAATTCCACCACTTGGCTTCTTGCAGACCTTTTCTCTGTAGAGAAGACTCGTTTCTGAGCTTTTAAGTCAAAACTGTCTATATATTGCAAAGATGGTGCTTCTCATGACTTTTTTGCCTTCATGGGAAGCAAAATGTTGGAAGATTTGATCATATTGCATCAAAAAAGACGACTTGTGAAGTTGTATTTGTTACCACATGGAGGACCACTCTTTTGTTGTCGGACAAGAGTTCCCGGACGTCAAAGCCTTCCGGAATGCAATTAAAGAAGCTGCAATTGCACAACATTTTGAGCTACGTATTATAAAAAGTGACCTGATTCGTTACTTTGCAAAGTGTGCCACCGAGGGTTGTCCGTGGCGCATCCGTGCAGTTAAGCTTCCTAATGCCTCGACCTTCACAATAAGAAGCCTTGAAGGAACACATACGTGTGGGAGAAATGCACAAAACGGGCACCATCAGGCTTCTTTAGATTGGATTGTGAGTTTTATAGAGGAACGATTGCGGGACAATATTAACTACAAACCAAAGGATATACTCCATGACATCCATAAACAATATGGGATCACTATACCATATAAGCAAGCTTGGCGAGCGAAAGAACGTGGGCTTGCAGCAATTTATGGTTCTTCTGAGGAAGGGTATTGCCTACTTCCTTCATACTGCACACAAATAAAGAAGACTAACCCTGGGAGTATGGCAGAGGTGTTTACCACTGGTGCTGATCACCAGTTCCAGCGGCTTTTTGTTTCATTTTATGCATCCATATATGGGTTCCTGAATGGTTGCTTGCCTATCGTGGGACTTGGTGCTATCCAGCTTAAAAGCAAGTACCTAGGTACCTTACTTTCTGCAACTTCTTTTGATGCTGATGGTGGGTTATTTCCACTTGCATTTGGTGTTGTTGATGTAGAAAGTGATGAGAGTTGGATGTGGTTCTTGTCAGAGTTGCATAAGGCGCTTGAGATAAACAGTGAAAACATACTACAGCTCACATTTTTGTCAAATGAACAAAAAGGAATTGTAGACGCAGTAAGAAGGAAATTCCCAAATTCTTCTCATGCATTTTGCGTGCGTCACTTGAGTGAAAGCATTGGCAAAGAGTTTAAGAATTCTAGGCTTGTCCATCTTCTGTGGAAAGCTGCATATGCCACCACCACCGTTGGTTTCAAACAAAAAATGGCTGAAATTGAGGAGGTTTCTCCTGAAGCCGCAAAGTGGATTCAACAGTTTCCTCCTTCGCGCTGGGCGTTAGTGTACTTTGAAGGAACTCGTTATGGTCATCTATCTTCAAATATAGAAGAGTTTAATAGATGGATTCTTGAAGCCCGAGAGTTGCCCATAATCCAGGTGATTGAGGTGATTCACAGTAAATTGATGGCTGAGTTTGAGGATCGACGTATAAAAAACAGTTCATGGTTTTCTGTACTTGCCCCATCTGCTGAGAAGCATATGATGGAGGCTGTCAACCGTGCTTCCACATATCAAGTCCTTCGATCAGATGAAGTAGAATTTGAGGTTATATCTGCCGAGCGATCAGAGATTGTGAATATTGGGACCCATTGTTGTTCATGTCGTGATTGGCAGCTTTATGGAATACCGTGCTCACATGCTGTTGCGGCCCTTATTTCTTGTCGGAAGGATATATATGCCTTCACCGAGAAGTGCTTCACCGTTGCTAGTTACCGTGAGACATATGCGGAGGAGATACGCCCTATACCTGGCAAAGTTGAATGGAGAAGGGCAGATGTGACTCCCATGGACGACGACATTCAAGTTGTGCGGCCGCCTAAGTCTCGCCGGCCACCAGGACGCCCCGAAAAGAAACGAATTTGTGTAGAGGACCTTAATCGCGAGAAACATACTGTTCATTGTAGTCGGTGTAACCAAACTGGACATTATAAGACAACTTGCAAGGCAGAGATCATGAAGGGTATTGAACAGTTTTAGCCTTTAGGCGTCTAATTTTGTACCTTGTAGATCACCCTGTAATCTCTAGTAATGTAGTGTTGCTCTATGTAGGCCATACTTCTCATTCAGGTCATGTAAAATAGGAGATCTCATTAGTACTTCCGAATGTATGTTAAAATGGAATGACTTTTGAGGAAAGGTAGATACTAGTAGTTTCAAACAGGTTAAGGTCCTCTTTTCTCTACTCACTTGGTACGTTGGAGCTTATGCTTTTTACTGAAAGTATCTGCAAAAAAAAAAAAAAAAACCAAAGATGACTTACAGCCGATTGGGAAATGAGGATTCGAACTAGTGACTTTCGCTTCATGAGATATGGTACCCAGTCGATTGAACTATTCCTCGGGGACTTTTTCTTTTCTATTTAAATGAACTCTATAATAGTTTCTCTTATATTTTTCTTATACCATTTAATTTAAATGATATGAGAAAGATGGAAGAAAGAAAAATCATTTAAATATTGTTTCAAATAAATGTTAGAGGAATGAGAGATGAAAATGAACATTTTTTATATTAAAATAACATTAAGGGAATTACTTTTTCTTTCCTAAGTCTAGGACACAACTTTTGGTTTTCTTGGTGTTTTCTTAGTTTAGGAAACAACAATAAAATCTTATTCAATGGGTCTTTTAGAAGTTTTTCCTAAATCTAAAGAAAATAATGAGATTTAGGGAAACTGTTGCTGGCGCTCTTAATGCGCTTCTTGGTTGCCAAGAGAACAAAATTGAGTTGAAAACAGAGGAAACTCTCCTTTAAAAGAGCCAATTATCTTTCCTTTTTCCAAATGGGTTCAGTACTGGGTGAAAATATTACACTTGATATAGCAAAGTAGTGATCTTGAAGCTTAGAAAAAAAGAGAGTAGCGGTGTTGAATCTTGATTATAGTCATGAGATTCCAACCTAATTAGTTTCTCCAATTGTAAAAGAGAATTCCAACCAAGAATTTTAGTTGTGTCAAAAATTTTATGCCAAATGACTATGATTATTGAAATCCTGATCTAAATCTTAAAATCTTTAGATTTTACGATCTTAAAAAACAAAAAAATGATCTAGATTTTAATTAAAATTTTGAATAATTAGGATCTCTATTTGGATTATGGGATCTTATAGATTCCCTCACCTCTTTTTTTTTTCTTTTTATTTTTGAAAAATATTCATACCCTCCTTAAACTACCACTCTATTGTCAATGTGCTTCCCAAACTACCAATTGTGCCAATGTCCCTCTCTAAACTACCAAAAAATGTCAATGTCCCTCCTAAAGCCAGCAAAAAGACAAAAATAACCCCTAAAAAGTTTCAATATGAGAAATATATTCTTAATAAATCAAATTTTTTTTTTTTTCACTTATCAAAAAAAAATAAATCAAAAAAAAAAAATTTTGAAAGATTGAAAAAAATAAAGAAAAATGAAAATCCAAAGGGTGGCCCAAACTGAAATTATATAAAACAAAATCTAAAACAGAATTTTTTGGTTTTTTTTTTAATTTTAATTTTTTTTAAAAAAAAAATAACTTTTTGCTTTTGTTTTTAAGAATTTTTATAATTTTATAAAGGATATTTTTGTCATTGTGGGGCACATTGACATTGTTTGGTAGTTTAGAAGGGTACATTAACACAATTGATAGTTTAGAAAGCACATTAACAATTGAGTGATAGTTTAAGGGGTATGTGTACTCTTCTTTCTTTCTTTCTTTCTTTCTTTTTTTACAATTTTACATATCCATATAACTATAAACTATTCGATTTTTTATTGTTTTCTGTTTTTGTCCACATGTTTAAAGGTTTTGAAGATGCAAATACGATTCAAATATGTAAATTTATTATGAGCATAAAATAAGAACAATTATTTTGGGTGGGGTGTTTATATCGCTAATTTCAAATTAATCAAGGTATTTGTTTTGTTATAAATTGCAAGTAGAGATAACTTTTCTCTAAGGTTTGACCTTTACAGGCAAAGCTTAGTCAATTAACATAATTGATTCAGTTATTCCAGCAACCCACTTACATGATGTGTTTTAAATAATTTTTTATTTTTCAATTTTTTTTTTAAATGGTTGACATGAAAAGTAACTTAAAACACACTACGTTAGCCGGTGTGATAAATAAATGTAAAGAGTAGCACTACTCTTAAGACAAAGCTTGGTCAACCTTGTGTGATCTTAGTTATTTGGATTGTAGATGCTCAATAGTTTAATGAACAATGTTATGTGCTCAACAAAATAGTTTTGAGCGGGAATATTAGCCTTAAATTTTTATTTTTTTTTTCAGCTTAATCAACTAATATACTCACTTTGGCTGCTCTGACAAAGGACCCTGTGTCTTCTTCAAGGGTAACTCCTTTAGATATTAGATGCTCATTAGTCTAACAATACAAAAATCATGTGCTAAATTGACTAGTTTCAAGCGAGAATATTAGTCTCAAAGTCAACATATGGCAGAGAAATTACCTATATTACATCACTCGACTGGACAAGAGAGATTCAGATAGGCTCTGTTTGATAACATTTTTGTTCTTTGTTTTCTGCTTTCCAAACAAAAACATTACAAACAACCCAAAACAATTAACACTCTTCAAAACACAAAAGCTATTTTCACCTTTAAATCACATCAAAACACTATTTCAAACCAAAAACAAAAAACATCATCCAAAAGACATTAACAAACAGAGCCATTGCTACTTATCTCAAGGCACTTGTACTGTTGTCAACTCCAAAAGGGTTAACAAGGACCAGAAGCCAGCTGTGTTCTCAAAAATCCAGAATCAGCCATGTCAAATAATTTCAAGCTTTTCAAAAGAGTAAAATTAAATCTTGACCATTGTAAAACTATAAAAAAAAAAATCTCATGTAGTTCTTTTTTTCAGCACCAAAGCCAAATCCCATTTACTCGCACAGATTGCTTATGTTGGAAATGCACTATTCTTGGATATCTCTAGGAGACTAAATCATTAAAACATTTGCTTTCAGTTTAAAATGATAAAATGAAATCTAGATCAGAAGATTTCTACAACTGATAAAATGATTCTGCAATCTATAAATAACAATCCAAAATACAGAACATGCTCAGGTCTTACTATTGCAGAAATCAAATCGAAGAATGCAGGCAGATGTACCCATCTCTGCTCCAAAAAGAGGCAGCTGAAATTAGTTGGATCCCTGGCTCACTTGTATAGCTGCTTGAATCTTTTACAAGCTTCTAAAACATTGCTCCGGTGACCAAAGGCGCTAACCCTGATGAACCCTTCGCCGGCAGGTCCAAAACCACTGCCAGGGGTAGTAACCACATGAGTTTTCTCCAGAATCTCACTGAATACATCCCACGAACTGCGGCCAGGAAAGTGGACCCACACATATGGTGCATTCTTCCCTCCATATACATTGAACCCAAGTGAATTAAAGGTTTCTACTATTATGTCAGTATTTTCCTTGTAGAAACCGATCACTTCATGCATTGCCTGAAAAAAAAAAAAAAAAATCAACAGAAGTTGTTAAATCTGGATTTCATAACATTTTGCTCTGTTTGGGTAAGAAAAGAGGAACATGAAAGTAAATGGATAATGAAAAGAAACAAATTTCTAATTTAAAAAACGGGATTTATGGTGACAAAGATTCAAATTTTTTTTTTTGTATGTATTAGTAACTAATCAAGAAAATGAGACCAAAAAACAGACCTTAAGGCCTTCTGGCGAAAGGCAAGCTAGACCACCAGCTTGGGCAATGTTGGATGCACCATTGAAGCAAGTACAAACAATGCGGTTGAAGTCCTTGGCTACAGGAGATCCATCAGAAAATAGCAGCTGCTTTGGAACTGCGGTCCAACCCAGACGAACTCCAGTGAACCCAGCATACTTGCTAAATGATGACGTCTCAATTGCAACCTGCAATGCACATATTTATACTACAAAGTCATATATTTATGAAAGAGAGCTATTACACATCATTTCTTGCTCATCTCTTGTCCATCTCTTTTGGAAATTCACCATTGAATCTATAGGACCCACATTGAGTTCCACAGATTCCATGGTTGATTTGCCCATCTCTTGTACGAAGATAGACAAGAGATGGGCAAAATATGAAATCCAAACATTTCTCTTTGTAAAAATAAAAGTCCACAGCATTGAAAGGGGAAAATATAGATTAACCCCTCTCCTAACCATAATGAAGTACTCTCGTTGTACTCAAATCAAAAATCACTATACCAACAAAAAAAAAAAAAAAAAAAATTGAAAAACAATAGTTGCAGACTTGCAGTTATAAGCACATCAACCAATGGCACAAAAAGCTGGAACAGACTGGAAGAAGGTTTTAGCAAAGGCATTTCTCCAAAGAATAGCTCTCAAATGCAGGTCTGCCATAACGTATTTGAAAGGAGAAGATGGAAAATGGACCCATTCAAAGGAAATATGGCATATAATTCAGGAAAAATTGGAAAAATTTTAAACTTTATGCGAGAACTGAGATCCTGAACTGTATTCTCGTGGTAATAGGTGGACAACTTAGATCTTAACCTCTGACCTTGCGTAGCAAGAGAAATGTGGGAAGTGATAATGACTAATTTTCACAAAAATATTGTTTGAACTTCCTTTCAAGGCATGAGCCGTATAGAAACTGAAGTTATTACTGGCTATCCTAAAAAATGATCTAATGCTTCGCAACAAATAGTAAATTCACTAAATGCTGTGAAAAATATAATGCAATCATTCAATATGCCATTTCCATAGGATGTCCCAACCTTACCCTTGAAACATAAACAATTACTACCATATAAGTATGGATTTTGAACTCGAGAAAGAAAAAGTTTTATAATAACATATAAAAACCTCCATAAGACTGTCCTGATGACATAGGTAGAAAAAATAAAAGTTCATCGATTTTAATAGAGATGCATTTCTTAATGTGGAGCATTTGAAGAGAAAGGAATTGGCGTCTCTTTGAGGATTGCGAGTCCAATGTGTATGTGTAAAATCCTCCTTTTTGAGATTTCTCTTGGATTTGGCTCTAGTTTATGTTCCTAATTTCTCCTCTTTGAATCTGTTAGATCTTGTTTACTTTTTCGATTGTAGAAGCTTTTAGGGCCATTGTCTCTCTTGTATACTTTTTGTGTACGAGGGCACTGCCCTTTTCTTTCAATAAAATTATTATTCATAAAAAAAAAAAAAAAAAAAAAAAAAAAAAAAAAATAGAGGCATTTCAGAATAAGAACAATTGTAGATTATGTGAGGAAACTGCACCCAGCTGTATTCTAGGATACATTATTGATCTCATTTCATCAGAAACCACACAGCATCTTGCAGAGTTAACCAACATATGTCAGGATAAGAAATAGGAAAAAATAAATAAAATAAGAATCCAATTGCAGATTTGCATGCAAGAAATCTAAAAACGAATTTTCATCACCAACGTTACCTCTTTAGCTCCAGGAATTTCAAAGATGGAGTGGGGGAGGTCCTCTGATGCATACATGGCATATGCAGAATCATAGACTATGATTGACCCATTGTCCTTAGCAAACTTTACCAGCTGGGTCAGTTGCTCCCTGGTTGCAGCAGCACCAGTAGGATTGTTTGGTGAACAGAAAAATATGATATCTGTTCGAGAAACACTCGATAAATCAGGAAAGAAACCATTCTCTGGAGTACACTTCATATATTCAATGCCCTCAAACTTTTGGTCATCCTTCTGAAACAGTCCAGTCTGGCCCATGATAACACTTGAGTCTACATAAACCTGCACTTTCAAACATTTCTAATAAGGAACTGATACCGCACACTAAACCTTTAACCCTATAAAGACATTTGCATGTGATGCTGCTAATATCTTATCCAACAGACTAGTCCGATGAAGAAAATCATTGTTTTTCCATTTTGCTGAAAGCAAGGTAAATGTTCAATATGGTTGAAATTGTGAAATAACATCCCCTCCTTCACGACTTGCATTTAAGTGGTAAGATCATCTAACCAACAATCCAAGTCAATTATCGAAATCAGAAGGTAGCTCTAATAAATGAAACCAGATGACAGATTTATGGTACTTCTTCTAGACCGTAAGTGACTTAGTACATAGAATCCTGGTATTACCTAAAAAACAAACTTCCCAAGTGAACCTTGTTTTACTCATTTTTATAGAATTCTCATTGCTTACCAAAGGGAGAAAAAAAAAAAACTAACTAACTAACTAACTTCCAAAGAGAACCAACTCTATGTCTGTCTCACATCCACCCCCTCCACTTTTTGTATAAGATATTGCATGGGTGTTCAAAGAAACACAGTATTGTAAGTTAATCAAACATGTAAGCCTCTTACTGGTAACTTCATGCAAAAAAAAAAGAAGGAAAAACTAAAAGAATAAAAAAATAATCATAAACCATATGACAAAATAAAACAACGACCAAATGAATGTTGACAAGACCAACTCAAACTTTTTCACTTGATACATATATCAGTGAAAATAGATAATTTAAAAAGAAAAAGGAAGACAAGTCAAATGCAACTGGAGAATAAATTTCTTTTATTTTGTAGAACAAATTACCGGGTATGATGGGTCTTGCACTGCTATTGTAACATTAGCCCCAAAAACAACCTACCAAGAGTAGAAAGAAAGCAAATTCAAATAGTGTTAAAGTGAAAAACCGTTAATAATGAGCCATATTATCTTTAAGCTTCCATCAACAGAGTATCATCCATTGATGGTAGACAAAAACATCAGCACATGCAAACAACTAAAAATAAGGCAAAGACTAAAGTAAGGAATTCAAAACCACAACGTGAAAAAAGTGAAAAAACCTGAAGGCGGGATAAATCACATTTTGCACCATCTGAAACAAATATATCATCTTCCTCTATACCAAGGTCTCTATAAAATGTTGAAGCAATTGCAGCTCTCAAAACCTATACAGATCAGCAACAATGTTAGCCTTCAGCAATCATGATGTTTATCATCGAAAGGAAATGGAAATCTCAATTAAATCTCAAATAAGAAAGGCTCATAAAAACTAGGAGGCTTCTATTCTTTGGCTTTGCTAATCTGATCTTAGTTGTGTCTCGATTCTAAGCTTGATCAAATCAGTTATGAACCTAGAGGACGGTTGTCTCAGGTCAAAAGCCAGCATAGAAACTTCAGCCAAACCTTAATCAGCATGAATACTGATATTTTGAGAGCTGAATGGCAACAGAAAAGAGCTTTTGTATAATTAACCATCAGTAAGAAGCACAAAAAAAAATATTTGACCACAAGAATATTGTTGTATGACCATTAATAATAACTTTCGAAAGAAACCACTTAAGTTTCCAACTATACACTTGAATTCTCGATCAATCGCTTGTATTATGCATGGTGCCCATGCATGTTTCAAGTTCTCATTTCAGGCTGAAAAGCTGAATGATGCCATATGAACATGCAAGGGAAACTCTGCATCTTCAGCACATAATTTTGATACATAGGTAGTAGTTATTCATCACCAATAACGGGAGAATATATTGACATTGGACACAAACTCATAAACATCAGAACCCAATTTGTAATAGAAGTAACTACAATTAACAGAGAAGTTCAACTCCATGAAACAGTCAAATAGGAATCAAGAACGCCACACATACCTTTTCACCCTGCTCAGCTCCATAACCACTGTAACCCTCAAGTGTTGACAATGCACGTGATCTCTGCCAAAACAAGAACGATTTGAATCAGTAGTTAAATAAGCAACAATTCAGCTGAATCAGAAACCAGATAAGATGTAAAACTGTGCAAAATTTCATAAAGACATACAAGGACATGACCACGGAATAGTTTCAATTATGTCAAGTTAATGGCGCTCCTAAAACTCTTGTTTGGGTCAGTACTTGAGCAAGGATTCTGTAATTTGAAAAAATAGACCTGAATTTCTAGTTAGCAATTAGGAGGGAGAGAGAGATTAAGCTTCATAAATTACACATCTCTCCCAGTTGCCAGATTGCTTTTGTTGTTTTCTTTCATATTTTGTTATTCCAGTCAACAAAAATGGTTAATAGAAACATTTTGAAAGAGAGAAAAATATAAGGAACCATAGAAACAGAGGAGATTTCCTTATACAAAAAAATAAATAAATAAATAAAAGAAGAACAAAACCAGGAGCACAAAACCCCCAAAGAAAACAGCATCCAAGGAGGTTAAAACTCCCCAAGCCATCCCATAGTAAAGGCACTGCCAGTGCTCAAATTTTAAGCTTGACACAAGCATGGGCCCTAATTGAGTTCAAATTGGAGATTGTAAGCAATTTGAAGATTGGACATGTCCAATAAAATTCCTCTAATTTATGATCGAATGGGGCCCAAAGACCCCAATTAAGATATTATAACCAACATCAGGCAGGGTGTAATGTCTGAAAAAGTTCTTGTTGGAGATGTCCAAATAGGCAATGCAATGCTTAACCTCAAAACAAGCAGCAGTCCAAATTGAGGCAAGGGCATTAATCCTATCCCAGATAAATGTGATGAAGCCGCACTTGTTTTCAAGGGTTACATTCTTTCTTTCTTCCCATATATCCAAATCACTTTTCAAAAAGAGTCGCAAAGAATTCCATATTCAACACCAACAAAGAAAAACAGAGCAGCTCACAAATATGGTAACAAAATGACTTCATACCCAAACAGATAATCTAGTTGTCATTCACTATGCACAATTATATGCCTCATGAAAAGAATTATGACCAAATTCTCTTCATAAATGATAACAGTTATTAACTGTGTAAATATCAATAGTCCAAAGCTAAGGCCTTCAGTTTCTTTTCCTCAATGCCAGAAGTTTGGGCAGAATATCCTTATTAATAAACTTAAGGAGAAACAAACAAGTATAATTGTCTACAGTGAGATATTTAAAGAATAAAATGCACTTGAAAAAAAAAAATAAAACACAAACGGATCATAAAATTCAAGACAGTTTGGAAAAGCCAGTAGTAAAAACAAATTTAAGATTAAGAATAGAAGAAAACTCTTTTGATCAAAATAATAATCCATCAGCCATACACCACTCCAAAGGTTTGTCATCCTCATGCACAAAAATTGAAATTTTCAATCTCCAGAATATAGAGAAATAAATACCTTGACCTGATGAAAAGGATAGTGCAAAAAGAGCAAGAAACACATCAAGAAATGCAAAACAACAGATATACTTTTGATGTTCACAAGCAGAAACTTCAAACACCAGGAAGAAGGGGGGAAGGGTTAAGAAGTTATACCTTTTCCATTGCAGAAGTTATAACTTCTGGAATAGGCTCAGTAGTGTCACCAATTCCAAGGCTTATCACTTGTGCATCAGGGTACTTCAGCAGATGTGCAGCCCTCCTTCTAGAAATCTATTTTCAAGAAATTATAAGGACAAAAATAGGGTTACCAAAAATCAGTGTTTAAAACAAAAATAATGAACCAGAGGTTGGGAAGCCACACACACACCCACAGAGAGATCGCAGACTTTTGGTCTATATGCAACAAACAGTCAAAACATATAACTAAGAAGCACACTATTTTCTCTATTTCCTTGCTTTTCTTGGTCAGTTTTTTGGAACAAGAATACACCCTTACATCAATAACATGTAAAAATAAATTCCAATTCAAGGTGCTAGAGACAACCAAAAAGCCATTCTGGTTAACTTTTATCCAAATTCTGGAGCAGCAGATCATTATACGGATTTCCCATAAACCTGAAATAATGTATCTTCTAAAAAGATGGTCAAAATAAATAGGGCATTTTTCAAAGTGTAACTTAGAGTCTTAGACAAATGCATGGGGATCATGAACCAAGGGAAGATATAGGAGGTGAGACAAATCTGTATTTCTTGTGAACGGCAGAAGACATCATGGAAGAGACACATATAATAAAATGAAGGAAATACTGTACTCAGAAGCCCAAGCTTTATTCCTTTATCTTTATTAAGCAACAAAATTTCTAAAAAATTAAAAAAGAGGGCTTAGGAGACAGAAAGTATACTCAAAAGCATCAAATATACAAGAAGAAAAGATAATAAAAAATAGAATCATTTGAAAACTGCATAAAGGACATAGAGGAGTTAAATCATGTATGAACTGAAAGCCAAGAAATTGGTCCCCAAAAACAAATTATGCACCATGATACCAATCATAGGTCCAATGAATGAAGAGCACATGCCATCACCGACCTCTGGAAAAAGGTAACCTGCTTGAAGTTTTGCCATGTTTGCATTGCGAGAGACCGTTGTCTTGTAAGCTTCAGAACAAACAGCAAACATATTTAGCAATAATTAAATGTCAAACTTCAATAATCAACACAAAAGGAAGAGATGCTTCTAATTCCATTGTTGTTTAAGTATATTTGTCCCTGAAAAATTACCCAAATTTTAAGTAAGTGCCTTGAAAAGTTTTCCTGCTCTTATGCTTTCCAAAAGGCTTCATTTGTGTCTTTTTCTCTTATGCCATCTACTGGAGTTACAAAATTGGCTGATGCAGCACTGTTTTTGATGATGCGGCATGATTTCTAAACTAAAAAAGCATAATCAGCAACCGCAAAACATTGGTAAACATTAGTAACACGGATCACTAGTCCCCCCCCCCCCCAACAAATAAAACATGTGCTCTGGCCGCTGATTAGGTATTTTGTGGTTTTGAAATTGTGTCATTTCATCAAACAAAGTGCCACTCCAGCAGATGATGTGAGGAAAAAAACTGAAAAGCTGTCTAGAAAACACATGAACGAATTTCACACGAAATTTTTAAGGAACAAAGTTGAAGTTTGGGTAAATTTTTTAGGGACTAAACATAACTATTAAATTTATATTTTATTGGTAAATTACAAATGCATTCGATGGGTCATAAGCCCGTGACCTTACTGAAGAGAACCATTTGAACTAGAGCTCAGTGGCAGAAAAAGTGATTCTGATTTCAAGCAGTACCCTCCAAAACGTACACTTTACTTGTTTCTAGAACATTCATTTAAACACCATTAAGAGATGCCAATTATGCAAATGTTTAGTCACAAGGGGAAGAAAAAAAAGATGCCCTCTTATGAGGGTGTTTTTCATCAAAGGTTCTCAAAACCACCATCACCACCACAACCACTCCTCCCTAATGCACCATTCATTAGCTATAAACAATTGAACCTTACGCACGTAATCTAGAATAGAAGTACAGACACTGCGCGACTACACTAGTTACTCAAATGGAGCACAACAAAGTAATGTTTCATGGCCCATCATTCAAATTCCAGCAACAAAAGCATCACTCGCAGAATAAAGTAATTTTCTACACTTCCATGCTATGAAGAAGACTTTAAACCAATGGGGTAGCTCAATTGGCCTCACGAAGCAGAGTCACTAGTTCCTTCCCCTCACTCCCCATGGGCCAATTACTTACTAAAAAATAAAATAAAGAAGACTTTGCATAACAGAAATATAAGCAAAGCCATATGGCCCCTATCATAGTGTCACTCCTAAATAAACTCCCACTAAAAAAAATATAAGATTTCCATTCATAATGAACTTAAATTGAGCAATCAATTCACATAACATCAAACCAAAAAAAAAAAAGAACTATAGAATCCAAAATCAAAAACTGAAATGAAGGAGATAAAAATCTACCAGTCTGAGCTTCCTGAGGCGCCGCCGTAACGCACTTGCAAATGCCGAATCTTTTCGCCGGCAGTGAAACATTCTTCGTTCTGCAGGATAAAAAAAAAACCACACGAATTCAACTAATCTGATTGTTTAAACCAAAAATCAGAAATGAAAATGGTTAATCAGAAGAAAAAGGAGGGGAACTACAATAGTAGAACTTCGGGGCTTATTGTTTGGTTTCCGGCATTTTCCCTGGAACCAAACAGCGGAAATAAAATGGTACCTCGAATTGAAGTTGGAATAGGCCAAGAAAGCAGAGGAGGACGAAGAGATTGGAGTGGAGAGGTGCGGTGTGAGAGACATTTTGAGCCGAGGATAGAGATGGCGATTTAACCAAATGTTGTCGTTTTGTTCACTTTATATATTTTTACACGTCATTCTCTTATGCGATTTTTTTTTATTATATTTTACTATTTTGTTTATATTCAAAATTATGAATATAGTGGAAATTTATTTTTTGAAATTATATTTTAATGGTTTAGGATTTGTTTAGGTGTACGATTTTTTTATTGTATTATATTATTCTTTACTATATATATATATATATATATATATATATATATATATATATATATATATATATATATATATATATATTTTAAGTACAATCAGAAATACAACAAAAACTAAATCAAGGAACAAAGAAAGAAGCAAAAGATTTCTTTCCTAAACAGGGTGGAAAAGAAATCGGGAAACAGGAAGGAGTGGGAATGCAGCTAGAAGAGAATCTAGTTGCGGCCCAGATTGCCACATGATGAGCACAGAAGTTTGCACTTCGATTGATATTCAGAATTGTAGATAAGAAATCCGAAATAACTGAAGATATTCGCCAATCCTACATAATAGAAGGATTGTTAATGACAAGAGTTACCTTAAGAGAATCGCCTTCAAAGATGACTGAAAGGAGCTTGAGGGACAGGGCCAGTTTAGCTGCAAGAAGAGCCGCAGAGACTTCACCATAAATAGCAGTACAAGGAGGGCTAACTTGAGCTAGACAATGAATAACCGAATCGTTAGAATCACAACAAACAACCGATTGAGCTGAAAAAGTGTCCCTAATAGCAGTATCATAATTGATCTTGAAAGTAGATGCAATTGGCCGTTTCCACACAGGAAAAGAAGGAGAACCCTATAATTTCCAAGCCCCATAATGTTCATTGGAGAGACGATTGGTCTTGATAGAAATAGTCAAAGCATTGGGAACCAGATTCTCATGATGAGCTTTATTCTTGGCTAACCAAATTTGATCACAGGCAACAGCTGCAAAGATTTGGAATAAATGAGAGTCGGAAGCAGGAATTCCAATATTATGAGGATGAAGATTAATATGTAACCAATCAGCCATAGAAGAGATACGCAAAGCAATAATATCCAAAGGCTAGAAAGAATTTCGCCAGACCACCCTAGCAATGGAGCAAGACAAAAATAGGTGAACCAGAGAATCTGTAGAAAAAGAACACAGGGAACATGTTGAATCAGATATAGACTGCGAACATATAGCTGAAGAAATACACTCCTTTGTGAGAAGAATATTCCAAACCATTTTCCATAGAAAGAGGCGAAGCCGATGATTAAGTTTAAACTTCCAAAGAAGTTTCCAACTTGATTGGTGTAAAAGGGAAACGACCGGAGTCCTCTGAAAGGTGAAAAACAGATGGGCTAACTGAGTAGGGAAAACACCCGTAGATGAAGGAGTCCATAGAAGAGAGTCGTTAGCAAACCGAATCCTGATCTTCAAAATCTCAGAAACAGAAACCTGATCAAAAAGAAATTCCAACAAAGGCAAGTTCCATGTCCCTGTAGTAGAAGAAACCATATCCAATATTGCAAGAGGAAAATTTGCTTGTAAACTCTCAACCCGAGGAGCAGGCCGGAAATCAGGTAACGTGGGAACCCAAGGGAAAAACCAAATAGCAAGTGAACTTAACAAATGAGGAATATAGCAAGCTCCAAATTTCAGAAAATGGACAATGGACTTGATACCATTCCAAATAAAAGAACCCTTGGGAAGAGGGCTAGTAAGCAAATTTCCATATTTAAAGTATTTGTTCTTGAATAATGAAACCCAGAGACAGTCATGATCCAGAAGTAATTTCCATCCCAACTTGAAAATAAGAGAAATATTAACATCCTTCATAAGACAAAAGCCCAAACCACCCTGATTTTTAGGCAAACAAAGAGAAGTCCAAGATTTTAAAGATAAATTGTGGGACTTGTCTTTAGGAAAACCCCACCAAAATTTTTTAAATGACATGTCCAGTCGATGACATAACTCATCTGGAATCAAAAAGGAGCTTATGGCATAGGAAGGGATAGAAGAAGCCACTACCTTAATGAGAACAGATTTCCCAGCCTGGGAGAGCGTCTTAGAACGCCAGCCCTCAATTTTCCCGTTAACTTTATCAAGGATGTCGAAAAAAGCAGATTTCTTAGATCGACCAATAAGCATAGGAAGACCCAGATGCTTAGCTGAAACTGGAGTGATAGCAAATGGCAGAAATCCTTGAATACCTGAGATAGTAGAAGATGTAGTATTTTTACTAAAGAGAATATTAGATTTACAAATATTGATAGATTGTCCTGACCCAATGCTATATTTATCCAAACAGGTCTTAATAATAGAAGCTTCAGAAGACGTATCTAAAGTAAAAATAACCAAATCATCAGCAAAGAGCAGGTGATTAATGGCCATACTGTCCCGAGAAACACAGAAACCCCTCAGACTGTGATGAAGTAAACGAGATAAAGCCTCAGTACCAATGATGAATAGAAAAGGAGACAGAGGATCACCTTGACGCAAACCCCAGGAAGGTCAAAAATGGCCAAAAGGACTACCATTTAATAACATTGAGAAAGAAGTTGTTGAAATACAGAGACGGATCCAATTGATCCATTTGTCCTTGAAACCCAATTTATGAAGAATAGATAGAATAAAACTCCATTCCATTCTGTCAAAAGCCTTTTCAATATCAATATTAATTGCCATAAGACCACCATTACCCCTCTTGGACTTGAGTGTGTGGAGCATTTCATGTGCCAAAATAGAGTTATCCTGAATATAGCGTCCGAGTACAAAAGCAGTTTGAAAAGGCGAAATAAATTTGGATAAAAGAGGCTTTAACCTATTAGCAAGCAATTTTGAAATAATCTTATAGATAACATTGCATAAACTAATAGGCCTATAATGATGAACAGAGGAAGCACCCAAACACTTTGGAATCAAAGCAATGAATGTATGATTTTGTTCCCTCAGCAAATGGTTATTTTGGAAAAAAATTCCCAATAGCAAGAAGAACAGTGCCCTTTATATAAGCCCGGTATTTGACATAAAAAAGAGCAGTAAAACCATTAGGACCAGGAGCTTTGGTACGCCCTAAACTTTTTAAAGAATCATAGATCTCAGATTCCGTAGGCAAAGCACAAAGGAGATTGTTATCATCATCCGAGATAATCGGGTCAAATAGGCTCAATAACTCCTCATCAGGAGAAGGATTTAAGGAAGTAAAAATTAATTTAAAATTACTGATAAAACAATCCCCTATAGCAGAACGATCAGAAAGCCAACCTCCTAGAGGAGATTGCAAAATATTAATAGAGTTCCGCCTCCGGCGTATCAAAGTACTAGTATGAAAAAACCTGGTATTAAGATCAGTGGTAGTGAGCCATAATTCCCTAGATTTTTGCTTATAGAGAGATTCCTCCTGTTGAAGATAAACATCTAGAAGATGCTGGAGATGGAGCTCCAAAGCAAGATTAGAATCAGAAGGAGGAGCCTGTTGAGCAATATCAAGGAGAGAGAGAGTGTTATCCAATTTAGTCTTAATATCGCCAAAATAATGCTTATTCCATTGCTTAATAGCAGATTTGGTGAGTTTCAACTTTTTTGCCAAACAATAAGAGGGAGATCCTGTTATAGGAGAAGACCAAGCTTCCTTAACCACAATACCACAAGTCGGATCACGAGTCCAAAATTCTTCGAACCTAAAAGGCCTAGGTAAAGAAGGGTTAGGAATAGAAGTGTCCAATAGCAAAGGGTTGGGATCTGAGTTATGGGCAGGGAGATGAGTAACAGAACAATGAGGGAAAAAATGTATCCATTGACAATTAGCAATACTCTTATACAGACGTTCCTTTATTAAATCAAAACCCTGTCGGTGATTAGACCAAGTAAAAGGATTGCTTAAGAAACCCAAATCCACCATACCAAATGTATCCATAAAATCATTAATGGGATTAAATGAGACATAGTCAAAAGGCCTATCACCCAATTTATCATTAGAATATGAAATAGCATAAAAATCACTAATACAAATCCAAGGATCAGAATAAGAGTACCCAAAATTTGCCAAAGCCATCCAGAAATCCGAGTTAGTTTTCTTGTACAGGGGGCCATAGACAAAAGAGAGCAAGCATTTCACAGTAGGGTCAACAGAATAGCACCAAACAGAGATAATATTACTAGAAACACACAAACTAACAAGGTTAATATCAGTTTTCCAAGCCAACAAAAGACCTCCTTTAGAACCGGAGGGTGGAGCCTGAAGCATATTAACAAAAGCCAATTGATTCAAAATAGGGCTAGCTAAGTGAGGAGCTGTCTTAGTTTCTGTCAAAAAGAGAACATCAGGATTGTGCTTCCTGATAATAGCCCTAAGACTTCGAACTGTAGAGGACTGGGCCAAACCCCTACAGTTCCATAATATAGTAATCATGGAACTGGAGGGGGCATGGCAGAGCCAGCCGCCTCTAAAGATGTTGAAGTTGAAACAGCCACATGAACATCAACATGGGAAACTTCATCCACAAGAACAAGTTGGGTGACACTGCCAGATTTCCTAGCTGCTTTGTGAAAATGCTTGCCTGCTGTAGGAGACAGGGGCTCAGGAGGAGCAACCAACAGAGGGTCCTTCAATCCTGGAGAAGAAGCTGCAAGAGAAATTTCCTAAGAAGTTCCTGGAGTGACCAGAGCTGGTGGAGAATTCCGCAGAGTAGATAGTGACTGAGCAGCAAGCAACATGCAGTCCCGAAGACTATAAGTAGTAGATAGCTTTTTGGAAGGAGGTGAAAATAAATCAAAGACCTCCGAGACAGCAACTCGTTTATGACCCGACATGGGGCGCAACTCCAAAAGAGGAGAGGGGTAAACCTCAGACACCGGAACACTACCCCTAACTACCGAAACCTGTGTTTTTGGTAAGGATGATGCCGGGCAGAAATACGAGGAGAGGGGGATGTCTTTGTGGGAGGAGTTTTGGTGGGGAAATAAACCGAGGGAGAATTATATGAAGGAGGGCTGGAATGCAATTGAAAAGGAGGAGGTGGTAAATCGACAATTGGGTGAGTATAGATATGGGGAATATCAGGAAGGGATGTATGAGGATAAACAGGCATAACAGGGGAAACCGAATCAGACACAGGCAGCTGGGATTCGAAGAGCAGAAGATATGTAGTGGATTGAGGAAGACCCGAGTAGAGGTGAAGAGCTGAAGGTCCAAAAACAGTCAGGCTCGATGAAGATTGGCTCAATACTCCTGTGAGTTGCTGTGCAAGTCGAAGATGCCCAAAATTATGCTGATCATGAGGGCCATACACAGTAGGCCTAGTAGAAGCAGGGCCCAATTTGAATAGAGGATCAGTAGATGGGTCATGTCCAGGAATAGGTTCCTGACCCAAAACCATCGGGTCAGAAGAGATCAACTGGGAAGGGTCAGATATTTTTTCCTTCCCTTTGGAGGACAGAGAGGGACGGATGTATGACGACGTGGCAGCACCCTGTCCAAAGAATTGAGTGTACGAACGTGCAGATGAATGTGCCCTGGTTTCTGTAGGCCTAGAAGCTTCCTCCACAAGCGTCAAGGGAACTGAACACGGAGGAAACCCAACAATGGGAGAAGCAGCCGAGGCAGAAGCAGCACCCTGTAAGTAGAGAATAGAACCAGGAGTCCCAGTACAAGAAGACAGAGGATTGATGGAAGGCTCTCTAGAACTCGAAACAAGACTAGCAGAAACCAATTTCCGGACCCGCGGATAAACATAACCACGAAGAGAGGTGTTATAACGTTTAGGATCAACCAAATGAGGAGGAACTATACAAAAAGTTTTGCGGTGACCAATACAACCACACAACGAACAATAATCACCCAATCTCGCGTAAAGGAGTTTAATCCAAAGCGGAGAAAGGCCACTGCGGGGAAGATGGAAACCAGGAACCAAAGGCAAAGAAACATCAATAATGAAGCAAAAACGAAGATGATGATGATTGATGATACCTGATTTTTCACCATCTTCAACAGTCAGAACCTCGAGACCAAAAAGTTTGACAATCTTAATGGCATTCACAGCCAGCATATTCTCAAGATAAAGACCATGTACTTGCACCCAAAAAGCACAAGAAGAGAGGTCAACCTCCTCAAAAGCAAGCTCAAGGGGCACAGTTTGACAACAAGCAGAGCTCCCTTAATGTTATATGGATCATTATCCATGATTTCTTGAATCAAACGGTGCTCAAAAACTTTGAAAAGGAAACGATCACCAGGGAGTAAATCCACTTCAAAAGGCAAAGCAAATTTCCAAGAGATGTTGAGGATATCACAAACCCAAAAAAGGGATGGTGGATTTGGAGAAACCAACCTGCCCAGTAAACGAAAAGAGTGATCATGTGGGAGAGTTGCCGATTCCAAAGGACAAGGATCATCACAGTTGGTCTATATTTAAAATTGAGAATACCGAAAAAAAAAATTATTTTTTAAAATTATGTTTTGATGGTTTAGAAAACCTAAGACATAATTAAAAAAAGTTGAATACAATTTTAGTATAATTTAAATTTTAAAAATCAACCCAAACATATTTTCCAAAAATAATAAAATATAATTAAAAAAAAATCAGTTACCCACCCTTATAAAACTTAAGACAAAATTTATTTTCATAAAAAAATGTTTTTAAAAAATAATAAAATTTAATAAACAAACAATTGTTACCTAAACATGTCCTTACAAATTCAATGTTGAACCGTTTGAACATGCAATTTCAACGACCACAATTTAAAAATAATGATTTTAAAATGTGTAAATTAAAAATATAATTTTTAAAAATACAGTTAAATATTTAATATTTAAAATTACAGTTTAATTTTTAAATTTATGCGTTTAAAAAAAAAATCCTCTTTTTTGGAATCACAATTTCTTTTAAAACGAAATCCTAAATAATTTATATTTTGTTATTTAATTTAAAATCGCGATCTTTTGCCAACGAAATCTCAATGTCAATCGTACCCTTGGACAGTAGATTTATAACAAAGTACTTTTATAATGTTTTAAGAAATTTGATTATAATATAATTCTATTTGCCAATGTATTGAATTATATCAAATAAAAGAATACATATTCAGTGTTCTATTATAACGTTACAACCAAACAAAAGAATAAGTATAACTAATCTATTCCACCACATTTTACTCTTAGGAATAGCCATTCCTTTTTTTAATGAAATAGTCATTACGCAATCCAAACGAGACCTTACTTTTATTCTACAGATCACATTGCAAGGCGGCTTCTACGCTTGTTAACGACGGCAGCTGAGATATAGAGAAATAGCCTTAATTGACGTCCACGCTTTTGGCCACGCTGCGACCTAGGGTTAGGGTTTTCTGCGAAACAATTTTCCGATCCGACGCCAAAAGAGAGAGGTCGAAGCGGGTCGTTACTCAATTTTCTTTATCGTCTCTACCTTTGTCTTCACCATTCCACTGTTGCATCGCTCAAGTCGGTGAGTTTTTTTTTTTTTTATCCCTTTTTTTTAGAAGATTATATGTGCTTCATCTTCGTTGAATTTAGGAGAAGAAAAAATTTGAGATTTTTATTGTTCAATTGTTTTTCGTTTTGGAGTTTAATATTTGCTTCTCGGCAGTCTTCTTCTTTTTTCTTCAAAAAAATGTTTTTGGTGAATAATTTGAATTGTGACCCTGATTCTCTGTTTGGTGGCATAGAAAATTTAGGGGAAGGATAGAGGCCAACAAATTTTGTTTCTGCTCGGACTAGTGGATGATATTTGAAATGGGTTTTGGAGAAATTGATCAACTTTTTGTTCGTTGTGTCTTTGCCTTCTCATTTTGGGTCCTTCTGTTTTGGTATCGCTGTAGATAGTCTGTCTACGCGTCTCCGGTCGCAGTATTGGTTACCAATGGCCTAGTAGGTTAATGTTACTGTAGAATTCTGTGATGTGATTTCTGTGACGTAAGGTTGATTTAGGTGTACGTTACTGTTGAATTTTGTGCCAAGTTTCGGTGCTAGTTTTTTTGTTAGGGTGATCAACAAGAAGTTCTGGTCGAGCTAGACTCAGACGCCAAAAGGATGCTGATGCCTGATAGCTTGGAGTTTTTGTTGGATCTAGCTTGCTTTGACGAATAATGGTTGTTTCATATAAGTGCTTTTGATTTTTTTGGTTTGTGTCTTTGCCATTTTTTTGCCTCTTTTAGGAAGCGTTATCCTCCTATTTTCTTTTGGCGTGCACTTTTTATGAATTCATTTGCTGTTACTGAAATTTGAATGTAGTTAGGTCCCAGGAAAACTGATGACAATTTCCTTCTTACTCAAGCTTTCCCCACTTTCACACTTTAGTGCTACTGCTTCATGTTTAATTGAAGGTTAAGGTTATACTGTGCACAAAAAAAGTTGTTCACTCGGGTTCTGTGAAATTGTTTAACAGGGCAGATGGATCTTGAGACAGAGAATAGAATAGCTGCAATGCTTATGAAAGAAGCAGCAGAATTGCGGCGACAAGCAGATAAGGAAGGTGTGCATGTTTATCTGCGACAACCTAACTCACGGTTTCGGCCTAATTCGCGGTTTCTAACTGCAACTGTTCTTGGGGTTCAACAAGGTTAGTTCTGTGATTAATGTATTCATAATGTCGATTTTTTGCATTGTTAAATGTAGTTTTTAATGCCTTGTGTAAATAAATATCTATGAAACGAACTTGAAGCTTTCATGGGGGAAAGGTCATCATTTGCTTTGAAAGTGATCCTTGCCTGCCTTCATCAAAGTTGAGGCACATTATACTTTCAGGGTCTCTATAACTTGGGCCTTATTGATATTTGGTAACTTTTTCATCTACTTGGTATATCAACTTGTTATGATCCTAAGTATTTCATATGGCTTAAATGTAATCTTTATCATGTGTATATAGGCTCTTGAGCACCCCCCCCCTTTGTAAGTTGATTTTCAAGGATGAGTTATACTTCAGGTCTATATCATTTGGTATCAAAGCCATATTTCACGTCAAGTATGGGATTAGACGCAGCTCATTGAGTATGGGACCGAATGGGTTGCGGCTTTGTGGTTGAGTCACGGAGGGGGCGGCCTCGGATAGAACGTACCCTTAAAAACCGACTTACTAGGGAAGGGTGTCCAAGAGAGCTAATATAAACATGGTTAAGATTGCACTTAAGCCATGCGGGACATTGAGAATCGTAACACAACTCAACCATGGCAAATATGGAAAAAAGGATTAAGAAATTTTGTTAGCAAAGAGTCTTGGAAAGCGTTGTACAATGCACAAATTTCTATCACTTGAAGTGTAGGTTATCTTTTATGTTTGGAGGAACCAGATGATTATGATTCCGTTGATTTGGGTAGGCTTTCTTAAGTTGGGTAAAATCTAATCAGTTGGGAAGGATATACTGGCATATGAAAATTGGGCCTTTGTTTGTTCATTATGGCTTTTATATGTGTGCGTCTGACAATCAATCAATTTGATTTTGATAGTGAAGAATAAAACTAGGTTTGCATAGGCTTTTCATATCTGAATTTGATTTTTTATTCTTTTAATTAGCAAATCGAGCTGTGGAAGTGAACGAGATGTGGCGATCCCGGCAGAAAGAACTAGAGCTGGATGATAGGCTTAGAGGCCGGTCTCGAGATGGGAGCAGTGGTGGCAGCAGCCATAGGGATCACGACTCCGCAAGCCCAAGTAAGAGGCCTCCCATAAACGTTAACGATGCGAGTGCTTCATGCTCATCAAGCCAAAGAGTACACGAGAGTGGCGATTCAAGAGAAGATGAAGAGCTTGAGAAGTTTCTACACTCAAGGTCATAATTTAAGCTCTTTGCGCAAGTGTGTGCGCGCATGCACACAATTTTGAATCAAAGTATGTCAATTTGATTGGTTTGACATGAATGTGTTCTTCCTTGGTTGCAGGGTCAAGCGTGGCAGAGGTGGTGTAGGCCCAAGGATGGACGAAACGGGTCCATACCTTCCACCTTGTCCAGATTCGAGGGAAGAGCTGTCAACAATCCCCGATGTTTGGAAAGGCCATGCGGTCTATGGACCCGAGAAGCCTTCTTCACTTAAGAAGTATGATTCTTCAGAAGAGGAGAAGCAGAAGAAGAGAAAGAAGGTTTGCTCAGGGAGCTCCGACAAGCAGCACTCAAGGAAGCACAGATCCAAAGATAAGTCTAAGGATAAGAAAAGGAAGAGCAAGGATGAGAAAAGAAACAGACATCACAAGTAAGGGCTGTTTTGTATTGCGCCGTTGTTCTCTATCGAAGGTGGTCACAAGTTAATTTTTGTCAATTTGAATGAAAATCCTTATTTGTGCAGAGTTGATTTTCACAATTATAGAATTAAGGAATTCACTTGGAGCACCTTGGAGTCGGAGCACTCTTACCCAAAAGACGTAGAATGCATATATTGTGATTAATATAACTTAATTAGATTTTAAACCTTTTAAGTTTTATGAATTTGAAGCCTTAGCCCCAGCTGGTTGCTGCTTTTTTAAAAAATACTCAATATTTCTTGTTTTTTGTCGAAAATGAAATTCCCTTGGATTTCCTGTCTGCCAACATGGAATATGCTTCATGCGTGGATATATTAAATATTTTCAATTTTACCATCATAAGAGCATTCTTAATAGCCTCATCAAATTTTATTAGTCAAAATAGATAAGAACAATTTATTTTTTTTTTTTTTTTTTTTTTTTTTTTTTTTTTTTTTTTCATTTTAGGCATCCATCTTCTTAAAGCAAAAAAGTTTTTATAGATGTTGCAAGTAAATATACTTATCAAAAAAAAAAAATGTTGCAAGTAAATAGTGCTCACTATTGTTGGTGACCGGTGAGCATTGTTTATTCACTAAATTAGCTTATCAAAATAATCAATGAGGCTAATATGAATGCACTAAGATTGCTAAAAACTTTTTTTCGACTTTGAAACTCTCAATTGAAGTGCTTTTTTTTTTTTTTTTGGAGGGGGGGTCAACCATTTATACTTCCAATTGACAAAATCTTCTTAAACGTTAAAATATAACTTGAGAAATTATAACCGAAGTTGAAGTTTAAAAAAAACACAATACTAATAATAATAAATCGTCTCTTTCTCATACAATTATACACAAATGCTAAGGTGGCAATCTTAATTATCTTTTTATTTTTAACAACTTATTCAAAAGTTGGTTAGAAATATCACTTGGTGAAATAAAAATGTGACTTTTTACATTATTATATAATTTCTAGAGTAATGGTAGTACTAAAAATTACATTTTTATCTAAAAAAAATTTAAAATCAATTAAAACTACCACATCAACATTGTAAAATAAAAATATAGTATATAACATCACTCAAATCCCAGAAATGCTTTCTATAACATTCTTTTTTTTTTTTTTTTTTTTACCAGTCCCGTTAATGTAATTTTCTCATTGTGTTTTCATAAACTCGGACTACCAATAGTTCTACTCACAAAGCAGTACAACAAATTATACATTCCTTTTCTTACATCGTCAACCTTCAGCTGCTTTTAGTACAGTTCAAGCAGAGTTACCTAAACACCATACGGCGATTTTCAACTTTTTAACAAGAGCTTTATAAGCCGACTATCAAAACAAAAGTCCAACAAATATTTCGTGATCATCTCTCCACTACAATATATTCAACTCCTTAGTAAAGCTAGTGTTATGAGTCATCGAAATGATGATCTGTCTCATCAAAGATCTCCTCCTACACAACGCCAAATTGATGTGAGAGGGCCATCTATGAGAAAATAACAATATCTTTGGAAATTAATTAAGCAGAAAATAATCACTTGTACCTGTAAAAGCTCTTCAATGACATCTTCCATTGTTATTATGCCAACAGCTTCTTCTTCTTCTGGGAGCTTTGGGAGCGGATTGCCATCAATCTGCAGGATGTCGGAGTACATGTCCTTTGACCACTTCTTGCTCCTAGAACCACCCTTATATGAATTATTCGCACCGTTGGGAAAGCTCTTCCACTTCTGGAGTACTCTCTTGCTCTTTAAAGTCTTATCTAGGGAAGGCTGCTTTTCACCATCAATATTTATTTTCACGTCCTTCACTTGATCTGTTTGATCTGTTTGATCTGTTTGTAGAGAGAGAGGTCATATATATAGCTAATTGACAGACAAGTTTTAGCCCAAGGAAAACTTTCCAAGGCAACTCAGATATGAAATTGGTTCCTACTTTCAGGAGGGCTGCCAGGGTGCCCCTCCGCTGCCTTGTTGCACCGTCTTACAACAACAGCCATGTGGCTGTGACCTTTTTGAAACTCATTCAATATGTCATATAAGGGCAAAGTTTCTGACACCCTATACCACAGAAATATGCCAAAAATCAGTTTCTCAGTTATATGACGCACATCAAATGCTTCTAGAAGAATTTAAATGGGCACTTTCATCAGACCCACATCAGATGTGACCTTCCTTTCAACCAATACGAAGTACCTTGGAATCCTGCGTATAGTGACGCTCTTTACCGGCACTTCATCCTGTGGGTGAATTGCTAACAAGTTCTTGACCTAAAATATCATAATATAAATGTTAACAAAAGCCTGTAGCACTTTAAAGTAGCATGAAACATAACATACATCAAGACATGAAAGTTTAAAAAATAGACAGATCAATAGATAAATTGTTAAACAAGATACATATAAGCATTTTGATTTTGCTATACTAACTACTCAAAATGGATTCTAGATCTGCACAATCTTGATCAATATTTATTAATATTTATATGAGTAGGAAAGAACAGATAACCAACCTTGATGAAGAGGCAACCTCTTAACATTTCCTTTTGGGCAAGTCCCTCTTTACAAATCCACTTATTCTAAACCATTCATTTAACCCCTTTATTTTGGTACCAATTGAACCTAAGTCCTGTCCACCTCACCCCATTCTTTTACCACTACTATTCAAACATCCTAGCAAAACTTCCCCAGCCATGTAAATTTTGTGTTTTTGGGCCTGGGGAGGGGGGAGAGGAAAAATCAGAAAAATCACTACCCTTGCCGTGCACATACCACTCTGTGGTACTTAAGCATTTATCATCAACAGTGATCCCTGACATTTGTGTACATAATCATTCCACATAATACATAATCATTAAATAGAAATTGAAAATGAAAACAGAAAACTCTTCAATACTTAAGCATAAGAACATTGGTAAACAGTATACCAAGATAAGTCCAATTATGTTTGTACATTCCTCATAATAAACTGGCACTCTGCTGTGCCCTTTTTCCAATATTAGATTCATCAAGTCCCTGCATGATAAGAAGTATTTCCAATAATTAAACGAATGCAACAACTGGTGCAAGAGGAATTTTCTGGTTTATACTTTCCAAAAATTTCACACCTGTCAAGCTTGCCATTGATATCAATTGCAAAAGTATCAGCTATAGGAGTCATGGCATCACCAGCTGTTTTTTCAGAGAGCTCAAGCGCTCCAGCAATAATTGTTGTCTCATCATGCGTCAGTTCTCCACCTTTTCCAGCCTAATACCAGCCAACCAAAGGATTATAAAGTGAATAGTATTATTGGAATGGTGCAGGAAGGTTTAGGTGAAGGATGCATCACAATAATTGTGCAAGATAAGTTTGAGGGACATTTAACAGAAGAGAAAGCTGACAAGTGCAGCGTATGGATGGCAAGACAAGTAAGACTAGCATATTAAACAATTGGAGTAAATTATTTTGGAAAATGAAAATATGGATTCGGTTGTGAGAAAAAAATATGCAATTAATTTGGAAAAGGTATAGTTAAACACACCTCATTGCCATGAAAATTTACAAGCGTTTTCAACTCAGCTCTGCGAAAAAGAGCTACATGCCCATGTCCCAGCAGAAAGTCTAATAGCTGGAAATGCACATAAAACATAAATAGTCAAGAAAATCAAACAATAATTCACTAATCGCTAACATAAACAGATTAAAGTGGTTGGCATATATCACCTTGCTGATTGGAAATGCAACAGGAAAGCAGATCCAAACAAGAACGCGGACAAATGGTGCCACCGTCGAGCCGATTGCTAAACCATATCGAGAACAAACAGATTGGGGTATGATCTGCTTGCACAAGTAAAAAGAAATTACTGAACTCAGACACATCGTGTTGGCTTTACTACCAGCATGAAACATACATGTCATAGGGACAAGGTAAAATAACCAGCCTAAACATAAAATTCAATTCTTTTGAGTAGCTCTTCTTATGGCAAATTATATGGATGAAAATTTTCACATATCCCACATATGTTGCAATGATTGTGGGAGGAAGCTGGGAACAATTTTTCCATATATGCAAGCAACAAGTAACCAAGCAAGTCAGACAGACTAACTAAAACTGCCTGTCCTGGATTAGCTTTCTTAAAAACTCAAAAATAATGTCAGATAAATACCTCACCTCACCGAACAGAAGAATCAATGTCACTGAAATCAGAATAGCACCCCATGCTGTAACCAGACTATCAAGAAAAATGGGAAGCGCCTGGCAAAAGGAAGAATGATTTCAAACACTAATCTTTCTTGATACAGTATGCATGTAAGTAAATTCCTTGTTCAGTAAAATCTCAAAAATATGTACCTCCATGGAAGCAGCATTGCAAATTAGGAGTGTGCAAAGTAATAAATGCTGATTTTTTACCACTGGCAATATCTTCGCTATAATTACAAGGTACAAAAAGTTAGCATAAGTAGTCTACAACCACCAAAGAACTATCACTTAAACAACATCATTCAGATACATTTTTCATTTGACTAGTTAAAAAGCACCATTTGACTGGTAAGTATATGTCTTTCTACTTGTTTGTTCGATCCAGCAAACACAGGACATACACTAACAATGAAAGACCAATTTTCTTCTTCCAAGATGAACTATTCGGTTTTGCCAAGTCAGTCTTTTTCTCTTTCCCTTCAACTGTGTCATGTTCGTGTAGAGATGATTCATGCAAAACACTTTTTTGTCTCAGATATACACTTAGTAAAAATGAAAGTTTATTAGGAAAGAGTCTCATGTGTACACATTAAGCACATCTCTCACAATGTTGATGAATTAAGAGTCGAACAGCAAGAACACTATATGTTAAATTCAGCATTTTCATTTTGCATTAATGTTGTCCTCAATTATATAAATATGGTAAATCTTTCAGACAAGGGAGAATAGTCAAAGACATATTTCCAGTACCTAAATATCAACCATTCAATCATTGCTCCAGAATCCTGTTCAAATTAGACTTTCTTTGATATAGTTTCCTAAGTGCAACATTCCATGTATTAACCTATACTGAAACAATCAGAAACTCTAAGACATCTCATGCATGATTTTTCCCAGCTCATTTAAAATTCCTAAAATCTGAAGGGACTTAGCTTATGCCTAATGTAATGGAGTCAAAGCATGGATTGATTTGCAAAAGCAGATGTTCATTTCAGTGACAGCAAGCTAACCACACACAAGCAAGAGCTTTTTCTAATGACTTTCAAAACCTTCTAATTACACAATTCACAAACTCATGAATAGAGTCCTCTCCAATTGCTATAAGTTTGATTGCTGACTGCTATTATCACTGTAACAAAACCACTCAAAGGAGAGAAAAATATAAAAGCATGAAAATGTGTTCAGATTCTGGAAATAATTTAAAACTCCAATAACAATTTAAAGATTCAATGTTTATCTCAGACGCCAAATAATGCTACAGTGAGACAGAATAATATGTGATGCTTATGTCCCAAATTCAGTACCGATAATCAATTATAATATTCTTCAATACATTATTCAAAAATATTTTAAAAAAGAAAACAGAAAAAGAATTCGTAATTCCATAGCTGCTGAATCAACAAAGTTAGGAACTACATAGCAGAAATGTCTAGGGTAAGATTTCACAAAGAAAGTGCAGTCAGTTATATCCGAACAGCAATTTCGGCCATGGAATGTCCAAACGCCCTCACAGCCCCCCAAGAGAGAGAGAGAGAGAGAAGAAGAAAATATTCAGTTTCTAATCCTTCTCAGTTGTCACCAAACATTAACCTTTTCTGTTTGGTTGCCAAGAAAACGATCAGAAAAGTAAACTAAAAAGCGCAGACCATTACATAAAACTCAACTGAATTACAAAAAAAAAAAAAAAAAAAGAGTACCGGCGTGTTTGCGATCCTTAGGGGTTCCAGACTTGGCGAGGACCTCGAGATCGACGAGGCTCATGGACATGAGCCCTAAGGTGAGCCCTGACATCAACCCGGCGAACACCACCAAAAACACGATGATCAATATGTGTAAGAAAAAATTCGTTCCGCAACAACTGTACTCCACCGCCATTCGAATCCCTCCTCTCTCTCTCTCTCTCGCTTCGGCTCAGCTCCACCACCAAACACAATCCCTAAAGTCAGAAACAATCAGACCACAGCAACCTCCTCCATTGCCGAGCCTTCTCGATTTCAAATGGAGATTCCAGAAAGAGAGAGGAATTTATAAGAGGCGGCTTCTACGTATGTTATGCGCTTATGCATATAATATCGGGATAACTTCCCAAAAAGAACAATCACGCCTTTGGACGGAACAATACAAAATTGTCATTTTTCTCCAAAGGAGGTATAATTACACTTGTAGAGAGTGTTAACGCCGGCGAGACAAAGGGACGGGAAATTTGACGGCGCTTAATTTAAGGGAGGGGCGTGGCCAGGCCAACGGTGTTAGCGGAATATGCGGGATGATCTCTGTAAAGTAGCGTCGAGATCAATAATCTTCGATTCTTCACCGACAGAGAAAGGGGTGACGTTTTGGCGTTATCGTTATCAGTTTGTTAGGAGCTGTCAGTGGATGGTAGGGTCCACTAAAGCAGTGACGTAGTGAATAATTAATTAATAATTGTGAGGACAGTTAGGCAAGAGGCGGTGGTAAATCAAGTGAATCATTGGGTCTTTAATCTTTTGACGGATGACGATATCCTATAATTTTTATAAATTTGTAGAGTATAAAAATTATTTGAATTTAAGGCGTGTTATGTATCACTCTTCATGAAAAATTCAGAAAGCATTTTTCGGTGTTTGGTAGGGGCGAAAATAAAAGTCAACCGAAAAATAATTTCTGTTTGACCGAAAACTCTTAGTAAATTTAAAAGCGTAAATCATTTTTCGAAGACGCCAGATGTATTCGACTCCTATTAAACGACACAGTCGATCTTCACTTCAAGCAGTCGACCATCACCGAAATCTTGCCGGTACCGAAATCCGACAGCGTCTGATCTATGTCGCCGAATTCCAGCCTTTAATCTTGAATGGCGGAATCCAGTAAAAGTTGCCAGAATCCTGTCGGTCAGTGATGGAATCTCGTCTTCGGTAATTTTTATATTATTTTACATTAATATTTATATGTTTTGAATAAAAATTGATTTTTATAGGTTAATATGATTGAATAAAAACATTGAAAATTTTTTGTGATTTTTCGTACACGCCAAACACCGGAAAATACTTTCAGCGAAAAATATTTTCCAGAAAATGACTTTCCTGAAATTATTTTACGACGGAAACCATTTTACGTCGAAACAAACGGAGCATTAGTAAAAATGAAGAGGCTCTTCAAAGGTAAAGAAAAAATATTTTGAAATGATTTTTTTTTTTTTGGTTGTCTCAGTAACATGTCATATTTTTAATTCATAGCATTTTTTATGCAATTCGATAAAAAAATATATGAATTCATATAACTTGATAATCAAAAATTTATTTGAAATTGTAAAGGATCCTAATCCATCTTTGACAGGGTTTTAAATTTTACGGTAAATATATTATAAATTTTCAAGTTAGGAAGTGATTTGAAATTACTCTCACTTTTTAAAAACCAACTTTTACTCCTTAATTTTGTCGCGGATTTGAAATGAGTTCCTCCGTGAATTTGTTGTCCAAATTTGTTACTTCCGTTAATGTTACATCATTCTTTTTGCCATATCATTTTAAAATAATATATTTTAAGTATTTTATAAATGAAAATTTATAAAACAAATTTTAAAAATAAAATCTAAAAAATTAACCAACAGCCATCTACCCAAAGGGCATCTCCACCACTTGTCACCCCAGCGGTGATAGGGTCCCCTTTGTGGGAAACACCCATGCCAACGAGCCCTCCATTCCAGAGCAAATATTTAGCATAACGGAGGATACGCAAATATTTACTCAACTTTCACTTCTTACATGAATTGTTCAAATAGACGGCTATTATTGGGCTGATTCAGATTACCACGATGAAATAAAAATGTGATTTTTATTAAGACTGTTAATTTTTTACATGATTTTTGAATTTTACACGAAATGAAAGGGTTAAGATTGAAAAATCTGATATATTTAATTAAATGGATCGGGTTAAGATTGACATAAATAGTCTTATACTCATACTTTGACACGACCTGAATCTGACACGAAACAGATAGCTAGAAATTTTTGTTTAATTAAATGAGCTAGATTATAGTTAACGTATGTAGTCTTATATCTATATTTCAATACGACTTAAACCCAACATGTGACCACGAATGTCACTCATAGTTTCTATCATTGCTTATATTTATATGTGACATGCTAGGAACTACACTTTTATTTTAATACTATATCATCTACTGATGTAATAATGTCAATCAGTATTTAGATTAGTTCGATTGGTACTATCACAACAATAAGATGAAATAGTCAATTATAATGGTTAAACACATTTTTGCCCCATGTGATTTAACTTTTTTATTTTTTGCCCCATATACTGGCATGTAGTTTATTTTGTATCGTAAATAGTACTTTGGCTTTGAGAAAAGACGGAGATAGTATCCCCATGGGCCATAGGGGTGGTTTGGCCATCCCCAAAGGCCAAACCCCCTTAACTCTTTTTATTTTTTTTTTTCTCTCTCTTTAGCCCTTGAGGATGATTCGGCCACCCCCATATTGGCCAACGGGGTGGCTCTCTCTCCTCTTGTTTGTTTTTTTTTTCTCAATTTTTTTTAAAGTTTTTTAATGTTTTTTTCAATAAATATGACACGTGTCAACACCTGTGAGTAGACACGTGGACAATCGTTTATTTTTTTATGAAAATTCGGACGGATATATCATCTTTGTCTTTTCTCAAAGCCAATATATCATCTGCAATACAAAATGAATCACATTAAAAAAAAAAAAAAAAAAAAAAAAAAAAAAAAAAAAGGAAGAAGAAGAAGAAGGGCAATTCCCTATTTAACCCAAATTATAAAATGCTATCAAGTTTCGTGTTAAATTAATTGACTGAGAATGGAAAAAAAAAAAAAAAAAAAAAAAAAAAAAAAAAAAATAGACTGAGAATAATTGATAAAAAGTAGCCGGCGTGAGCTTTTGTCGGGAGGGATGATCTTTTTGATGTTTATGTAAAGAATGATTTTATATACACTTCTTCTCGTGGCTTCGTCGGCATGATATCTTCTTAGTATCCCAGTCTAAAGGTTTATGGATAATATCAAGCCTCATTAATTTCCTTTTTCCTTTTTATTTTTTTAATAATATCCAGCATCTGATGGACTTAAATAATGCAGACATCTATGAACACCTGGATTTTCATTTATATTATATAAAACTCTACCTCGTACAAAAAGGTCGCCCTTCTTATTTTATTATTTTTCTTTGATTTTCCTATTTTTTCTTTAAACTCACTACAAGTATGATTGTGAATCTCTCTCTCTCTCTCTCTCTCTCTCTCTCTTTTTTTTTTTTTTTTTTTTTTTTTTTCCTATTCATTGTCTCTAAATTGTTGGGTAAGTGCTTTACTAGATGGAACAAGATGCATGACATTTAAAATGTATTAAGATTGGAATTTCGAAGTTTAGCATAGTAAATCAATGATCAACCTTATTTATTTCATGAGTTACAAGATGAAGACAAATTCAAATGAAGTTATTTTCTGATAAGTTGAGTTTGCTTTTCCTTGTTTGAAAAAAAATAAAAAAAAAAAAAGTAATTTTGTCATCAATTCTTTTAAGAAGAACTACACATGAATCGAACATTCTGATCAAGCTAGAAATTGATCTCAAGTGAGAATTCCAACAAGCATCTCCAGTTCGTTAAAAGTGTCAATTTGTTTAAGTCATCTTCCATTCTCAAGCTCATCAATTTCAACCATATGAGCAATTTTATTAGCTTGAGCAACCTTTAATTCTTCATTATGCTTGCATGACATACCAACAATATTGACAATATAAGTTAATTTAATAAAAAAAAGTTATGAATTGGGATAACTTATTTTGATGCCGTCACTTATGCCAATTGAAAACGATGTACAAAACAATGGATGTAGTGAAAAATATAGACAATCATTTGAAAACAAAGCTTACAACCCATTTTATCTATCTCGCATGTTACTTGCACCGTCGTATCTTTGCCCTAAAATGTTTTGAATATCTAAATTACGACGAGACAATACGAAATATATCCTACTTTTTTAGGGTTAATACCGTAGTATCAATGACATAAAATATGACAACAAAAGTGTTATATTACAAAGCCATCTTTGTTAACAAATCTTAAAATTATAATCATCTACTATTTCATTGACTCATCACAAGCTTCATCAACAATTATGAAAAACTCTGCATCATCATTTTTTTTTTCATGAATTGACTTATCAGTTTGGTCGAAAAAACATGTAAAAAATCATTTTTGTTTTTCAGTCTTTGGTGATATGTAAGAGGCATTTTTTGGATGTTAACGTTAAAGGTTGGCGACAATGCATCACTAGCATTGGCTTTTGCACCTTGTGAATTTTTTCTTTTGCAAAAAAAAGAAAACAACTGTTGCCTTTAGCTTTCTCATAATCTACAAATCAAATAAATTATAAAATAAAATCTTATGTCAAATTATTGAGTTAAAGTTAAACTAGTATAACTTGAACTAGTCTAATATCAAATAAAAAAAATAAAAATAACTACTTAGTACTTACTAAAATTTTTGGTAACATTATAACAATAAGGGTAAATGTTTAATAAATATTTGAGTCGGAGCGTCATTTGAATTCCATCTATCACTTTATGAAAATCAGTATTCGGTACTTAACTTTTTCGCGAATTTGAAACAGGTCATTCAGTGATTTTTCCGTCCATTTTTTCAACTTCTGCTAGTGCCACGTCAGCATTTTTTTTCATATCATCTAAAAATATTATTTTTTATTTAATTATAAATTTAAAAACTATTTTTTTTAAAATAATAATAATAATAATAGGGGGTTTGAGGGGGTGGCCGCGTGGCTCCCCTAGTCCTTGGGGGCGGCTTCGGGCCACCCGAGGCCCTGGGGGTGGCTCAAACCCCTTATTTTCTTTTCTTTTTTTTTTAAAAAAAAAAATTAAGTTTTTAAATTTATAATTAAATAAAAAAAATAATATTTTAAGAAGATGTGTCGAAAATGATGACGTGGTACTAACAGAGGTTGCGAAAATGGACAGAAAAATCACAGAATGACTTGTTTCAAAATCACGAAAAAAGTTAAGCACCGAATATCGATTTTCAAAAAGTGAGGGGTTGAATTCAAATAGCGCTCCGACTCAGGAGTTTTTTAGACATTTACCCTGACAATAATAAGCAAAAACATCACAAATATATGCCCCAAATACAACATAAAGTTTTGATACTTAGGGTGTGTTTGGACTTGCGATTTCGTAGATAAAAAGTGCAATTTTAAATCAAATCGCAGAAAATGAATCGTTTGAAAACTGCATTTTTAAAAAATTATGATTTGAAAACGCAGAAAAAGTGCTTATTCAAATCGCAGGCAATCATATGTTTTTTTTTGAAAACACAGTATTTTAAAAGGCTAAATTGCAATTTTAAATGTCAAGCTGCGATTCTGTTAAACGCTTAACTGCGTTTTTAAAAATCTCTTTTTTAAATCGCACTTTTCGAAATCACAAACTCGTTTGACCCTTAATACTTACTACTGAGTTTTTTTTTTGTAATCACTACTCATAACATTTTCAGTAATCATAAATTACTACTCCTAAAGTTTCCAAAAAAAAAAAAAAAATCATCCAAAAATAGAAGAGTAGGCGACAAGGGCCTACCTTTTTTGATGAAAATGTTTTAACTTTTGAGATGAAATTATCTGGTGGCATATTACCCTTTTTGCCTTCTTCTTCACGGTGATCTTACATTGTTATCTTATGGGGAACATTGAGAACCTACCACGCAGAGAGGCAAGCTAAGGAAAAAAATAAAAAAATAAAAAATAAATCGGAGAACTTCACTTATAATTTTTGATCTCTCATCACTTTTATAATTATGATATCTATCTTTAAAAAATATCAATTTAGGGTATCTATCTTTCAATTTTTTTAAATCTCTAACTTTTTTCTAGAATTTTCCGTTAAATTCTATTAAAATTTTCAAAATACTTTCATTTTTTTTTTTAAAAAAAAGAACAAAATTAGAATTTTTTTTTTCAAAGATTTAGGGCATAGGTATTTTTGCAAATACTGGTAAATTCCGACCAGCACTTAAATCCTCACAATTTTTTTTTTCCCCTAAAAAATATGAGTATTTTAAAAATTTTGACAAAATTTAACGAGCGTTGAAATTGAAACCTATTATTATTATTATTTTTGTATATCTTTTGGCTGGTGGGTATTACATAATGGCAAAGTAAAACAGCTCTAGCTTCACCCACAATTGGATTCCCAAGAGGGAGCTTTTATTTTTCAAGTATAGAGTTTTCCACATTGAGTCTCAACAAATAGCAACCCCTGATTAAAAAAAAAAAAAAAAAATGTGTATCAAAGTTCATCTTTAAGAAATTTCCAGAGGGAGACACCCAACTTTCATTCTTTACACTCTTGTTTAAGGTTGAGTTTTACATAACTGGACGTTCTCCGTGAAACTTTCATTGCTTATTTCAGGGCTGGCTTTATATAGAAAGAAATTTGGCGGTCGTCTAAAACTTCCAATTAATTAATATTAATAAAAAAATTTTATATAAAAAAATATTTGAAGGCTTAATTATAATTAATATTATTTAATTAAAGCCCTAATTATAGTCATAAGTAATTAAAAAAACATTAATATCATTTAATTCTCTAACATTTTTTTTTTTTGTGAGTACATTGTTAAAAAACCAAAGAAAAAACAAAACTTAAGGAATAAAGAAAGTGGAGGGAGAGTCTTTTCCAAAACATGGTGGAAAAGATGTGGAGAGAGAGGAAGTGATGAGAATGCAGCCAGAATGAATTCTGGTTGCGGCTCAATTTGCTACATGATAGGCACAGAAGTTTGCACTTTGGTTTACATGACTAGCTTTCCAACTAGCTGTTTGAGGGATGGTGGAGTGAATGATGGAGATGGTTGAAGCAATTCGCCAATCAATAGTAATTGCTGATTGTTGAAGCGCCATTGTGACATTGAGAGAATCACCCTCTAAGATAAAAGAGAATAACCTTAACGAAACTGTCAAACGAGCAGCCAGAAGAAGCAGTAGCTTCACCATAAAGAGCAGAACAAGGTGAGCTAATAATGGAGGTGCACTTGATTATAGAACCAGTAGAGTATTTGTAGACTGCAGCTGGAGCAGAAAAAGTAGATCTAATAATAGTATCATAGTTTATCTTGAAAAAGGGGGGAGAGGGGCTCTTTCAGACTTCATGAGTTTTATCATAATAATATTATTATTATTATTATTATTATTATTATTATGAGTTTTAACAATTCTCTAACATTTTATTATTGAGTTTGTATACTAACAACTCTCAAAGCTTTTTTTAACCACGTAGCCTAACGAGCAATGACTGAATAACCGTAATGGTTGAAGGACTACTACGGTCAATTGACGGTAAAAAGGGGCCGTTTGATAAATATTAGAGAAATGATCCCTACACTCATTTCTCACAACAGTCCCACAACAAGCTAATCTGGCTGGTAATATTTTATTATTTTTTTGTTTTGTTTTGTTTTCTTTTTGTAAAAACATAATAAAATATTATCAGCCACGTCAGCTTGTTGTGAGGCTGTTGTGAGAAATGAGTGTAGGGATCATTTCTCTAAATATTATGGGAAAGTATTTTTTTTTAATAGTAATAAAATGTGATTAATGTTAATAATAAAAAATTTGAAAATTTTTTTCATGAAAAAATAATTAAAAAAAAGTTATAATAAACTTTTTTATTTAAATAATAAAAAAATTTATTGATGCGATAGAAAAAAGTAACGAAAAAGAGTTTAGGCAAAGGCTTTTTACTGCCGAGTAATGATTCAATGCCACTCAAATATACAATTTTTCACTACCTTGCTTATGTGGTAAGGTGGTCCCCCACTACTTTTTGAGTTTTTTAATATTTTAAAAATAAATTAAGGTGAGGGCCTATCTTGCCACATAGACAAGGTGGTGAAAAGTTGTATATTTAGGTGGTAGTGAATTATTACTCTTTTACTGCCTTTGTTTTCAGAGAGAGTAATGATTCACTACCACCTAAATATACAACTTTTTACCACCTTGTCTATGTGGCAAGGTGGTCCCTCACCTTAATTTATTTTTAAAAAATAAAAAAAACTCAAAAAGTAGTGGGAGACCATCTTGCCACATATGCAAGGTGGTGAAAAGTTGTATATTTGGGTGGCATTGAATCATTATTCTTTCAGAGAAATGATCCCTACACTCATTTCTTACAACAGCCCCACAACAAGCTGACGTGGCTGGTACTATTTTATTATTTTTTTACACAAAAAAATAATAAAATAGTACCAGCCACGTCAGCTTGTTGTGGGGTTGTTGTGAGAAATGAGTGTAAGGATAATTTCTCTTATTTTCAGGAGAAATGATTAAAACACTCACAATATACAACAATGACACAACACCAAGGCATAATGGAGTGGGGTCCACACATGGACCCCACTCAATTGTGCCTTAGTGTTGTGTCATTGTTGTATAGTGTGAGTGTAAGGATTACTCCCACATGGATCCCACTCCATTGTGCCTTGGTGTTGTGTCATTGTTGTATAGTGCGAGGGTAAGGATTACTCCCGTGTTTTCAGATGAAAGTGCATCCACGTGTCCAAAATATACGATTCTCTCGGACCATGACAGCACTGTTAATGATCAGGTACACGTGTCTTCCAGAACAACCTGGTTTTTTTTGATGCAATCCCTCACTCCACGCTTATCTTATAAAAACCTCTTTATCAATTATCAGATTGGGTTTCGGACTCGAATTATTTGTTGTGGGGTCCACATTGGACAGTGGGTCCGGTGTTTCGAGCCTGGGTCCATCCGGGCCCAAAATTTCGACAATCACCTGCATAATCTATTATTAATCTTGAAGTGTTAGTTCTAAATATGAATTATTAATTTATTCATATATTTATATTTTATAGTCTATACCTTTCCCTTTGTTTTATCAACGAGTTCCGGTAACGCCAAGCAAGGTTTATTATAGATTATGTTATGAATCTTTTTCTTTTCTTCAAGTGAATTTTATTTATTTATTTTAAAGTAAGAGAGCGGATGATCAAATAAAGACTCCAAACTAGTCATTACACTACAAGAGTTTAAGACTAAAATAAAAATCGGAAAATTGATATAAACAGATTTGCTCTCTTAATTTTTTGACCAAAAGACTGAGGAAAGGGTCTCATTGAAAGCGGTTTGTGATGATGCGTGCTAATTTTGGACAGTTGAAAAAAAGGTGCACTGCCAATATTTCGTGTGCCTTACCGTGTGGGCCTCACGTGTTGGGGAATAAGTTGGTTGGTCGGAATTAGCATCGTCTCGAATTCTCTGCTCGAACTTAAGAGAATTCGAGTAGGTGATTGTGAGAGAATATTTATGGAGCTCACCTGACCAAATAAAAATTAGACTGTCTGACTACTTATTGAGTTAGAGCATTCCTAGTAGCCTCACCAAATTTTACTCACCAAAATAGCTAAAAATTATTATTTTTATTCTGGTGAGCCACTTTATTAAAATTCTCCTAGCAGCCTCACCATTTTAACTAATCAATATTCACTATTTCATTTAAATAATAATTTTTCAGATTTTTTTATTATTTCTCTATTTAATATTTTTACAAAGAATCCTTCGTATCCAGGAAATAAGAACATTATCATATAAGAGATATGGGAGATGAGAGAAGAAAATGAGAGAAAAAAGGAAAAAAGTGTGCTGATCATGTGAGATAGAAAGGTGAAACAAAATTTGGTAAGTGAGTTGGTGAGTGAATATTACTCATCAGAATTGGTGAGTAATTTTACTCATCAAAACTTTTTGGTTAAAATGGTGAGGCTGCTGTGAGTGGTTTTTTAGTGTTTTCATCAAATTGACTCACCAAAATAACTAAAAAGCTATTTTGATGAGACTACTAGGAATGCAGGTAGGTCCTACAAGTGCTTTATCACAATTACGTGTTCGAATTCTTTTAAATTTGTAAAGAAAATTTGAAAAATTCCAAATCTGATTGACAATAGATCGTGGTGAATCTGGAGGGAAGAAAAACCAATACATCTAACCTTTATCTCTTCAAAATAAAGAAGAAAAGGATGTACTTAAAAAAAAGAGAAGGAGGAGAAAAGAGAAGGAGCCGGGAGGCTTCTCCCTCCTTCCGAAAGCTTTAGTGATGGGAGATGTTTTAGGAGAGATTTTATTTATTTATTTTTATTTTATATATAATATATATATATATATATATATATATTTAACGAAGGTGGTGGAGGTTTCTTTAAGATGGTGTTTGACTATTTAGAAAACTTGTTTGATTAATTCTGAATCAATCCAAAATCAAAACCAAATTGTTTTGAACTGAATTTAATTGACTTATATTCGATTCTTCACAATTATACATTAATCATGTTTTAGCTTATGACAAATGATACACTTTTTTTTTTTACACACTCATATTTGGTGTATGACTCATATATATATATATGGGATAATACTCACATTTGATGTGTGACCTATGCACGTGGAACCCATCTCATATATATGAGTTCCTTACCAAATGCAAGTGTGTGTACAAATAACACATCTCTGCTACGAGTAATTATAAAAGTCACTCTTGTGTTATTTTTATATCCTTCCAAAAATGATGTTGCTTTTAAAATCACAACTTGATCAAAATTTAATGAGTAATGCTAGAAGTTACTCTTTTGTCACTCTTGTGTCCCTCCAAGAATGATGTGACTTTTAAAATCACCATTGAGCTTGTTATTGATCACTATTGAATTTTGACTAAGTGATGATTTTAAACGCCACATCATTCTTGGAGGGACACGAGAATAATACAATAATGACTTCTAAAATTATTCAAATTTAATAGTGATCAATCACAAGCTCAATAGTGATTTTAAAAGACACATTATTTTTAGAAGGATACAAAAGTGACAAAAGATTGACTTATAGTATTACTCCTCCTTAGCTTATACATAAATCTGAGTAATTTTAAAAGTCACATCATTATTAAATTATGAATAATGATTCTCTACAGTTATTTGCCCGAATTTGAGAGAATTTGGGTAAGTGATTGTGACTACTTATGAGACTCACCTGACCAAATAAGTAGTTAGACAATCCAATTTTTATTTATGCTCCGTTTGTTTCGACGTAAAATGGTTTCCGTCGTAAAATGGTTTCAGGGAAGACATTTTTCAGGAAACCATTTTTCGTCGAAAGCATTTTCCGGTGTTTGGCGCGTACGGAAAATCGCAAATATTTTTTTATATTTTTATTCAATCATATTAACTTATAAAAATCAATTTTTATTCACAACATAAAAATATTAATTTAAAATAATATAAAAATCATCGATGACAAGATTCGGTCACTGACCGACAAGATTCTGACTATTTTTACCTAATTTCGGCTAATATAGCCAGAATTCGAGATAAATGCCAGAATCCGGATAGTTTCGTCGGAATCTGAGATAGCCGGATTTCAGCGAAAGTGGCCGGATTCCGGTCAGATTGGTCGCCGGAATCTGGCTAACCGGATTCCGGCGAAGGTGGCCGGATTCTGTCGCCAGATTCCAGCGACATTAACCGGATGTTGGATTCCGATACCGGCAATATTTGATGGTGGTCGGCTGCTTGAACGTGAAGGTCAACTATGCCGTTTAAAATAGATCGACTGCGTCTGGCGTCTTCGAAAAATGATTTACGCTTTTAAAAAGCGTAAATCATTTTCCGAAATTTACTAAGCATTTTTGGTCGAACATAAATCATTTTTCGGTTGACTATTATTTTCGCCCCTACTAAACACCGAAAAATGTTGAAATTATTTTCCAGAAATTATTTTACGCCGAAACAAACGGAGTATTAGTCAAATAAATTTTATAAGTGATCTTTCATAATTATTTGACTGAATTCTCTCAAATTCATACAAATATCATAAAGATTGAATTTTCTTGCTTTTGGCCTACAATGTGTTAGAGTCGGTATTCGTATCTATAGTATCTTTTCTTGCCGATTGACAACTTCGTGACCCTGACCAAATATGTCATTCATCTTGACCAAAGAGAACCTTTTTTTTTTTTTTTTTTTTTTTTTTTTTTTTTAAAAAAAAAAAAAAATAAAAATTAAATGAGAGAAGGACATGAGAAAAACCTTTAGACTTTCTCTTGACGAAATTGCCCTTGAGCAACTCAATCCATTTACAACAAAGCGACTGTCATGAGGTAGGAAACTTATTAGGCCTGACCTAATTTGATAAGTATTGGTCAATTTGGTTTGAGATTATATTTTCTTTTCCAATCATCCTAACAAAAGTTCTTATAAAATTCTTTGGTATTTAGAGTGTTTTCAATTTATGAGCTCTAATAATTTTGTATTAATGTTAAAAAGCAAGAAAAAAAAAAAAAAAACTGTTTTGGGCTTGAGGCTGGGCTGGAACCTATGTAGTTTTGTATTAAGAATGAGCTTAGGCCATTACTTGAACCCAGATCCTAAGAGAACTTTTGGTACATTAAAATATAACTATCTAATACTTTGTTTGTTTAGGCGTAAAATATTTATTAAAAAATATTTATTGTATTTTTTTTTTTATATTTAATTTAACAAAAAATGATGATCAACGAAAATCATTTTCAGTTTGACCGAAAAAACTTCTTTAATTTTTGAAAAACGATTTACGGTTTTAAAAACCGTAAATCGTTTTATGAATTTAACTCTTAATTCTTGCATGCAAGTTTGTGGGAATTCGCCACCATCGGACATTGGAGTTTGTTGGTATCATGAATTTATTGTCGAAGGTTCTTGAATTTTGGGATTCTGTCACTGAAATCAGGCCAGTGCGCCAGAATTTGTCCTGAGATGCGGGAATCCGGCCACCGTCGTTGGATTCCGGAGACCCAAGTTCCGGCAAATTGCTCGGAATACAGCATTTTCGGTAGGATTCTGGCTACTGGCCGGTGTTGTCAGAATATGCACAGTGAATTCTGGCGAAACTAGCTAGAATCCGACACAGTGGCCAAATTCCGGCTACCACACCATTCACTGGAATCTTGTTGCTGGTCATTTTTCGCCGTTGGTGAATTTTTTGTATGAGTCAAACGCCGAAATTTTTTTTCAGAAAAATCATTTTTTCTATGAAAAAATTTTATGACGTAAAATGTTTTACGACAAAACAAACGAAGCATAAAAATATGAATGAGTATTGCTCGGAATGCAAGAAGCTAGAATGGAAAGATTATCCATATCATTTGTTTGTTCACAACACATGCGTGACCAAATTTCTTCACCGGAATTAAATCAAATTTTCTAAAATACTAAATTTCTAAAAATCAGTTCCCCAAAAAACCAAACACATTTTTCTTAACCAAAGGTTCGGTTTGTTACAATTTTTGTTTATGTATTCCATTTTCTCTTTTCGAAACAAAAATATAACATGACATAAGCTTTTTAATTGGTTCCTTTAAAATGAATGGTCAAGATTTTAGGATTTGCAGGTCGGCAAGATCCAGATTCCTGATCCATCGGAAATAAAGTTATAATAAATGCCAATCTTAGCTCAACCACGATTTTTCAAAAAAGAAAATCCCAAAGCTTACTATATTATTTATTTAATACCTTTTAGGTAAAATAACGCAATTATTTTTTGGCCACAGTTCTCTCTCTCTCTCTCTCTCTCTCTGTTTTAGCGTGTACACATTTAACATCAAGCACAGATCTGGATCGTGCATTAAGAAATCCTTCAGACCCAGCCTCGTGTTCTCGTTGATCCCAGGTAATCCTCCTCTGCAAGTTTTTTCTTTTTAATATTTTCAGGGTGTGTTCTGTGGATCTGCTTGTATGTTTGGCACACTTGTCTTGATGTTGCCTTTTCTGATTAATTCTGGGTAACTTATTTTTTTCATTGAGATTTTTGCAACATGTCAGTTTTTGTTGTTTTAGTCGTTTTTGTTATCTGGGTATTGGAACTTCGGCTCTTGTTGGGATAGGTGTTACCAATGAGAGAAGTGGGTGTGCTGAATAAGTGAAGTTTTTGTGAGAAACGTGAATGGCAAAAAAAATTAAGAATATGATATATCCCAGTGTAAGAAATGGTAGTGAAAGGTGGTTTATGCATTGCGCTTGTGGTGTTTGATTTAGTAAAATGGGTGCTAAGTACCTTTGCTATGGGCTATTCGGTCGCTGCATTGCAAAGATTTGAGTTGGATTTGTTTGAAGATTGTGTTGGATGCCATTATGTTAATGACAGAAGTTGAATGATTACTTCATAACGAGTTGATTTGCTTTAATATTGGGATGGTGTCGATGCTGATATGTAAGAGAGCATTTACGCTGGTATGTGTGCAGCATATGATTAGGTATCACAAGAAACACAGTGATATGCAACAAACAACTTGGAAACGGCTTTCTACATAACAAAAAAGAAAATAGCAGCATTTTGTATACAACACACAGATGCAGGCGCACACACGTACACACGCCCACGCATAATCTGTTGCCTACTTGTGAGGAAGCAGCTGTACCATTTGATTTTTGGCCTCGGTATGTATTGTAGTCTGCAACTTGGGACCATGAAGTTGGAATTGCTAGTAATCGTGGATCAGGCTGCCGGACATGTAGAAGTTTGGCCCCCCTTTTTGGGTCATAGGGAAGGGACTGACCTTTTTAACGCATATTCAGTCATAACGGCATGGCCCTAGACACATGATAACTTCATTTACCTGATTCGTACTTATGCCAAGCAATTCCTTTAGCTGATAAGTATATGCTGTCAACCGTACTGTATGTATCCTTTAGCATTTGAAACATGGTTAGGATTTTCTTTTTCCTGATAAGACAAGCCATGAAGCTATGTTTTGCCTTTATGTATAAAGGATATGTCTGCTATGAAGCTTAGCTTTGATGAAATAGGATAATATTTTGTGTTAGTGAGTAGAAACATTGAATGAAACATTAAAGGAGATGTCCTTTCAAATTTGAAATACCATTATTGAATTTTTTTTTCAATTTATGCTAGGACTTGCAGGTTTGTTACCTGTTATAGAATTATGTCAAGGAGGCCAGTAAATCCTGCTCGACGCATTGGTGATGGTGGAAGCATTCCATTTGTGGGTGTGGTGCAGTCCAAATCACGCTCCTCTCCCCTAATATCTATTGGGCTAGTGATTGTGGTACTTTTCATTGCCATTATGGTCTCCCATTATTATTTTCCTTCTTCAAATCATTATTCTCTAGCAAATATAGAAATGCTATTCATTGCTTAGTGAGAAAATATTAGCTGATACAATTTCTCCTTTTTCTGCCACTGTTGATGACTGCCTATTCTTAATGCAAGCACGTTCAATATTAATTTCTAAATTGGCTGCATTTCTATATGAAGAATATTGATATAATTGTTCTTTGAAAATTTCAGGGCGCAATTCTTCTTATTGGTTATTCCTATAGTGGTTCAGGTTCGTATGTGGTCTGTGCACTAGAATAATTGGAACAAAGGAGGTTCATGAACCCCTCCTTGCTCTCTTTTCTTACCAAACCAACAAATGATTAAGGCAGTTGGAGATCTAACTGCAGACTCTAGCTCAAGCCTTCCTATGAACTTGAACGTCCTCTGATTACCAACAGAACTAGCAGCTCACACTTCCCAGCTGGGAAAAAAAAAATAAAAAAAATTACAAAACAGGAAAAAAAAAGGTTCATGAACATTGATAATCTACTTTGTTTTTTGTATCCTAGGCTCTGTTTTACTTCCTTTGATATGTCTTTTGTTCACTTTGCTGGGGTTTGCATGACAGGTGGACCAACCAGTGATATACAAGCATTGAGTAAAATTGAAGGTAATTATGGCATTATCTTGTTATTATAGGCTTTTTGGCGTTTCAAAGATTTTGCATAGTGAATGAGACGGTCTAGTATATGTCAGTATGTGAAGGTTGTTGTTCATTTATTCAATTTGCTAATTGTTATCTTTGGCATAATTTAGAATTTTTGCATATGTGGTTTATGCACAGGATTATTGACTCCTTAATGACCACCCAAACTTTCTTAAAATGCTTCTGCCGAATTTTGAAAAGTCATTTCATCTATTTTTTTTTTGGTTGTTTCATTTTCGTTGAGCATATGGATGATTATATAGTTTTCAATTCTACAATGAATGGGAGGATAATATTTGCACTTTTGTTTCTATGGTTCCTATTATCAGCCTTTCTGCAGTCTGTATTTTACAGGAATACTGCACATGCCTCCTAGGTTTTGAATCTCTCTTCTCTCTCTCTCTCTCTCTCTCTCTCCCCACCCCACCCCACCAATAATTTTAAAAGTTGACTTGTGAGAGGCTTAATGTTTTTTGTCCTCGGAGGAAGAATAAGAAGTGGGCCATAGAATGTGAATCTAACCTTATCAAGTTAGGACAGAAGTAAGCCATAGGTGGTTTTTAAATCATATATTTAGCACTTTTATGTAGATTGAATCATTGTATGTGCTCTCCTTTGGTTTTAGTGGACACAGTAATGAGTAATTTTAAAATCCATAAATTTTACATGTTAAGTATTAGTAATCTGGTGTCAAGAAGCTGCCATCTTTGTGGTAGTTAGCTCACTTAGGGTGTAGTACTTTTGGTAATGCAAAATTTTGTGTGATGGAGAAACTTTTTTAATCTAATAAATTTCTAGTATGAATATGCAGGTGGTATTTCATGTACATTAGAAGTTCAGAGAGCATTACCTATTCTAAAAAAGTCTTATGGTGATAGCATGCATAAAGTGTTGCATGTGGGCCCTGATACCTGTTCAGTGGTATCTAAGTTGTTAAAAGAAGAGGATGCTGAAGCATGGGGTGTGGAACCATATGAATTAGATGATGGTGATGCCAACTGTAAGAGCCTTGTGCGTAAAGGCATTGTCCGTGTGGCTGATATTAAGTTTCCTCTGCCCTATAGGGCAAAATCATTTTCTCTTGTTATAGTGTCAGATGCAGTGGATTACTTGTCCCCAAAGTACCTGAACAGAACCCTTCCAGAGTTGACAAGGGTATCTGCTGGTGGTGTTGTTATATTTGCTGGTAATTCCTTATAAGGTTTACGTGCTTCATATTGTAACACCTTTTTTTTTTGCCTATTGAAAACTTAAAATGAACTAGAAGTTGATGACATAACAAGGCCTGGTTCAGCTGACTTTTATTTGATTAATAACAATGACAATGTGATGTTTCCCCTGTCAATTCTCTTTTGCCTTCTTACCCTTCCCAGAATGCAATTCATCTCTTACAACAACGATGATCTCATTCATCAAAAAAACAACAATGATATCTCTGTCCCAGCCCCTCCACTTGGGGTTTCTTGTTTACTTCGATAACATCAGTTGGTTACTTCCTTAACATCAGCTGTTTACTCAAAGGGCATAACCATTTGGTTGGGTTAGATTTTGTTTAGTTTATAGTTGAATTGCTCTTGAGCAAGCTTTTTCTTTTTCTTATTCTCTCCCCACCCCAATTTCCCAATTCTCACTCATGTTGCTTTGGAGCTTATGAATTCACTTTCAGCTTTTCAGAATCTGTTTGGAATGCTTCATATCCTTCTGGAGTTTCCCTTGTATTGTTCACTTTCAGCTTATGATTCTAGTTTCCAGGGGCAAATTAAATCAGCATTCTACCTTCTGGAGCTTCCCATGTATTGTTTGTAGCTGCTATCATGAGATATATTTTGATGTCTCCCTTGATCTCTCTCTTATAATCAGTGACCTAGCCAATACCATTTTTTGAGTAGCCAAAGGAATTGACATGGTGTGATAGAGGCTGACAACCAAACATATTCATTTACATAAACCAATTGTGCTGCATTTTTTTTTTAAAATATTATTATTATCATTTTTTTTTTTGAAATTTTTTATTTACCATGAGAATGATTGAAGTTCTGAAATTTTGGTTATTTGTAATTCCTATGTGTAGGTTATCCAGGTCAGCATAGAGCTAAAGTTGCAGAGTTGTCCAAATTTGGCCGTCCAGTAAGTGTTTTAGTACTTATTCTAATTGTTCCTGTCATTTTTGTGCAATTTCTTTTTCTACGCAATACCATTCTTAGGCGGGACCCACAAAGGTAACCTATCTAGGCAATTGCTGATTGGAAGAGGACCCCATGGTGCTTATGAACTCATATCTCCCGCTCTTTGGCTGATGTGGGATTTTTGTGCAATTTTATTTGGTAATATGTGGCTTCGACTTAAAAAAAAAAAATCATGAAATAGAAAAACTGTGCTTCATTAATTGGTGAATTGATGCATTTAAGGTTGATATAACCTATTTGGTTGATAGAGCTGCATTACCCTAGCTAACAAACGCCAGAAAGGAATAAAAAAAATAGTGACTCTGTTTTTCAGATCTCTGAAGTAGTTTTGAAAAACTATCACCATCGTAGTGTTTGGTTTGATGGTGAGATTGAAGCAATCCGAATTATGCAATGCCATTTTCTTTATCTACGATTCATTGCACTAAATGCTACTCTAATGAAAACAAACCAGTAATTGCTAAACATTTTTTAAGACATCATGGCCAAATTGTTTGAATTTGTATTTAGTGGAATAAAAATAATCAGATGTAAATTTATGGATCCTCATAGGAAGAAAGAATCTATATTAAAAATTAGGGAGTCATAAATGCTTTAGTTAACGCATATAAGATCACTAGTTCGAATCTCCCCTTCCCATCTCTTTGGGGCCAATTACTTATAAAAAAATGCATATAAGGTAAAAGCAAACAAATCGAAGTATGAATTCTTGCAATATGCAAAAATGAAACTGATGTGGGACAACCAGCAAGTGAGAAAAAAGTTTGAAGAGAGAGAAGAAGAGAAGAAGAAGCACCGAAGAGAAGAGAAAGATAGGAAAGAGAAGAGAAAGACGACAAATAGTCGTTCACTTTTGTTACTTATCAAAAAAAAAAGTAGTTGTTCACTTTTGTTAATTCATCATAAGCTACTAATACAATAGAAAACTAGGTTAAATAGACTAGGAATTAAACCCTAACCCTAACCCTAATCGTACTTGGGCTAATGGCTTCCTACAATAACATAAAGCCCAAAATAAAAATAATACAACTAGTCTGAAAAATAAACCATAAAACAAATAAAATGCAAGCTAATAAAAAGCCCAATAATAATCCAGCTCTCAATCACCCAACCACAAGGTCATAGGCTGGGCATCACCTGATGTTGACGTCCATACACACATGGCTCGTGTCTGGTGTCCCCATCAGAAACTCAAAGGAATTGGCGGGGTCCCACACAAGCGTGAGAGAGTTAGACACATTGAATGATGCTTGATGAATTGACCATTTGAATGGTGTTTTTCAAAGATGTCTTTAAATCTCTACTCGAATATGTGCATCTTTGTTGTGTGATTGTTGCTACTTTGTAGTTCCTTTTAAGAAAATTTACAGAATTGACTTGTGGAAAATAACACGAAAAATGTTCATTTTGTGAAGGCCAAGCTGCGAAGCTCATCTTGGTGGATAAGATACTTTGTTCAGAATAAGTTAGAGGAGAATGAAGCTGCCTCTAAGAAATTTGAACAGGCTTCAACCAAAAGGTTGTATAAGCCCGCCTGCCAAGTTTTCCACCTCAAATCATAGAGAATCTAAGCATGATATCTTCGCTTTCTGGCTTGTGGGGCGAAACCATTCCCGCAAGCATTTTCAGCATCCAAAGGGGTAAGTTCTTATTCTGTGGAAATTACAGAGCCTAATTTTGTTTTACAACTATGAGACGGTAGATCTTCCAATCAATATATTTACATATTGAGGAGGTTGGGTTGCATGTTATGGCTTCCACCATTATGTATTCATTTAAGGCTTTGGCTCCTTAATACTGGCTTGTTGTGGTTGCAATGATAAATTTGTTAGCTTCTCCAAACTCACTTTTGTTTTAGTAATGAGAAGATAATTATTAGACAAGATTCATCATGATTCTTTAACAAAGTTTGCAATTGATATGCCTAAGAGTGGGTTGAAAGGAGCTGGACGCTGGGTCAGAGATGAACGCGGAGTCCAGAATGGGTTAAGCTGCAGGTAGTAAGAGTCTTGAAGTGTCATGTTAAGTGGACCTATTGTTATTATAATTATTGATATATATATATATATATTGTTTTGAAAATCATAACTCATTATTAATTCAATGTATTTGTGTTGATAATTATTTTGTGATATTAAATCACATATTAAAACATGCCATTTGAGATAATGTGGGTAGCAAATGGAGTTGTGTATTTTTGAATCATGAGAACTGGTAGAAATACATAAACAAAAAAGAGTATATCACCTGGGAAATTGGTGAATTTTGAATTGTCTCCTTATCTGGCATTGTATTTCCGACATATTTTCCAGCTACTGTTTTGGATTTGGAACTCTTGTAACCTCTTCTCTTCCCAGAAAGTGGAATCTCAGTGGCATGCTTCAAATTTTTATTTTTTATTTTTATATAATGTATCCAAGTAGTCATGTAATTGTGACATGATCTTGTCCCCAAGGGGTAGCTTAATCGGCTGGAAACCACGCCTCATGAAGCGGAGGTCACTAGTTCGAATCCTCCCTCCCCTCCTCTTGTGTGGATATGTAAAAAAAAAAAAAAAAAAAAAAAATTGTGACATGGTCTTTTAATAGACAGATCATTCTATTTTTGAGCATAATGATCATGTGTTTTGACATTATACTGCTGCTGTGGTGGTGGATCATACAGTAGAGGAGAATGAGCAAGAGAGTGAAAGCAGCTCTTCCTGATGGACTTTGAGTCATACATTTGAAGTTGTTTTTACCTTGAAATATTTCCCTGGACATTCTTTTTCAACATCAAAACAAGCAGGTGGGAGTTGTTTTCGAATGTCAATAACTAAAGGACAAATGCTAATAAGCACTCCCGTTTCTGACCGTTGTGGGATGAAAGAAACTGGGTTCCTTTTTCCAGGCAATCAATGTGACCGAAGTTGAATAGTAGATATGGACTTTGAAGCAAATACATTTAATTGGTTAGGTTGACAATTTTTGACACGACTTGCAAATTCGATACGAATTCAACGCAAAATTAGGATTTTGAGGTTGGAGAGTTTAATCCGTCTAATTAAATGAGTCAAGTTGTAGTTGATCTATATAGTTTTATACTTATGCTTTGATACAACATGAACTCGATATGTAACATTGAAGTGAGTTTTTGACATGACTTGTAATTTTGACACAAACTCAACTTGAAATTAATGGGTTAGGGTTTAATGGTTTGACTTGTTTAATTAAATGAGTTGGGTTAGGGTTAAGGAGCGTGACTCGTTTAATTAAATAGTTCGGATTATGATTGATCTATATGACTATATAGTTAATCTATGTCTTGACACTATCCGAGCTCAACACGCTAATTTGAGTTGACACTCTTATATATTAGATTTACTACCATTAGAAGTGAAGCAACACAATATAATAATCAAGAAGACAAATCATTGAATAGAACAAGAAAGCATATGCAAATGCCTGTAATATACAAACGTCCCTTACAAACTCGTTTATAGATTGTTACAAACTCTTACAAAGATTGCAAATAGTAGGTAGAAGGTTTTATTGAATGCTTTATAGGCTTTGATATCAGTTACAGAAAAACACTTAAAAGAATAAGTTATTACTATAAGACACTCAAACTTATTTTACATTCGATGATCTCTATAAAAGAGCTGTTTACCCTTTTGTAGAGTTGTGAAAGATAAAAAAATAAAAGAAGTATCTTTTACTTTTTGTAAAGATAACTTGTTGTACAATGTAGATAGTAAACCAAAGTCTCAATTATTGTTGCAGGTTGACAGATTCTCTCTTCTTTCTATAAGCGGTTTATCAAGCTTCTCGTATACTTTTTTTTTTTTTTTTTTTTTTAATTTATCGTTCTAGCTAATTAACAAGATTGTGATATTCTACATTGATTAGCGAGGGTGACATCAAACCAAATTTAAAAGACATTGGGGTTGGTCTCTTTCTTCTTTGGTCATTATGTTCTTAACGGCCATTAGGGTAAATTTGTCAATGATCCAATTGAAGATTAGCATTATGCCTCGCATTATTTAATGGGGTTGTAACCTACCAAGTAAAGTAAACCCTAGATCGAATTAGAATGCAGCTAAGCAACTCAAGTGGAAAATAGTTCTGCAATCAAATTCGGTGAGAGAGAAGAAGACAAAATATCTGCCTATTTGCCTAATGTTATGTTAGCTCCGGAGTAATATTAAAAATCATACTTCTATTTTATTCTCGTTTTATTATTTTATTAGTGTTAATGCCTATTAATACATAGATTAGTCATGGTTAAAAAAAAAAAATAAATTAAAAATTCAAAAAATGATGAGCACTATCAAGCCACCCTAGTGCGTAAAAAAAAAAAAATGAAAAAGTAATACTATATATCACACTTTTATTCACTTTGTTGATGTGTTACTGCCAATTATAAAACTCAATAATTTTAAAGTTAAAACATTTTCATCGTCTTAAACCTCAAAATTAAGTGCATAAAAATACAAAACATTTTTTAAAATGGAAAAAAAAAAGAAAAAAAGAAAAAGAAAAAAAAAAAGTAGGCATTGTCAAATGCCCAAAAAAAAAAGCCGTATAAAAGTATATATTATTAATTTTTTTACACATAGATCTATTTATGTTCTTGTGTGCTAACGTGCGCCAATTGCCACCACCTCTCTCCGCCATGGCCGCACGAGACCACCATCATATCCACGCAAAGAAAATCCCTCTCTTCCCACTCCTCTCTCTCCTCTGCTTCGCTTCCATCTTCCTCGTCCTCTCGCTCTCCAGGAAAACCTTCTCCAATGCCTCACACTCGCACGAAACCTTCCGATTTCGACACACCCGGAGCCCCGACCCGAATGCGGCCCCGGACTGGTCCTGCGACTACGGGGACGGGGCGTGGATCCGAGACTCCGACTCAACGGGCCCGAGGTATGACGGTACGTGCAAGGAGATATTCAAGGGCTGGAATTGCATCTCCAACAACAAATCCAACGGTCACGAGCTCACCGCGTGGCGGTGGAAGCCCCGGCGCTGTGATCTCCCGCCGTTCGATCCGGTTTCGTTTCTGGAGAAGCACAGGAACACCAGCATCGGTACTCTCTCTCTCTCTCAAACGAAGCAGCTAGTTACTTTCTGTTTGGTTTCTGAGAAAATGTAGGAAAATGAACAGTCACTCTCTTTTGACAGTTATGGATAATCTCCTTTGTTGAGTTGTGTTCTCTCTCCTTTGGTGTTTGTGGGAGCTTATGAATGTGGAACAGTGCAGGGTTTGTTGGGGATTCCCTGAATAGAAATATGTTTGTTTCTCTGTTCTGCAATCTGAAACGCGTGTCCAGTGAAGTGAAGAAGTGGCGGCCAGCTGGTGCCGATCGCGGATTTACGTTTCTTCGCTATAATCTCACCATCGCGTATCACCGCACGAATCTCTTGGCTCGTTATGGTAGGTAAGGTTTTCTCCTATGCCTAACATGAATTTGATTTGAGAGCACAATTTTTCCATCGGTGATGGCTTTTTGTATGAGTTTTGTGAAAATAATAGTCAAGTGATTAAATTTAATCACTTCTTATCTACTTAGGCTGCGTTTGGGATTGCGATTTCATAGACAATAAGTACAATTTTAAACCAAATTGCAGAACGTAAATTGTTTGAGAACTGCGTTTTTAAAAATTGTAATTTGAAAACGTAGAAAATCTACTTTTTCAAATCGCAGTGAAGAGAGTTTTTTTGAAAACGCAGAATTTTAAAGGCTAAACTACGATTTTGCCAAACGCTTAACTGCGTTTTTAAAAATTACTTTTTTCAAATCGCACTTTTTGAAATCGTAAACTCAAACGGACTCTTGAACTTTTAGGATAACTGATAATTTCACATGGTATAAGAGAAGATGATCATGAGTAAGTAGGGTATGAAATGGACACAATTAGGGCTGGATTCGAGCCGAGTTGGGTATTTGGCTGTTGAACTCAGCTTGACATGTAGGACAGATATAAGAATATCATATAACGTATATGAGGCTTGTCGAAAGGACTTGTTCATTTACAGCGTGTCACAATTATCCCTATAAGGTGTTGAATGTGAGTGTTAGTTTTTTATTTGAATAAACTGTTTATTTGATATTTGTATAACTGTAAGGTGTTGATAAGTGTTTGTTTGTTTTTCTTAGTTGTTTAGTTGATACCGTGGATATTATATTCGACATTTTTAGGTTATATTTAGGCTCCTGTTTCATGCAGGTGGTCAGCTAATGCCAATGGTGGTGTGTTGGAATCTCTTGGATATAAAGAAGGCTTTAGGGTTGATGTTGATGTTCCAGAAGGCACATGGGCTGAGACTCCGGCCTTTCATGATATTCTAATCTTTAACACAGGACACTGGTAAATTTATTTTCATATCCGTATGTCATAGAGTATTGATCACTTCTATGATGTTTGACACTGCAATGGCTCTGCCCGATGTTCGAGCATTGCTTTTCCGTTTCCCCTCTCCCCAATCTAACATCCAAAACAAGGCTTACACTGCAATAGTTTACACTGTTGTGTGGAAGACGTTGCCTTCGTGCCTTTTGTGGTGTCTATAGAGGAAAATGAATGATATAAGTTTTGAGGGTCGCGAGAGGGCTTTGGAGGAGATTATTTCTTTATTTTTCATCACATTGTATTTTTGGACAGCTACTTATGATTATTTATCATGATTTTATTGTTCTTTTTTTGCCTCTGCTAGATAGGTGGCTTTTCTTGTTTACTTTTTATGTACTTGGGGGCATCTTACGCTTTTAATGATATCTCGATTACTTTTAAAAGAAAAAAAGTTTAAAATGCATCTTGCTTAGTGCTCAAGAAATTGGGCTTACATATGTGGTGGATAAATGCTTGGTCATATGACCATTGAAATTCACCATTACAGGAACAAAGTGCCCATCAGTTGTACTATAGAATCTTACTGCTCTGCGATTGTAATTATTGGAAAACTTGTCATTTGGTTGCATCAAAATCTCTACACTTTTTAAACCAGTTGTGAGGCCGTGCAGCCCATACTTATTACATGACCTTGTTAAATGCAATGAACATCAATCAGGGCTGGAGTTGCTAATTTCTTATTTATGACGTCCTTGTATTGGTTTTTGTTTTTGACAATTGGAACAGTTTTTATGGTATGAGAAGATATCGCTGATCCTTTATTTTGCCTCTTGGTTCTTGTAAATAGGTGGTGGGCTCCTTCAAAATTTGACCCTGTGAAGTCACCCATGCTTTTCTTTGAGAATGGTCACCCTGTCATACCTCCAGTACCCCAAGATGTTGGCCTGGATATGGTCTTAAAGCACATGGTACAGGATTGAAACTTTTCTTCTGTTTAATTTTCTCTCCAACGGTGAAGAAGAATTAGGCTTACACTTAACAGTTGGTCCAGCTATACTTCAACTCTATACTTTCTGCAGGCTTACACATATATAACTAGTGATGTAACTAATGCAGGCTTACATTTCATAGTTTGTGTAGCAACCAGTGATGTGAAAACCAGTGGGCGTAAAATATTATTTATGTTTGGAAGACGGATAGGCCATGCTGTGTGCATATAGATGGCTGAGTTTCCTGATTCAAACTCATCATATTAGCTGTCAACAGTGTCATCAGTTCATTATCATAATTTTACGTGACTACCTGATCTGAGAATTCCATGAATACAATAGGGAAATAATCCGATGAGAACATATTTTGACAGGATAGGATGTTGCATATGACCCTGCATATCTTCAGTTATTCTGTCAGAATTTTTTCATATAGTACATGTGCTTTCATGATAGGTACTGTTCGTAGAGGAAAAACTGCGACCGGGTGCAATCAAATTCTTTCGTACACAATCACCTAGACATTTTGAGGGAGGTGACTGGGACCAAGGTGGTTCTTGTCAACGGCTACAGCCTTTGTTGCCAGAGCAGGTGGTTCACATTGAACTTGCATTCTAATGTGTTTGAAACTCCATTCCACATGCTTCTATTGTTGCACTTCTGTTTTGCAAGACAACATTAAAGGTTTGAAAGTCTTGGTTTATCTTTCAGGTTGAAGAACTCTTCTCTCTGAATAATAATGGAACAAATGTGGAGGCACGTCTAGTGAATCAGCACCTATACAAAGCCCTTAAAGGGTCTGCTTTCCATATTTTGGACATAACCCGCATGAGTGAGTTTAGAGCAGATGCCCATCCATCCACTTCTGGTGGAAAGAAACATGATGATTGTATGCACTGGTGCTTACCAGGAATTACTGATACTTGGAATGACTTGTTCATAGAGCATCTAAACAATATTAAGTTTAGAGATTGATATATTAATTATTTTCATCCTGAAATTGCATTCGCTTCCGGCTATCTGAAATTTGTCTTTGATTTTGATGGAGGTAGATTATTACATAGTTATTCCCCATTTTTGCACAGATGATTAACTTGTTGTCCCAAGCAATGAATGATGAGTTTCTTAACCAGTAATGTAAATATACCCCTCCTTTCTTATGGGAGGGTGGGTTGGGACCTTTGGGGGAAGGTTCTCCTTTGGGTGTTGTAAAAAAAAAAGAAACTACAACACATTTTCTATAGTTTTTTCGACCGTCCATATTTAATTTCACCCTTTCTCTCTCTCATAAAAAATTTAGAATTAAATTTGAACCGTTGAAAAAGTTATATGAGATGTGCTGTTTTTTATTTTTTTATTTTTTATTTTTTATTTTTTTAGCACTTAAGGTAAATTCCTTATGGTCTGACACTCAAGTCTCTCTCGTTTCTCCAGTAAACAACTCCTCTCCCCAAATAGTCGTTCCCTCCCTCCAGCTCGTTTTTTGCCCCTTAGTCCTCTGACTCCTCTTGGACTAAGGTGTTTTGTTTCCTCCTTGAGTTTTTCTCAGTGGAGTATAGGTTTCTTCTAGCCATTAAGGCTGTGGAGCTTTTGTTCATTCGGTAGATCCGGTGGTAACTGACTTTTTCTAGCCTTGTTGGGCTATGGTAGCTTGTATTTGTGTTGTTTTTTCTTTTTTTTCTTTTGTCTCAGGCAGGAAAGCTCAACTCAAGGTGTCCAATTTGGGGGTGTGGCGGCCGTTCGTATTGTTAACGGTGGTTTTTTAGCTAGTTTTTTCAACTGTTTTCTTCGATTTTTGGAGCCAGATCTACATAACCCTGTTGCTTTTCTCAAGACACGCGCCCCTCAGCCGTGTTTCCTGTCGTCGTCCGCTTCCACTGCTGGAAGCACTGGTCACGCCGATCGTGGGAGTCCGGCGCGTGACCTGCATGCGCTAGAGAGCCCTTTGCTCTTTGGTGCGTGTGAATGGCCACGCTCCTCTATTTTCTGGCCGTGCACAGTGGGAATGGGGTCTACGGTGGCTACTCTACGACTGGGTGGTACCGGTGACGGCGCGCATCTTCCACGCGTCGCAGTCTCCGGTGGAGGCTGCTTCTTTTTGCCGGCAGCTTTTTTTTTTGGTTTTTTCTGCTTTGTGTTGTGTATCCCCTTGTTTTCTCCTGTACAGTCTGCCTGTGTATTACTAAGATTTTGTTGGAATTTTTGTTGGTTAGATGCTAGATCGGTTCTCTTTTATTTGAGAGTGAGCGATAATGTAAGAGAGAATCAAATGTAATTCTGGTAGGGTTTGATGTTTCTGCTTAGACAGCTGTTTTTAAGTCAGATCCTTTTGGCTTAGAGTGTAGAGGGTCCTGTCTCTCAATTTCTCAATATGTAAGCTTTAGGGTTTTTCAGAATTTATAATAGTACATGTTATTTGTTTAAAAAAAAAAAAAAAAAAAATCACTAATGGTCTGGTTGGGGGAGATTCAGAGTATAGGATTTTGGTTAGTCTTGTCTACTTCCATTTTTAAGTACTTTCTCATTAACCGGATAATATCAACAATCATTAAAAGAGAGTGACTTCTGTTTGTTAAATTTCTTTTTCTTTTCTTTTTTGTTTTGTTTTTCTTTCTCAAAACAAAAATACTAACAAACACAAAATACTTTTTAAAATACAAATCAAATATATATATATATATATATATATATATATATATATATATATATATATATATATATATATATATATATATATATATATAATTTTTTTTTTCCAAAACGCAGTAACAAACATAGTGAATAACAGATTTCATTCGATGTCTTAAAACCTAATAAACTCCGTTTCAAAAAAAAAATTTCCTCTGTTTTAATTACATTAATAACAAGTAAAGAAGGATCCGGTTTTTGTGGTGTAGTTTTAGACAACAGCACATCAGCTATAAATTAAAGCAACGGTTGAGATTGTTTTGGTTTCTTTCACAAGTTAATCTTGCAAGTCAAGTGAAGTGATGGCTTCAATGCTTTAACACGTGTTTCAACTCTCTAACAAGAAAATACAGCTTATATGAGCACCTGTAAAACATTGATGCTAACTCTTTAACTTGACTTGCAAGATTAACTTGTAAAAGTTTCTTTTAACCAAACTCAAAATTGTTGAACCAAACGTTTTAGGTTTTATTTTTAATATTTTTGGATAGATTAAAACTACTCTCTATACTCATTTTACGTCGGTTAATGGGATGAGTTTTAAGTGACTATTTTTTTTATTTTTTATTTTTATTAAATGACTAACATGATAAACCACTTAAAAATACATTACGTCAATCAATATGAAATGGGGATTGAGAGTTCCATTACTCATTTGAATAGGCAATTATAATGATACGATAATTTTTTTTAGAGATTATTTCTGTCCTAACAAATTCATTAGGAATTGGGAGTTTTATTTGTAATATTAGGAATCGTAGCCTTTGGACTATTTATTATTCATTCATCAAAAATATTTCAGTCCAGTTTTTTTTTTAAGAGAATGCATGCTCTCTACTTTCATATGGATTCCACTTCATAATACATAAATACTTTTGACAAAAATCAAAAAATAAATATATATTGCAACGTCATCGCTGAAATTACCAAACATTTCTAGGCAATCAAAATTCTGAAAAATTGGGACAAGAACGTAATGATCAAGAGACAAGTGCATGGACAAGCTCAGTTCAGTATCATGAATCATGATATATAAAATACTTACAAGCGGGAGACGTTTGAATTAACTGGAAAGTAGGATGCTACAATCGGAGCTCCTTCAGATTTTGATTTGCACATAGGTTTCTCCGAAGAACATTCTTTCATGCGGGAGTCCGACCCTCCCACAATATCATCGGAGACCGGAGGCGACGAGAAGCATGTCTTGAAACAGCTGAAGATGGCTGAGAGACAAGCAGCCATGTTGTCGATGATCCCTTCGATCCTTCTGTTTAGACCTTTTGACTTGGTGAAGACCCTTAATTAGCTGATCAACAAGGTTGAGGTATTGGACATGCAAGCAATGAATGAAGGAAGATAGTGATATATATATAAGGGTTCGATTGGCTTGCAAAGGAAGGAGAAGAGCAAGTAAAGCATATTATTGTTTTAATTATATTAATAATGGTGTATTAGAGATGAGAGTGATCGAGTCCAAATGCTTGGAAGACTTTTAGGTGATGTTTGGCAAATGTTTGTACAAAAAATTAACAAAAAGTGACGATGTGATATAAAGTAAAAAGAATTTGTATAGAAAAGTAAAAAAGTTTTGTATTGTAATAAAATTTTTTATTTGAATAATAATAAAAAATTATTGATTTAATATAAAAAATGAAAATTCAAACCTGGTAGTGTAAATTCAAACCTGGTAGTGTAAATTCAAACCTGTTAGTCCTTTACACTACCAAATAGATGCTGTTGGTACTAAAATTAGGTCGTTTTAGACTAAGAGCAAAAGGCAAGGCCAATAAAATTAATTTCGTTTATTTTGTGGAATAAGTATTCTATTGAGAAAGGTAATAATTATTAGCGGGAATAAAAGAGAGCATGGAATGAAATAGCTATTCCTACTCTTTAATTTGGTAATAACTCATATAATTTAATTGGAATCCAATCAAAATTACTAAAAATAAAAAACCCACATGATTAAAAAAAGTTAAAAAATAAAAACTCAAATTATATAAAAAAAAAAACAATTTTAATTTTAATTTTTTTTTCTTTAAAAAAAATGAGAGAAAATTAAAAATAATGAGTGGTTTTTTTTAGAAAATGTAGTCTATTCCGCGAGCTAAACGAAGCCTAAACGGTGGAATTTAAGGCATAAAAAAAAGAAAGAAATACAATTCATTTGATTTCTTCTCCCTTTAACACAACTTATTATATATAGTTTATCTTTTGTAACAAGTTTGATAGGTCAATTGTTGGTCAATAGATTTTTTTTTTTTCAAGTCAGAAGAACAAACGTGTAACCAATAAAAGCATGCCACAAGAACATTCTTACTGTATCTCAGCGAATTGTTATAATTCATCTGCTTTCTTCTTCATGTAACACATCTTAGGGCCTGTTTGAGTTTGTGATTTAAAAAATATATGATTTGAAAAAATAATTTTTAAAAACACAGTTATGCGTTTGACAAAATCACAGTTTAACCTTTAAAATCGTAGGTTAGCCTTTAAATTTTGCGTTTTCAAAATGCATCCCCATAACTGCGATTTGGAAAGGCAGACTTTAAAATTCCGCGTTTTCAAAAAAGCACTTTCTTAACTACGATTTGAAAAGACATATTTTCTACGTTTTCAAAATGCAATTTTTAAATGATTTATTTTCTACGATTTGATTTAAAATCTCACTTTTAAAGGTCAAATTACGATTTTTCCAAATGGATAACCGTATTTTTAAAAATCACTTCTTCAAATCGCTATTTTTAAATTGAACTTTTTACAATTACAAACTCAAATAGACTCTAAGTTGTGTTATTTATTTTTTTTTTTGAATGCCTAAGTTGTGTTATTGGGAGAAGAAAGCAAACACATTTTTTCTTATGACTTGCATTTTATTTTTTTCCCTAATGACTTGCAATTGACCGATCAAACTTGTTACAAAAGATAAACTACAAGATAGAAGAAAGCACATGAGTTGTATTTTTTGCTCCCTTTTTTTTTTCTTTTTTTTTTTTTTTTTTTTTTTTTTTTTTTTTTTTATATGCCTTAAATTCCACCGTTTAGTTTTGTTGGCCTTGCCGTTTAGACTAACATAATCTATGCGGTAGTTTACACTAGAATAGCCAAAATCCAATTCCATTGTTCATTCGTTCATCATCCATGACCATAAATCCATACAAATTACATAAACAGATTCATATACACCATTAAATATAGAAAATACATAACATTTCTGAAGATAAGTTTTCATACTCGAAGTGGAATATTGTGGACAAAATTAAAGAAAGAATCACAAGCAAAGTTTTATTGTAAATGAGAGGGGAGATCAGAGGCTAAAAAATCAATCTACTTTGACAGTCCACCCCATCTTGTCCTCAATACGCCCCGTTTGAATCCCTGTTAACACAACATATAGTTTCTGCGACACTGTTTCAGCTCCAGTTCTGTATTCAACCCTGCGCAGACGTGACCAATAAGATCAAAACAATCTCATACATAACTTCATTTAAGGGTATCGAACTTTTACCATTTTGAACGAAGATATCTGAACTTCAAAACGATTCAATTTAGGGTATTCATTTTTTGGAAAGTTTCAATTAGGGGTCCTATGTTAGGATTTTCCGTTAAATTCTATCAAAATTTTCAAAATACTCCGGTATTTATTTTTTTTAAAAAATTTATAATTTTTTTTCAAAGATCCAGGCATGGGTATTTTTGCTAATTTCGTTAAATTCTAACTAATACCTAAATCCTAGCATTTTTTTTTTTCTTAAAAAAAATGAGGGGTATTTTGAGAATTTTGATTGGATTTAAGGGAAAATCCTAACGGAGAACCTCTAATTGAAACTTTTCGAAAAATGGATACTTGAAATTAAGACGTTTTGAAATTCAAGTATCTTGTTTCAAAAATAGTAAAAGTTCGATATCCTTAAATGAAGTTGTCCAACAATCCCCATATATATATATGGAAAATGTTAGATTTACAACACCAATACAACAACTGTACAAACAATCCCTCACATGAGGGTGGGTCCCACATACTGGGGCCCACCCTCATGTGAGGGGTTGTTGTGCAGTTGTTGTATTGGTGTTGTACAAGAATCAAATCCCCATATAATTGGAGAAATGATCCATACACTCATTTCTCACAACAGCCCCACAACAAGCTGACATGGCTGGTAATATTTTATTATTTTTTTTGTTTTGTTTTGTTTTCTTTTTGTAAAAAAATAATAAAATATTACCAGCCACATCAGCTTGTTGTGGAGCTATTGTGAAAAATGAGTGTACAACAACTGCACAACAACCCCTCACATGAGGGTGGACCCCACATATGTGAGAGGTTGTTGTGCAGTTGTTGTATTGGTGTTGTAAATTTAACATTTTTCATATATATATGGGAAAATGTTAGATTTACAACACCAATACAACAACTGTACAAACAATCCCTCACATGAGGGTGGGTCCCACATACTGGGACCTACCCTCATGTGAGAGGTTGTTGTGCAGTTGTTGTACAAGAATCAAATCCCATATATATAGGTCCCACTCTATATGTCTACAAAAGTGTACAACAGTTGTACAATCAATTTTATATGTACAATCAATTTTTTATATATATATATATAGAAAAGAGATTTATGAAACTGAACTTAATTGGGAGTTACCTTTTATTCCGATAGGTGACACTAGCAACGGGACTTAAAACCACAGCAGTCCCTGTACAGAAAAGTTCATCAGCTTCAAGCAAATCCTCCACCGGAATTACACGTTCTTCCACCTGAACCAATTGGGACAATGTCGATTAATTCTTGGGAATCACTTTTGCATTTTGTAAAATTTAATACCTAATTTGATTTTCTCTCTATATATATGCAAGTTATCATACTAAGTTCAAGTTGAAAAGGCCTAAAGCTTTCTCGGGCAGGTGAGTAGGTGATCAGTCTCGAGAAAATTGGGTCTGGACAACTTAATTGTACGGGATTTGAGTCCTGTTAAGTGTTATCACTTGGCATATATATCATAGTAGAAGAATGATGATCACCTGGTAACCAAAAGCAAGGGCAATCTCAATGATACTCTTTCGAGTGATTCCAGGCAGAATAGTTCCACGTGTTGCTGGGGTCGAAATAACATTACCCTACCACATATACAAAATGTAAATTCAATCATGTTAAGGGAAAAGTTAGATTTAAGATGATTGAATTACTGGCAAGATGATTTCATCATAAGAAAAACGAGTACACACATGATTAAGTAAATATAGTTTTAGAGCATTTTCCGTGTGCCTTGGGTAGGTAAAAAAATACTATACTTCTAAATTGATCTATTTGAAATGAGATATGTTTGGTGTCACTATTTTGCAAATCCACCATTAAATTTGTTGAATCCACATGTGGTCTCACAAATTCAATGGTGGATTTGCAGTATATTTCTTGTACGGAGATGAATAAAAGATGTGCAAAAGAATAAAACTGAACATTTTCCATTTGAAATTACTCGGAATATTTGTCAAGTCATACCTTGACAAGGAAAATATTACATGTTGAAACTTCCTCAATGTGCTTCCCTGTCAATGCATCTAGGAATAGGACATCAGAGAATCCTCTGGCCTTTGCTTGAGTCACTGCTTTGTAAACCTATAGAGTAAAAGGGAACACTCTGCATAAGCGACTAGGATAGTCAAGAAAACATGATGGATATGTTGAAATAAAGCAATTGCCTCAATTTGTTAAACGTGGTAATTAAGTTCCAAATAGTATCCTGAGCAAAGGACCAAGCTAAAGATACAAATAGCAATGCCTTTGTAAGTTTCTTTACATTATTAATGTAAGAGTTTTGCTAGAAGCATAACTTCTAACAGGTACTGGATCTAGAAAATGTTGTTGATCGATCTCATGGGAGACAACATGTTGAAGGAGCAAAAAGTTGTATAAAACCCACACCACTGCATCCTTTTATAGATGCAATGGTGCCTCTTCACAGCTGGTGCAACTCTCCCAATAGTTGCATATGTTAAACAAATAAACCCATTGAAAGGGTTGTCTTTTCACCATGAACAAACATCTCCCATGGGAAATCTATCACCATAGGAGGTTATGGTGTGTGAGGGTGCACACTATTATGGTGTGATCACCCTTTATATTCTTTCATCTCTCACTTGAGGACACTATAGTAGTAATTGATAGGATTTTCAGTTGAGAATGATTTTCCTTGGTACCCAATCTTTGCCCCCATGCCGACTCTCATCTGTAATATCAACAAATTGACGTCAATTCATGACATAGCCCTACGTGCGCATGCTTTGTCACTTTCTTATTTGATCCCACCCTTTACCATATTCTTTCCCATCAACAACATATTAGGGGCGACTTCGTTTCACTATCTTTCAAGTGAACGACATCAATTCCCCATTATATTGTTGGGAACATAGTCCACACCCATACCACCACTAATGACTTTAACCAAACACATAACCCATGTGTCGACTTTTGCTGAATATTTGATGAAGTACTTTCTTTAAGGGCCTTATTCTTGAGGTTTTTCTTGATATACCTTAGAAGCGACTTTACACTGCACGAGCATAGATATTACCAAGTTTCATCATGGTACATATATATTTGTGGACTTTACATCCATATGAACCGTAATATCCATATCTCATTAGCTAGTGCCTCATACCTTTAACCGACCAATTATGTCCCCCTAGGTTGTATTACACAATCTCTCTCATCCACGCAACCTTTTCCGAATTATGCCTTTTAACCATGTAGCTATCTCACCTAAGTGTTTCTAAATCCCATTACACCTAGATGCTCTCTAAATTTATCTAGAGATAGTCCCTTGGTAATAGGATCAATCACCATCTCATTTGAGGGAATAAAGTCGACTTTAATCTCTTCCTTCTCCACTATATCATGAGTATAATGATAATTCACATCAATGTATTTGCTTTTGGAGCTATGTACTCAACTTTTTATTAATGAGATAGTAGACTTATTCACACAAAACACATTGATTAGTTGGCTAGGTATACCTAAATTTAAACTATCAACAAAACGTTAAATTCATACCATATTACTTACCGTTATGCTACATGCAATTTACACTACAAAAAAACCATTGTTTTGAGTCGCTTGTTTGGAGTCATTTTTGGGCAAAAAAATGACACTATACATTTTTAGTCGCTTGAATAGTGTCGGTTGGAAAGCAACTTAAAACATAGGGTTTGGACTCCGGGTTAGAGTCGTTTTACTGTTCAAACAACTCAAATTAAAGTCGTTTTGGTAAGAATGACTCTAATTGTTTGGAGTTGTTTGAACAGTAAAATGACTCCAAATGACCAAAAGTTTTGAAACAACCGGCTTAAAAGAAGTTATACTTACCGGTGAGTAGTTGGCGACAGCCTTGACGCTTCCAGTTCCACCCGGAGCAGCACGATGGAGCTTGTCTTCAACAACCAAGTTTAAGGGACCCTATTTTATGAAAAAAAGAATAGCATGATCCTTAAAGATTTCCTAAGATCTTATGATGCCATCATATAAGATAACAATCAGGATGTCTCAAGTTTTAGTCAATATAGAGTTTAGAGCAATTAATGCTACATATTACACCCTTATCTTACTGGATTGACGTGGTCAATCTTTTTTTTTTTAAATAAAAATTAAAGGTTGATGGGTACGATCACATCAATCCTGTGAAATAGGGGTGTGATAGGGGTGTAGCATTTAGTATTTTCCAGCAGTTTAATATAAAAAGTAATGCCATATATATATCACTATCCCATCATGCTAATGTAGGATTGCCAATCCGCTACTGTATTTTTTTTCTTCTTCTTCTTTTAACAAGAGCTGATATAAGGATAGATTGATAATGTCACGTTAGCATAGTGAGATAGTGGTGTGGTATATAACATTACCCTAATAAAAGGTATATATACATGCGGATGCTGTTATTTGTAATATCCACAGCTGCATCCGCAAAATGCGGATATTACTTTTAGCTATCCGCTACGCATCTGCATCATGTTTTTACTAACCTCATCCTTGCGGTTTTTATCTGCTATCCGCATATTAGGTAATGAGCATATTTTAAACTTTTAGGCCTTCTTTGGGCCTCTATTAGGGCATATTTTAAACGATTTAAAAAATAAATTAGGCCGGCTTTTAGTGATTTTTGGGCTTGTTTTAATTTTTTTTTTTTTGAAGCTCTAATCTTTTTAAAATATATTGATTTCAAATTACTTTTTCCTTTTTGCTCAAATGTTACATAAGAAAGCCACACAACCAACACAACCAATGTAAAACATAACCTATACTTAATCTAAAATGATGTCTTTTTGGTATTAAACACCAAAACAAAGACTTTTTGATGGATTTATGAAATATAAAATATACAAAATATATATTATATATAAAGGGTGTGCGGATGCGGTTATTAACCGCATCCACATACACTAAAACTATTATTCGCAATTGCATATGCAGATGGTGATTTTTGCATGTAAAATAGTAATGCTATTTAGTAGATTATTAAATGACTGTTATAATTTTTTTATTTTTTATTTTTATTTTTTATGATGTGCCAGTGAAAATCAGTATTTAGATTAGCACTTGAAAAAAAGGAGAAGATAAAAGTTAACTTTCACTGCCACGTTATCCGGTTAATAATCTACTGAATAACATTAATCTCTACGAAAATACTGGTCTACCATACATTTCCTCTATTAGCATAGCCAATAACCCACCTTATGATAATTTCCAACAGGAACTGAATATGTTAGGAATGTGTACTCTGGTGCGGGCCCCATGCCCAGATGAGGTCCACTTCCAATGAGCAATGGCCTAACGTAGAGCGACCCTTTCCCTGGTGGAGGTACCTGTTTCATCAAACGCAAACTTCTAAACATCCATGAAGCATAAGATCGGGTGTTTCACGTTGTGATTTTGCAGATAAAAAAGTGTGATTTTAAACCAAATCGTAAAAAATTTATCATTTGAAAGTACGTTTTTAAAATATAGCGATTTCAAAACGTAAAAGAATATGCGTTTTCAAACTATAGACAAGACTTTAAAGATTATACTACGATTTTGAAAGTAAAACTGAGATTTTACTGTAGATTTAAAAATAACGTTGTCAACTATATCGCACGTTTTGAAATCGAAAATTCAAACAGAACCAAAGAAGAGCGGCAGACAAGAAGGAAAGGGGGGATGAGTAGAATACCCAATGCTTGTTGGCGAGGACGGTTTGCTTTACAGCCTCAACAAATTGCTCAATAGATGGCGATGGCATGCACATTCTCTCTGCACCATTCTTCATGCGTTGAGCATTCTGTTCTGGTCGAAAGAGCAAAACACGACCATCTTCCTTCCGGTATGCCTTTAGGCCTTCGAACAACCCCTAAAGACATCATCGTATCCGTATGTATGTTAATATATATATATATATATATATATATATATATATATATATATATATATATATATATATATATATATATATATGGGAAATTAATGAGGATGTTTTTAATGGTACCGGCCTCTTAACACATTTGTGTGCTAAATCGATCGTAGTGTTAGGATGCTGCTCTAACCTGTCCATAGTTTAAGATTCCGGCAGATGGGCTCATCTCAATGTTCCCATAGGGAGTTAAGTTTCCTCGAGTAAAATCCTCCTCTTCAGAGCATTTCATCACGTACATGTAGTCTGTTGGAACTATACCAAATCCAAGTTCATCCCAGTTGAAATTGGCATATTTTTCAGCACCACTTGTGTTTCTTTTTTGTCATATTTTTCAATCAAAATTAAAAGGAAAAAAAGTTACAAATGGAGCAAAGAAATGATGGATAGATATTAACAACAATGACAATGTGAAATGAACTCTAGAAAAATCAGCTCAAGCAGGCTATTGCTGCTACAGATAACTGTGAAGCCCATCTGTAGAGAACAGCTAGGTACTACGACCATGTTTAGGACTGTGTTGAAAAATAAAGCTTTTCTATATAGAAAAGCTATGAGCTTCTTAGAAAAAAATAAAAATAAAAATCTTATGTTTAAGCTTTTCCTAAAACAATTACAGTTTTGGGTTTTCAATTTTTTTTTTTAACCAAAACGATTCATTTTTGCTTGGCATAGCTTTTTATGTACTAAAAAGTACATTTTAAGCTTCTTAATGCAATCACAAACAACCTCTACTTTTGAGTAGCATTTTGGTAATAGCTTTCTAAAGTTTGGAAGCGGATTGTTGTAACTTCTGGCTAGCAGAAACTGAAATTCTTGCAAAATTTTCTCAACTATTTATCTACATAATTTTAATCGAATGCTATTCGTATTACCTGTTATCCATGGTTTGGAAGGCTGTTTGCCCGGCGGCTGGTGCCATGGAAGCAAAATTGGCTCCAACTGTAATCAAGAAAAGTTTAAGCCGATAAGAAACGATAAATTTAATTATTTAAATTAATAATTTAACACTCCTGTTCACGTGCTCTCAAACTCTCTCTCAACAAGTGAGACATAACACATAGCTAAATATTTAACTGAAATGAGATAATAACAAAAACAAAATTTAAATTCAAAATCTTTTACTTTAATACTACGTTAAATCAATATAACATAGCTGCAAAATTGGCCCCAGCAAAGCATGCAGTCACTCATGTCATGAAATCTCACATGGGATTGAAATTAAAAACATGCACGTAATGGGGATTACTTTTTTAGTTATTTTAATAGATTGATAGTCAGGGAAAAGAAACGAAGGCTGATTGAGAGCTAGCCACTTGGATCAGAATTCTTGCCGGCTGAAAGCAACTAGAGAAGAGTTGGTTCTTTATAAGATGAGGGTATAATTGTTCAAATAATAAGTAAAATTACAATTCAGTTATCATGTTATAAGGAATCGGCTCCTCTCCTGTTAGAAAAGCCATCTTTGCTTGCTTTAAGATGAAAGCATATATTTAGAGGTGTAAAACGGATTTTAGAATTAAAACGTTCATCGTTTTATATATATATATCGTTATATATATATAATTAAGTAATCAACATACACACACACACTTTAGCCTAATACATTACTTTGAAGAAGTTTCAAATAAACGCCTATGCCAATTAGCTAACGCTTAAGAAGGCAAAATAAATTTAGATAAAAAAAAAGGCGAAATAAAACCAACTAGAGAGGATCCTAGTCCTTTTCAACGAGGGCGGAATCAGAATTTGAGATGAGGGAAAACGAAACTAGGAAGAAGTTTCAAATAAACGCCTATGCCAATTAGCTAACGCTTAAGAAGGCAAAATAAATTTAGATAAAAAAAAAGGCGAAATAAAACCAACTAGAGAGGATCCTAGTCCTTTTCAACGAGGGCGGAATCAGAATTTGAGATGAGGGAAAACGAAACTAGAAAATAAAGATTTTTAAGGGTAAAAAACTAATTTTGGGAGGTCAAATTCATAAAAAAAAAAAAAAAACATAAAATTTAGGATAATTTTGTTGTTTTTTTTTTTTAAAAAAAAAAAAATTTTAATTATAGGTTTTTTAAAAATTTTGTGGGGACTATTGCTCTCCCAACTCCCAAGCCCAGGTTGAGATCCGCCCTGCTTTCAAATCTCGTGTTCGGAAGCATTTTCGACTGATCTTTCATTCTTTATTCCTTTCTAATCAAGAATGGAAAAAACCTCAATCTTCTAACCTTTTCCTTATTGTCCTAGAAAAAAAAAGAAGCAAAATGGATGGCCTTTGGAAAATCATCAATACAATGTGGTTTCTATTGAACTCACCAAAGAAGAAAGAAAGAAAACAAGAAATTACGTACAAAGAGTGAAGACACAGAGACAATGTTGGTAGATAGTTACCGCAACAGAAATAACGACGACGAAATTGTTCGATCTTCACCGTGAGAAAATAAACTCGTATAATCACAAAAGTTTCGTATAAGAGATATATATATATATATATATATACACACACACAAATAACACTATTCAGATGAAACAAATTAAATTAAGCACAGTTTTTTCTTGAGTATAATATAATTAATTAAATAACTATAATATATATATAAATATATATATAAAATAGAGTCAACCTGTTGGTCGGCCACAAACTTTCCCCATCGATGAAGATTGAAAAGAATGAAGAAAATCAAAGAAATTTGAAGATCTGGAACGACAAACGGACCGCATTATGGTAAAATTCAATAGTTGTCGTTGGTGCATGTATGCATTTTATATCATCATCATACTCGTTACAAGCTCTTCGACCATTTATTTCCTCTTTTAAAGCTACAAATACGTTTTTTTGTTTTGTTTTTCCTTACAATTAATAGAAGTGTAATGGTAAAACAGGAACCAAGATTCTCTAGATCGAATTTTTAGCGTATAGAAATGTTATTTTGCATTCTCTCAGCCAAAAATACTTGTAATCTCTCTGATATGGTACCCGCTTCATTTTTGGATCACATTCTATATCCGGGTTTCTTAAATCGTAACTGTTATTTTCAATCTAAATGGCTCAGATATTTTGTCACCTTAATATTTATTAACGAGTAATGCTATATGTAAGACAACAAGAGTCATGACCTATTCCCTTCTTATTCTCTCAAAGGTGATGAGGTTTTTTAAATCACCATTAACAGATTTAAATTTGCATATATATAGCATTACTCCTACTAAATTCGTGGTAAATGAAAAAAAATTTAGTAGTTTAATTTGAAATCATCATTTATTGAGATTTTAAGAACTTTAAATGAAAGAATCTTTTTAGGAATTTACTCAATTCATCCACTAATATTATTATATATTTTTCATTGTGAAAATTTTACTTGGATGATGTTAGATATATATTTGGAGAAGAAAGTATATAATATTATTATATTTTTGTCATTGTGGAAATATCATTCAAGTGAAATTTCCACAATGAAAAAAAATATAATAATATTACTATATTAGTATATGAATTAGTTGGAAAGACTTGAGTCACCAGTAGTGCACCACACTTTGGAAAAATCTACCATATTTATATTTTTGTGGTTGTGGAAATTTCACTTAATTGAATGATATATATGATGTTGAATATATATAGTTGGAAAGACTTGAGTCACCACTTTGGAAATATCAAAGAACCAATTGTGGTCGCCTTGGAATATTGACTCTTAGGAGCATAATAAGATGTAAAATACCTAATCAAAAAGTATTATTTTTTTATTTTTTTTATTTTTACATACTTATTTTTTAATAAACAACTCAAAATTATCCATTGTCTTCTCTGTTTTCTTTTAAATATTATTTTTTATTATTATATTATTACCAATGTGACCTCTTGGATCGGAGAGGGAAAAAGAAGAGAGAAGGGATGGAGAGAGAAAAAATATTAAAGAAATGATTTAATGTATTTTAGCTAGCTTTTAGCTAACCTGCTGAAAGTGAAAAATTGACAATATTAACTAAATTTAATTAATATGAACATTTTACCTAATATGCTAGAGATGCTCTAATACAGCTCAACAAATAGGTTTGTGAAGACCTCAAAATAAAAAAAAAAAAATGTTTATATGATTCCCCCATAGGCCATAGGTTTCGAGGCTATCAGGAGATCAGGAAGAGAATATTATATGCTTGCAAGTGAATATATATATATATATATATATATATATATATATATATATATATATATATATATATATATATATAAAATAAAAAATTGTTTTTGAAACAGTTTGTCAAATACTTTTTTAACGAAAAAACAACAAAAAATTGTTTTTTATTTTTGTTATCGAAAACAATTATCAAACACAAAAAAAGAAACCGGTTTACCAAATGAGCTTAACATTTTGTGTCAACATATATCATTAATAATCTTTTTTTTTGGGTAGTATTTACTAGTAAGGATGTACATACGGATGCGGATGTGGTTATTTGCAATATACACATTCGCTTTCGAATATTAGGTAATGAGCTTATTTCAGTCTTTTAGGTCTTTTTGGGTCTCTATTAGAGCTTATTTTCACAATACGATTTTGACAATAATTTGGGTCGATTTTCAGTGTTTTGGACTTTTAATTTTTTTAAAGCCTTAATCTTTTGAAAATATATTAATTTCACATTACTTTTACATTTTTTTTAAGTGTTACATGAAAAAGCAATACAACTAACTAAATCAATGTAAATATAACCTATATATACCTAATCTAAAACGACTTCATTTTGGTATTAAACAACAAAATAACGCCCTTTTAATGAATTTATTAAATATATTATATATATATATATAATATGCGGATCCAGTTAAATAATGGCATCTGTATATCTTAAAACTGCTATCTGTACATATAAATCATGATTTTTATTATCCGCACTTGCATGTATGAATAATTATATATAGCAGATTGCGAATGGTTAGCATCTGTCTGTACGAAAAGTTTTCACCCATATTTACCAGTACTTGTAAATAGATAGCCTTCTTACCTCCACGGCTCGAACCTGTACTCCACAGTCTCCACCCAATCCAATCCTTCCACAGCACCCGAGGCCTTTTGTGTATATTGTCCACCCAAGAAACCAAAGACACATTGATGAAAAGAAAAACAAATTAATATACAAAAAACTGAAACGGACTATACACTATATACCCACCTGGGCTGTGTAATCTGCATGGAGAATGAGATTCCAGCTCCCATTCTTTCTTCTTCTTCTTCTCCTTCTTCGACCCTTCTATAAACAGACGAAGGGCTGAAATGTGGGTGAAAATATGCTTGACCCCACCGACAAGACCCATTTAAATCTCTATTATTTGCTTTTGGTTTTTGTGTCTGCAGTAACCAAACTCGTGGGGATTGTGATTGAGAAAATTACACATCTTATTTTCAAATTTATAATTAAATTTTTGAGACTAATATTAGATCTCACACATTCAATACTCTGTTTGAAACTTGAGGGTGAGATTTGCGTGCCTTGGTTTTAGCAGTACTTCCTATATATAAATTTCACTCTCACAAGTCACAACCATGGGAGCTCCATGACAATGCCATTGCTAACGTACAATAAACCTGACACTGTGTACGATCTTTACTGTCTGCTTCTTGAATTTCCATGTGACTCTTTCTGCTGTGTACGTTAAAATGGAAAAACTTTTTGCACAACAATCATAGTTAAAACTCAGAAAACAGATTTCCCTTTTTGTATTCAAGATCTTATTGTTAGGGAGAAGTCTTTTTCCTATATCTTTTGTTGGGATCATGATGTATTTGGTAGTCTTTGCAATAAGATTTGTTTCTTCTTTGTTTCAAAAAAAAAAAAAAAAAAAAAAAAAAAAAAAAAAAAACTCAGAAAGCATAGCAATAAAGAAAGAGAAACCATAAAATTACAATTCTTACACGACTATTCTACAACTTCAAGATATATGCATGAATCTCACCTAATATTTATTAATTGTGAGATAATTATGCAATATGAATTGTGTATGAATCACTTCCAGTAAAATATTGATGCAAATGGCCTTCAGATTTAACTGACAACCTTAAGACGACAGATCTGAAGGTTTTAACTAACTCCAACTCTCCAAGGATATAATCCTTCAATTTACACCTGCCGACTAACGGGTTTCTAGTGTAACAACAAAGAAAATATCAGCCGACGGCTGCCACTGACTTTAGTTTGCATTGTGTTGTATAACACCTCTCCTTTTGTTTTGTTAAGGATAGGTGCAGATTTGGGATATCGTAATATTGATTAAGGTTGGTTGGTAATATACCCATTTTCACCCAATTGAGCCCGGGTAAGTAGTCCATCAGAATCAGACATCTGAGTCTTGAAAGTCGAACTGTGACTATTCTACTTGGGTGTTACCATAGTAGTACCTACTCGTTAAAAATTGCTTAGAAAAGGCTTCGACAGAGAAGAACCACATGTACTCTTTCAAGACTAATTAAATTATAGTTTGACTCAGTCATATCATGATATCAATAGAATTCAATGTGACTAACACTAAACAATAGTGAGTGATTCCTATGGTGAGATACATAACCACCGCTGCTGGTAGTTACTCCTTGCCTCAACAGTCCCAACCCCTATATTTTCAGTGACACCTCAGGTGGCCCCATACTAGACCATTGTACAGGCGTCACACCTTACCACTCTGCAATGGTAGGTGGCGTTTAATTCATTTGGGACCGTGCAGCACCTCTGGATGACAATTGGCAGGGGACGTGCCAAAACGTCATGTCCATTTCACATGCTGTCTAACTGCAGCATAACTTCTGTCAAAGCCCATCTAGATAAAGGGCACCCCATGAACATAAAGAAGGACAAACTCCCAAAAGGTAAGCATTTATGCTCTTCACTCTTAATACTCAAAAGAGCACTTTACTTTCCCTTAAAAAAAGAAAAAAGATAAAAAAAAAAGAAAAAAAAAAGTAGTTACTTAGGTATGGAAGTATCCACTGCCATACCTACTTTCTTTTGTGAGAAATGATACATTCACAATCATTCTCATTCAACTCTCACACAATCCTTTTATATTGTGTAAGTCCCATGCATGTAGGTCCCACATGTGAGACCCACACAATATGAAAGAAGGGTTATGTAAGAGTTGGGTAGAGGTTGTAGGTGAAACATTTCTCCTCTTTTGCAGACCCTCTTGACTTGAACTTGGCCGTGTTATTTATGGCATCATCATTTGGTATGGCATTTTCAGTACAAGCTAATGCACGTGAGAATCACATGTAGAATAAATTTCTTCCAACTTAATTTGGGGGAAAATTTTGTCCACGATACAATTATACAATGGGCAAAAACTATAGAAAAATAATCTCCTCTAGGCTCCGGGGTTCTTTTGCATTTTTTTTTTTTTTTGATGAATAAGGGAATCCCAAGTATTTGGCTTTTGGAGGGATAAGCTTGAGGCCAGGGATGGAGGTGATTTCTGCTTGGGTAGTTGGTTTGGTGTTCTTGCTAAAGAGAATGGCAGACATGTCAAAATTCACCTTTTGGCTAGACTAGAGAGAATACTTGTTGAGGCATGAGAGGATAGAAGAGGCTTTTGCAAATACCACAAGGTCATCTGCAAAGAGCAAGTGGGAAATGGATGGGCTCTGCCTAGAGACTTTGAAGTACCAACCACTTGCAAAATTGTTTACCTTTGAGAAAGCTTATTGCATGAACTTTATTTAATAAAATATGCATGGAGTAAATGTGAGATTTTATTTAAGTTATATAATTAATATTAAGAAAGTTAAGGGTTGCATGGTGTAGCATATACACCCATGCTTCCAGCCATTCCAAATGAAGTGAGAAGAAGAAACAAGAAATGAATGTAGGTCCACCAACTTCCAACATAAACTGTATTTAACGATTAAAGCTCAATCCACCTGGACAGTCCATCCCATCTTGTCATCAATACGCCCAGTCTGAATTCCTGTTAGCGTTGCATAAAGTTTCTGGGCCACTGATTCCACTCCAGTTTTATATTCAACCCTACATTGATATAATCAGCTATCATTAACAGTCCCAAGAAGAAGTGAGCTCGTAAACAGGATCACCATTTTAATCTATGATTTCACTGAGAGAACATGCATAGACATGGATGTACCTTTTACCCTGATAAGTTATACTACCAACGGCATTGACGACCACCGCAGTTCCTGTGCAGAAAACTTCATCGGCATCCATCAAGTCCTCAACTGGAATAACACGTTCCTCCACCTGATCAGAGGGGATACCAAATTGTTAGTGCCAAACAATTTTCAAAATTGGTAGCAGATTTTTGTAAGTTTTGTGCTTGGCATTGACATTCATATGCTAGATCATAACAATTGTGGCCCAACTAGTTATACACAAGGATTTTTTGTTGGCTTAATGATAACAACCCTTCTAAAGTAGGATGCACTTTCTATATTAGAGTGAGTAAATCAAGAGATAAATTGTTACGAATAAATCATGAGGTTAAATCAATCAATTATATTAGATTGAAATTCAAAATACAAATCAATTATATTAGATTGAAATTCTCTTTGTTGGTCACTTTCCTTACACAAAAAGAGTAGTACAAGATGGTTTTTAAGCTTTTGGATTCAAATTCGGCAAATTGGCACACTTCATCAAGATGTTATGCACATGATCATCTCTTTTAGCTAGTTTTTAATTAAGTGAATGCGGCATACTATTGAAAAGTTACAAACGGAATGCGAATTTCGATCATAATAATGTACTGATTGCCTTACTATAGACGAAAAATTATCACCTGGTAACCAAAATCAAGGGCAACTTCGATGATGCTTTTTCGTGTAACTCCTGGCAAAATAGTTCCTAGCGTAGCTGGAGTTGAAATAACATTACCCTACAACAGAGAGATGATGTGAATCGAAAAGTTTCAGACAGAAGTAAGATGTTATGGATGTTGCAAGAGAAAAGTTTTGAGTAACTAAATACTGAACTCTGTTCTACAAGACAACTGGGTTCATCCCGTCATAATGCAAAAAAGGACAACCATTTTATACTTCATTTTTCTCACTACTATATGGACGACATTATGATATGCCATTTTAGTTTGTTGATGGAAAGTTTCTTAGCTGGATATAATCATGTCAAGAAGTGAAACTGTCTACTTAAATATTCTATATAAATTGTGGTGCCATTACGAGTAGCATCTAATCCATGCCTTAGTGGTATTCAATCTACATAGAGTGATATTTACTAAGATGAAAATCCAACTTGGAATATGTACCATTTACATAATGCTTAAATTCTTCCTATGTAAGCAATAAAAAACTCCTCAATATTTATTTTCTGAAGCTAAAGGATAGTGTTATTGATTCTCACATGAAATTAATTTGGATAATTAATTAGTGATACAACAGCCAGAATACAATACCTTCACAATGAAAATGTTACATGAAGAAAGCTCCTCAATGTTTTTTCCAGTCTTCGCATCTAGGAATAAGACATCAGAGAATCCTTTGGTCTTTGCTTGGGTAACTGCTTGCAAAACCTATGAAGAAAACCACAATTGAATTGTTTTATAATATCAGATAGTATGAAACAAGTTCAGACAAGCACAAAAGAAGAAGAAAAAAAGGCCTATGGACAGAGGCGGAACCTAAAGGGACGGGGGTAGTGGCCCCCAACCTAAAGCCTAAAGGGTGGTTCCACCCCTGGTTACAGATGTCACATGATAACTTTGGCAAAATTGCAGTTGCTTTATTTTATGCAAAAGATGATAAGCTTAGAGATGAATCTGAGCAAAAAAACAAAAAAAGAAGATAAATGCTAATTTCTTATGCTTCTAAAGTTTTGCTCACCGTGTTTCATGGTGTTTCCAAAAGCATATTAAGAAAGAATGACTTCTATCCTTTTTTTCTTTGGTAGTTGAAATAATATACAGCATTTGTAAGCCACTTTGTCCACTTTACTAGAATGATTTGAAATGATATAAATTTAAGCTTTTCCAATCATACTTAATTCCCATTTGTCCCTAATTCCAACATGAACATGTGGTATACAGCTTGCCAGTACAGTCTCTCAAGGAGAGAAAAAAAAAGAAAAAAGGAAAAAGAAAGACTTGCACAACAAATTATGATTGATCTTTTGCACAACAAGTAGGTCCTAATACTTGTGATTGAATAACAAGCTTTTTCCGCCATCAAAGAACAAACCGTTCAACAAAAAGTCTATGCACCCATTAAAAACTTTTCTTTTCATTAAATAAGTCAAGAAATAGGAATACAAAGATATTAAGTACGTGCCTATGCATACTTCAAGAAATAACATAATGCATTGTTGATTCTTTTTTGGTAGCAAAGCAACTACAAGAAAGTTATGCTTACCGGTGCGTAGTTGGTGATTGTCTTGACACCTCCAGGTCCACCAGGGATAGCTCGACAAAGCTTTTCCTCAACAATCACATTCATAGCTGTATCACCCTATTATATAGACAAAAGTATGCGTTGAAGAAAATTATAACTACATATGTATTGAGGAAAATGAAATCAAGTGAAGAACTTTGAATGTGTATGTTAATTATGATAACTCTAAGCATTCCTGTGGTCTCCTTTATACTAGGGATGTCAATGGGGGCATTTGAGAACCCTTTTAAGGGACCCTTTTTGGGGTCAACCAATTTTGACCCTTTTTTGCTTTTTTCTAAAACCTACTTCCTAGCGCTTCAGAGAGCACGGGAAAGATCAGTGTATAAGAAACGGACATGGCAGCTCCACATGTGGGTCTCTTTTGACGTGTCAAGATCAAAGTGTTGTTCATCTGTACAAATTTTCGTATAATATCTAATTTCAAAAGTCGTGCTCATTTCTAAGTGGCTTAGCAAACGCCTCTCCATTTTCCTTTTTGAGTAAAAAAGTAAAAAGGAAGGTAAAAAAGGGTTGTCAAATGCCCCCATTGTATTTTTAGGAAGCAAGGACTTGTTATGTATATCAGCATACAATAACATCATGAGTTCCCCATGAATACGGCTTTGAAGATTAAGAATAAACAAATAAATGCACTTTCAATAGCACAGCCAATTTCTTCGCATGACTTTATTCTCCAATGCAACTAACAGAGCTATTGCAATGACAATTTTTCTGTCACCGTTCCTGGGTTCAAATTTCCTCAGATAGCACAACCTACCTTAAAATAGTTGCCAACCGGAAAAGTGTATATTAGGAATGTGTATTCTGGTGCCGGCACAACACCCATAGCAGATCCACTTCCCATGAGCAAAGGCCTCACATACAATGACCCTTTCCCTGGAGGCGGCACCTATATATGTCCAAATTTGAAATATATACATTTAAGCATTAAGAAAAGCATATTAAATAGTTGGAGAGATATGCAGTAGTTGGGATGAATACCCAACGCTTGTTGGCAAGGACCGTTTGCTTTACAGCATCAACAAATTGCTCGGTAGATGGTGATGGCATGCACATTCTCTCTGCCCCCATCTTCATGCGCATAGCATTCTGTTCAGGCCGGAAGAGCGTGATACGATTGTCTTCTCTCCTGTATGCCTTAAGACCTTCCAAAATTCCCTAAAGACAATCACGAATTGCATTTGTGATCAGTTGAAGTCGGTCATATCTATGCTTCTCATTAATTGTTGCTTGCCGCTCACCTGTCCATTGTTTAAGATTGCGGCAGATGGGCTCAGCTCAATGTTCCCAAAGCGAGTGAGATTTCCTTGTAAAAAGTTTTCTCCTTTAGAGCATTTTATCACAAACATGTAATCCGTTGGAATTGGATTAAATCCAAGTTCATCCCAGTTGATATCAGCATATTTTTCACTGTATTTAAATGCAAAAAAAAAAAAAAAAAAGAAAAAGAAAAAAGAAAGAAAACAAGTTGAAAATTGAAATAAAGACAAAAGTATGTATGGTTGCTAAGAAGGCAAAAAAAAAAAAAAAAAAAAAAAAAATGGTAATGTGAAATAGTCAGGATGTCCTAAAGGAAGAACAGTTCAGCTTCAAAGTGCTACAGAAAGTGCGTACACCATATAAATACAAATATACAGCTTTAAGGTAGTTGATAGTTAATACTTTCTGACATCCAAGAGGAAACTGTACTAGTACTACCCAAAAGAATGAGGTACTAATTGGTTAGCACTTTGGAAATAACTATCTTCCTTTAGAAAGCAATTGATTCCAAGCAAATATAGGCATTCAAAAGCATGAATGTTTAGTACGCTCAAAGTCCTAGATTTCATTAAGAGTCCGCATGAATTTAGCTAAAAGGCATCATCCATTCCCGTTACCTGTTCATAGTCTCACAAGTTGTTTGCTCTGAGGGTGACGCCATGAAAGCCAACAGGGCCTTAGTTCCAACCAGGGAAATAGTGGACTATTTCAACGAAGCGTTTCATGTCTGGGATATGCATACGAGTAAAAATAAAATTGTAACTTAAGGGACCTTATTTGGGTATAAAAAAAATATCAGAAAATATATAGCAGATCAGTCAATGGATTAAGCAAATGGGCACAAAAACGAGTTAAACCCAAGATTTTTTTTTTTTTATAAATTGCAATTATTATAAAAAAAATGTAAAGGGACGCAACTCTTATACACGGGAAGTATACAAGAGAACCCTGATAAGGATGATGTGAAATACCCATTAAATTACAAATTAAAAATTAAAAATTACAACTTACAACTTACAAGGTCATTGATAACTGTTGACGGTTAGCACCAGCACCAGCCTGTAATGAACTTCCTTGTTTTTGGTAATTTTGTATGTATATTGGTGATGGAAAGATTAGAAATGGATAGGAAATAGAATGAAATTGTATTTATGTATTGATAAGGTACCTGATTCGAGTTCAGCAAAACTCCTTATCTGGGGAGATTTGACTTTCGATCCCTTCCCATGGCTCCAAGATTACACAATTCTGAGAAAACGCTTGGTCAACTCGATAACTCTTCTTTCCTATACATTGGCCTTTTATATCTCTCCTTACTACTAACTACTTAACAAACTAAGCCCAAATCAATACTTCACAACCCACATTTACAAAGTTTCTATTACCCAAAGCCCAACTACAATCAATTATACAAATATTATATCCCTTACACTGACAGCACCCTCTCTTCTGCAAGCTGTTGCCGCCCAACTGCCACCCCCACCTTCCTCCTCTCTCATGACTCTCTTTCTTCTACTGACCTCTCTCTTCCTTCAATCTCTCCCTCTCCCTTTGGCCTCTCCTTCTTCCTTTCTCACCGCCCCTCTCACCCAATCTCTCTCTCTCTACCAGGTTTCTTTACCGACTCCAACTGCCAGTTCCCTGACTGAAAGAATGGGTGAGAAGGGGCGTGCCCCGATTATCCTAATAGGAATTTAACCATCTAATTTATTTTTGTAACACTTTTTTAAATAAGTTATACGTACTCAACAAGTTAAATATTTAATTAAAAATAAATAAATAAATAAAAAATAACACAAAATATTAAAAACTTTGAATTTTATAAATATAAAATTATCACTTATTTAAAAAATTTATGTTAATTCAAAAATTAAATTTATATTTTAACCATCTAATTTATACTCAGCTAAGTTCGATTATCCTAATAGGAATTTAACCATCTAATTTATTTTTGTTACACTTTTTTTAAATAAGTTATACGTACTCAACAAGTTAAATATTTAATTAAAAATAAATAAATAAAAAATAACACAAAATATTAAAAACTTTGAATTTTATAAATATAAAATTATCACTTATTTAAAAAATTTATGTTAATTCAAAAATTAACTTTATATTTTAACGATCGAGAAAATGAGGCAAGATTCTCAATCTGTTTATATGTCACGTGAACTGAGATAGTCCCAAAATTTTTAAAATTTCTCTTTTCTATGAGATAGAATTAATTATTATCTTTCTAAAGATAGTATATTTTTATTTTATTTTATTTTTTTTAAAGTGTTTTAACCTGACATAAAACTAAAAACAATTTTAAATATTTTTATGTTTTTTTTTTTTTTTTTCCTAGAGAATTTCTTAAGCATATGGTTTGTGTCAAGATTAAGTCGTATGAGTGTTGAGCTATTTCTGTGTACCATTGTGTACTGTATCGGTGTTCAAAATAAAGGATTTCTTTTATTTTGCAAGTCCTCTGTTTCAAATATTAATCAGTTAATAGAGTTAAACAAACCATTTTTCTTTTGAGTTTAGAAATTGAATTAAATTTGATAAGATTATGTGATCGAGAAATACCAGTAGATCAAGTACACTAAGGAAGGATGACGTTATCGTTCAAAAATTTTAAAACAAATTGAGTCTGTAATGTAAAATAAGAAAAAAAAAATCGATTTATTTTTCGTTAGCTTTAATTTCTTTTTCTTTCTAAAGAAAACCTGGACAATGGACATTTTATTTAGGATCAGTTTGGGTTTGTGATTTCAAAACGTACGATTTGAAAATATGATTTTTAAAAACATAGTTTAACCTTTAAAATTTGTGCGTTTTCAAAAAAGTATCCATTGCCTGCAATTTGAAATCGCACATTTTATAGGTTTATAAATCGCAATTTCTTTTAAAAACGCAATTCCAAACGATCTAGTTTATGTGATTTGGTTTAAAATCACACTTTTTGTCTATGAAATCGGAATGCCAAATTGTTGAAGATTATGTCACAATCAAAATATGCGCAGCGGAATATTGATTCTAGATTTTTTTTTTTTTTTTTTTTTTTTTTTTTTTTTTTTTTTTTTTTTAAGATAAACAAGGCTAGATTAATTAAACTAACACGTTCAGGATACTTATAATCGAAATCGGCCTCTCCTAGGCTCTTAGGACCAGTTGATTTGCTCCATGTTGAATGGTGAGAACTTGTTTTTCGTGTTCTTAATTCAACCTCCATCTTCTTTTTGATGACTGAGTATGACCGTGAGTGTGGACTCATAACTTAAAGTAGTAAATTAGTAAATAATACTCACTACCAAAAAATTGTGAATATTAACCTAAGGTTAGTAACGTGGCCCCCAATAATACAAAGCCGAGGTTAGTATCCCTTAGGTTGCTAAAATGTGTATTGTAACATGAAAATATGACATCGCGTTACTGTCCAGTAACACGACAAATGTCTTAGGTTACTGAGATCGAGTTACGTGAAACTGCATGTTATTGAGTTGTTGTAACATGCAAAAAACAGGTTACTGAAGTGTTGTAATGCAGAATTAACTTTCAGGTTACTAATTAAAATTATTGCAACGTGAATATTTCTAGGTTAGTGAATGTTGTAGTGCAGAATTAATTATCATGTTATTGTAATTTATAACTTGAAGATTGTTAGGTTAGTGTATGTTGTAACGCAGAACTCATCTTCACGTGACTGTGGTTCGTAATGTAAATATTATTAGGTTAGTGAATGTTGAAACGCACAACTAATTTTCAGGTTATTGTATTTTTAGGTTAAATAGAAAAAAAAAATTACAAATTTTTGCTCTCCCAAATTTTTTTTTAGCGGTTGACCATTTATATCCATCATTTTAAAATCACAACAAATTGTACGTTTCCATCCATCCATTCGTTAACAATCCCAACATTTTACATTTAATTTTAAAGAACAAGCACAACAATATACGTACATTGAGAATAAATCGTCAAAAATTACAACCGTTGAAAATAATATAACCAATGTTTGTGTTTTCATGTGTTTTCATATATATATGAACAATTATACATAAAGAATACACACAATACACAATGATAAAACAACTACTAATAGATGCGCATGAGTTGAATTTCTCAACGCCAATACAAGAACAGCTACATACTAACGAATGTACAACAACATGCTCCATATTACCTAATACATATAAATGATAAAACAAACAAACTCAGCAAATAAAAATACAATAATATCATATTAAAACTAACACTTAAGAAGTAACACATGGAATATAAAGAAACGTCATCAATATTAAAAAAATAAGGATAAAATAGAAAAGTAATTAATTATTATTTGAACCGCTACAAGCAGACGATCTTACATTCAAACGAGGTGTGGAATATCTGTCAAGTGCTAGGGTAACCTACGAAATACACAACGCACCCCTCACAGAGAGGGGAGAATATGAAGAAACCAAATGTCTTGATCCATCACATGTTAAGGTCTCTTGGAATCTTAAGACCTAGTCATGTTGGAAGCTGAATCAAGGAATCCCATTATGAAGAAAGCATTCCTAATTTCCCATCAAACATCTCTTGTAGGAGTGCATCACTGGCAGACATGGTTCCAGAGGCAGAGTACTGCTTTTGGAGATACATCTACAGCAGGTAATTTCTCGTGTTTTTCCACGTTCAAATAGTATGTCTCTTGCTTTTTTTTTTTTTTGCTTACTTGCCCACCATTGTCTCCTTTTGTTTTTGGACAGATTGTACCAGTCAAATTGCTGTGTTCTTATACTAGTGGTTGGTGGGGCCGGCTCACTTTCCCTCTTTCTCGATGTTTATCAGTTCCATTACCTAAGCCTTTCTTTTGCTGTAAAGAAAAAAAAAAAAAGAGCAAGAGAAACATACTGTTTGAACGTGGATAAACACGAGAAATTACCTCTTGTAGATGTGTCTCCAGAAGCAATAGTCTACCTCCGGAACCATGTCTGCTAGTGATGCACTCCAGCAAGGGATGTTTGACGAAAAATTAGGAATGCTTTCTTCATAATGGGATTCCTTGACTCAGCTTCCAGCATGACTAGGTCTTGAAGATTCCAAGAGACCTTAACATGTGATGGATCAAGACATTTGATTTCTTCATGTTCTCCCCTCTCCGTGAGGGGTTCTTGTGGATCAAGACAATTTGTGGAGGTTTTATCATGTTGTAATTAACCATAATATCAAATTATCAATATAAATATTGGCCTCTAATGAATTAGGTTAAAAAATTTGATTAGGGTATATTGTCAAATAAATTGTAATATTATCTCAATATCAATATATCAATATTAGCTTCTAAAAAATTAAGTTAAAAATTCTTATTAGGGTTTAAATTTTGACATATAAATTTTAATATTATTCTAATATCCACATTATATTATCTCGATATCCACAATAATTTGTATCAATAGATTAAATGAATATAACTATTTTTTCAGAATATTAAATATCCAATATCAACAATATTAACAATATCCAATATCCATTATCAAATATCCAATGTCAACAATATTAACAATAACAACAATATCCAATATTCAATAATATCAACAATATCCAATATCAACAATATTAACAATATCCAATATCCATTATCAAATATTTAATATTAACAAAATCAACAATATGAACAATATTTAATACGTGTTACCTGCAGAGGGAGAGACTGAGCAGAGAGACTGAGAGGGAGTGTGAGAGACGACCGTTACTGAGGGAGAGGGAGAGCAGAGAGAGGGAGACCAGGGAGAGAGCCGGGGGAGATGAGGGAGAGCAGAGAGAGGGAGACCAGTGAGAGGGGGAGATGGAATTTGTTCCCAAATTCCGTGTGGAAGTAGCCTGCGCGGCACAGGTCTCAAAATGTTTACGCTACTGTCTAGTAACCCATAAAATGTTCACGTTACAAAGGAATTACAAAGTAAATTTTACACATTATATATTTTAGTATTGCGTCAAATAATTATTACGTTACTGTAATCACTTACGTGTAAAATTCTACAGGTTAGTATTTCCATGTTTTTTTGTAGTGACTTGACTATGGCCTGATAGGGCTATAAATGAACCAGTTCGTCCGACTACCCACTCGATACCCGATCGGTTATGCCCGACCCGAATTCGAGCTCAACACTGTACAAACTCGCTCATTACTGTAGGAACTCGCTTAATTAGTAAGTGATACATATCCGACTTGCTTGACGAAACTCGATGGGGGCTCGCGAGCTTGACTCGACCAGCTCATTTAGGCCTTGTGAGCTCGACCTTTATAACTCTCGACCCGATCCAAACCACTCGCCCGACTCATCGTTAGCTCGATCATATATATATGTGCATATATAATGAGTTATATAAATATATAACTTATAAGTATGTATATTTATATGTGTTAGTTAATATTAATATCAATATTATCATACTTCATTCATATTTAAGAATGGATTTAATATCATAATGTCACACAAGTATATAACATTGTACAAAATATAATATATAGTTCTTTGATGTATGCATGAAGGTATGCAAGTGCAAAAATGATATTGTGAACTATTAACAAATATATATATATATATTAAGGTACTAACTGTTTTTTTTTTTTGAGAAAAATCTGGATATCATTAATCAATGAATAGAAACTTGCTCAACAAGTACAATATTTTGGATAAAAGAAGGGCATTCCTCCACCCAAATATGATCTAACGACTGGTTCAGAGCTAACTTTGCCAAAATATGAGCTGCTTTGTTGGTTGCTCTACCTACATGCCTTAATGCAGAAAATTGAAGACTATGAATCCGGTATCAGGTGTCCTTGATCAACTAGCCATAACTACTCCAGCATGGGGTATCCTTGCACCTTCAAACACCAACCTCTGAAAACCCATCACACAACACAAGTTTATTGCACTCCATACTGCCACTACCTCCGCCACTATTGGATCAGTAACATAAGGGACGACCTTAGCCATGGTAGCCAAAACTTCTCCCTCTTCATCTCGCACAACCACCCCCACTCCCATGTTCTTTGTTGAGGTGTTCAACGTAGCATCCCAGTTCAACTTCAGTAGACCCTCCGAATGCTTTGTCAACTGGAGTCCACTCGGCTCCTAAATATGAACCTGTAGATCTGACTGAAAATTTGCCTGATGGAAATTGGCCATGGCCTCTCGTGCTATGATCACCAATTGATTTGGTGGGGGTAAACCCCCTTCCAAAAACATAGGAATTGCGGTGAAGCCAAATTAGTCTTGCCACTGTTAAGGCTTCTTCAAGCTCCTCATCATCGAGCCTCTCCCTTAGCTGTGTTCAAAAAAGCTAATGCCATCTTATTAAGTTAACTATAGCCTATAGGTTACTTTGATAATATATATATATAGGTTACTTTGATAATATATATATATATATATATATATATATATATATATATATATATATATATATATATATATATATATATATATATATATATATATATATATATATATATATATATATATATAGGTTACTTAATATTTGTATGTATATTATATATATGAATAATTACTAACAAAAATTTATTCAATGAAAAAATATTTATTGCTTTAATTACACTTAATATTTGTTAATTAAGGCTCTTAATTATGTTAAATAAATAATTAGAGAATGCATTCATATCATCTGATTCTCTTAAAAACTTATTTCATAGCATTAAAAACTAATTCTCCAATTTCCAACGTTTCATTCTTGAAACAAGGCTTAAAAAAAAAATGAATTGCTGAAAAAATATTTAGTGCTTTAATTACACTCAATATTTGTTAATTAAGGCCCCTAATTACGATAAATAAGTAATAGGGAATGCATTCATATCATCTGATTCTCTTAAAAACTTAATTCATAGCATTAAAAATTGATTTTCCAAGTTCCAAACAAGGCTTAAAAAAATGAATTGCATTAAATAAGGTAATCAAACAATATTAAAGTCATTCTTGAACATTGGATTAAATGTTAAGAAGATGAAAAAAAAATCATTCATCTCCTTTACATGTTCAAAATGGGGGAATAATGTTTCATTTTTGAAACAAGGCTTAAAAAATCGATAGCATTAAATAAAAGAATCCAACGATATTAAATCCATTATTAAATATTGGATTAAATCCTAAGAAGATGAATGTTCAATTCTTTTTTTCTTTTTTTTTTTTGAATGGAAAAACTACTCTCATTAAACTCTGGTAAAAAAATACACAAATATTGATCCAAAAATAAGGATCTTAGGGACCTGGTTGTTCCCTAAAAACAATGCTACTAACACTCATAGAAGTGTCTTCCAGTCAAAACAAATCTACAAAATTGGAAGAGGCCTTCTTTGCTAAAGAATGGGCTGCCATGTTACAAGTACGGGAGGTAGCTTGGAACTTTGCAGACCTAAAATGTTGCTTCTCCATATAAATGCTCTCAATGAAATGGCCTACTTTAGAAAAACTTGAAGAATGAGTCGTTATCTCCTTGACCACTTGGGCCGCATCCCTTTAAAAAATTACATCCCAAAAGCCCACTTCTTTACTGAATTGTACAGCCTGTAGTGCTGCCACAAACTCCGCTGTTTTTGGGTTCATCCGGGCATGTATCGTGATGCACCTCGCACCCATACATAGACCTTTGCTATCTCTAGCTATGATACCCAGACCAACCCAATCCTTTACCACATTTATAGACGCATCCCAATTCACTTTTATGACTCCATCAGAAGGAGGAGACCAACTACTCTGTCTGCTGCTATTCTCCTCATTACTCTCCCCCTTCAAAGACATTTCATGATCTATCATATTAAACCTTTTGAAGGCCAGCCATGCCTTCATAGCTTCACTATAAACGACATCAGGGTGTTCAAAACGTTGTTCAAAGATCCATGCATTCCTACGAAGCCAAATACGCCTAGCCGTGGTTGCCATTAACTCCACTTCATCCTTTGTACAACGTTCCATGCAATAAGCAAAGAGACCTTGAAAATCAGCTCCTGGAAAACAAAATTTTGGAAACAGGATGATGAACACCCCCAGACATCTTTGGCTGCTGGACATAGCCATAAGGTATGGATAGCATCCTCTTCTTCAACTTCACAACAAGGGCATATTTTAATCTCTAGGGCCTTTCTCCAAAACATATTACGTCTAGCAGGGAGGACTTCGTTACAAGCTTTCTAAATAAACATTTTAACATTTTAACCATGGTCTTCAAAATATTTTTATCCTTACCTGGAATTGAGCATTGTCCCTCTTTTGATTCTTCCACATCCACTCCCAAATGATAAGCACTATGCACCAAAAATTCACCATTCACAGTTCCTCTCCATATCAATTTGTCCTTTGGCAGTAATGGGTTTAAGGAATACCTGAGATCACTTTAGCTTCCTCCTCCTCAAATTCTGCCTAAATGAGTCCCTCGTTCCACTTCCTCAGATCATGGTCTATTAAGTCAGCCACCAAACAGTCCACAGTCAAGCTTCGTGGAGTAGACTGAACAGAATATGAGGAAGGGGTTGGTAACCACTTTTCACCCCAAATCTTTATCGATTGACCATCCCCTACCCTCCATTGTAGCCCTTCAACTAATAGCTCTTGAGCATTAAAAATACTCCTCCACCCGTATGAAGGTTTGGACCCGGGCTTTGCTTCAAGAAAGGAAGTTTGAGGAAAATACTTAGCCTTTAGAATCTTGCCTGCCATCGAGTCCGGGTCTTGCATTAATCTCTAGCCCTGCTTTGCTAATAAGGCTGTTGAAAATAACAAGATCCTGAAAACCTAGCCCCTCTTTAGTTTTAGATTGACCCATTTTTGACCAACTCATCCAGTGTATCTTTGAGTTTTTCAACATATGGCTCCACCAAAATTGTTGCATCATCTGATTCAGTTTCTTGCATAAAGCTATGGGCAGTTGAAAAACCCCTATACTGTAAGTGGGAATGGCTTACACCACAGCCTTCAATAAGACCTCCTTCCCTGCTTGTGATAGAAAGGAACACTTCCAATTTTCTAGCCGTTTTGATACTTTTTCAGTAAAGTCTTTAAAAGTTAGTTTCCTAGATTTGCCAACTAATGTAGGTAGCCCCAAATAAGTATCTATTCGGTGTGCTTCTAATAAACCCGAAAGTTCTAGAATTTCTGATCTTCTCCTTTGGCTAGTATTCCGACTAAAAAAGATAGAGGTCTTGGACATATTTAGCTTCTGCCCCGACCCTTTCTCATAAATTCCCAAAATGCGTAGCAGTCTTCTCCATTCCACCGCATTTGACTCGCAAAAAAGAACACTATCATTCACGAAGAAAAGGTGACTTAACCTAGGGCCCCTTAAAGAGGTAGAGACCTCGGTTATGACCCTCTTTCCCTCAGCCTTGAAAAGAAGAGCACTTAGAACCTCAGCACAAATGAGAAAAAGATAAGGGGAGATAGGATCCCCCTTGTCTTATCCCCCTTGTTGGTTTTATACTCCCAACAGGACTTCCATTTACTAGTACTGAATTAGAGACTGTCCGTATACAAGGCATCACCTAGCTCACCCATTTCCTTGCAAAACCCATCTTTAGCATAGCTGCCTCCAAGAAAGGCTACTCCACACGGTCATATGCCTTACTCATATCGAGTTTAAGGCCCATATAACCCTTCTTGCTCCACATACTTGTCTGCATGGTGTGCATGGTCTCGTAGGCAGCAATGACGTTATTAGTAATTAACCTTTCCGGATGAAAGCGCTCTGAGTGGGAGATCTAATTGCTGGGAGGACCGTTTTCAATCTTTTAGCCAACACTTTAGAAAGCAATTTGAAAATAACATTACATAGGCTAATTGGCCGGAACTCAGAAACACTACCAGGGTTGGACATTTTTGGGATTAAAGCAATGTGGGTGGAATTAATTCTAGGATCCAGCATTCCAGAATTGAAAAAATGGATAATAGCTGCACATACCTCTTTGTGGATCAATCCCCAATTTTGTTGGTAGAAACAAGTACTAAAACTGTTCGAGCCTGGAGCCTTTAAGGGGGACATTTGTTGTAGAGCCCTGGAAATCTCCTCCACTGTTACTTCTGCTAGCAAAGACTCATTCATTTATTCTGAAACTTTGTGGTCCATGGCCTGGATACATTGGTCCACTTCTAGTTGTGACTCCCCTGTGAATAGCTCTTGGAAATACTTGAAAAAGCTTCCTCTATCTCCACCTTTGTTTTGCATAGTTGCCCAGACTTGTCTTTAATCACTGATATCCTGCTTCTACGATTTTTCTGTGTGGCTGCAGCATGGAAGAATTTCGAATTATGGACCCCATTTTTTAGCCAATTCTCCTTCGCCCTTTGTTGCCACTTAAGAGCTTCCTGTGCTAATAACTCATTCAGTTCCTCCATTATTTCCATTTCTACTCCCGTTCGATCCCCATTTTCCTGTAGCTGGATATCCCTAAGCTGCTGTTCTTTACTATTGATTTGTGCCTTCACTGGACACGAATTCTGCCTTACCCACTTCTTCAAAGATTTTTTACACCCTAGCAACTTATTCTGAACATTATCCCAAGACTAGAGGACTTCTGTTTTACCCTCCATACTTGCTTAATAATGTTCTGCGGGTCCTTCTGCTTATCCCAGGAAGCCTCGTATCTAAACATCCGGCTTTTAGTCCATTGGATAGCCATAGAGTTCGAAAAGGACACCAATAGTGGATTGTGGTCTAATATATGCCGAGGTAACACCTGAACTTCAACCACATCAAAGAGACCGATCCAACTATCGTTTGCCACTACACGGTCCAGCCTCTCTCTAGTAAAATCAGATCTACCATATCTGCCATTGCACCATGTAAATCTAGGCCCCTCAAACCCCAAGTCCAGGAGTTGACAGTCTTCTAGCACCTTCTTGAACTCTTGCATTTGTCGGGGCGGTCTGTATGAAGAGCTAGATTTTTCCTCTATGTTGGTAATTTCGTTAAAATCTCCAACACATAACCACGGGGCTGGATTAATTTTGGATATAGCCCAAGACTCTGATCTTCTAGCAGTTTCCGGATTTCCATAGAAACCCATGAATTTCCACGATTTGCCGGTTTTCACATCGAGTACAGTGGCATTAATGTGTCTCCGACTAAAATTTTGCACCTCGACATTAGTCTCCAAATTCCATAACAAAGAAAGACCAGCACTCCGGCCAATACTATCTACTACAAAATTTGCTTCAAAACCCAATTTCACTCTCAAAGATTCCAAAGTCTTGCGTACCTGTTTGGTTTCCATAAGGAAAACCAAAGTGGGCTTCTTAGTCCGCACCAACAAGGCAAAGAAAGGAGACGAATTAAAACTTGATTATGGTCACATTCCATTCTCGAAACAAAGCTTAAAAAATCGATAGCATTAAATAAAAGAATCAAACGATATTACATCAATTCTTAAATATTGGATTAAATCCTAAGAAGATGGATGTTCAATTCTTGAAATAAGGCAAAAAAAAAGGAAACAAATTAAAAATTGATTAGGGTCACATTCAATTCTTGAAACAAGACAGAGAAATAGGACTTTTTTCATTATTGAAACAAGGCTTAAAAAATCAATAGCATTAAATAAAAGAATCAAACGGTATTAAATCCATTCTTAAATATTGGATTAAATCATACGAAAATGAATGTTCAATTCTTGAAACAAGGCAAAGAAAGGAAACGAATTAAAAATTGATTAGGGTCACACTCTATTCTTGAAATAAGGCAAAGAAATACGACTTCTTTCATTCTTGAAAAAAGGCTTAAAAAATTGACAGCATTAAACAAAAGAATCAAACGATATTATATCCTTTTTTTTTTTTTTTTTTAACGAAAATTGCTATCATCTTGCATATAAATGGGAAAATATTGACCCAAAAAACAGGATCTAGGGGCCTGAAAGCTCCCTACAAACAATGGTAAAAATACTTGGTGGAATATCTTCCAACCAAACACACTCAGCCTTGTACGAATTGCCTCTTTTGCCAACTCATGAACTACTTTGTTACAAATTCTAGGCACACGAACAAATTGTGTAGCTTGAAAGAAAATAAGTTCCTGCTGAATGTTCTCAATGAAGTGGCTTGCATAGGTGTAGTTGGGTGAACTTTGGTTTAACTCTTGGACCACTTGACTAGCATCACCCTAAAAAATGACATATAAAAACCAGCTTCTTGACAAAATTGGATTGCATAATAAGCTGCCATTGTATCAGCCATTTTAGGAGCCACCTGCAGATTAAGAGGGATGCTTTTAGCCCCCATGAAGCTACCCTTGCAATCAGTCGTGTGCCACTATCCCCAGCCCTATCCAACCATCCTGGGCATTGACTATTGTATCCCAATTCAGCTTAATAAAACCTGAGGGGGGAAGGTGCCATCTATTAGCCACCGTAGTAGGAATGGACTCCCCAGGCTGCACCAGATCATTCACTGCTTGATGGCACCTTATGAACTCCTCCAAAGACTTAGAAGCTTCCGAGAAGACAACATTTGGAGGAGTGAATTTCCCTTCGAAAATGAATCTGTTTCTATGCAGCCAAATGCCTCTGGACACCACTACAAAGAGGCACAACTCCTCCCTGTTGAAACACCCCATGCAATGATCAAAAACCTGCATGAAATGAACTCCTTGGCTAGCACATTTATGGAAAGAAGAGGAGTCTCCACCCCATACATCTCGGGCTGAGGGGCAACTCCAAATCGCATGAAGAGTATTTTCGGCAGCATTCCCACAAATTGAGCAACAAGGATCCTCCGCCACATGCCTTTTGAAAAGATTTTCCCTAGTAGGGAGGGCATTATTGAAAGCCCTCCACAGAAAGGTTTTCACCACTTGGGGCACTTCCAAAGACCATAGGCGCTGCCACACCTCTTTCCCTTTTTCCTGATAAGAGCACTGACCCTCCATATTATCTTGCACCTCCTTTGACAAATGATATGCACTACAGACAGTGAAAACCCCAGTGGAAGTACCCCTCCATATCAAGCAGTCACGAGGAAGCGAGGGACTAAGAGGAATCTGTGGAAAATACTGTAGAAATCAGGTCAACATTCCATCTCTTCAAATTCGGATCTATTAACTCCATCACCTTAGCATTCCTAGAAAGAATCTTTGGGGTTGACTGAACAGAAAAAGTTGTAAGGGTAGTCAACCATCTATCACCCCAAATGTTAACCTGCCTACCATCCCCAACACGCCACCATAAACCCTGTTGAAGCAACTCCTTGGATTTGAAAATATTGCGCCGGGCATAAGATGGCCGATTACCCAACTCAACCTCCATAAAACCTGATTGAGGAAAATATTTAGCCATGAGGATCATTGCAGCAATGGAATTCGGCTCTTTAATAAGTCTCTACCCTTGCTTGGCAAGTAAAGCCTTGTTGAATAACACAAGGTCCCCAAAACCAAGCCCACCAACAGACTTTGCCTTCCCATCTTATATCAACTCAACCAATGAATTTTAGAGGTTTTAGCCATGTGACCCCACCAAAAGTTCTGTATCAAGCTATTAATTTCTTTACAAAGTTCTGCACTGCCTTTAACAACACCCCTTTGCCTACTTGTGACAAGAATTTCACCTTCCAATTGCTGATACGGCTCCACACCCTTTCCTTAATGGATTGGAAAGCTTGAGACCTAGACTTCCCTACAAAAGAGGGGAGCCCTAAGTAGAAGTCAATCCTGTGAGTTTCAGTTAGGCCAAACAATCTAATGATCTCCTGCTTTCTCTACAAACTAGTATTTCTACTGAAAAAATTGAGGTCTTCTGGAGATTGATTTTATGACCTGAACCGGCTTCATAAACTTCTAGGATTTTCATCAACCTTCTCCACTCCATTGAATTTGCTTTGCAGAACAATAGACTGTTGTCGGCAAAGAGTAAGTGACTAAGCCGTGGCCTTCTTGGAGACGTAGGAGCCCCAGTTATAAACCCCTTCCGTTCAATTTGGCTCAACAAGGCACTCAAATTTTCCACACAAAGGAGAAAAAGATAGGGTGAGATGGGGTCACCTTGGCGAATGCCCCTAGTAGGTCAGATCATCCCTATTGGATTCCCATTTACAAGCAGTGAATAAGTCATGGACCTAACACAGGCTATGCCCAAAGTAATCCATTTGGTATGAAAACCCATCCTGACCATGACTGCCTCTAGAAAAGTCCACTTAACTCTATCGTATGCTTTGCTCATGTTGAGCTTCACCCCCATGAAACCAATTTTTCCCCACATCCTTGTCTGCATTGAGTGAAGGGTCTCATATGTAGTAAGAATATTGTCAGTTATCAATCTGCCCGGGATAAAGGCACTTTGCAGAGGGGAGATGAGGTTCGGCAATATCAATTTAAGCCTATTTGCCAGAACCTTAGAAATCACTTTGTAGACCACATTACAGAGACTAATGGGTCTAAACTCAAAAATATGTTCAAGGTTCTTCTTCTTCAGAATAAGGGCTATATGTGTAGTGTTTACTCTTCCATCCAGAACCCCAGTATGGAAGAAATTTAAAATGACAGAAAATACCTCCTGATGAATAGTCACCCAGTTATGTTTGTAGAAGCAAGCCGAGAAGCCATCTGGACCAGGAGCTTTCATGGGAGGCATCTGGTTCAGGGCAGTAGAAATTTCCTCCATAGAGAATTCAGCCACCAATTTGTTATTCATCTCCTGTGAGACCTCTTGTGAGACCTTCTGCGTCAACACTCGAGTACAAGCTTCTACTTCAAGGCTCGAACCTGAGGTGAAAAGATCTTGGTAGTACTTAATGAAAGCCTGCCCGATAGTTTCCTTTTCAGAACACAAGCACCCATACATAGTCATTATTCTTTTGATTTGGTTGCGCCGTTGTCTCTAGTTTGCATAGGCGTGGAAATATTTGGTATTTCGGTCACCTAAGGTCAGCCAGTTTTCCTTGGCCCTTTGACTCTAGAGAAGATGAATGTTCAATTCTTGAAGCAAGAAAAAGAAAGGAAACGAATTAAAAATTGATTAGGGTCACATTCCATTCTTGAAACAAGGCTTAAAAAATTTATAGCATTAAATAAAAGAATCAAACAATATTAAATCCATTCTTAAATATTGAATTAAATCCCAAAGAAGATGAATGTTCAATTCTTGAAACAAGGCAAAGAAAGGAAACGAATTAAAAATTGATTAGGGTCACATTCTATATTTGAAAAAAGGCAAAGAAATATGACTTTTTTTTATTCTTGAAACAAGGCTTAAAAAATCGATTGCATTAAATAAAAGAATCAAATGGGTATTAAATCCATCCTTAAATATTGGATTAAATCCTAAGAAGATGAATGTTCGATTCTTGAAACAAGGCAAAGAAATGAAACAAATTAAAAATTGATTAGGGTCACATTCCATTCTTGAAACAAGGCAAATAAATATGACTTTTTTCATTTTTGAAACAAGGCTTAAATAATTGATAGCATTAAATAAACAAATTAAACGATATTAAATTCATTCTTAAATATTAGATTAAATCCTAAGAAGGTGAATGTTCAATTCTTGAAACAAGGCAAAGAAAGGAAACAAATTAACCGGCCCTAGACTTCACCCCTTAGAAAACAAATTTGAGAGGAGGAAGGAGCTGCTCCTTCCTTCTCTCACTTTCCCTTTCTAGTCCCTGTTCCTACCGTCCCCCTCCCATTTTGGTTTTTTCTTTTGTTTGTAGGTGTTCTCCGACCAAATCAGCAATTTTGGCCTCTCCATTATGCATCCGTCCATCTACCTCCGTGCTGTGTCGTTCATCTCCTCCCTGACTACTGCTGCTATTTGTTGGTAGTGTTTTTGCTTTGAATAAGAGTTTTCTTGTCTTTTGATTTACCTTCATGGGCGATCTATATGAATAAGGTTAGTTAGGTGTAAGGGGTATCTCTCAAAGCTTGGAAAGTTCAGTGTGAGAAGTTATCTCTCACGGCCGGTTTAAATAATTATTTTTAGGATATTTGGCTACCCTTATCTTAGATGTAGTCTCCTCGGAGCAGATCGACTCTTTAACAATTTTTGTATATGGGTTAGCGGAAGATAAAAGACATAGATATCATTTTATTGTAAGAATTTTGTTTATATCTATGATAATGTAACCTCATACCATGTGGCTATAATTTTGCAAAGCTTTATGTTTTGTGATGTAAGAGCTTTATACTTGTAATCTTTTATCAATGAAATACTCAGATATTTCGTTAAAAAAAAAAAAAGAAAAAAAAAAGAAATGAATTAAAAATTGATTAGGGTCACATTCCATTTTTTTTGAACAAAAGATTTGAGTATTTCATTGATAAAAGATCACGAGTATAAAGCTCTTACATCACAAAGCATAAAGTTTTACAAAATCATAGTCACGTGCTATGAGGTTACATAATTATAGATGCAAGCAAATTTCTTACAATAAAGTGTTATCTATGACTTTCATCTTCCGCTAACCCATGTGCAAAAAATATAGTTAAAGAGCAAATCTACTTCGAGTAGACTAGATCTAAGTCAAAGATAGCTAAATATCCTAAAAATTTATTTAAACCGGCTGTGAGAGATAACTCTTCAAACCGAACTATTCAGGCCGTGAGAGATAACCCCTCACGCTTGACTAACTTTCAACTCATAGATTGCCTATGAGGACAAATCTAAAGAAAAGAAAACTCTTATTCAAAGAAAAATCACAACTAGCAAACAGCAACAACGGCCAGGGAGGAGATGAATGGCACAACACAAAGGTAGATGGAAGGTGTATAGTGAAGAGGCCAAAATTGCTGATCTAGTCGGAGAACACCTACAAACAAAATAAAAAACCAGAATAGGAAGGGGAGGGTAGGAGCGGATAGCATAAAGAGAAAAAGAGAGGAGGAGGGAGCATATATGCTCCCTCCTCCTCTCAGATTTGTAGTCACATTCCATTCTTGAAACAAGGCAAAAAAATAGTATTTTTTGTTTTATTCTCTTTTACATTTTATACGTTATTCAAAATGAGGAGAAAAATTAAATGTTAAGAAGATGGAAAATCTCCAAACATTTTCTTCAATTACAAACTATTATCTTTTTAAGTTTACATCCTCTTTCTTTTTCTTTTTTTCCCCCCTCTATTTCTATATTCAAATTTACTAGTTATAAAATAAAAAAAATATTAGTTACCAACAACTCATCAGTTGTATTAATTTTTGTTTTGATTTGATTTCATGAATGAATTAGTTTTTATTAGAGTAAATTGTAATTTTATAAAGATTATGTTTAAAATATGATCTAAACTTATAATTTTATGCATAACGATCATTTTGTTATAGAAGATTAATATCACATAGATTTATGAATTCATTTTAAAATTACACAAATTTAAAATTATATCAATTTATTTAGAACTAATTTGTCTTTTCCTATGCAGGTTGAAAGTGTTAGATAATAATATTATAAAAATTAAAGGGAATTTGTAGAATAATAATATCATTAAACTATGGAAAATGTTAATTTATTTATATTTGATGGTGTAAGGTAAGTTTTTTTATTTTTTATTTTTAATTTTAAGATCAGACCGAACGGTCTAATTCAAAAAAAAAAAAAAAATCAAAACAGATCATCAATTTTATTTTATTTAAAAGATCAAATGGTTAGCTTTGGATCTAACCATTTGATATTTTGATATATATATATATATATATATATATATATTGAAGATAAGTGTTAAACATGTGTTTCTCATGTAGATTCTAGAGACCTACGAACACATCCTAGCCGCTGGATTTATTTGGGAACATCCTAATTGTCTACTTCTTATCATCTGCATTAAATTTAATCAATTAACCTCACTCACTTAAAATTTGATCAAACGACTATGGATAAAAGATCTTATACACATCTCACCATCTTGACCGTTCAATCCTAATAACCCTAAAGACCATTAGAGACATTTGCACTTTCTCTCATATCCTGTTTCATTTCCTACATTACTCTTCATTTTACTTCTTAGTCTTCTCTTATCTTCCGCTCTAGGCGCTCCTCTCTCTATCTCCTATTAACAAAACCTTGTATATGATTCACAGTTTTGGTATCATCGTTTGCCTTCGTGCTAGCAGGTCTCTCTCTCAAAGATTTATGCAATCTACTCCTACTTTTTTTTTTTTTTTTAAATGATCAAGTTTTGTAAAGAGATCACCAAACCACAAACGAAAATAATCGCAGCAAAAAACCAAGAGGCTTCCATAGACTAGCAGCAGGGCAAGGTGAACGACAGGAAGTCACATCCACATAGGCCCAAGGACAAGGTATTTGCTTCTTTGTGATTTTAGCGTATTGGGTGTTCTGATTTTGGGCCAACTTGTGGGATGTGCTGGTCTTTGTGGCCTCATTTGACTAATCTGAACCTGGGTGGATACTTTTTTTTGACTACATTTGAATATGGACAAATGAGATTACATTGTTTTATGTTGTATTTTAGTCATTAATGTAAATTTGATCCTTTTTTTTTTTTTTTTTTTTTTTTTTTTTTTTTTCCATTTATATATATATATATATATATATATGTTAGAATAATACGATACTTGCCATATTTGTGGAAGAATATTTTCGTAATATCATTAGTATATCACGAAAATATTCTTCCACCCAATTATAGTATTATTAGATATTGTTGTATGAATGTATTTACGTTATTTTCCTTATTTCTTTGGCCTCATTCAACTATAAATAGGTCACCTCATTGTGCAAACAATACATCTCAGAAATACAAGTTTATTTCACAATTGTAATCCATTCTCTTTTTCATCATGGTATCAGAGCTACAGCCTATGGCCTGTATGAGCTTTTCCAGAGTTCTTCCGGCAATTTTTCAGGCGCTCTTTCATGTGACAGTAGCCGTTGTTTGAAGTTCTTTTCAGTCTTTTTGCAGTCTAATCTGGAACAATAAGACCAGAAAAAAATTCGCAAGGTATGGGACTTCCCTCCCGTGAAAGAAACTCCGCCGTTCTATACCTCATTCGCCGCCATGTGCCGAGCACATCTTCAAGCCTACTGCCCACGCGCAAAAAAAAAACACCCTCCTTTGGATTTTTTTTTTTTTTTTTTTTTTTTTGTCTATTTTGTTGTAATCTGCTGCTTAATTCATTGGCGAAACTTGGCACAATATGGTTAGGCCCTTCATAGGATTAACGACTAATTTCTGATTCCGACTATCATTGTAAGTTGCGGTTTGGCCCCTCATGGGATTAACGGATATTCTCTATTCTCCGGCCGTCTTCTTTAGCCTTTTAGCACAATGTGGTTTGGCCCTTCACAGGATTGATAGCTAGTTTCTGTTCTCTGACTATTATTGTCAGATGCAGCTTGACCCCTCACGGGATTAACGAATAGTCTCCGTTCTTCGGCTGTCACTTTCAGCCTTTCTCGCCGGCACCATTTTGATCCAACCATTGACTTTGGCTGCATTTAAATCTGACTTCTAATTTTAAACTCAAGATTTCAGAATCTTCCACCTTGAGTTTGAAGGGGATGTTAAAATATGTTTTTGTCTTTCTTATTATGATTTATTTCCTATGTTAATTAGTCTTCTTTCCCACCTTAAATACTCTAGGATTTCTTGGTCACTACTTGTTGCTCTCTATATATAAAGGTCTCTTGTAATATGTTATGAATATATTACTCAATACAATGTAGTCCTTAATATATTTCCGCTCTTCCGCTCTTTTTCTCTTTCACATATATTCTCTATTTCATATATTTATTTTAATATGGTATCACTTCATTCGGCACCATCTTCAGCAGAGCACTCTACAACTTCGATCTGTTTCATCTGAATATCAACTTGCCGATATTTTCACAAAGTCTCATCCTCCTGGTCGGCTACGTGATCTTGTTTCCAAATTCAAGTTGACTTCATCATCTCAAGTTTGAGGGGGGATGTTAGAATAATAAGATACTTGCCATATTTGTGGAAGAATATTTTCGTAATATCATTAGCATATCACGAAAATATTCTCCCATCAATTATGGTATTATTAGATATTGTTGTATGAATGTAATTACGTTATTTTCCTAATTTCTTTGGCCTCATTTAACTGTAAATAGGTCACCTCATTGTACAAACAATACATCTCAGAAATACAAGTTTATTTCACAATTGTATTCCATTCTCTTTTTCTTCAATATATATATATATATATATATATATATATATATATATATATATATATTCTTAATTTGCTTGGAAATGCTCGAAATTACTTATTTGATAATTGATACATTTAGAGTCAAGTTTGTGTTTTTCAATTTTTTTTGATAAAAACTTAAAATCACACCGAATGAGCCCTAATTGGGTCGAGCTGCCAACTTAAGGCTTGAAAGCCTTGGACCAAACATTACAAAAATTTTGAGTGTAGCTTGAGCTCGAGTCAACTTGAGCCATTCGAGTACCCGACTCGACTCGAAATTGCGTTCTTAGGAAGCTTGAGCTCAAGCCTGAGCTAGGGTATGTAACCAATGAGTTGAGTTCGGACAAAGGGTTTCTTAGCCCAGTTCAAGCTCGAGCTTGGCTCGTTTAAAGGCCCAGTAAAACCAGCCAGTCCAGCAGTGCCAAAACTCAACTCTTTTATAGGCCTAGCCCTTTATTTATAGTCTTGAATTTACATTTATGATAGGGTTATGAGATAAGAGAGAGATGTAGCATAGATAAGATTGGAGTCATAGGAGAACTAAAATTCCAATCCTACTATGTCGGGTGCACAAACAATGGTGAGTGAAATAGTCCTATTTGCCATGAACCACACGGCCATGGGGAGATAATTATCTCTCCATGCGTTTAGGGTTAGGGTTAAAACCCTAGCATATTGTTACCAATTTTTCAACATGGGCTTGGGTTTTATCTCTCAGATTTAATGCTCCTTTATCTTTACTTAAGCCTTTTGAAATTAATTTGAAGAGCCCATAGCTCTTAAATGCTTAAGCCCATAGGTTAATTCTTAAGCCCATAGCTCTTTAATTGCTTAAGCACATAGGAATTTAATTCATAAGCCCAATCATCTTTGAATAATGAGCTACTTAGGAATCATATTCCTTTGACCTATGTTTTATCAAATAACACAATCCAAATAAATAAATAAATACATAATTGAGACACATAGCATACGGTCAATTTACATCAGCTCAAAGAGGGGTCTAAAGGAAAAAATACAATTAGTTTTAAATAGGTCTATGACAATATCACATGACCCTATTTAATCATAATTGATTCCACTAAACAAATGTAACTGACTTTAATATGTATTTTCAAATTAATGAATCAATTCTCACGACATGCATATTTATTACATATTACCCTTCATGGAATTATTTCGTAGTTGAATCAAAGTCAATACACCTTTACTTAGTTCACTACCTATTTTCTTTGATACTCATGATTTAATTACATGATATCCTTTTTATATCTTGTGAGTTTTCATTTCACATTGCACAAAATAAAGTTTCAGTAAATATCACTGAAACACTCCAACTCGAGCTTTAGGATAATCATTCCCATTAAATCTACATCAAATGAAATATTTCCTATCACTTTGTTCTATGACAAATGATTTTGATTCATTTTTAAAGTAAGTATTCCCACAATGCTATATGAGATAACCTAATGCACAGAAGTGTTGACCAGCTATTTGATCCCATTCTCGTACATCAAAGTGACCTACACTTTACATCTGAGTTCACAATCTTCTCAGGATTTAGAGTAATTGTTTATAAGTTGTCGTGCACGTACATCATTCTTTATCACATTGTTAAAAGAATGATGACTCACATAGTCCTTTCTGCTTCTCCTAATCAAGATAGATCGTTAAAGTTGATATGTTATAGTCTAAATGGATTTTCAAGTTCCTTTTATGACTATGAGCATTTTTTTTTTTTTTTATAAATTACAAGGACTTATAATTATGATCTTCTGAGTGATAATTACACTTCGTGCATGGTTCTCACTTGCAAGGTCACAATCTATTAATTACACTTCATGTATTTGTAAACATTAATTGGACGAGAGTTGGTAATTAAGAGAAGCATTGCTCTTTACTTAATATATATAACAGTACTTGACATCATGAATTCATCATGCATGCATGCATTCTCACCTATTCGATCCACATACATACACATTTGAATTGACCTAGATTAACGGTAAAATAAAATAAAATCCTCAAAAGGATTATTAGGAAACTTTTTTTCTTCCATCGATTGCTGATTATGCGGTCAATCTGATTTCGCGAAAAATGGTCCGCTGATGCCGTGGGTTCTCACCCTTTTCCCACAAGTTTCAATCTGTAGTGCGGTGAAAGAATTGAAAAAGGTAGCTTCTTCTCTTTTCTTTCTTATTTATTTATTTTATGTAATTTATTATATATTATTAGAAAAAGGTAGCTTGTTTGCAGGAAAAAAGGTTACCATTTGACCTCCGATCCAAGTGTAAAATTCAAGCCTAGCTATTATGTCTCCCGGGGCCCTCTAAAAGTTGATAGCTAGGTATATCACAAATTTTTTCTACTTTATTTTTATTTTTTAGAAAAATTTTAAACTTTATTTATAAATTATAATCATGAAACTAGAGCTTGTTGCTCTAACAATACAATTAAGAATCTCTTCTATTCAAATTACATCCATGATTTGTCTAATTGTTACTTTGACGAAACCATATGTAAAGAGAAATTTGCCAACTTTGTATCGTATTCAATACACCGTGGGTATTCTTTACTATCTGTCTATATCTGCTCCAAGTCTTTTTAGTGACATTCACAACATTCACAACTTGAATCGCATTACCTTTCGTAATAATATTTCGTAGTCTCAAGTCTCGACTAAACTCAACTGCATGCATGCAACGCAACCAACGCCTTTGCCAATTTTTTCATGCTTTTGGCTGCAAGTGTACATCCCTCGTGCTCTAGCTTGTATGATTGTTCCCACTCCAATTCGTCCTTACTCTGTATTCAGTGTCATATCCCAATTCACCTTTTGGAAGCCTAATTAATGGGGGCCTTTTCCATCGTAATTGCTCCTGAACAACACTATTGTTTTTCGCACCACATTCCTCGGTGTTTATTAGGATGGTCAAATAACGGGTCAAACAAATCGTGTTTGTGACCTAATAAATACATATTATTAAATGAGTTATGTAGGTCGGGTCGGGTTGGGTCGATTCATACCTACACGACCTGTTTATCAAACAGATCATTTCGTGTCACCCACTTATTTAAATGAATCATGTCAGAGTAGAAGGGTTTGACTTGTTTAATTAAACCGGTTAATTGTGTTAAAATTGGCCCTTAATTTGCCATTCTCCTTGTGTGAGACCTCTCCTTCATCAATATCCATGCGCCTTTTTTCTTTTTTTTTTTTTTTTTTTTTTTTTTTTTTTTTTTATAGTTGTTCCTGTTTATCAGCCTCCACCCCACAATCCATGCTCAGTACTTTACTCCCACCCATGATCCTTTTCACGTGATTTTTGTTGGTATAGAGTGCCGGCCGGCACCATTCTTATTTCTTTCTCTGATTCTTCCAAATTAAATATTCTTCTTCTTGGCCCTTGTCCTCAACTGCATGTTGGTAAATCTCCATTGGCTATTTGAAAGTTTTCCACATGCTTTTCAGTCATATTTCCACCCCTATCATCATCTTCATAGGTCCACAAACCCTAGCTATAATATATCGATCCCTACCTTTTTACCACATGCGTTTGTCCCACTTCCACATGTACATGTGCATTTGTCTTTTATTGGTCCCTCTATCCCATGCCACCATGACAGCAACTTACACAAAGAACTCTCCTGATCTAAGCTATAACTTTTCCCTTGTGGCTTAATTAGATTCTTTCTTCCCCCTTTACGACAGAATCCTCCATTACAAGGTACACTTCTTAGCTTTTTCATCAGCCAAATCAATATATATTGTCATGATAACCATACACCAAAATTTTTCTACTTAAAACCTCGAAAGTATGATTAATTAGTGTCTCTATGCATGCATCTTAATTAGGTAATCTTATGGCAAAACTTTTTTTGAACTTTAATAATTATTTTTAATAAAATAATTAAAATTAAACCATTTAAACATACAACTAATTAAATGACATGAGATTTAAAAGCTCTATCGAATTATCTAATTAGAAATCGAAATGATCATGATCCCAAAGTTTCATATATATGTTTATGTCATTATCAGTGAAGATCGTAAACATGGAGAAAAGTTTAATCGAAGCTAACGTGGTGCCTTAAGTCATGGTGGTGCCCGTGAAATATGGGACCCCAACCAACATAACTGAAATCTGTTCACGTGATTTCACTGTTAGAACTTAGAAGCATGACCTTAGATTCGCAGCTGCAATTATTGACCTCATCGATCTGTCTCTTTCAATTTTCGGTTTACCCGACACAACATTATCATATATTGAAAGGACAGAAATTTCCTCTGACGGCCTAGCAATTTATTGTATATTAATGAGTATACTTCCTTTTGAAGGTTTCATATCAAGTTTACAGGCGATGATTGGGCTTCATGCTTGCAGAAAGCTTCCATATATATGGAACCGGAGCTCGAGATACCCTTATGTTGCATGATTCATGTCTGTTCCTAAGGTACAATAACCAAATTGCCATTTTTATTTTTTTATTTTTTATCATTTATTAATAATCTAAGTTTTGGACATTATTTTATTATTTAATTATGATAACGACTCTATATTCTTTAATTTATGCATCCCATAGAGAGATACCTTTCACTACCTCGTGCCTGGCCTATACGGCTATATATACATCTAAATCGACGGTATCTCCCATTTTCACAAAAGAACCAGAAATCTCTCATAACTGGACGTGCCTTGGAACCAAATGGGGTTGACCAAGATTTTGCTAGCCCTATACTTGACAGGTTTAACCTTAACCCATGTCATTGTCTCCGTAGCCGGAGACGAACGGCAAGACTTCTTGGATGGACACAATAAAGCTCGTGCTGAGGTCGGCCATGGCGTTAAGCCACTTGTCTGGAACCACACCCTTGCAGCCTACGCTCAAGCTTATGCTAATAAGAGGATCCCAGACTGCAAGCTGGAGAAATCAGATCCGAATGGGCCCTATGGAGAATGCCTTGCTGAAGGTCATGGTGAGTTCAAGGCTACGGATGTAGTGAATGGGTGGGTGAGTGAGAAGAAATACTATGAGCATCAAGACAACAAATGTGTTGGTGGTGAGTGCGGGTACTACACCCAGGTGATTTGGCGCGATACAAAGTATCTTGGGTGTGGCAAGTCCAAGTGCCACAATGGCCGGGTATTTGTCACTTGCAACTATTATCCTTCAGGAAATTATTATGGCGAGCGTCCATATTAAATTCTTGTACTGATGATTACCTGCGAGTATACATGTTGTTGCTCCTGTTTGTGTGGCAGTAATCGAATGTGTATGGATATGATGAAAATGAAATCATTACTACTACTATTATTAATGGAGAAGATATTATAAGTTTCTCTATGATCCACTATACTTCTCCCAAACTTGATTGTCGATCTGGTTTGGTTTTGTGCTGCAGAATGAGGTAGCGCGCAGCTGCTTCTGTTTGTTTGGTTTTTGGTTTTGTGCTGTTGAAGTTTCTGGTTCTGTAGCAGCGGTGGGGACAGATATATGGGGTTTTCATTGTTTGATAGGTTTTTTGTCTAGTTGTTGGTAGATTTTGGTGTTTTGTAGTTGTATTTGGTTGATATCTTTGTACTGTTCTGTAGTATCATTGTGCCTCAACTTATTTGCTTTGCTGAAGAGTTGTAGTGTGTTGTGTTGAAGAACTTATTCATCATAATACCACGAAAGTGTTGCATATTCCACATGAATTTATGAACACGAAATTAATAGGTTATGGTCAAGGGATATGACTTGTTTATTTAACATAATCAAACCCGACACGCGACATTAGGGTTGATAATTTTTGACACGATTCGTGAATATAATACTAACCCAACACAGAATTAGAAGGTTATGGCTAAAGAATTTGACCCGTTTAATTAAAATGGTCGAGTTAAAATTAACTTATATAATCTTCAATGCATTCCTCAACACGAATCAAAGTGATCAATATGGGAAAACAAATTGCTATTCCTTTTTCCATCCATGCACTTCACTGTAGGAGGGAGAGAGACATATCGGTCAATTCCCTACTTTTAAGGACATCAAGAGAAGACTTTGGAGGTGAATTAAAAATGAAAATTAATTGTTATATGTTATATTTTTTATTTTATATTGCAATGATCTGATTTTCCATGCAATTAATCTTCATTTGGTAACTTTGACAAGCATGGTGCATAACCGTATTCGGAGTTTGATTTCTAAATATAACAATTTTTTATTTTTTAATAAAAGAATAATAAAAAAGTTATTTGATCGATTGAAAAAAAATATTATTAAGTCGTCACACATTTTTGACATACGGTGGAATCTCAAGCCACATTAATTTGAGGGTTTCTAGCATATATGTAATACCAAGGAGTATAGCGCTCTCTATATAAACTGAAAGAATTGAAATATAAAACTCAAATTTTATTATTTTTATTTTTGTGTTTTAGAAACATTATAAAATTTGGGATTAATTAGAGCGATTTTAACAAAAATAAAATAATTATTATGATTATATACGTGTCGTAAGCACGAATCTAAAATTTGGAGTAAATTGGACTTCGTTTGGAGTCCAATTAAAATAGAAAAGAAAGAAGTACCAAAAACTTCGTGACAAAAAACATCTGGGTCAAATGAATTCAAAATGCTTCGTAAAACCCGTTAAAATGATCGTTTCGAAACAAACGTTTTAAGTTCTCGTATAATTTCGGGTCTATTGGAGTTTGGAAATGTTAGTTTCACTACAGATGCACAATTTGTGCACTCTTCCCCCTCACATGAGGGTGGGGCCCACATACTGGGCCCCACCCTCATGTGAGCGAGGGAGTGCACTTGTTGTGCACTCATAGTGCAGCAATCAATTCCCATTGGAGTTTGGAAAGACCTCAAAGATTGGGAGTAAATTTTCTGTCATGCTGCCACGTGGCAGCCAATGGACTGTGCCACCTTGCAGATTGTGTCAGCATGGCATCACCATGTGGGGCCCATTTGTAATCTTTATCACTATTTAAGAAAAAAAGAAGAGAAATCTAAACCCAACGGTTAGATCGATGGAAATAAATATCTTCTAATTAAATCCAATGGCTAGAATCCATATAGAAAGGGATCATGTTCCCTTCAAATTAAAATTCACAAATTAATTACTCTTTCACTATAAGAAATTGAAAAAAATTGAAAGATGGATACTTTAAATTGACATTTTTTTAAGTTTGAATACCTTTCTACAAAGGTGATGAAAGATCGATCAGAAATTATAAATGAAGTTTTTCCTAAATTTTAAGCGGATACAAGAGCGACATGGAGGAGGACTAACTCGGGGGACTTTTCGGTTCGGAGTGCTTATCATATGGAGAAGGAGAGGATTGAAGCTGCTGGTGGATCTTGTTCATATCAATATGATATTTTTATTATTTGAAAGAGGATTTGGGGTATGAAGGTTCCTAATTCCCTAAGAGCTTTTTATGGAGGGCTTGCCATGATATTTTGCCTACTAGATATAATCTAAAGCATTGAGGTATTGATCTAGACCCCTCTTGTATTTTTTGTAATTGTGAACGGGAAACTGTTTTGCATATTTTGTGGTCTTGTTGTTCAGCATCGGATGTGTGGGGTTTTTGTGGTAGAGAGGTTCAAAAATGGTCCAATTCTGGTAACTTCTTTGTGGAAATTTTGGAGTTTTTATTTGCCCGTTTTGATCCTGAGGAAGTTGAATTATTTGCTGAGATTGCTAGGACGTTGTGGTTTAGGAGGAATGATGTTGTGCATGGTGGTAATTTTTCTCACCCAAACGAAGTGATTCGAACGGCTACAACTCTGATGACTGGGTATAGGAGTGCCCAGATTCGTGTTTATGTTGAAAGGAAGCCCCTGAATGGGTCGGTAGAGCCCATAATGGTGAAGTGGAGTCCCCCTCCTGTTGGTGTTGTTAAAGCTAACTGGGATGTTGCGGTTGACTTGAAAAATGGAAAGCTGGGATATGGTTGTGTTATTAGAGATTCTAGTGGAAATTTGCAAGCTGCATCTTGCCATGTGGAATTTTTAATGGCTAATCTAGTGGTTGGGGAAGTTCTTGCAGTGCTACACACGGTGGAGTTTTGTAGAGACAAAGGTTTTTCTTCAATTGTGTTAGAGGGTGATTCCCTACTTGTGGTCCAAGCTATTAATAATACAGGAGTAAATTGGAGTAGGATTGGTCTTATTATAGATGATATTCGAAATATATTAAAGGGATTCAAGTGGTGGAAGATTTGCCATACTAAACGACAAGGAAACAAGGCGGCCCACACATTGGCACAAGTAGGAGTTCAACAGGCTTTAAGTCGTACTTGTATTGATTGTACGCTTGATTTTATTTTTCATATTATTGTTTCAGAGCTTCCATCTCTGATTGTATAGAGCTTCTATGCTCTGGTTGATTTCACTTTTTAATGAGATCAGTAATATTTCTTCAAAAAAAAAAAAGAAAGAGCGACATGGAATAGGATCCTCTCCATTCCATTTAATGAAATAGATATTATCCATTTCAAATGAAAGGTCAGAATTTAAAATTGATGCATCTAATAGTGTATATGAAGTCAATGTTGACACGTCTTTTAAAAATTTAAATAATGTGAAATCATGTACAACATTAAATGTATCAACTTTAAATTTTGACCATAAAATAGATAGATTCAATTTTATTTGAAATGGAAAAGATCCTATTCCCCTATGGTATAGAATCCTCTACTGTTGGTAAATCTCCATTGGCTAATTTAAAATTTTCCACGTCATATTTCCACCGCTCTCACCAAGTCACCATCTTCATACATCGGTCCACACAATTCATATCCTTACCTTTTTACCACATGTTTTTGTCCAAACTTCCAGATGTGCCCCTGTCTTTTATAATTTTATTGGTCCCCATATCCCCCATGCCAGAGCTATAACTTTTCCCCTTGTGGCCTAGATTCCTTTTTACCCCTTTCGAATCAGGCCTCGTTTAATAACCCCTTCCCCTTCTCCTCCCCTTATTTTCATCTCTCCCAAAAAAATATCAATTCAAAACATTCTTAACATTTTTTACTTTTTATATCACATCAACAATTTTTTATTATTATTTAAATAACAAAACCCACTACAATACAATTTTTTTTTTTTTTTTTTTTTTTTCATTTTTTCATATAAATTCTCTCTACTTTATATCACATCAATCACTTTTTACTTTCACTCAACAAAAATATTCTCCCATAAAGGGAGGGGAGGGGGATTACTGAACGGGGCCTCATGAATCCTCCATACAAGGGACACTTCCTTTTTCATGATCAGCCAAATCAAAGGTAGTTAATTTGTTTGCAGGAAAAAAGGGTTACCGTTTGACGTCCAAGTGTAATTTTCAAGAATCTTGGGTATTATCCTCCTTAATTGCTAGTTATTTGGACATATAATGTGAAATGCTAATTTGAAACTTGAAAGATAATATAAGGCAGAATATAAAAATAGATAATTAGATATAAAGAACTATGCATTTTGGTCTATGACCTATGTTCACAGGATACAGCCAAATGGCTCAATTTTGCTCTTAATTCTTTGAATGATGTTTACAATATAACAAACTCTTATTTGTACGAGAATTAGATAATAAAAATAGACTTTAACTACAACTAAGTAATAGTCTTCAACTATAACTTGTGATAGACTTCAATTATAGGGACCTAGGTTATAGTCTTTAACTATGATTAGGGGATAGTCTTAATTGTAATTAGGTCACAATCCTCAATTGTGACAATCTTTAACTGTATTTTAAATTTTTGAACTCCTAATATACTCTAATAGAACTTAATTACCTAATCGAGTAGGTGGTTAGATCGACGACTCAAAATTTACTTGAACGGTGAATTCTAAGCAATTCGAGCAAGTAATTGCCGTAAGTGGATCCTTATCGTTCCCGAGCCCTCTTAAATTTGATAGGTATATCAGAAAATTATTGTTAATTTTTTTTTTTTTGGAGCATGATCGGAATTTAAAATTAGGGTTCTCTAATCTCGATCTATACATGCATCTTAGGAAAACTTATGGCAAGACTTTATAAAAACTTTATACAACTTTATGAGATTTAAAAACTCTATGGAATTATATATCTTAGAAATCGAAATGATGACGATCCAAATTGATGTTATACGTTAATATCATTATCAGAACTAATTAAGGTCGTAAGCATGGAGAAAAGTCTGAAGCTAATATGGCGCCTTAAGTCATGGTGGTGCTCGTGAAATATGGGGCCCCAACAAACATTACTGTAATGTGTTCACGTCACAACAAAAAAATATTGAATTTTGCCACGTGCATTTTGACACGTGTACGGACACTGTACACGTGTCAAACAGGTTGCCACGTGCTCTTTGCCACGCGTGTCAGATGTGGATGTCACTAACTGTGCATTTTGACACGTGTATTCAAATACACGTGTCCAGTTAGACACGTGTATTTCAATACTCGTGTTTAACTGGACACGTGTATTTGAATACATGTGTCCAGTTAGATTGACACATGTATTTTCATACACGTGTCCATTTTATTTTTTATTTTTTTAAAAAAAATTCAAAATTGTATTTTTTAATTTAATTAATTTTTTTAATTTAATTCTTTAATTTAAATTAAAAATAAAATTAAATAATTAAACAAAAAATTTAATTAAATTAAAAAATACAATTTGAAAATTTTTTTTAATTTAGTTTTGATTATTGTCTTTTTAAATTTGTTTGGGTTAATTAATTTTCTTTTTTTTTTTTTTTTTTTTTTTTTTTTTTTTTTTTTAATGATTTTTTTTTTTACGACCACAAACAACACAATGTTTATTTTACCCGAAAATAAAACAAAATCAAATTACACAAACCAATAATTAATAACGTATTTGTTAAATATGCAAATCTTTACAAACAAAAAATAATTACACAAAATAATTACACAAAATATCTACAAATCCGAAGCGTGTCCCTGCGAAGCACGAGGTACCGTCCCAGGCGTGTTATCCCCAACCGGCGATTGCTGCGCAAGGGATAGTGTAGCGGGCGAAGGTGTAGCGACAGGGGAGTGCTGGCTCAGCCGTCGTCCAACAGGCGACAACGTACCAACCGTTGTCGAATTATCTGCAAATAATATAGACAATTAAAGTATATAATATTACTTACAAAATTAAAGGGGTAATGAAAACAAATTGAAAGTAATTTTGTCCTATACACAATATAAATCATACCTGCAGATGCACTACTAACAGACGACGTAGTACCTATGTGTGCAGGTGAAGACTGAGCACCAAGACATGGTTGTGATACTCCCATGGAGGACATGAAGACCTCGAACTGTCGCATGCGCTGCTCCATGGCGTCGAACTGTTGCATGCGCTGCTCCAACGCGTCATTCGTCTCTCGCTTAGCCCGTAACTCCGCTCGGATTTCTTCCATCTTCCGGGCGTGTTCGGCTCAATCCCGAGACGTGCCCTCAGATGGTCCCCCCTGTGAGCGAGGCCTGTATGAGAAACATGTCCCCCGAACAGGTGTAACATTCGGCCCAACCTGCTGAACCCTCCCCGCGTACTCAGGCCTCCCAACCGCTTGTTCGTACGCGTCGTTCGGTGCCCACCGCACCGTGTCTGCTGAGACGCTCTGCCTGGCGGTTGGATCACTGGATAAACTCTGCGTCATCCTCTCCTGTACGTCGTCAACATGAAAAACTCATATACTGAATAATGGCATATCACACATAATTTAGAAATATTAGTAAATTAGATCAGTAGCATACGCATAGGACCCGTGTACGTTCATTCAAGTAAGTGCTGTCCTTCCTTGTGTGGGTTTTCACGAACGACGCGGCGCGAGTGGTGGGCGTGCCAGATGTACATGTCTGTCGTCATCCAGTTGAAATATATAACAAACAGAGAGCGAGAAAATAGTGTAAAGAAAAAGAAATACAATTACCACCAAATATTAAAAACGTAAACATATATTTTTTCACACCTCCTCGTGATTAAATCTAGCATAACTTTTGGATCCCGTACAATGGGGAAGGTCATTCTGCTCCCGCAGCCTCTTCATCCGTTCAGAGGTCGCCTACGAATTGAACATGAAAATAAAAATGTAAGCATTGACACACTTAAAGTAGTAATAAAATTATATGGTTAGTTATTAAAAAACCACAACATTTTTTTGTCATACAATTAAAAGCCTACATACCCTTTTATGCTCAGTGCACCAATCGCTCAGCAGGAACTCTACATCTGCTGCGTCATACTTCGCAAAAAAATTATCCGGCACTCTCGCACGGATAATCTCGGGCGTGTCACCGTCTTGAATATTTAGCTTGGTTTTGAACTGCGACTTCCACGAGCGGTGCTTCCGACCTATATCATTCCACACTTCCTGTTGTGCCATGCGCTTGTCTATTGATACAGGTAGATAGAACTCCTCCTGCACATTCAATTTAAGCATTATAGGTTTAAAAACTTCATGAAAAACTTAATTTTAAGTTTAATTCAAATAAATAAATAAAATATATTTTTAAAACATACCATCAGCGCGTCCCACATAGCTTGCTTAATCTGCTTATCTACCCTCGCCCATTCATCCCGCATATGTATGTAGGACCCGCTCCTGATAAGTCTGCCCTCAGCCCGCCTAAAACGATTACAGGCTCGTCCTACAGGTTGTAGAGCAGCATTGTATTGCAACACAACCTTCTTCCCCCTCGGGAGCACCCAGTTTCTCTCTGGGTCCCTAATCACCCCATAATATATGGTTCCGTCTGGATTGTACCCTAATGAAAAAGAATATACAACATTTAAATGGTTAACACTAAAAAACATAATTATATCAAATAATTGTAAATTCAATTTATTTTTCATTCAAACTTAATATTTATTTTTGATAAAAAATAATATGAGTTATAAGGTTGTCTAAATATGTACTTACCCATCAACCGAATCTGCTCAATATCTATGTGCTGGGTCGCTGGGTCGCTGGGTCGCCTGCGACCTCCTCGCCAACCCCTCCTGCTGGTGGGGGCTGCTGATCATCATTTGAAAGCATATCCTAGGGGCAATCGGGGGCCAACTGATCAGTACCCAACATCGCAATGTCCTCGTCATGGGTACTCTGGCTCCCCCTAGATCTGGCATCTGACTCTCACCGGAAAGTGGCACCTGGCTCTCACCAGATACAGGCATTTGGCTCTCTCCAGGCCCCGGGCCTTGACTCGCGGTCGATGCTGGCATCTGTCTGAACCCCATAATTTGGCCCTGCATCGCTGCCTGGGCTGGCACATGCCCCAACCCCACAGCCGGTATCTGCATCTCCCCGGTTTGTGACAGATGAAATCTCTCATCCTGTGTCTCACTGTCAGGGTTACATGCCATAGGTATACTATATGTATACGGAAAGTACGGCGCATAACCCTGTGGCCCTATCCCCTCTCGCACCCACCATCGAGCCACGTTACCCTGTGGGGTGAACCCTATCTGAGATAATGTCGGGGGCTCCGACAATGGAGAACTGCAAGGTCCAGCTGTGCTGGTCTGCCCGTGATCTGACGTGGGCACGACCACCATACCCGGCATCAACGGTCTATAAGCGGCATCTGGGTGGTGTGGCCACACCGCAGTATATAATGCTGTCGAATCTGTAGGCGTGGTCATGGGGGGCACGGGTGGGCGTGGTTCCCGATATGCATTTGGAGGGGGTCTCTGGTCCATCGATACCTGCGAACAAATGTAGACAAATCAATTAAAATTTGTATTTTATATATTTGAAATGAATATGCAAATTATACAACGAAATTTATGCAAATAATAAAAATTTGTATTGAGTTCAAGCGAATTGTACGAACAATATATATATCAGTCATTGTATCACGGTAGCTTCGATCGGATCAATGTCGGGCCTGTCGTACTCGAATTCGTCATTCGTATTGGGTAGGTCATCAGTGGCTAGTACGAGCGGTACGCACTCATGGTAGGTTGTGCCTGCCTCATTACTCCCTTCCCCTTGACCAACGTTGTACACATTGCGCGGTTTGGTCCTAACTGCACAAACCCAATTTGGGTTCCTACCATCTTCGACGTAGAATACTTGATCTACCTGAGATGTAAGCACGTACAACTCTACCTTCATCAGTTCTCCCCTATGGACGAGGTGATCGAAGTTGACAAACACTAGGCCATACTCATCTATTGTGAATCCTCTGTCCATCGTGGGGTCTTCCCAATTGCACTTAAATAGGACGTATGTAGTCCTGTTATAGTACTCGACCTCAACTATATCGGTTAACTGCCCGTAGTACATTTTGCCTTCAACGGTTGGAACACATACGCCACTATTCTGCGTCCTCCTTCCCACATCATGGGCAAGCGTGCGGAACGATTTCCCATTTACCACGTACTTGTTGTACTTGACCGCTGTCTCCTTTAGCCCTCTATAACGCATAATCAAGTTGTGGCCCAATTCCTCTCTACGTTGATCGTCCAGACCATCGACCTATGTTATAATTACAAATATTAAACATCACATTGGTTAATTACATTGAACCCGCGTAAATTTATTATTATCTCAAAATTACCACTATTTCCTTACATATGCACGGTATTATTCGCAGAACTGCTCATGATGTTGTGCTTCAATAAGAGCCTCCGTAATGCGAGCCCTAGTGCATGATCGCTTAAGCGCGTCCTTGTGCATCCTACATTCAGCGGGAATATACAATTATGTAATAATTGTTATTAATTATTTTATTCGAATTCTGTTAAATATATAAACACTACTTACATCCGCAAATTGTGAAACTCTTCAGAGTTGAACACAATATAACGATGAATCTGGTGCATTGTCAACCGGTTCAGCGTAACTCGCGTGCCCGCCCCCTTGGATCCATATGGATTTCTTTGAGGTCTGTTGTGGAATGTTGGTGCGTTATTCAGATACCTTGAACAGAACGTTACCAGCTCGGTCGCTATGTACCCCTCTATAATGCACCCTCCAGGAGTCGCTTTGTTACGCACATTAGACTTGAAACTCCCAAGACTCCTGGTGTACCCACATACACGACATTTGGATTGTCGTCAATTAGGGTTACATTTAAATCAAAATATATATGTACATATTAAATGCCGAATTTTACCTCTCAGCCGGGTACATCCACCTATACTGCACTGGTCCGCCGAGTCTACACTCGTGCACAATATGCAAGACCAAGTGAACCATGCTGGTAAAAAACCCTGGAGGAAATACCTGTTCTAGCTTGCACAAAGTTATACAAACGTCACCCTGCAGTTGGTCCATATCTTTTTGTGATAGCTTGGTTGAGCATATGCCTCTAAAAAATGCTGAAATCTCCACAAGAGGTTTAACAACTTTATCTGGCAATGACTTACGCAATGCAATTGGGAGAAGCTGTTGCATCAGTATGTGGCTATCATGGCTCTTCAACCCGAAAATTGTATGGTCCTTGAGCCGAACACATTGTGAAATGTTCGAGGCGTATCCGTTTGGGACCCTCACATTTCGAAGAACCTTCAGAAAATTTTCTTTGTCCTCCCTAGACATCGTGTGACAGGCAGCGGGAATATACGTCTTACCATTTGCGGCCGTGAATGGATGCAACTTAGGTCTCAACCCCATTTCCTACAAGTCCAGCCGAGCAGCCAGGTTGTCCTTTGTTTTCCCTTTGATATCCAAAATAGTGCCAAGTATATTGTCCTTGACATTTTTCTCTATGTGCATAACATCAAGATTGTGCCGAAGCAAATTGTCTTTCCAATACGGCAATCTGAAAAAAATACTTTTCTTCTTCCATATAACATCGGAACTCCCTGCACCATTTTTCCGCTTCTTCCGTTTCTTCTTCTTACCCGCGATCTCATCCCCAAACGCAACTCTGTCCAACAGTTGGAAGATCTCGTCTCCGCATGGCACAATCGGCGCGCTGTCAAATTCTTCAGTACCGTCAAATATTCTTCTGTTTAGTTGCCACAGATGTTCAGTTGGCAAGTATCTCCTGTGCCCCATATAACAAAATTTACATCCGTTCTTTAAGTGTTTAGAACGTGTCGAGTGCATACAGCAAGGACATGCCTTCACACCCCTGTTAGGCCAACCAGATAAATCTGCATACGCTGACAAGTCGTTTATTGTCCACATCAACTGGGATCCCATATTAAAATTTTCCTTCTTTGAAGCATCGAATGTTCGTACACCTACATTCCACAGTTCCAGCAACTCATCAATCAATGGCTGAAGGTAAACATCAATATCCATACTTGGTGAGCTCGGTCCAGGGATAACCAGTGACAGGATGAACGACGTCTGTTTCATGCACATCCAAGGTGGCAAATTGTACGGCACAAGCATTACGGGCCATGTGCTGTGGGATGTGCTCATGTTCCCAAAAGGATTAAATCCATCTGCTGTCAAACCAAGCCGGACGTTCCTACTCTCTGCCATAAAATCTGGATATAAAATGTCAAACGATCTCCATGCCTCACCGTCGGCCGGGTGCCTCAATACGTCGTCCCTAGTCCGGCCTTCTGCATGCCATCTCATATGGGGCATAGTATGCTCAGACATGAATAACCTCTGTAACCGTGGGATGAGTGAAAACCACCTCAAAATCTTCACCGGGCATTTTTTCCTCGCTGATATGACCTCACCATCCTCATCTATATGTATATCAGCCCTCCACTTAAATTCTCCACATACGGTACATGAATCTAATTCTTTATTGTCTTTCCAGAATAACATATAGTCATTACGGCACGCCAGAATCTTCTCATACCCTAGTCCCATGACACTTAGGAACTTCTTCGCCTCATATGTATTATCTGGCAATGTCTCATCGCAAAGAGGCAATAGCTGATTGATAAACTCGAGAATGTCAGAAAAAATCTTATTACTAATACCTCCAACGCACTTCAAATTGTACATGTGTACAGTAGCACTCAATTTACTATACTTGGTACCAGGGTGAAGGGGCTTCTCGGCAGTCTTTAACAACTCTTGGTACTTCAATGCGTCCCCGCAAGAGGTTCCTTTGTCAACTTGTTGCGGATTCGTACTGACGGCTTCAGCAACATCGTGCATGCCGAATGCGTCACGCAACATGGCGTGCATGTCATCATTCTGTTCCATGGCCACACCCCTCTGTTCTGTGAATTCACCATGTTCAGTGCTACAGGCAGCGGAATCTGTGCCACTGTGATGACTCTAACACTGACCATGAACAGCGGACCCGATCGTTGTCTCACCGTGCATATACCACAAATTGTATCCCGGATTCATCCCCCTACCTCCTGTCAGGTGGGCAAGAACGTAATCTGGAGTGTGACGCTGGTTATTTTGACAATACTTGCATGGGTAGTAAATTTTGCCATCGACGGCCGTACAGTTACTAACGGCAAATGCCACAAACGCCCTACATCCGTCGTTATACTGTGTCGTACCCCTACACGCTGACATCCAGGACTTGTCCATATTTCTCTGTATAGGGTTAAGAGACCGAGACAAATCATACTTCTTACTGTATAAACTTGTAAAAAAATAAAGAACATGGGTTACAATTTTGCGGTTATGGTTTTATGGTTTACGGTTTAGGGTTTAGGGTTTTTGTAATTTTTTTTTTAAGGGTTTAGGGTTTAAGGTTTATGGTTAGGGTTTTTTTTTTTTTTTTTTTTTTTTTTTTTTTTTTTTTTTTTTTTTTCCTTAAGGGTTTAGGTGTTATTTTTTTACTTATATGTTTTGAAGGATGTAGGGTTTTTTTTTTTTTTTTTTTAAGGGTTTAGGGTTATGGTTTACGTGTTTATTTCTTTGAGGGTTTAGGGTTTGGATTTTCATTTGTGTTTTAAGGGTTTTTTTTTTTTTTTACTAAGGGTTTAGGGTTAGGGTTTACGTGTTTCTTTCTTTAAGGGTTTAGGGTTAGGATTTTATTTTATTTTATTTATTTTTTTTTTAAGGGTTTAGGGTTTAGGGTTAGGGTTTTAGATTTTTTTTTAAGGGTTTAGGGTTTGTGTTGGTTTAGGGTTTAGAGTTTGTGTTGGTTTAGGGTTTAGGGCTTATGGTTTTAGTTTTTTTTTTAGAAAGTGTTGGATTTTTTTTAGAGGGTTTAGGGTTTAGGGTTTTAGTTTTTTTTTTAGAAAGTGTAGGATTTTTTTTTTTTAAGGGTTTAGGGTTTAGGGTTAGGGTTTTAGATTTTTTTTTAAGGGTTTAGGGTTATGGGTTTAGGGTTTGTGTTGGTTTAGGGTTTAGGGTTTATGGTTTTAGTTTTTTTTTAGAAAGTGTTGGATTTTTTTTTTTTAAGGGTTTAGGGTTTAGGGTTAGGGTTTTAGATTTTTTTTTTTAAGGGTTTAGGGTTATGGGTTTAGGGTTTGTGTTGGTTTAGGGTTTAGGATTTATGGTTTTAGTTTTTTTTTTAGAAAGTGTTGGATTTTTTTTTAGAGGGTTAAGGGTTTAGGGTTTGTTAGGGTTTAGGGTTTAGGGTTTTAGTTTTTTTTTAGAAAGTGTAGGATTTTTTTTTTTTTTTAAGGGTTTAGGGTTTAGGGTTAGGGTTTTAGATTTTTTTTTTTAAGGGTTTAGGGTTATGGGTTTAGGGTTTGTGTTGGTTTAGGGTTTAGGGTTTATGGTTTTAGTTTTTATTTAGAAAGTGTTGGATTTTTTTTTTTTAGAGGGTTTAGGGTTTAGGGTTTGTGTTGGTTTAGGGTTTAAGGTTTAGGGTTTAGGGTATTAGATTTTTTTTTTTAAGGGTTTAGGGTTATGGGTTTGTGTTGGTTTAGGGTTTGTGTTGGACCCCATTTTTTAGCCAATTCTCCTTCGCCCTTTGTTGCCACTTAAGAGCTTCCTGTGCTAATAACTCATTCAGTTCCTCCATTATTTCCATTTCTACTCCCGTTCGATCCCCATTTTCCTGTAGCTGGATATCCCTAAGCTGCTGTTCTTTACTATTGATTTGAGCATTCACTGGACACGAATTCTGCCTTACCCACTTCTTCAAAGATTTTTTACACCCTAGCAACTTATTCTGAACGTTATCCCAAAGACTAGAGGACTTTTGTTTTACCGTCCATACTTGCTTAATAATGTTCTGTGGGTCCTTCTGCTTATCCCAGGAAGCCTCGTATCTAAACATCCGGCTTTTAGTCCATTGGATAGCCATAGAGTTCGAAAACGACACCAATAGTGGATTGTGGTCTAATATATGCCGAGGTAACACCTGAACTTCAACCACATCAAAGAGACCCATCCAACTATCGTTTGCCACTGCACGGTCCAGCCCCTCTCTAGTAAAATCAGATCTACCATATCTGCCATTGCACCATGTAAATCTAGGCCCCTCAAACCCCAAGTCCAGGAGTTGACAGTCTTCTAGCACCTTCTTGAACTCTTGCATTTGTCGGGGCGGTCTGTATGAAGAGCTAGATTTTTCCCCTACGTTGGTAATTTCGTTAAAATCTCCAACACATAACCACGAGGCTGGATTAATTTTGGACAGAAAACGGAGAATAGCCCAAGACTCTGATCTTCTAGTAGTTTCCGGATTTCCATAGAAACCCATGAATTTCCACGATTTGCCGGTTTTCACATCAAGTACAGTGGCATTAATGTGTCTCCGACTAAAATTCTGCACCTCGACATTAGTCTCCAAATTCCATAACAAAGTAAGACCACCACTCCGGCCAATACTATCTACTACAAAATTTGCTTCAAAACCCAATTTCACTCTCACAGATTCCAAAGTCTTGCGTACCTGTTTGGTTTCCAAAAGGAAAACCAAAGTGGGTTTCTTAGTCCGCACCAACAAGGCAAAGAAAGGAGACGAATTAAAACTTGATTATGGTCACATCCATTCTTGAAACAATGCTTAAAAAATCGATAGCATTAAATAAAAGAATCAAACGATATTACATCAATTCTTAAATATTGGATTAAATCTTAAGAAGATGGATGTTCAATTCTTGAAATAAGGCAAAAAAAGGAAACAAATTAAAAATTGATTAGGGTCACATTCAATTCTTGAAACAAGACAGAGAAATAGGACTTTTTTCATTATTGAAACAAGGCTTAAAAAATCAATAGCATTAAATAAAAGAATCAAACGGTATTAAATCCATTCTTAAATATTGGATTAAATCATACGAAAATGAATGTTCAATTCTTGAAACAAGGCAAAGAAAGGAAACGAATTAAAAATTGATTAGGGTCACACTCTATTCTTGAAAAAAGGCAAAGAATATGACTTTTTTCATTCTTGAAAAAAGGCTTAAAAAATTGATAGCATTAAACAAAAGAATCAAACAATATTATATCCTTTTTTTTTTTTTTTTTTTTTAACGAAAATTGCTATCATCTTGCATATGATTGGGAAAATATTGACCCAAAAAACAGGATATAGGGGCCTGAAAGCTCCCTACAAACAATGGTAAAAATACTTGGTGGAATATCTTCCAACCAAACACACTCAGCCTTGTACGAATTGCCTCTTTTGCTAACTCATGAACTACTTTGTTACAAATTCTAGGCACACGAACAAATTGTGTAGCTCGAAAGAAAATAAGTTCCTGCTGAATGTTCTCAATGAAGTGGCTTGCATAGGTGTAGTTGGGTGAACTTTGGTTTAGCTCTTGGACCACTTGACTAGCATCACCCTAAAAAATGACATATAAAAACCAGCTTCTTGACAAAATTGGATTGCATAATAAGCTGCCATTGTATCAGCCATTTTAGGAGCCACCTGCAGATTAAGAGGGATGCTTTTAGCCCCCATGAAGCTACCCTTGCAATCAGTCGTGTGCCACTATCCCCAGCCCTATCCAACCATCCTGGGCATTGACTACTGTATCCCAATTCAGCTTAATAAAACCTGAGGGGGGAAGGTGCCATCTATTAGCCACCGTAGTAGGAATGGACTCCCCAGGCTGCACCAGATCATTCACTGCTTGGTGGCACCTTATGAACTCCTCCAAAGACTTAGAAGCTTCCGAGAAGACAACATTTGGAGGAGTGAATTTCCCTTCGAAAATGAATTTGTTTCTATGTAGCCAAATGCCTCTGGACACCACTACAAAGAGGCACAACTCCTCCCTGTTGAAACACCCTATGCAATGATCAAAAACCTGCATGAAATGAACTCCTTGGCTAGCACATTTATGGAAAGAAGAGGAGTCTCCACCCTATACATCTCGGGCTGAGGGGCAACTCCAAATCGCATGAAGAGTATTTTCACCAGCATTCCCACAAATTGAGCAACAAGGATCCTCCGCCACATGCCTTTTGAAAAGATTTTCCCTAGTAGGGAGGGCATTATTGAAAGCCCTCCACAGAAAGGTTTTCACCACTTGGGGCACTTCCAAAGACCATAGGCGCTGCCACACCTCTTTCCCTTTTTCCTGATAAGAGCATTGACCTTCCATATTATCTTGCACCTTCTTTGCCAAATGATATGCACTACAGACAGTGAAAACCCCAGTGGAAGTACCCCTCCATATCAAGCAGTCACGAGGAAGCGAGGGACTAAGAGGAATCTGTGGAAAATACTGCAGAAATCAGGTCAACATTCCATCTCTTCAAATTCGGATCTATCAACTCCACCACCTTAGCATTCCTAGAAAGAATCTTTGGGGTTGACTGAACAGAAAAAGTTGTAAGGGTAGTCAACCATCTATCACCCCAAATGTTAACCTGCCTACCATCCCCAACACGCCACCACAAACCCTGTTGAAGCAACTCCCTGGATTTGAAAATATTGCGCCGGGCATAAGATGGCCGATTACCCAACTCAACCTCCATAAAACCTGATTGAGGAAAATATTTAGCCTTGAGGATCATTGCAGCAATGGAATTCGGCTCTTTAATAAGTCTCTACCCTTGCTTGGCAAGTAAAGCCTTGTTGAATAACACAAGGTCCCCAAAACCAAGCCCACCAACAGACTTTGCCTTCCCATCTTATATCAACTCAACCAATGAATTTTAGAGGTTTTAGCCATGTGACCCCACCAAAAGTTCTGTATCAAGCTATTAATTTCTTTACAAAGTTCTGCACTGCCTTTAACAACACCCCTTTGCCTACTTGTGACAAGAATTTCACCTTCCAATTGCTGATACGGCTCCACACCCTTTCCTTAATGGATTGGAAAGCTTGAGACCTAGACTTCCCTACAAAAGAGGGGAGCCCTAAGTAGAAGTCAATCCTGTGAGTTTCAGTTAGGCCAAACAATCTAATGATCTCCTGCTTTCTCTACAAACTAGTATTTCTACTGAAAAAATTGAGGTCTTCTGGAGATTGATTTTATGACCTGAACCGGCTTCATAAACTTCTAGGATTTTCATCAACCTTCTCCACTCCATTGAATTTGCTTTGCAGAACAATAGACTGTTGTCGGCAAAGAGTAAGTGACTAAGCCGTGGCCTTCTTGGAGACGTAGGAACCCCAGTTATAACCCCCTTCCGTTCAATTTGGCTCAACAAGGCACTCAAATTTTCCACACAAAGGAGAAAAAGATAGGGTGAGATGGGGTCACCTTGGCGAATGCCCCTAGTAGGTCAGATCATCCCTATTGGATTCCCATTTACAAGCAGTGAATAAGTCATGGACCTAACACAGGCTATGCCCAAAGTAATCCATTTGGTATGAAAACCCATCCTGACCATGACTGCCTCTAGAAAAGTCCACTTAACTCTATCGTATGCTTTGCTCATGTTGAGCTTCACCCCCATGAAACCAATTTTTCCCCACATCCTTGTCTGCATTGAGTGAAGGGTCTCATATGTAGTAAGAATATTGTCAGTTATCAATCTGCCCGGGATAAAGGCACTTTGCAGAGGGGAGATGAGGTTCGGCAATATCAATTTAAGCCTATTTGCCAGAACCTTAGAAATCACTTTGTAGACCACATTACAGAGACTAATGGGTCTAAACTCAAAAATATGTTCAAGGTTCTTCTTCTTCAGAATAAGGGCTATATGTGTAGTGTTTACTCTTCCATCCAGAACCCCAGTATGGAAGAAATTTAAAATGACAGAAAATACCTCCTAATGAATAGTCACCCAGTTATGTTTGTAGAAGCAAGCCGAGAAGCCATCTGGACAAGGAGCTTTCATGGGAGGCATCTGGTTCAGGGCAGTAGAAATTTCCTCCATAGAGAATTCAGCCACCAATTTGTTATTCATCTCCTGTGAGACCTCTTGTGAGACCTTCTGCGTCAACACTCGAGTACAAGCTTCTACTTCAAGGCTCGAACCTGAGGTGAAAAGATCTTGGTAGTACTCAATGAAAGCCTGCCCGATAGTTTCCTTTTCAGAACACAAGCACCCATACATAGTCATTATTCTTTTGATTTGGTTGCGCCGTTGTCTCTAGTTTGCATAGGCGTGGAAATATTTGGTATTTCGGTCACCTAAGGTCAGCCAGTTTTCCTTGGCCCTTTGACGCTAGAGAAGATGAATGTTCAATTCTTGAAGCAAGAAAAAGAAAGGAAACGAATTAAAAATTGATTAGGGTCACATTCCATTCTTGAAACAAGGCTTAAAAAATTTATAGCATTAAATAAAAGAATCAAACAATATTAAATCCATTCTTAAATATTGAATTAAATCCCAAAGAAGATGAATGTTCAAATCTTGAAACAAGGCAAAGAAAGGAAACAAATTAACCGGCCCTAGACTTCACCCCTTAGAAAACAAATTTGAGAGGAGGAAGGAGCTGCTCCTTCCTTCTCTCACTTTCCCTTTCTAGTCCCTGTTCCTACCGTCCCCCTCCCATTCTGGTTTTTTCTTTTGTTTGTAGGTGTTCTCCGACCAAATCAGCAATTTTGGCCTCTCCATTATGCATCCGTCCATCTACCTCCGTGCTGTGTCGTTCATCTCCTCCCTGACTACTGCTGCTATTTGTTGGTAGTGTTTTTGCTTTGAATAAGAGTTTTCTTGTCTTTTGATTTACCTTCATGGGCGATCTATATGAATAAGGTTAGTTAGGTGTAAGGGGTATCTCTCAAAGCTTGGAAAGTTCGGTGTGAGAAGTTATCTCTCACGGCCGGTTTAAATAATTATTTTTAGGATATTTGGCTACCCTTATCTTAGATGTAGTCTCCTCGGAGCAGATCGACTCTTTAACAATTTTTGTATATGGGTTAGCGGAAGATAAAAGACATAGATATCATTTTATTGTAAGAATTTTGTTTATATCTATGATAATGTAACCTCATACCATGTGGCTATAATTTTGCAAAGCTTTATGTTTTGTGATGTAAGAGCTTTATACTTGTAATCTTTTATCAATGAAATACTCAGATATTTCGTTAAAAAAAAAAAAAGAAAAAAAAAGAAATGAATTAAAAATTGATTAGGGTCACATTCCATTTTTTTTGAACAAAAGATTTGAGTATTTCATTGATAAAAGATCACGAGTATAAAGCTCTTACATCACAAAGCATAAAGTTTTACAAAATCATAGTCACGTGCTATGAGGTTACATAATTATAGATGCAAGCAAATTTCTTACAATAAAGTGTTATCTATGACTTTCATCTTCCGCTAACCCATGTGCAAAAAATATAGTTAAAGAGCAAATCTACTTCGAGTAGACTAGATCTAAGTCAAAGATAGCTAAATATCCTAAAAATTTATTTAAACCGGCTGTGAGAGATAACTCTTCAAACCGAACTATTCAGGCCGTGAGAGATAACCCCTCACGCTTGACTAACTTTCAACTCATAGATTGCCTATGAGGACAAATCTAAAGAAAAGAAAACTCTTATTCAAAGAAAAATCACAACTAGCAAACAGCAACAACGGCCAGGGAGGAGATGAATGGCACAACACAAAGGTAGATGGAAGGTGTATAGTGAAGAGGCCAAAATTGCTGATCTAGTCGGAGAACACCTACAAACAAAATAAAAAACCAGAATAGGAAGGGGAGGGTAGGAGCGGATAGCATAAAGAGAAAAAGAGAGGAGGAGGGAGCATATATGCTCCCTCCTCCTCTCAGATTTGTAGTCACATTCCATTCTTGAAACAAGGCAAAAAAATAGTATTTTTTGTTTTATTCTCTTTTACATTTTATACGTTATTCAAAATGAGGAGAAAAATTAAATGTTAAGAAGATGGAAAATCTCCAAACATTTTCTTCAATTACAAACTATTATCTTTTTAAGTTTACATCCTCTTTCTTTTTCTTTTTTTCCCCCCTCTATTTCTATATTCAAATTTACTAGTTATAAAATAAAAAAAATATTAGTTACCAACAACTCATCAGTTGTATTAATTTTTGTTTTGATTTGATTTCATGAATGAATTAGTTTTTATTAGAGTAAATTGTAATTTTATAAAGATTATGTTTAAAATATGATCTAAACTTATAATTTTATGCATAACGATCATTTTGTTATAGAAGATTAATATCACATAGATTTAGGAATTCATTTTAAAATTACACAAATTTAAAATTATATCAATTTATTTAGAACTAATTTGTCTTTTCCTATGCAGGTTGAAAGTGTTAGATAATAATATTATAAAAATTAAAGGGAATTTGTAGAATAATAATATCATTAAACTATGGAAAATGTTAATTTATTTATATTTGATGGTGTAAGGTAAGTTTTTTTATTTTTTATTTTTAATTTTAAGATCAGACCGAACGGTCTAATTCAAAAAAAAAAAAAAAAAAAAAAAAAATCAAAACAGATCATCAATTTTATTTTATTTAAAAGATCAAATGGTTAGCTTTGGATCTAACCATTTGATATATATATATATATATATATATATATATATATATATATATATATATATATTTTGAAGATAAGTGTTAAACATGTGTTTCTCATGTAGATTCTAGAAACCTACGAACACATCCTAGCCGCTGGATTTATTTGGGAACATCCTAATTGTCTACTTCTTATCATCTGCATTAAATTTAATCAATTAACCTCACTCACTTAAAATTTGATCAAACGACTATGGATAAAAGATCTTATACACATCTCACCATCTTGACCGTTCAATCCTAATAACCCTAAAGACCATTAGAGACATTTGCACTTTCTCTCATATCCTGTTTCATTTCCTACATTACTCTTCATTTTACTTCTTAGTCTTCTCTTATCTTCCGCTCTAGGCGCTCCTCTCTCTATCTCCTATTAACAAAACCTTGTATATGATTCACAGTTTTGGTATCATCGTTTGCCTTCGTGCTAGCAGGTCTCTCTCTCAAAGATTTATGCAATCTACTCCTACTTTTTTTTTTTTTTAAATGATCAAGTTTTGTAAAGAGATCACCAAACCACAAACGAAAATAATCGCAGCAAAAAACCAAGAGGCTTCCATAGACTAGCAGCAGGGCAAGGTGAACGACAGGAAGTCACATCCACATAGGCCCAACGACAAGGTATTTGCTTCTTTGTGATTTTAGCGTATTGGGTGTTCTGATTTTGGGCCAACTTGTGGGATGTGCTGGTCTTTGTGGCCTCATTTGACTAATTTGAACCTGGGTGGATACTTTTTTTGACTACATTTGAATATGGACAAATGAGATTACATTGTTTTATGTTGTATTTTAGTCATTAATGTAAATTTGATCTTTTTTTTTTTTTTTTTTTTTTTTTTTTTTTTTTTTTCCGTTTATATATATATATGTTAGAATAATACGATACTTGCCATATTTGTGGAAGAATATTTTCGTAATATCATTAGTATATCACGAAAATATTCTTCCACCCAATTATAGTATTATTAGATATTGTTGTATGAATGTAATTACGTTATTTTCTTTATTTATTTGGCCTCATTCAACTATAAATAGGTCACCTTATTGTGCAAACAATACATCTCAGAAATACAAGTTTATTTCACAATTGTAATCCATTCTCTTTTTCTTCATGGTATCAGAGCTACAGCCTATGGCCTGTATGAGCTTTTCCAGAGTTCTTCCGGCAATTTTTCAGGCGCTCTTTCATGTGACAGTAGCCGTTGTTTAAAGTTCTTTTCAGTCTTTTTGCAGTCTAATCTGGAACAATAAGACCAGAAAAAAATTCGCAAGGTACGGGACTTCCCTCCCGTGAAAGAAACTCCGCCGTTCTATACCTCATGCGCCGCCATGTGCCGAGCACATCTTCAAGCCTACTGCCCACGCGCAAAAAAAAAAAAAAGACCCTCCTTTGGATTTTTTTTTTTTTTTTTTTTTTTTTTTTTTTTTTTTGTCTATTTTGTTGTAATCTGCTGCTTAATTCATTGGTGAAACTTGGCACAATATGGTTAGGCCCTTCATAGGATTAACGACTAATTTCTGATTCCGACCATCATTGTAAGTTGCGGTTTGGCCCCTCATGGGATTAACGGATATTCTCTATTCTCCGGCCGTCTTCTTTAGCCTTTTAGCACAATGTGGTTTGGCCCTTCACAGGATTGATAGCTAGTATCCGTTCTCTGACTATTATTGTCAGATGCAGCTTGACCCCTCACGGGATTAACGAATAGTCTCCGTTCTCCGGCTGTCACTTTCAGCCTTTCTCGCCGGCACCATTTTGATCCAACCATTGACTTTGGCTGCATTTAAATCTGACTTCTAATTTCAAACTCAAGATTTCAGAATCTTCCACCTTGAGTTTGAAGGGGATGTTAAAATATATTTTTGTCTTTCTTATTATGATTTATTTCCTATGTTAATTAGTCTTCTTTCCCACCTTAAATACTCTAGGATTTCTTGGTCATTACTTGTTGCTCTCTATATATAAAGGTCTCTTGTAATATGTTATGAATATATTACTCAATACAATGTAGTCCTTAATATATTTCCGCTCTCTCTTCCGCTCTTTTTCTCTTTCACATATATTCTCTATTTCATATATTTATTTTAATATGGTATCACTTCATTCGGCACCATCTTCAGTAGAGCACTCTACATCTTCGATCTGTTTCATCTGAATATCAACTTGCCGATATTTTCACAAAGTCTCATCCTCCTGGTCGGCTACGTGATCTTGTTTCCAAACTCAAGTTGACTTCATCATCTCAAGTTTGAGGGGGGATGTTAGAATAATAAGATACTTGCCATATTTGTGGAAGAATATTTTCGTAATATCATTAGCATATCACGAAAATATTCTCCCATCAATTATGGTATTATTAGATATTGTTGTATGAATGTAATTACGTTATTTTCCTAATTTCTTTGGCCTCATTCAACTATAAATAGGTCACCTCATTGTACAAACAATACATCTCAGAAATACAAGTTTATTTCACAATTGTATTCCATTCTCTTTTTCTTCAATATATATATATATATATATTTTCTGAATTTACTTGGAAATGCTCGAAATTACTTATTTGATAATTGATACATTTAGAGTCAAGTTTGTGTTTTTCAATTTTTTTGATAAAAACTTAAAATCACACCGAATGAGCCCTAATTGGGTCGAGCTGCCAACTTAAGGCTTGAAAGCCTTGGACCAAACATTACAAAAATTTTGAGTGTAGCTTGAGCTCGAGTCAACTTGAGTCATTCGAGTACCCGACTCGACTCGAAATTGCGTTCTTAGGAAGCTTGAGCTCAAGCCTGAGCTAGGGTATGTAACCAATGAGTTGAGTTCGGACAAGGGTTTCTTAGCCCAGTTCAAGCTCGAGCTTGGCTCGTTTAGAGGCCCAGTAAAACCAGCCAGTCCAGCAGTGCCAAAACTCAACTCTTTTATAGGCCTAGCCCTTTATTTATAGTCTTGAATTTACATTTATGATAGGGTTATGAGATAAGAGAGAGATGTAGCATAGATAAGATTGGAGTCATAGGAGAACTAAAATTCCAATCCTACTATGTCGGGTGCACAAACAATGGTGAGTGAAATAGTCCTATTTGCCATGAACCACACGGCCATGGGGAGATAATTATCTCTCCATGCGTTTAGGGTTAGGGTTAAAACCCTAGCATATTGTTACCAATTTTTCAACATGGGCTTGGGTTTTATCTCTCAGATTTAATGCTCCTTTATCTTTACTTAAGCCTTTTGAAATTAATTTGAAGAGCCCATAGCTCTTAAATGCTTAAGCCCATAGTTTAATTCTTAAGCCCATAGCTCTTTAATTGCTTAAGCACATAGGAATTTAATTCATAAGCCCAATCATCTTTGAATAATGAGCTACTTAGGAATCATATTCCTTTGACCTATGTTTTATCAAATAACACAATCCAAATAAATAAATAAATACATAATTGAGACACATAGCATACGGTCAATTTACATCAGCTCAAAGAGGGGTCTAAAGGAAAAAATACAATTAGTTTTAAATAGGTCTATGACAATATCACATGACCCTATTTAATCACAATTGATTCCACTAAACAAATGTAACTGACTTTAATATGTATTTTCAAATTAATGAATCAATTCTCACGACATGCATATTTATTACATATTACCCTTCATGGAATTATTTCGTAGTTGAATCAAAGTCAATACACCTTTACTTAGTTCACTACCTATTTTCTTTGATACTCATGATTTAATTACATGATATCCTTTTTATATCTTGTGAGTTTTCATTTCACATTGCACAAAATAAAGTTTCAGTAAATATCACTGAAACACTCCAACTCGAGCTTTAGGATAATCATTCCCATTAAATCTACATCAAATGAAATATTTCCTATCACTTTGTTCTATGACAAATGATTTTGATTCATTTTTAAAGTAAGTATTCCCACAATGCTATATGAGATAACCTAATGCACAGAAGTGTTGACCAGCTATTTGATCCCATTCTCGTACATCAAAGTGACCTACACTTTACATCTGAGTTCACAATCTTCTCAGGATTTAGAGTAATTGTTTATAAGTTGTCGTGCACGTACATCATTCTTTATCACATTGTTAAAAGAATGATGACTCACATAGTCCTTTCTGCTTCTCCTAATCAAGATAGATCGTTAAAGTTGATATGTTATAGTCTAAATGGATTTTCAAGTTCCTTTTATGACTATGAGCATTTTTTTTTTTTTTATAAATTACAAGGACTTATAATTATGATCTTCTGAGTGATAATTACACTTCGTGCATGGTTCTCACTTGCAAGGTCACAATCTATTAATTACACTTCATGTATTTGTAAACATTAATTGGACGAGAGTTGGTAATTAAGAGAAGCATTGCTCTTTACTTAATATATATAACAGTACTTGACATCATGAATTCATCATGCATGCATGCATTCTCACCTATTCGATCCACATACATACACATTTGAATTGACCTAGATTAACGGTAAAATAAAATAAAATCCTCAAAAGGATTATTAGGAAACTTTTTTTCTTCCATCGATTGCTGATTATGCGGTCAATCTGATTTCGCGAAAAATGGTCCGCTGATGCCGTGGGTTCTCACCCTTTTCCCACAAGTTTCAATCTGTAGTGCGGTGAAAGAATTGAAAAAGGTAGCTTCTTCTCTTTTCTTTCTTATTTATTTATTTTATGTAATTTATTATATATTATTAGAAAAAGGTAGCTTGTTTGCAGGAAAAAAGGTTACCATTTGACCTCCGATCCAAGTGTAAAATTCAAGCCTAGCTATCATGTCTCCCGGGGCCCTCTAAAAGTTGATAGCTAGGTATATCACAAATTTTTTCTACTTTATTTTATTTTTTAGAAAAATTTTAAACTTTATTTATAAATTATAATCATGAAAGTAGAGCTTGTTGCTCTAACAATACAATTAAGAATCTCTTCTATTCAAATTACATCCATGATTTGTCTAATTGTTACTTTGACGAAACCATATGTAAAGAGAAATTTGCCAACTTTGTATCGTATTCAATACACCGTGGGTATTCTTTACTATCTGTCTATATCTGCTCCAAGTCTTTTTAGTGACATTCACAACATTCACAACTTGAATCGCATTACCTTTCGTAATAATATTTCGTAGTCTCAAGTCTCGACTAAACTCAACTGCATGCATGCAACGCAACCAACGCCTTTGCCAATTTTTTCATGCTTTTGGCTGCAAGTGTACATCCCTCGTGCTCTAGCTTGTATGATTGTTCCCACTCCAATTCGTCCTTACTCTGTATTCAGTGTCATATCCCAATTCACCTTTTGGAAGCCTAATTAATGGGGGCCTTTTCCATCGTAATTGCTCCTCAACAACACTATTGTTTTTCGCACCACATTCCTCGGTGTTTATTAGGATGGTCAAATAACGGGTCAAACAAATCGTGTTTGTGACCTAATATATAAATACATATTATTAAATGAGTTATTTCGGTCGGGTCGGGTTGGGTCGATTCATACCTACACGACCTGTTTATCAAACAGATCATTTCGTGTCACCCACTTATTTAAATGAATCATGTCAGAGTAGAAGGGTTTGACTTGTTTAATTAAACCGGTTAATTGTGTTAAAATTGGCCCTTAATTTGCCATTCTCCTTGTGTGAGACCTCTCCTTCATCAATATCCATGCGCCTTTTTTTTTTTTTTTTTTTTTTTTTTTTTTTTTTTTTTTTTTTTTTTAGTTGTTCCTGTTTATCAGCCTCCACCCCACAATCCATGCTCAGTACTTTACTCCCACCCATGATCCTTTTCACGTGATTTTTGTTGGTATAGAGTGCCGGCCGGCACCATTCTTATTTCTTTCTCTGATTCTTCCAAATTAAATATTCTTCTTCTTGGCCCTTGTCCTCAACTGCATGTTGGTAAATCTCCATTGGCTATTTGAAAGTTTTCCACATGCTTTTCAGTCATATTTCCACCCCTATCATCATCTTCATAGGTCCACAAACCCTAGCTATAATATATCGATCCCTACCTTTTTACCACATGCGTTTGTCCCACTTCCACACATGTACATGTGCATTTGTCTTTTATTGGTCCCTCTATCCCATGCCACCATGACAGCAACTTACACAAAGAACTCTCCTGATCTAAGCTATAACTTTTCCCTTGTGGCTTAATTAGATTCTTTCTTCCCCCTTTACGACGGAATCCTCCATTACAAGGTACACTTCTTAGCTTTTTCATCAGCCAAATCAATATATATTGTCATGATAACCATACACCAAAATTTTTCTACTTAAAACCTCGAAAGTATGATTAATTAGTGTCTCTATGCATGCATCTTAATTAGGTAATCTTATGGCAAAACTTTTTTTGAACTTTAATAATTATTTTTAATAAAATAATTAAAATTAAACCATTTAAACATACAACTAATTAAATGACATGAGATTTAAAAGCTCTATCGAATTATCTAATTAGAAATCGAAATGATCATGATCCCTGTAACACCCCGTATTTTAAGATATTAAATAAAATATCTTAAAATATGTTTTAAAACCTAACAATGAGGTAAAAGAATAAATATGAATATTTATAAAAATAAATATTTATTTAGAAGCCTTTATAGTTTTAATTTGATAAAAACTCAAACGGACCTTAAACTTTGGAATAACGGAAACAGGGTCAAACGAACTCCGTTTTGGTCGATTCAAAAACTGGGACGCTCGTCTTGAAGTCCTCTAGCTATTCTCCAAATTTCATAATTTTTGGACTCTATTTGGTACTCGAGAACATCCGTAAAAAACTACACCTCTGAATAGGACGAAAATTCAGTTTATAATTATTGGGTTATCTTTGAACTTAACCCAACCCATTCCAATTGCTATCTACAAACCCAACCCACATTTCACATGTTAAATTCACATTATTCATTATTGGGCCATCTTTGAACTTAACCCAACCCATTCCAATTGCTATCTACAAACCCAGCCCACCTTTGAGGAAATAGTAATTTCCTTGAGTGAGAAACTAGGCATAGTAGATTGGTCTAGCAATGAGAATGGTTAAATAATAATAATAATAATAATGTTAGAATAATATATTAAGGTTTGAGTGCATTTTTGAGTGCATTGTGGTAGGTAAGTTTGAGTGCATTTTTGAGTGCATTATGGTAGGTAAGTTTGAGTGCATTTTTGAGTGCATTGTGGTAGGTAAGTTTGAGTGCATTTTTGAGTGCATTGTGGTAGGTAAGTTTGAGTGCATTTTTGAGTGCATTTTTGAGTGCATTGTGGTAGGTAAGTTTGAGTGCATTTTTGAGTGCATTGTGGTAGGTAAGGTTAATTCCCATCCATTGGATCAAAATGTGTCTACTTGATCCTAACCATTCATTCTCTTATAAATAGAACCCAAAATGGAAGACACAATACCCATCAAGCTTCACTCACACACACACCTAAGGCCAAGAGAGAAAATTGTGGAATTTGTGTAGTTTTGTGTGGTTCAAGACTTGAAGTGTGTGCTAAGAAGTATTTTGAAAAGAAGTTTAAAGGAACTACACGAAGAAGAAGGTGAGTATTCTTACTCACTGAGGATCATACGTGGTTGTTTTCTATAATGTTGTGATTTCTGCTTTATTTAATTATATGCATAGGAATAGTATATTGCATACTGTTAATAATTCTGATGCAGGATTAATAAGTACAAGTTGGCTGTTGGGATGGTCAATGTGCTAGGCAAGTTATGGCTACTTAATTGACTGTCGGGATGGTCAATGTACTTGGTTGTCGGGATGACCAATGTACTAAGTATGCTACTTTGACTACTAGTGCGGAAAAGCTAAGAAAACATGGTAAGGGAGTCTGTGCTCCAATAATTAGCCGATTAAACGAACAGGGATTTAATGGCCCTGGTATGAGAGGAGTGCAAGAAGAAAATAAATAAAACTGTGCATATAAAACTGTCATTACATCATATCATTGCATCGTATATTGTTAATTAAATCAGTAATCATCATATTATTGAAAACAGTGAACTCACTAGGTATTTTTGTATTATTGTTTCTCTCTGTGTTATATATTAATACAGGTTATGAAGAAGACCTTTAGGTGAACTTGATAGCAGTGTTTGAGGTTGGGATGCCTCCATTTTGTGGACTGCTGTGTTCCAGTCCTTTATTATATTATCTTGAGAATGATATTTATATTTTTGTTGGTATGTATTAACTATACTCTAGTTATTTTGGCTTGTAAATTATATGTGCCTTGTATGGTACAAATACTATCTTATGTGTAATTATTCAGTTACACTTTATATATCTATTTTGAGGTATTTCAATTAGAAGCTCTGATGTGTTATTTCTTTCCAAGTCTGTTGGATAAAAAAAATATATTCCGCTGTCAATTTATAACTCTGATGATGTCGTAATGTCACGTGAAAATCGAAATTTTCACTTACGCCTTTTTGTAAAAGGCAGGGCGTTACAATCCCAAAGTTTCATATATATGTTTATGTCATTATCAGTGAAGATCGTAAACATGGAGAAAAGTTTAATCGAAGCTAACATGGTGCCTTAAGTCATGGTGGTGCCCGTGAAATATGGGACCCCAACCAACATAACTGAAATCTGTTCACGTGATTTCACTGTTAGAACTTAGAAGCATGACCTTAGATTCGCAGCTGCAATTATTGACCTCATCGATCTGTCTCTTTCAATTTTCGGTTTACCCGACACAACATTATCATATATTGAAAGGACAGAAATTTCCTCTGACGGCCTAGCAATTTATTGTATATTAATGAGTATACTTCCTTTTGAAGGTTTCATATCAAGTTTACAGGCGATGATTGGGCTTCATGCTTGCAGAAAGCTTCCATATATATGGAACCGGAGCTCGAGATACCCTTATGTTGCATGATTCATGTCTGTTCCTAAGGTACAATAACCAAATTGCCATTTTTATTTTTTATTTTTTATCATTTATTAATAATCTAAGTTTTGGACATTATTTTATTATTTAATTATGATAACGACTCTATATTCTTTAATTTATGCATCCCATAGAGAGATACCTTTCACTACCTCGTGCCTGGCCTATACGGCTATATATACATCTAAATCGACGGTATCTCCCATTTTCACAAAAGAACCAGAAATCTCTCATAACTGGACGTGCCTTGGAACCAAATGGGGTTGACCAAGATTTTGCTAGCCCTATACTTGACAGGTTTAACCTTAACCCATGTCATTGTCTCCGTAGCCGGAGACGAACGGCAAGACTTCTTGGATGGACACAATAAAGCTCGTGCTGAGGTCGGCCATGGCGTTAAGCCACTTGTCTGGAACCACACCCTTGCAGCCTACGCTCAAGCTTATGCTAATAAGAGGATCCCAGACTGCAAGCTGGAGAAATCAGATCCGAATGGGCCCTATGGAGAATGCCTTGCTGAAGGTCATGGTGAGTTCAAGGCTACGGATGTAGTGAATGGGTGGGTGAGTGAGAAGAAATACTATGAGCATCAAGACAACAAATGTGTTGGTGGTGAGTGCGGGTACTACACCCAGGTGATTTGGCGCGATACAAAGTATCTTGGGTGTGGCAAGTCCAAGTGCCACAATGGCCGGGTATTTGTCACTTGCAACTATTATCCTTCAGGAAATTATTATGGCGAGCGTCCATATTAAATTCTTGTACTGATGATTACCTGCGAGTATACATGTTGTTGCTCCTGTTTGTGTGGCAGTAATCGAATGTGTATGGATATGATGAAAATGAAATCATTACTACTACTATTATTAATGGAGAAGATATTATAAGTTTCTCTATGATCCACTATACTTCTCCCAAACTTGATTGTCGATCTGGTTTGGTTTTGTGCTGCAGAATGAGGTAGCGCGCAGCTGCTTCTGTTTGTTTGGTTTTTGGTTTTGTGCTGTTGAAGTTTCTGGTTCTGTAGCAGCGGTGGGGACAGATATATGGGGTTTTCATTGTTTGATAGGTTTTTTGTCTAGTTGTTGGTAGATTTTGGTGTTTTGTAGTTGTATTTGGTTGATATCTTTGTACTGTTCTGTAGTATCATTGTGCCTCAACTTATTTGCTTTGCTGAAGAGTTGTAGTGTGTTGTGTTGAAGAACTTATTCATCATAATACCACGAAAGTGTTGCATATTCCACATGAATTTATGAACACGAAATTAATAGGTTATGGTCAAGGGATATGACTTGTTTATTTAACACAATCAAACCCGACACGCGACATTAGGGTTGATAATTTTTGACACGATTCGTGAATATAATACTAACCCAACACAGAATTAGAAGGTTATGGCTAAAGAATCTGACCTGTTTAATTAAAATGGTCGAGTTAAAATTAACTTATATAATCTTCAATGCATTCCTCAACACGAATCAAAGTGATCAATATGGGAAAACAAATTGCTATTCCTTTTTCCATCCATGCACTTCACTGTAGGAGGGAGAGAGACATATCGGTCAATTCCCTACTTTTAAGGACATCAAGAGAAGACTTTGGAGGTGAATTAAAAATGAAAATTAATTGTTATATGTTATATTTTTTATTTTATATTGCAATGATCTGATTTTCCATGCAATTAATCTTCATTTGGTAACTTTGACAAGCATGGTGCATAACCGTATTCGGAGTTTGATTTCTAAATATAACAATTTTTTATTTTTTAATAAAAGAATAATAAAAAAGTTATTTGATCGATTGAAAAAAAATATTATTAAGTCGTCACACATTTTTGACATACGGTGGAATCTCAAGCCACATTAATTTGAGGCCAGGTTTCTAGCATATATGTAATACCAAGGAGTATAGCGCTCTCTATATAAACTGAAAGAATTGAAATATAAAACTCAAATTTTATTATTTTTATTTTTGTGTTTTAGAAACATTATAAAATTTGGGATTAATTAGAGCGATTTTAACAAAAATAAAATAATTATTATGATTATATACGTGTCGTAAGCACGAATCTAAAATTTGGAGTAAATTGGACTTCGTTTGGAGTCCAATTAAAATAGAAAAGAAAGAAGTACCAAAAACTTCGTGACAAAAAACATCTGGGTCAAATGAATTCAAAATGCTTCGTAAAACCCGTTAAAATGATCGTTTCGAAACAAACGTTTTAAGTTCTCGTATAATTTCGGGTTTATTGGAGTTTGGAAATGTTAGTTTCACTACAGATGCACAATTTGTGCACTCTTCCCCCTCACATGAGGGTGGGGCCCACATACTGGGCCCCACCCTCATGTGAGCGAGGGAGTGCACTTGTTGTGCACTCATAGTGCAGCAATCAATTCCCATTGGAGTTTGGAAAGACCTCAAAGATTGGGAGTAAATTTTCTGTCATGCTGCCACGTGGCAGCCAATGGACTGTGCCACCTTGCAGATTGTGTCAGCATGGCATCACCATGTGGGGCCCATTTGTAATCTTTATCACTATTTAAGAAAAAAAGAAGAGAAATCTAAACCCAACGGTTAGATCGATGGAAATAAATATCTTCTAATTAAATCCAATGGCTAGAATCCATATAGAAAGGGATCATGTTCCCTTCAAATTAAAATTCACAAATTAATTACTCTTTCACTATAAGAAATTGAAAAAAATTGAAAGATGGATACTTTAAATTGACATTTTTTTAAGTTTGAATACCTTTCTACAAAGGTGATGAAAGATCGATCAGAAATTATAAATGAAGTTTTTCCTAAATTTTAAGCGGATACAAGAGCGACATGGAGGAGGACTAACTCGGGGGACTTTTCGGTTCGGAGTGCTTATCATATGGAGAAGGAGAGGATTGAAGCTGCTGGTGGATCTTGTTCATATCAATATGATATTTTTATTATTTGAAAGAGGATTTGGGGTATGAAGGTTCCTAATTCCCTAAGAGCTTTTTATGGAGGGCTTGCCATGATATTTTGCCTACTAGATATAATCTAAAGCATTGAGGTATTGATCTAGACCCCTCTTGTATTTTTTGTAATTGTGAACGGGAAACTGTTTTGCATATTTTGTGGTCTTGTTGTTCAGCATCGGATGTGTGGGGTTTTTGTGGTAGAGAGGTTCAAAAATGGTCCAATTCTGGTAACTTCTTTGTGGAAATTTTGGAGTTTTTATTTGCCCGTTTTGATCCTGAGGAAGTTGAATTATTTGCTGAGATTGCTAGGACGTTGTGGTTTAGGAGGAATGATGTTGTGCATGGTGGTAATTTTTCTCACCCAAACGAAGTGATTCGAACGGCTACAACTCTGATGACTGGGTATAGGAGTGCCCAGATTCGTGTTTATGTTGAAAGGAAGCCCCTGAATGGGTCGGTAGAGCCCATAATGGTGAATGGAGTCCCCCTCCTGTTGGTGTTGTTAAAGCTAACTGGGATGTTGCGGTTGACTTGAAAAATGGAAAGCTGGGATATGGTTGTGTTATTAGAGATTCTAGTGGAAATTTGCAAGCTGCATCTTGCCATGTGGAATTTTTAATGGCTAATCTAGTGGTTGGGGAAGTTCTTGCAGTGCTACACACGGTGGAGTTTTGTAGAGACAAAGGTTTTTCTTCAATTGTGTTAGAGGGTGATTCCCTACTTGTGGTCCAAGCTATTAATAATACAGGAGTAAATTGGAGTAGGATTGGTCTTATTATAGATGATATTCGAAATATATTAAAGGGATTCAAGTGGTGGAAGATTTGCCATACTAAACGACAAGGAAACAAGGCGGCCCACACATTGGCACAAGTAGGAGTTCAACAGGCTTTAAGTCGTACTTGTATTGATTGTACGCTTGATTTTATTTTTCATATTATTGTTTCAGAGCTTCCATCTCTGATTGTATAGAGCTTCTATGCTCTGGTTGATTTCACTTTTTAATGAGATCAGTAATATTTCTTCAAAAAAAAAAAAAAAAGAGCGACATGGAATAGGATCCTCTCCATTCCATTTAATGAAATAGATATTATCCATTTCAAATGAAAGGTCAGAATTTAAAATTGATGCATCTAATAGTGTATATGAAGTCAATGTTGACACGTCTTTTAAAAATTTAAATAATGTGAAATCATGTACAACATTAAATGTATCAACTTTAAATTTTGACCATAAAATAGATAGATTCAATTTTATTTGAAATAGAAAAGATCCTATTCCCCTATGGTATAGAATCCTCTACTGTTGGTAAATCTCCATTGGCTAATTTAAAATTTTCCACGTCATATTTCCACCGCTCTCACCAAGTCACCATCTTCATACATCGGTCCACACAATTCATATCCTTACCTTTTTACCACATGTTTTTGTCCAAACTTCCAGATGTGCCCCTGTCTTTTATAATTTTATTGGTCCCCATATCCCCCATGCCAGAGCTATAACTTTTCCCCTTGTGGCCTAGATTCCTTTTTACCCCTTTCGAATCAGGCCTCGTTTAATAACCCCTTCCCCTTCTCCTCCCCTTATTTTCATCTCTCCCAAAAAAATATCAATTCAAAACATTCTTAACATTTTTTACTTTTTATATCACATCAACAATTTTTTATTATTATTTAAATAAAAAAACCCACTACAATACAATTTTTTTTTTTTTTTTTTCATTTTTTCATATAAATTCTCTCTACTTTATATCACATCAATCACTTTTTACTTTCACTCAACAAAAATATTCTCCCATAAAGGGAGGGGAGGGGGATTACTGAACGGGGCCTCATGAATCCTCCATACAAGGGACACTTCCTTTTTCATGATCAGCCAAATCAAAGGTAGTTAATTTGTTTGCAGGAAAAAAGGGTTACCGTTTGACGTCCAAGTGTAATTTTCAAGAATCTTGGGTATTATCCTCCTTAATTGCTAGTTATTTGGACATATAATGTGAAATGCTAATTTGAAACTTGAAAGATAATATAAGGCAGAATATAAAAATAGATAATTAGATATAAAGAACTATGCATTTTGGTCTATGGCCTATGTTCACAGGATACAGCCAAATGGCTCAATTTTGCTCTTAATTCTTTGAATGATGTTTACAATATAACAAACTCTTATTTGTACGAGAATTAGATAATAAAAATAGACTTTAACTACAACTAAGTAATAGTCTTCAACTATAACTTGTGATAGACTTCAATTATAGGGACCTAGATTATAGTCTTTAACTATGATTAGGGGATAGTCTTAATTGTAATTAGGTCACAATCCTCAATTGTGACAATCTTTAACTGTATTTTAAATTTTTGAACTCCTAATATACTCTAATAGAACTTAATTACCTAATCGAGTAGGTGGTTAGATCGACGACTCAAAATTTACTTGAACGGTGAATTCTAAGCAATTCGAGCAAGTAATTGCCGTAAGTGGATCCTTATCGTTCCCGAGCCCTCTTAAATTTGATAGGTATATCAGAAAATTATTGTTAATTTTTTTTTTTTTTGAGCATGATCGGAATTTAAAATTAGGGTTCTCTAATCTCGATCTATACATGCATCTTAGGAAAACTTATGGCAAGACTTTATAAAAACTTTATACAACTTTATGAGATTTAAAAACTCTATGGAATTATATATCTTAGAAATCGAAATGATGACGATCCAAATTGATGTTATATGTTAATATCATTATCAGAACTAATTAAGGTCGTAAGCATGGAGAAAAGTCTGAAGCTAATATGGCGCCTTAAGTCATGGTGGTGCTCGTGAAATATGGGGCCCCAACAAACATTACTGTAATGTGTTCACGTCACAACAAAAAACATTGAATTTTGCCACGTGCATTTTGACACGTGTACGGACACTGTACACGTGTCAAACAGGTTGCCACGTGCTCTTTGCCACGCGTGTCAGATGTGGATGTCACTAACTGTGCATTTTGACACGTGTATTCAAATACACGTGTCCAGTTAGACACGTGTATTTCAATACTCGTGTTTAACTGGACACGTGTATTTGAATACACGTGTCCAGTTAGATTGACACATGTATTTTCATACACGTGTCCATTTTATTTTTTATTTTTTTTAAAAAAATTCAAAATTGTATTTTTTAATTTAATTAATTTTTTTTATTTAATTCTTTAATTATATTTTTAATTTAAATTAAAAATACAATTAAATAATTAAACAAAAAATTTAATTAAATTAAAAAATACAATTTGAAATTTTTTTTTTTAATTTAGTTTTGATTATTGTCTTTTTAAATTTGTTTGGGTTAATTAATTTTTTTTTTTTTTTTTTTTTTTTTTTTTTTTTTTTTTTTAAAAAGAATTTCTTATTTCCGACCACAAACAACACAATGTTTATTTTACCCGAAAATAAAACAAAATCAAATTACACAAACCAATAATTAATAACGTATTTGTTAAATATGCAAATCTTTACAAACAAAAAATAATTACACAAGATAATTACACAAAATATCTACAAATCCGAAGCGTGTCCCTGCGAAGCACGAGGTACCGTCCCAGGCGTGTTATCCCCAACCGGCGATTGCTGCGCAAGGGATAGTGTAGCGGGCGAAGGTGTAGCGACAGGGGAGTGCTGGCTCAGCCGTCGTCCAACAGGCGACAACGTACCAACCGTTGTCGAATTATCTGCAAATAATATAGACAATTAAAGTATATAATATTACTTACAAAATTAAAGGGGTAATGAAAACAAATTGAAAGTAATTTTGTCCTATACACAATATAAATCATACCTGCAGATGCACTACTAACAGACGACGTACTACCTATGTGTGCAGGTGAAGACTGAGCACCAAGACATGGTTGTGATACTCCCATGGAGGACATGAAGACCTCGAACTGTCGCATGCGCTGCTCCATGGCGTCGAACTGTTGCATGCGCTGCTCCAACGCGTCATTCGTCTCTCGCTCAGCCCGTAACTCCGTTTCGGATTTCTTCCATCTTCCGGGCGTGTTCGGCTCAATCCCGAGACGTGCCCTCAGATGGTCCCCCCTGTGAGCGAGGCCTGTATGAGAAACATGTCCCCCGAACAGGTGTAACATTCGGCCCAACCTGCTGAACCCTCCCCGCGTACTCAGGCCTCCCAACCGCTTGTTCGTACGCGTCGTTCGGTGCCCACCGCACCGTGTCTGCTGAGACGCTCTGCCTGGCGGTTGGATCACTGGATAAACTCTGCGTCATCCTCTCCTGTACGTCGTCAACATGAAAAACTCATATACTGAATAATGGCATATCACACATAATTTAGAAATATTAGTAAATTAGATCAGTAGCATACGCATAGGACCTGTGTACGTTCATTCAAGTAAGTGCTGTCCTTCCTTGTGTGGGTTTTCACGAACGACGCGGCGCGAGTGGTGGGCGTGCCAGATGTACATGTCTGTCGTCATCCAGTTGAAATATATAACAAACAGAGAGCGAGAAAATAGTGTAAAGAAAAAGAAATACAATTACCACCAAATATTAAAAACGTAAACATATATTTTTTCACACCTCCTCGTGATTAAATTTAGCATAACTTTTGGATCCCGTACAATGGGGAAGGTCATTCTGCTCCCGCAGCCTCTTCATCCGTTCAGAGGTCGCCTACGAATTGAACATGAAAATAAAAATGTAAGCATTGACACACTTAAAGTAGTAATAAAATTATATGGTTAGTTATTAAAAAACCACAACATTTTTTTGTCATACAATTAAAAGCCTACATACCCTTTTATGCTCAGTGCACCAATCGCTCAGCAGGAACTCTACATCTACTGTGTCATACTTCGCAAAAAAATTATCCGGCACTCTCGCACGGATAATCTCGGGCGTGTCACCGTCTTGAATATTTAGCTTGGTTTTGAACTGCGACTTCCACGAGCGGTGCTTCCGACCTATATCATTCCACACTTCCTGTTGTGCCATGCGCTTGTCTATTGATACAGGTAGATAGAACTCCTCCTGCACATTCAATTTAAGCATTATAGGTTTAAAAACTTCATGAAAAACTTAATTTTAAGTTTAATTCAAATAAATAAATAAAATATATTTTTAAAACATACCATCAGCGCGTCCCACATAGCTTGCTTAATCTGCTTATCTACCCTCGCCCATTCATCCCGCATATGTATGTAGGACCCGCTCCTGATAAGTCTGCCCTCAGCCCGCCTAAAACGATTACAGGCTCGTCCTACAGGTTGTAGAGCAGCATTGTATTGCAACACAACCTTCTTCCCCCTCGGGAGCACCCAGTTTCTCTCTGGGTCCCTAATCACCCCATAATATATGGTTCCGTCTGGATTGTACCCTAATGAAAAAGAATATACAACATTTAAATGGTTAACACTAAAAAACATAATTATATCAAATAATTGTAAATTCAATTTATTTTTCATTCAAACTTAATATTTATTTTTGATAAAAAATAATATGAGTTATAAGGTTGTCTAAATATGTACTTACCCATCAACCGAATCTGCTCAATATCTATGTGCTGGGTCGCTGGGTCGCCTGCGACCTCCTCGCCAACCCCTCCTGCTGGTGGGGGCTGCTGATCATCATTTGAAAGCATATCCTAGGGGCAATCGGGGGCCAACTGATCAGTACCCAACATCGCAATGTCCTCGTCATGGGTACTCTGGCTCCCCCCTAGATTTGGCATCTGACTCTCACCGGAAAGTGGCACCTGGCTCTCACCAGATACAGGCATTTGGCTCTCTCCAGGCCCCTGGCCCTGCCTCGCGGTCGATGCTGGCATCTGTCTGAACCCCATAATCTGGCCCTGCATCGCTGCCTGGGCTGGCACATGCCCCAACCCCACAGCCGGTATCTGCATCTCCCCGGTTTGTGACAGATGAAATCTCTCATCCTGTGTCTCACTGTCAGGGTTACATGCCATAGGTATACTATATGTATACGGAAAGTACGGCGCATAACCCTGTGGCCCTATCCCCTCTCGCACCCACCATCGAGCCACGTTACCCTGTGGGGTGAACCCTATCTGAGATAATGTCGGGGGCTCCGACAATGGAGAACTGCAAGGTCCAGCTGTGCTGGTCTGCCCGTGATCTGACGTGGGCACGACCACCATACCCGGCATCAACGGTCTATAAGCGGCATCTGGGTGGTGTGGCCACACCGCAGTATATAATGCTGTCGAATCTGTAGGCGTGGTCATGGGGGGCACGGGTGGACGTGGTTCCCGATATGCATTTGGAGGGGGTCTCTGGTCCATCGATACCTGCGAACAAATGTAGACAAATCAATTAAAATTTGTATTTTATATATTTGAAATGAATATGCAAATTATACAACGAAATTTATGCAAATAATAAAAATTTGTATTGAGTTCAAGCGAATTGTACGAACAATATATATATCAGTCATTGTATCACGGTAGCTTCGATCGGATCAATGTCGGGCCTGTCGTACTCGAATTCGTCATTCGTATTGGGTAGGTCATCAGTGGCTAGTACGAGCGGTACGCACTCATGGTAGGTTGTGCCTGCCTCATTACTCCCTTCCCCTTGACCAACGTTGTACACATTGCGCGGTTTGGTCCTAACTGCACAAACCCAATTTGGGTTCCTACCATCTTCGACGTAGAATACTTGATCTACCTGAGATGTAAGCACGTACGGCTCTACCTTCATCAGTTCTCCCCTATGGACGAGGTGATCGAAGTTGACAAACACTAGGCCATACTCATCTATTGTGAATCCTCTGTCCATCGTGGGGTCTTCCCAATTGCACTTAAATAGGACGTATGTAGTCCTGTTATAGTACTCGACCTCAACTATATCGGTTAACTGCCCGTAGTACATTTTGCCTTCAACGGTTGGAACACATACGCCACTATTCTGCGTCCTCCTTCCCACATCATGGGCAAGCGTGCGGAACGATTTCCCATTTACCACGTACTTGTTGTACTTGACCGCTGTCTCCTTTAGCCCTCTATAACGCATAATCAAGTTGTGGCCCAATTCCTCTCTACGTTGATCGTCCAGACCATCGACCTATGTTATAATTACAAATATTAAACATCACATTGGTTAATTACATTGAACCCGCGTAAATTTATTATTATCTCAAAATTACCACTATTTCCTTACATATGCACGGTATTATTCGCAGAACTGCTCATGATGTTGTGCTTCAATAAGAGCCTCCGTAATGCGAGCCCTAGTGCATGATCGCTTAAGCGCGTCCTTGTGCATCCTACATTCAGCGGGAATATACAATTATGTAATAATTGTTATTAATTATTTTATTCGAATTCTGTTAAATATATAAACACTACTTACATCCGCAAATTGTGAAACTCTTCAGAGTTGAACACAATATAATGATGAATCTGGTGCATTGTCAACCGGTTCAGCGTAACTCGCGTGCCCGCCCCCTTGGATCCATATGGATTTCTTTGAGGTCTGTTGTGGAATGTTGGTGCGTTATTCAGATACCTTGAACAGAACGTTACCAGCTCGGTCGCTATGTACCCCTCTATAATGCACCCTCCAGGAGTCGCTTTGTTACGCACATTAGACTTGAAACTCCCAAGACTCCTGGTGTACCCACATACACGACATTTGGATTGTCGTCAATTAGGGTTACATTTAAATCAAAATATATATGTACATATTAAATGCCGAATTTTACCTCTCAGCCGGGTACATCCACCTATACTGCACTGGTCCGCCGAGTCTACACTCGTGCACAATATGCAAGACCAAGTGAACCATGCTGGTAAAAAACCCTGGAGGAAATACCTGTTCTAGCTTGCACAAAGTTATACAAACGTCACCCTGCAGTTGGTCCATATCTTTTTGTGATAGCTTGGTTGAGCATATGCCTCTAAAAAATGCTGAAATCTCCACAAGAGGTTTAACAACTTTATCTGGCAATGACTTACGCAATGCAATTGGGAGAAGCTGTTGCATCAGTATGTGGCTATCATGGCTCTTCAACCCGAAAATTGTACGGTCCTTGAGCCGAACACATCGTGAAATGTTCGAGGCGTATCCGTTCGGGACCCTCACATTTCGAAGAACCTTCAGAAAATTTTCTTTGTCCTCCCTAGACATCGTGTGACAGGCAGCGGGAATATACGTCTTACCATTTGCGGCCGTGAATGGATGCAACTTAGGTCTCAACCCCATTTCCTACAAGTCCAGCCGAGCAGCCAGGTTGTCCTTTGTTTTCCCTTTGATATCCAAAATAGTGCCAAGTATATTGTCCTTGACATTTTTCTCTATGTGCATAACATCAAGATTGTGCCGAAGCAAATTGTCTTTCCAATACGGCAATCTGAAAAAAATACTTTTCTTCTTCCATATAACATCGGAACTCCCTGCACCATTTTTCCGCTTCTTCCGTTTCTTCTTCTTACCCGCGATCTCATCCCCAAACGCAACTCTGTCCAACAGTTGGAAGATCTCGTCTCCGCATGGCACAATCGGCGCGCTGTCAAATTCTTCAGTACCGTCAAATATTCTTCTGTTTAGTTGCCACAGATGTTCAGTTGGCAAGTATCTCCTGTGCCCCATATAACAAAATTTACATCCGTTCTTTAAGTGTTTAGAACGTGTCGAGTGCATACAGCAAGGACATGCCTTCACACCCCTGTTAGGCCAACCAGATAAATCTGCATACGCTGACAAGTCGTTTATTGTCCACATCAACTGGGATCCCATATTAAAATTTTCCTTCTTTGAAGCATCGAATGTTCGTACACCTACATTCCACAGTTCCAGCAACTCATCAATCAATGGCTGAAGGTAAACATCAATATCCATACTTGGTGAGCTCGGTCCAGGGATAACCAGTGACAGGATGAACGACGTCTGTTTCATGCACATCCAAGGTGGCAAATTGTACGGCACAAGCATTACGGGCCATGTGCTGTGGGATGTGCTCATGTTCCCAAAAGGATTAAATCCATCTGCTGTCAAACCAAGCCGGACGTTCCTACTCTCTGCCATAAAATCTGGATATAAAATGTCAAATGATCTCCATGCCTCACCGTCGGCCGGGTGCCTCAATACGTCGTCCCTAGTCCGGCCTTCTGCATGCCATCTCATATGGGGCATAGTATGCTCAGACATGAATAACCTCTGTAACCGTGGGATGAGTGAAAACCACCTCAAAATCTTCACCGGACATTTTTTCCTCGCTGATATGACCTCACCATCCTCATCTATATGTATATTAGCCCTCCACTTAAATTCTCCACATACGGTACATGAATCTAATTCTTTATTGTCTTTCCAGAATAACATATAGTCATTACGGCACGCCAGAATCTTCTCATACCCTAGTCCCATGACACTTAGGAACTTCTTCGCCTCATATGTATTATCTGGCAATGTCTCATCGCAAAGAGGCAATAGTTGATTGATAAACTCGAGAATGTCAGAAAAAATCTTATTACTAATACCTCCAACGCACTTCAAATTGTACATGTGTACAGTAGCACTCAATTTACTATACTTGGTACCAGGGTGAAGGGGCTTCTCGGCAGTCTTTAACAACTCTTGGTACTTCAATGCGTCCCCGCAAGAGGTTCCTTTGTCAACTTGTTGCGGATTCGTACTGACGGCTTCAGCAACATCGTGCATGCCGAATGCGTCACGCAACATGGCGTGCATGTCATCATTCTGTTCCATGGCCACACCCCTCTGTTCTGTGAATTCACCATGTTCAGTGCTACAGGCAGCGGAATCTGTGCCACTGTGATGACTCTAACACTGACCATGAACAGCGGACCCGATCGTTGTCTCACCGTGCATATACCACAAATTGTATCCCGGATTCATCCCCCTACCTCCTGTCAGGTGGGCAAGAACGTAATCTGGAGTGTGACGCTGGTTATTTTGACAATACTTGCATGGGTAGTAAATTTTGCCATCGACGGCCGTACAGTTACTAACGGCAAATGCCACAAACGCCCTACATCCGTCGTTATACTGTGTCGTACCCCTACACGCTGACATCCAGGACTTGTCCATATTTCTCTGTATAGGGTTAAGAGACCGAGACAAATCATACTTCTTACTGTATAAACTTGTAAAAAAATAAAGAACATGGGTTACAATTTTGCGGTTATGGTTTTATGGTTTACGGTTTAGGGTTTAGGGTTTTTGTAATTTTTTTTTTTAAGGGTTTAGGGTTTAAGGTTTATGGTTATGGTTTTTTTTTTTTTTTTTTTTTTTTTTTTTTTTTTTTTTTTTTTTCTTAAGGGTTTAGGTGTTATTTTTTTACTTATATGTTTTGAAGGATGTAGGGTTTTTTTTTTTTTTTTAAGGGTTTAGGGTTATGGTTTACGTGTTTATTTCTTTGAGGGTTTAGGGTTTGGATTTTCATTTGTGTTTTAAGGGTTTTTTTTTTTTTTTTACTAAGGGTTTAGGGTTAGGGTTTACGTGTTTCTTTCTTTAAGGGTTTAGGGTTAGGATTTTATTTTATTTTATTTTATTTTTTTTTTAAGGGTTTAGGGTTTAGGGTTAGGGTTTTAGATTTTTTTTTAAGGGTTTAGGGTTTGTGTTGGTTTAGGGTTTAGGGCTTATGGTTTTAGTTTTTTTTTAGAAAGTGTTGGATTTTTTTTAGAGGGTTTAGGGTTTAGGGTTTTAGTTTTTTTTTTAGAAAGTGTAGGATTTTTTTTTTTTTAAGGGTTTAGGGTTTAGGGTTAGGGTTTTAGATTTTTTTTTAAGGGTTTAGGGTTATGGGTTTAGGGTTTGTGTTGGTTTAGGGTTTAGGGTTTATGGTTTTAGTTTTTTTTTAGAAAGTGTTGGATTTTTTTTTTTTAAGGGTTTAGGGTTTAGGGTTAGGGTTTTAGATTTTTTTTTTTAAGGGTTTAGGGTTATGGGTTTAGGGTTTGTGTTGGTTTAGGGTTTAGGATTTATGGTTTTAGTTTTTTTTTAGAAAGTGTTGGATTTTTTTTTAGAGGGTTTAGGGTTTAGGGTTTGTTAGGGTTTAGGGTTTAGGGTTTTAGTTTTTTTTTAGAAAGTGTAGGATTTTTTTTTTTTTTTTAAGGGTTTAGGGTTTAGGGTTAGGGTTTTAGATTTTTTTTTTTAAGGGTTTAGGGTTATGGGTTTAGGGTTTGTGTTGGTTTAGGGTTTAGGGTTTATAGTTTTAGTTTTTATTTAGAAAGTGTTGGATTTTTTTTTTTAGAGGGTTTAGGGTTTAGGGTTTGTGTTGGTTTAGGGTTTAAGGTTTAGGGTTTAGGGTATTAGATTTTTTTTTTTTAAGGGTTTAGGGTTATGGGTTTGTGTTGGTTTAGGGTTTGTGTTGGACCCCATTTTTTAGCCAATTCTCCTTCGCCCTTTGTTGCCACTTAAGAGCTTCCTGTGCTAATAACTCATTCAGTTCCTCCATTATTTCCATTTCTACTCCCGTTCGATTCCCATTTTCCTGTAGCTGGATATCCCTAAGCTGCTGTTCTTTACTATTGATTTGAGCATTCACTGGACACGAATTCTGCCTTACCCACTTCTTCAAAGATTTTTTACACCCTAGCAACTTATTCTGAACGTTATCCCAAAGACTAGAGGACTTCTGTTTTACCGTCCATACTTGCTTAATAATGTTCTGTGGGTCCTTCTGCTTATCCCAGGAAGCCTCGTATCTAAACATCCGGCTTTTAGTCCATTGGATAGCCATAGAGTTCGAAAACGACACCAATAGTGGATTGTGGTCTAATATATGCCGAGGTAACACCTGAACTTCAACCACATCAAAGAGACCCATCCAACTATCGTTTGCCACTGCACGGTCCAGCCCCTCTCTAGTAAAATCAGATCTACCATATCTGCCATTGCACCATGTAAATCTAGGCCCCTCAAACCCCAAGTCCAGGAGTTGACAGTCTTCTAGCACCTTCTTGAACTCTTGCATTTGTCGGGGCGGTCTGTATGAAGAGCTAGATTTTTCCCCTACGTTGGTAATTTCGTTAAAATCTCCAACACATAACCACGAGGCTGGATTAATTTTGGACAGAAAACGGAGAATAGCCCAAGACTCTGATCTTCTAGTAGTTTCCGGATTTCCATAGAAACCCATGAATTTCCACGATTTGCCGGTTTTCACATCAAGTACAGTGGCATTAATGTGTCTCCGACTAAAATTCTGCACCTCGACATTAGTCTCCAAATTCCATAACAAAGTAAGACCACCACTCCGGCCAATACTATCTACTACAAAATTTGCTTCAAAACCCAATTTCACTCTCACAGATTCCAAAGTCTTGCGTACCTGTTTGGTTTCCAAAAGGAAAACCAAAGTGGGTTTCTTAGTCCGCACCAACAAGGCAAAGAAAGGAGACGAATTAAAACTTGATTATGGTCACATCCATTCTTGAAACAATGCTTAAAAAATCGATAGCATTAAATAAAAGAATCAAACGATATTACATCAATTCTTAAATATTGGATTAAATCTTAAGAAGATGGATGTTCAATTCTTGAAATAAGGCAAAAAAAGGAAACAAATTAAAAATTGATTAGGGTCACATTCAATTCTTGAAACAAGACAGAGAAATAGGACTTTTTTCATTATTGAAACAAGGCTTAAAAAATCAATAGCATTAAATAAAAGAATCAAACGGTATTAAATCCATTCTTAAATATTGGATTAAATCATACGAAAATGAATGTTCAATTCTTGAAACAAGGCAAAGAAAGGAAACGAATTAAAAATTGATTAGGGTCACACTCTATTCTTGAAAAAAGGCAAAGAATATGACTTTTTTCATTCTTGAAAAAAGGCTTAAAAAATTGATAGCATTAAACAAAAGAATCAAACAATATTATATCCTTTTTTTTTTTTTTTTTTTAACGAAAATTGCTATCATCTTGCATATAATTGGGAAAATATTGACCCAAAAAACAGGATATAGGGGCCTGAAAGCTCCCTACAAACAATGGTAAAAATACTTGGTGGAATATCTTCCAACCAAACACACTTAGCCTTGTACGAATTGCCTCTTTTGCTAACTCATGAACTACTTTGTTACAAATTCTAGGCACACGAACAAATTGTGTAGCTCGAAAGAAAATAAGTTCCTGCTGAATGTTCTCAATGAAGTGGCTTGCATAGGTGTAGTTGGGTGAACTTTGGTTTAGCTCTTGGACCACTTGACTAGCATCACCCTAAAAAATGACATATAAAAACCAGCTTCTTGACAAAATTGGATTGCATAATAAGCTGCCATTGTATCAGCCATTTTAGGAGCCACCTGTAGATTAAGAGGGATGCTTTTAGCCCCCATGAAGCTACCCTTGCAATCAGTCGTGTGCCACTATCCCCAGCCCTATCCAACCATCCTGGGCATTGACTACTGTATCCCAATTCAGCTTAATAAAACCTGAGGGGGGAAGGTGCCATCTATTAGCCACCGTAGTAGGAATGGACTCCCCAGGCTGCACCAGATCATTCACTGCTTGGTGGCACCTTATGAACTCCTCCAAAGACTTAGAAGCTTCCGAGAAGACAACATTTGGAGGAGTGAATTTCCCTTCGAAAATGAATTTGTTTCTATGTAGCCAAATGCCTCTGGACACCACTACAAAGAGGCACAACTCCTCCCTGTTGAAACACCCCATGCAATGATCAAAAACCTGCATGAAATGAACTCCTTGGCTAGCACATTTATGGAAAGAAGAGGAGTCTCCACCCTATACATCTCGGGCTGAGGGGCAACTCCAAATCGCATGAAGAGTATTTTCACCAGCATTCCCACAAATTGAGCAACAAGGATCCTCCGCCACATGCCTTTTGAAAAGATTTTCCCTAGTAGGGAGGGCATTATTGAAAGCCCTCCACAGAAAGGTTTTCACCACTTGGGGCACTTCCAAAGACCATAGGCGCTGCCACACCTCTTTCCCTTTTTCCTGATAAGAGCACTGACCTTCCATATTATCTTGCACCTTCTTTGCCAAATGATATGCACTACAGACAGTGAAAACCCCAGTGGAAGTACCCCTCCATATCAAGCAGTCACGAGGAAGCGAGGGACTAAGAGGAATCTGTGGAAAATATTGCAGAAATCAGGTCAACATTCCATCTCTTCAAATTCGGATCTATCAACTCCACCACCTTAGCATTCCTAGAAAGAATCTTTGGGGTTGACTGAACAGAAAAAGTTGTAAGGGTAGTCAACCATCTATCACCCCAAATGTTAACCTGCCTACCATCCCCAACACGCCACCACAAACCCTGTTGAAGCAACTCCTTGGATTTGAAAATATTGCGCCGGGCATAAGATGGCCGATTACCCAACTCAACCTCCATAAAACCTGATTGAGGAAAATATTTAGCCTTGAGGATCATTGCAGCAATGGAATTCGGCTCTTTAATAAGTCTCTACCCTTGCTTGGCAAGTAAAGCCTTGTTGAATAACACAAGGTCCCCAAAACCAAGCCCACCAACAGACTTTGCCTTCCCATCTTATATCAACTCAACCAATGAATTTTAGAGGTTTTAGCCATGTGACCCCACCAAAAGTTCTGTATCAAGCTATTAATTTCTTTACAAAGTTCTGCACTGCCTTTAACAACACCCCTTTGCCTACTTGTGACAAGAATTTCACCTTCCAATTGCTGATACGGCTCCACACCCTTTCCTTAATGGATTGGAAAGCTTGAGACCTAGACTTCCCTACAAAAGAGGGGAGCCCTAAGTAGAAGTCAATCCTGTGAGTTTCAGTTAGGCCAAACAATCTAATGATCTCCTGCTTTCTCTACAAACTAGTATTTCTACTGAAAAAATTGAGGTCTTCTGGAGATTGATTTTATGACCTGAACCGGCTTCATAAACTTCTAGGATTTTCATCAACCTTCTCCACTCCATTGAATTTGCTTTGCAGAACAATAGACTGTTGTCGGCAAAGTGTAAGTGACTAAGTCGTGGCCTTCTTGGAGACGTAGGAACCCCAGTTATAACCCCCTTCCGTTCAATTTGGCTCAACAAGGCACTCAAATTTTCCACACAAAGGAGAAAAGGATAGGGTGAGATGGGGTCACCTTGGCGAATGCCCCTAGTAGGTCAGATCATCCCTATTGGATTCCCATTTACAAGCAGTGAATAAGTCATGGACCTAACACAGGCTATGCCCAAAGTAATCCATTTGGTATGAAAACCCATCCTGACCATGACTGCCTCTAGAAAAGTCCACTTAACTCTATCGTATGCTTTGCTCATGTTGAGCTTCACCCCCATGAAACCAATTTTTCCCCACATCCTTGTCTGCATTGAGTGAAGGGTCTCATATGTAGTAAGAATATTGTCAGTTATCAATCTGCCCGGGATAAAGGCACTTTGCAGAGGGGAGATGAGGTTCGGCAATATCAATTTAAGCCTATTTGCCAGAACCTTAGAAATCACTTTGTAGACCACATTACAGAGACTAATGGGTCTAAACTCAAAAATATGTTCAAGGTTCTTATTCTTCAGAATAAGGGCTATATGTGTAGTGTTTACTCTTCCATCCAGAACCCCAGTATGGAAGAAATTTAAAATGACAGAAAATACCTCCTGATGAATAGTCACCCAGTTATGTTTGTAGAAGCAAGCCGAGAAGCCATCTGGACGAGGAGCTTTCATGGGAGGCATCTGGTTCAGGGCAGTAGAAATTTCCTCCATAGAGAATTCAGCCACCAATTTGTTATTCATCTCCTGTGAGACCTCTTGTGAGACCTTCTGCGTCAACACTCGAGTACAAGCTTCTACTTCAAGGCTCGAACCTGAGGTGAAAAGATCTTGGTAGTACTCAATGAAAGCCTGCCCGATAGTTTCCTTTTCAGAACACAAGCACCCATACATAGTCATTATTCTTTTGATTTGGTTGCGCCGTTGTCTCTAGTTTGCATAGGCGTGGAAATATTTGGTATTTCGGTCACCTAAGGTCAGCCAGTTTTCCTTGGCCCTTTGACGCTAGAGAAGATGAATGTTCAATTCTTGAAGCAAGAAAAAGAAAGGAAACGAATTAAAAATTGATTAGGGTCACATTCCATTCTTGAAACAAGGCTTAAAAAATTTATAGCATTAAATAAAAGAATCAAACAATATTAAATCCATTCTTAAATATTGAATTAAATCCCAAAGAAGATGAATGTTCAAATCTTGAAACAAGGCAAAGAAAGGAAACAAATTAACCGGCCCTAGACTTCACCCCTTAGAAAACAAATTTGAGAGGAGGAAGGAGCTGCTCCTTCCTTCTCTCACTTTCCCTTTCTAGTCCCTGTTCCTACCGTCCCCCTCCCATTCTGGTTTTTTCTTTTGTTTGTAGGTGTTCTCCGACCAAATCAGCAATTTTGGCCTCTCCATTATGCATCCGTCCATCTACCTCCGTGCTGTGTCGTTCATCTCCTCCCTGACTACTGCTGCTATTTGTTGGTAGTGTTTTTGCTTTGAATAAGAGTTTTCTTGTCTTTTGATTTACCTTCATGGGCGATCTATATGAATAAGGTTAGTTAGGTGTAAGGGGTATCTCTCAAAGCTTGGAAAGTTCGGTGTGAGAAGTTATCTCTCACGGCCGGTTTAAATAATTTTTTTTAGGATATTTGGCTACCCTTATCTTAGATCTAGTCTCCTCGGAGCAGATCGACTCTTTAACAATTTTTGTATATGGGTTAGCGGAAGATAAAAGACATAGATATCATTTTATTGTAAGAATTTTGTTTATATCTATGATAATGTAACCTCATACCACGTGGCTATAATTTTGCAAAGCTTTATGTTTTGTGATGTAAGAGATTTATACTTGTAATCTTTTATCAATGAAATACTCAGATATTTCGTTAAAAAAAAAAAAAGAAAAAAAAAAGAAATGAATTAAAAATTGATTAGGGTCACATTCCATTTTTTTTGAACAAAAGATTTGAGTATTTCATTGATAAAAGATCACAAGTATAAAGCTCTTACATCACAAAGCATAAAGTTTTACAAAATCATAGTCACGTGCTATGAGGTTACATAATTATAGATGCAAGCAAATTTCTTACAATAAAGTGTTATCTATGACTTTCATCTTCCGCTAACCCATGTGCAAAAAATATAGTTAAAGAGCAAATCTACTTCGAGTAGACTAGATCTAAGTCAAAGATAGCTAAATATCCTAAAAATTTATTTAAACCGGCTGTGAGAGATAACTCTTCAAACCGAACTATTCAGGCTGTGAGAGATAACCCCTCACACTTGACTAACTTTCAACTCATAGATTGCCTATGAGGACAAATCTAAAGAAAAGAAAACTCTTATTCAAAGAAAAATCACAACTAGCAAACAGCAACAACGGCTAGGGAGGAGATGAATGGCACAACACAAAGGTAGATGGAAGGTGTATAGTGAAGAGGCCAAAATTGCTGATCTAGTCGGAGAACACCTACAAACAAAATAAAAAACCAGAATAGGAAGGGGAGGGTAGGAGCGGATAGCATAAAGAGAAAAAGAGAGGAGGAGGGAGCAGATATGCTCCCTCCTCCTCTCAGATTTGTAGTCACATTCCATTCTTGAAACAAGGCAAAAAAATAGTATTTTTTGTTTTATTCTCTTTTACATTTTATACGTTATTCAAAATGAGGAGAAAAATTAAATGTTAAGAAGATGGAAAATCTCCAAACATTTTCTTCAATTACAAACTATTATCTTTTTAAGTTTACATCCTCTTTCTTTTTCTTTTTTTCCCCCCTCTATTTCTATATTCAAATTTACTAGTTATAAAATAAAAAAAATATTAGTTACCAACAACTCATCAGTTGTATTAATTTTTGTTTTGATTTGATTTCATGAATGAATTAGTTTTTATTAGAGTAAATTGTAATTTTATAAAGATTATGTTTAAAATATGATCTAAACTTATAATTTTATGCATAACGATCATTTTGTTATAGAAGATTAATATCACATAGATTTATGAATTCATTTTAAAATTACACAAATTTAAAATTATATCAATTTATTTAGAACTAATTTGTCTTTTCCTATGCAGGTTGAAAGTGTTAGATAATAATATTATAAAAATTAAAGGGAATTTGTAGAATAATAATATCATTAAACTATGGAAAATGTTAATTTATTTATATTTGATGGTGTAAGGTAAGTTTTTTTATTTTTTATTTTTAATTTTAAGATCAGACCGAACGGTCTAATTCAAAAAAAAAAAAAAAAAATCAAAACAGATCATCAATTTTATTTTATTTAAAAGATCAAATGGTTAGCTTTGGATCTAACCATTTGATATATATATATATATATATATATATATATATATATATATATTTTGAAGATAAGTGTTAAACATGTGTTTCTCATGTAGATTCTAGAAACCTATGAACACATCCTAGCCGCTGGATTTATTTGGGAACATCCTAATTGTCTACTTCTTATCATCTGCATTAAATTTAATCAATTAACCTCACTCACTTAAAATTTGATCAAACGACTATGGATAAAAGATCTTATACACATCTCACCATCTTGACCGTTCAATCCTAATAACCCTAAAGACCATTAGAGACATTTGCACTTTCTCTCATATCCTGTTTCATTTCCTACATTACTCTTCATTTTACTTCTTAGTCTTCTCTTATCTTCCGCTCTAGGCGCTCCTCTCTCTATCTCCTATTAACAAAACCTTGTATATGATTCACAGTTTTGGTATCATCGTTTGCCTTCGTGCTAGCAGGTCTCTCTCTCAAAGATTTATGCAATCTACTCCTACTTTTTTTTTTTTTTTAAATGATCAAGTTTTGTAAAGAGATCACCAAACCACAAACGAAAATAATCGCAGCAAAAAACCAAGAGGCTTCCATAGACTAGCAGCAGGGCAAGGTGAACGACAGGAAGTCACATCCACATAGGCCCAAGGACAAGGTATTTGCTTCTTTGTGATTTTAGCGTATTGGGTGTTCTGATTTTGGGCCAACTTGTGGGATGTGCTGGTCTTTGTGGCCTCATTTGACTAATCTGAACCTGGGTGGATACTTTTTTTGACTACATTTGAATATGGACAAATGAGATTACATTGTTTTATGTTGTATTTTAGTCATTAATGTAAATTTGATCTTTTTTTTTTTTTTTTTTTTTTTTTTTTTTTTTTTTGTTTTTCCGTTTATATATATATGTTAGAATAATACGATACTTGCCATATTTGTGGAAGAATATTTTCGTAATATCATTAGTATATCACGAAAATATTCTTCCACCCAATTATAGTATTATTAGATATTGTTGTATGAATGTAATTACGTTATTTTCCTTATTTATTTGGCCTCATTCAACTATAAATAGGTCACCTCATTGTGCAAACAATACATCTCAGAAATACAAGTTTATTTCACAATTGTAATCCATTCTCTTTTTCTTCATGGTATCAGAGCTACAGCCTATGGCCTGTATGAGCTTTTCCAGAGTTCTTCCGGCAATTTTTCAGGCGCTCTTTCATGTGACAGTAGCCGTTGTTTAAAGTTCTTTTCAGTCTTTTTGCAGTCTAATCTGGAACAATAAGACCAGAAAAAAATTCGCAAGGTACGGGACTTCCCTCCCGTGAAAGAAACTCCGCCGTTCTATACCTCATGCGCCGCCATGTGCCGAGCACATCTTCAAGCCTACTGCCCACGCGCAAAAAAAAAAAAAGACCCTCCTTTGGTTTTTTTTTTTTTTTTTTTTTTTTTTTTGTCTATTTTGTTGTAATCTGCTGCTTAATTCATTGGCGAAACTTGGCACAATATGGTTAGGCCCTTCATAGGATTAACGACTAATTTCTGATTCCGACCATCATTGTAAGTTGCGGTTTGGCCCCTCATGGGATTAACGGATATTCTCTATTCTCCGGCCGTCTTCTTTAGCCTTTTAGCACAATGTGGTTTGGCCCTTCACAGGATTGATAGCTAGTATCCGTTCTCTGACTATTATTGTCAGATGCAGCTTGACCCCTCACGGGATTAACGAATAGTCTCCGTTCTCCGGCTGTCACTTTCAGCCTTTCTCGCCGGCACCATTTTGATCCAACCATTGACTTTGGCTGCATTTAAATCTGACTTCTAATTTCAAACTCAAGATTTCAGAATCTTCCACCTTGAGTTTGAAGGGGATGTTAAAATATATTTTTGTCTTTCTTATTATGATTTATTTCCTATGTTAATTAGTCTTCTTTCCCACCTTAAATACTCTAGGATTTCTTGGTCATTACTTGTTGCTCTCTATATATAAAGGTCTCTTGTAATATGTTATGAATATATTACTCAATACAATGTAGTCCTTAATATATTTCCGCTCTCTCTTCCGCTCTTTTTCTCTTTCACATATATTCTCTATTTCATATATTTATTTTAATATGGTATCACTTCATTCGGCACCATCTTCAGTAGAGCACTCTACATCTTCGATCTGTTTCATCTGAATATCAACTTGCCGATATTTTCACAAAGTCTCATCCTCCTGGTCGGCTACGTGATCTTGTTTCCAAACTCAAGTTGACTTCATCATCTCAAGTTTGAGGGGGGATGTTAGAATAATAAGATACTTGCCATATTTGTGGAAGAATATTTTCGTAATATCATTAGCATATCACGAAAATATTCTCCCATCAATTATGGTATTATTAGATATTGTTGTATGAATGTAATTACGTTATTTTCCTAATTTCTTTGGCCTCATTCAACTATAAATAGGTCACCTCATTGTACAAACAATACATCTCAGAAATACAAGTTTATTTCACAATTGTATTCCATTCTCTTTTTCTTCAATATATATATATATATATTTTCTGAATTTACTTGGAAATGCTCGAAATTACTTATTTGATAATTGATACATTTAGAGTCAAGTTTGTGTTTTTCAATTTTTTTGATAAAAACTTAAAATCACACCGAATGAGCCCTAATTGGGTCGAGCTGCCAACTTAAGGCTTGAAAGCCTTGGACCAAACATTACAAAAATTTTGAGTGTAGCTTGAGCTCGAGTCAACTTGAGTCATTCGAGTACCCGACTCGACTCGAAATTGCGTTCTTAGGAAGCTTGAGCTCAAGCCTGAGCTAGGGTATGTAACCAATGAGTTGAGTTCGGACAAGGGTTTCTTAGCCCAGTTCAAGCTCGAGCTTGGCTCGTTTAGAGGCCCAGTAAAACCAGCCAGTCCAGCAGTGCCAAAACTCAACTCTTTTATAGGCCTAGCCCTTTATTTATAGTCTTGAATTTACATTTATGATAGGGTTATGAGATAAGAGAGAGATGTAGCATAGATAAGATTGGAGTCATAGGAGAACTAAAATTCCAATCCTACTATGTCGGGTGCACAAACAATGGTGAGTGAAATAGTCCTATTTGCCATGAACCACACGGCCATGGGGAGATAATTATCTCTCCATGCGTTTAGGGTTAGGGTTAAAACCCTAGCATATTGTTACCAATTTTTCAACATGGGCTTGGGTTTTATCTCTCAGATTTAATGCTCCTTTATCTTTACTTAAGCCTTTTGAAATTAATTTGAAGAGCCCATAGCTCTTAAATGCTTAAGCCCATAGTTTAATTCTTAAGCCCATAGCTCTTTAATTGCTTAAGCACATAGGAATTTAATTCATAAGCCCAATCATCTTTGAATAATGAGCTACTTAGGAATCATATTCCTTTGACCTATGTTTTATCAAATAACACAATCCAAATAAATAAATAAATACATAATTGAGACACATAGCATACGGTCAATTTACATCAGCTCAAAGAGGGGTCTAAAGGAAAAAATACAATTAGTTTTAAATAGGTCTATGACAATATCACATGACCCTATTTAATCACAATTGATTCCACTAAACAAATGTAACTGACTTTAATATGTATTTTCAAATTAATGAATCAATTCTCACGACATGCATATTTATTACATATTACCCTTCATGGAATTATTTCGTAGTTGAATCAAAGTCAATACACCTTTACTTAGTTCACTACCTATTTTCTTTGATACTCATGATTTAATTACATGATATCCTTTTTATATCTTGTGAGTTTTCATTTCACATTGCACAAAATAAAGTTTCAGTAAATATCACTGAAACACTCCAACTCGAGCTTTAGGATAATCATTCCCATTAAATCTACATCAAATGAAATATTTCCTATCACTTTGTTCTATGACAAATGATTTTGATTCATTTTTAAAGTAAGTATTCCCACAATGCTATATGAGATAACCTAATGCACAGAAGTGTTGACCAGCTATTTGATCCCATTCTCGTACATCAAAGTGACCTACACTTTACATCTGAGTTCACAATCTTCTCAGGATTTAGAGTAATTGTTTATAAGTTGTCGTGCACGTACATCATTCTTTATCACATTGTTAAAAGAATGATGACTCACATAGTCCTTTCTGCTTCTCCTAATCAAGATAGATCGTTAAAGTTGATATGTTATAGTCTAAATGGATTTTCAAGTTCCTTTTATGACTATGAGCATTTTTTTTTTTTTTATAAATTACAAGGACTTATAATTATGATCTTCTGAGTGATAATTACACTTCGTGCATGGTTCTCACTTGCAAGGTCACAATCTATTAATTACACTTCATGTATTTGTAAACATTAATTGGACGAGAGTTGGTAATTAAGAGAAGCATTGCTCTTTACTTAATATATATAACAGTACTTGACATCATGAATTCATCATGCATGCATGCATTCTCACCTATTCGATCCACATACATACACATTTGAATTGACCTAGATTAACGGTAAAATAAAATAAAATCCTCAAAAGGATTATTAGGAAACTTTTTTTCTTCCATCGATTGCTGATTATGCGGTCAATCTGATTTCGCGAAAAATGGTCCGCTGATGCCGTGGGTTCTCACCCTTTTCCCACAAGTTTCAATCTGTAGTGCGGTGAAAGAATTGAAAAAGGTAGCTTCTTCTCTTTTCTTTCTTATTTATTTATTTTATGTAATTTATTATATATTATTAGAAAAAGGTAGCTTGTTTGCAGGAAAAAAGGTTACCATTTGACCTCCGATCCAAGTGTAAAATTCAAGCCTAGCTATCATGTCTCCCGGGGCCCTCTAAAAGTTGATAGCTAGGTATATCACAAATTTTTTCTACTTTATTTTATTTTTTAGAAAAATTTTAAACTTTATTTATAAATTATAATCATGAAAGTAGAGCTTGTTGCTCTAACAATACAATTAAGAATCTCTTCTATTCAAATTACATCCATGATTTGTCTAATTGTTACTTTGACGAAACCATATGTAAAGAGAAATTTGCCAACTTTGTATCGTATTCAATACACCGTGGGTATTCTTTACTATCTGTCTATATCTGCTCCAAGTCTTTTTAGTGACATTCACAACATTCACAACTTGAATCGCATTACCTTTCGTAATAATATTTCGTAGTCTCAAGTCTCGACTAAACTCAACTGCATGCATGCAACGCAACCAACGCCTTTGCCAATTTTTTCATGCTTTTGGCTGCAAGTGTACATCCCTCGTGCTCTAGCTTGTATGATTGTTCCCACTCCAATTCGTCCTTACTCTGTATTCAGTGTCATATCCCAATTCACCTTTTGGAAGCCTAATTAATGGGGGCCTTTTCCATCGTAATTGCTCCTCAACAACACTATTGTTTTTCGCACCACATTCCTCGGTGTTTATTAGGATGGTCAAATAACGGGTCAAACAAATCGTGTTTGTGACCTAATATATAAATACATATTATTAAATGAGTTATTTCGGTCGGGTCGGGTTGGGTCGATTCATACCTACACGACCTGTTTATCAAACAGATCATTTCGTGTCACCCACTTATTTAAATGAATCATGTCAGAGTAGAAGGGTTTGACTTGTTTAATTAAACCGGTTAATTGTGTTAAAATTGGCCCTTAATTTGCCATTCTCCTTGTGTGAGACCTCTCCTTCATCAATATCCATGCGCCTTTTTTTTTTTTTTTTTTTTTTTTTTTTTTTTTTTTTTTTTTTTTTTAGTTGTTCCTGTTTATCAGCCTCCACCCCACAATCCATGCTCAGTACTTTACTCCCACCCATGATCCTTTTCACGTGATTTTTGTTGGTATAGAGTGCCGGCCGGCACCATTCTTATTTCTTTCTCTGATTCTTCCAAATTAAATATTCTTCTTCTTGGCCCTTGTCCTCAACTGCATGTTGGTAAATCTCCATTGGCTATTTGAAAGTTTTCCACATGCTTTTCAGTCATATTTCCACCCCTATCATCATCTTCATAGGTCCACAAACCCTAGCTATAATATATCGATCCCTACCTTTTTACCACATGCGTTTGTCCCACTTCCACATGTACATGTGCATTTGTCTTTTATTGGTCCCTCTATCCCATGCCACCATGACAGCAACTTACACAAAGAACTCTCCTGATCTAAGCTATAACTTTTCCCTTGTGGCTTAATTAGATTCTTTCTTCCCCCTTTACGACGGAATCCTCCATTACAAGGTACACTTCTTAGCTTTTTCATCAGCCAAATCAATATATATTGTCATGATAACCATACACCAAAATTTTTCTACTTAAAACCTCGAAAGTATGATTAATTAGTGTCTCTATGCATGCATCTTAATTAGGTAATCTTATGGCAAAACTTTTTTTGAACTTTAATAATTATTTTTAATAAAATAATTAAAATTAAACCATTTAAACATACAACTAATTAAATGACATGAGATTTAAAAGCTCTATCGAATTATCTAATTAGAAATCGAAATGATCATGATCCCAAAGTTTCATATATATGTTTATGTCATTATCAGTGAAGATCGTAAACATGGAGAAAAGTTTAATCGAAGCTAACGTGGTGCCTTAAGTCATGGTGGTGCCCGTGAAATATGGGACCCCAACCAACATAACTGAAATCTGTTCACGTGATTTCACTGTTAGAACTTAGAAGCATGACCTTAGATTCGCAGCTGCAATTATTGACCTCATCGATCTGTCTCTTTCAATTTTCGGTTTACCCGACACAACATTATCATATATTGAAAGGACAGAAATTTCCTCTGACGGCCTAGCAATTTATTGTATATTAATGAGTATACTTCCTTTTGAAGGTTTCATATCAAGTTTACAGGCGATGATTGGGCTTCATGCTTGCAGAAAGCTTCCATATATATGGAACCGGAGCTCGAGATACCCTTATGTTGCATGATTCATGTCTGTTCCTAAGGTACAATAACCAAATTGCCATTTTTATTTTTTTATTTTTTATCATTTATTAATAATCTAAGTTTTGGACATTATTTTATTATTTAATTATGATAACGACTCTATATTCTTTAATTTATGCATCCCATAGAGAGATACCTTTCACTACCTCGTGCCTGGCCTATACGGCTATATATACATCTAAATCGACGGTATCTCCCATTTTCACAAAAGAACCAGAAATCTCTCATAACTGGACGTGCCTTGGAACCAAATGGGGTTGACCAAGATTTTGCTAGCCCTATACTTGACAGGTTTAACCTTAACCCATGTCATTGTCTCCGTAGCCGGAGACGAACGGCAAGACTTCTTGGATGGACACAATAAAGCTCGTGCTGAGGTCGGCCATGGCGTTAAGCCACTTGTCTGGAACCACACCCTTGCAGCCTACGCTCAAGCTTATGCTAATAAGAGGATCCCAGACTGCAAGCTGGAGAAATCAGATCCGAATGGGCCCTATGGAGAATGCCTTGCTGAAGGTCATGGTGAGTTCAAGGCTACGGATGTAGTGAATGGGTGGGTGAGTGAGAAGAAATACTATGAGCATCAAGACAACAAATGTGTTGGTGGTGAGTGCGGGTACTACACCCAGGTGATTTGGCGCGATACAAAGTATCTTGGGTGTGGCAAGTCCAAGTGCCACAATGGCCGGGTATTTGTCACTTGCAACTATTATCCTTCAGGAAATTATTATGGCGAGCGTCCATATTAAATTCTTGTACTGATGATTACCTGCGAGTATACATGTTGTTGCTCCTGTTTGTGTGGCAGTAATCGAATGTGTATGGATATGATGAAAATGAAATCATTACTACTACTATTATTAATGGAGAAGATATTATAAGTTTCTCTATGATCCACTATACTTCTCCCAAACTTGATTGTCGATCTGGTTTGGTTTTGTGCTGCAGAATGAGGTAGCGCGCAGCTGCTTCTGTTTGTTTGGTTTTTGGTTTTGTGCTGTTGAAGTTTCTGGTTCTGTAGCAGCGGTGGGGACAGATATATGGGGTTTTCATTGTTTGATAGGTTTTTTGTCTAGTTGTTGGTAGATTTTGGTGTTTTGTAGTTGTATTTGGTTGATATCTTTGTACTGTTCTGTAGTATCATTGTGCCTCAACTTATTTGCTTTGCTGAAGAGTTGTAGTGTGTTGTGTTGAAGAACTTATTCATCATAATACCACGAAAGTGTTGCATATTCCACATGAATTTATGAACACGAAATTAATAGGTTATGGTCAAGGGATATGACTTGTTTATTTAACACAATCAAACCCGACACGCGACATTAGGGTTGATAATTTTTGACACGATTCGTGAATATAATACTAACCCAACACAGAATTAGAAGGTTATGGCTAAAGAATCTGACTCGTTTAATTAAAATGGTCGAGTTAAAATTAACTTATATAATCTTCAATGCATTCCTCAACACGAATCAAAGTGATCAATATGGGAAAACAAATTGCTATTCCTTTTTCCATCCATGCACTTCACTGTAGGAGGGAGAGAGACATATCGGTCAATTCCCTACTTTTAAGGACATCAAGAGAAGACTTTGGAGGTGAATTAAAAATGAAAATTAATTGTTATATGTTATATTTTTTATTTTATATTGCAATGATCTGATTTTCCATGCAATTAATCTTCATTTGGTAACTTTGACAAGCATGGTGCATAACCGTATTCGGAGTTTGATTTCTAAATATAACAATTTTTTATTTTTTAATAAAAGAATAATAAAAAAGTTATTTGATCGATTGAAAAAAAATATTATTAAGTCGTCACACATTTTTGACATACGGTGGAATCTCAAGCCACATTAATTTGAGGGTTTCTAGCATATATGTAATACCAAGGAGTATAGCGCTCTCTATATAAACTGAAAGAATTGAAATATAAAACTCAAATTTTATTATTTTTATTTTTGTGTTTTAGAAACATTATAAAATTTGGGATTAATTAGAGCGATTTTAACAAAAATAAAATAATTATTATGATTATATACGTGTCGTAAGCACGAATCTAAAATTTGGAGTAAATTGGACTTCGTTTGGAGTCCAATTAAAATAGAAAAGAAAGAAGTACCAAAAACTTCGTGACAAAAAACATCTGGGTCAAATGAATTCAAAATGCTTCGTAAAACCCGTTAAAATGATCGTTTCGAAACAAACGTTTTAAGTTCTCGTATAATTTCGGGTCTATTGGAGTTTGGAAATGTTAGTTTCACTACAGATGCACAATTTGTGCACTCTTCCCCCTCACATGAGGGTGGGGCCCACATACTGGGCCCCACCCTCATGTGAGCGAGGGAGTGCACTTGTTGTGCACTCATAGTGCAGCAATCAATTCCCATTGGAGTTTGGAAAGACCTCAAAGATTGGGAGTAAATTTTCTGTCATGCTGCCACGTGGCAGCCAATGGACTGTGCCACCTTGCAGATTGTGTCAGCATGGCATCACCATGTGGGGCCCATTTGTAATCTTTATCACTATTTAAGAAAAAAAGAAGAGAAATCTAAACCCAACGGTTAGATCGATGGAAATAAATATCTTCTAATTAAATCCAATGGCTAGAATCCATATAGAAAGGGATCATGTTCCCTTCAAATTAAAATTCACAAATTAATTACTCTTTCACTATAAGAAATTGAAAAAAATTGAAAGATGGATACTTTAAATTGACATTTTTTTAAGTTTGAATACCTTTCTACAAAGGTGATGAAAGATCGATCAGAAATTATAAATGAAGTTTTTCCTAAATTTTAAGCGGATACAAGAGCGACATGGAGGAGGACTAACTCGGGGGACTTTTCGGTTCGGAGTGCTTATCATATGGAGAAGGAGAGGATTGAAGCTGCTGGTGGATCTTGTTCATATCAATATGATATTTTTATTATTTGAAAGAGGATTTGGGGTATGAAGGTTCCTAATTCCCTAAGAGCTTTTTATGGAGGGCTTGCCATGATATTTTGCCTACTAGATATAATCTAAAGCATTGAGGTATTGATCTAGACCCCTCTTGTATTTTTTGTAATTGTGAACGGGAAACTGTTTTGCATATTTTGTGGTCTTGTTGTTCAGCATCGGATGTGTGGGGTTTTTGTGGTAGAGAGGTTCAAAAATGGTCCAATTCTGGTAACTTCTTTGTGGAAATTTTGGAGTTTTTATTTGCCCGTTTTGATCCTGAGGAAGTTGAATTATTTTCTGAGATTGCTAGGACGTTGTGGTTTAGGAGGAATGATGTTGTGCATGGTGGTAATTTTTCTCACCCAAACGAAGTGATTCGAACGGCTACAACTCTGATGACTGGGTATAGGAGTGCCCAGATTCGTGTTTATGTTGAAAGGAAGCCCCTGAATGGGTCGGTAGAGCCCATAATGGTGAAGTGGAGTCCCCCTCCTGTTGGTGTTGTTAAAGCTAACTGGGATGTTGCGGTTGACTTGAAAAATGGAAAGCTGGGATATGGTTGTGTTATTAGAGATTCTAGTGGAAATTTGCAAGCTGCATCTTGCCATGTGGAATTTTTAATGGCTAATCTAGTGGTTGGGGAAGTTCTTGCAGTGCTACACACGGTGGAGTTTTGTAGAGACAAAGGTTTTTCTTCAATTGTGTTAGAGGGTGATTCCCTACTTGTGGTCCAAGCTATTAATAATACAGGAGTAAATTGGAGTAGGATTGGTCTTATTATAGATGATATTCGAAATATATTAAAGGGATTCAAGTGGTGGAAGATTTGCCATACTAAACGACAAGGAAACAAGGCGGCCCACACATTGGCACAAGTAGGAGTTCAACAGGCTTTAAGTCGTACTTGTATTGATTGTACGCTTGATTTTATTTTTCATATTATTGTTTCAGAGCTTCCATCTCTGATTGTATAGAGCTTCTATGCTCTGGTTGATTTCACTTTTTAATGAGATCAGTAATATTTCTTCAAAAAAAAAAAAAAAAGAGCGACATGGAATAGGATCCTCTCCATTCCATTTAATGAAATAGATATTATCCATTTCAAATGAAAGGTCAGAATTTAAAATTGATGCATCTAATAGTGTATATGAAGTCAATGTTGACACGTCTTTTAAAAATTTAAATAATGTGAAATCATGTACAACATTAAATGTATCAACTTTAAATTTTGACCATAAAATAGATAGATTCAATTTTATTTGAAATAGAAAAGATCCTATTCCCCTATGGTATAGAATCCTCTACTGTTGGTAAATCTCCATTGGCTAATTTAAAATTTTCCACGTCATATTTCCACCGCTCTCACCAAGTCACCATCTTCATACATCGGTCCACACAATTCATATCCTTACCTTTTTACCACATGTTTTTGTCCAAACTTCCAGATGTGCCCCTGTCTTTTATAATTTTATTGGTCCCCATATCCCCCATGCCAGAGCTATAACTTTTCCCCTTGTGGCCTAGATTCCTTTTTACCCCTTTCGAATCAGTCCTCGTTTAATAACCCCTTCCCCTTCTCCTCCCCTTATTTTCATCTCTCCCAAAACAATATCAATTCAAAACATTCTTAACATTTTTTACTTTTTATATCACATCAACAATTTTTTATTATTATTTAAATAAAAAAACCCACTACAATACAATTTTTTTTTTTTTTTTTCATTTTTTCATATAAATTCTCTCTACTTTATATCACATCAATCACTTTTTACTTTCACTCAACAAAAATATTCTCCCATAAAGGGAGGGGAGGGGGATTACTGAACGGGGCCTCATGAATCCTCCATACAAGGGACACTTCCTTTTTCATGATCAGCCAAATCAAAGGTAGTTAATTTGTTTGCAGGAAAAAAGGGTTACCGTTTGACGTCCAAGTGTAATTTTCAAGAATCTTGGGTATTATCCTCCTTAATTGCTAGTTATTTGGACATATAATGTGAAATGCTAATTTGAAACTTGAAAGATAATATAAGGCAGAATATAAAAATAGATAATTAGATATAAAGAACTATGCATTTTGGTCTATGACCTATGTTCACAGGATACAGCCAAATGGCTCAATTTTGCTCTTAATTCTTTGAATGATGTTTACAATATAACAAACTCTTATTTGTACGAGAATTAGATAATAAAAATAGACTTTAACTACAACTAAGTAATAGTCTTCAACTATAACTTGTGATAGACTTCAATTATAGGGACCTAGGTTATAGTCTTTAACTATGATTAGGGGATAGTCTTAATTGTAATTAGGTCACAATCCTCAATTGTGACAATCTTTAACTGTATTTTAAATTTTTGAACTCCTAATATACTCTAATAGAACTTAATTACCTAATCGAGTAGGTGGTTAGATCGACGACTCAAAATTTACTTGAACGGTGAATTCTAAGCAATTCGAGCAAGTAATTGCCGTAAGTGGATCCTTATCGTTCCCGAGCCCTCTTAAATTTGATAGGTATATCAGAAAATTATTGTTAATTTTTTTTTTTTTTGAGCATGATCGGAATTTAAAATTAGGGTTCTCTAATCTCGATCTATACATGCATCTTAGGAAAACTTATGGCAAGACTTTATAAAAACTTTATACAACTTTATGAGATTTAAAAACTCTATGGAATTATATATCTTAGAAATCGAAATGATGACGATCCAAATTGATGTTATACGTTAATATCATTATCAGAACTAATTAAGGTCGTAAGCATGGAGAAAAGTCTGAAGCTAATATGGCGCCTTAAGTCATGGTGGTGCTCGTGAAATATGGGGCCCCAACAAACATTACTGTAATGTGTTCACGTCACAACAAAAAACATTGAATTTTGCCACGTGCATTTTGACACGTGTACGGACACTGTACACGTGTCAAACAGGTTGCCACGTGCTCTTTGCCACGCGTGTCAGATGTGGATGTCACTAACTGTGCATTTTGACACGTGTATTCAAATACACGTGTCCAGTTAGACACGTGTATTTCAATACTCGTGTTTAACTGGACACGTGTATTTGAATACACGTGTCCAGTTAGATTGACACATGTATTTTCATACACGTGTCCATTTTATTTTTTATTTTTTTAAAAAAAATTCAAAATTGTATTTTTTAATTTAATTAATTTTTTTTATTTAATTCTTTAATTATATTTTTAATTTAAATTAAAAATACAATTAAATAATTAAACAAAAAATTTAATTAAATTAAAAAATACAATTTGAAATTTTTTTTTTTAATTTAGTTTTGATTATTGTCTTTTTAAATTTGTTTGGGTTAATTAATTTTTTTTTATTTTTTATTTTTTTTTATTTTTTTAAAAAAAGAATTTCTTATTTCCGACCACAAACAACACAATGTTTATTTTACCCGAAAATAAAACAAAATCAAATTACACAAACCAATAATTAATAACGTATTTGTTAAATATGCAAATCTTTACAAACAAAAAATAATTACACAAGATAATTACACAAAATATCTACAAATCCGAAGCGTGTCCCTGCGAAGCACGAGGTACCGTCCCAGGCGTGTTATCCCCAACCGGCGATTGCTGCGCAAGGGATAGTGTAGCGGGCGAAGGTGTAGCGACAGGGGAGTGCTGGCTCAGCCGTCGTCCAACAGGCGACAACGTACCAACCGTTGTCGAATTATCTGCAAATAATATAGACAATTAAAGTATATAATATTACTTACAAAATTAAAGGGGTAATGAAAACAAATTGAAAGTAATTTTGTCCTATACACAATATAAATCATACCTGCAGATGCACTACTAACAGACGACGTACTACCTATGTGTGCAGGTGAAGACTGAGCACCAAGACATGGTTGTGATACTCCCATGGAGGACATGAAGACCTCGAACTGTCGCATGCGCTGCTCCATGGCGTCGAACTGTTGCATGCGCTGCTCCAACGCGTCATTCGTCTCTCGCTCAGCCCGTAACTCCGTTTCGGATTTCTTCCATCTTCCGGGCGTGTTCGGCTCAATCCCGAGACGTGCCCTCAGATGGTCCCCCCTGTGAGCGAGGCCTGTATGAGAAACATGTCCCCCGAACAGGTGTAACATTCGGCCCAACCTGCTGAACCCTCCCCGCGTACTCAGGCCTCCCAACCGCTTGTTCGTACGCGTCGTTCGGTGCCCACCGCACCGTGTCTGCTGAGACGCTCTGCCTGGCGGTTGGATCACTGGATAAACTCTGCGTCATCCTCTCCTGTACGTCGTCAACATGAAAAACTCATATACTGAATAATGGCATATCACACATAATTTAGAAATATTAGTAAATTAGATCAGTAGCATACGCATAGGACCTGTGTACGTTCATTCAAGTAAGTGCTGTCCTTCCTTGTGTGGGTTTTCACGAACGACGCGGCGCGAGTGGTGGGCGTGCCAGATGTACATGTCTGTCGTCATCCAGTTGAAATATATAACAAACAGAGAGCGAGAAAATAGTGTAAAGAAAAAGAAATACAATTACCACCAAATATTAAAAACGTAAACATATATTTTTTCACACCTCCTCGTGATTAAATCTAGCATAACTTTTGGATCCCGTACAATGGGGAAGGTCATTCTGCTCCCGCAGCCTCTTCATCCGTTCAGAGGTCGCCTACGAATTGAACATGAAAATAAAAATGTAAGCATTGACACACTTAAAGTAGTAATAAAATTATATGGTTAGTTATTAAAAAACCACAACATTTTTTTGTCATACAATTAAAAGCCTACATACCCTTTTATGCTCAGTGCACCAATCGCTCAGCAGGAACTCTACATCTGCTGCGTCATACTTCGCAAAAAAATTATCCGGCACTCTCGCACGGATAATCTCGGGCGTGTCACCGTCTTGAATATTTAGCTTGGTTTTGAACTGCGACTTCCACGAGCGGTGCTTCCGACCTATATCATTCCACACTTCCTGTTGTGCCATGCACTTGTCTATTGATACAGGTAGATAGAACTCCTCCTGCACATTCAATTTAAGCATTATAGGTTTAAAAACTTCATGAAAAACTTAATTTTAAGTTTAATTCAAATAAATAAATAAAATATATTTTTAAAACATACCATCAGCGCGTCCCACATAGCTTGCTTAATCTGCTTATCTACCCTCGCCCATTCATCCCGCATATGTATGTAGGACCCGCTCCTGATAAGTCTGCCCTCAGCCCGCCTAAAACGATTACAGGCTCGTCCTACAGGTTGTAGAGCAGCATTGTATTGCAACACAACCTTCTTCCCCCTCGGGAGCACCCAGTTTCTCTCTGGGTCCCTAATCACCCCATAATATATGGTTCCGTCTGGATTGTACCCTAATGAAAAAGAATATACAACATTTAAATGGTTAACACTAAAAAACATAATTATATCAAATAATTGTAAATTCAATTTATTTTTCATTCAAACTTAATATTTATTTTTGATAAAAAATAATATGAGTTATAAGGTTGTCTAAATATGTACTTACCCATCAACCGAATCTGCTCAATATCTATGTACTGGGTCGCTGGGTCGCCTGCGACCTCCTTGCCAACCCCTCCTGCTGGTGGGGGCTGCTGATCATCATTTGAAAGCATATCTTAGGGGCAATCGGGGGCCAACTGATCAGTACCCAACATCGCAACGTCCTCGTCATGAGTACTCTGGCTCCCCCCTAGATCTGGCATCTGACTCTCACCGGAAAGTGGCACCTGGCTCTCACCAGATACAGGCATTTGGCTCTCTCCAGGCCCCGGGCCCTGACTCGCGGTCGATGCTGGCATCTGTCTGAACCCCATAATCTGGCCCTGCATCGCTGCCTAGGCTGGCACATGCCCCAACCCCACAGCCGGTATCTGCATCTCCCCGGTTTGTGACAGATAAAATCTCTCATCCTGTGTCTCACTGTCAGGGTTACATGCCATAGGTATACTATATGTATACGGAAAGTACGGCGCATAACCCTGTGGCCCTATCCCCTCTCGCACCCACCATCGAGCCACGTTACCCTGTGGGGTGAACCCTATCTGAGATAATGTCGGGGGCTCCGACAATGGAGAACTGCAAGGTCCAGCTGTGCTGGTCTGCCCGTGATCTGACGTGGGCACGACCACCATACCCGGCATCAACGGTCTATAAGCGGCATCTGGGTGGTGTGGCCACACCGCAGTATATAATGCTGTCGAATCTGTAGGCGTGGTCATGGGGGGCACGGGTGGGCGTGGTTCCCGATATGCATTTGGAGGGGGTCTCTGGTCCATCGATACCTGCGAACAAATGTAGACAAATCAATTAAAATTTGTATTTTATATATTTGAAATGAATATGCAAATTATACAACGAAATTTATGCAAATAATAAAAATTTGTATTGAGTTCAAGCGAATTGTACGAACAATATATATATCAGTCATTGTATCACGGTAGCTTCGATCGGATCAATGTCGGGCCTGTCGTACTCGAATTCGTCATTCGTATTGGGTAGGTCATCAGTGGCTAGTACGAGCGGTACGCACTCATGGTAGGTTGTGCCTGCCTCATTACTCCCTTCCCCTTGACCAACGTTGTACACATTGCGCGGTTTGGTCCTAACTGCACAAACCCAATTTGGGTTCCTACCATCTTCGACGTAGAATACTTGATCTACCTGAGATGTAAGCACGTACGGCTCTACCTTCATCAGTTCTCCCCTATGGACGAGGTGATCGAAGTTGACAAACACTAGGCCATACTCATCTATTGTGAATCCTCTGTCCATCGTGGGGTCTTCCCAATTGCACTTAAATAGGACGTATGTAGTCCTGTTATAGTACTCGACCTCAACTATATCGGTTAACTGCCCGTAGTACATTTTGCCTTCAACGGTTGGAACACATACGCCACTATTCTGCGTCCTCCTTCCCACATCATGGGCAAGCGTGCGGAACGATTTCCCATTTACCACGTACTTGTTGTACTTGACCGCTGTCTCCTTTAGCCCTCTATAACGCATAATCAAGTTGTGGCCCAATTCCTCTCTATGTTGATCGTCCAGACCATCGACCTATGTTATAATTACAAATATTAAACATCACATTGGTTAATTACATTGAACCCGCGTAAATTTATTATTATCTCAAAATTACCACTATTTCCTTACATATGCACGGTATTATTCGCAGAACTGCTCATGATGTTGTGCTTCAATAAGAGCCTCCGTAATGCGAGCCCTAGTGCATGATCGCTTAAGCGCGTCCTTGTGCATCCTACATTCAGCGGGAATATACAATTATGTAATAATTGTTATTAATTATTTTATTCGAATTCTGTTAAATATATAAACACTACTTACATCCGCAAATTGTGAAACTCTTCAGAGTTGAACACAATATAACGATGAATCTGGTGCATTGTCAACCGGTTCAGCGTAACTCGCGTGCCCGCCCCCTTGGATCCATATGGATTTCTTTGAGGTCTGTTGTGGAATGTTGGTGCGTTATTCAGATACCTTGAACAGAACGTTACCAGCTCGGTCGCTATGTACCCCTCTATAATGCACCCTCCAGGAGTCGCTTTGTTACGCACATTAGACTTGAAACTCCCAAGACTCCTGGTGTACCCACATACACGACATTTGGATTGTCGTCAATTAGGGTTACATTTAAATCAAAATATATATGTACATATTAAATGCCGAATTTTACCTCTCAGCCGGGTACATCCACCTATATTGCACTGGTCCGCCGAGTCTACACTCGTGCACAATATGCAAGACCAAGTGAACCATGCTGGTAAAAAACCCTGGAGGAAATACCTGTTCTAGCTTGCACAAAGTTATACAAACGTCACCCTGCAGTTGGTCCATATCTTTTTGTGATAGCTTGGTTGAGCATATGCCTCTAAAAAATGCTGAAATCTCCACAAGAGGTTTAACAACTTTATCTGGCAATGACTTACGCAATGCAATTGGGAGAAGCTGTTGCATCAGTATGTGGCTATCATGGCTCTTCAACCCGAAAATTGTACGGTCCTTGAGCCGAACACATCGTGAAATGTTCGAGGCGTATCCGTTCGGGACCCTCACATTTCGAAGAACCTTCAGAAAATTTTCTTTGTCCTCCCTAGACATCGTGTGACAGGCAGCGGGAATATACGTCTTACCATTTGCGGCCGTGAATGGATGCAACTTAGGTCTCAACCCCATTTCCTACAAGTCCAGCCGAGCAGCCAGGTTGTCCTTTGTTTTCCCTTTGATATCCAAAATAGTGCCAAGTATATTGTCCTTGACATTTTTCTCTATGTGCATAACATCAAGATTGTGCCGACAAATTGTCTTTCCAATACGGCAATCTGAAAAAAATACTTTTCTTCTTCCATATAACATCGGAACTCCCTGCACCATTTTTCCGCTTCTTCTGTTTCTTCTTCTTACCCGCGATCTCATCCCCAAACGCAACTCTGTCCAACAGTTGGAAGATCTCGTCTCCGCATGGCACAATCGGCGCGCTGTCAAATTCTTCAGTACCGTCAAATATTCTTCTGTTTAGTTGCCACAGATGTTCAGTTGGCAAGTATCTCCTGTGCCCCATATAACAAAATTTACATCCGTTCTTTAAGTGTTTAGAACGTGTCGAGTGCATACAGCAAGGACATGCCTTCACACCCCTGTTAGGCCAACCAGATAAATCTGCATACGCTGACAAGTCGTTTATTGTCCACATCAACTGGGATCCCATATTAAAATTTTCCTTCTTTGAAGCATCGAATGTTCGTACACCTACATTCCACAGTTCCAGCAACTCATCAATCAATGGCTAAAGGTAAACATCAATATCCATACTTGGTGAGCTCGGTCCAGGGATAACCAGTGACAGGATGAACGACGTCTGTTTCATGCACATCCAAGGTGGCAAATTGTACGGCACAAGCATTACGGGCCATGTGCTGTGGGATGTGCTCATGTTCCCAAAAGGATTAAATCCATCTGCTGTCAAACCAAGCCGGACGTTCCTACTCTCTGCCATAAAATCTGGATATAAAATGTCAAACGATCTCCATGCCTCACCGTCGGCCGGGTGCCTCAATACGTCGTCCCTAGTCCGGCCTTCTGCATGCCATCTCATATGGGGCATAGTATGCTCAGACATGAATAACCTCTGTAACCGTGGGATGAGTGAAAACCACCTCAAAATCTTCACCGGGCATTTTTTCCTCGCTGATATGACCTCACCATCCTCATCTATATGTATATCAGCCCTCCACTTAAATTCTCCACATACGGTACATGAATCTAATTCTTTATTGTCTTTCCAGAATAACATATAGTCATTACGACACGCCAGAATCTTCTCATACCCTAGTCCCATGACACTTAGGAACTTCTTCGCCTCATATGTATTATCTGGCAATGTCTCATCGCAAAGAGGCAATAGTTGATTGATAAACTAGAGAATGTCAGAAAAAATCTTATTACTAATACCTCCAACGCACTTCAAATTGTACATGTGTACAGTAGCACTCAATTTACTATACTTGGTACCAGGGTGAAGGGGCTTCTCGGCAGTCTTTAACAACTCTTGGTACTTCAATGCGTCCCCGCAAGAGGTTCCTTTGTCAACTTGTTGCGGATTCGTACTGACGGCTTCAGCAACATCGTGCATGCCGAATGCGTCACGCAACATGGCGTGCATGTCATCATTCTGTTCCATGGCCACACCCCTCTGTTCTGTGAATTCACCATGTTCAGTGCTACAGGCAGCGGAATCTGTGCCACTGTGATGACTCTAACACTGACCATGAACAGCGGACCCGATCGTTTTCTCACCGTGCATATACCACAAATTGTATCCCGGATTCATCCCCCTACCTCCTGTCAGGTGGGCAAGAACGTAATCTGGAGTGTGACGCTGGTTATTTTGACAATACTTGCATGGGTAGTAAATTTTGCCATCGACGGCCGTACAGTTACTAACGGCAAATGCCACAAACGCCCTACATCCGTCGTTATACTGTGTCGTACCCCTACACGCTGACATCCAGGACTTGTCCATATTTCTCTGTATAGGGTTAAGAGACCGAGACAAATCATACTTCTTACTGTATAAACTTGTAAAAAAATAAAGAACATGGGTTACAATTTTGCGGTTATGGTTTTATGGTTTACGGTTTAGGGTTTAGGGTTTTTGTAATTTTTTTTTTTAAGGGTTTAGGGTTTAAGGTTTATGGTTAGGGTTTTTTTTTTTTTTTTTTTTTAAGGGTTTAGGGTTATGGTTTACGTGTTTATTTCTTTGAGGGTTTAGGGTTTGGATTTTCGTTTGTGTTTTAAGGGTTTTTTTTTTTTTTTTACTAAGGGTTTAGGGTTAGGGTTTACGTGTGTTTCTTTCTTTAAGGGTTTAGGGTTAGGATTTTATTTTATTTTATTTTTTTTTTTTTTAAGGGTTTAGGGTTTAGGGTTAGGGTTTTAGATTTTTTTTTAAGGGTTTAGGGTTTGTGTTGGTTTAGGGTTTAGGGCTTATGGTTTTAGTTTTTTTTTTAGAAAGTGTTGGATTTTTTTTAGAGGGTTTAGGGTTTAGGGTTTTAGTTTTTTTTTTAGAAAGTGTAGGATTTTTTTTTTTTTAAGGGTTTAGGATTTAGGGTTAGGGTTTTATATTTTTTTTTAAGGGTTTAGGGTTATGGGTTTAGGGTTTGTGTTGGTTTAGGGTTTAGGGTTTATGGTTTTAGTTTTTTTTTAGAAAGTGTTGGATTTTTTTTTTTTAAGGGTTTAGGGTTTAGGGTTAGGGTTTTAGATTTTTTTTTTTTTAAGGGTTTAGGGTTATGGGTTTAGGGTTTGTGTTGGTTTAGGGTTTAGGATTTATGGTTTTAGTTTTTTTTTAGAAAGTGTTGGATTTTTTTTTAGAGGGTTTAGGGTTTAGGGTTTTAGTTTTTTTTTAGAAAGTGTAGGATTTTTTTTTTTTTTTTTAAGGGTTTAGGGTTTAGGGTTAGGGTTTTAGATTTTTTTTTTTAAGGGTTTAGGGTTATGGGTTTAGGGTTTGTGTTGGTTTAGGGTTTATGGTTTTAGTTTTTATTTAGAAAGTGTTGGATTTTTTTTTTTAGAGGGTTTAGGGTTTAGGGTTTGTGTTGGTTTAGGGTTTAAGGTTTAGGGTTTAGGGTATTAGATTTTTTTTTTTAAGGGTTTAGGGTTATGGGTTTGTGTTGGTTTAGGGTTTGTGTTGGACCCCATTTTTTAGCCAATTCTCCTTCGCCCTTTGTTGCCACTTAAGAGCTTCCTGTGCTAATAACTCATTCAGTTCCTCCATTATTTCCATTTCTACTCCCGTTCGATCCCCATTTTCCTGTAGCTGGATATCCCTAAGCTGCTGTTCTTTACTATTGATTTGAGCATTCACTGGACACGAATTCTGCCTTACCCACTTCTTCAAAGATTTTTTACACCCTAGCAACTTATTCTGAACGTTATCCCAAAGACTAGAGGACTTCTGTTTTACCGTCCATACTTGCTTAATAATGTTCTGTGGGTCCTTCTGCTTATCCCAGGAAGCCTCGTATCTAAACATCCGGCTTTTAGTCCATTGGATAGCCATAGAGTTCGAAAACGACACCAATAGTGGATTGTGGTCTAATATATGCCGAGGTAACACCTGAACTTCAACCACATCAAAGAGACCCATCCAACTATCGTTTGCCACTGCACGGTCCAGCCCCTCTCTAGTAAAATCAGATCTACCATATCTGCCATTGCACCATGTAAATCTAGGCCCCTCAAACCCTAAGTCCAGGAGTTGACAGTCTTCTAGCACCTTCTTGAACTCTTGCATTTGTCGGGGCGGTCTGTATGAAGAGCTAGATTTTTCCCCTACGTTGGTAATTTCGTTAAAATCTCCAACACATAACCACGAGGCTGGATTAATTTTGGACAGAAAACGGAGAATAGCCCAAGACTCTGATCTTCTAGTAGTTTCCGGATTTCCATAGAAACCCATGAATTTCCACGATTTGCCGGTTTTCACATCAAGTACAGTGGCATTAATGTGTCTCCGACTAAAATTCTGCACCTCGACATTAGTCTCCAAATTCCATAACAAAGTAAGACCACCACTCCGGCCAATACTATCTACTACAAAATTTGCTTCAAAACCCAATTTCACTCTCACAGATTCCAAAGTCTTGCGTACCTGTTTGGTTTCCAAAAGGAAAACCAAAGTGGGTTTCTTAGTCCGCACCAACAAGGCAAAGAAAGGAGACGAATTAAAACTTGATTATGGTCACATCCATTCTTGAAACAATGCTTAAAAAATCGATAGCATTAAATAAAAGAATCAAACGATATTACATCAATTCTTAAATATTGGATTAAATCTTAAGAAGATGGATGTTCAATTCTTGAAATAAGGCAAAAAAAGGAAACAAATTAAAAATTGATTAGGGTCACATTCAATTCTTGAAACAAGACAGAGAAATAGGACTTTTTTCATTATTGAAACAAGGCTTAAAAAATCAATAGCATTAAATAAAAGAATCAAACGGTATTAAATCCATTCTTAAATATTGGATTAAATCATACGAAAATGAATGTTCAATTCTTGAAACAAGGCAAAGAAAGGAAACGAATTAAAAATTGATTAGGGTCACACTCTATTCTTGAAAAAAGGCAAAGAATATGACTTTTTTCATTCTTGAAAAAAGGCTTAAAAAATTGATAGCATTAAACAAAAGAATCAAACAATATTATATCATTTTTTATTTTTTTTTAACGAAAATTGCTATCATCTTGCATATAATTGGGAAAATATTGACCCAAAAAACAGGATATAGGGGCCTGAAAGCTCCCTACAAACAATGGTAAAAATACTTGGTGGAATATCTTCCAACCAAACACACTCAGCCTTGTACGAATTGCCTCTTTTGCTAACTCATGAACTACTTTGTTACAAATTCTAGGCACACGAACAAATTGTGTAGCTCGAAAGAAAATAAGTTCCTGCTGAATGTTCTCAATGAAGTGGCTTGCATAGGTGTAGTTGGGTGAACTTTGGTTTAGCTCTTGGACCACTTGACTAGCATCACCCTAAAAAATGACATATAAAAACCAGCTTCTTGACAAAATTGGATTGCATAATAAGCTGCCATTGTATCAGCCATTTTAGGAGCCACCTGCAGATTAAGAGGGATGCTTTTAGCCCCCATGAAGCTACCCTTGCAATCAGTCGTGTGCCACTATCCCCAGCCCTATCCAACCATCCTGGGCATTGACTACTGTATCCCAATTCAGCTTAATAAAACCTGAGGGGGGAAGGTGCCATCTATTAGCCACCGTAGTAGGAATGGACTCCCCAGGCTGCACCAGATCATTCACTGCTTGGTGGCACCTTATGAACTCCTCCAAAGACTTAGAAGCTTCCGAGAAGACAACATTTGGAGGAGTGAATTTCCCTTCGAAAATGAATTTGTTTCTATGTAGCCAAATGCCTCTGGACACCACTACAAAGAGGCACAACTCCTCCCTGTTGAAACACCCCATGCAATGATCAAAAACCTGCATGAAATGAACTCCTTGGCTAGCACATTTATGGAAAGAAGAGGAGTCTCCACCCTATACATCTCGGGCTGAGGGGCAACTCCAAATCGCATGAAGAGTATTTTCACCAGCATTCCCACAAATTGAGCAACAAGGATCCTCCGCCACATGCCTTTTGAAAAGATTTTCCCTAGTAGGGAGGGCATTATTGAAAGCCCTCCACAGAAAGGTTTTCACCACTTGGGGCACTTCCAAAGACCATAGGCGCTGCCACACCTCTTTCCCTTTTTCCTGATAAGAGCACTGACCTTCCATATTATCTTGCACCTTCTTTGCCAAATGATATGCACTACAGACAGTGAAAACCCCAGTGGAAGTACCCCTCCATATCAAGCAGTCACGAGGAAGCGAGGGACTAAGAGGAATCTGTGGAAAATACTGCAGAAATCAGGTCAACATTCCATCTCTTCAAATTCGGATCTATCAACTCCACCACCTTAGCATTCCTAGAAAGAATCTTTGGGGTTGACTGAACAGAAAAAGTTGTAAGGGTAGTCAACCATCTATCACCCCAAATGTTAACCTGCCTACCATCCCCAACACGCCACCACAAACCCTGTTGAAGCAACTCCTTGGATTTGAAAATATTGCGCCGGGCATAAGATGGCCGATTACCCAACTCAACCTCCATAAAACCTGATTGAGGAAAATATTTAGCCTTGAGGATCATTGCAGCAATGGAATTCGGCTCTTTAATAAGTCTCTACCCTTGCTTGGCAAGTAAAGCCTTGTTGAATAACACAAGGTCCCCAAAACCAAGCCCACCAACAGACTTTGCCTTCCCATCTTATATCAACTCAACCAATGAATTTTAGAGGTTTTAGCCATGTGACCCCACCAAAAGTTCTGTATCAAGCTATTAATTTCTTTACAAAGTTCCGCATTGCCTTTAACAACACCCCTTTGCCTGCTTGTGACAAGAATTTCACCTTCCAATTGCTGATACGGCTCCACACCCTTTCCTTAATGGATTGGAAAGCTTGAGACCTAGACTTCCCTACAAAAGAGGGGAGCCCTAAGTAGAAGTCAATCCTGTGAGTTTCAGTTAGGCCAAACAATCTAATGATCTCCTGCTTTCTCTACAAACTAGTATTTCTACTGAAAAAATTGAGGTCTTCTGGAGATTGATTTTATGACCTGAACCGGCTTCATAAACTTCTAGGATTTTCAACAACCTTCTCCACTCCATTGAATTTGCTTTGCAGAACAATAGCCGTGGCCTTCTTGGAGACGTAGGAACCCCAGTTATAACCCCCTTCCGTTCTATTTGGCTCAACAAGGCACTCAAATTTTCCACACAAAGGAGAAAAAGATAGGGTGAGATGGGGTCACCTTGGCGAATGCCCCTAGTAGGTCAGATCATCCCTATTGGATTCCCATTTACAAGCAGTGAATAAGTCATGGACCTAACACAGGCTATGACCAAAGTAATCCATTTGGTATGAAAACCCATCCTGACCATGACTGCCTCTAGAAAAGTCCACTTAACTCTATCGTATGCTTTGCTCATGTTGAGCTTCACCCCCATGAAACCAATTTTTCCCCACATCCTTGTCTGCATTGAGTGAAGGGTCTCATATGTAGTAAGAATATTGTCAGTTATCAATCTGCCCGGGATAAAGGCACTTTGCAGAGGGGAGATGAGGTTCGGCAATATCAATTTAAGCCTATTTGCCAGAACCTTAGAAATCACTTTGTAGACCACATTACAGAGACTAATGGGTCTAAACTCAAAAATATGTTCAAGGTTCTTCTTCTTCAGAATAAGGGCTATATGTGTAGTGTTTACTCTTCCATCCAGAACCCCAGTATGGAAGAAATTTAAAATGACAGAAAATACCTCCTGATGAATAGTCACCCAGTTATGTTTGTAGAAGCAAGCCGAGAAGCCATCTGGACGAGGAGCTTTCATGGGAGGCATCTGGTTCAGGGCAGTAGAAATTTCCTCCATAGAGAATTCAGCCACCAATTTGTTATTCATCTCCTGTGAGACCTCTTGTGAGACCTTCTGCGTCAACACTCGAGTACAAGCTTCTACTTCAAGGCTCGAACCTGAGGTGAAAAGATCTTGGTAGTACTCAATGAAAGCCTGCCCGATAGTTTCCTTTTCAGAACACAAGCACCCATACATAGTCATTATTCTTTTGATTTGGTTGCGCCGTTGTCTCTAGTTTGCATAGGCGTGGAAATATTTGGTATTTCGGTCACCTAAGGTCAGCCAGTTTTCCTTGGCCCTTTGACGCTAGAGAAGATGAATGTTCAATTCTTGAAGCAAGAAAAAGAAAGGAAACGAATTAAAAATTGATTAGGGTCACATTCCATTCTTGAAACAAGGCTTAAAAAATTTATAGCATTAAATAAAAGAATCAAACAATATTAAATCCATTCTTAAATATTGAATTAAATCCCAAAGAAGATGAATGTTCAAATCTTGAAACAAGGCAAAGAAAGGAAACAAATTAACCGGCCCTAGACTTCACCCCTTAGAAAACAAATTTGAGAGGAGGAAGGAGCTGCTCCTTCCTTCTCTCACTTTCCCTTTCTAGTCCCTGTTCCTACCGTCCCCCTCCCATTCTGGTTTTTTCTTTTGTTTGTAGGTGTTCTCCGACCAAATCAGCAATTTTGGCATCTCCATTATGCATCCGTCCATCTACCTCCGTGCTGTGTCGTTCATCTCCTCCCTGACTACTGCTGCTATTTGTTGGTAGTGTTTTTGCTTTGAATAAGAGTTTTCTTGTCTTTTGATTTACCTTCATGGGCGATCTATATGAATAAGGTTAGTTAGGTGTAAGGGGTATCTCTCAAAGCTTGGAAAGTTCGGTGTGAGAAGTTATCTCTCACGGCCGGTTTAAATAATTTTTTTTAGGATATTTGGCTACCCTTATCTTAGATCTAGTCTCCTCGGAGCAGATCGACTCTTTAACAATTTTTGTATATGGGTTAGCGGAAGATAAAAGACATAGATATCATTTTATTGTAAGAATTTTGTTTATATCTATGATAATGTAACCTCATACCATGTGGCTATAATTTTGCAAAGCTTTATGTTTTGTGATGTAAGAGCTTTATACTTGTAATCTTTTATCAATGAAATACTCAGATATTTCGTTAAAAAAAAGAAAAAAGAAAAAAAAAGAAATGAATTAAAAATTGATTAGGGTCACATTCCATTTTTTTTTAACAAAAGATTTGAGTATTTCATTGATAAAAGATCACGAGTATAAAGCTCTTACATCACAAAGCATAAAGTTTTACAAAATCATAGTCACGTGCTATGAGGTTACATAATTATAGATGCAAGCAAATTTCTTACAATAAAGTGTTATCTATGACTTTCATCTTCCGCTAACCCATGTGCAAAAAATATAGTTAAAGAGCAAATCTACTTCGAGTAGACTAGATCTAAGTCAAAGATAGCTAAATATCCTAAAAATTTATTTAAACCGGCTGTGAGAGATAACTCTTCAAACCGAACTATTCAGGCCGTGAGAGATAACCCCTCACGCTTGACTAACTTTCAACTCATAGATTGCCTATGAGGACAAATCTAAAGAAAAGAAAACTCTTATTCAAAGAAAAATCACAACTAGCAAACAGCAACAACGGCCAGGGAGGAGATGAATGGCACAACACAAAGGTAGATGGAAGGTGTATAGTGAAGAGGCCAAAATTGCTGATCTAGTCGGAGAACACCTACAAACAAAATAAAAAACCAGAATAGGAAGGGGAGGGTAGGAGCGGATAGCATAAAGAGAAAAAGAGAGGAGGAGGGAGCAGATATGCTCCCTCCTCCTCTCAGATTTGTAGTCACATTCCATTCTTGAAACAAGGCAAAAAAATAGTATTTTTTGTTTTATTCTCTTTTACATTTTATACGTTATTCAAAATGAGGAGAAAAATTAAATGTTAAGAAGATGGAAAATCTCCAAACATTTTCTTCAATTACAAACTATTATCTTTTTAAGTTTACATCCTCTTTCTTTTTCTTTTTTTCCCCCCTCTATTTCTATATTCAAATTTACTAGTTATAAAATAAAAAAAATATTAGTTACCAACAACTCATCAGTTGTATTAATTTTTGTTTTGATTTGATTTCATGAATGAATTAGTTTTTATTAGAGTAAATTGTAATTTTATAAAGATTATGTTTAAAATATGATCTAAACTTATAATTTTATGCATAACGATCATTTTGTTATAGAAGATTAATATCACATAGATTTATGAATTCATTTTAAAATTACACAAATTTAAAATTATATCAATTTATTTAGAACTAATTTGTCTTTTCCTATGCAGGTTGAAAGTGTTAGATAATAATATTATAAAAATTAAAGGGAATTTGTAGAATAATAATATCATTAAACTATGGAAAATGTTAATTTATTTATATTTGATGGTGTAAGGTAAGTTTTTTTATTTTTTATTTTTAATTTTAAGATCAGACCGAACGGTCTAATTCACAAAAAAAAAAAAAAAAAAAAAAAATCAAAACAGATCATCAATTTTATTTTATTTAAAAGATCAAATGGTTAGCTTTGGATCTAACCATTTGATATATATATATATATATATATATATATATATATATATATATATATATATATATATATATATATATATATATATATATATATATATTGAAGATAAGTGTTAAACATGTGTTTCTCATGTAGATTCTAGAAACCTATGAACACATCCTAGCCGCTGGATTTATTTGGGAACATCCTAATTGTCTACTTCTTATCATCTGCATTAAATTTAATCAATTAACCTCACTCACTTAAAATTTGATCAAACGACTATGGATAAAAGATCTTATACACATCTCACCATCTTGACCGTTCAATCCTAATAACCCTAAAGACCATTAGAGACATTTGCACTTTCTCTCATATCCTGTTTCATTTCCTACATTACTCTTCATTTTACTTCTTAGTCTTCTCTTATCTTCCGCTCTAGGCGCTCCTCTCTCTATCTCCTATTAACAAAACCTTGTATATAATTCACAGTTTTGGTATCATCGTTTGCCTTCGTGCTAGCAGGTCTCTCTCTCAAAGATTTATGCAATCTACTCCTACTTTTTTTTTTTTTGAAATGATCAAGTTTTGTAAAGAGATCACCAAACCACAAACAAAAATAATCGCAGCAAAAAACCAAGAGGCTTCAAATAGACTAGCAGCAGGGCAAGGTGAACGACAGGAAGTCACATCCACATAGGCCCAAGGACAAGGTATTTGCTTCTTTGTGATTTTAGCGTATTGGGTGTTCTGATTTTGGGCCAACTTGTGGGATGTGCTGGTCTTTGTGGCCTCATTTGACTAATCTGAACCTGGGTGGATACTTTTTTTGACTACATTTGAATATGGACAAATGAGATTACATTGTTTTATGTTGTATTTTAGTCATTAATGTAAATTTGATCTTTTTTTTTTTTTTTTTTTTTTTTTTTTTTTTTTCCGTTTATATATATATGTTAGAATAATACGATACTTGCCATATTTGTGGAAGAATATTTTCGTAATATCATTAGTATATCACGAAAATATTCTTCCACCCAATTATAGTATTATTAGATATTGTTGTATGAATGTAATTACGTTATTTTCCTTATTTATTTGGCCTCATTCAACTATAAATAGGTCACCTCATTGTGCAAACAATACATCTCAGAAATACAAGTTTATTTCACAATTGTAATCCATTCTCTTTTTCTTCATGGTATCAGAGCTACAGCCTATGGCCTGTATGAGCTTTTCCAGAGTTCTTCCGGCAATTTTTCAGGCGCTCTTTCATGTGACAGTAGCCGTTGTTTAAAGTTCTTTTCAGTCTTTTTGCAGTCTAATCTGGAACAATAAGACCAGAAAAAAATTCGCAAGGTACGGGACTTCCCTCCCGTGAAAGAAACTCCGCCGTTCTATACCTCATGCGCCGCCATGTGCCGAGCACATCTTCAAGCCTACTGCCCACGCGCAAAAAAAAAAAAAAAGACCCTCCTTTGGTTTTTTTTTTTTTTTTTTTTTTTTTTTTTTTTTTTTTGTCTATTTTGTTGTAATCTGCTGCTTAATTCATTGGCGAAACTTGGCACAATATGGTTAGGCCCTTCATAGGATTAACGACTAATTTCTGATTCTGACCATCATTGTAAGTTGCGGTTTGGTCCCTCATGGGATTAACGGATGTTCTCTATTCTCCGGCCGTCTTCTTTAGCCTTTTAGCACAATGTGGTTTGGCCCTTCACAGGATTGATAGCTAGTATCCGTTCTCTGACTATTATTGTCAGATGCAGCTTGACCCTTCACGGGATTAACGAATAGTCTCCGTTCTCCGGCTGTCACTTTCAGCCTTTCTCGCCGGCACCATTTTGATCCAACCATTGACTTTGGCTGCATTTAAATCTGACTTCTAATTTCAAACTCAAGATTTCAGAATCTTCCACCTTGAGTTTGAAGGGGATGTTAAAATATATTTTTGTCTTTCTTATTATGATTTATTTCCTATGTTAATTAGTCTTCTTTCCCACCTTAAATACTCTAGGATTTCTTGGTCATTACTTTTTGCTCTCTATATATAAAGGTCTCTTGTAATATGTTATGAATATATTACTCAATACAATGTAGTCCTTAATATATTTCCGCTCTCTCTTCCGCTCTTTTTCTCTTTCACATATATTCTCTATTTCATATATTTATTTTAATATGGTATCACTTCATTCGGCACCATCTTCAGTAGAGCACTCTACATCTTCGATTTGTTTCATCTGAATATCAACTTGCCGATATTTTCACAAAGTCTCATCCTCCTGGTCGGCTACGTGATCTTGTTTCCAAACTCAAGTTGACTTCATCATCTCAAGTTTGAGGGGGGATGTTAGAATAATAAGATACTTGCCATATTTGTGGAAGAATATTTTCGTAATATCATTAGCATATCACGAAAATATTCTCCCATCAATTATGGTATTATTAGATATTGTTGTATGAATGTAATTACGTTATTTTCCTAATTTCTTTGGCCTCATTCAACTATAAATAGGTCACCTCATTGTACAAACAATACATCTCAGAAATAAAAGTTTATTTCACAATTGTATTCCATTCTCTTTTTCTTCAATATATATATATATATATATATATATATATATATATTTTCTGAATTTACTTGGAAATGCTCGAAATTACTTATTTGATAATTGATACATTTAGAGTCAAGTTTGTGTTTTTCAATTTTTTTGATAAAAACTTAAAATCACACCGAATGAGCCCTAATTGGGTCGAGCTGCCAACTTAAGGCTTGAAAGCCTTGGACCAAACATTACAAAAATTTTGAGTGTAGCTTGAGCTCGAGTCAACTTGAGTCATTCGAGTACCCGACTCGACTCGAAATTGCGTTCTTAGGAAGCTTGAGCTCAAGCCTGAGCTAGGGTATGTAACCAATGAGTTGAGTTCGGACAAGGGTTTCTTAGCCCAGTTCAAGCTCGAGCTTGGCTCGTTTAGAGGCCCAGTAAAACCAGCCAGTCCAGCAGTGCCAAAACTCAACTCTTTTATAGGCCTAGCCCTTTATTTATAGTCTTGAATTTACATTTATGATAGGGTTATGAGATAAGAGAGAGATGTAGCGTAGATAAGATTGGAGTCATAGGAGAACTAAAATTCCAATCCTACTATGTCGGGTGCACAAACAATGGTGAGTGAAATAGTCCTATTTGCCATGAACCACACGGCCATGGGGAGATAATTATCTCTCCATGCGTTTAGGGTTAGGGTTAAAACCCTAGCATATTGTTACCAATTTTTCAACATGGGCTTGGGTTTTATCTCTCAGATTTAATGCTCCTTTATCTTTACTTAAGCCTTTTGAAATTAATTTGAAGAGCCCATAGCTCTTAAATGCTTAAGCCCATAGTTTAATTCTTAAGCCCATAGCTCTTTAATTGCTTAAGCACATAGGAATTTAATTCATAAGCCCAATCATCTTTGAATAATGAGCTACTTAGGAATCATATTCCTTTGACCTATGTTTTATCAAATAACACAATCCAAATAAATAAATAAATACATAATTGAGACACATAGCATACGGTCAATTTACATCAGCTCAAAGAGGGGTCTAAAGGAAAAAATACAATTAGTTTTAAATAGGTCTATGACAATATCACATGACCCTATTTAATCACAATTGATTCCACTAAACAAATGTAACTGACTTTAATATGTATTTTCAAATTAATGAATCAATTCTCACGACATGCATATTTATTACATATTACCCTTCATGGAATTATTTCGTAGTTGAATCAAAGTCAATACACCTTTACTTAGTTCACTACCTATTTTCTTTGATACTCATGATTTAATTACATGATATCCTTTTTATATCTTGTGAGTTTTCATTTCACATTGCACAAAATAAAGTTTCAGTAAATATCACTGAAACACTCCAACTCGAGCTTTAGGATAATCATTCCCATTAAATCTACATCAAATGAAATATTTCCTATCACTTTGTTCTATGACAAATGATTTTGATTCATTTTTAAAGAAAGTATTCCCACAATGCTATATGAGATAACCTAATGCACAGAAGTGTTGACCAGCTATTTGATCCCATTCTCGTACATCAAAGTGACCTACACTTTACATCTGAGTTCACAATCTTCTCAGGATTTAGAGTAATTGTTTATAAGTTGTCGTGCACGTACATCATTCTTTATCACATTGTTAAAAGAATGATGACTCACATAGTCCTTTCTGCTTCTCCTAATCAAGATAGATCGTTAAAGTTGATATGTCATAGTCTAAATGGATTTTCAAGTTCCTTTTATGACTATGAGCATTTTTTTTTTTTTTTAATAAATTACAAGGACTTATAATTATGATCTTCTGAGTGATAATTACACTTCGTGCATGGTTCTCACTTGCAAGGTCACAATCTATTAATTACACTTCATGTATTTGTAAACATTAATTGGACGAGAGTTGGTAATTAAGAGAAGCATTGCTCTTTACTTAATATATATAACAGTACTTGACATCATGAATTCATCATGCATGCATGCATTCTCACCTATTCGATCCACATACATACACATTTGAATTGACCTAGATTAACGGTAAAATAAAATAAAATCCTCAAAAGGATTATTAGGAAACTTTTTTTCTTCCATCGATTGCTGATTATGCGGTCAATCTGATTTCGCGAAAAATGGTCCGCTGATGCCGTGGGTTCTCACCCTTTTCCCACAAGTTTCAATCTGTAGTGCGGTGAAAGAATTGAAAAAGGTAGCTTCTTCTCTTTTCTTTCTTATTTATTTATTTTATGTAATTTATTATATATTATTAGAAAAAGGTAGCTTGTTTGCAGGAAAAAAGGTTACCATTTGACCTCCGATCCAAGTGTAAAATTCAAGCCTAGCTATTATGTCTCCCGGGGCCCTCTAAAAGTTGATAGCTAGGTATATCACAAATTTTTTCTACTTTATTTTTATTTTTTAGAAAAATTTTAAACTTTATTTATAAATTATAATCATGAAACTAGAGCTTGTTGCTCTAACAATACAATTAAGAATCTCTTCTATTCAAATTACATCCATGATTTGTCTAATTGTTACTTTGACGAAACCATATGTAAAGAGAAATTTGCCAACTTTGTATCGTATTCAATACACCGTGGGTATTCTTTACTATCTGTCTATATCTGCTCCAAGTCTTTTTAGTGACATTCACAACATTCACAACTTGAATCGCATTACCTTTCGTAATAATATTTCGTAGTCTCAAGTCTCGACTAAACTCAACTGCATGCATGCAACGCAACCAACGCCTTTGCCAATTTTTTCATGCTTTTGGCTGCAAGTGTACATCCCTCGTGCTCTAGCTTGTATGATTGTTCCCACTCCAATTCGTCCTTACTCTGTATTCAGTGTCATATCCCAATTCACCTTTTGGAAGCCTAATTAATGGGGGCCTTTTCCATCGTAATTGCTCCTGAACAACACTATTGTTTTTCGCACCACATTCCTCGGTGTTTATTAGGATGGTCAAATAACGGGTCAAACAAATCGTGTTTGTGACCTAATAAATACATATTATTAAATGAGTTATGTAGGTCGGGTCGGGTTGGGTCGATTCATACCTACACGACCTGTTTATCAAACAGATCATTTCGTGTCACCCACTTATTTAAATGAATCATGTCAGAGTAGAAGGGTTTGACTTGTTTAATTAAACCGGTTAATTGTGTTAAAATTGGCCCTTAATTTGCCATTCTCCTTGTGTGAGACCTCTCCTTCATCAATATCCATGCGCCCTTTTTTTTTTTTTATAGTTGTTCCTGTTTATCAGCCTCCACCCCACAATCCATGCTCAGTACTTTACTCCCACCCATGATCCTTTTCACGTGATTTTTGTTGGTATAGAGTGCCGGCCGGCACCATTCTTATTTCTTTCTCTGATTCTTCCAAATTAAATATTCTTCTTCTTGGCCCTTGTCCTCAACTGCATGTTGGTAAATCTCCATTGGCTATTTGAAAGTTTTCCACATGCTTTTCAGTCATATTTCCACCCCTATCATCATCTTCATAGGTCCACAAACCCTAGCTATAATATATCGATCCCTACCTTTTTACCACATGCGTTTGTCCCACTTCCACATGTACATGTGCATTTGTCTTTTATTGGTCCCTCTATCCCATGCCACCATGACAGCAACTTACACAAAGAACTCTCCTGATCTAAGCTATAACTTTTCCCTTGTGGCTTAATTAGATTCTTTCTTCCCCCTTTACGACGGAATCCTCCATTACAAGGTACACTTCTTAGCTTTTTCATCAGCCAAATCAATATATATTGTCATGATAACCATACACCAAAATTTTTCTACTTAAAACCTCGAAAGTATGATTAATTAGTGTCTCTATGCATGCATCTTAATTAGGTAATCTTATGGCAAAACTTTTTTTGAACTTTAATAATTATTTTTAATAAAATAATTAAAATTAAACCATTTAAACATACAACTAATTAAATGACATGAGATTTAAAAGCTCTATCGAATTATCTAATTAGAAATCGAAATGATCATGATCCCAAAGTTTCATATATATGTTTATGTCATTATCAGTGAAGATCGTAAACATGGAGAAAAGTTTAATCGAAGCTAACGTGGTGCCTTAAGTCATGGTGGTGCCCGTGAAATATGGGACCCCAACCAACATAACTGAAATCTGTTCACGTGATTTCACTGTTAGAACTTAGAAGCATGACCTTAGATTCGCAGCTGCAATTATTGACCTCATCGATCTGTCTCTTTCAATTTTCGGTTTACCCGACACAACATTATCATATATTGAAAGGACAGAAATTTCCTCTGACGGCCTAGCAATTTATTGTATATTAATGAGTATACTTCCTTTTGAAGGTTTCATATCAAGTTTACAGGCGATGATTGGGCTTCATGCTTGCAGAAAGCTTCCATATATATGGAACCGGAGCTCGAGATACCCTTATGTTGCATGATTCATGTCTGTTCCTAAGGTACAATAACCAAATTGCCATTTTTATTTTTTTATTTTTTATCATTTATTAATAATCTAAGTTTTGGACATTATTTTATTATTTAATTATGATAACGACTCTATATTCTTTAATTTATGCATCCCATAGAGAGATACCTTTCACTACCTCGTGCCTGGCCTATACGGCTATATATACATCTAAATCGACGGTATCTCCCATTTTCACAAAAGAACCAGAAATCTCTCATAACTGGACGTGCCTTGGAACCAAATGGGGTTGACCAAGATTTTGCTAGCCCTATACTTGACAGGTTTAACCTTAACCCATGTCATTGTCTCCGTAGCCGGAGACGAACGGCAAGACTTCTTGGATGGACACAATAAAGCTCGTGCTGAGGTCGGCCATGGCGTTAAGCCACTTGTCTGGAACCACACCCTTGCAGCCTACGCTCAAGCTTATGCTAATAAGAGGATCCCAGACTGCAAGCTGGAGAAATCAGATCCGAATGGGCCCTATGGAGAATGCCTTGCTGAAGGTCATGGTGAGTTCAAGGCTACGGATGTAGTGAATGGGTGGGTGAGTGAGAAGAAATACTATGAGCATCAAGACAACAAATGTGTTGGTGGTGAGTGCGGGTACTACACCCAGGTGATTTGGCGCGATACAAAGTATCTTGGGTGTGGCAAGTCCAAGTGCCACAATGGCCGGGTATTTGTCACTTGCAACTATTATCCTTCAGGAAATTATTATGGCGAGCGTCCATATTAAATTCTTGTACTGATGATTACCTGCGAGTATACATGTTGTTGCTCCTGTTTGTGTGGCAGTAATCGAATGTGTATGGATATGATGAAAATGAAATCATTACTACTACTATTATTAATGGAGAAGATATTATAAGTTTCTCTATGATCCACTATACTTCTCCCAAACTTGATTGTCGATCTGGTTTGGTTTTGTGCTGCAGAATGAGGTAGCGCGCAGCTGCTTCTGTTTGTTTGGTTTTTGGTTTTGTGCTGTTGAAGTTTCTGGTTCTGTAGCAGCGGTGGGGACAGATATATGGGGTTTTCATTGTTTGATAGGTTTTTTGTCTAGTTGTTGGTAGATTTTGGTGTTTTGTAGTTGTATTTGGTTGATATCTTTGTACTGTTCTGTAGTATCATTGTGCCTCAACTTATTTGCTTTGCTGAAGAGTTGTAGTGTGTTGTGTTGAAGAACTTATTCATCATAATACCACGAAAGTGTTGCATATTGCACATGAATTTATGAACACGAAATTAATAGGTTATGGTCAAGGGATATGACTTGTTTATTTAACACAATCAAACCCGACACGCGACATTAGGGTTGATAATTTTTGACACGATTCGTGAATATAATACTAACCCAACACAGAATTAGAAGGTTATGGCTAAAGAATCTGACCCGTTTAATTAAAATGGTCGAGTTAAAATTAACTTATATAATCTTCAATGCATTCCTCAACACGAATCAAAGTGATCAATATGGGAAAACAAATTGCTATTCCTTTTTCCATCCATGCACTTCACTGTAGGAGGGAGAGAGACATATCGGTCAATTCCCTACTTTTAAGGACATCAAGAGAAGACTTTGGAGGTGAATTAAAAATGAAAATTAATTGTTATATGTTATATTTTTTATTTTATATTGCAATGATCTGATTTTCCATGCAATTAATCTTCATTTGGTAACTTTGACAAGCATGGTGCATAACCGTATTCGGAGTTTGATTTCTAAATATAACAATTTTTTATTTTTTAATAAAAGAATAATAAAAAAGTTATTTGATCGATTGAAAAAAAATATTATTAAGTCGTCACACATTTTTGACATACGGTGGAATCTCAAGCCACATTAATTTGAGGGTTTCTAGCATATATGTAATACCAAGGAGTATAGCGCTCTCTATATAAACTGAAAGAATTGAAATATAAAACTCAAATTTTATTATTTTTATTTTTGTGTTTTAGAAACATTATAAAATTTGGGATTAATTAGAGCGATTTTAACAAAAATAAAATAATTATTATGATTATATACGTGTCGTAAGCACGAATCTAAAATTTGGAGTAAATTGGACTTCGTTTGGAGTCCAATTAAAATAGAAAAGAAAGAAGTACCAAAAACTTCGTGACAAAAAACATCTGGGTCAAATGAATTCAAAATGCTTCGTAAAACCCGTTAAAATGATCGTTTCGAAACAAACGTTTTAAGTTCTCGTATAATTTCGGGTCTATTGGAGTTTGGAAATGTTAGTTTCACTACAGATGCACAATTTGTGCACTCTTCCCCCTCACATGAGGGTGGGGCCCACACACTGGGCCCCACCCTCATGTGAGCGAGGGAGTGCACTTGTTGTGCACTCGTAGTGCACTCGTAGTGCAGCAATCAATTCCCATTGGAGTTTGGAAAGACCTCAAAGATTGGGAGTAAATTTTCTGTCATGCTGCCACGTGGCAGCCAATGGACTGTGCCACCTTGCAGATTGTGTCAGCATGGCATCACCATGTGGGGCCCATTTGTAATCTTTATCACTATTTAAGAAAAAAAGAAGAGAAATCTAAACCCAACGGTTAGATCGATGGAAATAAATATCTTCTAATTAAATCCAATGGCTAGAATCCATATAGAAAGGGATCATGTTCCCTTCAAATTAAAATTCACAAATTAATTACTCTTTCACTATAAGAAATTGAAAAAAATTGAAAGATGGATACTTTAAATTGACATTTTTTTTTTTAAGTTTGAATACCTTTCTACAAAGGTGATGAAAGATCGATCAGAAATTATAAATGAAGTTTTTCCTAAATTTTAAGCGGATACAAGAGCGACATGGAGGAGGACTAACTCGGGGGACTTTTCGGTTCGGAGTGCTTATCATATGGAGAAGGAGAGGATTGAAGCTGCTGGTGGATCTTGTTCATATCAATATGATATTTTTATTATTTGAAAGAGGATTTGGGGTATGAAGGTTCCTAATTCCCTAAGAGCTTTTTATGGAGGGCTTGCCATGATATTTTGCCTACTAGATATAATCTAAAGCATTGAGGTATTGATCTAGACCCCTCTTGTATTTTTTGTAATTGTGAACGGGAAACTGTTTTGCATATTTTGTGGTCTTGTTGTTCAGCATCGGATGTGTGGGGTTTTTGTGGTAGAGAGGTTCAAAAATGGTCCAATTCTGGTAACTTCTTTGTGGAAATTTTGGAGTTTTTATTTGCCCGTTTTGATCCTGAGGAAGTTGAATTATTTGCTGAGATTGCTAGGACGTTGTGGTTTAGGAGGAATGATGTTGTGCATGGTGGTAATTTTTCTCACCCAAACGAAGTGATTCGAACGGCTACAACTCTGATGACTGGGTATAGGAGTGCCCAGATTCGTGTTTATGTTGAAAGGAAGCCCCTGAATGGGTCGGTAGAGCCCATAATGGTGAAGTGGAGTCCCCCTCCTGTTGGTGTTGTTAAAGCTAACTGGGATGTTGCGGTTGACTTGAAAAATGGAAAGCTGGGATATGGTTGTGTTATTAGAGATTCTAGTGGAAATTTGCAAGCTGCATCTTGCCATGTGGAATTTTTAATGGCTAATCTAGTGGTTGGGGAAGTTCTTGCAGCGCTACACACGGTGGAGTTTTGTAGAGACAAAGGTTTTTCTTCAATTGTGTTAGAGGGTGATTCCCTACTTGTGGTCCAAGCTATTAATAATACAGGAGTAAATTGGAGTAGGATTGGTCTTATTATAGATGATATTCGAAATATATTAAAGGGATTCAAGTGGTGGAAGATTTGCCATACTAAACGACAAGGAAACAAGGCGGCCCACACATTGGCACAAGTAGGAGTTCAACAGGCTTTAAGTCGTACTTGTATTGATTGTACGCTTGATTTTATTTTTCATATTATTGTTTCAGAGCTTCCATCTCTGATTGTATAGAGCTTCTATGCTCTGGTTGATTTCACTTTTTAATGAGATCAGTAATATTTCTTCAAAAAAAAAAAAAAAGAGCGACATGGAATAGGATCCTCTCCATTCCATTTAATGAAATAGATATTATCCATTTCAAATGAAAGGTCAGAATTTAAAATTGATGCATCTAATAGTGTATATGAAGTCAATGTTGACACGTCTTTTAAAAATTTAAATAATGTGAAATCATGTACAACATTAAATGTATCAACTTTAAATTTTGACCATAAAATAGATAGATTCAATTTTATTTGAAATGGAAAAGATCCTATTCCCCTATGGTATAGAATCCTCTACTGTTGGTAAATCTCCATTGGCTAATTTAAAATTTTCCACGTCATATTTCCACCGCTCTCACCAAGTCACCATCTTCATACATCGGTCCACACAATTCATATCCTTACCTTTTTACCACATGTTTTTGTCCAAACTTCCAGATGTGCCCCTGTCTTTTATAATTTTATTGGTCCCCATATCCCCCATGCCAGAGCTATAACTTTTCCCCTTGTGGCCTAGATTCCTTTTTACCCCTTTCGAATCAGGCCTCGTTTAATAACCCCTTCCCCTTCTCCTCCCCTTATTTTCATCTCTCCCAAAAAAATATCAATTCAAAACATTCTTAACATTTTTTACTTTTTATATCACATCAACAATTTTTTATTATTATTTAAATAAAAAAACCCACTACAATACAATTTTTTTTTTTTTTTTCATTTTTTCATATAAATTCTCTCTACTTTATATCACATCAATCACTTTTTACTTTCACTCAACAAAAATATTCTCCCATAAAGGGAGGGGAGGGGGATTACTGAACGGGGCCTCATGAATCCTCCATACAAGGGACACTTCCTTTTTCATGATCAGCCAAATCAAAGGTAGTTAATTTGTTTGCAGGAAAAAAGGGTTACCGTTTGACGTCCAAGTGTAATTTTCAAGAATCTTGGGTATTATCCTCCTTAATTGCTAGTTATTTGGACATATAATGTGAAATGCTAATTTGAAACTTGAAAGATAATATAAGGCAGAATATAAAAATAGATAATTAGATATAAAGAACTATGCATTTTGGTCTATGACCTATGTTCACAGGATACAGCCAAATGGCTCAATTTTGCTCTTAATTCTTTGAATGATGTTTACAATATAACAAACTCTTATTTGTACGAGAATTAGATAATAAAAATAGACTTTAACTACAACTAAGTAATAGTCTTCAACTATAACTTGTGATAGACTTCAATTATAGGGACCTAGGTTATAGTCTTTAACTATGATTAGGGGATAGTCTTAATTGTAATTAGGTCACAATCCTCAATTGTGACAATCTTTAACTGTATTTTAAATTTTTAAACTCCTAATATACTCTAATAGAACTTAATTACCTAATCGAGTAGGTGGTTAGATCGACGACTCAAAATTTACTTGAACGGTGAATTCTAAGCAATTCGAGCAAGTAATTGCCGTAAGTGGATCCTTATCGTTCCCGAGCCCTCTTAAATTTGATAGGTATATCAGAAAATTATTGTTAATTTTTTTTTTTTTTGAGCATGATCGGAATTTAAAATTAGGGTTCTCTAATCTCGATCTATACATGCATCTTAGGAAAACTTATGGCAAGACTTTATAAAAACTTTATACAACTTTATGAGATTTAAAAACTCTATGGAATTATATATCTTAGAAATCGAAATGATGACGATCCAAATTGATGTTATACGTTAATATCATTATCAGAACTAATTAAGGTCGTAAGCATGGAGAAAAGTCTGAAGCTAATATGGCGCCTTAAGTCATGGTGGTGCTCGTGAAATATGGGGCCCCAACAAACATTACTGTAATGTGTTCACGTCACAACAAAAAAATATTGAATTTTGCCACGTGCATTTTGACACGTGTACGGACACTGTACACGTGTCAAACAGGTTGCCACGTGCTCTTTGCCACGCGTGTCAGATGTGGATGTCACTAACTGTGCATTTTGACACGTGTATTCAAATACACGTGTCCAGTTAGACACGTGTATTTCAATACTCGTGTTTAACTGGACACGTGTATTTGAATACACGTGTCCAGTTAGATTGACACGTGTATTTTCATACACGTGTCCATTTTATTTTTTATTTTTTTAAAAAAAATTCAAAATTGTATTTTTTAATTTAATTAATTTTTTAATTTAATTCTTTAATTATATTTTTAATTTAAATTAAAAATACAATTAAATAATTAAACAAAAAATTTAATTAAATTAAAAAATACAATTTGAATTTTTTTTTTTTTTTTAATTTAGTTTTGATTATTGTCTTTTTAAATTTGTTTGGGTTAATTAATTTTCTTTTTTTCTTTTTTTTTTTTTAAAAAGAATTTCTTATTTCCGACCACAAACAACGCAATGTTTATTTTACCCGAAAATAAAACAAAATCAAATTACACAAACCAATAATTAATAACGTATTTGTTAAATATGCAAATCTTTACAAACAAAAAATAATTACACAAAATAATTACACAAAATATCTACAAATCCGAAGCGTGTTCCTGCGAAGCACGAGGTACCGTCCCAGGCGTGTTATCCCCAACCGGCGATTGCTGCGCAAGGGATAGTGTAGCGGGCGAAGGTGTAGCGACAGGGGAGTGCTGGCTCAGCCGTCGTCCAACAGGCGACAACGTACCAACCGTTGTCGAATTATCTGCAAATAATATAGACAATTAAAGTATATAATATTACTTACAAAATTAAAGGGGTAATGAAAACAAATTGAAAGTAATTTTGTCCTATACACAATATAAATCATACCTGCAGATGCACTACTAACAGACGACGTACTACCTATGTGTGCAGGTGAAGACTGAGCACCAAGACATGGTTGTGATACTCCCATGGAGGACATGAAGACCTCGAACTGTCGCATGCGCTGCTCCATGGCGTCGAACTGTTGCATGCGCTGCTCCAACGCGTCATTCGTCTCTCGCTCAGCCCGTAACTCCGCTCGGATTTCTTCCATCTTCCGGGCGTGTTCGGCTCAATCCCGAGACGTGCCCTCAGATGGTCCCCCCTGTGAGCGAGGCCTGTATGAGAAACATGTCCCCCGAACAGGTGTAACATTCGGCCCAACCTGCTGAACCCTCCCCGCGTACTCAGGCCTCCCAACCGCTTGTTCGTACGCGTTGTTCGGTGCCCACCGCACCGTGTCTGCTGAGACGCTCTGCCTGGCGGTTGGATCACTGGATAAACTCTGCGTCATCCTCTCCTGTACGTCGTCAACATGAAAAACTCATATACTGAATAATGGCATATCACACATAATTTAGAAATATTAGTAAATTAGATCAGTAGCATACGCATAGGACCCGTGTACGTTCATTCAAGTAAGTGCTGTCCTTCCTTGTGTGGGTTTTCACGAACGACGCGGCGTGAGTGGTGGGCGTGCCAGATGTACATGTCTGTCGTCATCCAGTTGAAATATATAACAAACAGAGAGCGAGAAAATAGTGTAAAGAAAAAGAAATACAATTACCACCAAATATTAAAAACGTAAACATATATTTTTTCACACCTCCTCGTGATTAAATCTAGCATAACTTTTGGATCCCGTACAATGGGGAAGGTCATTCTGCTCCCGCAGCCTCTTCATCCGTTCAGAGGTCGCCTACAAATTGAACATGAAAATAAAAATGTAAGCATTGACACACTTAAAGTAGTAATAAAATTATATGGTTAGTTATTAAAAAACCACAACATTTTTTTGTCATACAATTAAAAGCCTACATACCCTTTTATGCTCAGTGCACCAATCGCTCAGCAGGAACTCTACATCTGCTGCGTCATACTTCGCAAAAAAATTATCCGGCACTCTCGCACGGATAATCTCGGGCGTGTCACCGTCTTGAATATTTAGCTTGGTTTTGAACTGCGACTTCCACGAGCGGTGCTTCCGACCTATATCATTCTACACTTCCTGTTGTGCCATGCGCTTGTCTATTGATACAGGTAGATAGAACTCCTCCTGCACATTCAATTTAAGCATTATAGGTTTAAAAACTTCATGAAAAACTTAATTTTAAGTTTAATTCAAATAAATAAATAAAATATATTTTTAAAACATACCATCAGCGCGTCCCACATAGCTTGCTTAATCTGCTTATCTACCCTCGCCCATTCATCCCGCATATGTATGTAGGACCCGCTCCTGATAAGTCTGCCCTCAGCCCGCCTAAAACGATTACAGGCTCGTCCTACAGGTTGTAGAGCAGCATTGTATTGCAAAACAACCTTCTTCCCCCTCGGGAGCACCCAGTTTCTCTCTGGGTCCCTAATCACCCCATAATATATGGTTCCGTCTGGATTGTACCCTAATGAAAAAGAATATACAACATTTAAATGGTTAACACTAAAAAACATAATTATATCAAATAATTGTAAATTCAATTTATTTTTCATTCAAACTTAATATTTATTTTTGATAAAAAATAATATGAGTTATAAGGTTGTCTAAATATGTACTTACCCATCAACCGAATCTGCTCAATATCTATGTGCTGGGTCGCTGGGTCGCCTGCGACCTCCTCGCCAACCCCTCCTGCTGGTGGGGGCTGCTGATCATCATTTGAAAGCATATCCTAGGGGCAATCGGGGGCCAACTGATCAGTACCCAACATCGCAACGTCCTCGTCATGGGTACTCTGGCTCCCCCCTAGATCTGGCATCTGACTCTCACCGGAAAGTGGCACCTGGCTCTCACCAGATACAGGCATCTGGCTCTCTCCAGGCCCCGGGCCCTGACTCGCGGTCGATGCTGGCATCTGTCTGAACCCCATAATCTGGCCCTGCATCGCTGCCTGGGCTGGCACATGCCCCAACCCCACAGCCGGTATCTGCATCTCCCCGGTTTGTGATAGATGAAATCTCTCATCCTGTGTCTCACTGTCAGGGTTTTATGCCATAGGTATACTATATGTATACGGAAAGTACGGCGCATAACCCTGTGGCCCTATCCCCTCTCGCACCCACCATCGAGCCACGTTACCCTGTGGGGTGAACCCTATCTGAGATAATGTCGGGGGCTCCGACAATGGAGAACTGCAAGGTCCAGCTGTGCTGGTCTGCCTGTGATCTGACGTGAGCACGACCACCATACCCGGCATCAACGGTCTATAAGCGGCATCTGGGTGGTGTGGCCACACCGCAGTATATAATGCTGTCGAATCTGTAGGCATGGTCATGGGGGGCACGGGTGGGCGTGGTTCCCGATATGCATTTGGAGGGGGTCTCTGGTCCATCGATACCTGCGAACAAATGTAGACAAATCAATTAAAATTTGTATTTTATATATTTGAAATGAATATGCAAATTATACAACGAAATTTATGCAAATAATAAAAATTTGTATTGAGTTCAAGCGAATTGTACGAACAATATATATATCAGTCATTGTATCACGGTAGCTTCGATCGGATCAATGTTGGGCCTGTCGTACTCGAATTCGTCATTCGTATTGGGTAGGTCATCAGTGGCTAGTACGAGCGGTACGCACTCATGGTAGGTTGTGCCTGCCTCATTACTCCCTTCCCCTTGACCAACGTTGTACACATTGCGCGGTTTGGTCCTAACTGCACAAACCCAATTTGGGTTCCTACCATCTTCGACGTAGAATACTTGATCTACCTGAGATGTAAGCACGTACGGCTCGACCTTCATCAGTTCTCCCCTATGGACGAGGTGATCGAAGTTGACAAACACTAGGCCATACTCATCTATTGTGAATCCTCTGTCCATCGTGGGGTCTTCCCAATTGCACTTAAATAGGACGTATGTAGTCCTGTTATAGTACTCGACCTCAACTATATCGGTTAACTGCCCGTAGTACATTTTGCCTTCAACGGTTGGAACACATACGCCACTATTCTGCGTCCTCCTTCCCACATCATGGGCAAGCGTGCGGAACGATTTCCCATTTACCACGTACTTGTTGTACTTGACCGCTGTCTCCTTTAGCCCTCTATAACGCATAATCAAGTTGTGGCCCAATTCCTCTCTACGTTGATCGTCCAGACCATCGACCTATGTTATAATTACAAATATTAAACATCACATTGGTTAATTACATTGAACCCGCGTAAATTTATTATTATCTCAAAATTACCACTATTTCCTTACATATGCACGGTATTATTCGCAGAACTACTCATGATGTTGTGCTTCAATAAGAGCCTCCGTAATGCGAGCCCTAGTGCATGATCGCTTAAGCGCGTCCTTGTGCATCCTACATTCAGCGGGAATATACAATTATGTAATAATTGTTATTAATTATTTTATTCGAATTCTGTTAAATATATAAACACTACTTACATCCACAAATTGTGAAACTCTTCAGAGTTGAACACAATATAACGATGAATCTGGTGCATTGTCAACCGGTTCAGCGTAACTCGCGTGCCCGCCCCCTTGGATCCATATGGATTTCTTTGAGGTCTGTTGTGGAATGTTGGTGCGTTATTCAGATACCTTGAACAGAACGTTACCAGCTCGGTCGCTATGTACCCCTCTATAATGCACCCTCCAGGAGTCGCTTTGTTACGCACATTAGACTTGAAACTCCCAAGACTCCTGGTGTACCCACATACACGACATTTGGATTGTCGTCAATTAGGGTTACATTTAAATCAAAATATATATGTACATATTAAATGCCGAATTTTACCTCTCAGCCGGGTACATCCACCTATATTGCACTGGTCCGCCGAGTCTACACTCGTGCACAATATGCAAGACCAAGTGAACCATGCTGGTAAAAAACCCTGGAGGAAATACCTGTTCTAGCTTGCACAAAGTTATACAAACGTCACCCTGCAGTTGGTCCATATCTTCTTGTGATAGCTTGGTTGAGCATATGCCTCTAAAAAATGCTGAAATCTCCACAAGAGGTTTAACAACTTTATCTGGCAATGACTTACGCAATGCAATTGGGAGAAGCTGTTGCATCAGTATGTGGCTATCATGGCTCTTCAACCCAAAAATTGTACGGTCCTTGAGCCGAACACATCGTGAAATGTTCGAGGCGTATCCGTTCGGGACCCTCACATTTCGAAGAACCTTCAGAAAATTTTCTTTGTCCTCCCTAGACATCGTGTGACAGGCAGCGGGAATATACGTCTTACCATTTGCGGCCGTGAATGGATGCAACTTAGGTCTCAACCCCATTTCCTACAAGTCCAGCCGAGCAGCCAGGTTGTCCTTTGTTTTCCCTTTGATATCCAAAATAGTGCCAAGTATATTGTCCTTGACATTTTTCTCTATGTGCATAACATCAAGATTGTGCCGAAGCAAATTGTCTTTCCAATACGGCAATCTGAAAAAAATACTTTTCTTCTTCCATATAACATCGGAACTCCCTGCACCATTTTTCCGCTTCTTCCGTTTCTTCTTCTTACCCGCGATCTCATCCCCAAACGCAACTCTGTCCAACAGTTGGAAGATCTCGTCTCCGCATGGCACAATCGGCGCGCTGTCAAATTCTTCAGTACCGTCAAATATTCTTCTGTTTAGTTGCCACAGATGTTCAGTTGGCAAGTATCTCCTGTGCCCCATATAACAAAATTTACATCCGTTCTTTAAGTGTTTAGAACGTGTCGAGTGCATACAGCAAGGACATGCCTTCACACCCCTGTTAGGCCAACCAGATAAATCTGCATACGCTGACAAGTCGTTTATTGTCCACATCAACTGGGATCCCATATTAAAATTTTCCTTCTTTGAAGCATCGAATGTTCGTACACCTACATTCCACAGTTCCAGCAACTCATCAATCAATGGCTGAAGGTAAACATCAATATCCATACTTGGTGAGCTCGGTCCAGGGATAACTAGTGACAGGATGAACGACGTCAGTTTCATGCACATCCAAGGTGGCAAATTGTACGGCACAAGCATTACGGGCCATGTGCTGTGGGATGTGCTCATGTTCCCAAAAGGATTAAATCCATCTGCTGTCAAACCAAGCCGGACGTTCCTACTCTCTGCCATAAAATCTGGATATAAAATGTCAAACGATCTCCATGCCTCACCGTCGGCCGGGTGCCTCAATACGTCGTCCCTAGTCCGGCCTTCTGCATGCCATCTCATATGGGGCATAGTATGCTCAGACATGAATAACCTCTGTAACCATGGGATGAGTGAAAACCACCTCAAAATCTTCACCGGGCATTTTTTCCTCGCTGATATGACCTCACCATCCTCATCTATATGTATATCAGCCCTCCACTTAAATTCTCCACATACGGTACATGAATCTAATTCTTTATTGTCTTTCCAGAATAACATATAGTCATTACGGCACGCCAGAATCTTCTCATACCCTAGTCCCATGACACTTAGGAACTTCTTCGCCTCATATGTATTATCTGGCAATGTCTCATCGCAAAGAGGCAATAGCTGATTGATAAACTCGAGAATGTCAGAAAAAATCTTATTACTAATACCTCCAACGCACTTCAAATTGTACATGTGTACAGTAGCACTCAATTTACTATACTTGGTACCAGGGTGAAGGGGCTTCTCGGCAGTCTTTAACAACTCTTGGTACTTCAATGCGTCCCGCAAGAGGTTCCTTTGTCAACTTGTTGCGGATTCGTATTGACGGCTTCAGCAACATCGTGCATGCCGAATGCGTCACGCAACATGGCGTGCATGTCATCATTCTGTTCCATGGCCACACCCCTCTGTTCTGTGAATTCACCATGTTCAGTGCTACAGGCAGCGGAATCTGTGCCACTGTGATGACTCTAACACTGACCATGAACAGCGGACCCGATCGTTGTCTCACCGTGCATATACCACAAATTGTATCTCGGATTCATCCCCCTACCTTCTGTCAGGTGGGCAAGAACGTAATCTGGAGTGTGACGCTGGTTATTTTGACAATACTTGCATGGGTAGTAAATTTTGCCATCGACGGCCGTACAGTTACTAACGGCAAATGCCACAAACGCCCTACATCCGTCGTTAAATGTGTCGTACCCCTACACGCTGACATCCAGGACTTGTCCATATTTCTCTGTATAGGGTTAAGAGACCGAGACAAATCATACTTCTTACTGTATAAACTTGTAAAAAAATAAAGAACATGGGTTACAATTTTGCGGTTATGGTTTTATGGTTTACGGTTTAGGGTTTAGGGTTTTTGTAATTTTTTTTTTTAAGGGTTTAGGGTTTAAGGTTTATGGTTAGGGTTTTTTTTTTTTTTTTTTTTTTTTTTTTTCTTAAGGGTTTAGGTGTTATTTTTTTACTTATATGTTTTGAAGGATGTAGGGTTTTTTTTTTTTTTTTTAAGGGTTTAGGGTTATGGTTTACGTGTTTATTTCTTTGAGGGTTTAGGGTTTGGATTTTCGTTTGTGTTTTAAGGGTTTTTTTTTTTTTTTACTAAGGGTTTAGGGTTAGGGTTTATGTGTTTCTTTCTTTAAGGGTTTAGGGTTAGGATTTTATTTTATTTTATTATTTTTTTTTTTAAGGGTTTAGGGTTTAGGGTTAGGGTTTTAGATTTTTTTTTAAGGGTTTAGGGTTTGTGTTGGTTTAGGGTTTAGGGCTTATGGTTTTAGTTTTTTTTTTAGAAAGTGTTGGATTTTTTTTTAGAGGGTTTAGGGTTTAGGGTTTGTTAGAGTTTAGGGTTTAGGGTTTTAGTTTTTTTTTTAGAAAGTGTAGGATTTTTTTTTTTTAAGGGTTTAGGGTTTAGGGTTTTAGATTTTTTTTTAAGGGTTTAGGGTTATGGGTTTAGGGTTAGTGTTGGTTTAGGGTTTAGGGTTTATGGTTTTAGTTTTTTTTTAGAAAGTGTTGGATTTTTTTTTTTTAAGGGTTTAGGGTTTAGGGTTAGGGTTTTAGATTTTTTTTTTAAGGGTTTAGGGTTATGGGTTTAGGGTTTGTGTTGGTTTAGGGTTTAGGATTTATGGTTTTAGTTTTTTTTTAGAAAGTGTTGGATTTTTTTTAGAGGGTTTAGGGTTTAGGGTTTGTTAGGGTTTAGGGTTTAGGGTTTTTGTTTTTTTTTAGAAAGTGTAGGATTTTTTTTTTTTTTTAAGGGTTTAGGGTTTAGGGTTAGGGTTTTAGATTTTTTTTTTTTAAGGGTTTAGGGTTATGGGTTTAGGGTTTGTGTTGGTTTAGGGTTTAGGGTTTATGGTTTTAGTTTTTATTTAGAAAGTGTTGGATTTTTTTTTAGAGGGTTTAGGGTTTAGGGTTTGTGTTGGTTTAGGGTTTAAGGTTTAGGGTTTAGGGTTTAGGGTATTAGATTTTTTTTTAAGGGTTTAGGGTTATGGGTTTGTGTTGGTTTAGGGTTTGTGTTGGACCCCATTTTTTAGCCAATTCTCCTTCGCCCTTTGTTGCCACTTAAGAGCTTCCTGTGCTAATAACTCATTCAGTTCCTCCATTATTTCCATTTCTACTCCCGTTCGATCCCCATTTTCCTGTAGCTGGATATCCCTAAGCTGCTGTTCTTTACTATTGATTTGTGCATTCACTGGACACGAATTCTGCCTTACCCACTTCTTCAAAGATTTTTTACACCCTAGCAACTTATTCTGAACGTTATCCCAAAGACTAGAGGACTTCTGTTTTACCCTCCATACTTGCTTAATAATGTTCTGTGGGTCCTTCTGCTTATCCCAGGAAGCCTCGTATCTAAACATCCGGCTTTTAGTCCATTGGATAGCCATAGAGTTCGAAAACGACACCAATAGTGGATTGTGGTCTAATATATGCCGAGGTAACACCTGAACTTCAACCACATCAAAGAGACCCATCCAACTATCGTTTGCCACTGCACGGTCCAGCCCCTCTCTAGTAAAATCAGATCTACCATATCTGCCATTGCACCATGTAAATCTAGGCCCCTCAAACCCCAAGTCCAGGAGTTGACAGTCTTCTAGCACCTTCTTGAACTCTTGCATTTGTCGGGGCGGTCTGTATGAAGAGCTAGATTTTTCCCCTACGTTGGTAATTTCGTTAAAATCTCCAACACATAACCACGGGGCTGAATTAATTTTGGACAGAAAACGGAGAATAGCCCAAGACTCTGATCTTCTAGTAGTTTCCGGATTTCCATAGAAACCCATGAATTTCCACGATTTGCCGGTTTTCACATCAAGTACAGTGGCATTAATGTGTCTCCGACTGAAATTCTGCACCTCGACATTAGTCTCCAAATTCCATAACAAAGTAAGACCACCACTCCGGCCAATACTATCTACTACAAAATTTGCTTCAAAACCCAATTTCACTCTCACAGATTCCAAAGTCTTGCGTACCTGTTTGGTTTCCAAAAGGAAAACCAAAGTGGGTTTCTTAGTCCGCACCAACAAGGCAAAGAAAGGAGACGAATTAAAACTTGATTATGGTCACATCCATTCTTGAAACAATGCTTAAAAAATCGATAGCATTAAATAAAAGAATCAAACAATATTACATCAATTCTTAAATATTGGATTAAATCTTAAGAAGATGGATGTTCAATTCTTGAAATAAGGCAAAAAAAGGAAACAAATTAAAAATTGATTAGGGTCACATTCAATTCTTGAAACAAGACAGAGAAATAGGACATTTTTCATTATTGAAACAAGGCTTAAAAAATCAATAGCATTAAATAAAAGAATCAAACGGTATTAAATCCATTCTTAAATATTGGATTAAATCATACGAAAATGAATGTTCAATTCTTGAAACAAGGAAAAGAAAGGAAACGAATTAAAAATTGATTAGGGTCACACTCTATTCTTGAAAAAAGGCAAAGAATATGACTTTTTTCATTCTTGAAAAAAGGCTTAAAAAATTGATAGCATTAAACAAAAGAATCAAACAATATTATATCCTTTTTTTTTTTTAACGAAAATTGCTATCATCTTGCATATAATTGGGAAAATATTGACCCAAAAAACAGGATATAGGGGCCTGAAAGCTCCCTACAAACAATGGTAAAAATACTTGGTGGAATATCTTCCAACCAAACACACTCAGCCTTGTACGAATTGCCTCTTTTGCCAACTCATGAACTACTTTGTTACAAATTCTAGGCACACGAACAAATTGTGTAGCTCGAAAGAAAATAAGTTCCTGCTGAATGTTCTCAATGAAGTGGCTTGCATAGGTGTAGTTGGGTGAACTTTGGTTTAGCTCTTGGACCACTTGACTAGCATCACCCTAAAAAATGACATATAAAAACCAGCTTCTTGACAAAATTGGATTGCATAATAAGCTGCCATTGTATCAGCCATTTTAGGAGCCACCTGCAGATTAAGAGGGATGCTTTTAGCCCCCATGAAGCTACCCTTGCAATCAGTCGTGTGCCACTATCCCCAGCCCTATCCAACCATCCTGGGCATTGACTACTGTATCCCAATTCAGCTTAATAAAACCTGAGGGGGGAAGGTGCCATCTATTAGCCACCGTAGTAGGAATGGACTCCCCAGGCTGCACCAGATCATTCACTGCTTGGTGGCACCTTATGAACTCCTCCAAAGACTTAGAAGCTTCCGAGAAGACAACATTTGGAGGAGTGAATTTCCCTTCGAAAATGAATTTGTTTCTATGTAGCCAAATGCCTCTGGACACCACTACAAAGAGGCACAACTCCTCCCTGTTGAAACACCCCATGCAATGATCAAAAACCTGCATGAAATGAACTCCTTGGCTAGCACATTTATGGAAAGAAGAGGAGTCTCCACCCTATACATCTCGGGCTGAGGGGCAACTCCAAATCGCATGAAGAGTATTTTCACCAGCATTCCCACAAATTGAGCAACAAGGATCCTCCGCCACATGCCTTTTGAAAAGATTTTCCCTAGTAGGGAGGGCATTATTGAAAGCCCTCCACATAAAGGTTTTCACCACTTGGGGCACTTCCAAAGACCATAGGCGCTGCCACACCTCTTTCCCTTTTTCCTGATAAGAGCACTGACCTTCCATATTATCTTGCACCTTCTTTGCCAAATGATATGCACTACAGACAGTGAAAACCCCAGTGGAAGTACCCCTCCATATCAAGCAGTCACGAGGAAGCGAGGGACTAAGAGGAATCTGTGGAAAATACTGCAGAAATCAGGTCAACATTCCATCTCTTCAAATTCGGATCTATCAACTCCACCACCTTAGCATTCCTAGAAAGAATCTTTGGGGTTGACTGAACAGAAAAAGTTGTAAGGGTAGTCAACCATCTATCACCCCAAATGTTAACCTGCCTACCATCCCCAACACGCCACCACAAACCCTGTTGAAGCAACTCCCTGGATTTGAAAATATTGCGCCGGGCATAAGATGGCCGATTACCCAACTCAACCTCCATAAAACCTGATTGAGGAAAATATTTAGCCTTGAGGATCATTGCAGCAATGGAATTCGGCTCTTTAATAAGTCTCTACCCGTGCTTGGCAAGTAAAGCCTTGTTGAATAACACAAGGTCCCCAAAACCAAGCCCACCAACAGACTTTGCCTTCCCATCTTATATCAACTCAACCAATGAATTTTAGAGGTTTTAGCCATGTGACCCCACCAAAAGTTCTGTATCAAGCTATTAATTTCTTTACAAAGTTCCGCATTGCCTTTAACAACACCCCTTTGCCTGCTTGTGACAAGAATTTCACCTTCCAATTGCTGATACGGCTCCACACCCTTTCCTTAATGGATTGGAAAGCTTGAGACCTAGACTTCCCTACAAAAGAGGGGAGCCCTAAGTAGAAGTCAATCCTGTGAGTTTCAGTTAGGCCAAACAATCTAATGATCTCCTGCTTTCTCTACAAACTAGTATTTCTACTGAAAAAATTGAGGTCTTCTGGAGATTGATTTTATGACCTGAACCGGCTTCATAAACTTCTAGGATTTTCAACAACCTTCTCCACTCCATTGAATTTGCTTTGCAGAACAATAGACTGTTGTCGGCAAAGAGTAAGTGACTAAGCCGTGGCCTTCTTGGAGACGTAGGAACCCCAGTTATAACCCCCTTCCGTTCTATTTGGCTCAACAAGGCACTCAAATTTTCCACACAAAGGAGAAAAAGATAGGGTGAGATGGGGTCACCTTGGCGAATGCCCCTAGTAGGTCAGATCATCCCTATTGGATTCCCATTTACAAGCAGTGAATAAGTCATGGACCTAACACAGGCTATGACCAAAGTAATCCATTTGGTATGAAAACCCATCCTGACCATGACTGCCTCTAGAAAAGTCCACTTAACTCTATCGTATGCTTTGCTCATGTTGAGCTTCACCCCCATGAAACCAATTTTTCCCCACATCCTTGTCTGCATTGAGTGAAGGGTCTCATATGTAGTAAGAATATTGTCAGTTATCAATCTGCCCGGGATAAAGGCACTTTGCAGAGGGGAGATGAGGTTCGGCAATATCAATTTAAGCCTATTTGCCAGAACCTTAGAAATCACTTTGTAGACCCAATTACAGAGACTAATGGGTCTAAACTCAAAAATATGTTCAAGGTTCTTCTTCTTCAGAATAAGGGCTATATGTGTAGTGTTTACTCTTCCATCCAGAACCCCAGTATGGAAGAAATTTAAAATGACAGAAAATACCTCCTGATGAATAGTCACCCAGTTATGTTTGTAGAAGCAAGCCGAGAAGCCATCTGGACCAGGAGCTTTCATGGGAGGCATCTGGTTCAGGGCAGTAGAAATTTCCTCCATAGAGAATTCAGCCACCAATTTGTTATTCATCTCCTGTGAGACCTCTTGTGAGACCTTCTGCGTCAACACTTGAGTACAAGCTTCTACTTCAAGGCTCGAACCTGAGGTGAAAAGATCTTGGTAGTACTCAATGAAAGCCTGCCCGATAGTTTCCTTTTCAGAACACAAGCACCCATACATAGTCATTATTCTTTTGATTTGGTTGCGCCGTTGTCTCTAGTTTGCATAGGCGTGGAAATATTTGGTATTTCGGTCACCTAAGGTCAGCCAGTTTTCCTTGGCCCTTTGACGCTAGAGAAGATGAATGTTCAATTCTTGAAGCAAGAAAAAGAAAGGAAACGAATTAAAAATTGATTAGGGTCACATTCCATTCTTGAAACAAGGCTTAAAAAATTTATAGCATTAAATAAAAGAATCAAACAATATTAAATCCATTCTTAAATATTGAATTAAATCCCAAAGAAGATGAATGTTCAAATCTTGAAACAAGGCAAAGAAAAGAAACAAATTAACCGGCCCTAGACTTCACCCCTTAGAAAACAAATTTGAGAGGAGGAAGGAGCTGCTCCTTCCTTCTCTCACTTTCCCTTTCTAGTCCCTGTTCCTACCGTCCCCCTCCCATTCTGGTTTTTTCTTTTGTTTGTAGGTGTTCTCCAACCAAATCAGCAATTTTGGCCTCTCCATTATGCATCCGTCCATCTACCTCCGTGCTGTGTCGTTCATCTCCTCCCTGACTACTGCTGCTATTTGTTGGTAGTGTTTTTGCTTTGAATAAGAGTTTTCTTGTCTTTTGATTTACCTTCATGGGCGATCTATATGAATAAGGTTAGTTAGGTGTAAGGGGTATCTCTCAAAGCTTGGAAAGTTTGGTGTGAGAAGTTATCTCTCACTGTAACGCCCGGGAAATTCATGCTCCTAAGAAATCATTGATATTGTTAAGGAAACAATATCCACATGTTTTTATAAGCAAACCTAAAAACCCTTGAGAACTTAAGAATTACATTTAAGCTTTAAACTTTGATTGAACCAAAAATAGGTCAAACGAACTCAGATTTAGTTGATTCGAAAACCGTTGTGCTTACAAAAGAAAGATCTATCACATGGTATAAGTTAGTAAAAAGTCCACCGGTTGACTTTTTAGTTTATAGTTGACTATTTAGGTGCCAAGTGGCACTTTTGGTTAAACTTTGACCTTTAAATTTAGACTTGATAAATATGTTTTTATGGCTTTTAATTACTCAATATTGTATATATATAGTTTATACTTGAATCCTGTGAAGTCAGAATTCAATTTGGTAACAGTTGACTTTTTGGCCAAAACCGGTGCCTTATTAATCCGACTGTCGAAATGTTAGCAGAAATGATTTGTAATATACTTAGCAGCCATCCCTAGCCACCTTATATTAAAAATATTATCATTCAGCAAGTGCTGGGATTTTATTTAGCAAGAAACAAAACCAAGTGATAAGGTGGAATGCAAGGTGGAAGATAAGCATGGAAAGGAAGGTGGAAGAAGTTCTCCTTGTCTATCCAATTTCCAGCAGCCCTCTAGCACTCCAAGCACGAATTTCCTTTCATTTCCTTGATGTTCTAAGACTCCTATAAATATGGGACAAGCCTTACCTCCCATTCTACCTTAAGACAAGTGAGAAGTTCATACTTACACAATTTAGTCTTTCTTTGTTCATTACTTGGCTTAGGTGAAGAAACCCTTCTATTTCTCTTTTGATTTTCTGTCCAGCAACCTTAGGGGAGCTAGATATACCTCTTATCTTGCTATTTCTTAGCCTAGATTTATAGAACCAAGATCCAAAACCAAGACAGCACTAGCAACTCCAAAACCGGTCACTAAAGGCTTAAAAGGGGGCTTTTGTTTCAGAATTTGTTTGGTAAGTTTTCTATGTGTTCAAGTGTTTCATAAGTGATTTCTAAGATGTATATTAATTGTTAAGATTCATGTTTGAGCATTATGTCAACCGTTTCAGTGCTCGACCATGAATCAAAGAAATGAATTCAGTTGACTTAATAGCTTTTGTAAAATAGTGAATATATTCTTGTTAGTATATATATTTACCTATTTATCTTAGCATTTGCATTAAGTAAGGAGGCTCAGCCAACTGCTTACCTAACCCTTGCATCATAATGAATCTTTATAGTATTTACTTTTATGTTCTTATAATATATGTTAAATCCTTCATAATCGTATTTGGTGGTATTGGTCATATAGCCTCGGCACCAAATCATGAACCAAGGATTTAAGATTGTTATAAGTAATCATCTTAAATAATAAAGTAATGGATAAAAAGATGAGTGTTTAAAAACAATATTTTGTTTGATTGATAATTGATATATATATATATACTTATTATATTGATTGATTTTTATACAGAAAAAGGAGCTAAGAAACTATACAAGGAAAGTAAGTATTTCTATACTTACTGAGAACGAAGCTGGTGGATTTTTCCATGATATTGTGTTTATTGTTTTATTTAATTTGTTCATTGCATGTGGCCGATCATGCATAGCATGTTGTGTCTAAAATAATATAACGGCTGATGAGATAGCCATCAACAAGCTGATGTAGTAGCAAGGAGAAGAAAGGCTAGTCAGTGGATCCAGGGGGTTCAGAGTGACCTAGGGGTGTCCGAAGGCCTAATATATAACTAATGCTGGGACCGGTAGGATTCCAGTAAAAACAGGTAAGACTTTAAGTGTGAGGCAACGGGCGTGAACGAACAGGGATTTAATGGCCCTGGGTACGAGAGTCTGAAGAAAGATGATCATAAAATACAAACTAAATGGTTACTACGATGCATATTCATACAACCAATACATTTGCATTATACGCGTGGCTATAAAGCCATATCTGCATGATAAGGAATTTATTAAGTAAATCAGTATTCACCTCATTATTGGAAACAGTGGACTCACTTTGGTTGTTTTGTGTTTTTGTTTCTATATATATATATTCTATTAATGCAGGTTAATAGACAAAGACAAGAGCTCAAGAGGTTTTATAGCTAAGGACACATAGTTTATATTTTGTTTGTAGTCTTCTGTGTTTATAGCATTTTATGTTGACAAGATTGCTAATGATTTATATGTATTCTTTTGTGTCATTATGACACCGGTTCCCTTGTATTTGTTATAAGTATTTTCTAATAAACGTATCGAGGTATTTCAGTCAGCTCTAAATGTGTTATGTTATCAATTACTAAGGCTTTAGAAGAAATAAATATATTCCGCTGCGAGAGTTTATCTCTGATGTAGTAATGTCACGTGGAAACCGGAGGTTTCTGCTTACGAATTTGCTGGTTCAAATTTGGGGCGTTACACTCACGGCCGGTTTAAATAATTTTTTTTAGGATATTTGGCTACCCTTATCTTAGATCTAGTCTCCTCGGAGCAGATCGACTCTTTAACAATTTTTGTATATGGGTTAGCGGAAGATAAAAGACATAGATATCATTTTATTGTAAGAATTTTGTTTATATCTATGATAATGTAACCTCATACCATGTGGCTATAATTTTGCAAAGCTTTATGTTTTGTGATGTAAGAGCTTTATACTTGTAATCTTTTATCAATGAAATACTCAGATATTTCGTTAAAAAAAAAAAAAAAGAAAAAAAAAAAGAAATGAATTAAAAATTGATTAGGGTCACATTCCATTTTTTTTGAACAAAAGATTTGAGTATTTCATTGATAAAAGATCACGAGTATAAAGCTCTTACATCACAAAGCATAAAGTTTTACAAAATCATAGTCACGTGCTATGAGGTTACATAATTATAGATGCAAGCAAATTTCTTACAATAAAGTGTTATCTATGACTTTCATCTTCCGCTAACCCATGTGCAAAAAATATAGTTAAAGAGCAAATCTACTTCGAGTAGACTAGATCTAAGTCAAAGATAGCTAAATATCCTAAAAATTTATTTAAACCGGCTGTGAGAGATAACTCTTCAAACCGAACTATTCAGGCCGTGAGAGATAACCCCTCATGCTTGACTAACTTTCAACTCATAGATTGCCTATGAGGACAAATCTAAAGAAAAGAAAACTCTTATTCAAAGAAAAATCACAACTAGCAAACAGCAACAACGGCCAGGGAGGAGATGAATGGCACAACACAAAGGTAGATGGAAGGTGTATAGTGAAGAGGCCAAAATTGCTGATCTAGTCGGAGAACACCTACAAACAAAATAAAAAACCAGAATAGGAAGGGGAGGGTAGGAGCGGATAGCATAAAGAGAAAAAGAGAGGAGGAGGGAGCAGATATGCTCCCTCCTCCTCTCAGATTTGTAGTCACATTCCATTCTTGAAACAAGGCAAAAAAATAGTATTTTTTGTTTTATTCTCTTTTACATTTTATACGTTATTCAAAATGAGGAGAAAAATTAAATGTTAAGAAGATGGAAAATCTCCAAACATTTTCTTCAATTACAAACTATTATCTTTTTAAGTTTACATCCTCTTTCTTTTTCTTTTTTTCCCCCCTCTATTTCTATATTCAAATTTACTAGTTATAAAATAAAAAAAATATTAGTTACCAACAACTCATCAGTTGTATTAATTTTTGTTTTGATTTGATTTCATGAATGAATTAGTTTTTATTAGAGTAAATTGTAATTTTATAAAGATTATGTTTAAAATATGATCTAAACTTATAATTTTATGCATAACGATCATTTTGTTATAGAAGATTAATATCACATAGATTTATGAATTCATTTTAAAATTACACAAATTTAAAATTATATCAATTTATTTAGAACTAATTTGTCTTTTCCTATGCAGGTTGAAAGTGTTAGATAATAATATTATAAAAATTAAAGGGAATTTGTAGAATAATAATATCATTAAACTATGGAAAATGTTAATTTATTTATATTTGATGGTGTAAGGTAAGTTTTTTTATTTTTTATTTTTAATTTTAAGATCAGACCGAACGGTCTAATTCAAAAAAAAAAAAATCAAAACAGATCATCAATTTTATTTTATTTAAAAGATCAAATGGTTAGCTTTGGATCTAACCATTTGATATATATATATATATATATATTGAAGATAAGTGTTAAACATGTGTTTCTCATGTAGATTCTAGAAACCTACGAACACATCCTAGCCGCTGGATTTATTTGGGAACATCCTAATTGTCTACTTCTTATCATCTGCATTAAATTTAATCAATTAACCTCACTCACTTAAAATTTGATCAAACGACTATGGATAAAAGATCTTATACACATCTCACCATCTTGACCGTTCAATCCTAATAACCCTAAAGACCATTAGAGACATTTGCACTTTCTCTCATATCCTGTTTCATTTCCTACATTACTCTTCATTTTACTTCTTAGTCTTCTCTTATCTTCCGCTCTAGGCGCTCCTCTCTCTATCTCCTATTAACAAAACCTTGTATATGATTCACAGTTTTGGTATCATCGTTTGCCTTCGTGCTAGCAGGTCTCTCTCTCAAAGATTTATGCAATCTACTCCTACTTTTTTTTTTTTTTAAATGATCAAGTTTTGTAAAGAGATCACCAAACCACAAACGAAAATAATCGCAGCAAAAAACCAAGAGGCTTCCATAGACTAGCAGCAGGGCAAGGTGAACGACAGGAAGTCACATCCACATAGGCCCAAGGACAAGGTATTTGCTTCTTTGTGATTTTAGCGTATTGGGTGTTCTGATTTTGGGCCAACTTGTGGGATGTGCTGGTCTTTGTGGCCTCATTTGACTAATCTGAACCTGGGTGGATACTTTTTTTGACTACATTTGAATATGGACAAATGAGATTACATTGTTTTATGTTGTATTTTAGTCGTAAATGTAAATTTGATCTTCTTTTTTTTTTTTTTTTTTTTTTTTTTTTCCGTTTATATATATATGTTAGAATAATACGATACTTGCCATATTTGTGGAAGAATATTTTCGTAATATCATTAGTATATCACGAAAATATTCTTCCACCCAATTATAGTATTATTAGATATTGTTGTATGAATGTAATTACGTTATTTTCCTTATTTATTTGGCCTCATTCAACTATAAATAGGTCACCTCATTGTGCAAACAATACATCTCAGAAATACAAGTTTATTTCACAATTGTAATCCATTCTCTTTTTCTTCATGGTATCAGAGCTACAGCCTATGGCCTGTATGAGCTTTTCCAGAGTTCTTCCGGCAATTTTTCAGGCGCTCTTTCATGTGACAGTAGCCGTTGTTTAAAGTTCTTTTCAGTCTTTTTGCAGTCTAATCTGGAACAATAAGACCAGAAAAAAAATTCGCAAGGTACGGGACTTCCCTCCCGTGAAAGAAACTCCGCCGTTCTATACCTCATGCGCCGCCATGTGCCGAGCACATCTTCAAGCCTACTGCCCACGCGCAAAAAAAAAAAAACACCCTCCTTTGGATTTTTTTTTTTTTTTTTTTTTGTCTATTTTGTTGTAATCTGCTGCTTAATTCATTGGCGAAACTTGGCACAATATGGTTAGGCCCTTCATAGGATTAACGACTAATTTCTAATTCCGACCATCATTGTAAGTTGCGGTTTGGCCCCTCATGGGATTAACAGATATTCTCTATTCTCCGGCCGTCTTCTTTAGCCTTTTAGCACAATGTGGTTTGGCCCTTCACAGGATTGATAGCTAGTATCCGTTCTCTGACTATTATTGTCAGATGCAGCTTGACCCCTCACGGGATTAACGAATAGTCTCCGTTCTCCGGCTGTCACTTTCAGCCTTTCTCGCCGGCACCATTTTGATCCAACCATTGACTTTGGCTGCATTTAAATCTGACTTCTAATTTCAAACTCAAGATTTCAGAATCTTCCACCTTGAGTTTGAAGGGGATGTTAAAATATATTTTTGTCTTTCTTATTATGATTTATTTTCTATGTTAATTAGTCTTCTTTCCCACCTTAAATACTCTAGGATTTCTTGGTCACTACTTGTTGCTCTCTATATATAAAGGTCTCTTGTAATATGTTATGAATATATTACTCAATACAATGTAGTCCTTAATATATTTCCGCTCTCTCTTCCGCTCTTTTTCTCTTTCACATATATTCTCTATTTCATATATTTATTTTAATATGGTATCACTTCATTCGGCACCATCTTCAGTAGAGCACTCTACATCTTCGATCTGTTTCATCTGAATATCAACTTGCCGATATTTTCACAAAGTCTCATCCTCCTGGTCGGCTACGTGATCTTGTTTCCAAACTCAAGTTGACTTCATCATCTCAAGTTTGAGGGGGGATGTTAGAATAATAAGATACTTGCCATATTTGTGGAAGAATATTTTCGTAATATCATTAGCATATCACGAAAATATTCTCCCATCAATTATGGTATTATTAGATATTGTTGTATGAATGTAATTACGTTATTTTCCTAATTTCTTTAGCCTCATTCAACTATAAATAGGTCACCTCATTGTACAAACAATACATCTCAGAAATACAAGTTTATTTCACAATTTTATTCCATTCTCTTTTTCTTCAATATATATATATATATATTTTCTGAATTTACTTGGAAATGCTCGAAATTACTTATTTGATAATTGATACATTTAGAGTCAAGTTTGTGTTTTTCAATTTTTTTGATAAAAACTTAAAATCACACCGAATGAGCCCTAATTGGGTCGAGCTGCCAACTTAAGGCTTGAAAGCCTTGGACCAAACATTACAAAAATTTTGAGTGTAGCTTGAGCTCGAGTCAACTTGAGCCATTCGAGTACCCGACTCGACTCGAAATTGCGTTCTTAGGAAGCTTGAGCTCAAGCCTGAGCTAGGGTATGTAACCAATGAGTTGAGTTCGGACAAGGGTTTCTTAGCCCAGTTCAAGCTCGAGCTTGGCTCGTTTAGAGGCCCAGTAAAACCAGCCAGTCCAGCAGTACCAAAACTCAACTCTTTTATAGGCCTAGCCCTTTATTTATAGTCTTGAATTTACATTTATGATAGGGTTATGAGATAAGAGAGAGATGTAGCATAGATAAGATTGGAGTCATAGGAGAACTAAAATTCCAATCCTACTATGTCGGGTGCACAAACAATGGTGAGTGAAATAGTCCTATTTGCCATGAACCACACGGCCATGGGGAGATAATTATCTCTCCATGCGTTTAGGGTTAGGGTTAAAACCCTAGCATATTGTTACCAATTTTTCAACATGGGCTTGGGTTTTATCTCTCAGATTTAATGCTCCTTTATCTTTACTTAAGCCTTTTGAAATTAATTTGAAGAGCCCATAGCTCTTAAATGCTTAAGCCCATAGGTTAATTCTTAAGCCCATAGCTCTTTAATTGCTTAAGCACATAGGAATTTAATTCATAAGCCCAATCATCTTTGAATAATGAGCTACTTAGGAATCATATTCCTTTGACCTATGTTTTATCAAATAACACAATCCAAATAAATAAATAAATACATAATTGAGACACATAGCATACGGTCAATTTACATCAGCTCAAAGAGGGATCTAAAGGAAAAAATACAATTAGTTTTAAATAGGTCTATGACAATATCACATGACCCTATTTAATCACAATTGATTCCACTAAACAAATGTAACTGACTTTAATATGTATTTTCAAATTAATGAATCAATTCTCACGACATGCATATTTATTACATATTACCCTTCATGGAATTATTTCGTAGTTGAATCAAAGTCAATACACCTTTACTTAGTTCACTACCTATTTTCTTTGATACTCATGATTTAATTACATGATATCCTTTTTATATCTTGTGAGTTTTCATTTCACATTGCACAAAATAAAGTTTCAGTAGATATCACTGAAACACTCCAACTCGAGCTTTAGGATAATCATTCCCATTAAATCTACATCAAATGAAATATTTCCTATCACTTTGTTCTATGACAAATGATTTTGATTCATTTTTAAAGAAAGTATTCCCACAATGCTATATGAGATAACCTAATGCACAGAAGTGTTGACCAGCTATTTGATCCCATTCTCGTACATCAAAGTGACCTACACTATCTGAGTTCACAATCTTCTCAGGATTTAGAGTAATTGTTTATAAGTTGTCGTGCACGTACATCATTCTTTATCACATTGTTAAAAGAATGATGACTCACATAGTCCTTTCTGCTTCTCCTAATCAAGATAGATCGTTAAAGTTGATATGTTATAGTCTAAATGGATTTTCAAGTTCCTTTTATGACTATGAGCATTTTTTTTTTTTTATAAATTACAAGGACTTATAATTATGATCTTCTGAGTGATAATTACACTTCGTGCATGGTTCTCACTTGCAAGGTCACAATCTATTAATTACACTTCATATATTTGTAAACATTAATTGGACGAGAGTTGGTAATTAAGAGAAGCATTGCTCTTTACTTAATATATATAACAGTACTTGACATCATGAATTCATCATGCATGCATGCATTCTCACCTATTCGATCCACATACATACACATTTGAATTGACCTAGATTAACGGTAAAATAAAATAAAATCCTCAAAAGGATTATTAGGAAACTTTTTTTCTTCCATCGATTGCTGATTATGCGGTCAATCTGATTTCGCGAAAAATGGTCCGCTGATGCCGTGGGTTCTCACCCTTTTCCCACAAGTTTCAATCTGTAGTGCGGTGAAAGAATTGAAAAAGGTAGCTTCTTCTCTTTTCTTTCTTATTTATTTATTTTATGTAATTTATTATATATTATTAGAAAAAGGTAGCTTGTTTGCAGGAAAAAAGGTTACCATTTGACCTCCGATCCAAGTGTAAAATTCAAGCCTAGCTATCATGTCTCCCGGGGCCCTCTAAAAGTTGATAGCTAGGTATATCACAAATTTTTTCTACTTTATTTTATTTTTTAGAAAAATTTTAAACTTTATTTATAAATTATAATCATGAAAGTAGAGCTTGTTGCTCTAACAATACAATTAAGAATCTCTTCTATTCAAATTACATCCATGATTTGTCTAATTGTTACTTTGACGAAACCATATGTAAAGAGAAATTTGCCAACTTTGTATCGTATTCAATACACCGTGGGTATTCTTTACTATCTGTCTATATCTGCTCCAAGTCTTTTTAGTGACATTCACAACATTCACAACTTGAATCGCATTACCTTTCATAATAATATTTCGTAGTCTCAAGTCTCGACTAAACTCAACTGCATGCATGCAACGCAACCAACGCCTTTGCCAATTTTTTCATGCTTTTGGCTGCAAGTGTACATCCCTCGTGCTCTAGCTTGTATGATTGTTCCCACTCCAAATCGTCCTTACTCTGTATTCAGTGTCATATCCCAATTCACCTTTTGGAAGCCTAATTAATGGGGGCCTTTTCCATCGTAATTGCTCCTCAACAACACTATTGTTTTTCGCACCACATTCCTCGGTGTTTATTAGGATGGTCAAATAACGGGTCAAACAAATCGTGTTTATGACCTAATATATAAATACATATTATTAAATGAGTTATGTAGGTTGGGTCGGGTTGGGTCGATTCATACCTACACGACCTGTTTATCAAACAGATCATTTCGTGTCACCCACTTATTTAAATGAATCATGTCAGAGTAGAAGGGTTTGACTTGTTTAATTAAACCGGTTAATTGTGTTAAAATTGGCCCTTAATTTGCCATTCTCCTTGTGTGAGACCTCTCCTTCATCAATATCCATGCGCCCTTTTTTTTTTTTTTTTTTTTTAGTTGTTCCTGTTTATCAGCCTCCACCCCACAATCCATGCTCAGTACTTTACTCCCACCCATGATCCTTTTCACGTGATTTTTGTTGGTATAGAGTGCCGGCCGGCACCATTCTTATTTCTTTCTCTGATTCTTCCAAATTAAATATTCTTCTTCTTGGCCCTTGTCCTCAACTGCATGTTGGTAAATCTCCATTGGCTATTTGAAAGTTTTCCACATGCTTTTCAGTCATATTTCCACCCCTATCATCATCTTCATAGGTCCACAAACCCTAGCTATAATATATCGATCCCTACCTTTTTACCACATGCGTTTGTCCCACTTCCACACATGTACATGTGCATTTGTCTTTTATTGGTCCCTCTATCCCATGCCACCATGACAGCAACTTACACAAAGAACTCTCCTGATCTAAGCTATAACTTTTCCCTTGTGGCTTAATTAGATTCTTTCTTCCCCCTTTACGACGGAATCCTCCATTACAAGGTACACTTCTTAGCTTTTTCATCAGCCAAATCAATATATATTGTCATGATAACCATACACCAAAATTTTTCTACTTAAAACCTCGAAAGTATGATTAATTAGTGTCTCTATGCATGCATCTTAATTAGGTAATCTTATGGCAAAACTTTTTTTGAACTTTAATAATTATTTTTAATAAAATAATTAAAATTAAACCATTTAAACATACAACTAATTAAATGACATGAGATTTAAAAGCTCTATCGAATTATCTAATTAGAAATCGAAATGATCATGATCCCAAAGTTTCATATATATGTTTATGTCATTATCAGTGAAGATCGTAAACATGGAGAAAAGTTTAATCGAAGCTAACGTGGTGCCTTAAGTCATGGTGGTGCCCGTGAAATATGGGACCCCAACCAACATAACTGAAATCTGTTCACGTGATTTCACTGTTAGAACTTAGAAGCATGACCTTAGATTCGCAGCTGCAATTATTGACCTCATCGATCTGTCTCTTTCAATTTTCGGTTTACCCGACACAACATTATCATATATTGAAAGGACAGAAATTTCCTCTGACGGCCTAGCAATTTATTGTATATTAATGAGTATACTTCCTTTTGAAGGTTTCATATCAAGTTTACAGGCGATGATTGGGCTTCATGCTTGCAGAAAGCTTCCATATATATGGAACCGGAGCTCGAGATACCCTTATGTTGCATGATTCATGTCTGTTCCTAAGGTACAATAACCAAATTGCCATTTTTATTTTTTTATTTTTTATCATTTATTAATAATCTAAGTTTTGGACATTATTTTATTATTTAATTATGATAACGACTCTATATTCTTTAATTTATGCATCCCATAGAGAGATACCTTTCACTACCTCGTGCCTGGCCTATACGGCTATATATACATCTAAATCGACGGTATCTCCCATTTTCACAAAAGAACCAGAAATCTCTCATAACTGGACGTGCCTTGGAACCAAATGGGGTTGACCAAGATTTTGCTAGCCCTATACTTGACAGGTTTAACCTTAACCCATGTCATTGTCTCCGTAGCCGGAGACGAACGGCAAGACTTCTTGGATGGACACAATAAAGCTCGTGCTGAGGTCGGCCATGGCGTTAAGCCACTTGTCTGGAACCACACCCTTGCAGCCTACGCTCAAGCTTATGCTAATAAGAGGATCCCAGACTGCAAGCTGGAGAAATCAGATCCGAATGGGCCCTATGGAGAATGCCTTGCTGAAGGTCATGGTGAGTTCAAGGCTACGGATGTAGTGAATGGGTGGGTGAGTGAGAAGAAATACTATGAGCATCAAGACAACAAATGTGTTGGTGGTGAGTGCGGGTACTACACCCAGGTGATTTGGCGCGATACAAAGTATCTTGGGTGTGGCAAGTCCAAGTGCCACAATGGCCGGGTATTTGTCACTTGCAACTATTATCCTTCAGGAAATTATTATGGCGAGCGTCCATATTAAATTCTTGTACTGATGATTACCTGCGAGTATACATGTTGTTGCTCCTGTTTGTGTGGCAGTAATCGAATGTGTATGGATATGATGAAAATGAAATCATTACTACTACTATTATTAATGGAGAAGATATTATAAGTTTCTCTATGATCCACTATACTTCTCCCAAACTTGATTGTCGATCTGGTTTGGTTTTGTGCTGCAGAATGAGGTAGCGCGCAGCTGCTTCTGTTTGTTTGGTTTTTGGTTTTGTGCTGTTGAAGTTTCTGGTTCTGTAGCAGCGGTGGGGACAGATATATGGGGTTTTCATTGTTTGATAGGTTTTTTGTCTAGTTGTTGGTAGATTTTGGTGTTTTGTAGTTGTATTTGGTTGATATCTTTGTACTGTTCTGTAGTATCATTGTGCCTCAACTTATTTGCTTTGCTGAAGAGTTGTAGTGTGTTGTGTTGAAGAACTTATTCATCATAATACCACGAAAGTGTTGCATATTCCACGTGAATTTATGAACACGAAATTAATAGGTTATGGTTAAGGGATATGACTTGTTTATTTAACACAATCAAACCCGACACGCGACATTAAGGTTGATAATTTTTGACACGATTCGTGAATATAATACTAACCCAACACAGAATTAGAAGGTTATGGCTAAAGAATTTGACCCGTTTAATTAAAATGGTCGAGTTAAAATTAACTTATATAATCTTCAATGCATTCCTCAACACGAATCAAAGTGATCAATATGGGAAAACAAATTGCTATTCCTTTTTCCATCCATGCACTTCACTGTAGGAGGGAGAGAGACATATCGGTCAATTCCCTACTTTTAAGGACATCAAGAGAAGACTTTGGAGGTGAATTAAAAATGAAAATTAATTGTTATATGTTATATTTTTTATTTTATATTGCAATGATCTGATTTTCCATGCAATTAATCTTCATTTGGTAACTTTGACAAGCATGGTGCATAACCGTATTCGGAGTTTGATTTCTAAATATAACAATTTTTTATTTTTTAATAAAAGAATAATAAAAAAGTTATTTGATCGATTGAAAAAAAATATTATTAAGTCGTCACACATTTTTGACATACGGTGGAATCTCAAGCCACATTAATTTGAGGGTTTCTAGCATATATGTAATACCAAGGAGTATAGCGCTCTCTATATAAACTGAAAGAATTGAAATATAAAACTCAAATTTTATTATTTTTATTTTTGTGTTTTAGAAACATTATAAAATTTGGGATTAATTAGAGCGATTTTAACAAAAATAAAATAATTATTATGATTATATACGTGTCGTAAGCACGAATCTAAAATTTGGAGTAAATTGGACTTCGTTTGGAGTCCAATTAAAATAGAAAAGAAAGAAGTACCAAAAACTTCGTGACAAAAAACATCTGGGTCAAATGAATTCAAAATGCTTCATAAAACCCGTTAAAATGATCGTTTCGAAACAAACGTTTTAAGTTCTCGTATAATTTCGGGTCTATTGGAGTTTGGAAATGTTAGTTTCACTACAGATGCACAATTTGTGCACTCTTCCCCCTCACATGAGGGTGGGGCCCACATACTGGGCCCCACCCTCATGTGAGCGAGGGAGTGCACTTGTTGTGCACTCATAGTGCAGCAATCAATTCCCATTAGAGTTTGGAAAGACCTCAAAGATTGGGAGTAAATTTTCTGTCATGCTGCCACGTGGCAGCCAATGGACTGTGCCACCTTGCAGATTGTGTCAGCATGGCATCACCATGTGGGGCCCATTTGTAATCTTTATCACTATTTAAGAAAAAAAGAAGAGAAATCTAAACCCAACGGTTAGATAGATGGAAATAAATATCTTCTAATTAAATCCAATGGCTAGAATCCATATAGAAAGGGATCATGTTCCCTTCAAATTAAAATTCACAAATTAATTACTCTTTCACTATAAGAAATTGAAAAAAATTGAAAGATGGATACTTTAACTTGACATTTTTTTAAGTTTGAATACCTTTCTACAAAGGTGATGAAAGATCGATCAGAAATTATAAATGAAGTTTTTCCTAAATTTTAAGCGGATACAAGAGCGACATGGAGGAGGACTAACTCGGGGGACTTTTCGGTTCGGAGTGCTTATCATATGGAGAAGGAGAGGATTGAAGCTGCTGGTGGATCTTGTTCATATCAATATGATATTTTTATTATTTGAAAGAGGATTTGGGGTATGAAGGTTCCTAATTCCCTAAGAGCTTTTTATGGAGGGCTTGACATGATATTTTGCCTACTAGATATAATCTAAAGCATTGAGGTATTGATCTAGACCCCTCTTGTATTTTTTGTAATTGTGAACGGGAAACTGTTTTGCATATTTTGTGATCTTGTTGTTCAGCATCGGATGTGTGGGGTTTTTGTGGTAGAGAGGTTCAAAAATGGTCCAATTCTGGTAACTTCTTTGTGGAAATTTTGGAGTTTTTATTTGCCCGTTTTGATCCTGAGGAAGTTGAATTATTTGCTGAGATTGCTAGGACGTTGTGGTTTAGGAGGAATGATGTTGTGCATGGTGGTAATTTTTCTCACCCAAACGAAGTGATTCGAACGGCTACAACTCTGATGACTGGGTATAGGAGTGCCCAGATTCGTGTTTATGTTGAAAGGAAGCCCCTGAATGGGTCGGTAGAGCCCATAATGGTGAAGTGGAGTCCCCCTCCTGTTGGTGTTGTTAAAGCTAACTGGGATGTTGCGGTTGACTTGAAAAATGGAAAGCTGGGATATGGTTGTGTTATTAGAGATTCTAGTGGAAATTTGCAAGCTGCATCTTGCCATGTGGAATTTTTAATGGCTAATCTAGTGGTTGGGGAAGTTCTTGCAGCGCTACACACGGTGGAGTTTTGTAGAGACAAAGGTTTTTCTTCAATTGTGTTAGAGGGTGATTCCCTACTTGTGGTCCAAGCTATTAAAAATACAGGAGTAAATTGGAGTAGGATTGGTCTTACTCCAAATTCCATAACAAAGTAAGACCACCACTCCGGCCAATACTATCTACTACAAAATTTGCTTCAAAACCCAATTTCACTCTCACAGATTCCAAAGTCTTGCGTACCTGTTTGGTTTCCAAAAGGAAAACCAAAGTGGGTTTCTTAGTCCGCACCAACAAGGCAAAGAAAGGAGACGAATTAAAACTTGATTATGGTCACATCCATTCTTGAAACAATGCTTAAAAAATCGATAGCATTAAATAAAAGAATCAAACGATATTACATCAATTCTTAAATATTGGATTAAATCTTAAGAAGATGGATGTTCAATTCTTGAAATAAGGCAAAAAAAGGAAACAAATTAAAAATTGATTAGGGTCACATTCAATTCTTGAAACAAGACAGAGAAATAAGACTTTTTTCATTATTGAAACAAGGCTTAAAAAATCAATAGCATTAAATAAAAGAATCAAACGGTATTAAATCCATTCTTAAATATTGGATTAAATCATACGAAAATGAATGTTCAATTCTTGAAACAAGGCAAAGAAAGGAAACGAATTAAAAATTGATTAGGGTCACACTCTATTCTTGAAAAAAGGCAAAGAATATGACTTTTTTCATTCTTGAAAAAAGGCTTAAAAAATTGATAGCATTAAACAAAAGAATCAAACAATATTATATCCTTTTTTTTTTAACGAAAATTGCTATCATCTTGCATATAATTGGGAAAATATTGACCCAAAAAACAGGATATAGGGGCCTGAAAGCTCCCTACAAACAATGGTAAAAATACTTAGTGGAATATCTTCCAACCAAACACACTCAGCCTTGTACGAATTGCCTCTTTTGCCAACTCATGAACTACTTTGTTACAAATTCTAGGCACACGAACAAATTGTGTAGCTTGAAAGAAAATAAGTTCCTGCTGAATGTTCTCAATGAAGTGGCTTGCATAGGTGTAGTTGGGTGAACTTTGGTTTAGCTCTTGGACCACTTGACTAGCATCACCCTAAAAAATGACATATAAAAACCAGCTTCTTGACAAAATTGGATTGCATAATAAGCTGCCATTGTATCAGCCATTTTAGGAGCCACCTGCAGATTAAGAGGGATGCTTTTAGCCCCCATGAAGCTACCCTTGCAATCAGTCGTGTGCCACTATCCCCAGCCCTATCCAACCATCTTGGGCATTGACTACTGTATCCCAATTCAGCTTAATAAAACCTGAGGGGGGAAGGTGCCATCTATTAGCCACCGTAGTAGGAATGGACTCCCCAGGCTGCACCAGATCATTCACTGCTTGGTGGCACCTTATGAACTCCTCCAAAGACTTAGAAGCTTCCGAGAAGACAACATTTGGAGGAGTGAATTTCCCTTCGAAAATGAATTTGTTTCTATGTAGCCAAATGCCTCTGGACACCACTACAAAGAGGCACAACTCCTCCCTGTTGAAACACCCTATGCAATGATCAAAAACCTGCATGAAATGAACTCCTTGGCTAGCACATTTATGGAAAGAAGAGGAGTCTCCACCCTATACATCTCGGGCTGAGGGGCAACTCCAAATCGCATGAAGAGTATTTTCACCAGCATTCCCACAAATTGAGCAACAAGGATCCTCCGCCACATGCCTTTTGAAAAGATTTTCCCTAGTAGGGAGGGCATTATTGAAAGCCCTCCACAGAAAGGTTTTCACCACTTGGGGCACTTCCAAAGACCATAGGCACTGCCACACCTCTTTCCCTTTTTCCTGATAAGAGCACTGACCTTCCATATTATCTTGCACCTTCTTTGCCTAATGATATGCACTACAGACAGTGAAAACCCCAGTGGAAGTACCCCTCCATATCAAGCAGTCACGAGGAAGCGAGGGACTAAGAGGAATCTGTGGAAAATACTGCAGAAATCAGGTCAACATTCCATCTCTTCAAATTCGGATCTATCAACTCCACCACCTTAGCATTCCTAGAAAGAATCTTTGGGGTTGACTGAACAGAAAAAGTTGTAAGGGTAGTCAACCATCTATCACCCCAAATGTTAACCTGCCTACCATCCCCAACACGCCACCACAAACCCTGTTGAAGCAACTCCCTGGATTTGAAAATATTGCGCCGGGCATAAGATGGCCGATTACCCAACTCAACCTCCATAAAACCTGATTGAGGAAAATATTTAGCCTTGAGGATCATTGCAGCAATGGAATTCGGCTCTTTAATAAGTCTCTACCCTTGCTTGGCAAGTAAAGCCTTGTTGAATAACACAAGGTCCCCAAAACCAAGCCCACCAACAGACTTTGCCTTCCCATCTTATATCAACTCAACCAATGAATTTTAGAGGTTTTAGCCATGTGACCCCACCAAAAGTTCTGTATCAAGCTATTAATTTCTTTACAAAGTTCCGCATTGCCTTTAACAACACCCCTTTGCCTGCTTGTGACAAGAATTTCACCTTCCAATTGCTGATACGGCTCCACACCCTTTCCTTAATGGATTGGAAAGCTTGAGACCTAGACTTCCCTACAAAAGAGGGGAGCCCTAAGTAGAAGTCAATCCTGTGAGTTTCAGTTAGGCCAAACAATCTAATGATCTCCTGCTTTCTCTACAAACTAGTATTTCTACTGAAAAAATTGAGGTCTTCTGGAGATTGATTTTATGACCTGAACCGGCTTCATAAACTTCTAGGATTTTCAACAACCTTCTCCACTCCATTGAATTTGCTTTGCAGAACAATAGACTGTTGTCGGCAAAGAGTAAGTGACTAAGCCGTGGCCTTCTTGGAGACGTAGGAACCCCAGTTATAACCCCCTTCCGTTCTATTTGGCTCAACAAGGCACTCAAATTTTCCACACAAAGGAGAAAAAGATAGGGTGAGATTGGGTCACCTTGGCGAATGCCCCTAGTAGGTCAGATCATCCCTATTGGATTCCCATTTACAAGCAGTGAATAAGTCATGGACCTAACACAGGCTATGACCAAAGTAATCCATTTGGTATGAAAACCCATCCTGACCATGACTGCCTCTAGAAAAGTCCACTTAACTCTATCGTATGCTTTGCTCATGTTGAGCTTCACCCCCATGAAACCAATTTTTCCCCACATCCTTGTCTGCATTGAGTGAAGGGTCTCATATGTAGTAAGAATATTGTCAGTTATCAATCTGCCCGGGATAAAGGCACTTTGCACAGGGGAGATGAGGTTCGGCAATATCAATTTAAGCCTATTTGCCAGAACCTTAGAAATCACTTTGTAGACCACATTACAGAGACTAATGGGTCTAAACTCAAAAATATGTTCAAGGTTCTTCTTCTTCAGAATAAGGGCTATATGTGTAGTGTTTACTCTTCCATCCAGAACCCCAGTATGGAAGAAATTTAAAATGACAGAAAATACCTCCTGATGAATAGTCACCCAGTTATGTTTGTAGAAGCAAGCCGAGAAGCCATCTGGACCAGGAGCTTTCATGGGAGGCATCTGGTTCAGGGCAGTAGAAATTTCCTCCATAGAGAATTCAGCCACCAATTTGTTATTCATCTCCTGTGAGACCTCTTGTGAGACCTTCTGCGTCAACACTCGAGTACAAGCTTCTACTTCAAGGCTCGAACCTGAGGTGAAAAGATCTTGGTAGTACTCAATGAAAGCCTGCCCGATAGTTTCCTTTTCAGAACACAAGCACCCATACATAGTCATTATTCTTTTGATTTGGTTGCGCCGTTGTCTCTAGTTTGCATAGGCGTGGAAATATTTGGTATTTCGGTCACCTAAGGTCAGCCAGTTTTCCTTGGCCCTTTGACGCTAGAGAAGATGAATGTTCAATTCTTGAAGCAAGAAAAAGAAAGGAAACGAATTAAAAATTGATTAGGGTCACATTCCATTCTTGAAACAAGGCTTAAAAAATTTATAGCATTAAATAAAAGAATCAAACAATATTAAATCCATTCTTAAATATTGAATTAAATCCCAAAGAAGATGAATGTTCAAATCTTGAAACAAGGCAAAGAAAGGAAACAAATTAACCGGCCCTAGACTTCACCCCTTAGAAAACAAATTTGAGAGGAGGAAGGAGCTGCTCCTTCCTTCTCTCACTTTCCCTTTCTAGTCCCTGTTCCTACCGTCCCCCTCCCATTCTGGTTTTTTCTTTTGTTTGTAGGTGTTCTCCGACCAAATCAGCAATTTTGGCCTCTCCATTATGCATCCGTCCATCTACCTCCGTGCTGTGTCGTTCATCTCCTCCCTGACTACTGCTGCTATTTGTTGGTAGTGTTTTTGCTTTGAATAAGAGTTTTCTTGTCTTTTGATTTACCTTCATGGGCGATCTATATGAATAAGGTTAGTTAGGTGTAAGGGGTATCTCTCAAAGCTTGGAAAGTTCGGTGTGAGAAGTTATCTCTCACGGCCGGTTTAAATAATTTTTTTTAGGATATTTGGCTACCCTTATCTTAGATCTAGTCTCCTCGGAGCAGATCGACTCTTTAACAATTTTTGTATATGGGTTAGCGGAAGATAAAAGACATAGATATCATTTTATTGTAAGAATTTTGTTTATATCTATGATAATGTAACCTCATACCATGTGGCTATAATTTTGCAAAGCTTTATGTTTTGTGATGTGAGAGCTTTATACTTGTAATCTTTTATCAATGAAATACTCAGATATTTCGTTAAAAAAAAAAAAAAGAAAAAAAAAAGAAATGAATTAAAAATTGATTAGGGTCACATTCCATTTTTTTTGAACAAAAGATTTGAGTATTTCATTGATAAAAGATCACGAGTATAAAGCTCTTACATCACAAAGCATAAAGTTTTACAAAATCATAGTCACGTGCTATGAGGTTACATAATTATAGATGCAAGCAAATTTCTTACAATAAAGTGTTATCTATGACTTTCATCTTCCGCTAACCCATATGCAAAAAATATAGTTAAAGAGCAAATCTACTTCGAGTAGACTAGATCTAAGTCAAAGATAGCTAAATATCCTAAAAATTTATTTAAACCGGCTGTGAGAGATAACTCTTCAAACCGAACTATTCAGGCCGTGAGAGATAACCCCTCACGCTTGACTAACTTTCAACTCATAGATTGCCTATGAGGACAAATCTAAAGAAAAGAAAACTCTTATTCAAAGAAAAATCACAACTAGCAAACAGCAACAACGGCCAGGGAGGAGATGAATGGCACAACACAAAGGTAGATGGAAGGTGTATAGTGAATAGGCCAAAATTGCTGATCTAGTCGGAGAACACCTACAAACAAAATAAAAAACCAGAATAGGAAGGGGAGGGTAGGAGCGGATAGCATAAAGAGAAAAATAGAGGAGGAGGGAGCAGATATGCTCCCTCCTCCTCTCAGATTTGTAGTCACATTCCATTCTTGAAACAAGGCAAAAAAATAGTATTTTTTGTTTTATTCTCTTTTACATTTTATACGTTATTCAAAATGAGGAGAAAAATTAAATGTTAAGAAGATGGAAAATCTCCAAACATTTTCTTCAATTACAAACTATTATCTTTTTAAGTTTACATCCTCTTTCTTTTTCTTTTTTTCCCCCCTCTATTTCTATATTCAAATTTACTAGTTATAAAATAAAAAAAATATTAGTTACCAACAACTCATCAGTTGTATTAATTTTTGTTTTGATTTGATTTCATGAATGAATTAGTTTTTATTAGAGTAAATTGTAATTTTATAAAGATTATGTTTAAAATATGATCTAAACTTATAATTTTATGCATAACGATCATTTTGTTATAGAAGATTAATATCACATAGATTTATGAATTCATTTTAAAATTACACAAATTTAAAATTATATCAATTTATTTAGAACTAATTTGTCTTTTCCTATGCAGGTTGAAAGTGTTAGATAATAATATTATAAAAATTACAGGGAATTTGTAGAATAATAATATCATTAAACTATGGAAAATGTTAATTTATTTATATTTGATGGTGTAAGGTAAGTTTTTTTATTTTTTATTTTTAATTTTAAGATCAGACCGAACGGTCTAATTCAAAAAAAAAAAAAAAAAAAATCAAAACAGATCATCAATTTTATTTTATTTAAAAGATCAAATGGTTAGCTTTGGATCTAACCATTTGATATATATATATATATATTTTTTGAAGATAAGTGTTAAACATGTGTTTCTCATGTAGATTCTAGAGACCTACGAACACATCCTAGCCGCTGGATTTATTTGGGAACATCCTAATTGTCTACTTCTTATCATCTGCATTAAATTTAATCAATTAACCTCACTCACTTAAAATTTGATCAAACGACTATGGATAAAAGATCTTATACACATCTCACCATCTTGACCGTTCAATCCTAATAACCCTAAAGACCATTAGAGACATTTGCACTTTCTCTCATATCCTGTTTCATTTCCTACATTACTCTTCATTTTACTTCTTAGTCTTCTCTTATCTTCCGCTCTAGGCGCTCCTCTCTCTATCTCCTATTAACAAAACCTTGTATATGATTCACAGTTTTGGTATCATCGTTTGCCTTCGTGCTAGCAGGTCTCTCTCTCAAAGATTTATGCAATCTACTCCTACTTTTTTTTTTTTTTTAAATGATCAAGTTTTGTAAAGAGATCACCAAACCACAAACGAAAATAATCGCAGCAAACAACCAAGAGGCTTCCATAGACTAGCAGCAGGGCAAGGTGAACGACAGGAAGTCACATCCACATAGGCCCAAGGACAAGGTATTTGCTTCTTTGTGATTTTAGCGTATTGGGTGTTCTGATTTTGGGCCAACTTGTGGGATGTGCTGGTCTTTGTGGCCTCATTTGACTAATCTGAACCTGGGTGGATACTTTTTTTGACTACATTTGAATATGGACAAATGAGATTACATTGTTTTATGTTGTATTTTAGTCGTTAATGTAAATTTGATCTTTTTTTTTTTTTTTCCGTTTATATATATATGTTAGAATAATACGATACTTGCCATATTTGTGGAAGAATATTTTCGTAATATCATTAGTATATCACGAAAATATTCTTCCACCCAATTATAGTATTATTAGATATTGTTGTATGAATGTAATTAAAATTCACAAATTAATTACTCTTTCATTATAAGAAATTGAAAAAAAATTGAAAGATGGATACTTTAAATTGACATTTTTTTAAGTTTGAATACCTTTCTACAAAGGTGATGAAAGATCGATCAGAAATTATAAGTGAAGTTTTTCCTAAATTTTAAGCGGATACAAGAGCGACATGGAGGGGGACTAACTCGGGGGACTTTATGGTTCGGAGTGCTTATCATATGGAGAAGGAGAGGATTGAAGCTGCTGGTGGATCTTGTTCATATCAATCTGATATTTTTATTATTTGAAAGAGGATTTGGGGTATGAAGGTTCCTAATTCCCTAAGAGCTTTTTATGGAGGGCTTGCCATGATATTTTGCCTACCAGATATAATCTAAAGCGTTGAGGTATTGATCTAGACCCCTCTTGTATTTTTTGTAATTGTGAACGGGAAACTGTTTTGCATATTTTGTGGTCTTGTTGTTCAGCATCGAATGTGTGGGGTTTTTGTGGTAGAGAGGTTCAAAAATGGTCCAATTCTGGTAACTTCTTTGTGGAAATTTTGGAGTTTTTATTTGCCCGTTTTGATCCTGAGGAAGTTGAATTATTTGCTGAGATTGCTAGGACGTTGTGGTTTAGGAGGAGTGATGTTGTGCATGGTGGTAATTTTTCTCACCCAAACGAAGTGATTTGAACGGCTACAACTCTGATGACTGGGTATAGGAGTGCCCAGATTCGTGTTTATGTTGAAAGGAAGCCCCTGAATGGGTCGGTAGAGCCCATAATGGTGAAGTGGAGTCCCCCTCCTGTTGGTGTTGTTAAAGCTAACTGGGATGTTGCGGTTGACTTGAAAAATGGAAAGCTGGGATATGGTTGTGTTATTAGAGATTCTAGTGGAAATTTGCAAGCTGCATCTTGCCATGTGGAATTTTTAATGGCTAATCTAGTGGTTGGGGAAGTTCTTGCAGCGCTACACACGGTGGAGTTTTGTAGAGACAAAGGTTTTTCTTCAATTGTGTTAGAGGGTGATTCCCTACTTCTGGTCCAAGCTATTAATAATACAGGAGTAAATTGGAGTAGGATTGGTCTTATTATAGATGATATTCGAAATATATTAAAGGGATTCAAGTGGTGGAAGATTTGCCATACTAAACGACAAGGAAACAAGGCGGCCCACACATTGGCACAAGTAGGAGTTCAACAAGCTTTAAGTTGTACTTGGATTGATTGTACGCTTGATTTTATTTTTCATATTATTGTTTCAGAGCTTCCATCTCTGATTGTATAGAGCTTCTATGCTCTGGTTGATTTCACTTTTTAATGAGATCAGTAATATTTCTTCAAAAAAAAAAAAAAAAAATAGAGCGACATGGAATAGGATCCTCTCCATTCCATTTAATGAAATAGATATTATCCATTTCAAATGAAAGGTCAGAATTTAAAATTGATGCATCTAATAGTGTATATGAAGTCAATGTTGACACGTCTTTTAAAAATTTAAATAATGTGAAATCATGTACAACATTAAATGTATCAACTTAAATTTTGACCATAAAATAGATAGATTCAATTTTATTTGAAATGGAAAAGATCCTATTCCCCTATGGTATAGAATCCTCTACTGTTGGTAAATCTCCATTGGCTAATTTAAAATTTTCCACATCATATTTCCACCGCTCTCACCAAGTCACCATCTTCATACATAGGTCCACACACTCCATATCCTTACCTTTTTACCACATGTTTTTGTCCAAACTTCCAGATGTGCCCCTGTCTTTTATAATTTTATTGGTCCCCATATCCCCCATGCCAGAGCTATAACTTTTCCCCTTGTGGCCTAGATTCCTTTTTACCCCTTTCGAATCAGGCCTCGTTTAATAACTCTTTCCCCTTCTCCTCCCCTTATTTTCATCTCTCCCAAAAAAATATCAATTCAAAACATTCTTAACATTTTTTACTTTTTATATCACATCAACAATTTTTTATTACTATTTAGGGTGCGTTTGGGATTTCGATTTCGTAGACAATAAGTGCGATTTTAAACCAAATCGCAGAACATAAATCGTTTGGGAACTGCGTTTTTAAAAATTGCGATTTGACAACGCAGAAAATCTGCTATTTCAAATCGCAGGTAAGATGATGCTTTTTTGAAAACGCAGAATTTTAAAGGCTAATTTGCGATTTTAAATGCTAAACTGCGATTTTGCCAAACACTTAACTGCGTTTTTAAAAATCACTTTTTTTAAATCGCACATTTTAAAATCATGATTTTAAATCGCACTTTTTGAAATTGCAAACCCAAACGGACCCTTAAATAAAAAAACCTACTACAATATAAATTTTTTTTCTTCATTTTTTCATATAAATTCTCTCTACTTTATATCACATCAATCACTTTTTACTTTCACTCAACAAAAATATTCTCCCATAAAGGGAGGGGAGGGGGATTACTAAACGGGGCCTCATGAATCCTCCATACAAGGGACACTTCCTTTTTCATGATCAGCCAAATCAAAGGTAGTTAATTTGTTTGCAGGAAAAAAGGGTTACCGTTTGACGTCCAAGTGTAATTTTCAAGAATCTTGGGTATTATCCTCCTTAATTGCTAGTTATTTGGACATATAATGTGAAATGCTAATTTGAAACTTGAAAGATAATATAAGGCAGAATATAAAAATAGATAATTAGATATAAAGAACTATGCATTTTGGTCTATGACTTATGTTCACAGGATACAGCCAAATGGCTCAATTTTGCTCTTAATTCTTTGAATGATGTTTACAATATAACAAACTCTTATTTGTACGAGAATTAGATAATAAAAATAGACTTTAACTACAACTAAGTAATAGTCTTCAACTATAACTTGTGATAGACTTCAATTATAGGGACCTAGATTATAGTCTTTAACTATGATTAGGTGATAGTCTTAATTGTAATTAGGTCACAATCCTCAATTGTGACAATCTTTAACTGTATTTTAAAATTTTGAACTCCTAATATACTCTAATAGAACTTAATTACCTAATCGAGTAGGTGGTTAGATCGACGACTCAAAATTTACTTGAACGGTGAATTCTAAGCAATTCGAGCAAGTAATTGCCGTAAGTGGATCCTTATCGTTCCCGGGCCCTCTTAAATTTGATAGGTATATCACAAAATTATTGTTAATTTTTTTTTTTTTTTTAGCATGATCGGAATTTAAAATTAGGGTTCTCTAATCTCGATCTATACATGCATCTTAGGAAAACTTATGGCAAGACTTTATAAAAACTTTATACAACTTTATGAGATTTAAAAACTCTATGGAATTATATATCTTAGAAATCGAAATGATGACGATCCAAATTGATGTTATACGTTAATATCATTATCAGAACTAATTAAGGTCGTAAGCATGGAGAAAAGTCTGAAGCTAATATGGCGCCTTAAGTCATGGTGGTGCCCGTGAAATATGGGGCCCCAACAAACATTACTGAAATGTGTTCACGTCACTACAAAAAACATTGCATTTTGCCACGTGCATTTTGACACGTGTACGGACACTGTACACGTGTCAAACAGGTTGCCACGTGCTCTTTGCCACGCGTGTCAGATGTGGATGTCACTAACTATGCATTTTGACACGTGTATTCAAATACACGTGTCCAGTTAGATTGACACGTGTATTTTCATACACGTGTCCATTTTATTTATTTATTTTAAAAAAATTTCAAATTGTATTTTTTAATTTAATTAAATTTTTAATTTAATTCTTTAATTATATTTTTAATTTAAATTAAAAATACCATTAAATAATTAAACAAAAAATTAAATTAAATTAAAAAATACAATTTGAATTTTTTTTTTTTAATTTAGTTTTGATTATTGTCTTTTTAAATTTGTTTGGGTTAATTAATTAATTTTTTTTTTTTTTTAAAAAAGAATTTCTTATTTCCGACCACAAACAACGCAATGTTTATTTTACCCAAAAATAAAACAAAATCAAATTACACAAATCAATAATTAATAACGTATTTGTTAAATATGCAAATCTTTACAAACAAAAAATAATTACACAAAATATCTACAAATCCGAAGCGCGTCCCTGCGAAGCACGAGGTACCGTCCCAGGCATGTTATCCCCAACCGGCGATTGCTGCGCAAGGGATGGTGTAGTGGGTGAAGGTGTAGCAACAGGGGAGTGCTGGCTCAGCCGTTGTCCAACAGGCAACAACGTACCAACCGTTGTCGAATTATCTGCAAATAATATAGACAATTAAAGTATATAATATTACTTACAAAATTAAAGGGGTACTGAAAACAAATTGAAAGTAATTTTGTCCTATACACAATATAAATCATACCTGCAGATGCACTACTAATAGACGACGTACTACCTACGTGTGCAGGTGAAGACTGAGCACCAAGACATGGTTGTGATACTCCAATGGAGGACATGAAGACCTCGAACTGTCGCATGCGCTGCTCCAATGCGTCATTCCTCTCTCGCTCAGCCCGTAACTCCGCTAGGATTTCTTCCATCTTCTGGGCGTGTTCGGCTCAATCCCGAGACGTGCCCTCAGATGGTCCCCCCTGTGAGCGAGGCCTGTATGAGAAACATGTCCCCCGAACAGGTGTAACGTTTGGCCCAACCTGCCGAACCCTCCCCGCATACTCAGGCCTCCCAACCGCCTGTTCGTACGCGTCATTCGGTGCCCACCGCATCGTGTCTGCTGAGACGCTCTGCATGACGGTTGGATCACTGGATAAACTCTGCGTCATCCTCTCCTGTACGTCGTCAACATGAAAAACTCATATACTGAATAATGGCATATCACACATAATTTAGAAATATTAGTAAATTAGATCAGTAGCATACGCATAGGACCCGTGTACGTTCATTCAAGTAAGTGCTGTCCTTCCTTGTGTGGGTTTTCACGAACGACGCGGCGCGAGTGGGGGGCGTGCCAGATGTACATGTCTGTCGTCATCCAGTTGAAATATATAACAAACAGAGAGCGAGAAAATAGTGTAAACAAAAAGAAATACAATTACCACCAAATATTAAAAATGTAAACATATATTTTTTCACACCTCCTCGTGATTAAATCTAGCATAACTTTTGGATCCCGTGCAATGGGGAAGGTCATTCTGCTCCCGCAGTCTCTTCATCCGTTCAGAGGTCGCCTACGAATTAAACATGAAAATAAAAATGTAAGCATTGACACACTTAAAGTAGTAATAAAATTATATGGTTAGTTATTAAAATACCACAACATTTTTTTGTCATACAATTAAAAGCCTACATACCCTTTTATGCTCAGTGCACCAATCGCTCAGCAAGAACTCTACATCTGCTGCGTCATACTTCGCAAAAAAATTATCCGGCACTCTCGCACGGATAATCTCGGGCGTGTCACCGTCTTGAATATTTAGCTTGGTTTTGAACCGCGACTTCCACGAGCGGTGCTTCCGACCTATATCATTTCACGCTTACTGTTGTGCCTTGCGCTTGTCTATTGATACAGGTAGATAGAACTCCTCCTGCACATTCAATTTAAGCATTATAGGTTTAAAAACTTCAAGAAAAACTTAATTTTAAGTTTAATTCAAATAAATAAATAAAATATATTTTTAAAACATACCATCAGCGCGTCCCACATAGCTTGCTTAATCTGCTTATCTACCATCGCCCATTCATCCCGCATATGTATGTAGGACCCGCTCCTGATAAGTCTGCCCTCAGCTCGCCTAAAACGATTGCAGGCTCGTCCTACAGGTTGTAGAGCAACATTGTATTGCAACACAACCTACTTCCCCCTCGGGAGCACCCAGTTTCTCTCTGGGTCCCTAATCACCTCATAATATATGGTTCCGTCTGGATTGTACCCTAATGAAAAAGAATATACAACATTTAATTGGTTAACACTAAAAAACATAATTATATCAACAAATTGTAAATTCAATTTATTTTTCATTCAAACTTAATATTTATTTTTGGTAAAAAATAATATGAGTTATAAGGTTGTCTAAATATGTACTTACCCATCAACCGAATCTGCTCAATATCTATGTGCTGGGTCGCTGAGTCGCCTGCGACCTCCTCGCCAACCCTTCCCGCTGGTAGGGGCTGCTGATCATCATCTGAAAGCATATCCTAGGGGCTATCGAGGGCCAACTGATCGGTACCCAACATCGCAACGTCCTCTTCATGGGTACTCTGGCTCCCCCTAGATCTGGCATCTGACTCTCAACGTAAAGTGGCACCTGGCTCTCACCAGATACAGGCATCTGGCTCTCTCTAGGCCCCGGGCCTTGACTCGCGGTCGATGCTGGCATCTGTCTGAACCCCATAATCTGGCCCTGCATCGCTACCTGGGCTGGCACATGCCTCAACCCCACAGCCGGTATCTGCATCTCCCCAGTCTGTGACAGATGAAATCTCTCATCCTATGTCTCACTGTTAGGGTTACATGCCATAGGTATACTATATGTATACGGAAAGTACGGCGCATAACCCTGTGGCCCCATCCCCTCTCGCACCCACCATCGAGCCACGTTACCTGGTGGGGTTAACCCTATCTGAGATAATGTCGGGGGCTCCGACAATGGAGAACTGCAAGGTCCAACTGTGTTGGTCTGCCCGTGATCTGACGTGGGCACGACCACCATACCCGGCATCAACGGTCTATAAGTGGCATCTGGGTGGTGTGGCCACGCCGCAGTATATAATGCCGTCGAATCTGTAGGCGTGGTCATGGGGGGCACGGGTGGGCGGGGTGCCCGATATGCATTTGGAGGGGGTCTCTGGTCCATCGATACCTGCGAACAATTGTAGACAAATCAATTAAAATTTGTATTTTATATACTTGAAATGAATATGCAAATTATACAACGAAATTTATGCAAATAATAAAAATTTGTATTGAGTTCAAGCGAATTGTACGAACAATATATATATCAGTCATTGTATCACGGTAGCTTCGATCGGATCAATGTCGGGCCTGTCGTACTCGAATTCGTAATTCGTATCGGGTAGGTCATCAGTGGCTAGTACGAGCGGTACGCACTCATGGTAGGTTGTACCTGCCTCATTACTCCCTTCCCCCTGACCAACGTTGTACACATTGCGCGGTTTGGTCCTAACTGCACAAACCCAATTTGGGTTCCTACCATCTTCGACGTAGAATACTTGATCTACCTGAGATGTAAGCACGTACGGCTCGACCTTCATCAGTTCTCCCCTATGGACGAGGTGATCGAAGTTGACAAACACTAGGCCATACTCATCTATTGTGAATCCTCTGTCCATCGTGGGGTCTTCCCAATTGCACTTAAATAGGACGTACGTAGTACTATTATAGTACTCGACCTCAACTATATCGGTTAACTGCCTGTAGTACGTTTTGCCTTCAACGGTTGGAACACATACGCCACTATTCTGCGTCCTCCTTCCCACATCATGGGCAAGCGTGCGGAACAATTTCCCATTTACCACGTACCTGTTGTACTTGACCGCTGTCTCCTTTAGCCCTCTATAACGCATAACCAAGTTGTGGCCCAATTCCTCTCTACGTTGATCGTTCAGACCATCGACCTATGTTATAATTACAAATATTAAACATCACATTGGTTAATTACATTGAACCCGCATAAATTTATTATTATCTCAAAATTACCACTATTTCCTTACATATGCACGGTATCATTCGCAGAACTGCTCATGATGTTGTGCTTCAATAAGAGCCTCCGTAATGCGAGCCCTAGTGCATGATCGCTTAAGTGCGTCCTTGTGCATCCTACATTCAGCGGGAATATACAATTATGTAATAATTGTTATTAATTATTTTATTTGAATTCTGTTAAATATATAAACACTACTTACATCCACAAATTGTGAAACTCTTCAGAGTTGAACACAATATAACGATGAATCTGGTGCATTGTCAATCGGTTCAGTGTAACTCGCGTGCCCGCCCCCTTGGATCCATCTGGATTTCTCTGAGGTCTGTTGTGGAATGTTGGTGCGTTATTCAGATACCTTGAACAGAACGTTACCAACTCGGTCGCTATGTACCCCTCTGTAATGCACCCCACAGGAGTCGCTTTGTTACGCACATTAGACTTGAAACTCTCAAGACTCCTGGTGTACCCACATACACGACATTTGGATTGTCGTCAATTAGGGTTACATTTAAATCAAAATATATATGTACATATTAAATGCCGAATTTTACCTCTCAGCCGAGTACATCCACCTATACTGCACGGGTCCGCCGAGTCTACACTCGTGCACAAGATGCAAGACCAAGTGAACCATGCTGGTAAAAAACCTGGAGGAAATACTTGTTCTAGCTTGCACAAAGTTATACAAACGTCACCATGCAGTCGGTCCATATCTTCTTGTGATAGCTTGGTTGAGCATATGCCTCTAAAAAATGCTGAAATTTCCACAAGAGGTTTAACAACTTTATCTGGCAATGACTTACGCAATGCAATTGGGAGAAGCTGTTGCATCAGTATGTGGTTATCATGGCTCTTCAACCCGAAAATTGTACGGCCCTTGAGCCGAACACATCGTGAAATGTTCGAGGCGTATCCGTCCGGGACCCTCACATTTCGAAGAACCTTCAGAAAATTTTCTTTGTCCTCCCTAGACATCGTGTGACAGGCAGCGGGAATATACGTCTTACCATTTGCGGCCTTGAACGGATGCAACTTTGGTCTCAACCCCATTTCCTACAAGTCCAGCCGAGCTGCCAGGTTGTCCTTTGTTTTCCCTTTGATATCCAAAACAGTGCCAAGTATATTGTCCCTGACATTTTTCTCTATGTGCATAACATCAAGATTGTGCCGAAGCAAATTGTCTTTCCAATACGGCAATCTGAAAAAAATACTTTTCTTCTTCCATATAACATCGGAACTCCCTGCACCCTTCTTCCGTTTCTTCTTCTTACCCGCGATCTCATCCCCAAACGCAACTCCGTCCAACAGTTGGAAGATCTCGTCTCCGCATGGTACAATCGGCGCACTGTCAAATTCTTCAGTACCGTCAAATGTTCTTCTGTTCAGCTGCCACAGATGTTCAGTTGGCAAGTATCTCCTGTGCCCCATATAACAAAATTTACATCCGTTCTTTAAGTGTTTAAAACGTGTCGAGTGCATACAGCAAGGACATGCCTTCACACCCCTGTTAGGCCAACCAGATAAATCTGCATACGCTGGCAAGTCGTTTATTGTCCACATCAACTAGGATCCCATATTAAAATTTTCCTTCTTTGAAGCATCGAATGTTCGTACACCTACATTCCACAGTTCCAGCAACTCATCAATCAATGGCTGAAGGTAAACATCAATATCCATACTGGTGAGCTCGGTCCATGGATAACTAGTGACAGGATGAACGACGTATGTTTCATGCACATCCAAGGTGGCAAATTGTACGGCACAAGCATTACGGGCCATGTGCTGTGGGATGTGCTCATGTTCCCAAAAGGATTAAATCCATCTGCTGTCAAACCAAGCCGGACGTTCCTACTCTCTGCCATAAAGTCTGGATGTAAAATGTCAAACGATCTCCATACCTCACCGTCGGCTGGGTGCCTCAATACGTCATCCCTAGTGCGGCTTTCTGCATGCCATCTCATATGGGGCGCAATATGCTCAGACATGAATAACCTCTGTAACCGTGGGATGAGTGAAAACCACCTCAAAATCTTCACCGGGCATTTTTTCCTCGCTGATATGACCTCACCATCCTCATCTATATGTGTATCAGCCCTCCACTTAGATTCTCCACATACGATACATGAATCTAATTCTTTATTGTCTTTCCAGAATAACATATAGTCATTACGGCACGCCGGAATCTTCTCATACCCTAGTCCCATGACACTTAGGAACTTCTTCGCCTCATATGTATTATCTGGCAATGTCTCATCGCAAGGAGGCAACAGCTGATTGATAAACTCGAGAATGTCAGAAAAAATCTTATTACTAATACCTCCAACGCACTTCAAATTGTACATGTTACAGTAGCACTCAATTTACTATGCTTGGTACCAGGGTGAAGGGGCTTCTCGGCAGTCTTTAACAACTCTTGGTACTTCAATGCGTCCCCGCAAGAGGTTCCTTCGTCAACTTGTTGCGGATCCGTACTGACGGCTTCAGCAACATCGTGCATGCCGAATGCATCACGCAACATGGCGTGCATGTCATTATCCTGTTCCATGGCCACACCCCCCTGTTCTGTGAATTCACCATGTTCAGTGCTATAGGCAGCGGAATCTGTGCCACTGTGATGACTCTAACACTGACCATGAACAGCGGACCCGGTCGTTGTCTCACCGTGCATATACCACAAATTGTATCCCAGATTCATCCCCCTACCTCCTGTCAGGTGGGCAAGAAAGTAATCTAGAGTGTGACGCTGGTTATTTCGACAATACTTGCATGGGCAGTAAATTTTGCCATCGACGGCCGTACAGTTACTAACAGCAAATGCCGCAAACGCCCTACATCCGTCGTTATACTGTGTCGTACCCCTACACGCTGACATCCAAGACTTGTCCATATTTTTCTGTATAGGGTTAAGAGACCGAGACAAATCATACTTCTTACAGTATAAACTTGTAAAAAAATAAAGAACATGGGTTACAATTTTGCGGTTATGGTTTTATGGTTTACGGTTTAGTGTTTAGGGATTTTGTAATTTTTTTTTTTTTTTTTTAAGGGTTTAGGGTTTAAGGTTTATGGTTAGGGTTTTTTTTTTTTTTTTTTTTTTTTCTTAAGGGTTTAGGTGTTATTTTTTTACTTATATGTTTTGAAGGATGTAGGGTTTTTTTTTTTTTTTTAAGGGTTTAGGGTTATGGTTTACGTGTTTATTTCTTTGAGGGTTTAGGGTTAGGATTTTCGTTTGTGTTTTAAGGGTTTTTTTTTTTACTAAGGGTTTAGGGTTAGGATTTTTTTTTTTTTTAAGGGTTTAGGGTTTTAGTTTTTTTTTTTTAGAAAGTGTAGGATTTTTTTTTAAGGGTTTAGGGTTTAGGGTTAGGGTTTTAGATTTTTTTTAAGGGTTTAGGGTTATGGGTTAGGGTTTGTGTTGGTTTAGGGTTTAGGGCTTATGGTTTTAGTTTTTTTTTTAGAAAGTGTTGGATTTTTTTTTAGAGGGTTTAGGGTTTAGGGTTTTAGTTTTTTTTTTAGAAAGTGTAGGATTTTATTTTTTTAAGGGTTTAGGGTTTAGGGTTTTAGTTTTTTTTTTTAGAAAGTGTAGGATTTTATTTTTTTAAGGGTTTAGGGTTTAGGGTTAGGGTTTTAGATTTTTTTTTAAGGGTTTAGGGTTATGGGTTTAGGGTTTGTGTTGGTTTAGGGTTTAGGGTTTATGGTTTTAGTTTTTTTTTAGAAAGTGTTGATTTTTTTTTTAAGGGTTTAGGGTTTAGGGTTAGGGTTTTAGATTTTTTTTTTTAAGGGTTTAGGGTTATGGGTTTAGGGTTTGTGTTGGTTTAAGGGTTTAAGGTTCTTTTTTTTTAAAAAAAAAACAAATATGGGTTTAGGGTGTTTTTTTTTTCCTTATAGGTTTAGGGTTTAGGGTTTAGGGTTTAGGGTTAGGGTTTTTTTTTTTCCTTATAGGTTTAGGGTTTTCGTATTTTTTTAGGGTTTACGGTTTACGGTTTAAGATTTAGGGTTAGGGTTTAGTTTTTTTCTTAAGGGTTTAGAGTTTTTGTTTTGTTTTTAGGGTTAAGGTTTTAGTTTTTTCTTAAGGGTTTAAAGTTTTTGTCTTTTTTTTAGGGTTAGGGTTTTTGTTTTGTTTTAAGAGTTTAAGGTTCTTTTTTATAAAAAAACAAAAACAAATATAGGTTTAGGGTGATTTTTTTTTTTTTTTTTCAAAGGGTTTATTGTTACGTGTTTAGGGTTTAGGGCTTAGGGTTAGGGTTTTACGGTTATGAATTTAGTGTTTAGGGTTAGGGTGTTAGGGTTTTTTTTTTTTTAAAAAAAAAAAGGGTTTAGGGTGGTTAGGGTTAGAATTTTTGTTTTGTTATAGGGTTTGGGCTTTAGTGTTAGGGTTTTGCTTTTTGTAAAGGGTTTAGGATTTAGGGTTTATGGTTAGGGTGTTTGTTTTTTTTAGGGGTTTAGGGTTAAGGTTTTTGTTTTCTTTTTTTTAAAAGGGTTTTTGTTCAAAAATTATTTATTTAGGGCCATTTTATGTTTCTCAAATTGTTTTTGTAAGAAAATACCAAAAAGGATTCCTTCAATTTTATTGTTCTCTCTATAGCCAAAAATGTTGGAATAGTACGATATACTTGTTTCAATTTTATTTTAAACAATTCCATAATTTTATTTTTAAAAAGTGATTTGTATATGAGGACCATTTTTATGAGTCATTTTGCCATATTTCAGTTTTTTAGAATTCCCAAAAACCAAAATATGATAATTGCCGAAAATGATAATAACAACACAAATTTGTAAATGGTAAAATATATCACCAAAAAACATACAACTGTACGCATGCATATTTCGCATGTATAATAACCAACCACAGCAAAACCAAAAAAATGACACAACAATATATAGTAATACTGGAATGATAAACAATTAAGAAAAATATATAAACAAATACAGTAAAATATATGAAATTTATTATAGCCAAAAAATGAAGGAAACAAATTTTGAAAATTACTCACAATCCTATACTCTGTGCTGTAATATATATGATTCTTGTATTTTTTGTACCTGCATTTTTTGGGAGGAACAAATTAATACTATCAGAAAAAATAAAAAACACAAAAATACAAAAAACAAACGTTACATTATTACACAGAGGGAGAGAGAGAGAGAGAGAGAGAGAGAGAGAGAGAGAGAGAGAGAGAGAGAGACATAGAGATACAGAGAGAGAGGCAGAGAGAGAGAGAGATAGGGAGAGAGAGAGAGAGAGTATACTGAGAGAGAGGCAGAGAGAGATAGGGAGAGATACACAGAGAGAAAGAGAGAGAGAGGGAGAGATGGAGCGAGATATTAGAGAGAGAGAGACCGAGAATCGAGCAGAGAGAGGTGGAGAGAGGGTGTCTCACCGGCAGGAAGGGCGGATGCGCGGTGGCCAGGAGCTGGCCGGTGCGGCTGTGACGGAGAGGGAGAGAGCGAGAGAGAGAGAGAGAGAGAGAGAGAGAGAGTATACTGAGAGAGGGAAAAATCAGAAATGGGTAGCTTCCAGAGGAAGCTACCCATTTCGGAAATATATATATATTTCATATAATATTATATTATTTGAATTTTAAAAATTATATATATATAAGGCACCATTTGGTCAGGTGGCATGCGGGAGAACTCCCGCCCAGCTGTCTTGGCCAAACAATTGGGCACGTGTACTGAGTACACGTGTCCAATCAGGGACGTGGCTTTAAATACACGTCCCCAATGGGCGACGTGTATTTAAAATACACGTCGCCCATTGTAGAAATTGTATTTAATTAAAAAAAAGTTATATATATATTTATATAATTTAACCATGTAAAAAAAAAATACAAACTCTTGCAGCCCTAAATGAATGTACCGTACAAATAGCTAAACCCTAAGCGCTAAAACTAAATCGTAAACTATAAATTAAAACTAAACCCTAACCCTAAAATTAAACTCTAATACTAAGTATATATACTATATTAAACCCTAAATGAAAACTAAAACCTAACCATAAAATTAAACTCTAACCCTAAGTGCATATACTATATATAGCTATAAACTATAATTCTAAGGGTACGTACTATATATAGTCACAAACCCTAACCCTAACCCTAACCCCAAAAGTATATACTATATATATATAGCTATAAACCATAACCCTAAGTATATGTACTATATATATAGCTATAAATCATAATCCTAAGTATATGTACTATATATATCGGAACAATCTAATTTTGAACTGCTCATGATTTAATATATATATATTTAAAAGTGTACAATAATGACACGTGAAAAATATATTGACATTATTATTCATAAAATGTAAAATCAATTAAATTATAACCCATAGCCCTAAGTGTATATATTATATATACCTATAAACCCTAGAACCCTAACCCTAAGTGTATATACTATATATAGCGATAAACCCTAACCCTAAGTATATATACTATATATAGCTATAAACCCTAACCCTAAGTGTATATATATACTATATATATCGATAGACCCTAACCCTAAGTATATATACTATATATAGCTATAAATCCTAAGTTTAAGTGTATATACTATATATAACCATAAACCCTAACCCTAAGTGTAAGAGAATGAAATTAAACATTTCTCTTTAAACATTTAGCTTTTTCATTTTTAATTTTTTAATTGTTTAATTGTTTGAGGAGATTCTCTCTTTAACTTGATTGAATAAAATTCGACTTAAACGCCGTAAAAAAACTATAAGATATATGCTATAGTTTTATTCATTTTTCCAACTGTTTAGATTTAATATCACAATCTTATTCATACAAAATTAGAGTAAATATACTGTAGTGTTTGTACACTATATATATCGATAAACCCTAACCCTAAGTATATATACTATATATAGTACAAATCCTAACCCTAAGTGTATATACTGTATATAGCCATAAACCCTGACCCTAAGTGTATGTACTATATATATAGCTATAAACCTAATTAAGTGTATATACTATATATAGCTATAAATCCTAAGTGCAAATATTATATATAGTTCCTAAACCGTTTACATGCATGCATATCTATATATATAGTATTAATTATAGGTTTTTTTAACTTTGTTATGTTTATTTTTTTTTTATTTTTTTTTTTGTTTCTAAACGTAGATGGTGTACAAAACTAAATCCTAATTTGAACTATTTGGTTTAATTATATATATATAACACCAAATTTGGTTTAATTATGCATATAGTACAATATGTAAATTAGGTTAGGGTTTACGTTCTTATCAGTATACCATATATATATAAATAAGGAACTTAAAAAACATAAAATCTAAGTATAGAATTTACATATAGCATATAGCTTTAAAACCTAACCTTATGTGTACGTATATGCTATGTACACCATAATTTCACAATTTTATATAGTTAATAAGATAAGGACTGTTTTTTTTTTTTTTTTTTTTTTTTAAATGAATAAAAAACAAATTTTGTTTTTTTAATATATATTTGGAAAAAAAAAATAACAGTTGGACACGTGTATTTAATACACGTGTCCAACTGGACGAGTGTATTTAATACACGTGTCTAAGTGGTGTCTGACTACAACTAGCCACGATGTCAAAAAGACACGTGGCTAATTGGACGTGTGTCTACAGTAACCGGTACTATAGACATGCGTCCAATTGTAAGGTTTTTTGTAGTGCGTGATGTAACTGTTTGAAGCATGACCTTAGATTTGCAACTGCAATTACCTCATCTTGTCCCCGTCATATATATTTAATAAATGCTTCATGCATGCAGAAGGCTTGCATATGGAATCGGAGCTCGAGATAGTCTTATGTTGCATGATTCATATCTGTTCCTATGGTATAATAACCAAATTGCCATTTTTTTTTTAATCATTTATTAATAATCAAAGTTTTGGCCATTATTTAGTTATTTAATTAATTATGATAACGACTATATATTCTTTAATTTATGCATCCAATTAATAGAGAGATACCTTTCACTAGCTCGTGCCTGTCCTATATATACGCCTAAATCGACCGTATCTCCCATTTTCACAAAAGAACCAGAAATCTCTCATAACTGGACGTCCCTTGGAACCAAATGGGGTTGACCAAGTTTTTTTTAGCTCTGTACTTGACAGGTTTAATCCTAACCCATGTCATTGTCTCCGTAACCGGAGAGGACAGGCAAGACTTCCTGGATGGACACAACACAGCTCGTGCCGAGGTCGGCCATGTCGTTGAGCCACTTGTCTGGAACTACACCCTTGCAGCCTACGCTCAAGCTTATGCTAATAAGAGGATCCCAGACTGCAAGATGGAGGAATCGGATCCGGATGGGCCCTATGGAGAATGCCTTGCTGCAGGTTATGGTGAGTTCAGTGCTGTAGATGCAGTGAATGGGTGGGTAAGTGAGAAGCCGTACTATGACCATGAATCCAACAAATGTGTTCATAGGGAGTGCCAGGTCCAAGTGCGACAATGGCTGGGTGTTTGTCACTTGCAACTATTATCCTTCAGGAAATTATTATGGCGAGCGTCCATATTAAATTCTTTTACTGATGAGTACCTGTGATCGAGTATATATGTTGTTGCTCCTGTTTGTGTGGCAGTAATCGAATGTGTATGATCTTTGGATGGATATGATGAAAATGAAATCATTACTATTGCTATTATTAATGGAGAAGATAATAAGTTTCTCTATGATCCACTATACTTCTCCCAAGCTTGATTGTCGATCTGGTTTGGTTTTGTGCTGCAGAATGAGGTAGCGCGCAGCTGCTTCTGTTTGTTTGGTTTTTTGTTTTGTGCTGTTGAAGTTTCTGCTTCTGTAGCAGCGGTGGGGACAGATATATGGGGTTTTCATTGTTTGATAGGTTTTTTGTCTAGTTGTTGGTAGATTTTGGTGTTTTGTAGTTGTATAATTGGTTCGTATCCATGTACTGTTCTGTAGTATCATTGTGCCTCAAGTACTTATTTGCTTTGCTGAAGAGTTGTAGTGTGTTGTGTTGAAGAACTTATTCATCATAACACCACGAAAGTGTTGCATATTTGACATGAATTTATGATCACGAAATTAATAGGTTATGATCAGTAAACCTGACTTGTAAAAATAGAGGGGCCAAGTTAAAAACAAAAAATTTTGAGGGGACAAAACTAAAAAAATTAAAAAATTAGGAGGTAAAATTTTATTTTATTTTTTTGAGAAAAAATTTTGGGACTTGGGGGGGCCAAGGTCCCCTGACCCCTATGCAGGTCCACCCCTGGTTAAGGTGGAGGATATGACATGTTTATTTAAATGGATCAGATTAAGGTCGACCTATATCTTATATTCATGCCTTAACACAATCAAACCCGACACGCAATATTAGGATTGTCAATTTTTGACGTGAATCGCGAATCTAATACTAATTCAGCACAGAATTAGCAGGTTATGGCTGAGAGATCTGACCCGTTTAGATTCTAGAGACCTACGAACACATCCTAGCCGCTGGATTTATTTGGGCACATCCTAATTGTCTACTTCTTATCTTCTACATTAAATTTAATCAACTAACCTCACTCACTTAAAATTTGATCAAACGACTATGGATAAAAGATCTTATACACATCTCACCATCTTGACCGTTCAATCCTAATAACCCTAAAGACCATTAGAGACCTTTGCACTTTCTCTCATATCCTGTTTCATTTCCTACATTACTCTTCATTGTACTCCTTAGTCTTCTCTTATCTTCCGCTCTAGGCGCTCCTTTCTCTATCTCCTATTGACAAAACCTTGTATATGATTCACAGTTTTGGTATCATCGTTTGCCTTCGTGCTAGTAGGTTTCTCTCTCAAAGATTTATGCAATCTACTCCTACTCTTTTTTTCTTTTTTCTTTTTTTAAATGATCAAGTTTTGTAAAGAGATCACCAAATCACAAACGAAAATAATCGCAGCAAAAAAACAATAGGCTTCCATAGACTAGCAGCAAGGCAAGGTGAACGACAGGAAGTCACATCCACTTAGGCCGAAGGACAAGGTATTTGCTTCTTTGTGTTTTTAGCGTATTTGGTGTTCTGATTTTGGGCCAACTTGTGGGATGTGCTGGTCTTTGTGGCCTCATTTGACTAATCTGAATCTGGGTGGATACTTTTTTGTTGACTACATTTGAATATGGACAAATGAGATTACATTGTTTTATGTTGTATTTTAGTCATTTATGTAAATTTGATCTCTCTTTTTTTTTTTTTTTTTTTTTTTTTCGTTTATATATATATATATATATATATATTGTTAGAAGTTTTCTTAACTTTTCTAAATATTGCCTTTTTAACTCAGGATTCTCAATTTTACTTATGAGATCAAGAAGCAACTCTTCTTGCTCTTCTTCCTTGGTCATAACACCAATTGTTTTGCAACAAGTGTCGTTACAACCGAAACTTATGTTTGGACCGGACTCATTGCTACTGCAGGAGCGGTAGCTATTATCACTTGAACTAGTACTTAGCTCAGACTCATATATATATATATATATATATATATATATATATATATATATATATATATATATATATATATATATATATGTTAGAATAATACGATACTTGCCATATTTGTGGAAGAATATTTTCGTAATATCATTAGCATATCACGAAAATACTCTTCCATCAATTATAGTATTATTAGATATTGTTGTATGAATGTAATTACGTTATTTTCCTTATTTCTTTGGCCTCATTCAACTATAAATAGGTCACCTTATTGTACAAACAATACATCTCAGAAATACAAGTTTATTTCACAATTGTAATCCATTTTCTTTTTCTTCATGGTATCAGAGCTACAGCCTATGGCCTGTATGAGCTTTTCCAGAGTTCTTCTGGCAATTTTTCGTGCGCTCTTTCTTGTGACGGTAGCCGTTGTTTGAAGTTCTTTTCAGTCTTTTTGCGGTCTAATCTGGAACAATAAGTCCAGAAAAAAATTCGCAAGGTACGGGACTTCCCTCCCGTGAAAGAAACTCCACCCTTCTATACCTCATGCGCCGCCAAGTGCCGAGCACATCTTCAAGCCTACTGCCCACGCGCAAAAAAAAAAAAAAAAAAAACCATGTTTTGCATTTTTTTTTTTTTTTTGGTGTGCCTATTTTGTTGTAATCTGCAGCTTAATTCATTGGCGAAATTTGGCACAATATGGTTAGGCCTTTCACAGGATTAACGATTAATTTCTGATTTCAACCATCATTGTAAGTTGCGGTTTGGCCCCTCATGGGATTAACAGATATTCTCTATTCTCCGACCGTCTTCTTTAGCCTTTTAGCACAATGTGGTTTGGCCCTTCACAGGATTGATAGCTAGTTTCCGTTCTCTGGCTATTATTGTTAGATGCAGCTTGACCCCTCACGGGATTAACGAATAGTCTCAGTTCTCCGGCCATCACTTTCAGCCTTTCTCTCCGGCACCATTTTGATCCAACCATTGACTTTGGCTGCATTTAAATCTGACTTCTAATTTCAAACTCAAGATTTCAGAATCTTTCACCTTGAGTTTGAAGGGGATGTTAAAATATATTTTTGTCTTTCTTATTATGATTTATTTCCTATGTTAATTAGTCTTCTTTCCCACCTTAAATACTCTAGGATTTCTTGGTCACTACTTGTTGCTCTCTATATATAAAGGTCTCTTGTAATATGTTATGAATATATTACTCAATACAATGTAGTCTTTAATATATTTCCGCTCTCTCTTCTGCTCTTTTTCTCTTTCACATATATTCTCTATTTCATATATTTATTTTAATATGGTATCACTTCATTCGACACCATCTTCAGCAGGGCACTCTACATCTTCGATCTGTTTCATCTGAATATCAACTTGCCAATATTTTCACAAAGTCTCATCCTCCTGGTCGGCTACGTGATCTTGTTTCCAAACTCAAGTTGACTTCATCATCTCGAGTTTGAGGGGGGATGTTAGAATAATAAGATACTTGCCATATTTGTGGAAGAATATTTTCGTAATATCATTAGCATATCACAAAATATTCTCCCATCAATTATGGTATTATTAGATATTGTTGTATGAATGTAATTACGTTATTTTCCTAATTTCTTTGGCCTCATTCAACTATAAATAGGTCACCTCATTGTACAAACAATACATCTCAGAAATACAAGTTTATTTCACAATTGTATTCCATTCTCTTTTTCTTCAATATCTATATCTATATATATATATATATATATATATATATATATATATATATATATTTCTGAATTTGCTTGGAAATGCTCGAAATTACTTATTTGATAATTGATACATTTAGAATCAAGTTTGTGTTTTTCAATTTTTTTGATAAAAACTTAAAATCAATTCTCGCGACATGCATATTTATTACATATTACCCTTCATGGAATTATTTCGTAGTTGAATCAAAGTCAATGCACCGTTACTTAGTTCACTATCTATTTTCTTTGATACTCCTGATTTAATTACATGATATCCTTTTTATATCTTGTGAGCTTTCATTTCATATTGCACAAAATAAAGTTTCAGTAAATATCACTAAAACACTCCAACTCGAGCTTTAGGATAATCATTCCCATTAAATCTACATCAAATGAAATATTTCTTATCACTTTGTTCTATGACAAAGGATTTTGATTTATTTTTAAATAAAGTATTCCCACAATGCTATATTGGATCACCTAATGCACAGAAGTGTTGACCAGAGATTTGATCCCATTCTCGTACATCAAAGTGACCTACACTTTATATCTGAGTTCACAATCTTTTCAGGATTTAGAGTAATTGTTTATAAGTTGTCGTGCACGTACATCATTCTTTATCACATTGTTAAAAGAAAGATGACTCACGTAGTCCTTTCTGCTTCTCCTAATCAAGATAGATCGTTAAAGTTGATATGTTATAGTCTAAATGGATTTTCAAGTTCCATTTATGACTATGAGCATTTTTTTTTATAAATTACAAGTACTTATAATTATGATCTTCTGTGTGATAATCTCATTACTCATACATTAATTAAATTCAATGGAACTTATGGAATTTACACTTATATCATATGAAAATATTTAAACATATATGTATATGTAAAATAATAATATATATGTCAAATGTTGATTATTATAAAATTATAGAAAAAACAACATTAATGAAATTGGAGTTTTGAACACCAATTCCAACACAAATGCACCCTAATTAAGAGTTGGTTTGGGTTTGCGATTTTAATATGTAAGATTTAAAAATAGTGATTTTAAAATGTTCGATTTGAAAACATGATTTTTAATAACCCAGTTAAGCGTTTGGCAAAAGCACAGCTTGTCATTTAAAATAGCAGTTTAGCTTTTAATTTTGTGTATTTTCAAAAAAGCACCCAATTGCTCGTGATTTGAAAATGCATATTTTTTGCATTTTCAAATCGCAATTTTTTAAAAAACGTAATCTCAAACTATTTATTTTCTATAATTTAGTTTGAAATTGCATTTTTTATCTACAAAATCGCACCTAAAATGTCTAATCTTATGATTTCTAGTCAACCACGTCACTCATGTTCTTTTTTAGTAGTATTTTCCCTGTCCAAAAGAAAAAGATCTATAACTTAGGTATTTCACTCCTAACTCTATCATCCAAACCTTTACTTAGAGCATTTATATTGGGGTTTTCATTTTTTTAAAAAAATTTAATTCTAAAAATCTATTTTAATTGATTTAATTAATCATTTTTCAAAACTACTAAATATCAAACTCTCTAAATATTTATATGCTTAAACTAAATATTATATTTTATTGATGAAACCAACTTTTGAATTCTTTGCATTAAAATTATACTTTAGTTGAGACGAAAGAAGAAGTATGAAAGAGAAATAACATTAGAAAATAAATAACTCTTACTTTTGGACTCTTTACATTTAGAGTACTAGCAATCATTTCCCTTTGATTTTTTTTCTAAATTTAACGGACAAAATTACTTTTTGCTTCCGTATCCAATTATATTTCACAATAGCTTCTCTATATCTTTACTATTAAAAATTTTTTTTTTTATAAAATACAACTTCCCTACCTACCTTCACATGTTTTTACAAAATCTCAATACAATCCCCAATGAAAGGCAAAAAGATGAGAGGAGACAGATATTTTATTTTTTAAAATAATGTATAGGGAAGATAAAATGTTATCCAATACATTGGGTAGTACGGTAGCATTTCCAATGTTTAGAGAAGCAATAGGAAAGCTGCTGCAAGTGTCTTTTTGTGTGTGTGTGTGTTTATTTATTTATTTATTTTTTTAGGTTTTCCCTATATTTAATGAAGGGAAGAGGTTATTAGGAAGTTGTTCCCTATATATATTTAGAATGCATTACTGACAAGAGTTAAATTTAACATTGATGCTGTGAAGGCCAAGAAAATAAATAAGGGGTTAGCAATTAATAAATAGTGTTTATAAATTGATGGGATTAATAATTAGATTCTAAGTGATGTTTATAGTGTTTAAATTAAATAAGTCTAGGATAAAAGATAGAAATAAAATAGGATGGGGTAATAGTGCAATTTAGAAAAGATAGGGGTTAGTATCAAATAAGACCAAAGCTTGGCCTTATCCATAGCCACGTGTGTGGCTATGGATTAATGGGGTGATGTTTCTCCCCTCAATCTCGCAGCAGCCCCCCCCCCCCCCCCCCCCCCCTTCCCCTTCCCCTTCCCCTTTTCTTTTCTCTTCTATTCTTCTTTCTTCTTCATTTCTTCTTCGTCCTTCTACTTGAGCGACCCGCAGAGAGAGAATGAGATGAGAGACAGAGAGATTCCGGGAGAATGAGAGAGAGATCGAGATTCTGAGGTGGAAAGAGAGACAGAGACCGTGAGATAGAGGGAGACCGAGAGATCGGGGGAGAGAGGATCCGGAGGATCCGTGAACTAGAGACCCGACAGAGAGAGCAAGGGGAGCCGATTTCCGGCAAGCCCGTGACCCGCAACCCGCCAGACCCGAGAGAGAAAACCCGGACGGTTCGAGAACCCGTGACCCGTCTATGTGAAACCCGAACGACCCACCGAACCAAAGACGATCCAACGGCCTGTGATGCGATTTCCTGCGGATGGAGGCCGTTCTCCGGTGGTTTCTGTCGGTAGTGGACTGCCCAGAACCCTCACAAACCCGAGACCTGCAACCCATGACCCGCTGAACCGTGAGGAAGACCCGGTCCTCCAGGAGTGATTTTCCGGCGAGTTTTCCGGCGGTCCAATAGCGATTTCCGGTGGATTTTCTAGGAAAATCCTTTAGGTAATTTCTTGTTAATTCCTAGTTGCTAATTTTGTAGATTAATTTGTTGATTGTTGAAATTAGGGTTTCATGATTTTATTTGGGGTTTCTCTACTGTTTGGCCGGTTGATTTTGTGTACTGATTTGGGTTTGGTTTTGATTGTGAGTGTGTGTGTGGGCTGTCTACTGATTTGGGAGCTCGAGTGTCCACTGTTATGGGTAGTGCTTATGGTTGGTTGAAATGTGGATTTGGAGTTGTCTCTTTGGGTTTTGGGGTATGGATTGAGGAGTGGTTTTGTGGGATATTGCTTGGAATGGTGGGGGCAATTTTATGGGTTAATCTAGTTAGAAATTCTGGATTTGTTGTGGCTGTGTGTGCTGAAATGGATTGTTTGTTGTTGAAAGATCTATCGGTGTTGATTGGAATTGATTTTAGTATTCATAAATGTATTGTAAATTGTTGGGTGGATTTGGAGTATTTAGTCATTAGTGGTTTTAGGTCCCTGTTTTAGATTATGTTAAATCCTAGAGTTTGGTTTAGTTTTTACGAAAGGTTGGACCTAATGGTGTTTTTATCTTGGGATTTTGGTTTTTAGTAATGTTGGAATTGTGTTTAATGGTTTAACTTAGGTTGTTAAATTTGAGGTTAGACTTTCATAATGTTTTTAGTGGAATCCGAATTTGGTTTCGAGGGATTTGTAAATTGGGTGATGATGTGGTTATTAATTATGTGGGGGTTTTGGAAAGAAATGTACCATTTCCATTAATGTAATGAATTGAGTTCAATGGTATATGAGATTGTATTTTAGAAGTGATTTGGTAATTCCTTTTAGTGGCTGAATATATGTAGTTTTGGGTTGAGAGGATATTACTTGGATTTGTGTATAAAGTCATTGGAGAATGTAATTTCGGGGAAATAAGTGTCTATATAATTTTATAGAAAAACTATGTATGTGCCTCGACCTAATGTAATATAATTTAACAATCTCATAGGAACACATAGATTAATATGAATCCAATATGGGGTGACTAAGTAGCTAATCCATCTATCCATATGCACCAAGTGTTTTAGTGTATTATTGGATTAGGTTTAAATGTTGAAGGTATATATATATATATATATATATATATATATGAGTTAAGTACATATATTGTGAACTTAGTAAATAAGCAACAAGCTATAAAAATGTTTAGGAATAATAATGTGACACAACAATAACAAATGAGCTAATGAAATAATAGACGAGTCTTCTAGTTAATAAATAAGATAAGACGCAAACCTATAACGAACAACTAATCTAATAATACCTTAAGGCGTTTAGCTAGCTTTAGAAGCGGGTGACGTGACGTGTGAGCATGCGGGTAGCTTTTGTGTCATAGAGTATAGCATTCAATAGCATAGTCTAATGTTACCAATGTTTGCAGGATCGTGTTATAATTGGAAACTTCAATGGGTTCTCCAATGTATAGTTCGAGTTAGAGTCTAATGCAGCCAATATATATATATATATATATATATATATATATGAGTTAAGTACATATATTGTGAATATATATATATATATATATATATATATGAGTTAAGTACATATATTGTGAACTTAGTAAATAAGCAACAAGCTATAAAAATGTTTAGGAATAATAATGTGACACAACAATAACAAATGAGCTAATGAAATAATAGACGAGTCTTCTAGTTAATAAATAAGATAAGACGCAAACCTATAACGAACAACTAATCTAATAATACCTTAAGGCGTTTAGCTAGCTTTAGAAGCGGGTGACGTGACGTGTGAGCATGCGGGTAGCTTTTGTGTCATAGAGTATAGCATTCAATAGCATAGTCTAATGTTACCAATGTTTGCAGGATCGTGTTATAATTGGAAACTTCAATGGGTTCTCCAATGTATAGTTCGAGTTAGAGTCTAATGCAGCCAAGGTGAGTATTCTACTCACTGAGAAAAGATATTTTTATGTATATTATAGAAATGCAAATGATATATGATTTTCTTACTGAACCAACGATATGTTAACATGTATGATTTGGATGTTTTAAGTAGTTTCAATTATGTTGAAATATCAATGATGTTATGAAATGATGCATGAATGAAAGGTTTTGAATTGATTGATGTATTTGAAAGTGTGTTGTAGTTGGGATTTAATTATGCAAAGAAGAATGATGAGATTTCATGTTGATTGGTTCATGGTATTTGAAGAAGGCATGATTTGCAAAGAATAGAAGTATAAAATTTGAATTGTAAAGCATAAAGCATAAATACATAATAATGGAAGAGAGCGTAAGGCTCATAATAACGAAGAGAGCGTAAGGCTCATAATAATGAAGAGAGCGTAAGGCTCATAATAACAAAGAGAGCGTAAGGCTCATAATAATGGAAGAGAGCGTAAGGCTCACAATGAACAAAAAGACTATCATGAGCATGCATAGCATTGTTTAAATTGTACGATGTTTTTATGAAAGTATATTGTAGTTTTGCTAGACGTATTAGTATACATAAGAGTCTTGATAGAAAAAGAACTTATGTATATTGGTATCGGATTGGGTGATGTTTTTATGAAAGTATATTGTAGTTTTGCTAGACGTATTAGTATGCATAAAAGTCTTGATAGAAAAAGAACTTATGTATATTGGTATCGGATGGTTGCATGATTTAAATGCCATTGTGTTCTATAACGAATCTTTTACGTATAATACTAGCTGCCCAGTGTATTTAAATGTTTTCTATTAGTCGGTGTTTGCTATATCAGCTATGGGGGTTTTTCAAACAAAGTTTATAAAATTGGTAGCTGTTATAGTGTACGCACGACTAAAAAAAAGAAAAGTTGGTTCTTTGCGAAAACTCAGTGAATAGTATACCTCTGAGGTCTTAGTGTAATTATTTACGCTAAGGCGGTGGACTCGTAATTCCACCTATACGGATGTGGCAAACCCCCACAACCATATAGATGATGTTTCTCTGGCTGCAGGTAATCCGGTCGTAGTATATGGTGTTGTAGAAGTAGACTGAAGATATTATGACTGAAGCTCAATGCGACGGTTGTAATGTGTTAGACCGCGAGATGTCTATTCCTTTAGGTATTTTGATTATGGCTTGTGACGCTTGTGCCACATGATCTTTGTTAAGCCATTTATGTTATGTATTTAATTCGAGGAAAGATTTAATCACATAGTTATTTAATGGCTCTTTGTTGTAATTATTTGTGATAGATGTATAAGATGTGATTTCCGCTATTAAGTTGTGTTTTCCGCTGCATAGTTGACAGATGTTATACTCTGATTTGCTAGGTACATATTATGGGGTATGTACACATGTTGGCTTTGCGACATATCGTCGTGCCACTGTGAAAATCCGTTTATATTTTAAGGGATTAATGATTATGTGGATGTTTTGTATAAAAAAAAAAAAAAAAACGGGTCGTCACAGATGCCTCGTTTGGTTTGTGGAATAAGTTCTTGGAATGAAATGACTATTCCATTGGAATAATTATTCCTTTATTTGGTACGGACTTATTCCTAAGAATAGCTATTCCATGAGAATTTCTCTTACGAAGAGGAATAGTTATTCTTCTAAAAAAAATAAGAGGAATAGTTATTTATGAAGGAATAGACAACCTTCTTTTTTTTTTTTCTTTTTTTTTTAAATAAAAAAACCATATTTTTCTTTTAATTTTTTCAAACTAAACTTTAAATAATAATAATAATAAATTTATATAAGATTTGTGAGGTGGCCGACCACCCATTGGGGCGGTTGGCCACTCACAGAAAACCCTCGGGGTGGTCGGGCCACCCTTGGTGCCATCGGGGGTGGCCAAGACCACCCACAATCTACTATGGGTGGCCGACCACCCATTGCGGTGGCCGGTCACCAGTGGCGGAGCTAGGATCTTGATTTAGAGGGGGCAAAAATAATAATAAAAAAAAATTAACAAAAATTGATTACAAATATTAAAAAAATGTAAATGACAAAAGAAATAAACAATTAAGCAAATTTTAATTATTATTTAACTCATATAAATGTAACTTGTAATTTATTTTTTCACTCTTAGCGTTAATTTACTTATTAAAATTAATGAATTATTGTTGTTGTTTATAATCTTAACCATAATGATATATTTTCATACAATTAAAATATGTAACAAAAAATATATATTCATCAACAATTAATTTTGAAAAATGGTCTTTATATAAAAATCAACACAATGATTTTATTATTAAATAGTAAATTTATAAATAAATCAGTGTAAAATTTTAATTATATACCTTAAAATTTTAAAGAACTAAAAGGCTGTCATTTTGCTTTATTTTAAGTAATCTCTTTGCAACCTCCCAGACTCAAGCAAATTTATTAGAGATAATTAAGGCTAAAAATTGCATTGAATTTGTCACTAGTTTCGAAAGTTTAATATATTCTAAAGTAACTAGTGTTGGGCCTATTTTCATATAATTATGACTTTTATATACGCAAATGTGGATTTGAGAGTCCAAGACTTCAAGCGCTTTGATAATTTCTTCCTGACACTAGCACCTTTTTTTAAGACCTTCTTGATACTAATCAAGCTAAGAATCAGACTAGACTACTTTTAACTGCAGACGTGGGCTATAAAGCTTGAACAGCTAGCTAGTTTTGTTTTGTTCTTTTTTAAGTTTTTATGGCTTCAAGCCATCAACTCTCACGGTACGAAATGCTTTTCATTAAAAATAATTAATAAAAACATGCACCTCATCTTCAAATCAGCAACCAAAGCTCAAGTTTCAATGTGAGCGTGCTGCGATCTGGTCAACATAAGTTACGTAACTCAACTCAAACCTTCTAAATGAAACGGCGCGTTTTTTGTCATATAATAAAAACATACTGTAAGCGACATCGTTTGTATCTTCTTCTTCGTGAATCTAACTTAACCTAATTTCTAAATCTCTAAAATTGAAAGTTTGAGTTGATCATCTGAGACTGAAAAATCAAAAATTCATTGCCGCCTGTTGCTGCAAATAATAACGACCTCCTGCTGAGTGATTGAGGGTGGGCATTCAGAGTATTCAAGAAAAATTTACAAGGGTAAAAAAAAAAAAAAATAGAGGGTGGCTCCACCCCTGCCGGCCACCCACATATATAAGGTCTAATTATTTTTTATGTTTTAAAGATTTGAGTTTTTTAGAAAAATAAGAAATTATGTGGATTTTTTAATAATTTTGGTTCAATTCTAGTTATGGTACATGTGTTGCCATCAAATTAAAGAATTAGAATAATTATTCAATTTCACTTTTCTTCATTCTTAGTAATAACTATTTTTTTTTCCCCTATATTAAGGAAGAAAAGAGATAATAGGGAAGTTGTTATTAGTGCTATTAAATTGTGTATTTATGATTAAAACAAAATTGTGTATTTTGTGAATTTTGTTAAAATTTTAGAAAAAGGCTAGAAATAGATAGTTCAATATAAATGTTCTACATCACTTTATTAATAGGGTAGGTTTTACGAATTACGGGGCCTCATAAAGCAAAAATCTTTTTGATGAGCCCAATTCTTGATATTTTTATTGCAGACCGAAATTAACTGAACATGGAACATGACATAGACCGCCATATAACTAGAATCTTATAATAGTGAAAATCAATCATTTTTTTTTTTCTTTTAATAAGTATTGATTTAAATATTAATTTTTATCGTCACATAATTAAATTATATAACAATCTATAAAATATCATTACTCTTTGAGCATGATTTCTCACTTGCAAGGTAACAATCTATTAATTACACTTCATGTTTTTTTTTTTTTTTTTTTTTTTTTACATTAATGCAACAGGTTGGTAAACATTAATTGTACGAGAGTTGGTAATTAAGAGAAGCATTGCTCTTTACTTAATATACATAACAGTACTTGACATCATGAATTCATCATGCATGCATGCATGCATTCTCACCTATTCGATCCACATACATACACATTTGAATTGACCTAGATTAACGGTAAAATAAAATAAAAGCCTCAAAGGATTATTAGGAAACTTTTTTTCTTCCATCGATTGCTGATTATGCGGTCAATCTGATTTCGCGAAAAATGGTCCGCTGATGCCGTGGGTTCTCACCCTTTTCCCACAAGTTTCAATCTGTAGTGCGGTGAAAGAAAAAGGTAGCTTCTTCTTTTTTCTTTCTTTTTTATTTATTTATTTATTATATATTATTAGAAAAAGGTAGCTTGTTTGCAGGAAAAAAAGGTTACCATTTGACCTCCGATCCAAGTGTAAAATTCAAGCCTATTATGTCTCCCGGCCGGGGCCCTCTAAAAGTTGATAGCTAGGTATATCACAAATTTTTTCTACTTTATTTTTATTTTTTAGAAAAACTTTAAACTTTATTTATAAATTATAATCATGAAACTAGAGCTTGTTGCTCTAACAATACAATTAAGAATCTCTTCTATTCAAATTACATCCATGATTTGTCTAATTGTTACTTTGACGAAACCATATGTAAAGAGAAATTTGCCAACTTTGTATCATATTCAATACACCGTGGGTATTCTTTACTATCTGTCTATATCTGCTCCAAGTCCTTTTAGTAGCATTCACAACATTCACAACTTGAATCGCATCACCTTTCATAATAATATTTCGTAGTCTCAAGTCTCGATTAAACTCAACTGCATGCAACGCAACCAACACCTTTGCCGCTACTGGTTCTAGGATTGCCAATTTTTTCATGCTTTTGGCTGCAATTGTACATCCCTCGTGCTCTTGTATGCATGATAGTTCCCACTCCAATTCGTCCCTTCTCGATCTGTATTCAGTGTCATATCCCAATTCACCTTTTGGAAGCCTAATGGGGGCCTTTTCCATCGTAAGTGCTCCTCAACAACACCACTGTTTTTCACATCACATTCTTTGGTGTTTATTAGGGTGGTCAAATAACGGGTCAAACAAATAGTGTTTGTGATCTAACAAAAATATATTATTAAATGAGTTATATGGGTCGGGTCGATTCATACCTACACGACCTGTTTATGAAACAGATTATTTCGTGTCACCTACTTATTTAAATGAATCATGTCCAAATTAAATGGTCTAACCTGTTTAATTGCCATTCTCCTTGTGTGAGACCTCTCCTTCATCAATATCCATGCTTTTGTATTCTTTCTTTCTTTCCTTTTTTTTTTTTTTTTTTTTTTTTTTTTTTTTTTTTTTTTTTTTTTTTTCCTGTTGATCAGCCTCCACCCCACAATCCATGCTCAGTACTTTACTCCCACCCATGATCCTTTTCACGTGATTTTTGTTGGTATATTTAGAGTACCGGCCGGCACCCTTCTTATTTCTTTCTCTGATTCTTCCAAATATTCTTCTTCTTGGCCCTTATCCTCAACTGTTGGTAAATCTCCATTGGCTATTTTAAAGTTTTCCACATGCTTTTCAGTCATATTTCCACCCCTCTCATCATCTTCATAGGTCCACACACCCTAGCTATAATATATCCCTACCTTTTTACCACATGCGTTTGTCCCACTTCCACATGTACATTGTCTTTTATTGGTCCCTCTATCCCATGCCACCATGACAGCAACTTACACAAAGAACTCTCCTGATCTAAGCTATAACTTTTCCCTTGTGGCTTAATTAGATTCTTTCTTCCCCCTTTACGACGGAATCCTCCATTACAAGGTACACTTCTTAGCTTTTTCATCAGCCAAATCAATATATATTGTCATGATAACCATACACCAAAATTTTTCTACTTAAACCTCAAGCATGATTAATTAGTGTCTCTATATGCATGCATCTTAGGTAATCTTATGACAAAACATTTTTGAACTTTAATAATTATTTTTAATTAAATAATTATACCATTTAAACATACAACTAATTAAATGACATGAGATTTAAAAACTCTATCGAATTATCTAATTAGAAATCGAAATGATCATGATCCCAAAGTTTCATATATATATATATATATATATATATATATATGTTTATGTCATTATCAGTGAAGGTCGTAAACATGGAGAAAAGTTTAATTGAAGCTAATATGGTGCCTTAAGTCATGGTGGTGCCCGTGAAATATGGGACCCCAACCAACATAACTGAAATCCGTTCACGTGATTTCACTGTTAGAACTTAGAAGTATGACCTTAGATTCGCAGCTGCAATTATTGACCTCATCGATCTGTCTCTTTCAATTTTCGGTTTACCCGACACAACATTATTATATATCGAAAGGACAGAAATTTCTTCTGACATGGCCTAGCAATTTATTGTATATTTATGAGTATACTTCCTTTTGAAGGTTTCATATCAAGTTTACAGGCGATGATTGAGCTTAATTCCTGGTTGATTTTTTCATAGATCGATGAAAATATATAAATAAATAAATGAGATAAGGGGATGAAGAGTAGATTATGGTTTTGAAAAAATTCACTTATCACTCATAATTTTTTATCACTTTTACAATTATATTCTTAAGCTTTTAAAAGTATTAATTTAATGTATCTATTTTAATTTTTTTTTTCAATTTCATAAATCCGTTAGAATTTTTCATTAAATCAATCATAACCGAAAATCCTAATGGAGGGGTGTCTAAATTCCTAAATATCCCTAATTGTTTTTATTAAGAAAAAAAGAAAAAAAATTGTAAGAATTTAAGCGTTGGTCAAGATTTAACAGAATTTGTAAAAATACCCATACTTGAATCTTAGAATATATATATATATATATATATATATATATATATGAATATTTGAAAAAGTTTGACAGAATTTAATAAAAAATTCTAATGAAATGGTGAAATTGAAAAAAATTTTAAAAGATGAATACATTAAATTGACATTTTTTAAAATTTAAGGGTATGATTGTAAAGTGATGAGTGGTAAGTAAAATTTTTCCTAATAATTTTTCCTAAATTAATACAATAATGCTTTATGCATGCAGAAAGCTTCCATATGGAATCGGAGCTCGAGATACTCTTATGTTGATTCATGTCTGTTCCTAAGTTTTGGCCATTATTTTATTATTTAATGATGATATCGACTATATATTCTTTAATTTTTGCATCCAATAGAGAGATACCTTTCACTAGCTCTTGCCTGGCCTATATATACACCTAAATCGACGGTATCTCCCATTTTCACAAAAGAACCAGAAATCTCTCATAACTGGACGTGCCTTGGAACCAAATGGGGTTGACCAAGTTTTTGCTAGCCCTATTCTTGACAGGTATAACCTTAACCCATGTCATTGTCTCTGTAGCCGGAGACGAACGGCGAGACTTCTTGGATGGACACAATAAAGCTCGTGCCGAGGTCGGCCATGGCGTTAAGCCACTTGTCTGGAACCACACCCTTGCAGCCTACGCTCAAGCTTATGCTAATAAGAGGATCCCAGACTGCAAGCTGGAGGAATCAGATCCGGATGGGCCCTATGGAGAATGCCTTGCTGAAGGTTATGGTGAGTTCAAGGCTACGGATGTAGTGAATGGGTGGGTGAGTGAGAAGAAATACTATAACCATGAAAACAACAAATGTGTTGGTGGTGAGTGCGGGCACTACACCCAGGTGATTTGGCGCGATACAAAGTATCTTGGGTGTGGCAAGTCCAAGTGCCACAATGGCTGGGTATTTGTCACTTGCAACTATTATCCTTCAGGAAATTATTATGGCGAGCGTCCGTATTAAATTCTTGTACTGATGATTACCTGCGAGTATACATGTTGTTGCTCCTGTTTGTGTGGCAGTAATCGAATGTGTATGGATATGATGAAAATGAAATCATTACTACTACTATTATTAATGGAGAAGATATTATAAGTTTCTCTATGATCCACTATACTTCTCCCAAACTTGATTGTCGATCTGGTTTGGTTTTGTGCTGCAGAATGAGGTAGCGCGCAGCTGCTTCTGTTTGTTTGGTTTTTTGTTTTGTGCTGTTGAAGTTTCTGGTTCTGTAGCAGCGGTGGCGACAGATATATGGGGTGTTCATTGTTTGATAGGTTTTTTGTCTAGTTGTTGGTAGATTTTGGTGTTTTGTAGTTGTATAATTCGTTGATATCCATGTACTGTTCTGTAGTATCATTGTGCCTCAAGTACTTATTTGCTTTGCTGAAGAGTTGTAGTGTGTTGCTTTGAAGAACTTATTCATCGTAACACCACGAAAGTGCTGCATATTCGACATGGATTTATGAACACAAAATTAATAGGTTAAGGTCGCGGGATGACCTGTTTATTTAAATGGGTCAGATTAGAGTTGGCCTATATAGTCTTATACTCATGCCTTAACACAATCAAACCTGACACGCAATATTAGGGTTGTCAATTTTTGACACGACTCTTGAATATAATACTAACCCAACACAAAATTAGAAGGTTATGATTGAGAAATCTGACCCGTTTAATTAAAAGGGTCGAATTAGAATTAACCTATATAATCTTCTATGCATTCCTCAACACGAATCAAAGGAATCAATATGGGAAAACAAATTGCTATTCCTTTTTCCATCCATGCACTTCACTGTAGGAGGGAGAGAGACATATTGGTCAATTCCCTACTTTTAAGGACATCAAGAGAAGACTTTGGAGGTGAATTAAAAATGAAAATTAATTGTTATATGTTATATTTTTTATTTTATATTGCAACGATCTGATTTTCCATGCAATTAATCTTCATTTGGTAACTTTGACAAGCATGGTGCATAACCGCATAACTATGTGGATAACATGTATTCGGAGTTTGATTTCTAAATATAACAATTTTTTATTATTTAATAAAAGAATAATAAAAAAATTATTTGATCGATTGGAAAAAAAATATTATTAAGTCGTCACACATTTTTGACATACGGTGGAATCTCAAGCCACATTAATTTGAGGGTTTCTAGCATATATGTAATACCAAGGAGTATAGCGCTCCCTATATAAACCGAAAGAATTAAATTATAAAACTCAAATTTTATTATTTTTATTTTTGTGTTTTAGAAACATTATAAAATTTGGAATTAATTAGTGCGATTTTAACAAAAAAATAAATAAATTATTATGATTATATACGTGTCGTAAACATGAGTCTAAAATTTGGAGTCAATTGGACTTCTTTTGAAAAATGCTTCATAAAACCCGTTAAAATGATCGTTTCGAAACAAGCGTTTTAAGTTCTTGTATAATTTCGGGTCTATTGGAGTTTGGGAAGATCTCAAAGATTGGGAGTAAATTTTCTGTCATGCTGCCACGTGGCAGCCAATGGACTGTGCCACCTTGCAGATTGTGTCAGCATGGCATCACCATGTGGGGCCATTTGTAATCTTTATCACTATTTAAGAAAAAAAGAAGAGAAATCTAAACCCAACGGTTAGATGGAAATAAATATCTTCTAATTAAATCCAATGGCTAGAATCCATATAGAAAGGGATCATGTTCCCTTCAAATTAAAATTCACAAATTAATTACTCTTTTATTATAAGAAATTGAAAAAAATTGAAAGATGGATACTTTAAATTGACATTTTTTTTTTTAAGTTTGAGTACTTTCCTACAAAGGTGATGAAAGATCGATTAGAAATTATTAGTGAAGTTTTTCCTAAATTTTAAGCAGATACAAGAGCGACATGGAGGGGGATTAACTCGGGGGACTTTTCAGTTCGGAGTGCTTATCATATGGAAAAGGAGAGGATTGAAGCTGCTGGTGGATCTTGTTCATATCAATATGATATTTTTATTATTTGAAAGAGGATTTGGGGTATGAAGGTTTCTAATTCCCTAAGAGCTTTTTATGGAGGGCTTGCCATGATATTTTGCCTACTAGAAATAATCTAAAGCGTCGAGGTATTGATCTAAACCCCTCTTGTATTTTTTGTAATTGTGAACGGAAACTGTTTAATTTGCATATTTTGTGGTCATGTTTCAGCATTGGATGTGTGGGGTTTTTGTGGTATAGAGGTTCAAAAATGGTCCAATTCTGGTAACTCCTTTGTGGAAATTTTGGAGTTTTTATTTGCCCGTTTTGATCATGAGGAAGTTGAATTATTTGCTGAGATTGCTAGGAGGTTGTGGTTTAGGAGGAATGATGTTGTGCATGGTGGTAATTTTTCTTACCCAAACGAAGTGATTGGAATCGCTACAGCTCTAATGACTGGGTATAGGAGTGCCCAGATTTGTGTTCATGTTGAAAGGGAGCCCCTGAATGGGTCGGTAGAGCCCATAATGGTGAAGTGGAGTCCCCCTCCTGTTGGTGTTGTTAAAGCCAACTGGGATGTTGTGGTTGACTTGAAAAATGGAAAGCTGGGATATGGTTGTGTTATTAGAGATTCTAGTGGTAATTTGCAAGCTGCATCTTGCCATGTGAAATTTTTAATGGCTGATCCAGTGGTTGGGAAAGTTCTTGTAGTGCTACACACGGTGGAGTTTTGTAGAGACAAAGGTTTTTCTTCGATTGTGTTAGAGGGTGATTCCCTACTTGTGGTCCAAGCTATTAATAATACAGGAGTAAATTGGAGTAGGATTGGTCATATTATAGATGATATTCGAAATATATTAAAGGGATTCAAGTGGTGGAAAATTTGTCATACTAAACGACAAGGAAACAAGGCGGCCTACACATTAGCACAAGTAGGAGTTCAACAAGCTTTAAGTCGCACTTGGATTGATTGTACGCCTGATTTTATTTTTCATATTATTGTTTCAGAGCTTCCATCTCTGATTGTATAGAGCTTCTATGCTCCGGTTGATTTCACTTTTTAATGAGATCAGTAATATTTCTTCAAAAATAAAAAGAGCAACATGGAATAGGATCCTCTCAATTTCATTTAATGAAATAGATATTATCCATTTCAAATGAAATGCCAGAATTTAAAATTAATGCATCTAATAATGTATATAAAGTCAATGTTGACACGTCTTTTAAAAATTTAAATAATGTGAAATCATGTATACCGTTAAATGCATCAACTTTAAATTTTGACCATAAAATAGATAGTATCAATTTTATTTGAAATGGAAAGGATCCTATTTCCCTATGTTATAGAATCCTCTACTGTTGGTAAATCTCCATTGGCTAATTTAAAATTTTCCACATCATATTTCCACCGCTCTCACCAAGTCACCATCTTCATACATATGTCCACACACTCCATATCCCTACCTTTTTACCACATGTTTTTGTCAAACTTCCAGATGTGCACATGCCTTTTATAATTTTATTGGTCCCCATATCCCACCATGCCAGAGCTATAACTTTTCCCCTTGTGGCCTAGATTCCTTTTTACCCTTTTCGACTGAATCCTCCATACAAGGGACACTTCCTTTTTCATGATCAGCCAAATCAAAGGTAATTAATTTGGGATCCGTTAATTTGTTTGCAGGAAAAAAAGGTTACCGTTTGACGTCCAAGTGTAATTTTCAAGAATCTTGGGTATTATCCCCCTTAATTGCTAGTCATTTGGACATATAATGTGAAAAGCTAATTTGAAACTTGAAAGATAATATAAGGCATAGAGTAATGATTCACTACCACCTAAATATACAACTTTTCACCACCTTGTCTATGTGGCAAGGTGGTTCCCCACTACTTTTTGAGTTTTTTTTTTTTTTTAATTTTTTAAAAATAAATTAAGGTGGGGGACCATCTTGCCACATAGGCAAAGTGGTGAAAAGTTGTATATTTAGGTGGTAGTAAATCATTACTCTAAGACATAATATAAAAATAGATAATTAGATATAAAGAACTATGCATGTTGGTCTATGACCTATGTTCACAGGATTCAGCCAAAGGGCTTCATTTTGCTCTTAATTCTTTGAATGATGTTTACAATATAACAAACTCTTATTTGTACAAGAATTAGATAATAAAAATAGACTTTAATTACAACTAAGTAATAGTCTTCAACTGTAACTTGTGATAGACTACAATTATAGGGAGCTAGGTTACTGTCTTTAATTGTGACTAGCTAGGTGATAGTCTTAATTGTAATTAGGTCACAATCCTCAATTGTGACAGTCTTTAACTGTACCTTAAATTTTTGAACTCCTAATATATTCTAATAGAACTTAATTACCTAATCGAGTAAGTGGTTAGACGACTCAAAATTTACTTAAATAGGTGAATTCTAAGCAATTCGAGCAAGTAATTGCCGTAAGTGGATCCTTATCGTTCCCAAGCCCTCTTAAATTTGATAGGTATATCACAAAATTATTGTTAATTTTTTTTTTTTTTTTGAGCATGATTAGAATTTAAAATTAGGGTTCTCTAATCTCTATACATGCATCTTAGGAAAACTTATGGTAAGACTTTATAAAAACTTTATACAACTTCATGAGATTTAAAAACTCTATGGAATTTTATATCTTAGAAATCGAAATGATGACGATCCAAATTTGTGACGACCCTTTTTTTTTTTTTTTTTTTTTGAAAACGTACAAACGGATCTTCACAGTGGCACGACTATTTGCCGCTCAGCCAACATACGTACACGTTCCATAACATGTACCTGATATTCAGAGTTACATCTAACACAGCGGAATATAAATATCAATGTGCAGCAGAACACATATCAATAGCGGAAATACATCTAATATATAACTGCTATCAACAACAAGAGCCATTTATATGTCTAACTGGTTAAAGCTTATAAAACATATTACACTAATTACATACTAAAATACAGGCTCAACAAATACATATGTCACGTATGACACGAGCCATAAATAAAATATTCAAATGCAGACTACCCATGAGTCTGTGACTTATGACTGTCACGATGTACTCCAATCATAGCATCTCATAAGCTAGGTGGGCGAGTCATTATCTATATCCGCAGAACCTGCAACCAAAACATCAATGTCTGCACGGTTGCGGGGGTTGCCGCATCCGTACAGGTGGAATTATGAGCCCACCGCCTTAGCATAAATAAATACACTAAGACCTCAGATGTATACTATTTACTGAGTTTTTGCAAAGAACCAACTCTTCATTTCTAGTCATGCGTACACTATAACAGCCACCAATTTTATAAGCTTTTGTTTAAAAACCCCCATTGCTGATATAGCGGACACCGACTACTAGAAAACATTTAAACATACTAGGCAACTAAGATTATACGTAGAAGTTCTGTTATAGAAAACAATGGCATTTAAATCATGCAACCATCCGATAGAAATATACATAAGCTCTTTTCCATTGAGACTCTTATGCATACTAATACGTCTAGTAAAACTACTCATAGTATAAAAACATTACTCACAAAAACAATGCTATACATGTTCATGCTAATGGTTTTATGCCTTGGGAATCGAACCCAAGTATAGTGCTTCAAAGGAATCTAACCCAAGTAAGCACTAGTACCTCAAGGGAATCTAACCCAAGTAGGCACCTCATGGGAATCTAACCCATGGTCGAGGACCTCAAGGGAATCTAACCCAAGTAAGCACCTCGTGAGTACTTCAAGGGAATCGAACCCAAGTAAGTACTAGTACCTCAAGGGAATCTAACCCAAGTAGGCACCTCATGGGAATCTAACCCATGGTCGAGAACCTCAAGGGAATCTAACCCAAGTAAGTACCTCGTGAATACCTCAAGGGAATCTAACCCATGTATAATTTCCCGTGGGCTGTAAACCTCACTTCGATGCACGTTTAGCATTCATATGCTTATGCCTCATGCCTTCAATCAATAAATTTCATTTCATGAATCATGCTTATAACATATGCTTTCTTTATAAAATATAAACAGTTCAACATGTCATTTTTTAAACAATTTGCATAACTCAAATCTCCCATTTTATACTCACTCTAAAATCATATTAATATTCCATTGCAATCACAGTTTTCAAAACTCCCAACCATAACATACAGTGACTCCATTCATTTACTCCACATATCATATTCATACTTTAAAACATCATCATAATTTCAATATACTCAAAAGTACTCAAATCATCCAAAACAGTTCATAATCAACATATAGTTGGTTCAGGTTTGTAAAATAATATACATTTTGCAATTCATCATATATGAAAATAATACTTCTCAGTGAGTAGAATGCTCACCTTGGCTGTGCGGATATTAAGCACTAGGTCTCCTAGACACCACCATGCAATGCATTACTGTAAAAACAATACATTGCACATTATTGACAACTTACTAACATTTAGCTCTTAAATTGCTCAAGAGCTGACCCATGGAAGCCCCATAATATTTTAAGGGTTCCAAACGCCTACCCATAAATCTTAGACACTAACTAAAACTTAAACAATACTAACCCAAAGTATTTACTAGGGTTAGATATTAAAATAACTATTTAATTATTTACCTATAATATTAATTACTAACCCATAATTAATTCCATTAACCCATACATTATTTTCACTAACACTTTTATAATAATGTTAGCCTTAAAGTTATATTCATTAATCTCTAGATTATTTTTCACTAATATTTTCTCAATATCATTAACACTAATATTATGTTCATAAATCTTTTTACATCAATTATTAACATATTAACATAATTTAACTATCTAAATTTTAATCACTTAAAACCCACAAATTAATTTAACTCATCAAATTAGGGTTTTCAAAACTAACCCATAATTTATAAAATACTAACTTAATCACAACAAATATTAATCTCACTAACATAGACACTAATATATTTAAAATAACATAAATCCCAAAATTATGAATTAAATGAACTTACCCAAAAATTTATCCAAATATTACCCGGTGTTTAGAGAATTTTTGCAAGCTCCAAATAACACAAAGCCTAAAGAAAACACTATATCAAACTCATATTTTGCTAGATTTAACAAAAATCACAAAATATGAATTTAACTATTTACCTCAAAACGATCGGTAGAAACGTAGATCGGGCTTCGTAGATCACGTTACCGAAGACGGATTGAAGATTGGACCGTTAAATCTTCTTAGATCACGTCTCTTATATATAGGAAAATCTTCCTCTCTCTCCCCCTTATCTCCTCTCTCGGCCATACAACCTCTTTCCTTCTTATTTTTCTTTTTCTTTTTTTTTTTTTTTTCTAAGTGAGGCGCTGCCTCACACTTTATCTTCTTTTTTTCTTTTTCTTTTTTTTTTCTTTTTTATTATTTTGTTTTTCTTTTAGTAACGTGGGGCGCAGGCGCGCCCCACACCATTATGTCTTTTTTTATTTTTATTTTTTTTATTTTATTTTATTTTATTTTTTTTATTCTTTTAACTTTTCTTTTCTTAATCTTCTTTTCCCTTTTTTATTTTAGTTTATTTTCTAATTTCTATTTTCATCTTATTTTCTAATTAATTAATTAATTTCTTTTCTAATTAATTAATTAATTTCTTTTATAATTAATTTTGTTTTATATTTCTTTTCTAATTTCTTTTCCCTTTAATCTTTTCTTTTACTTGGTTTCTATTTTTCATTATTCGGACTAACAACATTCTTCTGTATTTTATTTTCTTGAATAATATTTACAAGTTCATAGGATAAAAATAAAACACTTTGTTTTATTTTACCACGCTAAATAAACCTATTTTTATTTAAACATGATAACCCTATTTTATAAATTTTGGTCTTTTTTAAAAATATTATCTTGCATTTTAAATACACCTAATTAAGTTTAATAAATTATTTACTCAAATTCATACTTTAATTACTAAATAATTTTTCGGACATTACAAAATTGATGTTATACGTTAATATCATTATCAGAACTAATTAAGGTCGTAAGCATGGAGAAAAGTCTGAAGCTAATATGGCGCCTTAAGTCATGGTGGTGCCCGTGAAATATGGGGCCCCAACAAACATTACTGAGATGTGTTCTCGTGATTTAACTGTTTGAAGCATGACCTTAGATTTGCAACTGCAATTGTTGACCTCATCTTGTCCCCGTCATATATATTTAATAAATGCTTCATGCATGCAGAAGGCTTCCATATGGAATCGGAGCTCGAGATAGTCTTATGTTGCATTATTCATGTCTGTTCCTTTGGTATAATAACCAAATTGCCATTTTTTTAATCATTTATTAATAATGAAAGTTTTGGCCATTATTTAGTTATTTAATTAATTATGATAACGACTATATATTCTTTTTATGCATCCAATTAATAGAGAGATACCTTTCACTAGCTCGTGCCTGTCCTATATATACGCCTAAATCGACTGTATCTCCCATTTTCATTTTTCACAAAAGAACCAGAAATCTCTCATAACTGGACGTCCCTTGGAACCAAATGGGGTTGACCAAGTTTTTTTTAGCTCTGTACTTGACAGGTTTAATCCTAACCCATGTCATTGTCTCCGTAACCGGAGACGACAGGCAAGACTTCCTGGATGGACACAACACAGCTCGTGCCGAGGTCGGCCATGGCGTTGAGCCACTTGTCTGGAACTACACCCTTGCAGCCTACGCTCAAGCTTATGCTAATAAGAGGATCCCAGACTGCAAGATGGAGGAATCGGATCCGGATGGGCCCTATGGAGAATGCCTTGCTGCAGGTTATGGTGAGTTCAGCGCTGTAGATGCAGTGAATGGGTGGGTGAGTGAGAAGCCGTACTATGACCATGAATCCAACAAATGTGTTCATAGCGAGTGCGGGCACTACACCCAGGTGGTTTGGCGAGACACAAAGTATCTTGGGTGTGCCAGGTCCAAGTGCGACAATGGCTGGGTGTTTGTCACTTGCAACTATTATCCTTCAGGAAATTATTATGGCGAGCGTCCATATTAAATTCTTTTACTGATGAGTACCTGTGATCGAGTATATATGTTGTTGCTCCTGTTTGTGTGGCAGTAATCGAATGTGTATGATCTTTGGATGGATACGATGAAAATGAAATCATTACTATTACTATTATTAATGGAGAAGATATTATAAGTTTCTCTATGATCCACTATATATACTTCTCCCAAACTTGATTGTCGATCTGGTTTGGTTTTGTGCTGCAGAATGAGGTAGCGCGCAGCTGCTTCTGTTTGTTTGGTTTTTTGTTTTGTGCTGTTGAAGTTTCTGGTTCTGTAGCAGCGGTGGGGACAGATATATGGGGTTTTCATTGTTTGATAGGTTTTTTGTCTAGTTGGTAGATTTTGGTGTTTTGTAGTTGTATAATTGGTTGATATCCATGTACTGTTCTGTAGTATCATTGTGCCTCAACTACCTATTTGCTTTGCTGAAGAGTACGTTGTAGCGTGTTGTGTTGAAGAACTTATTCATCATAACACCGCAAAAGTGTTGCATATTCGACATGAATTTATGAACACGAAATTAATAGGTTAATGTAGAGGGATATAATTTGTTTATTTAAATGGATTAGATTAAAATTGGCTTATATAATTTTATACTTATGCATTAACACAACTAAACCTGACACGCGACATTAAGGTTGTCAATTTTTGACACTATGCGCGAATCAAATACTAACCCAACACTGAATTAGCAGATTATAGCTGATGGACCTAACCCATTTAATTAAAAAGGTCAAATTAGAGTTAATTTATATAATCTTATATGCATTCCTCAACACAAATCTAAGTGATCAATACACAATCACAAATTGCTATTCTTATTTTCATCCATGCAATTTACCGTAGGAGGGAGAGAGACATATTGGTCAATTCCCTACTTTTAAGGACATCAAGAGAAGACTTTGGAGGTGAATTAAAAATGAAAATTAATTGTTATATGTTATATTTTTTATTTTATATTGCAACGATCTGATTTTCCATGCAATTAATCTTCATTTGGTAACTTTGACAAGCATGGTGCATAAACGCATAACTATGTGGATACCATATATTCGAAGTTTGATTTCTAAATATAACAATTTTTTATTATTTAATAAAAGAATAATAAAAAAGTTACTTGATCGATTGGAAAAAAAAATATTATTAAGTCGTCACACATTTTTGACATATGGTGGAATCTCAAGCCATATTAATTTGAGGGTTTCTAGCATGTAATACCCAAGGCGTTTAGCGCTCCCTAAACTGAAAGAATTAAATTATAAAACTCAAATTTTATTATTTTTATTTGTGTGTTTTAGAAACATTATAAAATTTGGAATTAATTGGAGCGATTTTAACAAAAATAAAATTATTATTATGATTATATATGCGTCGTAAACACGAGTCTAATATTTGGAGTCACTTGGACTTCTTTTAGAAAATGCTTCATAAAACCCGTTAAAATGATCGTTTCGAAACAAGCGTTTTAAGTTCTCGTATAATTTCGGGTCAATTGGAGTTTGGGAAGACCTCAAAGATTGGGAGTAAATTTTCTGTCATGCTGCCACGTGGCAGCCAATGGACTGTGCCACCTTGCAGATTGTGTCAGCATGGCATCACCATGTGGGGCCCATTTGTAATCTTTATCACTATTTAAGAAAAAAAGAAGAGAAATCTAAACGCCATGGTTAGATGGAAATAAATATCTCCTAATTGAGGGTTGATTGGCGGGGGACTGGTTACCGTCCCCTTGCCCCCCCCCCACCCCCTTTCATTAAAATAGGTTTTTTTAATGCCACATCAGAATTTCTTTTTGATAAAAAAAAGCATTTGTTTATAATAAATGCTGGTTGGGGGACAGTTTTTCGTCCCCCAACAATCATTTCCCCTCCTAATTAAATCCAATGGCTAGAATCCATATAGAAAGGGATCATGTTCCCTTCAAATTAAAATTCACAAATTAATTACTCTTTCATTTTAAGAAGGGATCGGAAAAAATTAAAAAATTGATATTTTAAATTGACATTTTTTAGAGTTTGAATACCTTTTTACAAAAGTGATGAATAATCGATCAGAAATTATAAGTGAAGTTTTTTCTAAATTTTAAGTGGATACAAGAGTGACAAGGAATAGGATCCTTTCAATTTCATTTAATGAAATAGACACTATTCATTTCAAATGAAAAGATTGGAATTTAAAATTGATGCATCTAATAGTGTATATAAAATCAATGTTAATATATCTTTTAAAAATTTAAATAATATAAAATCATGTACACCATTAAATATATCAACTTTACATTCTAACCATAAAATTAATAGTATCAATTCTGTTTAAAATGGGAAATCATCCTATTTCCCTGTGGTATAGAATCCTCCACTGTTGGTAAACCTCCATCGGCTAATTTAAAATTTTCCGCATCATATTTCCACCCCTCTCACCATCTTCATAGAGAGGTCCACACACTCTATATCCCTACCTTTTTACCACATGTTTTTGTCCCACTTCCGGATGTGCACCTGTCTTTTATTGGTCCCTCTATTCCACCATGCCAGAGCTATAACTTCTCCCCTTGTGGCCTAGATTCTTTTTTCCCCTTTTCGACTGAATCCTCCATACAAGGGACACTTACTTTTCCATGATCAGCCAAATCAAAGGTAGTTTGTTTGCAAGAAAAAAAGGTTACCGTTTAACGTCGAAGTGTAATATTCAAGAATCTTGGGAATTATTTCCCTAATCGCTAGTCATTTGGGCATATAATGTGAAAGAGCTCATATGAAACTTATCTAATTGAGTAAGTGATCTGACAGTTTAAAATTTATTTAGACAGATTGTTGATTCTATGTAATTCGTGCAAGTAATTGCCGTGGATCCTTACCGCTCCTGGATGATGCAGGAAAAAATCAGACACAATATTTGAAGATTATTTCTTGAATAAGATCAGCCCGAAAATGAAAAGGATCATACAAAATATTTGAAGAATATTTTTAGAATAATATATTTCATGGGAAGAATAGTACAAAATATTTGAAGAATTTTTTAGAATAATATATTTTATTTTTTGTATTTCGTTTTATTAGGGTTTTGCTATTCTAGGTAAAATCCTACTAATTGTCGAATTTTCAGTTATATTAGCCTGGCTTGTGGGCGTTTTCCAGCAGTTATTTATTGATAATTTTATCGAATTTAGAGTTTCTCTCTGTTTTTGGGGTGAATTTCCTGTTTTATTCCTTGCAAACTACTTGTTGATTAGCTTGCAGAATAATCGCTATTCTGTCCGGCGTTAATTGGTATTAGAGCTTCAGCACTTTCCTGAGACGAGTTCTTCATCAGTTTCGATGGCTGATGGTCGTGGTCATGGTGGTTGTCGTGGGCAGGTTCCGAATGAGAAAGCTCCGCACTGTGAACGTAATGTCGTTCAGGATATGATGATTGAGGATTTTCAGAGATAAGTTGCAGAGTTAACCCAATGCCTAACGGCACAGGAAGTCGGCAATCGTGGGATGGAGAACTCCGATTCCGATTCCGATTCCGATTCCACTTTCGACAACTCGTATCACAATCCTGCTCCATATCGGGAATAGTGTGGTCGGGATGAAGAATTTGTTGATGACGAATTTCAAGAAGACGAGTTCGTTGATGAGGAGTTCATACACGGAGATGTTCATGATGATGTTGAACATGAAGATGTTGAAGATCCTTTACAAGGATTCGTGGATTGGAATTCTCCACCAATTTATGATATTGATATCAAAGATGAAGATCTTGTGGGAGATTCTTTGTCGTATGATCAAGAAGAAAAATCTGTAGTAGATTTAGATTTGGTCTCTCCAACAATTTGTGACGACATCTATCCTGACAAAGAGGATTTATTGAATGAGGTAAGTTTTCTGGTTGATGAAATAAAATTTATTAAAGAAAATAATGGCTACCATGTGTTTAATGAAAGTCCACATAATAAGGGATTTCAGTTGAGTAATGAGGAAATTAGTTATTTTGATTTCATTGGGATTGAAAGATTTCTATCATATTCACCTAGTAATAAGTTGGATGTTGGTTTCGGCGTGTTAGCTGACAATTATAATTTTTGTGGTCAAGAAAGAATTAATAATTTTTTGAAAACTTTTATGGAGTGTGAATTGGAGAAAATAAATAAAAGACGTGAGAAGATTAATTTATTTCAATTTAGTGTGAGGCTAGTTGTTGTGATGGGTTGCAACTTGTTTATCTTCTGGTTTCAAGTTATTTTGGTATTGAGAAATACGGGATGGAAAGAATTGATTAGCCATCCAAAAGATCGAGGAAAATAAGATTTGAATTCGAGGACGAATTCTTTCCAAACCAATGAGACTAATGCAGGAGAAAATCAGACACAATATTTGAATATTATTTCTTGAATAAGATCAGCCCGAGAATGGAAATGGTCATACAAAATATTTGAAGAATATTTTTAGAATAATATACTTCATGGGAAGAATCATACAAAATATTTGAAGAATACTTTTAGAATAATATATTTTATTTTTTGTATTTCGTTTTATTAGGGTTTCGCTATTTTTGGTAAAATCCTACTAATTGTCGAATTTGCAGCTATATTAGCTCGGCTTGTGGGCGTTTTCCAACAGTTGTTATTTATTGATAATTTTATCGAATTCAGAGTTTCTTTATGTTTTTGGAGTGAATTTCCTGTTTTTTTCCTTGTAAATATTCTGTCCGGCGTCACTGGACCCTCTTAAATTTGATAGACGTTATATGTAGATTACTTATACTTTTTTGTACATTATTTTTTTTAGATCAATAATTAAATATGTAGGATCCACATGTGAGTCATTGTGTGTCCTACAGATCTCATGATTAATTTAAAGAATTGATGTACAAAATGTACATCAATCATTTCTCTAAATTTGATAGGTATATCACAAAAAATTTGTTAATTTTTTTTTTTTTTTGAGCATGATTAGAATTTAAAATTAGGGCTCTGTAATCTCTATACATCTCAGGAAAACTTATGATAAGACTTTATAAAACTTTATACAACTTTATGAGACTTAAAAACTCTATCGAATTATCTTAGAAATTGAAATGATGACGATCCAAATTGATGTTATACGTTAATATCATTATCAGAATTAATTAAGGTCGTAAGCATGGAGAAAGTCTGAAGCTAATTTGGCGCCTTAAGTCATGGTGGTGCCCGTGAAATATGGGGCCCCGACAAACATGACTGAAATGTGTTCACGTGATTTAACTGTTTGAAGCATGACCCTAGATTTGCAACTGCAATTGTTGACCTCATCAGTCTCTCTCCACATTATCGAAAAGACTGAAATTAACTTCCATTTTAAGGTTTCATATATCAAGTTTACAGGCCGGCCGGCGATGATTGGGCTTAATTTCCGGTCGAATATAATGTTTCATAGATTGATGAATATATATATATATGGAAATGAGATCTTGACTATTAAATTATAGAGTAATGTTATAGGCTTCATTTTTTTGTCATCCTTTTATCCTTCATAGCTGATGTGATTTTTAAAATCACTATTAAATTTGAAATAAACGATCCAACCGTGATTTTAAAAGCTATATGCATCAACTTTGTGAGAATAAAAAAATTGTCCTATATATTGCAAAAGGAAATATAGAATGAATCTTGAAAATTGAATTACCATCTCAAATATATATACACCATTTTGACATTTTTATCTAATAATTATTTCACAATAATGATATGGTCCGAGCAAATTTTTAGATTATTTATTTATTTTTTCTTAACAAGAACTAATTTTAAGGTTGATTAATTACAACTACCAAGTTAGAATTATGGAATAGTTGTGAGATTAAAATGTGGTTTTAAGGGAGCTGAAGGTTTATATAATTGGCTGGTTGAACTAATATTATACAGATTAAATGGTTTTATTCTTTTTATGTACGGTATATTTTGCTTTCTGTGATAGTTGAAAAAAAGAAAAAGATAAAAAGATACTACAAATACAATTAAAGAAGCAAATAAAATATTTCATAACTCATCATTAGATCATGTATATATAATTATGTAAAAAATATTACCAACTCCTTCATCGACTGACAAGCAGTGCGGCCGGCATGTGCGTCCATGCTAATTAGATAAGATGATGAATTCAATACTATTTCAATTGCATAGATGCATCATGCATGCATGGAAGCTTCCATATGGGATCGGCCAAGCTCGAGATACCCTTGTGTTGATTCATGTCCTTTCCGAAGGTATAATAACCAAATTGCCAATTTAATTTTTAATTATGATGTTAAATTATAACATTATAAATTATGATGTTATATTATCAATTACCTCAAAAGTTCATGTTAAAAAAAAAAAAAATCTCTCTCAAAAATATAAGCGGATAGGAATATATAAATTTAATCACTTATTCAATACTTTAATAGTACTTCTTCCCTCACGTGCGCGCTTAAACTCATTTTTAGTATGTGAGACCTAACGCCCGTTATATTTAATTGAAATGAGAAGTAAATGAAAGAGACAGAGTTTGAACTCAGGACTTATCCTTTGTGGATTAGACTTTGAAATCAAATCTAAACCCTTAGATTAATTACAACATTGGTGCTGTAAAAAAAATTACAGCATCTAAGCCATATCCTTTGCTCTGATACCATATCACCATTTGGTCAATCCAAAAGCTTAAACGGATAGGATGAACTAAATTTAATTATTTAATCAATACTTTAACCTATCATAACGATAATATATATATATATATATATATATATATATATATATATATATATATATATATATATATATATATATATATATATATATATATATATATATTTTTTTTTTTTTTTATTTTTTTATTTTTTAAATTTATGCATCCAATAGATAGATCGATAGCTTAAATATTTCAGTAGCTCGTGCCTATTTATACACCAAAATCGTATCTCCTATTTTCACAGATCGAAGAACAAACAGACAATGGGGTTTAGCAAGTTTTTGCTAGCCATATACTTCATGGGGTTAACCCTGACACACGTCTCCTTAGCCCAAAATTCCCACCAAGACTTTGTGGACGCACACAATGAAGCTCGTGCCCAAGTTGGTGTTGGTCCGATATCCTGGAACTACACGGTTGCAGCGTATGCTCAAGATTATGCCAATAGCAGGATCGGAGACTGCAACTTGGAGCATTCACAAGGGCCCTACGGAGAAAATCTGGCTGAAGGCTATGAGACCTTAAGCGCCGTAGATTCAGTGAAGATGTGGGTGAGCGAGAAGAAAAATTATGACTACCACTCCAACTCATGCATCGGCGACGAGTGCCGGCACTACACTCAGGTCGTTTGGCGCGATTCCGTGCATCTGGGGTGTGCCAGGGTGAAGTGCAACAGCGGGTGGATCTTTGTCATCTGCAACTATGATCCTTCAGGAAATTATGAGGGCGAGCGTCCATACTAAATTAATGCATGGTTGTACTGATTAGCTATGAGTACGAGGCTGTTGCTAGTCCTGATTGTGTGGTATAGTAATCGAATGTGTATCTTTGGATATGGATATGATGAAAATGAAGTCATTAATTACTATTACTGTTATTAATTGGGAGGATATATATATTATAAGTTTCTCTATGATCCACTACACTTTTTCCATTGCTGACAATTTTTTTACACGACCGGAAATTGGATCATTAAAGAGGTGATTTTGATTTAGAGTTGTTTGCTGCATGTTCTTTCCGTAGAATGTTGGGACCCGTAGAATGTGGTAGCTGCTGCTGCTGTTTGTTTGGTTTGTTGTTTTGTGATGTTGCAGTTTGTGGTTCTGCAGTAGGGGTGGGGACATATACATGTGGTTTTCATTGTCTGCTAGTTTTTGTCTAGTTGTTGGTAGATCGATGTTGCTGTTTAATTTGTAGTCGTATTTGGTTGATATATATGGTACTGTTCTGTAGTATCATTGTGTTTCAGCTTATTTGCTGAAGAGTTGTATAGTTTTGTCTTGTCAATGGAGAACTTACTAAAAAACCTAGAGTTTTAAACCACTTAGGGATAACATGAACCCAACACACTACTTAATTATCTAGTTAGAGTTGAAGGCTTGACTTATTTAATTAAATGGATCGGGTTATGATTGATCCATATAGTTTTATATCTATGTCTCAACATAATCCAAACCCAATTTATTATCCAAAAATTTGGCACGAAAATGCCAACAAGAAAGTAGCGTATTAGGGTTGAAGGGTCTAACTTGTTTAATATTTAAAAAGGTTGAGTTAGCTAGAGTTGACCTATATAATCTTATATTTATACTTCAACATAATCAAAACCCAACACATGAACACAAATTCTTACTTTTAATTCCATCCATTGATCACTTGACAATAGGAGGGAGAGAGACATATTGGTCGATTCCCTACTTTTAAGCACAACAAGAGACGACTTTGAAGGTGAAAAATGAAAATTAATTGTTATATGTACGTAGCACTACTTATATAATTTATTTATTTATTTTTATTTATAATGCAATAATTTGATTTTACATGCAATCTTCCTTTCGTAACGTACTTTGACAAGCAATGCATAACCGCATAACTATATATGTGGATACCATGTCTTCGGAGTTTGATTTCTAATCGTAACAAAATTTTATTATATTATAGAAAATATATATTATTAAGTCACACATTTTTGACATTTGGTAAGATGTCGAAAATGTGTGACTTAATAATATATTTTTTCCAATGAAATAACTTTTTCATTATTCTTTTATCAAATTTGAGGGTTTCTACTTTTTCTACTTTTTAGCATTGTGTGTGTGTGTACTTTTTCTACTTTTTAGCATTATGTGTGTGTGTGTGAGAAACAGTTAATTGGGAATATATATGTGTGTACTTTTTCTACTTTTTAGCATTATGTGTGTGTGTGAGAAACAGTTAATTGGGAATATATTGGAAAAAAAAAAAAAAGGAGAGTAGATAACTTCCCATTTAAAATCTACTTCTCTATTTATTTTGACGCAAAATGTTTTATGTCGTAAAATATTTTCAACGAAATTATTTTTCAAAAAAATAATTTCTCTAAAAATATTTTTTAGTGTTTGACTTATACGAAAAAATACCAACAGCAAAAAGTTACTGGTGACGAGATTCTGTCACTGGCCGTCATGATTTCGGCCATTTTCATCGGATTCCGGCTATTGTTATTAAATTCTGGTGATGAAGGCCGGAATTCGGCCGCTGTGGCCAGATTCCGGCCGTACTAGCAAGATTTTAGCCAATTTAGGCGGAATATGGTCACCAGAATCCAGCGACGGTGCCAGACGTTACCGGATTCCGGCAGACTAGTGCCAGATTTTGACACCAGCTGGATTCCTGGGATCGGATACCAAAATTTAGAGATCTTCAAAGGTAGATTCAGGCTACCAATAAACTCCAATGTTTGACGATGGCGGATTCCCACAAATGTATCTGCAAGAATGAAGAGTTTAAATCTATAAAATGATTTACAGTTTTTAAAACTGTAAATCGTTTTCCAAAAATTAAAGAGGTTTATAGGGTCAAAATGAAAATGATTTCCAATGATTATCATCATTTTCGGTTGAATCAAACATCGAAAAATACAAAAACTATTTTTCAGAAAATATTTTACGCCTAAACAAACGGAGCATACATGTTTTCTCCCATTTTTATATAGATGAAAGAAAGAATATATCCAACCATCAAAATTTTATTACATAATCTATATTCCCTTGATATCATTAACTTTAACATTGTTTCATCTTGATCATCAACACCATCATCAGCGTCCTCGATCGCATTCACCTTCACCTCCATCAAAGCCTTCACTTCCTCCTCCTTCTCAAACATTAATGTCCTCCATGTATGGATTGAACACCTAACGACTGGATTGGACCACACTCGCAAACCGATATGCTAGCAGCAGTGGGTAATTAAGCCTGTTGATGATTTGATATCATTTGTTATTAACGAGCTCAATCTTGTTTATAATTCATTTGTTACTGCTTTATTGTTTGCTGTTTGAGATAATGACATGACAGTCACTGAATTTCAATCTGAGTTATAAAGTCATGAAATACTGATTGAAAGCCAACACTACGAAGCCGCTACACTAGATATTGGTTCGTTTGCCCTGTATTCCAATAAACATAGCAGCGTCAAATTCAAACAGGGAGCATCCCATTTCAATCAAAAGCCCTGTTATCGTCCCAAGAATGCTCCTCGTCCTCTACAAGGACAAAGAAACAGACCTCGATCCACTCAGTCCACCTGTCCAGCAAAATAGCAACACTAGCAGTCCTGCTCCATGCTCACCTTGTCAGATTTGTGGGAAGAGCATTCGTAAGGCTTATGCGTATCAGAAGAGGCATCCTCCTACCCGGCCAGTTAGCTGCAATGGTTGCTTAGAATAATGCTGCATTTTGATAGTAACGAGTGGCTCGTAGACAGTGGAGCAAATACACATGTGACTGTCGATGGCAATAACATCACTCTTCTTCAACCACTGGTTGTAGGGAATAGGGCAGGTTTGATCATTAAGAGCACTGGTTCCTCTCTTATGTGCTCTAATTCTTCTACTAAATTTCATCTCAAAGACATTGTTCACTATCCTGATGCATCTATAAATGTACTGTCAATACACAAATTCTGTCGCGATAATCATATTATTTCTTTGAAATCGTTGTCAATACAACCTGACAGTTAGTATCTTCCATGAGGGGCCAAGTGATAATGACCTATATCCCATCCATTTTCATCGAAATTCTATGAATAAACTGAAGGGGCATTATGCGTACGGCGTACCTTCACTAGTTCTTGGCTCTATGCCTACCTTCAAATTGTATCACTCCACTCCACATCCCCACAATGTCTTTCAAGCTATATATCTAGCAAATCACTGAACCATATATCCACCTACATGCAAGCAAGCTTCCTTAAACCCGAATGGCTTGCAGCTATGCAAAGTGAGTTTGATGCTCTACTATCAAACCAAACTTGGACACTCTGACCTAGGCCACTGCATCATAATATATAGTGAGGAAAAAGGGGGTGTTTAAGATATAGAAAAACACTAAATTGGAGTGTGGATCGTTATAAGGCCATATTTGTTGTAAAGGGCTTTGATCAAAAGAGTAGGATTAACTATCATGAAACCTTTAGCAGTACTGTCATCAAACCTAGCTACTACAATACGAATGGTCTTGGCTCTAGTTGTTCAATTTGACTTCAATATATAGCAGCTAGATGTGTCCAATGCATTTTTTCATGGGGTTTTAGGTAAAAAGGTGTATATGGAACAACCACCAGGATTTGTTGATTCTCTGTTTCCTGACTATGTTTGTCGATTGTACAAGTCTAGCTATAACTAGACTCAAACATGCTCCGAGGGCATGGTTTACTCGCCTAGCTAGATGTGGGGGGTTTATTGGTTCCAAGGTTGATAATTCGTTACTAATTTGTTTATCACACTAAAAAACAATCACTTTTCTTACTTGTTCGTATTTCTTAATCAGGTGGCCTTGCTTTGGCATCAAATCCTGTTTTTCATGCCCGCACAGAACATATTTGAAATTGATTTTGATTTCATTAGTGAGAAGGTTACAAATCGTGACATTCAACTGCGACACATCTCCACTCTTGAATCAAGTTGCAACCATATTTACTAAGGGAATTGAATCACTGGCTCTCGGTGCAGTTTTTTAGTGACAAACTAAAGGTTTGCTCACCCATCAGTTCGCTGGGGAGTGTTAAGGCAAACACGGTCAGCAGATGTTCAGACCAACAACAACCTCAGAAGCTCACTTCAGTCGAAGATCATGTCACTCATTCAGCCTCTGAAGATAACGATGGACTGCAACCAAGTGATTAACACAAGGGAGGAGTCCAAGGCTACATCAAGATCAAAATATAGTACTTTAGCCTTTTATCTTTAGTTTAAATTGGTCCTGTAAATATACGTAGCATTTCGGTATTTCTGTAACTGGATTATCTTTATATAGTGAATATATAATTAACTGCACGTTTTGGATTATCAACCAAACAAAATTCCTCAACTTAATTACATCAACCGAACCCGTCTCCTTCTTCTCCTTTCCACCACACTTGATTTGAGACCTACAACGTTAATTAACTAGTTCTTGGCTATGAAATAGTCAACTGAGAATATAAAGGAGAAAAACAGGGAAATACCATTCACAGGCTCTTTCCTATAAATAACAAAATATACGTACAGAAAGGCCTGTATATGTATAAATACCTAAACCGTATATACCATTTTCACCAGAAATCTAATAACTAACTGGATGTGCCTTGGAAATGGGGTTAACAAAGTTTTTGCTAGCCCTATTCTTGATAGGTTTAACCTTACCTCATGTCTCCCAAGCCAAAGACGGCCACCTACACTTTCTCGACGGACACAACAAAGCTCGTGCCGAGGTTGGTGTTCCTCCACTTAAATGGAACAACACCGTTGCAGCCTATGCTCGGAAGTACGCTAATACGAGGATTGCAGACTGCAACTTGGAGCATTCAGATGGGCCGTATGGAGAATGTATTGCTGAAGGTTATGGAAACTTGAGGGCTGCCGATGCAGTGAGGATGTGGGCAGGTGAGAAGCAATACTATGACCATAAATCCAACAAATGCGTTGGTGGTGAATGCGGGCACTACACCCAGGTGGTTTGGCGCGATACAAAGTATCTTGGGTGTGCCAAGGTCAAGTGCCACAATGGCTGGATGTTTGTCACCTGCAACTACGATCCTCCGGGAAATTACGATGGCGAGAGTCCATACTAAGTATATATATATATATGCTCTTTTGTACTCCTCTTACGTAGTAATCCGTGCATGTGCACCTTTGAAGGGTAAAAAATTAAAAATTAAAAATAAAAAAAATAAAAGAGCTGTTAGTACTCATCATATATATACACGCATATTTGACATGTTCAAACCCAAGGCCATCCTAATTAATTGATCTGATCATATTTTTATTTTCATTATGTATAATAAGAAGAAGAAATAAGGATTATTTGTCTAATTAATTACCTTATTTTCATGTGTATTCTCTTTCTTATTACGTACGTTATTTCGAGGTAGGTGTGCCTGCATGTATGGAACTATATACAATCGAGCTTTCTACGTACGTACTATATATCGACTGACAAAAAGTGATCGAGAACAAAATCTAAAATTAAAAGAATCGAAAGAAAATACTTATCATTATTTTATTTATTGATCACGAGAATCATGTCCAAGGGCATGAAAGATAGGAGTTAGAGAAGGGTAATTTTTTTGCTAAAACAAAAAATTTGTGGAGAGGGAATTATAATGACGTGGTTTTCAAATTAACATAAGCTGCAAGCCTGTTTCAATTTGAACAATCTCGATCAGGTAGAGTAGTTTAGTACCTCTAAACAATTGTTAATCCCCAAGGGCACAAAGGATTTTAATTTTTTTCCTTGGTGAAGGCTAATCTTAAAGTCTATATATATATATATATATATATCGCTTCCTAGAAAATGGGTCAAAGGAGCGCTTCTACCAATGCCAATAGAAAATAGATTGAGATCCCGTACAATTCTTTAGAAATATAATTCTCTTAATCCCAACAATATAATTAAATGAACGGCTTGGATTAAACCATGTAAGCATTAAAAGAAAAAATAAAATAAAATTATAGATCGATGCAACCACCCCATCGAGGGAGTTGACCACCCACTCTCCCTTTGAGGGGTGGTCAGAGCACCCCACACTACAAGAAAAAACGACTCTAACGATGACAAAAAATTGACGCTGACCATAACTATCAATGACCATTCATTGCTAATATATAGTATGATAGTCGTCATTGATAATGTACTTATAAGCGACAACTATGAATTAGTTATAAAAGTGCAATCAATATCCAACAAGTTAAAAATTCAAGTCCTCTCTCTAGGATTTTCTATCTCTAGGAAATCTAAGAGGAGAGTGTTGAAGTCCCTGGTTGGCCTCGCCGGCTAGGAGCTCTGGTTAGTCGTCCCTGGCTAGTTTCTCGATTATTAGTTTTGACTAATTATCCTGATCAAGGTAGAGATGGAGGAGTTAGTTGAGAAGCTTGGTGGTGGTATGAGTTTATTGGCGGGAGAAAAGATAGGTATCATGATTACGGAAGATGACACGGAGGATTTGAGGATGAGAAGTGGTCGTTGTATGGTAGGATGTGTTATGTCTGAAAGAAGGATCCAAAAGGATGCTTTTAGAGCGCTTATGGCTCGCTTGTGGAAAACGTCAGGAATTGTTGTATTTAAGGAGTTGCATGAAAATATTTGGCTGATTGAATTCTCATTAGAAGCAGATAAAAGGAGAGTCCAGGAGGGTCGTCCTTGATTATTTGATAGGAATGTTATGGTTTTAAAGGAGGTGGTCGAGAGCATTCCGCCAGTTCAAATGGACTTCTCCAAGTCTTCGTTCTGGGTATAGGTGCATGATATGCCTCTAATTTGTATGAATAGAGAGGTGGGGTATAAGATTGGAAAGACTATTGGAGAAGTAGAGGAAGTGGATGTTACAGGAGAAAGACTAGGTTGGGGTAGGTGTCTTCGGATCCGGGTATGTATAGATTTCACCAAGCCTCTTGAGAGAGGTCGTGCCCTCAACCTTAATGGGAAGACAGTTTGGGTAAGTTTCAGATATGAGAAGTTTCCACATTTTTGTTTTAACTGTGGTCGCATCTTCCACAACTAGTTACAGTGCAGTGCAAGGACAGGTATTAGACAGAATGCTGAGATTTCTCTGGAGCAGTGGGGCACATGGCTCCATGCAGATGATATGAGGACAATAGAGGGTAGTTTTTGGCATGGAAGGAGGAGTTTTGGAAGTCCTTCTGAAGATAGTGTTGTTGAACAGTCTGGTGGAGTTACTAGAGGGGGTCCTTTGGTTGAGTATCTGGTAAGTGGAGGTAGGAAAGTCAGATTGGACCTCCCACGTACGGACGCTTCCAAGGAGGGTATTGTTTCCAGCATTGGAATTAGTAATGAAGAGCAGATTATGTGGAGCAAAGTGGGGAAAGAGGTGCTGGACACAAAGGATACGGTGATAGGACAGGATCAGGGTCATATTCGGCGATATGATTCCACAGAATTAATGCATTCCTGGAAGCCGATATCAAAGTTTGATTATTTTTTAGATTTAGACAAGGAAGCCGACAATGGTTCTGAGGAAGATATTTCTGAAGGCCACATGGAAGGTTCAAAACAGGATGCGCAGAATTGTGGGCCGGGTGCGTCGAAAGTGGACATGAATTTCCAGAGTGATGGGCCTGAACTGATGCATGACCCATTGGTGAGCGGTTTTCACAAACTCTCTGAGGAAATCAAGGATGGGAAAAACACTTCAGGGGATGGCTCACTCCGCAAATGGAAACGAAGGGTAAGATCTTCTTATCTGGCCCAGGAACCAAGGAATTAAGGTGGGCAAAAGGAACTTTGATGAAGCTGTGTCACCTGATCGAGTTGAACCTATTGAGCAGGTGAAGAAGGGAAGAATGGATGCAAAGGGTTCTTTTTATTTGGAATTGGCGGAGGCTGGTTACCAGCCCCACTGGAGACAATGATCCTCCTTAGCTGGAACTGCCGGGGAATTGGGCAACCCCGGAAAGTTCGTGATCTTCACCAAACGGTGAAGGAAAGATGGCCCAATTTTGTTTTTCTTATCGAAACAATTTGTTCCAGACAGTATTTGGATGATATTAGGAAAAGATTGGGTTTTGATAACATTTTTGTGGTTGACCCAGTAGGGAGAAGTGGTGGTCTTGCCATTTTGTGGAATCCGGAGGTTAATTTAGAAGTGTATAATTATTCTAGAAGGCACATAAATATGGTTGTCAAGGATGGAGAAAATAGCCCTCTATGGAAGCTCACAGGCTTCTACGATCATCCGGATAGCAATAGAAGGGTTGATTCTTGGGATTTACTTAAACATTTGCACACTTGTTTTCCGGTTCCATGGCTTTGCGTGGGTGATTTTAATGAAATTGTGGAATAGGCTGAAAAGGTGGGTTCTAATGTTCATAGGGAGTCTCAGATGAGAGGTTTTCGGGAGACTCTTGAAACATGTCACCTGGGAGATCTGGGCTTTTCTGGCCCCATGTTTACCTGGTGTAATCGGAGGATTGATGGCATGTTCACGAAAGAAAGACTTGATAGAGCAGTGGCCAATCCGGAATGGTGTGCTATTTTCCCCATTTTTTTTGTTTTGATTTTGGCGGCAGGATCTTCGGACCATAGCCCACTGTTAGTAAGTTTCTTTGGTTGTAATTCAGTGGGCAGGCACAAGGATCTTTCAGAAAGGGTTCAAATTTGAGGCTAGCTGGGCAAATGATGTAGAATGCAGGGAGATTATTAGTTCGGCATGGAATAATGATCTTAACAATGTAGTGCCTCTCGAAGGGATTCAACTGAGACTCTCTGCTTGTCAACGTGCCTTGTCCACTTGGAGTAGGCAGAAATATGGTAATGTGGAGGAGAATATTAAGAGGAAATCTGCTCAATTGGCTGCTCTTCAAAGAGATGATTCTCCTGCCTTGGTAGCCCAAATTAAAACTCTCCAGCGTGAGATTGACGAATTATTAGAGTTTGAAGATGTGAGATGGAAACAGACGGCTAAACAACATTGGCTCCTGCATGGGGATTGGAATACAGTTTTTTTTCACTCTTGGGCGCAACACAGAAGGAAAATTAATCACATCCGGAGTATTTATGATGAACAGGACAGGGTGTGGAGGAAGAATAAGGACGTTAGCAGGGCTTTCTTGAGCTATTATGAGCAGCTTTTCACCGCTCAAAGTTATGGAAATGTGGAGGAATATATTAGGTTTGTTGATTCTCGGATCACGGATGAAATGAATAATTGGCTGTTACATAACTTCTCAGAGGAGGAAGTTCATAGAGCTCTATTTTAGATGCATCCCCTCAAATCCCCTGGCCCGGATGGGTTTCCTGCAGTGTTTTATCAAAAGAATTGGAGTACGGTGGGAAATGATGTTTGCAAGGCAGTGCTCTATTATCTCAATCATGGACAACTCGATGAGGGGCTGAATACTACCAATATTGTTCTAATCCCAAAGGTAAATTCCCCTTCTAAGCTTACTGATTATAGACTTATTAGCTTATGTAATGTGTTGTATAAATTGATTGCAAAAGTTTTAGCTAAGTGGTTAAAGTTTATTCTTCCCCAAATTATTTCTCCGGAACAAAGTGCTTTTGTTTCGGGTCGTTTGATTACTGATAATGTTATAGTAGCTTTTGAGACTCTTTATACTATGGCTACTAGATTATCGGGGAAGGAGGGATTTATGGCTTTAAAACTTGATATGAGTAAGACTTATAATAGGATGGAGTGGAATTTTTTGGAGGCTATGCTTTGGAAGCTTGGCTTTGTTGAACGGTGGATCAATCTTTTGATGGCATGTGTCCGGACAGTGACATACTCTATTCTCATAAATGGCAGGCCTTATGGGAGGATTATTCCCTCTCGCGGGTTGAGGCAAGGTGACCCTTTATCCCCTTATTTATTTATGCTATGTGCCGAGGCTTTTAGTTCTTTAATCCGAAAAACTGAATGGGAAGGAGGGATAACTGAAGTTCCAATTTCCCAGGGAGGGACTCCAATTCATCACTTATTTTTTGCAGATGACAATCTCTTGTTTTGTAGAGCTAGTACGAGAGAATGGAGACATGAAGAAGAGATTTTAACTCTTTATGAATCGGCTTCAGGACAGAAAATCAACAGGGAGAATACCTCCATTTTCTTTAGCAAAAATACTTCACTGGAGGCTAGGGGGGATATTTTGTCAGCGGCTGGGGCCGATCATGTTCCGCACTTTGAGCGGTATTTAGGCCTTTCGGCTTTATTTGGACGGTCTAGGGTCTCTTCCTTTAACTATATCAAAGGCCGAATTTGGGCTAAGCTTAATGGATGGAAGGAGAAATTCCTAACGCATGCTGGGAAGGAAATCTTGCTAAAGTATATGATTCAAGCGATCCCAACGTATACGATGAGTGTGTTTCGTCTCCCTAAAACTTTAATAAGAGAGATCAATGCTATGATGGGTAAGTTTTGATGGAGTTTCAAGGATAATTTTAACAAAATTTAGTGAATGTCGTGGAAGAGGATGGGTCGAAACAAGAATATTGGAGGATTGGGTTATAGAGATCTTGAGTGTTTTAATATGGCAATGTTAGCCAAACAGTGTTGGAGATTATTGAAGTGGCCTGATTCCTTGGTAGCTTGTGTTATGCGTGAAAAATACCATCCTAGTGTGGATTTTTTGGATTCTAATATAGGGAGAAGGCCTTCTTTTGTTTGGAGGAGTATTTGGCAAGCAAAACCCCTTCTTCAAGAAGGACTCATGTGGAAGGTCGGGAATGGATCTAAGATTAAATTGTGGGAAGATAAGTGGATTTCTGGTTCTCCCCATAGAATACAAGATCCCATTCGGGTTCTCCCAAGGGATGCTAGGGTAGCAGATATCATTAACCAGGAAGCAAACTGGTGGGATATACCCCTTATTGAACAGATTTTTTGTAGAGAAACTGTTGAGAAAATCTGTAGTATTCCAATTAGCCCTCGGATTCAGGAGGATATATTAATTTGGGCTGGGACTAATAATGGCATTTTTTCGGTCCGTAGTGCCTACCATCTTGAGGTAGAACGGAGGGATCGAGATAATTGGAGCACTTCAACTTTGTCCTCTGCAATTCCTATATGACGTCTTCTATGGAAATTAAATCTTCCCCGCTTTATCTTGTTATTCCTATGGAAAGCATGTAATGATATTCTTCCTACAAAGAATAACCTCTACAAGAAAAAGATCGTTATTGACCAGTTTTGCCCGATGTATGGCTTTGAGGCTGAACCTAACATTGTTCTTTGGTGGTGTGACTCCGCTCGGGCTGTCTGGGGTAGCTGTGAGGGACCTATCCAAAAGAGTTCGGTGGTGGCAGAGGATTTCTTCGGAAGTTTTGCCTACCTCTGTGCTACATTGGAGGTTGAGGATTTGGAACTTTTTGCGGTTATTGCCCACAAAATTTGGTCCCGTTGAAATAGGGTGGTTTTTGGGGGTTCAGTGCTCCCGCCCTCCATTTTGATTAAAGGAGCTCTAAAACTTCTAGGGGATTTCAGGAAGGATTCAGCAACCACTATTGACCCGGTGAATGGGGGCCAAACTCTTCACAGTAGATGGCTCAAACCGGCGACAAATAGCATTAAAATCAATTGGGATGCAGCGATGGATGGTCGGAAGAAGATTATATGTATGGGGATTCTAGCTAGGGACCGTTTGGGGGTGATAAAGGCAGCAATGTGTGCTGTTGTTCCTTATATTAGGGACCCAACTGTGGCGGAAGCCATTGGGGCTCGGCGAACAGTACAATTTGGACGAGAGATGGGGTTCAGCTTGATAGAGTTGGAGGGAGATGCTCGTGAGATTATCTTGGCTTTGGGAAATCCTACGGAGGCTGCAAGCATATATGAGAATCTTGTTTTGGAAACAAGGCAGATATTGGAGAGTTTTCGCTCTTGGAAGATTTCCCATGTGAGACGAGAGGGGAATATGGCTGCTCATTTGCTAGCTCTGTTTGATGTCTCTCTTCAGTACCAATGTATGAGGTTTAATGTTTGTTCTAGTGGTTTGGTGATCGAATGTTGCAAATGCGGAACAAAGTTAATGGAAAGCTTTAGTTTCCTCTCAAAAAAAAAAAAAAAAAAAAAGCGACAACTATGCACATTCATCATTGATAATAGTTTGGATTATTGCATTTTTGTTTGATAAATTTTGAGTTTTTTCTTGTATTATTGCCAATGGACTTTTTTTTTTTTAACATTAATTTTTGCCAAATTTTGTTCTACTTTTTTGAAAGTTAAGTATTATGTACTGAACATATTGTGAAATAAAGAAGACAGTTTACAATGGTGTGCATTAAGCTTCAAAAACACAATGCAAGTGACGTCTTTCAAGATAAACTCGGAGTTATAGCACTTCATTACCTATTATTGTTAGTCTAATTAACAATAATAGGTAATGAAGTGCTATACTAAACGTACAATTATTGTTAGTCTAATTAACTTCAGACTTGAGTTAGTGGAGATTAAAAAATCCTTTACATTCCTCAACTTACATGATTGTACATGGACTTGCTCATTAGTGAAAACTGATAGCATTAACAGTGAACACTGAAAAACATAGCACGACCCCAAAAAACAAACAAACAGCAGCAGCACATCGGCAGGAATTACTCTGGCTCGTGGTCTACAGTCATCAAGGCAATGCATATATAAGCTACAAAATAGAATTACTAAGCAGATTTAAGAGACTAGAATGAAGTCGTAGGAAAAACTTTTAACTCAACAACTTGCACTATTACGTCAACACACCTGACATAACAAATTGTCTCTTGCAAGTACATGTTATCCTTGCTAGCTGATGAACTTGTAGCTCAACTAAATGACAACTAAAAGAAACTCTTAAAATATAATAATAATGTATGTTTTTACATATATAATCAACAAAGTTATTGCTATTGTCCAGTTTCAAGCATTATCTTGCATGTCATATATAAGATTTACACTATTTAAAAACCAAGGCCTTTCTTAGCTTAATTTGTTAAAGTGTCCCACATCGCTAAGATTTCCTTCACCTGGGCACTTTATAAGTCATGGTGTCCCCTCCTCTCTCAAGGCGTCTTTTGAGGGTGAGTAAGGCCCATTGACTTTTACACGGTATCAGAGCAGGTTCCTTGGATGATGATGGACCTTTCCCTCCCGATGTTGAACACGTGTTTGGGCAAAGTTTCCACACGTGAGGAGGCGTGTTAAAGTGTCCCACATCGTCTAGAATTATACTATTATGGGCTTCTTTTTTTTTTTTGAAAATGTTAGTAAAAAAAAATATAGACGGTTTACTAAAACTATCCTGAAAACACTGACGGTTTGAATAAAACTGTTCGAAATTATAAAATTCTAGACGGTTTTTTTCAAACCGTCTATAAATATATAGGCGGTTTGAATCAAACCGTCCGTAATTAGAAAATCATAGACAGTTTGTTTCAAACCGTCTATAAATATATAGACGGTTTTAAACAAACCGTCTCAAAATTACTATTTCTGGACGGTTTATTCAAAACCGTCTATAACCTTAGTTCTAAAAATAGATAGGATTGATAATATTCCAGAAACTTCATACCCTCTCTCTCTCTCTCTCTCTCTCGCTCACTCGGCCGTCTTCTTCCTCCCCTTCTCTCCGGCTATCTCTCTGACTCAGTCCGGCACTCTCTCTCTCTCTCTCTCTCTCTCTCTAGCTTGGTCTATTACTCCTTCCGGCACTCTCTCTCTCTCTCTCTCTCTCTCTAGCTTGTACTCCATCTGACCCCTTTCTCTGTCAGATCGGCCGTTCTCCGGCGACGCTCCGACGCGTCCCAACTACTAGCCCGGGAGCCACACCCTTGACGCCCCAATGTTCAACCGGCCAACGCCCAAGTTTATTTTTAATTTTTTCCTCATTTTTTTGCAATTTTTTTTTCCTTTCAAAATTTTAATTAGGTTGGGGATGATTTGCATATTATGGACTTCAATTTGTGTGTGTGTGTGTGTGTGTTTTTTTTTTTTTTTCCCGTTTTAATTTTTATAATATTTGATTATTTGGTTGAAAATTAAATGTAAGGCCATTTAATTTTCAGGGTGACCATATCTTTGATTAGTTAAATTGCTCTAATTTTCAAATTAATTAATTAATAATAATAGTATTATTATTTCTCTCACAGTTACTAGACCCTAATATGGATTTTGGATCATCAGCACAATCAGGGCCTGAGACTTCACATCATAGCGGTACTTCTCAGGTGCCGCGTATATTACAGGGTGGGAAAGTTCACACAATAGGTATGAATTATTTTATATTTGATGATAGTCAATTACTTTGATAATCTTCTACTAATTTAGTAACAATCAAGTGTAACGTAAATTTTTTTATGAGTTGCAGATGAGCAGGGTAGAAGGAATATTAGGACTGATGGTAGTTCTAAGGACATATGGCACATACCTGAAGGGGAAAGGATAGTGATCCAATTCAACCCTTCCTATCAACCAACCGGCCCGGGTAGCGAGAAATTTAGAAGGATCTGTGAGGAGATCGTAAGAAATGGTCATTTTGTACAGTTGCATGGTAACTGAAGGAAGTTACCAACGGAAGGGAAGGAAGATATGTGGCGCACCCTAACAGTATGAAAAAATTCTATGGGATTTCATTTTGGGTTTAGAAAAAATTCTATATGGAACTCTAACCTAGTATGAAGCAAGTAATTGGAATCACTGCATCTGTAAATGGTGGCATAGCATAAATGCAAAAAAAAATCAATTAAGAAAGCCCACAATTTACTAACTGCTTCATGTTTAGCTTAAAATACAAACTATGCATACCAAAACAATATTTCTGTCATCATCAACCATATTTATTACAATTCAAAATTAGCAAATGTATTTGTAGTTTTGTAGTCTTACATTTCTAATTAAGTTATACCCTCTCATTTTATGTTTATAAAAAATTCTATATGAAGCCTGTTCACGACCTCGTGAACATAAAAAGGCTAACGTTGATGGACCTCGCAAAAAAAAGAAGGCAGTTCAAGCACGAGGTCAAGAAGAGTCTGAATTTGGAAGCCACAGATACCGTAGAATCTGTGGCCAGTAGGGCTGTGATAGCGCAAATTTTCGATGCAAAAGACTTTGAAATACAAGTTGATAGGTGGCTGTTTTCGGCTGATAAGGTATTTTTATTTATTTATTTATTTTGTTGAAGAATCCCCATATTAACATTACGAATTTTATAGGAGAATTCATTGAAGGCCAAGATAAGCCGTGGTTGCAATGCATTTCTTCACACTCTGAGATCGAAGAGTATCGCACAGGTTGCACGAGAAATGGTACGTATAATAGAAAAACGTTCATGGCTCGTACGTACTATAGTAAGATAATAAGCTTATAACTGATAATGTTAATGATATTGCAGAAGGAAGATCACAGGAGAAGCCCCGAACCGAGACGATATGTTCATTGTCTCGCATACCAAGAAAGACGGGAACCCTGTGAATGCAACGGCTAGGGAGGCTGTGGTAAGTATGTGCTAAATACGTAAATATTATTTGTAGGTTCAATTTTTATTTTTTTTTTTGGAGAGAGAAAATGTTCAAGTTTTCATTTGTATGTTTTGTGCAAGTGAAGATATGGGCAATTATCGAAAATCAGTCGCCTGCAGAACGAGTGTGTTCATAGGGGTCGATCTATTGGTCGCATAACGATGCGTGCGCACAAGTGCTAGGACTGGAACATTCCGGCCGTGTACGCGGGGTGGGGCTAGGGCCGACTCCCGGTAGATCCTCCATTTCTTTCTCGGAACAAGGATTAACATCTAGTGCGCCTACTCTTAGGGAAATAGAGATGGCTGCTGAGATGGAACGTTTGAGGACTTTGTGCGAAGAGCAAAACACCAAATATGCAGCGCAACAAGAAGAGCTGACAAGTGTCAAACGTATGGTAGCCATGATTATGGTAGGGAAACATCCATCAATGGAAAACAACCAAGAATGTGATGTCTAGCTGTTGTCCTTACCAGATTATTTGGGTTTTAATTATGTATTTGGACTTGAATTCTGTAATATGTAACCTAGTACATAGACTATTGTTGTGAAGAATTTGAATTTGGATTTGCACAGACTGTTGTAGGTACCATTTGGATTTGGAAATGGATTTGAATTTGGATGATGTTTCAGGTTTTGTATTAAGGAATTTTGTATTAATGAAGTTTATATTAAAAAAAAATCAAACCATCCAAAAAATTTTATTTTTTTGTCCAGAATTTTTCTAGACGGTTTGGGCCAAATCGTTTGGAAAAAATTCCGGACGGTTGGGGGTCAAGCTTTATGGACGGTTTCTTCAAACCGTCAATAATTGGTTGTGGACGGTTTGGGCCAAATCGTCTGGAATTGTGGACGGTTTGGCCCAAACCATCCAGAACCCGATTTAGTGACATATTGTCCTGGACGATTTAAAACCGTCCAGAAAAAACTGAATGGACTTTTTTCCAGACGGTTTGCAATTTAAACCGTCCAAAATTGCGAAATTTTCTACAGTGGTCGGTCCTACACCCAGGTGGTTTGGCGCAATACCAAACATCTTGGGTGTGCCACTGCCAAGTGCAACGATGGCTGGACATATATCACTTGCAACTTTGATTCTCCAGGAAATCACAAGGACGAGAGTCCATACTAAATGCTTATACTATACTCATTTTACCTATGAGTAGTGATATTTCATGTTCACCTTTTGAAGGGTCAAAAAAATAAAAGAGCTGGTTACTCGTATACACGCATCTTTGACATGGGCCATCCTGATTAATATGATATTTTTACTTTCATTACAATGAATAAATGACATAAAACATGGGGTTGAAAGCTGCATAACAATTGCACAACAATGCTGATGTGTCCAGTATTTTTTTATTTTTTTTAAAAAAAATGTTAAATTTACAACACCAACACAACAACCCTTCACATGAGGGTGAGCTCCAAACATTGGGGCTCACCCTCATGTGAGGGGTTGTTGTGTGGTTGTTGTGATGGTGTAGTGTAGGAATCAAATCATTTTTTTTTTAAAAAAAATATGCAATTGTTGTATAAGAGTTGTGCAAATAACATATGTCTTATATATATATTTATATATGCTCTTTTGTACCTATGATCGAGTAGTAATCCGTGTACAACTTTTGAAGGGTCAAAAAAGAAAGAAAAATAAAAGAGCTGTTAGTACTCATAATACACGCATCTTTGACACACACGTACACACACATGTGTGTGTGTGTAAAAAACTCAAGGCCATCCCAATTAATCTGATCATATTTTTATTTTCATTATGTATAATAAGAGGAATAAATAAGGAATATTTGTCTAATTAATTACCTATTTTCATGTATATTCTCTTTCTTATTACCTTATTTCCAGGTAGGTGTGACTGCATGTATGGAACTATATACGGTGGAGCTTTCTAAGTACGTACGTACTATATATCGATTGACAAAAAGTGAGAACAAAATCTAAAATTAAAAGAATCGAAAGAAAAGACTTATCACTATTTTATTTATTGATCACGAGAATGTCCAAGGACATGAAAGATAGAAAGGGTAATTTTTTGCTAAAACAAATAATTTGTGGAGAGGGAATTATAATGACGTGGTTTTCAAATTAACATAAGCAGCAAGCCTGTTTCAAATTGAATAATCTCAGGTAGAGTAGTTAAATGCTTATAATACATGCTTATACTAAATGTTTATACTATACTCATTTTACCTATGAGTCCCTCCAAAATAAAATAAAAGAGCTGGTTACTCATATAAACGCATCTTTGACATGGGCCATCGTAATTAATCTGATATTTTTATTTTCATTATGATGGATAAATGACATAAAACAGGAAAATGATTTTTGCACAACCTATATACACAACTCAAGACATATTGATGGGACCCATATGTGGTAGGATCCACGTGCATAAGTTCTATCAATGTATATAGGGTTGTGTAAATGGATTGTAAAACAAACACATTCCCATAAAACATGGGGTTGAAAGTTTTTCTTGACTGTACAAACATGTTTATAATATATATAGATATTTTTCTCTTTTGATATTTTTCTTACGATGGTTCTGGGAATACGAAAGCCATCTTCCTCACCTCATGCGTTTCCCTCTTAAGCAATTTCTATGGCACTTTGTGCCTTCGCCTGTGCAACTGCAAATTCTGGTGGCTTTGGAACCCTTGGTTGCAGATCTCATGCACACACATAGTGGTTAGACATCAATATCGTCCAGACATACCCGAGAAAATCTATTTGCAGAGTCTTTCAAACTCTTCAGGTATTGGGTACTTTCTAGAATGACCTTTGTATATATATAGCTGTACAAACTCTGATGCTCCTTGTCTGAACACCTATCTCTGTACTTGTCTTCTTTCAGCAGCATCTTTATCTTCTTCGCCTTTATACTTAAGTACAAGCTATCTCAATATTCTCAAAAAATAAAATATAGTTTTAGACACCGAATGAGCTAATATATAAAACCTAACTGTTTGCATTAAGCTCCAAAACCATAATAAAAACGTCTCTCAAGATAAACTTTTTTAGCACTTCATTAACTAGGACAATTATTGCTACTCTAATAAACTGCAGACTTGAGTTAGTGGAGATAGGGAATCCATTGCATTCCTCAACTTAAATGGTTGTACATGGACTTTCTCATGAATGAACACTTAACAACATAGCAAGACCCCAAAAGGCAAACAAACAATAGTAGCACATCTGCAGGAACTTTGGATCATGGTATTTAGTCATCAAGGAAATGTGTAAGCTGCAAAATAGAATTAGCAATTAGATTTAAGAGACTAAAATGAAGTATGAAAAATTTTGAACTGAACAAATTTCACTAGTATGCCAACAAACCTTACTAAATAAATTGTAATTTGAAAGTAGATATTATTCTTGCTATAAATAGCAAGAATAATTTCTTCTGACCCCCGGAAACTCAATATAATTATCTTTGTTTAGGGGAACCTCTTCTTAGCTTGAAGACATCTTTGGTGGCATCAGCCTCAAATTCCTGTAAGTGTTTCTATATCTTTGACAAAGAAATTGAAATGATATAATGGACAGTGTTAAGCAATTGAGCTCCAAAAACTATTAACTATGTATTGAAGTTATGACTTTGGACGTCTTTGTTTTGATTTTAACAGTATTCTTCATTAGGTTTGATGTGCAGAACCTTTTTTTTGAGATGTTTTCTTTATCGACATGGTGCTTCCTTTCACTTATCACAAATAAAAACCATAATTGTGGGCATTGCCCCACTGACGTGTCCTAATGGCATATTAAAAAAAAAAAAAATTATTTTATTTTGAAATTTTTATGGTATTAGTGTCGACGCTAATGCCCTATATATATATATATATATATATATATATATATATATATATATATATATATATATATATATATATATATATATTAATTTTTAGGGTATAATAGCATATTATTATTATTATTATTATTATTATTATTATTATTATTATTATTTTGAAATTTTTAAGGTAATAGCATTGACTGGGTCACCGCTAATAGCCTATTTATTTATTTATTTTTAATATTTTTAGGGTATTAAACGTCCACACGAGTTGACGCTAATAGTAGACTATTAGTGTCGACCAAGGTGTCGACGCTAATAGTATACCTATCAGTGTCGACTTATAATATACGTGTTACACGTTTTAATGTCGACAAAATATATATAGTGTTAGCGTCGACCCATGTCAACGCTAATAATCTATCATCAGTGTCAATCCTGCAGTCGACGCTGATAATCGAGTGGTGATCATCAGTGTCGGGCTTTTAGCGTCGACATTTTAGCATCCAAAAGTCGACGCTAATACTCATTAGTGTCGACTTTTGGACTTTTAGCGTCCACTAAGAGTCGACACTAATGAGGGAATTTCTTGTAGTGCTAATAAGAACTTCTAGCGGAACTAAATGACAAACAAAATAAACTCCAACAATATAATAATAATAATAATGCATATATTTTTACATCTGTAATCAAAAAAGTTAATGTTGTTGTTAAGTTTCAAGCATCTCTTACATGTCTTAAGATTTACATTATTTTTAAACGAACGCCTTTCTTAGCTCAATTAAGGGTGCCCAGAGTTAGTACCCCTTACAACTTGTACTGTTATAGCACTTCATTAACTAAGACAATTATTGTTTGTCTAATTAACTTCAGACTTGAGTTAGTGGAGATAGAAAATCCTTTACATTCCTCCACTTTTACATGATTGTACATGGACTTTCTCATCATTGAATACTGATATATACCATTAACAGTGAACACTTCAAAACATAGCACGACCAACAAACAGCAGCAGCACATCGGCAGGAATTACTCTGGCTCGTGGTCTACAGTCATCAAGGCAATGTACGTATATCTAAGCTGCAAAATCGAATTACTAAGCAGATTTAAGACACGAGAATGAAGTAGGAAAAACTTTTAACTGAACAAATTGCACGAGTACGTCAACACACCTAACAGAACAAATTGTCTCTTGAAAGTACATGTTATCCTTGCTAGCTGATGAACTTGTAGGGTGTAGCTCAACTAAATGACAAGTAAAAGAAACTCTCAAAATATAATAATAATAATACATGTTTTTTCATATATAATCAACAAAGTTAATGCTATTGTCAAGTTTCAAGCATTATCTTACATGTCTTAAGATTTACATTGTTTTAAAAACCAAGGCCTTCTTAGCTCAATTAAGGGTCCCAGAGTTGCCGCTTGCAACTTGTATTATTAAGTGTAAGGGATATAAGGGATATAATATGGGGGTTAATAGAAGAATTGGTAAGGTATATAATATAGGGTTAAATAGGAGAATTAGCTAAGGAAAACTAGTTAGAAGATGCTTTCCGTTAGTGTTTATAGTCTATAAAAGAGAACCAAATCTATAAGAAAAGTATGAAAAGAGTTATACAGAAATGGATTGCTTTAGGAGAGTTTGAGCCTCTTGAAGAGCCCTACATTTCAATATCAAAATTATCCCAGCATTTCTTCGTCTTTCTCAATCATTTCCATCTCTTAAAGCTAGCTTCTCAAACTAGTAAATACATAACAAGTGGTATCATAGCCATTCGATTCTTTACCCATCGCTTCCAAATCTCCCATTTCCTCATATTTTGTGTCTAACGTAAAAGCTTTTGGCCATAATTTGTACACTTGTAATGAACTTTCTTGTTTTTGGATTGTGTTTGTGGAATTGAATGAAAAGATTGATAGACAATGAATAGAAATGATGAATGAATATGTAGGAAGGTTTATTGAAGATATAATAGGTTGATTCGAGCTCAGCCAAAAGCTCCAAGAATGGATGATTCGAGCTTGATCACCCAAAAAGGCTCCAAGATTACAATTCCTGAGAAAACACTGTAACACTTCCGATAACCCCTCTAACTGATATCTTGGGCTTTTATAAGTCCCCTACTAACTTCTTAACTACCCAGCCCAACAGAACCAAAGCCCAATTATTACAATTATATCTCTTACACTAGCCACTCCTTCAAAGCACATTGCCCACAAGGTGTGGTAAAAAGGAGAAAAAATCAACTTACTGCACTAATACAAAATAGCCCAGAACAAAACTCAAGGCCTACAATGTCAAACGCACTCTACTAAACTCAAAAATACAAATAAAACACAGTAAGTTCTTCTGAAATTTTCTCATGCCAGTGTGCTGCCATCTAAACGACACCGTCTTGATTTCTGTTATTGCATACCAGCTGTAAACAGTTGTAATTCAATCCATGTTTAGCTTCATCAACATCAGCCACGTGGTCCACACTTCACTCACTGCCCCACGTTTGAAACACTAAACTGGACACTTCACATTGATGAACAAAGTATCCTGTTGTGCAAATTATAATACTCGCAAGTGCAATTTGCAATATAGCGTTTTGCAAGTGTGAGGTCGATCCCATTGGGAATTGTGCTGCGAAAATTAATCTCTATTTAAACTAATCCTATTTTAACCTAGTTCCAAATTTAGAGATTTTTAACAAAATAAAAACATAAACTCAAGAAAACAAAAGATAGGGTTCTAAGGTTCAAGAATCCACACCCACCAAATCATAGCATCATATTCTCATTCTCATCTACACCGATTTGAAGTTCTCAACGTACAAATCTTATGTATGTTCTACTTTGCTTCAAAAATTGTTTGAATCATTCAATGAATTCGTTCTTTACACAAACCACAAAAGATACCCGGTGTTCCCCAAATCATCCATTATACTCATTCAAAGAACAAATCACAATGGATACCTGGTTTTTCACTAAATCATCAAATGTACCCGTTGAACGAAACACAATGAATACCTAATGTTTTGATAAATAAAACCCAAGCAATCAATTAAGTGAAACAACCTCAAATCATCACTTCTACCCATTCAATGAACAAATCACAATGGATACCCTTTTTCCATTTGAAATCAAATCATCCATTGTAGCCATTCAAAGAACAAATCACAAGAGATATCCAAAAAATCATCTCAATAATTGAATGGAAGTAGAAAAATCAGAAATCAAAAACCCATAAAATCAAATAGCATAAACTAGCTTGAAAACATTGTTACTCTTAAATGGCGAGGCTTCATCCTTAGCCTTAGATGAGAGTTTAGCTATACATGACTAAGGAAAGCGTAAATAAACAACAATAATCCATTAAAAATCAAAGGAATTTACAAAATATGGAAGTTCTAGGTGAAAATCACCTAAGAACCCTAAAAAATTGAGAAAACAGCGCCTAAGGCGCTCTCCAAGCGGCCTCTTCCGGAAGAAATGAGAAAAATGGGGGGTTTTTATAGAAAAAAAATTAGGATTTATGCAGGTTCATGTCCAGGTTAGCAAGGTGCACTTGAGCGCACTTTAAATTGCGCTCAAGCACCTTCGGGTGTTCGGCAGGGGCTGCACAGTGCAGCGCATGAGTGCTACCCGCGCTGTGTGCAGGGAAGGTGCGCTCGACCTCCAAGGGAGTGCGCTCGAGCGCCTTCATTTGGTTCTGCTTCTTCTGACCCCTTTTTGCTTAAAATAGCCCATTTTCTCTCAATAACATGCAAAAACACAAAAACACTAAAACTAGCCAAAACATCATAAAATAACAAAGTTAAGAGTAAAAATGTAAATTAAGGGGTCTGATGAGTGCCAAATATTGTATATTTGGACTCCTTAATTCACATTTGTTAAACCTTTAGCTTTGTTATTTTTTAATGTTTTTGGTTAGTTTTTGTATTTTGGTATTTTGCAGATCATTGAGAGAAAACGGTATTTTTAAAGTGGAAAATGCAAATTTTGGAAGTCAAAATCGAATTGGATTAAATTTCAGGTTCTGCACAAGTCATAGTATTTTGACTATAACTTTCAACTCAAGTATCGGATTAAAAGTGAAATTAGTGGCGTTGGAAAGATAATTCAAAATGATACAAATCATTGTGAAATAGAATTTTCCTAATTCGAATGTCTGCTATGTCATAAGTTCCCTGCAATATAAGAACGAAAATTTCATTGCTCTTTGCAATTGCAGACACTCTAAACCCTAGCATTCTTTTTTCTTATTAGAGTTTTTGAGGGGTAGAGGTGCCATTTTGAAAATATGGCCCTAAACCCTAGCGTTCTTTTCTCCTATTAGGGTTTAGAGCTGTAGAGGTGCCATTTTGTAAAAATTAGGTTTAACCTAATTTTCTGTTATAAATACCCCATGCTAAGCATCATTTAGTGCATCAACTTTTCTCTTCAGAGCACTTGTCTTAGCTCTTTTCTTTTGTAAGTTGTTACTTTGTTCTTATTTATTTTAATTCAAATTTTTATGTTATTTAAAATTTTTAGTTCCTCTTCCTTTTCCTTGTCATTCTAATTCATAGCTCTCTTTTTATGTTATTTAATTTTCAATTCGTCTTTCTTTTTCTTGTCATATTAAATTTATCGCTTTAAATTTATTTAAAGTTATTTTGTTTCTTCTTTTCTTTTTCTCATCATTCTATTCTTTTTTTTATTTATTATTATGTTGATTTTTTTTATTATTCTTTTGTCTTTAGCCATGAGAGGTTAAATCTTCAACTAAGGTTGAAGATGAAACCTCGTCATTGATAAAGACACGTTCTTGTTATTTTATTTATACGATCCCGAATATTATTCAAAGTCCAAATTCAATTATTTGATTTATGTCTTTTGATTGAATGTTAATTTATTAAAAGTTGGATATTTATGTGTTTCAACCAAACAGATACATCGAATGATTCGATTAAAAAAGGATATCCATTGTGATTTGTTCATTGAACGGATACATTGGATGATTTAATTTTAATTGGATATTCGTTGTGATTTTTTATTGTGTTGGATTCATGGAATGATTTAACATAATTTTTTATGGAACTTTGAACAGAAAATAAAACTTACTTGTTTATCAGGTGTATGAGTAAAATACAAGAATGCATTTTTGATTTAGCGAGGTGGATTCTGAAACCTTAGTGCTTTTATTAATTGTTCTTATTCAGTGTCATTTAAATTTATTATTTTGTTTGACGAAAATTCAAAATCTTTGGCTCTAGGTTAAAATAGAACTTATTTAAATAGAAGTTGATTTTTCATTTCTTACACACTTCCCTACGGATTTGACCTCGCACTTGCATGTACTATGCTACATACGATTCGTGCGCTTGCGAGTAAACAAATTTGCACACTAGGGTCCAATTATACACTTTTTGGCACTCATCATATCCTCCTGTGACTAAAACTTGTACACTTCACTTCAAATATCTTCATAGCCCCACGCATCAAGCCATCTCCACCTATGATGTACACTTGCATTAGACATCATCTGAACATGATATTGGACAACATCAATTGAAGCCACTTCCTGGTCACCAATCCTTTCATCCTCACCCTTTCATCTCTCTTTAGAACTTGAACAACCAAATTCATCTCCTCCCCCCACAATATCACCTTCCCACAAAATACCTTCCAACGCCATCTATGCTTCCACATAACAAAAATCATACCATTCTCAGTCAAGTACTGAAACATAAAAAGGCTCAAAATGTGCATCACAATCTTCTGCTTCGTTCCTTGGCACCGAGTCAGCTCTTGATTCCAACTGTGATTTCAATTTTCAATATTGAATGATTTCTTGCCTGGATGAAAAATCCAGCTACCGATTCGTTTCTTTGCGAGTCTTTTCTCAAGCCCCGAATTCAAAAACCCTTTTCGCTCTCCATCCTCCCATGTATATTCCAAACTTAAATGGACATCAATTCCTAATTTCCTCTTCTTCCCTTTAGCGGATTTTGAACCTAGCCCAATTTGACCAAAACTCATCGAATCATTCTCTTTTTTGTGGAATGGTTGGAGGTTCACAAGAATAACTGCATTCTCGAAGATCAATGGTGTCTTCATGAAGATTACAACTTCAATCTCAGTGGACAAATTTAAAGCTTCATCATCCTGCTTAGGTACCGGATGTACCTTTTTCAACTCCATGGTTTCGATCTTTGGATATGGGTCAACAAACTCATCGTTCTTGATTTGCTCATTTTTTGCTTCTTGAATTTCCTTGCCATAAACTTCTTCTAACTTTTAAATTGTCCTTCTTTCTTCAGAAAATTTGTTTATGCCAACCTCCAAAATTTCTGGTTCTTGAAAATCCTATGATTCTTGTTCTTCTTCAGGTTCTTGAAAATCCTTGATTTCTCTTCTCCATGGAATTTCATCTTTATATAGCATAGGCTCAAGAACATTGTCCGGCCAATTTGTAGGTCACTGGTTGCTGGTCATTCTTCTTCATTGAGTTAGGAATTTCGAATGCTTCTTCTTGTGCAACATCTTGCGAATTCACAACACAATTATCCCCTTTGCTGAAGCACTCACGCAATTTATCCATGGCCTGGCATAATTCCTCATCAATTTGTCTCCGTAAAATTTGTTGCTACACTTTTTAGTTTGCTTCCTTTTCTTCTTGCATTTCCTTTACTTCTTGTATTACCTTTCAGAACTGGTAATTTGCTTCGCAAAGTTTTTGAATTTCTTCTTGTTCTTCTTGTATTTCCTTTCGGAATTGGTACTTCAATTTTTTGATAAATGATTCCAAAATTGCCAATCAATCCCTATCGGTCAACGTCCCCAAACCAAATGATAGCTTCGCCTCTCATGTGAAATGCAACAATGGGAATTCGGTCCCAAACTGGAGTTTGATAATATTCAAAGAGCTTGTTTGCCTTAAAAAGCCAGGTATTAGGATTTTTACGTGTAAATCTTGGAAATTCCATTTTGTATAGACTCATTTCTTTTTCTTCTTGCTTTCTTTAGATTTGATTCTTGTTGTTTTGGACTAGCATTGTCTTCTAGAAATTTTTTGTTTCTTCTTCCATGGTAGGACCGAACAGCTTTGATACCACTTGTAATGAACTTGCTTATTTTTCTGTGATTTATTTGAGGGATTGAATGGAAAGATTGATAGAGAATGAATAGAAATGGTGAATGAATACGTAAGAAGGTTTATTGAATAAAGAATAGGCTAATTCGAGCTCAGCCAAAGCTCCAAGAATGGATGATTCGAGCTCACCCACAAAGGCTCCAAGATTACAATTCATGGGAAAACACTTAGACAATCTCCATAACCCCACTAACTGATATCTTGGGCTTTTATAAATCCCCTATCTACTAACTTCTTAACTACTCAGCCCAACAGAACCAAAGCTCAATTATTACGATTATATCCTTTACACAATTAGAACTTATTTTATTTTGTTTTCTGAATCTTCAAATCAGTTGCAGTATGTTTCATCTCCTTAAATGATCTTTTAGAATTTAAATTGTAAATGAAAAATCATGACCTCTTTTTTTAAAGCTATTGATGAAGAATCTTGTATTGATTGAAATAATGGTTAGAATTGAAAAGGAGTGGATTGATTCTGTTAAATAATTTATATTTGGATAATTTAGTGCATTAGTAAAAGATGGTATACTTTGCATTCCTACTATTCTATCTTTAAAGCATTTGATTATATAGGTCCTTGATGAGGCATTTTTGTGCCTTAAATCTTGGGCTTGGCTTTTATAGGTGCTTGAGCTAAAATTGCTTTGCCCTGTTAAAGTCTTATTTTAGTTATTGCTCTTCTAATTGTCATTTTGGTTAGTCTAAAGCCATTTGAGTTGAATGTATGCGAAATAATGGTAACACAACCTTTTATGTAGACCAACAAAGTGGGTGTTGTGGTTTTGATGAAATTTCTGTTTCTCTATTCATAGTTTGGATTATGTGTGGGTCGATTGGAGAGTTGCTGTTTTTGTATTTTTGTGCGGGATTATTCGTAACCCGAATGGGTATTTTAAGGACAAGTTAGGACAATTATATAGTCTTTTACAATTATATAGTTTATTACAAGTTAGGACAATTCATATTTTATGATGTGCGACTAACTTTTTGGAATTTTGGACAATTCATTTGTTGATATGATCAAAGCTTAAAATACTGTTTGGTGCACTTCTAGTGGATCCTAATTACTCTCGTCAATCAGCATGCATCTTCATATATGTACAAGACTTATTTTATAATAATGGGTCATGAAATTGGTCATCAAACAAGTCCATCTATCTATCATGGTTTATCTCTTAGGCATTGCTCACGATGCCATTGGTTGTTAATGTCTCATTTTTCTCTATTTTGCAGGTTACAATGAGTTCTAGGGGTTTTAAAACCACAGTATAGAGGCCCACACGCCAGTAGACTCCATCAAGGGATGATGGGGCAGGATCTAGTGCAAAGGGTTCGGGATCTGGCGACCATGTGCAACATTCGTCAGCGTACCTACCGTTACCCCCGGTCAGCCGGGGTACCAATACTAGCATACCCAGCACGACGCCCACTTAGATTCACTACTCGTGTCAGCCATGCTGGGGTTCATGAGTGATTTTGGTACTCCTTCCCTTGCTCAGATGGCTTTGCTATTCGCTGATGTGAGTATCCCGGACATATCTGGTGGTGAGACACAGCATGGGGATGCTGGGGTGCCACCTGATCCGGAGGGCCCACATGATCCGCATGCCGAGGACCCTACCACCCAAGCACTGCACCCTAAGTATCTCCTGTTGATAGGTAAGTACATATTTTATTAAAAAAATATAACTATATGTGTGTGTGTGTGTGTGTGTGTGTGTGTGTGTGTGTGTGTGTGTGTCTATATAGTTAAAATTTAGCATAAGTAAATAATTAACATAGATCGCTAACAATTAATGTACATGTGTTAGATATTGAAAATTAAACAGACTTCTAATTTTAACAAGTGTGTGTGAACAGTGTGCAACAAAATATTAAATGCGGAATTAAAGGAGACAAATATTTTGTTGACGAAGTTGAAACTCAATTAAGAAAAAACCACTCCGGGGCAGCCAAACCTAGGATATCCACTATTCAGAAGACAAAGGTAGATACAAAGTAGTAGTACTCACATACCCCTGATGCAGTGGTCGTACCTTGCACTATAACATGTAGCCTAACACGAACGCCTCTCAACCAGCTCTCCTACCTGAAGGGGTCTTTAATGGAATCCTTTACCTTAGGGCCAACCCCTAAGATAGACTTCACAGTTGATCAAATCACACACTGGCAAAACCTAAAGAGCTAGCAGATCTTCAATATCTTCTTAAACACCATCTCTAAGCTGTAAGGAATTCACTACTGGTGATAGCTCGGGACTCGCCGGCTACACGTGGATTTTTTATTTATATATTTGAACCACTCGCAATAGTACGTATCAATTGTACTATAGTAAGGGTGATCGAACCACAGAGATTATTGGTTGTTTTGCGTAATGGAATATCTAAAGAGCGCATTTAACTTAACTTAAAAACAAAAATAAAAGTAAAGGGTTGTAGAATTGAAGCTACAACGACAAGGTGAAAGAAATGAAAGCGGGAAATGAAATTAACTTAAAAGAAAACTTAGGGTGTTGATCCTATCCAATCCTCAACCTATGCAATGCTTAAAGTCTATATGGATCTTCCTAACATGCTTGATATGAGCGCGTAATGGGCGTCAACCACTACGACGACCTCGACATGAAAATACTTTCGTTAAGACGTAATCATAAAGCACCTAGATTTACATTAATCAACTCCACGTAAAGATTAAACTATAATTGAAAAACATTTTACTCTACCAAAGGTGTGGAGTGACTAATGTGCCCTAGCTTACTACTCTATAACACATCCTAAAAAGTGTACACAATACATGAAAACCCTATTTAGGCCACAATGATAAGATATCTAGTTTCACACCAAATCATTCCACATAAAGTTAAACTACAATTGAAAGACAACTAGACTACCAAAGGGGTGAAATGATTGGTGTTCCCTAGAATACCCTATAAGGTGACTCTAATGAGAAAACATACATCATGTCAAATAGCACCATTGAAAAAGACATCATTCTTGTTTCCAAGAATGTTGGTTTTACTCAAGACTTCAAGAAAAACTCATAGACAAGTTAAACTCTTTTTCATGAATAAATTTGATTGGAATCTTGATACCAAAACCTTTTAGCATGAGTTTTGATATTCTCTAACCCTTAGCAATCATCAAACATCTAAAGAAAATCCCAAGAACATCAAGAACACTACATGGTTTTGGATAGGACTTGGATCAAACCCTAAGAACTAAATTAGCTAGACATGAATTTAAACTAATCTAGGCATGGAAATAAATGAAAACAGTAAAGAAATCAAGAAGAAAATGAACTAAAACAATAAATTAAACTTCTAGAATTCGGATTCAAGAAAAGGAAGAAGAAAACTAACTAGAACATGAAGAACAAAGGAAAAATAACAAGGAAACAAACTCTCTGGATTTCGGTCCAGAGAGTAGCATCTAATTAAACTAAAACACGAAAGATTAAAGTTGATACACCTCAGCAAATCCGAACAAACCCCAAAAGATGCATCCTCTAACCTAAAACCCTAATCTCATATATATAGAGAATTGGATTTACAAAAGAACATCAAGAGCTAATCCTAGCCACACAAACAGAGCTGGTCGGCGTCCATTTCTGTCCACAAAATCCAACTTATGATTTGAATTGCATAAAGAATGCAAAGATCTGGAAATATCTGATTTTCTGGAAGTCGGCGAATTCGATCGATCGAAAATATGTCGATCGATCGAATTATTGGCTGTACAAATAGTAGATCGATCGAAATGCCTTGGACGATTTTCCATCTTCTCAGGGTCAGTCTCGAACTCTGGAAGTGACTAAAATGCCCTTGATGTATTTCCAGGTCTAATTCAAGAGTTTTGAATTAGATTTCAACTAAGACCTGAAAATAAGATAAAACACAAAAACTACAACAAAACGTTATATATACAATACGAACTAGGTCTAACAAATGCAAATTAAGGGGTCTTGAATCGAATAATTCAAGACTTATCAACTACCGAATTCTGTGTCAAATGTGCCTAGAGGCTCTTATTTATAGGCTTTAAAAGTCCTAAATTAGGTCAGAATCGAAGTCTCTGGCACGGGCATCAGGACAGTAGCCTTGGGCGTCCGGACGGGCAACTGTTTCCGTGTTCGAAAAGCAATTCTGAAAAATTCTCGAATTTTGGCAGGGCCATCCGAATGCTTGATGTTTCCATTCGGACAGGTTCCGTTCGAACCATCAAATTACATCATTTTTCGTTAGCTTTCTAATGATGTTGATTTCATCCCAATCCGATATTTGACCAAAACGTTATGATCAAAATACTCGAGGGTGTCCGGACGGCTTGACCGAGCATCCAGACGGTTGCACTTCGACTGCACGTAATTACCATAATAAGGCTTTGAGCGTCCAGACCCTGAAGGGTGATGTCTGGACGGTTGAACTGGTGCACGTAATTTCTATATATGATGCTTGATCGTACAGACCATGAAGACTGACGTCCAGATGGTTGACCTTTGTATGCACGACTTGCCTTATGGAGGACATTGTCCGGACGGGATCACACATAGTCCGGACGGTTGCAGCCGTCTTCCCATAACTTTGTCTTGAAGTAGAAACCCTAATGCTTGTCAAACACTGAATGGCGTCCGGACGGTATAGCCACGTCGTCCGGACAGATTCACTGGAACACTGGGATCTTCTCGAACTGTGAAGAGTGTTTGGACGATTTGCCATTACGTCCAGACGGATGCAATCTTGAATAGTTTGAAGTTTCTAGACACTGATGGGCGTCACACTACAAAAAAAGAAGACATTAGCCACGTGGCTACAGTAGTCGTTACTGTAGCCACATGACCAATTAGCCACATGTTATAATGAACACGTGGTGAGATGTAGTAGAAAAAATGAAAAAGTCAGTTGGCCACGTGTAATTAATACACGTCTCCAATTAGCCACGTGTATAATAGACACGTGGCTAAAATATTCAAAAAAATTATTAATTTTTTTTTTTTTTTAAAAAAAAAAAAATTTAAAAATTTTAGTCATATAGTTTATTGCCCACGTCGCCAATTGGCCACGTGGCACATAAACACATGGCTAAAATATTCTCTATTTTTTTTAAAAAAATTTTTTCAACAAATAATTTAAAAAAAAAAAAAATTAAAATTTAATATTTTAGCAACGTGCTTTGTGAACACGTTGCCATTTGCATGTTTTGGGGGGAGACTCACGCGCCTGTTTGTTTCAAATTTTTAATTTTTTTTGTCATTTCTTTTTAAAACCGGATCTATCGCCTATCTTCCTAATTTTTTTTTTCCTTTTTTTTTAGAAATCTCTCCATCTCTCGTCGATTTGTTCTCCTCATTTTCTTCTTTAATTTTTTTTTTTTTCCTTTTTTTAAGAAATCTCTCCATCTCTCGTCGATCTGTTCTCCTCATTTTCTTCTTTTTTTTTTTCTTTTTTTTTTTTTTTTTTCAACTCTAGCTAGCAGACGTCTCCCCATTTTTCATCAAAAAAATTTCTCACTTTCTTTGTATTTTTTTCTTAGCAGACGACGATTGTGCCCCACCCGGACGCACGACGACTCAGCCCCACTCGGACGCACGACTCACACCCGAAGAAGATTGTTTTCGTCATCGGTGATGGAGAAGAGGCCGGTGGTGTATGGGTCCTTTTGATGGTGATTTTTGGTCTTTTTGTTAAATTTTTTTGGTCCTTTTTGTTAGTCGCCGGAGTAGTTGATTTTTGGATCTTGACGACGACGATTTGGACGAAGATCCGGCGCGGATCTCGCCGGATGCATGGCCCTTTCTCTCGATCTCACTGGATTGCCGGATCTCGTCGGCCCTTTCTCCAGATCTCGCCGGATCTCGCCGGCCCTTTCTCCAGATGTCGCTGGATCTCGCCGGAAAGAAAAAAAAAAATCTGAAGAAGAAAAGAGCAGATATCGATCTGTTCTTTTCTTGTAAATTTTTTTAAAAAAAAATTACAAACATTGGCGACGTGTGTAAGGAATAAGTGGCTAAAAATATATCATTTTTCATTATTTTTTTTAAAAAAAATAAAAATACATTTAGCCACTTGAAAATAACACGTGGCTAAATGTCAAGTGGCGAAATAGTCACATATATAAAATTACACGTTGCTAAATGTACATTTAGCTACAATCGGATTCACCACGCGTAACCCATGTGGCCAACTGCACGTGGCTAACAGTTAGCCACGTGTATGACCCAATACACGTGGCTAACTGCATGTGGCTAAACACAAAGTTTTTTGTAGTGTCAGGATGAAAAGTTCTCGTCGTCCGGTCGGATGTTGCTGACTGATAAGCGTCCACACGGAATACCACGTCGTCTAGACGAATGCAAGGGAACTGAACTGACTGATTTGAATTCTGCATAGAGTCTTTTTAAAGCTCATAATTGAAGTGTAGACTCTGAATAAAACAACATCCCTGTGAAAGCAGTAACATTACATAGAAGTGATTTTGTCCAACAGAATGCAGCCAACACAAAAACTAACAAACTCCACTTTGGCCATTTTGGGACAAAAATCACTTGACCTATTAAAAAGATAATCTTGGTCCAAATCAAAAATTACTCCCCCCTTTTTTGTCACAAAATGACAAAGGGTAAAATAGAGTAAGAAGAAAAACCATACAAAAATTACTCCCCAAAGTGTCTCAGAAGGACAAGGGTAAACAGAATAATAATATCCACATATTAAAACGTTCTAAAATCCAAAACAATAGGAAAATAGAGAAGAGTCTGCAAGTGGCTCAAAAGAGAGGAACAAAAATCCTCCAAGTACCAAATTTTGCTGATCTACTGAAATCAAGTAACGGAGAGAAATCCGTATAAAAAGTAGGATTTGTACTACTTCGGCTTCTAGCTCAGGAAGCCAGGAACCATGGACTGAAAAACCTTAAATCTCTTAATTTTACAAAGCCTAAAACTGATTATCCGTAGATTGACATCCTCTAAGCAACCAGTCTGCATGGATGACATGGAGAGCTGCATAGAACTCATGCCCCCCCCCCCTGAATAGCGGCCAATGCCACTATAATATGAGAATAGCTGGCATCCGACTGTGATGGTGGAACAGTCTGAGAAGAGGACGCCACATCGAGTATGCCGATAGGAATAGGAGGAGGCTGGGGCACATCATCATCCTGATCATCTCTTCGCAGCTGAACATTGGACTTCATCAGAGTCTACTTGCTGATAAGTGAGGAGATTCACCACTGAACCTCTAACTAATAAAGATCCGAGGGAATGCTACGGAAGGCTCTGCATGAACTAGGGGAAAAAGCTCATCTTAATCCCGAGAAATTTGGAATTTGAACATCCAACTTCAACAACGATCAGTTTTCCAAAGGATCCATCTGTCAGATATTGTACTGGGAGTTGCTGGACGACATATTCCTGAAAAGATTTAAACATAAATATTTCAAAAAATAACACCACAAAGAAATATTAGATCCTGTTAGTCTAAAAAAGAAAGTGGTATTACAAAAGCAAAGATCACAATCCAAATGACCCAGATATATCAATATCAACCCAACACACAGACATAATAGGATTTTCATGCACAATATCTCAAGAGAGTATTCCAATCAACAAATATTCCAATATTCTAAAAAGCACAAAACTTTAAAAGAATAATAGAATACACAATGAAGATCATGGAATGAGAAGAAATGTGCAGAGAATGCCAAAATCTCAGGAGAAATCTGTGAGAAAAACACACAACATGACATGATAAATCAATAAAAATGCAAAAATGTGTGTATGGCAGAGAAAGAGAGGCAAGTCTTAAGACTGCGCTCGTCTGGACGTAAGAATAGGTCTATCCAGATGCTTCACATTGTAAATCTGAAACTTGAGAAAAATTTGAAGAAAAATATTTTTCCCTGAAGATAGCTTCAGAACACGCATATATAATTAACTGATAAAGCAGTCAAATAGCATTGCAAAAATATGCAAAGATATAAATGAGAGTTAAGTATTCAATGAGCATAAATTTCCTTGGAAATAGAAATTTTAAATAGATTACTCAACTCATGCAATGCGTGTGTGTGTGAAGACTTTTCCCAAAAGGTATGACTTTCACTCATATGACAAAAAGCAACCAGAGTTTCTAGACAAGAGAGAAAATCAGTGAAAGATTAGTCAAAAATCAAACCTTACTAATTACTAGGGTCTAGCCACCCTCATCTGATACACTCCCTCTAAGATGCAGCACCCAATTGTTTTACTTGTACCATGAAGGACAAGGTAAAATTTTACTTGCACCATGAAGGACAAGGTATATAGCTAGTTCAGCACATAAGCAGTGAATATACATACATAGCACATAATTCATACGAGTAACTGCTTGATTCTTTTGATGCTGCAACCTAGAGAGAGTGCCAGAATTTTTAGGTTCTAGGTTCAACTAGCATTTTGGTCAATTTGACCATCTTATCAAAAACATCTTCTCTTATTCAAAATTTCCAGAAACAAAAAGTCAAAGAAGGAAAGATGTACCTTTAGAGGAGTATTGGATAGTGTACATTTTCATCGCATGAGGAAAGTAACTATCTATCATTAAGATGCAACAGGAAAACTTAGCAAATATCAGACATAAACTCTCAATCATATATAAGCATATTTAATTAATGCAAAATGAACTGAGATATCAGACAAAAATATTCACAATATCTGAAAAGCTATCAAAAGAAAAAAAAATAAAAATTCTGCATCTTCTCCCCATTTTTTTTTTTTTTTGTTGAAAACCAATAAACAGAAAAACAACAAAGACATGCTCATGGAAAAGGAAATAACATCTAGTTCCACCATGTAAGGTAAACTCAAACCTGTCCTCAGGGAGAGAGGTTTAGAAATACCAAGACAGAAAAGCAGCCGCCCGACTTGCTTTAATTGTCATCCCCAAAAAATATTTATAGATGTTTCTCAAGATAACAAGAGAAAATATGGGGGATAGAATAAATGGTTCCTCAAACAGAATGCAAGGCATGAATAAGATATGAAATGCACTAGGATTTAGGAACCAAAATCCTAGGCATGGTGAGACTTCATCTTTACTAGGTGAGTCCACTCCCCCTTAAAGGGTGAACGGTCTTATCATTCTTGACCCATACTTGCTTGACCTGTGGAGATGGTTTGCGAGTCATGTCAATGCTGGCCATACTCCTTAGCATACCTTGTATCAGACTTAGACACCCTTCATAGTCATGGTAGTTAATGGGCTTCTGTGGCTTTCTCTTGTAGCGCCTTGATTTGTTCTTCTTTGGTTTGCCACTTTGATTGGCAGGAATAAACTGCTGTTGATATCGTGGAACTTGAAGAGCCATCAGAGGTAGGGTGCTTGATGTAGCTCTTGTTGGCAGCTCCTTCTAAACCTTCGACTTCTGAGCCTGGAGCTGTGGACACTTGAGTCAGATGTGACCAATGATGCCGCAGTGATGCCCCCAAACTTACATTTTGCTAGTCCCTTAGCAAAACAAAATGAAAAACAAAATCAAAGCATGAAACATAAGTCCTCTTTCGTGGGAGAAACGATTGCATTTAGCATATGTAACAAGCCTTTTAAACCCCTAGGACTCCCTAGTGGACGAGTGAAGTCTCGTGAGGGTTTGCCAGAAATGATACCCACAAACATTGAAACACTATGTTGTCAACAAGAAAGAATTTTCACACAAAGCATGGTTCATACGTCATTGGCATGCTTAAAAGGACAAACTCCATCACAAACATCAACAGAGGGTCCAACATCAAATCACTCATAAATGGACAGTTAAGACATCACATTTTCTCAAAAGTGTAGAGTGAAATCAACATGCAATTATGAGGTTTCATTTTAATCTCAAGATAAGTACTTCAAAAATCATTGGAATCCCTATCAAATGAAACAACCAAGGCGAGATATGCAAATTATTTTATTTTATTTTATTTATATATATATATATATATTTTTTTTGTGTAGGCTGTGCAATGCTCGGCTCCCTTAAGCTTTCTAATTGACCCATGTAACGAGTGTTGGGCCAGTGGCTTCCAAACCAGATGGTCTTAGGGCACTAGATGTAGAAACATCCCTAAGGGCTTAATTACTCAAGTCAAAAAGGCTACGAAGCCAAACTAGCCATACAATTAACCAAATTTAAATTCTCACCTTTTGACGCGAACACTCAATGCTTAGTGAGGCAAGATGCCCGGTTACTCAGTGAAAAACTCAAAATGATCTTATTTTATTTCTTTTTCTCTTTCTTTTTTTTTAAAAAAAAATATATATATATATATATATCTTGCAAGCCAAGGTTATTTATCAATTGGTCATCCAAAAAATTCTCAAAATACACAATTAAGCACAAATTCATACCCCACAGATTACATGCTAATGTGCTCGTGATAATTCAACTCAAACAAGTGAAGTCTCACTAGCCCAAAAATAAGTCAAAAGATTTAGATTCCTAAAGACATGATGTGTTCAAAACTTTAAGCAAACCAATGAAATGCAAACCACAGTTACAGTTTAACTCAAACTTGAGAACAACAATTTTTTTTTTTAATTTTTTAATTTTTAATTTTTTTTTTAGAACAAAAAGACAACTAAAAATAACTAAACAAACAGAAAAAATAAATAAACAAACAAACAGACAAGTGTTTTTCCATACCCCCAAACTTGAATTATACATTGTCCGCAATGTGTAGTGTATAAATACATTACCAGAAATACGGAAACATTGAGGTGTGAAAGGTCAAGGCATCCCCCAAACTTAAACACCAAAACTCCTGTCAACAAAAACTAACAGCAATATTTTCTCATAGAAACAAACATCAAAAGGTTAATTTCTGTTAGAAACAAAAATAAAATAACAAGAAATGAAATGAAAAATGAAAGAAATTAAATGTACAAAAAGTAAAAAGGGAAAAGAAAATTCACAGCGCCTTCCCCGATCATGTGGATGTCCAACCAATCCCTTCCACCCTTTCCTCTTGAAAATTTGGTATCCCTCTGGTGGAATGTTTTGCCATTTTAGGTAGCCAACTTGCTTGCTACGAAGGATCTTTTTAGGACGATGGTGCCTAGATTTGCGCAGTTGTGTGCATAGATCCTTGACAGTTTTGACATAAGATGGCTCTTTGAGACATTTAAGAATTGAAGCTTGGGGCTCATGAAATGTCTCAAGAGGGATGGTGATGAAGGAATGAGCTTCAGTACTCATTTCCTTGTCATTGGACGTATTTGGATTTGGCAGGGGCACTGTGTGCTCCAGGTGCTCCTCCTTTTCTTTCTCCTCATTGCCATCCACAATTTCCTCATTCTCAAACATGGTGATGGTAGGGACATGCTCATGACAAGAATAGCTAGCATCATCCTCATCAATCATATAGTGCCCTTCAGCCATCAACTGACTTCGAAACTCTTCTTCCTTTATTCGGGTGACTTCAGCAACCAGATATTCGAGCTATCCTTCTATCCTTACAATCGCCTGAGTGTTTTCCATAACAGCATTCTTCACGTCACTAATAGCCTGGCCTGTGAGCTCCATGAAGACCTTGAGAGTGTCTTCCAAAGTGGACTGTGAAGAAGATGCAGGATAATTGTAGGATGAAGGATGGGAAGATTGGCTATCGAACTGCGGATAATCAGGATGGTGCAGTTCTTGAAATTGGGGAGCACAATTTCCCATGGCTTGAGCTTGCCACGAGAAATCAGGATGATTGCTCCAGTCCGGGTTGTAAAAATTGGGATTTGTATCAAATCCCAGACTAGAGAAATTGGGGTTCATTTGCTCATAAGAAAGACTGCAGAATTGTCCCCAGAAGGGACAACTACTAGCACTATGATAAGGATCAAAGCAATATGAATATGGTTCATGTGGGTTGAAACTGTAAGGGTAGTTGGTTGGAGCAAGTGTCCTACCACTAGGTGAAGCATGTTGTGGAGAAGAATCACAATAATTATCAAAGTAAAAACTCATGTTTTACTTACACCACATAGCAAGAAAATATCCCACCAAAGATATGAACCAATTTTTTTTTTTTTTTAAATAAATTAATCAAAGAAAAACAAACAATAAAATAATATAAAACAGAAACAGAATATTAACAAAATAAACTAAAAACAACTGATTTTTTTTTTTTTTTGGTTTTCTGCTGCTTAGAAAATTCGCACGATCGAAATAAAGTTCGATCGATCGACTTTATATAGGGCGAATGCTTTCTCGATCGATCGAATTGATACTCGATCGATCGACTTCACAGGGCACTCAGAAAGTGCAGAAACAGAACCGAGAGCACAAATTTTTTTATTTTTATTTTTTATTATTTTTATTATTTTTTTTTTAACGAAAACAAAAACAAAACAAAAAATATATGAAAGAAAAATCTATCTAAACTAGTAGAAAAATAAAATCAATTCAAACAAAAATTAATTTCCACAAACTAAACAATTCCCCTCAACGGTGCCAAAAACTTGTTGTGCAAATTATAATTACTCGCAAGTGCACGAATCGTTTTGCAATATAGTGTTATGCAAGTGCGAGGTCGATCCCACAGGAAATTGTGTTGTGAAAATTAATCTCTATTCAAACTAATCATATTTTAACCTAGTTCCAAATTTAGGGGTTTTTGATAAAAGAAAACATAAACAAAAATTAATGAAAATAAAGGGGTCTAGGGTTTTGGAATCCACACTCACCAAATCACAACAACCTAATCTCATGCTCATCACACATATTTTGAGATTTTCAAATGCAAATCTTAGGTATGTTCTACTTTTGCTTCAAAAATTGTTTAAATCATTCAATGAATCCATTCTTCCACAAATCACAAAAGATATCTAGTTTCAACTAAATCATCAAATGTATCCATAGAATGAAACACAATGAATATCCAACATACATGAAAACTTAAGCCATCAATTTAATAAAACTATATCAAATCATTACTTGTATTCGGAAATCACAAGAGATATCCAATAATAATCTCAAAAATCGGAGTAGAACCATGAGAAATCAAAGCCCATAAACTCAAATAGCATAAACAAGCAATGAAACTCAGTTTCTATTTAATGGTGAGGTTTCATCCTCAACCCAAGACGAAAGTTTAGTTATACATCACTAAAGAAAACGTAAATGAATAAGAAGAATCAATAAAAACATAAATAAACTTACAAAGGAAGGTGGTTCTAGGTGAAAATCACCCAAGAACCCTAAGCTAGGTCAAAATTGGCCCTTTGGGGCGCCCAGACGGTCTCTGCCGCGGCTCCTCATGTTGAGAAAATGAGAAAAAGACGTATTTATAGAGTTAGCTAGGGTTTTTGTCCCGCAAAAATTCGATTGATCGATTTTAAAATCGATCGATCTACTAAAAATTCGATCGATCTACTTTTTTAGCACTTTCGAAAATCCAGCTTTCTATGTATTTTGACTTGAAAATTGTCATTTTTCTCTCGTTACCCTGCAAAAACGCAAAAACACTAAAACTAACCAAAACATCATAAAGTAACAAAGCTAAAGGTTTAACTAATGTAAATTAAATGGTCCAAATATACACTTTTTGGCACTCATCAAATGTTTCTTGACATTTTCTACAGAATTATAGTTAGCATTCTTACAAATAACATTGCCCTTACCTTTTATATGTCTCCTATGCGGAGGGAAATATTTTAATGAGGAAGAATTTTCAACTTCACTTTTCCTCAGAGCATCCTGCTTAATCCAAGGCCTGTGGTATTTCAATAAATAACAACTTGGCCTAATATGACCAATTTTCCCACAATTATGACAAGTAGGAACAAACTTACCTTGTGTTCCTGATTCCTTGGACTTTGGCATCACATGATTATTTAAGTAAGAATTTTCTAAACAAGCTGTATCTAATTCAGAATCATAAGCATGTGAAGTAGAAATACTCATATCATCAACAATTAAAGTAGGCTTGTTAGAAATATCTGAATGAATACAAAGCATGCTTTCAAATTATCACTTCAGAATTTTTTCAAGAGATCTTCAGATTCTTTTAATTTATTCTCAAGTGTATCAATAATGTCAAATAACATGGTATTCTCATATCTCAAAGAGTCAATCACAACATGTGATTCAGATAACTGAACAATCAAAGACTCTTTTTCTTGCTTCACCTTTTTGAGCTCCTTTGGAGAAACAATTTTATCCAATTTAGCAAAAACTTTAGAGAGCTTAATATCATAATTTTCTTTAGGTAACTGAGAGAAATCCTTGATAAAAGGTGTAATAAAAAATAAAAGTCACATGAGATAAGGATTACACTCAGGAAATAAATACTTAATAGAGTGTACCTGCTCTGATACCAACTGAAAAATTAAAAGGCCTTCTAATTATAACAAGTGTGTGTGAACAGTGTGCAACAAAATATTAAATGTGGAATTAAAGGAGACAAATATTTTGTTGACGAAGTGGAAACTCAATTAAGAGAAAAACCACTACAGGGCAACCAAACCCAGGATGTCCACTATTCAGAAGACAAAGCTAGATACAAAGTAGTAGCAATCACATACCCCTGATGCAGTGGTTGTACCTTGCACTATAACGTGTAGCCTAACACGAACGCCTCCTAACCAGGTCTCCTACCTGAAGGGGTTCTCAATGGAATCATTTACCTTAGGGCCAACCCTTAAGATAGACTTCACAGCTGATCAAATCACACACTGGAAAAAGCTAGAGAGCTAGTAGATCTTCAATATCTCCTTAAAAACCCTCTCTAAGCTATAAGGAATTCACTACCGAATTCTGTGTCAAATGCATGCCTAGAGCCTCTTATTTATAGGCTTTATAAGCCCTCAATCAGGTCAGAATCAGAGTCTCTAGCACGCACGTCTGGATGGTAGCCTTGGGCTTCCGGACGAGCAACTGTTTCCGTGTCCGTAAAGCAATTCTGAAAAATTCTCAAATTTTGGCAGGGCCGTCCCGACGCTTGTTGTTTCCGTCCGGAAGGGGACCGTCCAGACGATCCTATTGGCCATTCGGGCCATCAAATTGTAACATTTTTTTTAGTTTTCCAATGACGCTGATTTCGCCCCAATTCGATTTTTGACCAAAAAGTTCTGATCAAAATACTCGAGGGTGTCTGGACGGCTTGTCCGAGCGTCCGGACGGTCAACTGCAACCGCCTTTCCAAAATAGCACTGAAAGCTACCATAACAAGGCCGCGTCCGGACGGTGTTGCCCTAGCGTCTGGACGGTTGCACTTCGACTGCACGTAATTACCATAATAAGGCTTTGAGCGTCCGGACCCTGAAGGTTGATATCCGAACGGTTGAACTGGTGCACGTAATTTCCATATATGATGATTGATCGTCTAGACCATAAAGACTGACGTCTGGACGGTTAAACTTTGTATGCACGACTTGCCTTTTGGAGTACATCGCCAGGATGAGATCACACATCGTCCGGACGGTTGCAGCCATCTTCCCATAACTGTGTCTTGAAGCAGAAACCCTAATGCATGTCAAACACTGAATGGCATCCGGGCGGTATAGCCACGTCATCCAGACGGATTCACTGGAACACTGTGATCTTCTCGAACTTTGAAGAGCGTCCGGACGATTTGCCATTACGTCCGGATGAATGCAATATTAAATAGTTCGAAGTTTCTAGACACTGATGGGCGTCCGGACGGAAAGTTCTCGTCATCCGGACGGGTGTTGTTGACTGATGAGCGTCCGGACGAATACAAGGGAACTGAACTGAGTGATTTGAATTAAGCACAGAGTCTACTTGAAACTCATAACTGAAGTGTAAACTCTGAATAAAACAACATCCCTATGAAAGTAGCAGCATTACATATAAGTGATTTTGTCCAACAGAATGTAGCCAACACAAAAACTGACATGTACCAATTCCAATGGGGTCAGTGAATACAACGTGGTTACAGACCCGCCCAAGTATTGGGAGATCCAAACGGGGAAAAAGATAATGATGGACTACAATAATGCGTTCCAACCCTTAGGACTCGACTCTAATAAATTCAGACGGCAATCTGGCAAGTTAATTAGAGGCGGGGCCTTTGTGAATATGCGGGACGAATGGGGGAATGAAGATGCTGCTAGGAGGCAAGCTTTATGAGAGGCATTGATGGTATGTTTAAAATATATCCGTAACACATTGTTAATATATATTTTTTTGTTTGGTTTTTATTTTTATTTTTTATTTTTATAATTTATCAAATTTTAAATTGTACAGACAGAGTTCTACATCCTTCCAAGGTTTAATTTAGAAGAGATAGAAAAAAGGAATTATTCCGGGATGTGAGCTCCAAGCTAAGGACTTGGAAATACATATTAAAGACAAAGCTTGATATTCAACCGGGCGAAACACCTGAAGCGGTACGAGCAAGAGTAGGGGAACAAACTCTCAGGGAGTACAATCCCGAAGACGCGAGGGAGTTGTTGAAAAAATGGTGTGACGATGTGTATTAGGTAGGCCATGAGTTATATTACTATTTGGTGTGCTTTCCGTAATTTCATGTGATTGTGCATGTCACTAACATATTGGGAATGTTAATTGTGTAGGAGTATGCTGCTCACATGAAGCGTTTGCGAACACTGAACAATACTCCCCACACAAGCGGCACCAAAAGCTTTGCGTGGGTTTCACACGATGAGGTATGTACACCAAGTTAACCTATACATATAGATGTAAACATTTGAATATATATATATATATATATATATATATATATATATATATATATATATATATATATGTTTGTGTGTTAATGCTATATATTTTTTCCTGGCAGACACTATAACGACCCGCTTTTACAAAATGACGTAAGTGAAAATTTTGATTTTCACGTATCGTTATGACATCATCAATGACGTCATCAGAGTATTAATTAGCAGCAGAATATAATTTTCTTAACAATAACACATCAGAGCTTCTAACAAAAGTACTTCAAATTAGATGAGAGAGTGTAACTGAATAATTACACTATAAAATAGTATTTGTGCCACATATAGCAGAGATAATTTACAATCAAAATACTCATTGTATCATTATTACATATCAATAAATATAAATATCGTTTCCCAAATATAATATTAATAATGGACTAGACATAGTAGTCCACAAAATGAGAGGCGACCTAGCCTTAGACACTGCCATCAAGATCACCTAAGAGTCTGGATAATCTTGACACTCCTCCTCCTCATAGTCTGTATTAATATATAATACAAAGAGAAGCAATAATACAAAAATACCTAATGAGTCCACTGTTTTTAATAATGATATGATTACTGATTTAGTTAAGTAAATGCAACACAATGTAATAATATAAAGTAATAGCAGCTTTATATGCACAGTTATATTTATTCAAGTAACTATTTTCTTCTAGCATTCACCTTATAAAGACGTAACTCTAACAAATAGATTCAAGGAGACATCACTCCAGTATATAAAATTTAGGAGACGTAACTCTTGTCTAACGTGTTATAGGAGACATTACTCCCGTTTAGCGAATGATAGGAGACGTCACTCCCGTTTAGCGAATGATAGGAGTACGTCACTCCCGTTTAGAGAGTTCTAAGGAGACGTCAATCCTCTAACAATTTGTCTGAGACGTCACTCCTCTAATAATTTGTCTAAGGAGACGTCACTCCTCTAACAATTTGTCTAAGGAGACGTCACTCCTCTAATAATTTGTATAAGGAGATGTCACTCCTCTAATAATCATTATCTCTTTGGCACAGGCAGACGTCGCTCCCTGGTCCTTAGGCAGACGTCACTCCCTACTATTTCATTTATTAAATTCATTAATAAAATAATAAAATATGCAAAATCCACATGCACAAACGATTAAATAAAGCAGAAACCACAACATTATGGAAATTCAGCATCACCCTCAGTAAGTAATAAATACTTACAATTCTTCCTTCAGAAAGTATTTACGAACAAGCGTTCACTGCAGTATAGTTTGATACAAGCAAATAGTGAATCAGCACAATTCACTAAACATACAATTTACTCCTAATAACCATTTATGATTTCTTATTTATCATTTTGATATAGTAACGGCGTATAAAATCAGTTAAGTATAATGCCACGTATTTCATATGGACATTATAACAATATTTATTTAAATGACCAAAATACCCTTTTTCATAAAATTACCAAAATTCCATTTTCCATAATAATTACCGAAAACAATTCTTTTTACTCGAGCATTACAACGGCATGATTTATACTTCAATTTCTTCACTTTGAAAACCCTATTTTAAAACATAACTTAAATCATTAAAAGATGAAATCTTATCCAAAATATCTTTTTAGGATATTTTGTAAAATATCTCAAAATATTTTTTTAAGATATTTTGTAAAATATCTCTAAAATATCTAAAATATCTTTTTAGGATATTTTGTAAAATATCTCAAAATATCTACAGGGATATTTTGTAAAACACATAATCTTAAAACACGTTATTCATTTCATTTCTTAATCCGTTTTACTATCCTTAGCACACCTTTCCTTTTCTTATCTATTCCTTTTCCTTCTTTTTTACAAACCAAGAGATAACGTAGAGAGGATCTTATAGACTCTTACCTTAATCAAAACCCGAGAGAGAGAGAGAGCGAAAGAGAGAGAGAGAGAGAGAGAGAGAGAGATCCTTCTTTCCTCTTTGTTGCAAGGCACCCAAGAGGAAGAGAAAGAGAGAAATGGAGAGAACTTTTCCTAGTGTTGGCCGAGTGAGGGAAGTAGGATCCGTTTCTTTTGATGCAATCCGAAAGGTAAAGATCCAAGAGTGAATTGGTGAGTGATATATACATATGTTCATGAAGAAGACGAAATAAACTTCTTCACTTTGATTGTTTGAGCAAAAGTGATCAAAACCAAGCAAAGGAGGGAAAGAACTTACCAAAGGGAAAGGATTCTTCCCTGTTTTCCACACCGCTAGCCGTGAGACTCCAAACAAGAAGAAGAGAGTTCTTCTCTTTGCTTGAACCGAAAGAGAGAGAAGAGAGAACTAGAAGAGAGATTTGAGAGAATTTCTCCAAGAGAAGAAGAAGATGCAATTTGTGAGAGGAGCCATCCTTTTATAAAAGAATGAATGGCCAAGATCTTTCCAATATAATCTCATCTAATGGCTTAGGAATAAACTTGGAGAACAAGTTTATGAGTCATCACAATCATAATTACATCTCATTATATCTCTTATCTTCACTTTTCATCTAATGGTTGGGAGAGTTTCTCAAGCATTAAGTTTG